>NC_133544.1:99505000-100755000 GCF_048773025.1 Camelus bactrianus
AACGGGTTGCAGGAGACACTTTTTCTCTGCTTTCTCAGTCTGTTTCCTAGTGCCGGTTTGAAGTTCCTGCAGTTTTCACTGTAAAACCGAGTTGGAGCTAGTACCTCCCCATATATATGTATGGAATGGAGTTTGCAACTGAAAAGAAACTTTGTGTTCCCAACAAGCTAGGTGAAGGACGGCTTTCACACACACTTATCTCTCATAACTGAGCAAGTGGAGAGACGTTCGTTCATCTAGCACCAAGGGAACGGGTTGCAGGAGACTCTTTTTCTCTGCTTTCTCAGTATGTTTCCTAGTGCCGGTTTGAAGTTCCTGCAGTTTTCACTGTAAAACCGAGTTCGAGCTAGTACCTCCCCATATATATGTATGGAATGGAGTTTGCAACTGAAAAGAAACTTTTTGTTCCCAACAAGCTAGGTGAAGTACGGCTTTCACACACACTCATTTCTCAGAACTGAGCAAGTGGAGGGACGTTCGTTCATCTAGCACAAAGGGAACGGGTAGCAGGGGACACTTTTTCTCTGCTTTCTCAGTCTGTTTCCTAGTGCCGGTTTGAAGTTCCTGCAGTTTTCACTGTAAAAACGAGTTGGAGCTAGTACCTCCCCATATATATATATGGAATGGAGTTTGCAACTGAAAAGAAACTTTGTGTTCCCAACAAGCTAGGTGAAGGACGGCTTTCACACACACTTATCTCTCAGAACTGAGCAAGTGGAGAGACGTTCGTTCATCTAGCACCAAGGGAACGGGTTGCAGGAGACACTTTTTCTCTGCTTTCTCAGTATGTTTCCTAGTGCCGGTTTGAAGTTCCTGCAGTTTTCACTGTCAAACCGTGTTGGAGCTAGTACCTCCCCATATATATGTATGGAATGGAGTTTGCAACTGAAAAGAAACTTTGTGTTCCCAACAAGCTAGGTGAAGTACGGCTTTCACACACACTCATCTCTCAGAACTGAGCAAGTGGAGGGACGTTCGTTCATCTAGCACCAAGGGAACGGGTTGCAGTGGACACTTTTTCTCTGCTTTCTCAGTCTGTTTCCTAGTGCCGGTTTGAAGTTCCTGCAGTTTTCACTGTAAAACCGAGTTGGAGCTTGTACCTCCCCATATATATATATGGAATGGAATTTGCAACTGAAAAGAAACTTTCTGTTCCCAACAAGCTAGGTGAAGGACGGCTTTCACACACACTTATCTCTCAGAACTGAGCAAGTGGAGAGACGTTCGTTCATCTAGCACCAAGGGAACGGGTTGCAGGAGACACTTTTTCTCTGCTTTCTCAGTATGTTTCCTAGTGCCGGTTTGAAATTCCTGCAGTTTTCACTGTAAAACCGAGTTGGAGCTAGTACCTCCCCATATATATATATGAAATGGAGTTTGCAACTGAAAAGAAACTTTGTGTTCCCAAAAAGCTAGGTGAAGTACAGCTTTCACACACACGTATCCCTCAGAACTGAGCAAGTGGAAAGACGTTCGTTCATCTAGCACCAAAGGAACGGCTTGCAGGAGACACTTTTTCTCTGCTTTCTCAGTCTGTTTCTTAGTGCCGGTTTGAAGTTCCTGCTCTTTACGCTGTCAAACCGTGTTGGAGCTAGTACCTCCCCATATATATGTATGGAATGGAGTTTGCAACTGAAAAGAAACTTTGTGTTCCCAACAAGCTAGGTGAAGGATGGCTTTCACACACTCTTATCTCTCAGAACTTAGCAAGAGGAGGGACGTTCGTTCATCTAGCACCAAGGTAACGGGTTGCAGGAGACACTTTTTCTCTGCATTCTCAGTCTGTTTCCTATTGCCGGTTTGAAGTTCCTGCAGTTTTCACTTTAAAACCGAGTTGGAGCTAGTACCTCCCCATATATATGTATGGAATGGAGTTTTCAACTGAAAAGAAACTTTGTGTTCCAAACAAGCTAGCTGAAGGACGGCTTTCATACACACGTATCCCTCAGAACTGAGCAAGTGGAGAGACGTTCGTTCATCTAGCACCAAAGGGAACGTGTTGCAGGAGACACTTTTTCTCTGCTTTCTCAGTCTGTTTCCTAGTGCCGGTTTGAAGTTCCTGCAGTTTTCACTGTGAAACCGAGTTGGAGCTAGTACCTCCCCATATATATGTATGGAATGGAGTTTGCAACTGAAAAGAAACTTTGTGTTCCCAACAAGCTAGGTGAAGGACGGCTTTCACACACACTTATCTCTCAGAACTGAGCAAGTGGAGAGACGTTCGTTCATCTAGCACCAAGGGAACGGGTTGCAGGAGACACTTTTTCTCTGCTTTCTCAGTCTGTTTCCTAGTGCCGGTTTGAGATTCCTGCAGTTTTCACAGTCAAAACTTGTTGGAGCTAGTACCTCCCCATATATATGTATGGAATGGAGTTTGCACCTGAAAAGAAACTTTGTGTTCCCAACAAGCTAGGTGAAGGACGGCTTTCACACACACGTATCCCTCAGAACTGAGCAAGTGGAGAGACATTCGTTCATCTAGCACCAAGGGAACGGGTTGCAGGAGACACTTTTTCTCTGCATTCTCAGTCTGTTTCCTAGTGCCGGTTTGAAGTTCCTGCAGTTTTCACTGTAAAACCGAGTTGGAGCTAGTAACTCCCAATATATATGTATGGAATGGAGTTTGCAACTGAAAAGAAACTTTGTGTTCCCAACAAGCTAGGTGAAGGACGGCTTTCACACACACTTATCTCTCAGAACTGAGCAAGTGGAGGGACGTTCGTTCATCTAGCACCAAGGGAACGGGTTGCAGGAGACACTTTTTCTCTGCTTTCTCAGTCTGTTTCCTAGTGCCGGTTTGAAGTTCCTGCAGTTTTCACTGTAAAACCGAGTTGGAGCTAGTACCTCCCCATATATATATATGGAATGGAATTTGCAACTGAAAAGAAACTTTCTGTTCCCAACAAGCTAGTTGAAGGACGGCTTTCACACACACTTATCTCTCAGAACTGAGCAAGTGGAGAGACGTTCGTTCATCTAGAACCAAGGGAACGGGTTGCAGGGGACACTTTTTCTCTGCTTTCTCAGTCTGTTTCCTAGTGCCGGTTTGAAGTTCCTGCAGTTTTCACTGTCAAACCGTGTTGGAGCTAGTACCTCCCCATATATATGTATGGAATGGAGTTTGCAACTGAAAAGAAACTTTGTGTTCCCAACAAGCTAGGTGAAGTACGGCTTTCACACACACTCATCTCTCAGAACTGAGCAAGTGGAGGGACGTTCGTTCATCAAGCACCAAGGGAACGTGAAGCAGGGGACACTTTTTCTCTGCTTTCTCAGTCTGTTTCCTAGTGCCGGTTTGAAATTCCTGCAGTTTTCACTGTAAAACCGAGTTGGAGCTAGTACCTCCCCATATATATATATGAAATGGAGTTTGCAACTGAAAAGAAACTTTGTGTTCCCAACAAGCTAGGTGAAGGACGGCTTTCACACACACGTATCCCTCAGAACTGAGCAAGTGGAGAGACGTTCGTTCATCTAGCACCAAGGGAACGGCTTGCAGGAGACACTTTTTCTCTGCTTTCTCAGTCTGTTTCCTAGTGCCGGTTTGAAGTTCCTGCACTTTACACTGTCAAACCGTGTTGGAGCTAGTACCTCCCCATATATATGTATGGAATGGAGTTTGCAACTGAAAAGAAACTTTGTGTTCCCAACAAGCTAGGTGAAGGATGGCTTTCACACACTCTTATCTCTCAGAACTGAGCAAGAGGAGGGACGTTCGTTCATCTAGCACCAAGAGAACGGGTTGCAGGAGACACTTTTTCTCTGCATTCTCAGTCTGTTTCCTATTGCCGGTTTGAAGTTCCTGCAGTTTTCACTGTAAAACCGAGTTGGAGCTAGTACCTCCCCATATATATGTATGGAATGGAGTTTGCAACTGAAAAGAAACTTTGTGTTCCAAACAAGCTAGCTGAAGGACGGCTTTCATACACACGTATCCCTCAGAACTGAGCAAGTGGAGAGACGTTCGTTCATCTAGCACCAAAGGGAACGGGTTGCAGGAGACACTTTTTCTCTGCTTTCTCAGTTTGTTTCCTAGTGCCGGTTTCAAGTTCCTGCAGTTTTCACTGTGAAACAGAGTTGGAGCTTGTACCTCCCCATATATATGTATGGAATGGAGTTTGCAACTGAAAAGAAACTTTGTGTTCCCAACAAGCTAGGTGAAGGACGGCTTTCATACACACTTATCTCTCAGAACTGAGCAAGTGGAGAGACGTTCGTTCATCTAGCACCAAGGGAACGGGTTGCAGTAGACACTTTTTCTCTGCTTTCTCAGTCTGTTTCCTAGAGCCGGTTTGTAGTTCCTGCAGTTTTCACTGTAATACCGAGTTGGAGCTAGTACCTACCCATATATATGTATGGAATGGAGTTTGCAACTGAAAAGAAACTTTGTGTTCCCAACAAGCTATTTGAAGGACGGCTTTCACACACAAGTATCCCTCAGAACTGAGCAAGTGGAGAGACGTTCGTTCATCTAGCACCAAGGGAACGGGTTGCTGGAGACACTTTTTCTGTGCTTTCTCAGTCTGTTTCCTAGTGCCGGTTTGAAGTTCCTGCAGTTTTCACTGTAAAACCGAGTTGGAGCTAGTACCTCCCCTATATATATATATGGAATGGAGTTTGCTACTGAAAAGAAACTTTGTGTTCCCAACAAGCTAGGTGAAGGACGGCTTTCACACACACATATCTCTCAGAACTGAGCAAGTGGAGAGACGTTCGTTCAACTAGCACCAAGGGAACGGGTTGCAGGAGACACTTTTTCTCTGCTTTCTCAGTCTGTTTCCTAGTGCCGGTATGAAGTTCCTGCAGTTTTCACTGTAAAAC
This sequence comes from Camelus bactrianus, assembly GCF_048773025.1. NCBI lineage: Eukaryota > Metazoa > Chordata > Mammalia > Artiodactyla > Camelidae > Camelus > Camelus bactrianus. The sequence goes on from NC_133544.1 coordinate 99,509,822, forward strand.
CGTTTTGGAGCTAGTACCTCCCCATATATATGTATGGAATGGAGTTTGCAACTGAAAAGAAACTTTGTGTTCCCAACAAGCTAGGTGAAGGACGGCTTTCACACACACTTATCTCTCAGAACTGAGCAAATGGAGAGACGTTCGTTCATATAGCACCAAGGGAACGGGTTGCAGGGGACACTTTTTCTCTGCTTTCTCAGTCTGTTTCCTAGTGCCGGTTTGAAGTTCCTGCAGTTTTCACTGTAAAACCGAGTTGGAGCTTGTACCTCCCCATATATATATATGGAATGGAATTTGCAACTGAAAAGAAACTTTCTGTTCCCAACAAGCTAGGTGAAGGACGGCTTTCACACACACTTATCTCTCAGAACTGAGCAAGTGGAGAGACGTTCGTTCATCTAGCACCAAGGGAACGGGTTGCTGGAGACACTTTTTCTGTGCTTTCTCAGTCTGTTTCCTAGTGCCGGTTTGAAGTTCCTGCAGTTTTCACTGTAAAACCGAGTTGGAGCTAGTACCTCCCCTATATATATATATGGAATGGAGTTTGCTACTGAAAAGAAACTTTGTGTTCCCAACAAGCTAGGTGAAGGACGGCTTTCACACACACATATCTCTCAGAACTGAGCAAGTGGAGAGACGTTCGTTCAACTAGCACCAAGGGAACGAGTTGCAGGATACACTTTTTCTCTGCTTTCTCAGTCTGTTTCCTAGTGCCGGTATGAAGTTCCTGCAGTTTTCACTGTAAAACCGATTTGGAGCTAGTACCTCCCCATATATAAGTATGGAATGGAGTTTGCAACTGAAAAGAAACTTTGTGTCCCCAACAAGCTAGGTGAAGGACGGCTTTCACACACACTTATCTCTCAGAACTGAGCAAATGGAGAGACGTTCGTTCATCTAGCACCAAGGGAACGGGTTTCAGGAGACACTTTTTCTCTGCTTTCTCAGTCTGTTTCCTAGTGCCGTTTTGATGTTCCTGCAGTTTTCACTGTAAAACCGAGTTGGAGCTAGTACCTCCCCTTATATATATATGGAATGGAGTTTGCAACTGAAAAGAAACTTTGTGTTTCCAACAAGCTAGGTGAAGGACGGCTTTCACACACACTTATCTCTCAGAACTGAGCAAGTGGAGAGACGTTCGTTCATCTAACACCAAGGGAACGGATTGCAGGAGACACTTTTTCTCTGCTTTCTCAGTTTGTTTCCTAGTGCCGGTTTGAAGTTCCTGCAGTTTTCACTGTCAAACATTGTTGGAGCTAGTACCTCCCCATATATATGTATGGAATGGAGTTTGCAACTGAAAAGAAACTTTGTGTTCCCAACAAGCTAGGTGAAGGACGGCTTTCACACACACTTATCTCTCAGAACTTAGCAAGTGGAGGGACGTTCGTTCATCTAGCACCAAGGGAACGGGTTGCAGGAGACACTTTTTCTCTGCTTTCTCAGTCTGTTTCCTAGTGCCGGTTTTTAAGTTCCTGCAGTTTTCACTGTAAAACCGAGTTGGAGCTAGTACCTCCCCATATATATATATGGAATGGAATTTGCAACTGAAAAGAAACTTTGTGTTCCCAACAAGCTAGGTGAAGGACGGCTTTCACAAACACTTATCTCTCAGAACTGAGCAAGTGGAGAGACGTTCGTTCATCTAGCACCAAGGGAACGGGTTGCAAGGGACACTGTTTCTCCGCTTTCTCAGTCTGTTTCCTAGTGCCGGTTTGAAGTTCCTGCAGTTTTCACTGTCAAACCGTGTTGGAGCTAGTACCTCCCCATATATATGCATGGAATGGAGTTTGCAACTGAAAAGAAACTTTGTGTTCCCAACAAGCTAGGTGAAGGGCGGCTTTCAAACACACACGTTTCCCTCAGAACTTAGCAAGTGGAGAGACGTTCGTTAATCTAGCACCAAGGGAATGGGTTGCAGGAGACACTTTTTCTCTGCTTTCTCAGTCTGTTTCCTAGTGCCGGTTGGAAGTTCCTGCAGTTTTCAGTGTAAAACCGAGTTGGAGCTAGTACCTCCCCATATATATGTATGGAATGGAGTTTGCAACTGAAAAGAAACTTTGTGTTCCCAACAAGCTAGGTGTTGGACGGCTTTCACACACACTTATCCCTCAGAACTGAGCAAGTGGAGAGACGTTCGTTCATCTAGCACCAAGGGAACGGGTTGCAGGGGACACTTTTTCTCTGCTTTCTCAGTCTGTTTCCTAGTGCCGGTTTGAAGTTCCTGCAGTTTTCACTGAAAAACCGGGTTGGAGCTAGTACCTCCCCATATATATGTATGGACTGGAGTTTGCAACTGAAAAGAAACTTTGTGTTCCCAACAAGCTAGGTGAAGGACGGCTTTCACACACACTTATCTCTCAGAACTGAGCAAGTGGAGGGACGTTCGTTCATCTAGCACCAAGGGAACGGGTTGCAGGAGACACTTTTTCTCTGCTTTCTCAGTCTGTTTCCTAGTGCCGGTTTGAAATTCCTGCAGTTTTCAGTGTAAAACCGAGTTGGAGCTAGTACCTCCCCATATATATATATGGAATGGAGTTTGCAACTGAAAAGAAACTTTGTGTTCCCAACAAGCTAGGTGAAGGACGGCTTTCAAACACACTTATCTCTCAGAACTGAGCAAGTGGAGAGACGTTCGTTCATCTAGCACCAAGGGAACGGGTTGCAGGAGACACTTTTTCTCTGCTTTCTCAGTCTGTTTCCTAGTGCCGGTTTTTAAGTTCCTGCAGTTTTCACTGTAAAACCGAGTTGGAGCTAGTACCTCCCCATATATATGTATGGAATGGAGTTTGCAACTGAAAAGAAACTTTGTGTTCCCAACAAGCTATTTGAAGGACGGCTTTCACACACAAGTATCCCTCAGAACTGAGCAAGTGGAGAGACGTTCGTTCATCTAGCACCAACGGAACGGGTTGCTGGAGACACTTTTTCTGTGCTTTCTCAGTCTGTTTCCTAGTGCCGGTTTGAAGTTCCTGCAGTTTTCACTGTAAAACCGAGTTGGAGCTAGTACCTCCCCTATATATATATATGGAATGGAGTTTGCTACTGAAAAGAAACTTTGTGTTCCCAACAAGCTAGGTGATGGACGGCTTTCACACACACATATCTCTCAGAACTGAGCAAGTGGAGAGACGTTCGTTCAACTAGCACCAAGGGAACGAGTTGCAGGAGACACTTTTTCTCTGCTTTCTCAGTCTGTTTCCTAGTGCCGGTATGAAGTTCCTGCAGTTTTCACTGTAAAACCGATTTGGAGCTAGTACCTCCCCATATATATGTATGGAATGGAGTTTGCAACTGAAAAGAAACTTTGTGTTCCCAACAAGCTAGGTGAAGGACGGCTTTCACACACACTTATCTCTCAGAACTGAGCAAATGGAGAGACGTTCGTTCATCTAGCACCAGGGGAACGGGTTTCAGGAGACACTTTTTCTCTGCTTTCTCAGTCTGTTTCCTAGTGCCGGTTTGATGTTCCTGCAGTTTTCACTGTAAAACCGAGTTGGAGCTAGTACCTCCCCTTATATATATATGGAATGGAGTTTGCAACTGAAAAGAAACTTTGTGTTTCCAACAAGCTAGGTGAAGGACGGCTTTCACACACACTTATCTCTCAGAACTGAGCAAGTGGAGAGACGTTCGTTCATCTAACACCAAGGGAACGGATTGCAGGAGACACTTTTTCTCTGCTTTCTCAGTTTGTTTCCTAGTGCCGCTTTGAAGTTCCTGCAGTTTTCACTGTCAAACATTGTTGGAGCTAGTACCTCCCCATATATATGTATGGAATGGAGTTTGCAACTGAAAAGAAACTTTGTGTTCCCAACAAGCTAGGTGAAGGACGGCTTTCACACACACTTATCTCTCAGAACTGAGGAAGTGGAGAGACGTTCTTTCATCTAGCACCAAGGGAACGGGTTGCAGGAGACACTTTTTCTCTGCTTTCTCAGTCTGTTTCCTAGTGCCGGTTTGATGTTCCTGTAGTTTTCACTGTAAAACCGGGTTGGAGCTAGTACCTCCCCTTATATATATATGGAATGGAGTTTGCAACTGAAAAGAAACTTTGTGTTTCCAACAAGCTATGTGAAGTACGGCTTTCACACACACTTATCTCTCAGAACTGAGCAAGTGGAGAGACGTTCGTTCATCTAGCACCAAGGGAACGGGTTGCAGGAGACACTTTTTCTCTGCTATCTCAGTCTGTTTCCTAGTGCCGGTTTGAAATTCCTGCAGTTTTCACTGTCAAACCGTGTTGGAGCTAGTACCTCCCCATATATATGTATGGAATGGAGTTTGCAACTGAAAAGAAACTTTGTGTTCCCAACAAGCTAGGTGAAGGACGGCTTTCACACACACGTATCCCTCTGAACTGAGCAAGTGGAGAGACGTTCGTTCATCTAGCACCAAGGGAACGGGTTGCAGGGGACACTTTTTCTCTGCATTTTCAGAGTGTTTCCTAGTGCCGGTTTGAAGTTCCTGCAGTTTTCACTGTAAAACCGAGTTGGAGCTAGTACCTCCCCATATATATGTATGGAATGGAGTTTGCAACTGAAAAGAAACTTTGTGTTCCCAACAAGCTAGGTGTAGGACGGCTTTCACACATACTTATCTCTCAGAACTGAGCAAGTGGAGAGACGTTCGTTCATCTAGCACCAAGGGAACGGGTTGCAGGAGACCCTTTTCTCTGCTTTCTCAGTCTGTTTCCTAGTGCCGGTTTGAAGTTCCTGCAGTTTTCACTGTAAAACCAAGTTGGAGCTAGTGCCCCCCCATATCTATATATGGAATGGAGTTTGCAACTGAAAAGAAACTTTGTGTTCCCAACAAGCTAGGTGAAGGACGGCTTTCACACACATTCATCTCTCACAACTGAGCAACTGGAGGGACGTTCGTTCATCTAGCACGAAGGGAACGGGTTGCAGGAGACACTTTTTCTGTGCTTTCTCAGTCTGTTTCCTAGTGCCGGTTTGAAGTTCCTGCAGTTTTCACTGTCAAACAGAGTTGGAGCTAGTACCTCCACATATATATGTATGGAATGGAGTTTGCAACTGAAAAGAAACTTTGTGTTCCCAACAAGCTAGGTGAAGGACGGCTTTCACACACACTTATCTCTCAGAACTGAGCAAGTGGAGAGACGTTCGTTCATCTAGCACCAACGGAACGGGTTGCAGGAGTCACTTTTTCTCTGCTTTCTCAGTCTGTTTCCTAGTGCCTGTTTGAAGTTCCTGCAGTTTTCACTGTAAAACCGAGTTGGAGCTAGTACCTCCCCATATATATGTATGGAATGGAGTTTGCAACTGAAAAGAAACTTTGTGTTCCCAACAAGCTAGGTGAAGGACGGCTTTCACACACACTTATCTCTCAGAACTTAGCAAGTGGAGGGACGTTCGTTCATCTAGCACCAAGGGAACGGGTTGCAGGAGACACTTTTTCTCTGCTTTCTCAGTCTGTTTCCTAGTGCCGGTTTTTAAGTTCCTGCAGTTTTCACTGTAAAACCGAGTTGGAGCTAGTACCTCCCCATATATATATATGGAATGGAATTTGCAACTGAAAAGAAACTTTGTGTTCCCAACAAGCTAGGTGAAGGACGGCTTTCACAAACACTTATCTCTCAGAACTGAGCAAGTGGAGAGACGTTCGTTCATCTAGCACCAAGGGAACGGGTTGCAAGGGACACTGTTTCTCCGCTTTCTCAGTCTGTTTCCTAGTGCCGGTTTGAAGTTCCTGCAGTTTTCACTGTCAAACCGTGTTGGAGCTAGTACCTCCCCATATATATGTATGGAATGGAGTTTGCAACTGAAAAGAAACTTTGTGTTCCCAACAAGCTAGGTGAAGGGCGGCTTTCAAACACACACGTTTCCCTCAGAACTTAGCAAGTGGAGAGACGTTCGTTAATCTAGCACCAAGGGAACGGGTTGCAGGAGACACTTTTTCTCTGCTTTCTCAGTCTGTTTCCTAGTGCCGGTTGGAAGTTCCTGCAGTTTTCACTGTAAAACCGATTTGGAGGTAGTACCTCCCCATATATATGTATGGAATGGAGTTTGCAACTGAAAAGAAACTTTGTGTTCCCAACAAGCTAGGTGTTGGACGGCTTTCACACACACTTATCCCTCAGAACTGAGCAAGTGGAGAGTCGTTCGTTCATCTAGCACCAAGGGAACGGGTTGCAGGAGACTCTTTTCTCTGCTTTTTCAGTCTGTTTCCTAGTGCCGGTTTGAACTTCCTGCAGTTTTCACTGTAAAACCGAGTTGGAGCTAGTACCTCCCCATATATATGTATGGAATGGAGTTTGCAACTGAAAAGAAACTTTGTGTTCCCAACAAGCTAGGTGAAGGACGGCTTTCACACACACGTATCCCTCAGAACTGAGCAAGTGGAGAGACGTTCGTTCATCTAGCACCAAGGGAACGGGTTGCAGGGGACACTTTTTCTCTGCTTTCTCAGTCTGTTTCCTAGTGCCGGTTTGAAGTTCCTGCAGTTTTCACTGAAAAACCGGGTTGGAGCTAGTACCTCCCCATATATATGTATGGACTGGAGTTTGCAACTGAAAAGAAACTTTGTGTTCCCAACAAGCTAGGTGAAGGACGGCTTTCACACACACTTATCTCTCAGAACTGAGCAAGTGGAGGGACGTTCGTTCATCTAGCACCAAGGGAACGGGTTGCAGGAGACACTTTTTCTCTGCTTTCTCAGTCTGTTTCCTAGTGCCGGTTTGAAATTCCTGCAGTTTTCAGTGTAAAACCGAGTTGGAGCTAGTACCTCCCCATATATATATATGGAATGGAGTTTGCAACTGAAAAGAAACTTTGTGTTCCCAACAAGCTAGGTGAAGGACGGCTTTCAAACACACTTATCTCTCAGAACTGAGCAAGTGGAGAGACGTTCGTTCATCTAGCACCAAGGGAACGGGTTGCTAGAGACACTTTTTTTCTGCTTTCTCAGTCTGTTTCCTAGTGCCGGTTTGAAGTTCCTGCAGTTTTCACAGTCAAACCGTGTTGGAGCTAGTACCTCCCCATATATATGTATGGAATGGAGTTTGCAACTGAAAAGAAACTTTGTGTTCCCAACAAGCTAGGTGTTGGACGGCTTTCACACACACTTATCCCTCAGAACTGAGCAAGTGGGGAGACGTTCGTTCATCTAGCACGAAGGGAACGGGTTGCAGGAGACACTTTTTCTCTGCTTTCTCAGTCTGTTTCCTAGTGCTGGTTTGAAGTTCCTGCAGTTTTCACTGTCAAACCGTGTTGGAGCTAGTACCTCCCCATATATATGTATGGAATGGAGTTTGCATCTGAAAAGAAACTTTGTGTTCCCAACAAGCTAGGTGAAGGGCGGCTTTCAAACACACACGTTTCCCTCAGAACTTAGCAAGTGGAGAGACGTTCGTTAATCTAGCACCAAGGGAACGGGTTGCAGGAGACACTTTTTCTCTGCTTTCTCAGTCTGTTTCCTAGTGCCGGTAGGAAGTTCCTGCAGTTTTCACTGTAAAACCGATTTGGAGGTAGTACCTCCCCATATATATGTATGGAATGGATTTTGCAACTGAAAAGAAACTTTGTGTTCCCAACAAGCTAGGTGTTGGACGGCTTTCACACACACTTATCACTCAGAACTGAGCAAGTGGAGAGTCGTTCGTTCATCTAGCACCAAGGGAACGGGTTGCAGGAGACTCTTTTCTCTGCTTTTTCAGTCTGTTTCCTAGTGCCGGTTTGAACTTCCTGCAGTTTTCACTGTAAAACCGAGTTGGAGCTAGTACCTCCCCATATATATGTATGGAATGGAGTTTGCAACTGAAAAGAAACTTTGTGTTCACAACAAGCTAGGTGAAGGACGGCTTTCACACACACGTATCCCTCAGAACTGAGCAAGTGGAGAGACGTTCGTTCATCTAGCACCAAGGGAACGGGTTGCAGGGGACACTTTTTCTCTGCTTTCTCAGTCTGTTTCCTAGTGCCGGTTTGAAATTCCTGCAGTTTTCAGTGTAAAACCGAGTTGGAGCTAGTACCTCCCCATATATATATATGGAATGGAGTTTGCAACTGAAAAGAAACTTTGTGTTCCCAACAAGCTAGGTGAAGGACGGCTTTCACACACACTTATCTCTCAGAACTGAGCAAGTGGAGAGACGTTCGTTCATCTAGCACCAAGGGAACGGGTTGCTAGAGACACTTTTTTTCTGCTTTCTCAGTCTGTTTCCTAGTGCCGGTTTGAAGTTCCTGCAGTTTTCACAGTCAAACCGTGTTGGAGCTAGTACCTCCCCATATATATGTATGGAATGGAGTTTGCAACTGAAAAGAAACTTTGTGTTCCCAACAAGCTAGGTGTTGGACGGCTTTCACACACACTTATCCCTCAGAACTGAGCAAGTGGAGAGACGTTCGTTCATCTAGCACCAAGGGAACGGGTTGCAGGGGACACTTTTTCTCTGCTTTCTCAGTCTGTTTCCTAGTGCCGGTTTGAAGTTCCTGCAGTTTTCACTGTAAAACCGAGTTGGAGCTAGTACCTCCCCATATATATGTATGGAATGGAGTTTGCTACTGAAAAGAAACTTTGTGTTCCCAACAATCTAGGTGAAGCACGGCTTTCACACACACTTATCTCTCAGAACTGAGCAAGTGGAGGGAAGTTCGTTCATCTAGCACCAAGGGAACAGGTTGCAGGAGACACTTTTTCTCCGCTTTCTCAATCTGTTTCCTAGTGCCGGTTTGAAGTTCCTGCAGTTTTCACTGTCAAACCGTGTTGGAGCTAGTACTTCCCCATATATATGTATGGAATGGAGTTTGCAACTGAAAAGAAACTTTGTGTTCCCAACAAGCTAGGTGAAGGACGGCTTTCACACACACGTATCCCTCAGAACTGAGCAAGTGGAGAGACGTTCGTTCATCTATCACCAAGGGAACGGTTTGCAGGAGACACTTTTTCTCTGCTTTCTCAGTCTGTTTCCTAATGCCGGTTTGAAGTTCCTGCAGTTTTCACTGTCAAACCATGTTGGAGCTAGTACCTCCCCATATATATGCATGGAATGGAGTTTGCAACTGAAAAGAAACTTTGTGTTCCCAACAAGCTAGGTGTTGGACGGCTTTCACACACACTTATCACTCAGAACTGAGCAAGTGGAGAGTCGTTCGTTCATCTAGCACCAAGGGAACGGGTTGCAGGAGACTCTTTTCTCTGCTTTTTCAGTCTGTTTCCAAGTGCCGGTTTGAACTTCCTGCAGTTTTCACTGTAAAACCGAGTTGGAGCTAGTACCTCCCCATATATATGTATGGAATGGAGTTTGCAACTGAAAAGAAACTTTGTGTTCACAACAAGCTAGGTGAAGGACGGCTTTCACACACACGTATCCCTCAGAACTGAGCAAGTGGAGAGACGTTCGTTCATCTAGCACCAAGGGAACGGGTTGCAGGGGACACTTTTTCTCTGCTATCTCAGTCTGTTTCCTAGTGCCGGTTTGAAGTTCCTGCAGTTTTCACTGAAAAACCGGGTTGGAGCTAGTACCTCCCCATATATATGTATGGAATGGAGTTTGCAACTGAAAAGAAACTTTGTGTTCCCAAAAAGCTAGGTGAAGGACGGCTTTCACACACACTTATCTCTCAGAACTGAGCAAGTGGAGGGACGTTCGCTCATCTAGCACCAAGGGAACGGGTTGCAGGGGACACATTTTCTCTGCTTTCTCAGTCTGTTTCCTAGTGCCGGTTTGAAATTCCTGCAGTTTTCAGTGTAAAACCGAGTTGGAGCTAGTACCTCCCCATATATATATATCAAATGGAGTTTGCAACTGAAAAGAAACTTTGTGTTCCCAACAAGCTAGGTGAAGGACGGCTTTCACACACACTTATCTCTCAGAACTGAGCAAGTGGAGAGACGTTCGTTCATCTAGCACCAAGGGAACGGGTTGCTGGGGACACTTTTTTTCTGCTTTCTCAGTCTGTTTCCTAGTGCCGGTTTGAAGTTCCTGCATTTTTCACAGTCAAACCGTTTTGGAGCTAGTACCTCCCCATATATATGTATGGAATGGAGTTTGCAACTGAAAAGAAACTTTGTGTTCCCAACAAGCTAGGTGTTGGACGGCTTTCACACACACTTATCCCTCAGAACTGAGCAAGTGGAGAGACGTTCGTTCATCTAGCACCAAGGGAACGGGTTGCAGGGGACACTTTTTCTCTGCTTTCTCAGTCTGTTTCCTAGTGCCGTTTTGAAGTTCCTGCAGTTTTCACTGTAAAACCGAGTAGGAGCTAGTACCTCCCCATATATATGTATGGAATGGAGTTTGCTACTGAAAAGAAACTTTGTGTTCCCAACAATCTAGGTGAAGCACGGCTTTCACACACAATTATCTCTCAGAACTGAGCAAGTGGAGGGAAGTTCGTTCATCTAGCACCAAGGGAACAGGTTGCAGGAGACACTTTTTCTCCGCTTTCTCAATCTGTTTCCTAGTGCCGATTTGAAGTTCCTGCAGTTTTCACTGTCAAACCGTGTTGGAGCTAGTACTTCCCCATATATATGTATGGAATGGAGTTTGCAACTGAAAAGAAACTTTGTGTTCCCAACAAGCTAGGTGAAGGACGGCTTTCACACACACGTATCCCTCAGAACTGAGCAACTGGAGAGACGTTCGTTCATCTATCACCAAGGGAACGGTTTGCAGGAGACACTTTTTCTCTGCTTTCTCAGTCTGTTTCCTAATGCCGGTTTGAAGTTCCTGCAGTTTTCACTGTCAAACCGTGTTGGAGCTAGTACCTCCCCATATATATGCATGGAATGGATTTTGCAACTGAAAAGAAACTTTGTGTTCCCAACAAGCTAGGTGAAGGGCGGCTTTCACACACACTTATCTCTCAGAATTGAGCAAGTGGAGAGACGTTCGTTCATCTAGCACCAAGGGAACGGATTGCAGGAGAAACTTTTCTCTGCTTTTTCAGTCTGTTTCCTAGTGCCGGTTTGAAGTTCCTGCAGTTTTCACTGTCAAACCGTGTTGAAGCTAGTACCTCCCCATATATATGTATGGAATGGAGTTTGCAACTGAAAAGAAACTTTGTGTTCCCAACAAGCTAGGTGAAGGACGGCTTTCACACACACTTATCTCTCAGAACTGAGCAAGTGGAGAGACGTTCGTTCATCTAGCACCAAGGGAACGGGTTGCAGGGGACACTTTTTCTCTGCTTTCTCAGTCTGTTTCCTAGTGCCGGTTTGAAGTTCCTGCAGTTTTCACTGTAAAACCAAGTTGGAGCTAGTACTTCCCCTTATATATGTATGGAATGGAGTTTGCAACTGAAAAGTAACTTTGTGTTCCCAACAAGCTAGGTGAAGGACGGCTTTCACACACACTTATCTCTCAGAACTGAGCAAGTGGAGGGACGTTCGTTCATCTAGCACCAAGGGAACGGGTTGCAGGAGACACTTTTTCTCTGCTTTCTCAGTCTGTTTCCTAGTGCCGGTTTGAAGTTCCTGCAGTTTTCACTGTAAAACCGAGTTGGAGCTAGTACCTCCCCATATATATATATGGAATGGAATTTGCAACTTAAAAGAAACTTTGTGTTCCCAACAAGCTAGGTTAAGGACGGCTTTCACACACACGTATCTCTCAGAACTGAGCAAGTGGAGGGACGTTCGTTCATCTAGCACCAAGGGAACGGGTTGCAGGAGACACTTTTTCTCTGCTTTCTCAGTCTGTTTCCTAGTGCCGGTTTGAAGTTCCTGCAGTTTTCACTGTAAAACAGAGTTGGAGCTAGTACCTCCCCATATATATATATGGAATGGAATTTGCAACTGAAAAGAAACTTTGTGTTCCCAACAATCTAGGTGAAGGACGGCTTTCACACACACGTATCCCTCAGAACTGAGCAAGTGAAGGGACGTTCGTTCAACTAGCACCAAGGGAACGGGTTGCAGGAGACACTTTTTCTCTGCTTTCTCAGTCTGTTTCCTAGTGCCGGTTTGAAGTTCCTGCAGTTTTCACTGTAAAACCGAGTTGGAGCTAGAACCTCCCCATATATATGTATGGAATGGAGTTTGCAACTGAAAAGAAACTTTGTGTTCCCAACAAGCTAGATGAAGGACGGCTTTCACACACACGTATCCCTCAGAACTGAGCAAGTGGAGAGACGTTCGTTCATTTCGCACCAAGGGAACGGGTTGCAGGGGACACTTTTTCTCTGCTTTCTCAGTCTGTTTCCTAGTGCCGGTTTGAAGTTCCTGCAATTTTCACTGTAAAACCGAGTTGGAGCTAGTTCCTCCCCATATATATATATGGAATGGAATTTGCAACTGAAAAGAAACTTTGTGTTCCCAACAAGCTAGGTGAAGGACGGCTTTCACACACACTTATCTCTCAGAACTGAGCAAGTGGAGGGTCGTTCGTTCATCTAGCACGAAGGGAACGGGTTGCAGGAGACACTTTTTCTCTGCTTTCTCAGTCTGTTTCCTAGTGCCGGTTTGAAGTTCCTGCAGTTTTCACTGTCAAACCGAGTTGGAGCTAGTACCTCCCCATATATATGTATGGAATGGAGTTTGCAACTGAAAAGAAAATTTGTGTTCCCAACAATCTAGGTGAAGGAGGGCTTTCACACACACTTATCTCTCAGAATAGAGCAAGTGGAGAGACGTTCGTTCATCTAGCACCAAGGGAACGGTTTGCAGGAGAAACTTTTCTCTGCTTTTTCAGTCTGTTTCCTAGTGCCAGTTTGAAGTTCCTGCAGTTTTCACTGTCAAACCGTGTTGGAGCTAGTACCTCCCCATATATATGTATGGAATGGAGTTTGCAACTGAAAAGAAACTTTGTGTTCCCAACAAGCTAGGTGAAGGACGGCTTTCACACACACGTCTCCCTCAGAACTGAGCAAGTGGAGAGACGTTCGTTCATCTAGCACCAAGGGAATGGGTTGCAGGAGACACTTTTTCTCTGCTTTCTCAGTCTGTTTCCTAGTGCCGGTTTGAAGTTCCTGCAGTTTTCACTGTCAAACCGTGTTGGAGCTAGTACCTCCCCATATATATGTATGGAATGGAGTTTGCAACTGAAAAGAAACTTTGTGTTCCCAACAAGCTAGGTGAAGGACGGCTTTCACACACACGTATCCCTCAGAACTGAGCAAGTGGACAGACGTTTGTTCATCTAGCACCAAGCGATCGGGTTACAGGAGACACTTTTTCTCTGTTTCTCAGTCTGTTTCCTAGTGCCGGTTTGAAGTTCCTGCAGTTTTCACTGTAAAACCCAGTTGGAGCTAGTACCTCCCCATATATATGTATGGAATGGAGTTTGCAACTGAAAAGAAACTTTGTGTTCCCAACAAGCTAGTTGAAGGACGGCTTTCAAACACACTTATCTCTCAGAAATTAGCAAGTGGAGAGACGTTCGTTCATCTAGCACCAAGGGAACGGGTTGCAGGAGACACTTTTTCTCTGCATTTTCAGACTGTTTCCTAGTGCCGGTTTGAAGTTCCTGCAGTTTTCACTGTAAAACCGAGTTGGAGCTAGTACCTCCCCATATATATGTATGGAATGGAGTTTGCAACTGAAAAGAAACTTTGTGTTCCCAACAAGCTAGGTGAAGTACGGCTTTCACACATACTCATCTCCCAGAACTGAGCAAGTGGAGGGACGTTCGTTCATCTAGCACCAAGGGAACGGGTTGCAGGAGACACTTTTTCTCTGCTTTCTCAGTCTGTTTCCTAGTGCCGGTTTGAAGTTCCTGCAGTTTTCACTGTAAAACCGAGTTGGAGCTAGTACCTCCCCATATATATGTATGAAATGAATTTTGCAACTGAAAAGAAACTTTGTGTTCCCAACAAGCTAGGTGAAGGACGGCTTTCACACACACGTCTCCCTCAGAACTGAGCAAGTGGAGAGACGTTCGTTCATATAGCACCAAGGGAATGGGTTGCAGGAGACACTTTTTCTCTGCTTTCTCAGTCTGTTTCCTAGTGTCGGTTTGAAGTTCCTGCAGTTTTCACTGTAAAACCGAGTTGGAGCTAGTACCTCCCCATATATATGTATGAAATGAAGTTTGCAACTGAAAAGAAACTTTGTGTTCCCAACAAGCTAGGTGAAGGACGGCTTTCACACACACGTATCTCTCAGAACTGAGCAAGTGGAGAGACGTTTGTTCATCTAACACCAAGGGAACAGGTTGCAGGGGAGACTAGTTCTCTGCTTTCTCAGTCTGTTTCCTAGTGCCGGTTTGAAGTTCCTGCAGTTTTCACTGTAAAACCGAGTTGGAGCTAGTACCTCCCCATATATATGTATGGAATGGTGTTTGCAACTGAAAAGAAACTTTGTGTTCCCAACAAGCTATGTGAAGGACGGCTTTCACACACACTTATCTCTCAGAACTGAGCAAGTGGAGGGACGTTCGTTCATCTAGCACGAAGGGAACGGGTTGCAGGAGACACATTTTCTCTGCTTTCTCAGTCTGTTTCCTAGTGCCGGTTTGAAGTTCCTGCAGTTTTCACTGTAAAACCGAGTTGGAGCTAGTACCTCCCCATATATATATATGGAATGGAATTTCCAACTGAAAAGAAACTTTGTGTTCCCAACAAGCTAGGTGAAGGACGGCTTTCACAAACACTTACCTCTCAGAACTGAGCAAGTGGAGAGACTTTCGTTCATCTAGCACCAAGGGAACGGGTTGCTAGAGACACTTTTTCTCTGCTTTCTCAGTCTGTTTCCTAGTGCCATTTTGAAGTTCCTGCAGTTTTCACTGTGAAACCGTGTTGGAGCTAGTACCTCCCCATATATATGTATGGAATGGAGTTTGCAACTGAAAAGAAACTTTGTGTTCCCTACAAGCTAGGTGAAGTACGGCTTTCACACACATGTATCCCTCAGAACTGAGCAAGTGGAGGGTCGTTCGTTCATCTAGCACGAAGGGAACGGGTTGCAGGAGACACTTTTCTCTGCTTTCTCAGTCTGTTTCCTAGTGCCGGTTTGAAGTTCCTGCAGTTTTCACTGTCAAACCGAGTTGGAGCTAGTACCTCCCCATATATATGTATGGAATGGAGTTTGCAACTGAAAAGAAAATTTGTGTTCCCAACAATCTAGGTGAAGGAGGGCTTTCACACACACTTATCTCTCAGAATAGAGCAAGTGGAGAGACGTTCGTTCATCTAGCACCAAGGGAACGGTTTGCAGGAGAAACTTTTCTCTGCTTTTTCAGTCTGTTTCCTAGTGCCAGTTTGAAGTTCCTGCAGTTTTCACTGTCAAACCGTGTTGGAGCTAGTACCTCCCCATATATATGTATGGAATGGAGTTTGCAACTGAAAAGAAACTTTGTGTTCCCAACAAGCTAGGTGAAGGACGGCTTTCACACACACGTCTCCCTCAGAACTGAGCAAGTGGAGAGACGTTCGTTCATCTAGCACCAAGGGAATGGGTTGCAGGAGACACTTTTTCTCTGCTTTCTCAGTCTGTTTCCTAGTGCCGGTTTGAAGTTCCTGCAGTTTTCACTGTCAAACCGTGTTGGAGCTAGTACCTCCCCATATATATGTATGGAATGGAGTTTGCAACTGAAAAGAAACTTTGTGTTCCCAACAAGCTAGGTGAAGGACGGCTTTCACACACACGTATCCCTCAGAACTGAGCAAGTGGAGAGACGTTTGTTCATCTAGCACCAAGCGATCGGGTTACAGGAGACACTTTTTCTCTGTTTCTCAGTCTGTTTCCTAGTGCCGGTTTGAAGTTCCTGCAGTTTTCACTGTAAAACCCAGTTGGAGCTAGTACCTCCCCATATATATGTATGGAATGGAGTTTGCAACTGAAAAGAAACTTTGTGTTCCCAACAAGCTAGTTGAAGGACGGCTTTCAAACACACTTATCTCTCAGAAATTAGCAAGTGGAGAGACGTTCGTTCATCTAGCACCAAGGGAACGGGTTGCAGGAGACACTTTTTCTCTGCATTTTCAGACTGTTTCCTAGTGCCGGTTTGAAGTTCCTGCAGTTTTCACTGTAAAACCGAGTTGGAGCTAGTACCTCCCCATATATATGTATGGAATGGAGTTTGCAACTGAAAAGAAACTTTGTGTTCCCAACAAGCTAGGTGAAGTACGGCTTTCACACATACTCATCTCCCAGAACTGAGCAAGTGGAGGGACGTTCGTTCATCTAGCACCAAGGGAACGGGTTGCAGGAGACACTTTTTCTCTGCTTTCTCAGTCTGTTTCCTAGTGCCGGTTTGAAGTTCCTGCAGTTTTCACTGTAAAACCGAGTTGGAGCTAGTACCTCCCCATATATATGTATGAAATGAATTTTGCAACTGAAAAGAAACTTTGTGTTCCCAACAAGCTAGGTGAAGGACGGCTTTCACACACACGTCTCCCTCAGAACTGAGCAAGTGGAGAGACGTTCGTTCATATAGCACCAAGGGAATGGGTTGCAGGAGACACTTTTTCTCTGCTTTCTCAGTCTGTTTCCTAGTGTCGGTTTGAAGTTCCTGCAGTTTTCACTGTAAAACCGAGTTGGAGCTAGTACCTCCCCATATATATGTATGAAATGAAGTTTGCAACTGAAAAGAAACTTTGTGTTCCCAACAAGCTAGGTGAAGGACGGCTTTCACACACACGTATCTCTCAGAACTGAGCAAGTGGAGAGACGTTTGTTCATCTAACACCAAGGGAACAGGTTGCAGGGGAGACTATTTCTCTGCTTTCTCAGTCTGTTTCCTAGTGCCGGTTTGAAGTTCCTGCAGTTTTCACTGTAAAACCGAGTTGGAGCTAGTACCTCCCCATATATATGTATGGAATGGTGTTTGCAACTGAAAAGAAACTTTGTGTTCCCAACAAGCTATGTGAAGGACGGCTTTCACACACACTTATCTCTCAGAACTGAGCAAGTGGAGGGACGTTCGTTCATCTAGCACGAAGGGAACGGGTTGCAGGAGACACATTTTCTCTGCTTTCTCAGTCTGTTTCCTAGTGCCGGTTTGAAGTTCCTGCAGTTTTCACTGTAAAACCCAGTTGGAGCTAGTACCTCCCCATATATATGTATGGAATGGAGTTTGCAACTGAAAAGAAACTTTGTGTTCCCAACAAGCTAGTTGAAGGACGGCTTTCAAACACACTTATCTCTCAGAAATTAGCAAGTGGAGAGACGTTCGTTCATCTAGCACCAAGGGAACGGGTTGCAGGAGACACTTTTTCTCTGCATTTTCAGACTGTTTCCTAGTGCCGGTTTGAAGTTCCTGCAGTTTTCACTGTAAAACCGAGTTGGAGCTAGTACCTCCCCATATATATGTATGGAATGGAGTTTGCAACTGAAAAGAAACTTTGTGTTCCCAACAAGCTAGGTGAAGTACGGCTTTCACACATACTCATCTCCCAGAACTGAGCAAGTGGAGGGACGTTCGTTCATCTAGCACCAAGGGAACGGGTTGCAGGAGACACTTTTTCTCTGCTTTCTCAGTCTGTTTCCTAGTGCCGGTTTGAAGTTCCTGCAGTTTTCACTGTAAAACCGAGTTGGAGCTAGTACCTCCCCATATATATGTATGAAATGAATTTTGCAACTGAAAAGAAACTTTGTGTTCCCAACAAGCTAGGTGAAGGACGGCTTTCACACACACGTCTCCCTCAGAACTGAGCAAGTGGAGAGACGTTCGTTCATATAGCACCAAGGGAATGGGTTGCAGGAGACACTTTTTCTCTGCTTTCTCAGTCTGTTTCCTAGTGTCGGTTTGAAGTTCCTGCAGTTTTCACTGTAAAACCGAGTTGGAGCTAGTACCTCCCCATATATATGTATGAAATGAAGTTTGCAACTGAAAAGAAACTTTGTGTTCCCAACAAGCTAGGTGAAGGACGGCTTTCACACACACGTATCTCTCAGAACTGAGCAAGTGGAGAGACGTTTGTTCATCTAACACCAAGGGAACAGGTTGCAGGGGAGACTATTTCTCTGCTTTCTCAGTCTGTTTCCTAGTGCCGGTTTGAAGTTCCTGCAGTTTTCACTGTAAAACCGAGTTGGAGCTAGTACCTCCCCATATATATGTATGGAATGGTGTTTGCAACTGAAAAGAAACTTTGTGTTCCCAACAAGCTATGTGAAGGACGGCTTTCACACACACTTATCTCTCAGAACTGAGCAAGTGGAGGGACGTTCGTTCATCTAGCACGAAGGGAACGGGTTGCAGGAGACACATTTTCTCTGCTTTCTCAGTCTGTTTCCTAGTGCCGGTTTGAAGTTCCTGCAGTTTTCACTGTAAAACCGAGTTGGAGCTAGTACCTCCCCATATATATATATGGAATGGAATTTCCAACTGAAAAGAAACTTTGTGTTCCCAACAAGCTAGGTGAAGGACGGCTTTCACAAACACTTACCTCTCAGAACTGAGCAAGTGGAGAGACTTTCGTTCATCTAGCACCAAGGGAACGGGTTGCTAGAGACACTTTTTCTCTGCTTTCTCAGTCTGTTTCCTAGTGCCATTTTGAAGTTCCTGCAGTTTTCACTGTGAAACCGTGTTGGAGCTAGTACCTCCCCATATATATGTATGGAATGGAGTTTGCAACTGAAAAGAAACTTTGTGTTCCCTACAAGCTAGGTGAAGGACGGCTTTCACACACATGTATCCCTCAGAACTGAGCAAGTGGAGACACGTTCGTTCATCTAGCACCAATGGAACGGGTTGCAGGAGACACTTTTTCTCTGCTTTCTCAGTCTGTTTCCTAGTGCCGGTTTGAAGTTCCTGCAGTTTTCACTGTAAAACCGAGTTGGAGCTAGTACCTCCCCATATATATGTATGGAATGGAGTTTGCAACTGAAAAGAAACTTTGTGTTCCCAACAATCTAGGTGAAGGACGGCTTTCACACACACATATCTCTCAGAACTGAGCAAGTGGAGGGACGTTCGTTCATCTAGCACCAAGGGAACGGTTTGCAGGGGACACTTTTTCTCTGCTTTCTCAGTCTGTTTCCTAGTGCCGGTTTGAAGTTCCTGCAGTTTTCACTGTAAAACCGATTTGGAGCTAGTACCTCCCCATATATATATATGGAATGGAATTTGCAACTGAAAAGAAACTTTGTGTTCCCAACAATCTAGGTGAAGGACGGCTTTCACAAACACTTATCTCTCAGAACTGAGCAAGTGGAGAGACGTTCGTTCATCTAGCACCAAGGGAACGGGTTGCAAGAGACACTGTTTCTCCGCTTTCTCAGTCTGTTTCTTAGTGCCGGTTTGAAGTTCCTGCAGTTTTCATTGTCAAACCGTGTTGGAGCTAGTACCTCCCCATATATATGTATGGAATGGATTTTGCAACTGAAAAGAAACTTTGTGTTCCCAACAAGCTAGGTGAAGGGCGGCTTTCAAACACACACGTATCCCTCAGAACTTAGCAAGTGGAGAGACGTTCGTTAATCTAGCACCAAGGGAACGGGTTGCAGGAGAAACTTTTTCTCTGCTTTCTCAGTCTGTTTCCTAGTGCCGGTTGGAAGTTCCTGCAGTTTTCACTGTAAAACCGAGTTGGAGCTAGTACCTCCCCATATATATGTATGGAATGGAGTTTGCAACTGAAAAGAAACTTTGTGTTCCCAACAAGCTAGGTGAAGGACGGCTTTCACACACACTTATCCCTCAGAACTGAGAAAGTGGAGAGTCGTTCGTTCATCTAGCACCAAGGGAACGGGTTGCAGGAGACTCTTTTCTCTGCTTTTTCAGTCTGTTTCCTAGTGCCGGTTTGAACTTCCTGCAGTTTTCACTGTAAAACCGAGTTGGAGCTAGTACCTCCCCATATATATGTATGGAATGGAGTTTGCAACTGAAAAGAAACTTTGTGTTCCCAACAAGCTAGGTGAAGGACGGCTTTCACACACACGTATCCCTCAGAACTGAGCAAGTGGAGAGACGTTCGTTCATCTAGCACCAAGGGAACGGGTTGCAGGGGACACTTTTTCTCTGCTTTCTCAGTCTGTTTCCTAGTGCCGGTTTGAAGTTCCTGCAGTTTTCACTGAAAAACCGGGTTGGAGCTAGTACCTCCCCATATATATGTATGGAATGGAGTTTGCAACTGAAAAGAAACTTTGTGTTCCCAACAAGCTAGGTGAAGGACGGCTTTCACACACACTTATCTCTCAGAACTGAGCAAGTGGAGGGACGTTCGTTCATCTAGCACCAAGGGAACGGGTTGCAGGAGACACTTTTTCTCTGCTTTCTCAATCTGTTTCCTAGTGCCGGTTTGAAATTCCTGCAGTTTTCACTGTAAAACCGAGTTGGAGCTAGTACCTCCCCATATATATATATGGAATGGAGTTTGCAACTGAAAAGAAACTTTGTGTTCCCAACAAGCTAGGTGAAGGACGGCTTTCACACACACTTATCTCTCAGAACTGAGCAAGTGGAGAGACGTTCGTTCATCTAGCACCAAGGGAACGGGTTGCTAGAGACACTTTTTTTCTGCTTTCTCAGTCTGTTTCCTAGTGCCGGTTTGAAGTTCCTGCAGTTTTCACAGTCAAACCGTGTTGGAGCTAGTACCTCCCCATATATATGTATGGAATGGAGTTTGCAACTGAAAAGGAACTTTGTGTTTCCAACAAGCTAGGTGTTGGACGGCTTTCACACACACTTATCCCTCAGAACTGAGCAAGTGGAGAGACGTTCGTTCATCTAGCACCAAGGGAACGGGTTGCAGGGGACACTTTTTCTCTGCTTTCTCAGTCTGTTTCCTAGTGCCGGTTTGAAGTTCCTGCAGTTTTCACTGTAAAACCGAGTTGGAGCTAGTACTTCCCCATATATATGTATGGAATGGAGTTTGCTACTGAAAAGAAACTTTGTGTTCCCAACAATCTAGGTGAAGGAGGGCTTTCACACACACTTATCTCTCAGAACTGAGCAAGTGGAGGGAAGTTCGTTCATCTAGCACCAAGGGAACTGGTTGCAGGAGACACTTTTTCTCCGCTTTCTCAATCTGTTTCCTAGTGCCGGTTTGAAGTTCCTGCAGTTTTCACTGTCAAACCGTGTTGGAGCTAGTACTTCCCCATATATATATATGGAATGGAGTTTGCAACTGAAAAGAAACTTTGTGTTCCCAACAAGCTAGGTGAAGGACGGCTTTCACACACACGTATCCCTCAGAACTGAGCAAGTGGAGAGACGTTCGTTCATCTAGCACCAAGGGAACGGTTTGCAGGAGACACTTTTTCTCTGCTTTCTCAGTCTGTTTCCTAATGCCGGTTTGAAGTTCCTGCAGTTTTCACTGTCAAACCGTGTTGGAGCTAGTACCTCCCCATATATATGCATGGAATGGAGTTTGCAACTGAAAAGAAACTTTGTGTTCCCAACAAGCTAGGTGAAGGACGGCTTTCACACACACTTATCTCTCAGAACTGAGCAAGTGGAGGGACGTTCGTTCATCTAGCACCAAGGGAACGGGTTGCAGGAGACACTTTTTCTCTGCTTTCTCAGTCTGTTTCCTAGTGCCGGTTTGAAGTTCCTGCAGTTTTCACTGTCAAACCGTGTTGGAGCTAGTACCTCCCCATATATATGTATGGAATGGAGTTTGCAACTGAAAAGAAACTTTGTGTTCCCAACAAGCTAGGTGAAGGGCGGCTTTCACACACACTTATCCCTCAGAACTGAGGAAGTGGAGAGTCGTTCGTTCATCTAGCACCAAGGGAACGGGTTGCAGGAGACTCTTTTCTCTGCTTTTTCAGTCTGTTTCCTAGTGCCGGTTTGAACTTCCTGCAGTTTTCACTGTAAAACCGAGTTGGAGCTAGTACCTCCCCATATATATGTATGGAATGGAGTTTGCAACTGAAAAGAAACTTTGTGTTCCCAACAAGCTAGGTGAAGGACGGCTTTCACACACACGTATCCCTCAGAACTGAGCAAGTGGAGAGACGTTCGTTCATCTAGCACCAAGGGAACGGGTTGCAGGGGACACTTTTTCTCTGCTTTCTCAGTCTGTTTCCTAGTGCCGGTTTGAAGTTCCTGCAGTTTTCACTGAAAAACCGGGTTGGAGCTAGTACCTCCCCATATATATGTATGGAATGGAGTTTGCAACTGAAAAGAAACTTTGTGTTCCCAACAAGCTAGGTGAAGGACGGCTTTCACACACACTTATCTCTCAGAACTGAGCAAGTGGAGGGACGTTCGTTCATCTAGCACCAAGGGAACGGGTTGCAGGAGACACTTTTTCTCTGCTTTCTCAATCTGTTTCCTAGTGCCGGTTTGAAATTCCTGCAGTTTTCACTGTAAAACCGAGTTGGAGCTAGTACCTCCCCATATATATATATGGAATGGAGTTTGCAACTGAAAAGAAACTTTGTGTTCCCAACAAGCTAGGTGAAGGACGGCTTTCACACACACTTATCTCTCAGAACTGAGCAAGTGGAGAGACGTTCGTTCATCTAGCACCAAGGGAACGGTTTGCTAGAGACACTTTTTTTCTGCTTTCTCAGTCTGTTTCCTAGTGCCGGTTTGAAGTTCCTGCAGTTTTCACAGTCAAACCGTGTTGGAGCTAGTACCTCCCCATATATATGTATGGAATGGAGTTTGCAACTGAAAAGGAACTTTGTGTTCCCAACAAGCTAGGTGTTGGACGGCTTTCACACACACTTATCCCTCAGAACTGAGCAAGTGGAGAGACGTTCGTTCATCTAGCACCAAGGGAACGGGTTGCAGGGGACACTTTTTCTCTGCTTTCTCAGTCTGTTTCCTAGTGCCGGTTTGAAGTTCCTGCAGTTTTCACTGTAAAACCGAGTTGGAGCTAGTTCCTCCCCATATATATGTATGGAATGGAGTTTGCTACTGAAAAGAAACTTTGTGTTCCCAACAATCTAGGTGAAGGAGGGCTTTCACACACACTTATCTCTCAGAACTTAGCAAGTGGAGGGAAGTTCGTTCATCTAGCACCAAGGGAACTGGTTGCAGGAGTCACTTTTCTCCGCTTTCTCAATCTGTTTCCTAGTGCCGGTTAGAAGTTCCTGCAGTTTTCACTGTCAAACCGTGTTGGAGCTAGTACTTCCCCATATATATGTATGGAATGGAGTTTGCAACTGAAAAGAAACTTTGTGTTCCCAACAAGCTAGGTGAAGGACGGCTTTCACACACACGTATCCCTCAGAACTGAGTAAGTGGAGAGACGTTCGTTCATCTAGCACCAAGGGAACGGTTTGCAGGAGACACTTTTTCTCTGCTTTCTCAGTCTCTTTCCTAATGCCGGTTTGAAGTTCCTGCAGTTTTCACTGTCAAACCATGTTGGAGCTAGTACCTCCCCATATATATGCATGGAATGGAGTTTGCAACTGAAAAGAAACTTTGTGTTCCCAACAAGCTAGGTGAAGGACGGCTTTCACACACACTTATCTCTCAGAACTGAGCAAGTGGAGGGACGTTCGTTCATCTAGCACCAAGGGAACGGGTTGCAGGAGACACTTTTTCTCTGCTTTCTCAGTCTGTTTCCTAGTGCCGGTTTGAAGTTCCTGCAGTTTTCACTGTAAAACCGAGTTGGAGCTAGTACCTCCCCATATATATATATGGAATGGAATTTGCAACTGAAAAGAAACTTTGTGTTCCCAACAAGCTAGGTGAAGGATGGCTTTCACACACACGTATCTCTCAGAACTGAGCAAGTGGAGGGACGTTCGTTCATCTAGCACCAAGGGAACGGGTTGCAGGAGACACTTTTTCTCTGCTTTCTCAGTCTGTTTCCTAGTGCCGGTTTGAAGTTCCTGCAGTTTTCACTGTCAAACCGAGTTGGAGCTAGTACCTCCCCATATATATGTATGGAATGGAGTTTGCAACTGAAAAGAAACTTTGTGTTCCCAACAATCTAGGTGAAGGAGGGCTTTCACACACACTTATCTCTCAGAATAGAGTAAGTGGAGAGACGTTCGTTCATCTAGCACCAAGGGAACGGTTTGCAGGAGAAACTTTTCTCTGCTTTTTCAGTCTGTTTCCTAGTGCCAGTTTGAAGTTCCTGCAGTTTTCACTGTCAAACCGTGTTGGAGCTAGTACCTCCCCATATATATATATGGAATGGGATTTGCAACTGAAAAGAAACTTTGTGTTCCCAACAAGCTAGGTGAAGGACGGCTTTCACACACACGTCTCCCTCAGAACTGAGCAAGTGGAGGGACGTTCGTTCATCTAGCACCAAGGGAACGGGTTGCAGGGGACACTTTTTCTCCACTTTCTCAGTCTGTTTCCTAGTGCCGGTTTGAAGTTCCTGCAGTTTTCACTGTAAAACCGATTTGGAGCTAGTACCTCCCCATATATATATATGGAATGGAATTTGCAACTGAAAAGAATCTTTGTGTTCCCAACAATCTAGGTGAAGGACGGCTTTCACAAACACTTATCTCTCAGAACTGAGCAACTGGAGAGACGTTCGTTCATCTAGCACCAAGGGAACGGGTTGCAAGAGACACTGTTTCTCCGCTTTCTCAGTCTGTTTCCTAGTGCCGGTTTGAAATTCCTGCAGTTTTCACTGTCAAACCGTGTTGGAGCTAGTACCTCCCCATATATATGTATGGAATGGAGTTTGCAACTGAAAAGAAACTTTGTGTTCCCAACAAGCTAGGTGAAGGGCGGCTTTCAAACACACACGTATCCCTCAGAACTTAGCAAGTGGAGAGACGTTCGTTAATCTAGCACCAAGGGAACGGGTTGCAGGAGACAC
The DNA here is from genome assembly GCF_048773025.1 of Camelus bactrianus. Classification (NCBI taxonomy): domain Eukaryota; kingdom Metazoa; phylum Chordata; class Mammalia; order Artiodactyla; family Camelidae; genus Camelus; species Camelus bactrianus. The sequence goes on from NC_133544.1 coordinate 99,534,406, forward strand.
TTTTTCTCTGCTTTCTCAGACTGTTTCCTAGTGCCGGTTGGAAGTTCCTGCAGTTTTCACTGTAAAACCGATTTGGAGGTAGTACCTCCCCATATATATGTATGGAATGGAGTTTGCAACTGAAAAGAAACTTTGTGTTCCCAACAAGCTAGGTGTTGGACGGCTTTCACACACACTTATCCCTCAGAACTGAGAAAGTGCAGAGTCGTTCGTTCATCTAGCACCAAGGGAACGGGTTGCAAGAGACTCTTTTCTCTGCTTTTTCAGTCTGTTTCCTAGTGCCGGTTTGAACTTCCTGCAGTTTTCACTGTAAAACCGAGTTGGAGCTAGTACCTCCCCATATATATGTATGGAATGGAGTTTGCAACTGAAAAGAAACTTTGTGTTCCCAACAAGCTAGTTGAAGGACGGCTTTCACACACACGTATCCCTCAGAACTGAGCAAGTGGAGAGACGTTCGTTCATCTAGCACCAAGGGAACGGGTTGCAGGGGACACTTTTTCTCTGCTTTCTCAGTCTGTTTCCTAGTGCCGGTATGAAGTTCCTGCAGTTTTCACTGAAAAACCGGGTTGGAGCTAGTACCTCCCCATATATATGTATGGAATGGAGTTTGCAACTGAAAAGAAACTTTGTGTTCCCAACAAGCTAGGTGAAGGACGGCTTTCACACACACTTATCTCTCAGAACTGAGCAAGTGGAGGGACGTTCGTTCATCTAGCACCAAGGGAACGGGTTGCAGGAGACACTTTTTCTCTGCTTTCTCAGTCTGTTTCCTAGTGCCGGTTTGAAATTCCTGCAGTTTTCACTGTAAAATCGAGTTGGAGCTATTACCTCCCCATATATATATATGGAATGGAGTTTGCAACTGAAAAGAAACTTTGTGTTCCCAACAAGCTAGGTGAAGGACGGCTTTCACACACACTTATCTCTCAGAACTGAGCAAGTGGAGAGACGTTCGTTCATCTAGCACCAAGGGAACGGGTTGCTAGAGACACTTTTTTTCTGCTTTCTCAGTCTGTTTCCTAGTGGCGGTTTGAAGTTCCTGCAGTTTTCACAGTCAAACCGTGTTGGAGCTAGTACCTCCCCATATATATGTATGGAATGGAGTTTGCAACTGAAAAGAAACTTTGTGTTCCCAACAAGCTAGGTGAAGGACGGCTTTCACACACACGTATCCCTCAGAACTGAGCAAGTGGAGAGACGTTCGTTCATCTAGCACCAAGGGAACGGTTTGCAGGAGACACTTTTTCTCTGCTTTCTCAGTCTGTTTCCTAATGCCGGTTTGAAGTTCCTGCAGTTTTCACTGTCAAACCGTGTTGGAGCTAGTACCTCCCCATATATATGCATGGAATGGAGTTTGCAACTGAAAAGAAACTTTGTGTTCCCAACAAGCTAGGTGAAGGACGGCTTTCACACACACTTATCTCTCAGAACTGAGCAAGTGGAGGGACGTTCGTTCATCTAGCACCAAGGGAACGGGTTGCAGGAGACACTTTTTCTCTGCTTTCTCAGTCTGTTTCCTAGTGCCGGTTTGAAGTTCCTGCAGTTTTCACTGTAAAACCGTGTTGGAGCTAGTACCTCCCCATATATATATATGGAATGGAATTTGCAACTGAAAAGAAACTTTGTGTTCCCAACAAGCTAGGTGAAGGACGGCTTTCACACACACGTATCTCTCAGAACTGAGCAAGTGGAGGGACGTTCGTTCATCTAGCACCAAGGGAACGGGTTGCAGGAGACACTTTTTCTCTGCTTTCTCAGTCTGTTTCCTAGTGCCGGTTTGAAGTTCCTGCAGTTTTCACTGTCAAACCGAGTTGGAGCTAGTACCTCCCCATATATATGTATGGAATGGAGTTTGCAACTGAAAAGAAACTTTGTGTTCCCAACAAGCTAGGTGAAGGAGGGCTTTCACACACACTTATCTCTCAGAATAGAGCAAGTGGAGAGACGTTCGTTCATCTAGCACCAAGGGAACGGTTTGCAGGAGAAACTTTTCTCTGCTTTTTCAGTCTGTTTCCTAGTGCCGGTATGAAGTTCCTGCAGTTTTCACTGAAAAACCGGGTTGGAGCTAGTACCTCCCCATATATATGTATGGAATGGAGTTTGCAACTGAAAAGAAACTTTGTGTTCCCAACAAGCTAGGTGAAGGACGGCTTTCACACACACTTATCTCTCAGAACTGAGCAAGTGGAGGGACGTTCGTTCATCTAGCACCAAGGGAACGGGTTGCAGGAGACACTTTTTCTCTGCTTTCTCAGTCTGTTTCCTAATGCCGGTTTGAAGTTCCTGCAGTTTTCACTGTAAAACCGAGTTGGAGCTATTACCTCCCCACATATATATATGGAATGGAGTTTGCAACTGAAAAGAAACTTTGTGTTCCCAACAAGCTAGGTGAAGGACGGCTTTCACACACACTTATCTCTCAGAACTGAGCAAGTGGAGAGACGTTCGTTCATCTAGCACCAAGGGAACGGGTTGCTAGAGACACTTTTTTTCTGCTTTCTCAGTCTGTTTCCTAGTGGCGGTTTGAAGTTCCTGCAGTTTTCACAGTCAAACCGTGTTGGAGCTAGTACCTCCCCATATATATGTATGGAATGGAGTTTGCAACTGAAAAGAAACTTTGTGTTCCCAACAAGCTAGGTGAAGGACGGCTTTCACACACACGTATCCCTCAGAACTGAGCAAGTGGAGAGACGTTCGTTCATCTAGCACCAAGGGAACGGTTTGCAGGAGACACTTTTTCTCTGCTTTCTCAGTCTGTTTCCTAATGCCGGTTTGAAGTTCCTGCAGTTTTCACTGTCAAACCGTGTTGGAGCTAGTACCTCCCCATATATATGCATGGAATGGAGTTTGCAACTGAAAAGAAACTTTGTGTTCCCAACAAGCTAGGTGAAGGACGGCTTTCACACACACTTATCTCTCAGAACTTAGCAAGTGGAGGGACGTTCGTTCATCTAGCACCAAGGGAACGGGTTGCAGGAGACACTTTTTCTCTGCTTTCTCAGTCTGTTTCCTAGTGCCGGTTTGAAGTTCCTGCAGTTTTCACTGTAAAACCGTGTTGGAGCTAGTACCTCCCCATATATATATATGGAATGGAATTTGCAACTGAAAAGAAACTTTGTGTTCCCAACAAGCTAGGTGAAGGACGGCTTTCACACACACGTATCTCTCAGAACTGAGCAAGTGGAGGGACGTTCGTTCATCTAGCACCAAGGGAACGGGTTGCAGGAGACACTTTTTCTCTGCTTTCTCAGTCTGTTTCCTAGTGCCGGTTTGAAGTTCCTGCAGTTTTCACTGTCAAACCGAGTTGGAGCTAGTACCTCCCCATATATATGTATGGAATGGAGTTTGCAACTGAAAAGAAACTTTGTGTTCCCAACAATCTAGGTGAAGGAGGGCTTTCACACACACTTATCTCTCAGAATAGAGCAAGTGGAGAGACGTTCGTTCATCTAGCACCAAGGGAACGGTTTGCAGGAGAAACTTTTCTCTGCTTTTTCAGTCTGTTTCCTAGTGCCGGTTTGAAGTTCCTGCAGTTTTCACTGTCAAACCGTGTTGGAGCTAGTACCTCCCCATATATATGTATGGAATGGAGTTTGCAACTGAAAAGAAACTTTGTGTTCCCAACAAGCTAGGTGAAGGACGGCTTTCACACACACGTCTCCCTCAGAACAGAGCAAGTGGAGAGACGTTCGTTCATCTAGCACAAAGGGAATGGGTTGCAGGAGACACTTTTTCTCTGCTTTCTCAGTCTGTTTCCTAGTGCCGGTTTGAAGTTCCTGCAGTTTTCACTGTCAAACCGTGTTGGAGCTAGTACCTCCCCATATATATGTATGGAATGGAGTTTGCAACTGAAAAGAAACTTTGTGTTCCCAACAAGCTAGGTGAAGGACGGCTTTCACACACACGTATCCCTCAGAACTGAGCAAGTGTAGAGACGTTTGTTCATCTAGCACCTAGCGATCGGGTTACAGGAGACACTTTTTCTCTGTTTCTCAGTCTGTTTCCTAGTGCCGGTTTGAAGTTCCTGCAGTTTTCACTGTAAAACCCAGTTGGAGCTAGTACCTCCCCATATATATGTATGGAATGGAGTTTGCAACTGAAAAGAAACTTTGTGTTCCCAACAAGCTAGGTGAAGGACGGCTTTCAAACACACTTATCTGTCAGAACTTAGCAAGTGGAGAGACGTTCGTTCATCTAGCACCAAGGGAACGGGTTGCAGGAGACACTTTTTCTCTGCATTTTCAGACTGTTTCCTAGTGCCGGTTTGAAGTTCCTGCAGTTTTCACTGTAAAACCGAGTTGGAGCTAGTACCTACCCATATATATGTATGGAATGGAGTTTGCAACTTAAAAGAAACTTTGTTTTCCCAACAAGCTAGGTGAAGTACGGCTTTCACACATACTCATCTCCCAGAACTGAGCAAGTGGAGGGACGTTCGTTCATCTAGCACCAAGGGAACGGGTTGCAGGAGACACTTTTTCTCTGCTTTCTCAGTCTGTTTCCTAGTGCCGGTTTGAAATTCCTGCAGTTTTCAGTGTAAAACCGATTTGGAGCTAGTACCTCCCCATATATATGTATGAAATGAAGTTTGCAACTGAAAGGAAACTTTGTGTTCCCAACAAGCTAGGTGAAGGACGGCTTTCACACACACGTATCCCTCAGAACTGAGCAAGTGGAGAGACGTTTGTTCATCTAGCACCAAGGGAACAGGTTGCAGGGGACACTATTTCTCTGCTTTCTCAGTCTGTTTCCTAGTGCCGGTTTGAAGTTCCTGCAGTTTTCACTGTAAAACCGAGTTGGAGCTAGTACCTCCCCATATATATATATGGAATGGAATTTGCAACTGAAAAGAAACTTTGTGTTCCCAACAAGCTAGGTGAAGGACGGCTTTCACACACAAGTATCTCTCAGAACTGAGCAAGTGGAGGGACGTTCGTTCATCTAGCACCAAGGGAACGGGTTGCAGGAGACACTTTTTCTCTGCTTTCTCAGTCTGTTTCCTAGTGCCGGTTTGAAGTTCCTGCAGTTTTCACTGTCAAACAGAGTTGGAGCTAGTACCTCCCCATATATATGTATGGAATGGAGTTTGCAACTGAAAAGAAACTTTGTGTTCCCAACAATCTAGGTGAAGGAGGGCTTTCACACACACTTATCTCTCAGAATAGAGCAAGTGGAGAGACGTTCGTTCATCTAGCACCAAGGGAACGGTTTGCAGGAGAAACTTTTCTCTGCTTTTTCAGTCTGTTTCCTAGTGCCAGTTTGAAGTTCCTGCAGTTTTCACTGTCAAACCGTGTTGGAGCTAGTACCTCCCCATATATATGTATGGAATGGAGTTTGCAACTGAAAAGAAACTTTGTGTTCCCAACAAGCTAGGTGAAGGACGGCTTTCACACACACGTCTCCCTCAGAACTGAGCAAGTGGAGAGACGTTCGTTCATCTAGCACCAAGGGAATGGGTTGCAGGAGAGACTTTTTCTCTGCTTTCTCAGTCTGTTTCCTAGTGCCGGTTTGAAGTTCCTGCAGTTTTCACTGTCAAACCGTGTTGGAGCTAGTACCTCCCCATATATATGTATGGAATGGGGTTTGCAACTGAAAAGAAACTTTGTGTTCCCAACAAGCTAGGTGAAGGACGGCTTTCACACACACGTATCCCTCAGAACTGAGCAAGTGGAGAGACGTTTGTTCATCTAGCACCTAGCGATCGTGTTACAGGAGACACTTTTTCTCTGTTTCTCAGTCTGTTTCCTAGTGCCGGTTTGAAGTTCCTGCAGTTTTCACTGTAAAACCCAGTTGGAGCTAGTACCTCCCCATATATATGTATGGAATGGAGTTTGCAACTGAAAAGAAACTTTGTGTTCCCAACAAGCTAGGTGAAGGACGGCTTTCAAACACACTTATCTCTCAGAACTTAGCAAGTGGAGAGACGTTCGTTCATCTAGCACCAAGGGAACGGGTTGCAGGAGACACTTTTTCTCTGCATTTTCAGACTGTTTCCTAGTGCCGGTTTGAAGTTCCTGCAGTTTTCACTGTAAAACCGAGTTGGAGCTAGTACCTACCCATATATATGTATGGAATGGAGTTTGCAACTTAAAAGAAACTTTGTTTTCCCAACAAGCTAGGTGAAGTACGGCTTTCACACATACCCATCTCCCAGAACTGAGCAAGTGGAGGGACGTTCGTTCATCTAGCACCAAGGGAACGGGTTGCAGGAGACACTTTTTCTCTGCTTTCTCAGTCTGTTTCCTAGTGCCGGTTGGAAGTTCCTGCAGTTTTCAGTGTAAAACCGAGTTGGAGCTAGTACCTCCCCATATATATGTATGAAATGAAGTTTGCAACTGAAAGGAAACTTTGTGTTCCCAACAAGCTAGGTGAAGGACGGCTTTCACACACACGTATCCCTCAGAACTGAGCAAGTGGAGAGACGTTTGTTCATCTAGCACCAAGGGAACAGGTTGCAGGGGACACTATTTCTCTGCTTTCTCAGTCTGTTTCCTAGTGCCGGTTTGAAGTTCCTGCAGTTTTCACTGTAAAACCGAGTTGGAGCTATTACCTCCCCATATATATGTATGGAATGGTGTTTGCAACTGAAAAGAAACTTTGTGTTCCCAACAAGCTATGTGAAATACGGCTTTCACACACACTTATCTCTCAGAACTGAGCAAGTGGAGGGACGTTCGTTCATCTAGCACGAAGGGAACGGGTTGCAGGAGACACATTTTTTTGCTTTCTCAGTCTGTTTCCTAGTGCCAGTTTGAAGTTCCTGCAGTTTTCACTGTAAAACCGAGTTGGAGCTAGTACCTCCCCATATATATATATGGAATGGAATTTGCAACTGAAAAGAAACTTTGTGTTCCCAACAAGCTAGGTGAAGGACGGCTTTCACACACACTTATCTCTCAGAACTGAGCAAGTGGAGAGACGTTCGTTCATCTAGCACCAAGGGAACGGGTTGCTAGAGACACTTTTTCTCTGCTTTCTCAGTCTGTTTCCTAGTGCCATTTTGAAGTTCCTGCAGTTTTCACTGTGAAACCGTGTTGGAGCTAGTACCTCACCATATATATGTATGGAATGGAGTTTGCAACTGAAAAGAATCTTTGTGTTCCCTACAAGCTAGGTGAAGGACGGCTTTCACACACATGTATCCCTCAGAACTGAGCAAGAGGAGACACGTTCGTTCATCTAGCACCAATGGAACGGTTTGCAGGAGACACTTTTTCTCTGCTTTCTCAGTCTGTTTCCTAGTGCCGGTTGGAAGTTCCTGCAGTTTTCACTGTAAAACCGATTTGGAGGTAGTACCTCCCCATATATATGTATGGAATGGAGTTTGCAACTGAAAAGAAACTTTGTGTTCCCAACAAGCTAGGTGTTGGACGGCTTTCACACACACTTATCCCTCAGAACTGAGAAAGTGGAGAGTCGTTCGTTCATCTAGCACCAAGGGAACGGGTTGCAGGAGACTCTTTTCTCTGCTTTTTCAGTCTGTTTCCTAGTGCCGGTTTGAAATTCCTGCAGTTTTCACTGTAAAACCGAGTTGGAGCTAGTACCTCCCCATATATATGTATGGAATGGAGTTTGCAACTGAAAAGAAACTTTGTGTTCCCAACAAGCTAGGTGAAGTACGGCTTTCACACACACGTATCCCTCAGAACTGAGCAAGTGGAGAGACGTTCGTTCATCTAGCACCAAGGGAACGGGTTGCAGGGGACACTTTTTCTCTGCTTTCTCAGTCTGTTTCCTAGTGCCGTTTTGAAGTTCCTGCAGTTTTCCCTGAAAAACCGGGTTGGAGCTAGTACCTCCCCATATATATGTATGGAATGGAGTTTGCAACTGAAAAGAAACTTTGTGTTCCCAACAAGCTAGGTGAAGGACGGCTTTCACACACACTTATCTCTCAGAACTGAGCAAGTGGAGGGACGTTCGTTCATCTAGCACCAAGGGAACGGGTTGCAGGAGACACTTTTTCTCTGCTTTCTCAGTCTGTTTCCTAGTGCCGGTTTGAAGTTCCTGCAGTTTTCACTGTAAAACCGAGTTGGAGCTAGAACCTCCCCATATATATATATGGAATGGAATTTGCAACTGAAAAGAAACATTGTGTTCCCAACAAGCTAGGTGAAGGACGGCTTTCACACACACGTATCTCTCAGAACTGAGCAAGTGGAGGGACGTTCGTTCATCTAGCACCAAGGGAACGAGTTGCAGGAGACACTTTTTCTCTGCTTTCTCAGTCTGTTTCCTAGTGCCGGTTTGAAGTTCCTGCAGTTTTCACTGTAAAACCGAGTTGGAGCTAGTACCTCCCCATATATATATATGGAATGGAATTTGCAACTGAAAAGAAACTTTGTGTTCCCAACAATCTAGGTGAAGGACGGCTTTCACACACACATATCCCTCAGAACTGAGCAAGTGAAGGGACGTTCGTTCAACTAGCACCAAGGGAACGGGTTGCAGGAGACACTTTTTCTCTGCTTTCTCAGTCTGTTTCCTAGTGCCGGTTTGAAGTTCCTGCAGTTTTCACTGTCAAACCGAGTTGGAGCTAGTACCTCCCCATATATATGTATGGAATGGAGTTTGCAACTGAAAAGAAACTTTGTGTTCCCAACAATCTAGGTGAAGGACGGCTTTCACACACACTTATCTCTCAGAATAGAGCAAGTGGAGAGACGTTCGTTCATCTAGCACCAAGGGAACGGTTTGCAGGAGAAACTTTTCTCTGCTTTTTCAGTCTGTTTCCTAGTGCCGGTTTGAAGTTCCTGCAGTTTTCACTGTCAAACCGTGTTGGAGCTAGTACCTCCCCATATATATGTATGGAATGGAATTTGCAACTGAAAAGAAACTTTGTGTTCCCAACAAGCTAGGTGAAGGACGGCTTTCATACACACGTCTCCCTCAGAACTGAGCAAGTGGAGAGACGTTCGTTCATCTAGCACCAAGGGAATGGGTTGCAGGAGACACTTTTTCTCTGCTTTCTCAGTCTGTTTCCTAGTGCCGGTTTGAAGTTCCTGCAGTTTTCACTGTCAAACCGTGTTGGAGCTAGTACCTCCCCATATATATGTATGGAATGGAGTTTGTAACTGAAAAGAAACTTTGTGTTCCCAACAAGCTAGGTGAAGGACGGCTTTCACACACACGTATCCCTCAGAACTGAGCAAGTGGAGAGACGTTTGTTCATCTAGCACCAAGCGATCGGGTTACAGGAGACACTTTTTCTCTGTTTCTCAGTCTGTTTCCTAGTGCCGGTTTGAAGTTCCTGCAGTTTTCACTGTCAAACCCAGTTGGAGCTAGTACCTCCCCATATATATGTATGGAATGGAGTTTGTAACTGAAAAGAAACTTTGTGTTCCCAACAAGCTAGGTGAAGGACGGCTTTCACACACACGTATCCCTCAGAACTGAGCAAGTGGAGAGACGTTTGTTCATCTAGCACCAAGCGATCGGGTTACAGGAGACACTTTTTCTCTGTTTCTCAGTCTGTTTCCTAGTGCCGGTTTGAAGTTCCTGCAGTTTTCACTGTAAAACCCAGTTGGAGCTAGTACCTCCCCATACATATGTATGGAATGGAGTTTGCAACTGAAAAGAAACTTTGTGTTCCCAACAAGCTAGGTGAAGGACGGCTTTCAAACACACTTATCTCTCAGAACTTAGCAAGTGGAGAGACGTTCGTTCATCTAGCACCAATGGAACGGGTTGCAGGAGATACTTTTTCTCTGCATTTTCAGACTGTTTCCTAGTGCCGGTTTGAAGTTCCTGCAGTTTTCACTGTAAAACCGAGTTGGAGCTAGTACCTCCCCATATATATGTATGGAATTGAGTTTGCAACTGAAAAGAAACTTTGTGTTCCCAACAAGCAAGGTGAAGTACGGCTTTAACACATACTCATCTCCCAGAACTGAGCAAGTGGAGGGACGTTCGTTCATCTAGCACCAAGGGAACGGGTTGCAGGGGACACTTTTTCTCTGCTTTCTCAGTCTGTTTCCTAGTGCCGGTTTGAAGTTCCTGCAGTTTTCACTGTAAAACCGAGTTGGAGCTAGTACCTCCCCATATATATGTATGGAATGAAGTTTGCAACTGAAAAGAAACTTTGTGTTCCCAACAAGCTAGGTGAAGGACGGCTTTCACACACACGTATCCCTCAGAAATGAGCAAGTGGAGAGACGTTTGTTCATCTAGCACCAAGGGAACAGGTTGCAGGGGACACTATTTCTCTGCTTTCTCAGTCTGTTTCGTAGTGCCGGTTTGAAGTTCCTGCAGTTTTCACTGTAAAACCGAGTTGGAGCTAGTACATCCCCATATATATGTATGGAATGGTGTTTGCAACTGAAAAGAAACTTTGTGTTCCCAACAAGCTAGGTGAAGGACGGCTTTCACACACACTTATCTCTCAGAACTGAGCAAGTGGAGGGACGTTCGTTCATCTAGCACGAAGGGAACGGGTTGCAGGAGACACATTTTCTCTGCTTTCTCAGTCTGTTTCCTAGTGCCGGTTTGAAGTTCCTGCAGTTTTCACTGTAAAACCGAGTTGGAGCTAGAACCTCCCCATATATATATATGGAATGGAATTTGCAACTGAAAAGAAACTTTGTGTTCCCAACAAGCTAGGTGAAGGACGGCTTTCACAAACACTTATCTCTCAGAACTGAGCAAGTGGAGAGAAGTTCGTTCATCTAGCACCAAGGGAACGGGTAGCTAGAGACACTTTTTCTCTGCTTTCTCAGTCTGTTTCCTAGTGCCATTTTGAAGTTCCTGCAGTTTTCACTGTGAAACCGTGTTGGAGCTAGTACCTCCCCATATATATGTATGGAATGGAGTTTGCAACTGAAAAGAAACTTTGTGTTCCCTACAAGCTAGGTGAAGGACGGCTTTCACACACACATATCTCTCAGAACTGAGCAAGTGGAGAGACATTCGTTCATCTAGCACCAAGGGAACGGGTTGCAGGAGAAACTTTTTCTCTGCTTTCTCAGTCTGTTTCCTAGTGCCGGTTTGAAGTTCCTGCAGTTTTCTCTGTAAACCCGGGTTGGAGCTAGTACTTCCCCATATATATGTATGGAATGGAGATGGCAACTGAAAAGAAACTTTGTGTTCCCAACAAGCTAGGTGAAGGACGGCTTTCACACACACTTATCTCAGAACCGAGCAAGTGGAGAGTTGTTCGTTCATCTAGCACCAAGGGAACGGGTTGCAGGAGACACTTTTTCTCTGCTTTCTCAGTCTGTTTCCTAGTGCCGGGTTGAAGTTCCTGCAGTTTTCACTGTAAAACCGAGTTGGAGATAGTACCTCCCCATATATATATATGGATTGGATTTTACAACTGAAAAGAAACTTTGTGTTCCCAACAAGCTAGGTGAAGGACGTCTTTCACACACACTTATCTCTCAGAACTGAGCAAGTGGAGAGAATTTCGTTCATCTAGCACCAAGGGAACAGGTTGCAGGGGACACTTTTTCTCTGCTTTCTCATTATGTTTCCTAATGCCGGTTTGAAGTTCCTGCATTTTTCACTGTGAAACCTTGTTGGAGCTAGTACCTCCCATATATATGTATGGACTGGAGTTTGCAACTGAAAAGAAACTTTGTGTTCCCAAAAAGCTAGGTGAAGGACGGCTTTCACACTCAATCATCTCTCAGAACTGAGCGAGTGGAGGGACGTTCGTTCATCTAGCACCAAGGAACGGGTTGCAGGAGACACTTTTTCTCTGCTTTATCAGTCTGTTTCCTAGTGCCGGTTTGAAGTTCCTGCAGTTTTCACTGTCAAACCGTTTTGGAGCTAGTACCTCCCCATATATATGTATGGAATGGTGTTTGCAACTGAAAAGAAACTTTGAGTTCCCAACAAGCTAGGTGAAGGAAGGCTTTCACACACACGTATCCCTCAGAACTGAGCAAGTGGAGAGACGTTCGTTCATCTAGCACCAAGGGAACGGGTTGCAGGGACACTATTTCTCTGCTTTCTCAGTCTGTTTCCTAGTGCCGGTTTGAAGTTCCTGCAGTTTTCACTGTAAAACCGAGTTGGAGCTAGTACCTCCCCATATATATGTATGGAATGGAGTTTGCAACTGAAAAGAAACTTTGTGTTCCCAACAAGCTAGATGAAGGACGGCTTTCACACACACGTATCCCTCAGAACTGAGCAAGTGGAGAGACGTTCGTTCATTTCGCACCAAGGGAACGGGTTGCAGGGGACACTTTTTCTCTGCTTTCTCAGTCTGTTTCCTAGTGCCGGTTTGAAGTTCCTGCAATTTTCACTGTAAAACCGAGTTGGAGCTAGTACCTCCCCATATATATATATGGAATGGAATTTGCAACTGAAAAGAAACTTTGTGTTCCCAACAAGCTAGGTGAAGGACGGCTTTCACACACACTTATCTCTCAGAACTGAGCAAGTGGAGGGACGTTCGTTCATCTAGCACGAAGGGAACGGGTTGCAGGAGACACTTTTTCTCTGCTTTCTCAGTCTGTTTCCTAGTGCCGGTTTGAAGTTCCTGCAGTTTTCACTGTCAAACCGAGTTGGAGCTAGTACCTCCCCATATATATGTATGGAATGGAGTTTGCAACTGAAAAGAAACTTTGTGTTCCCAACAATCTAGGTGAAGGACGGCTTTCACACACACTTATCTCTCAGAATAGAGCAAGTGGAGAGACGTTCGTTCATCTAGCACCAAGGGAACGGTTTGCAGGAGAAACTTTTCTCTGCTTTTTCAGTCTGTTTCCTAGTGCCGGTTTGAAGTTCCTGCAGTTTTCACTGTCAAAACGTGTTGGAGCTAGTACCTCCCCATATATATGTATGGAATGGAATTTGCAACTGAAAAGAAACTTTGTGTTCCCAACAAGCTAGGTGAAGGACGGCTTTCACACACACGTCTCCCTCAGAACTGAGCAAGTGGAGAGACGTTCGTTCATCTGGCACCAAGGGAATGGGTTGCAGGAGACACTTTTTCTCTGCTTTCTCAGTCTGTTTCCTAGTGCCGGTTTGAAGTTCCTGCAGTTTTCACTGTCAAACCGTGTTGGAGCTAGTACCTCCCCATATATATGTATGGAATGGAGTTTGTAACTGAAAAGAAACTTTGTGTTCCCAACAAGCTAGGTGAAGGACGGCTTTCACACACACGTATCCCTCAGAACTGAGCAAGTGGAGAGACGTTTGTTCATCTAGCACCAAGCGATCGGGTTACAGGAGACACTTTTTCTCTGTTTCTCAGTCTGTTTCCTAGTGCCGGTTTGAAGTTCCTGCAGTTTTCACTGTAAAACACAGTTGGAGCTAGTACCTCCCCATATATATGTATGGAATGGAGTTTGCAACTGAAAAGAAACTTTGTGTTCCCAACAAGCTAGGTGAAGGACGGCTTTCAAACACACTTATCTCTCAGAACTTAGCAAGTGGAGAGACGTTCGTTCATCTAGCACCAATGGAACGGGTTGCAGGAAACACTTTTTCTCTGCATTTTCAGACTGTTTCCTAGTGCCGGTTTGAAGTTCCTGCAGTTTTCACTGTAAAACCGAGTTGGAGCTAGTACCTCCCCATATATATGTATGGAATTGAGTTTGCAACTGAAAAGAAACTTTGTGTTCCCAACAAGCAAGGTGAAGTACGGCTTTAACACATACTCATCTCCCAGAACTGAGCAAGTGGAGGGACGTTCGTTCATCTAGCACCAAGGGAACGGGTTGCAGGAGACACTTTTTCTCTGCTTTCTCAGTCTGTTTCCTAGTGCCGGTTTGAAGTTCCTGCAGTTTTCACTGTAAAACCGAGTTGGAGCTAGTACCTCCCCATATATATGTATGGAATGAAGTTTGCAACTGAAAAGAAACTTTGTGTTCCCAACAAGCTAGGTGAAGGACGGCTTTCACACACACGTATCCCTCAGAAATGAGCAAGTGGAGAGACGTTTGTTCATCTAGCACCAAGGGAACAGGTTGCAGGGGACACTATTTCTCTGCTTTCTCAGTCTGTTTCCTAGTGCCGGTTTGAAGTTCCTGCAGTTTTCACTGTAAAACCGAGTTGGAGCTAGTACATCCCCATATATATGTATGGAATGGTGTTTGCAACTGAAAAGAAACTTTGTGTTCCCAACAAGCTAGGTGAAGGACGGCTTTCACACACACTTATCTCTCAGAACTGAGCAAGTGGAGGGACGTTCGTTCATCTAGCACGAAGGGAACGGGTTGCAGGAGACACATTTTCTCTGCTTTCTCAGTCTGTTTCCTAGTGCCGGTTTGAAGTTCCTGCAGTTTTCACTGTAAAACCGAGTTGGAGCTAGTACCTCCCCATATATATATATGGAATGGAATTTGCAACTGAAAAGAAACTTTGTGTTCCCAACAAGCTAGGTGAAGGACGGCTTTCACAAACACTTATCTCTCAGAACTGAGCAAGTGGAGAGAAGTTCGTTCATCTAGCACCAAGGGAACGGGTTGCTAGAGACACTTTTTCTCTGCTTTCTCAGTCTGTTTCCTAGTGCCATTTTGAAGTTCCTGCAGTTTTCACTGTGAAACCGTGTTGGAGCTAGTACCTCCCCATATATATGTATGGAATGGAGTTTGCAACTGAAAATAACTTTGTGTTCCCTACAAGCTAGGTGAAGGACGGCTTTCACACACATGTATCCCTCAGAACTGAGCAAGTGGAGACACGTTCGTTCATCTAGCACCAATGGAACGGGTTGCAGGAGACACTTTTTCTCTGCTTTCTCAGTCTGTTTCCTAGTGCCGGTTTGAAGTTCCTGCAGTTTTCACTGTAAAACCGAGTTGGAGCTAGTACCTCCCCATATATATGTATGGAATGGAGTTTGCAACTGAAAAGAAACTTTGTGTTCCCAACAATCTAGGTGAAGGACGGCTTTCACACACACATATCTCTCACAACTGAGCAAGTGGAGAGACTTTCGTTCATCTAGCACCAAGGGAACGGGTTGCAGGAGAAACTTTTTCTCTGCTTTCTCAGTCTGTTTCCTAGTGCCGGTTTGAAGTTCCTGCAGTTTTCTCTGTAAACCCGGGTTGGAGCTAGTACTTCCCCATATATATGTATGGAATGGAGATGGCAACTGAAAAGAAACTTTGTGTTCCCAACAAGCTAGGTGAAGGACGGCTTTCACACACACTTATCTCTCAGAACCGAGCAAGTGGAGAGTTGTT
This sequence comes from Camelus bactrianus, assembly GCF_048773025.1. Taxonomy (NCBI): domain Eukaryota; kingdom Metazoa; phylum Chordata; class Mammalia; order Artiodactyla; family Camelidae; genus Camelus; species Camelus bactrianus. The sequence continues at coordinate 99,549,537 of NC_133544.1, forward strand.
CGTTCATCTAGCACCAAGGGAACGGGTTGCAGGAGACACTTTTTCTCTGCTTTCTCAGTCTGTTTCCTAGTGCCGGGTTGAATTTCCTGCAGTTTTCACTGTAAAACCGAGTTGGAGATTGTATCTCCCCATATATATATATGGATTGGATTTTGCAACTGAAAAGAAACTTTGTGTTCCCAACAAGCTAGGTGAAGGACGTCTTTCACACACACTTATCTCTCAGAACTGAGCAAGTGGAGAGAATTTCGTTCATCTAGCACCAATGGAACAGGTTGCAGGAGACACTTTTTCTCTGCTTTCTCAGTCTGTTTCCTAGCGCCGGTTTGAAGTTCCTGCATTTTTCACTGTGAAACCGTGTTGGAGCTAGTACCTCCCATATATATGTATGGACTGGAGTTTGCAACTGAAAAGAAACTTTGTGTTCCCAAAAAGCTAGGTGAAGGACGGCTTTCACACTCACTCATCTCTCAGAACTGAGCGAGTGGAGGGACGTTCGTTCATCTAGCACCAAGGAACGGGTTGCAGGAGACACTTTTTCTCTGCTTTATCAGTCTGTTTCCTAGTGCCGGTTTGAAGTTCCTGCAGTTTTCACTGTCAAACCGTGTTGGAGCTAGTACCTCCCCATATATATGTATGGAATGGTGTTTGCAACTGAAAAGAAACTTTGTGTTCCCAACAAGCTAGGTGAAGGAAGGCTTTCACACACACGTATCCCTCAGAACTGAGCAAGTGGAGAGACGTTCGTTCATCTAGCACCAAGGGAACGGGTTGCAGGGACACTATTTCTCTGCTTTCTCAGTCTGTTTCCTAGTGCCGGTTTGAAGTTCCTGCAGTTTTCACTGTAAAATCGAGTTGAAGCTTGTACCTCTCCATATATATGTATGGAATGGAGTTTGCAACTGAAAAGAATCTCTGTGTTCCCAAAGAGCTAGTTGAAGGACGGCTTTCACACACACTTATCTCTCAGAACTGAGCAAGTGGAGAGACGTTCGTTCATCTAGCACCAATGGAACGGGTTGCAGGAGACACTTTTTCTCTGCATTTTCAGACTGTTTCCTAGTGTCGGTTTGAAGTTCCTGCAGTTTTCACTGTAAAACCGAGTTGGAGCTAGTACCTCCCCATATATATGTATGGAATGGAGTTTGCAACTGAAAAGAAACTTTGTGTTCCCAACAAGCTAGGTGAAGTACGGCTTTCACACATACTCATCTCCCAGAACTGAGCAAGTGGAGGGACGTTCGTTCATCTAGCACCAAGGGAACGGGTTGCAGGGGACACTTTTTCTCTGCTTTCTCAGTCTGTTTCCTAGTGCCGGTTTGAAGTTCCTGCAGTTTTCACTGTAAACCCGAGTTGGAGCTAGAACCTCCCCATATATATGTATGGAATGGAGTTTGCAACTGAAAAGAAACTTTGTGTTCCCAACAAGCTAGGTGAAGGACGGCTTTCACACAGACGTATCCCTCAGAACTGAGCAAGTGGAGAGACGTTCGTTCATCTAGCACCAAGGGAACGGGTTGCAGGGGACACTATTCCTCTGCTTTCTCAGTCTGTTTCCTAGTGCCGGTTTGAAGTTCCTGCAGTTTTTACTGTAAAACCGATTTGGAGCTAGTACCTCCCCATATATATGTATGGAATGGTGTTTGCAACTGAAAAGAAACTTTGTGTTCCCAACAAGCTAGGTGAAGGACGGCTTTCACACACACTTATCTCTCAGAACTGAGCAAGTGGAAGGACGTTCGTTCATCTAGCACGAAGGGAACGGGTTGTAGGAGACACATTTTCTCTGCTTTCTCAGTCTGTTTCCTAGTGCCGGTTTGAATTTCCTGCAGTTTTCACTGTAAAACCAAGTTGGAGCTAGTACCTCCCCATATATATATATGGAATGGAATTTGCAACTGAAAAGAAACTTTGTCTTCCCAACAAGCTAGGTGAAGGACGGCTTTCACAAACACTTATCTCTCAGAACTGAGCAAGTGGAGAGACGTTCGTTCATCTAGCACCAAGGGAACGGGTTGCTAGGTACACTTTTTCTCTGCTTTCTCAGTCTGTTTCCTAGTGCCGGTTTGAAGTTCCTGCAGTTTTCACTGTAAAACCGAGTTGGAGCTAGTACCTCCCCATATATATGTATGGAATGGAGTTTGCAACTGAAAAGAAACTATGTGTTCCCAACAATCTAGGTGAAGGACGGCTTTCACACACACATATCTCTCAGAACTGAGCAAGTGGAGAGACATTCGTTCATCTAGCACCAAGGGAACGGGTTGCAGGAGAAAGTTTTTCTCTGCTTTCTCAGTCTGTTTCCTAGTGCCGGTTTGAAGTCCCTGCAGTTTTCTCTGTAAACTCGGGTTGGAGCTAGTACCTCCCCATATATATGTATGGAATGGAGTTTGCAACTGAAAAGAAACTTTGTGTTCCCAACAAGCTAGGTGAAGGACGGCTTTCACACACACTTATCTCTCAGAACTGAGCAAGTGGAGAGACTTTCGTTCATCTAGCACCAAGGGAACGGGTTACTAGAGACACTTTTTCTCTGCTTTCTCAGTCTGTTTCCTAGTGCCGGTTTGAAGATCCTGCAGTTTTCACAGTCAAACAGTGTTGGAGCTAGTACCTCCCCATATATATGTATGGAATGGAGTTGGCAACTGAAAAGAAACTTTGTGTTCCCAACAAGCTAGGTGAAGGACGGCTTTCACACACACGTATCCCTCAGAACTGAGCACGTGGAGAGACGTTCGTTCATCTAGCACCAATGGAACGGGTTGCAGGAGACATTTTTTCTCTGCATTTTCAGACTGTTTCCTAGTGCCGGTTTGAAGTTCCTGCAGTTTTCACTGTAAAACAGATTTGGAGCTAGTACCTCCCCATATATATATATGGAATGGAGTTTGCAACTGAAAAGAAACTTTGTGTTCCCAACAAGCTAGGTGAAGTACGGCTTTCACACATACTCATCTCCCAGAACTGAGCAATTGGAGGGACGTTCGTTCATCTAGCACCAAGGGAACGGGTTGCAGGAGACACTTCTTCTCTGCCTTCTCAGTCTGTTTCCTAGTGCCGGTTTGAATTTCCTGCAGTTTTCACTGTAAAACCGAGTTGGAGCTAGTACTTCCCCATATATATGTATGGAATGGAGTTTGCAACTGAAAAGAAACTTTGTGTTCCCAACAAGCTAGTTGAAGTACGGCTTTCATACACACGTATCCCTCAGAACTGAGCAAGTGGAGAGACGTTCGTTCATCTAGCACCAAGGGAACGGGTTGCAGGGGACACTATTTCTCTGCTTTCTCAGTCTGTTTCCTAGTGCCGGTTTGAAGTACCTGCAGTTTTCACTGTAAAACCGAGTTGGAGCTAGTACCTCCCAATATATATGTATGGAATGGTGTTTGCAACTGAAAAGAAACTTTGTGTTCCCAACAAGCTAGGTGAAGGACGGCTTTCACAAACACTTATCTCTCAGAACTGAGCAAGTGGAGAGACGTTCGTTCATCTAGCACCAAGGGAACGGGTTGCTAGAGACAATTTTTCTCTGCTTTCTCAGTCTGTTTCCTAGTGCCGGTTTGAAATTCCTGCATTTTTCACTGTGAAACCGTGTTGGAGCTTGTACCTCCCCATATATATGTATGGAATGGAGTTTGCAACTAAAAAGAAACTTTGTGTTCCCTACAACCTAGGTGAAGGCGGCTTTCACACACATGTATCCCTCAGAACTGAGCAAGTGGAGACACGTTCGTTCATCTAGCACCAAGGGAACGGGTTGCAGGAGACACTTTTTCTCTGCTTTCTCAGTCTGTTTCCTAGTGCCGGTTTGAAGTTCCTGCAGTTTTCACTGTAAAACCGAGTTGGAGCTAGTACCTCCCCATATATATGTATGGAATGGGGTTTGGAACTGAAAAGAAACTTTGTGTTCCCAACAATCTAGGTGAAGGACGGCTTTCAAACACACTTATCTCTCAGAACTTAGCAAGTGGAGAGACGTTCGTTCATCTAGCACCAAGGGAACGGGTTGCAGGAGACACTTTTTCTCTGCATTTTCAGACTGTTTCCTAGTGCCGGTTTGAAGTTCCTGCAGTTTTCTCTGTAAACCCGGGTTGGAGCTAGTACCTCCCCATATATATGTATGGAATGGAGTTTGCAACTGAAAAGAAACTTTGTGTTCCCAACAAGCTAGGTGAAGGACGGCTTTCACACACACGTCTCCCTCAGAACTGAGCAAGTGGAGAGACGTTCGTTCATCTAGCACCAAGGGAATGGGTTGCAGGAGACACTTTTTCTCTGCTTTCTCAGTCTGTTTCCTAGTGCCGGTTTGAAGTTCCTGCAGTTTTCACTGTCAAACCGTGTTGGAGCTAGTACCACCCCATATATATGTATGGAATGAAGTTTGCAACTGAAAAGAAACTTTGTGTTCCCAACAAGCTAGGTGAAGGACGGCTTTCACACACACGTATCCCTCAGAACTGAGCAAGTGGAGAGACGTTTGTTCATCTAGCACCAAGCGATCGGGTTACAGGAGACACTTTTTCTCTGTTTCTCAGTCTGTTTCCTAGTGCCGGTTTGAAGTTCCTGCAGTTTTCACTGTAAAACACAGTTGGAGCTAGTACCTCCCCATATATATGTATGGAATGGAGTTTGCAACTGAAAAGAAACTTTGTGTTCCCAACAAGCTAGGTGAAGGACGGCTTTCAAACACACTTATCTCTCAGAACTTAGCAAGTGGAGAGACGTTCGTTCATCTAGCACCAATGGAACGGGTTGCAGGAAACACTTTTTCTCTGCATTTTCAGACTGTTTCCTAGTGCCGGTTTGAAGTTCCTGCAGTTTTCACTGTAAAACCGAGTTGGAGCTAGTACCTCCCCATATATATGTATGGAATTGAGTTTGCAACTGAAAAGAAACTTTGTGTTCCCAACAAGCAAGGTGAAGTACGGCTTTAACACATACTCATCTCCCAGAACTGAGCAAGTGGAGGGACGTTCGTTCATCTAGCACCAAGGGAACGGGTTGCAGGAGACACTTTTTCTCTGCTTTCTCAGTCTGTTTCCTAGTGCCGGTTTGAAGTTCCTGCAGTTTTCACTGTAAAACCGAGTTGGAGCTAGTACCTCCCCATATATATGTATGGAATGAAGTTTGCAACTGAAAAGAAACTTTGTGTTCCCAACAAGCTAGGTGAAGGACGGCTTTCACACACACGTATCCCTCAGAAATGAGCAAGTGGAGAGACGTTTGTTCATCTAGCACCAAGGGAACAGGTTGCAGGGGACACTATTTCTCTGCTTTCTCAGTCTGTTTCCTAGTGCCGGTATGAAGTTCCTGCAGTTTTCACTGTAAAACCGAGTTGGAGCTAGTACATCCCCATATATATGTATGGAATGGTGTTTGCAACTGAAAAGAAACTTTGTGTTCCCAACAAGCTAGGTGAAGGACGGCTTTCACACACACTTATCTCTCAGAACTGAGCAAGTGGAGGGACGTTCGTTCATCTAGCACGAAGGGAACGGGTTGCAGGAGACACATTTTCTCTGCTTTCTCAGTCTGTTTCCTAGTGCCGGTTTGAAGTTCCTGCAGTTTTCACTGTAAAACCGAGTTGGAGCTAGTACCTCCCCATATATATATATGGAATGGAATTTGCAACTGAAAAGAAACTTTGTGTTCCCAACAAGCTAGGTGAAGGACGGCTTTCACAAACACTTATCTCTCAGAACTGAGCAAGTGGAGAGAAGTTCGTTCATCTAGCACCAAGGGAACGGGTTGCAGGAGACACTTTTTCTCTGCTTTCTCAGTCTGTTTCCTAGTGCCGGTTTGAAGTTCCTGCAGTTTTCACTGTAAAACCGAGTTGGAGCTAGTACCTCCCCATATATATGTATGGAATGAAGTTTGCAACTGAAAAGAAACTTTGTGTTCCCAACAAGCTAGGTGAAGGACGGCTTTCACACACACGTATCCCTCAGAAATGAGCAAGTGGAGAGACGTTTGTTCATCTAGCACCAAGGGAACAGGTTGCAGGGGACACTATTTCTCTGCTTTCTCAGTCTGTTTCCTAGTGCCGGTATGAAGTTCCTGCAGTTTTCACTGTAAAACCGAGTTGGAGCTAGTACATCCCCATATATATGTATGGAATGGTGTTTGCAACTGAAAAGAAACTTTGTGTTCCCAACAAGCTAGGTGAAGGACGGCTTTCACACACACTTATCTCTCAGAACTGAGCAAGTGGAGGGACGTTCGTTCATCTAGCACGAAGGGAACGGGTTGCAGGAGACACATTTTCTCTGCTTTCTCAGTCTGTTTCCTAGTGCCGGTTTGAAGTTCCTGCAGTTTTCACTGTAAAACCGAGTTGGAGCTAGTACCTCCCCATATATATATATGGAATGGAATTTGCAACTGAAAAGAAACTTTGTGTTCCCAACAAGCTAGGTGAAGGACGGCTTTCACAAACACTTATCTCTCAGAACTGAGCAAGTGGAGAGAAGTTCGTTCATCTAGCACCAAGGGAACGGGTTGCTAGAGACACTTTTTCTCTGCTTTCTCAGTCTGTTTCCTAGTGCCATTTTGAAGTTCCTGCAGTTTTCACTGTGAAACCGTGTTGGAGCTAGTACCTCCCCATATATATGTATGGAATGGAGTTTGCAACTGAAAATAACTTTGTGTTCCCTACAAGCTAGGTGAAGGACGGCTTTCACACACATGTATCCCTCAGAACTGAGCAAGTGGAGACACGTTCGTTCATCTAGCACCAATGGAACGGGTTGCAGGAGACACTTTTTCTCTGCTTTCTCAGTCTGTTTCCTAGTGCCGGTTTGAAGTTCCTGCAGTTTTCACTGTAAAACCGAGTTGGAGCTAGTACCTCCCCATATATATGTATGGAATGGAGTTTGCAACTGAAAAGAAACTTTGTGTTCCCAACAATCTAGGTGAAGGACGGCTTTCACACACACATATCTCTCACAACTGAGCAAGTGGAGAGACTTTCGTTCATCTAGCACCAAGGGAACGGGTTGCAGGAGAAACTTTTTCTCTGCTTTCTCAGTCTGTTTCCTAGTGCCGGTTTGAAGTTCCTGCAGTTTTCTCTGTAAACCCGGGTTGGAGCAAGTACTTCCCCATATATATGTATGGAATGGAGATGGCAACTGAAAAGAAACTTTGTGTTCCCAACAAGCTAGGTGAAGGACGGCTTTCACACACACTTATCTCTCAGAACCGAGCAAGTGGAGAGTTGTTCGTTCATCTAGCACCAAGGGAACGGGTTGCAGGAGACACTTTTTCTCTGCTTTCTCAGTCTGTTTCCTAGTGCCGGGTTGAATTTCCTGCAGTTTTCACTGTAAAACCGAGTTGGAGATTGTATCTCCCCATATATATATATGGATTGGATTTTGCAACTGAAAAGAAACTTTGTGTTCCCAACAAGCTAGGTGAAGGACGTCTTTCACACACACTTATCTCTCAGAACTGAGCAAGTGGAGAGAATTTCGTTCATCTAGCACCAATGGAACAGGTTGCAGGAGACACTTTTTCTCTGCTTTCTCAGTCTGTTTCCTAGTGCCGGTTTGAAGTTCCTGCATTTTTCACTGTGAAACCGTGTTGGAGCTAGTACCTCCCATATATATGTATGGACTGGAGTTTGCAACTGAAAAGAAACTTTGTGTTCCCAAAAAGCTAGGTGAAGGACGGCTTTCACACTCACTCATCTCTCAGAACTGAGCGAGTGGAGGGACGTTCGTTCATCTAGCACCAAGGAACGGGTTGCAGGAGACACTTTTTCTCTGCTTTATCAGTCTGTTTCCTAGTGCCGGTTTGAAGTTCCTGCAGTTTTCACTGTCAAACCGTGTTGGAGCTAGTACCTCCCCATATATATGTATGGAATGGTGTTTGCAACTGAAAAGAAACTTTGTGTTCCCAACAAGCTAGGTGAAGGAAGGCTTTCACACACACGTATCCCTCAGAACTGAGCAAGTGGAGAGACGTTCGTTCATCTAGCACCAAGGGAACGGGTTGCAGGGACACTATTTCTCTGCTTTCTCAGTCTGTTTCCTAGTGCCGGTTTGAAGTTCCTGCAGTTTTCACTGTAAAATCGAGTTGAAGCTTGTACCTCTCCATATATATGTATGGAATGGAGTTTGCAACTGAAAAGAATCTCTGTGTTCCCAAAGAGCTAGTTGAAGGACGGCTTTCACACACACTTATCTCTCAGAACTGAGCAAGTGGAGAGACGTTCGTTCATCTAGCACCAATGGAACGGGTTGCAGGAGACACTTTTTCTCTGCATTTTCAGACTGTTTCCTAGTGTCGGTTTGAAGTTCCTGCAGTTTTCACTGTAAAACCGAGTTGGAGCTAGTACCTCCCCATATATATGTATGGAATGGAGTTTGCAACTGAAAAGAAACTTTGTGTTCCCAACAAGCTAGGTGAAGTACGGCTTTCACACATACTCATCTCCCAGAACTGAGCAAGTGGAGGGACGTTCGTTCATCTAGCACCAAGGGAACGGGTTGCAGGGGACACTTTTTCTCTGCTTTCTCAGTCTGTTTCCTAGTGCCGGTTTGAAGTTCCTGCAGTTTTCACTGTAAAACCGATTTGGAGCTAGTACGTCCCCATATATATGTATGGAATGGAGTTTGCAACTGAAAAGAAACTTTGTGTTCCCAACAAGCTAGGTGAAGGACGGCTTTCACACAGACGTATCCCTCAGAACTGAGCAAGTGGAGAGACGTTCGTTCATCTAGCACCAAGGGAACGGGTTGCAGGGGACACTATTTCTCTGCTTTCTCAGTCTGTTTCCTAGTGCCGGTTTGAAGTTTCTGCAGTTTTTACTGTAAAACCGATTTGGAGCTAGTACCTCCCCATATATATGTATGGAATGGTGTTTGCAACTGAAAAGAAACTTTGTGTTCCCAACAAGCTAGGTGAAGGACGGCTTTCACACACACTTATCTCTCAGAACTGAGCAAGTGGAAGGACGTTCGTTCATCTAGCACGAAGGGAACGGGTTGTAGGAGACACATTTTCTCTGCTTTCTCAGTCTGTTTCCTAGTGCCGGTTTGAATTTCCTGCAGTTTTCACTGTAAAACCAAGTTGGAGCTAGTACCTCCCCATATATATGTATGGAATGGAGTTTGCAACTGAAAAGAAACTATGTGTTCCCAACAATCTAGGTGAAGGACGGCTTTCACACACACATATCTCTCAGAACTGAGCAAGTGGAGAGACATTCGTTCATCTAGCACCAAGGGAACGGGTTGCAGGAGAAAGTTTTTCTCTGCTTTCTCAGTCTGTTTCCTAGTGCCGGTTTGAAGTCCCTGCAGTTTTCTCTGTAAACTCGGGTTGGAGCTAGTACCTCCCCATATATATGTATGGAATGGAGTTTGCAACTGAAAAGAAACTTTGTGTTCCCAACAAGCTAGGTGAAGGACGGCTTTCACACACACTTATCTCTCAGAACTGAGCAAGTGGAGAGACTTTCGTTCATCTAGCACCAAGGGAACGGGTTACTAGAGACACTTTTTCTCTGCTTTCTCAGTCTGTTTCCTAGTGCCGGTTTGAAGATCCTGCAGTTTTCACAGTCAAACAGTGTTGGAGCTAGTACCTCCCCATATATATGTATGGAATGGAGTTGGCAACTGAAAAGAAACTTTGTGTTCCCTACAAGCTAGGTGAAGGACGGCTTTCACACACATGTATCCCTCAGAACTGAGCAAGTGGAGACACGTTCGTTCATCTAGCACCAATGGAACGGTTTGCAGGAGACACTTTTTCTCTGCTTTCTCAGTCTGTTTCCTAGTGCCGGTTTGAAGTTCCTGCAGTTTTCACTGTAAAACCGAGTTGGAGCTAGTACCTCCACATATATATGTATGGATTGGAGTTTGCAACTGAAAAGAAACTTTGTGTTCCCAACAATCTAGGTGAAGGACGGCTTTCACACACACATATCTCTCAGAACTGAGCAAGTGGAGAGACATTCGTTCATCTAGCACCAAGGGAACGGGTTGCAGGAGAAACTTTTTCTCTGCTTTCTCAGTCTGTTTCCTAGTGCCGGTTTGAAGTTCCTGCACTTTTCTCTGTAAACCCGGGTTGGAGCTAGTACCTCCCCATATATATGTATGGAATGGAAATGGCAACTGAAAAGAAAGTTTGTGTTCCCAACAAGCAAGGTGAAGGACGGTTTTCACACACACTTATCTCTCAGAACCGAGCAAGTGGAGAGACGTTCGTTCATCTAGCACCAAGGGAACGGGTTGCATGAGACACTTTTTCTCTGCTTTCTCAGTCTGTTTCCTAGTGCCGGGTTGAAGTTCCTGCAGTTTTCACTGTAAAACCGAGTTGGAGCTAGTACCTCCCCATATATATATATGGATTGGATTTTGCAACTGAAAAGAAACTTTGTGTTCCCAACAAGCTAGGTGAAGGACGTCTTTCACACACACTTATCTCTCAGAACTGAGCAAGTGGAGAGAATTTCGTTCATCTAGCACCAAGGGAACAGGTTGCAGGAGACACTTTTTCTCTGCTTTCTCAGTATGTTTCCTAATGCCGGTTTGAAGTTCCTGCATTTTTCACTGTGAAACCGTGTTGGAGCTAGTACCTCCCATATATATGTATGGAATGGAGTTTGCAACTGAAAAGAAACTTTGTGTTCCCAAAAAGCTAGGTGAAGGACGGCTTTCACACTCACTCATCTCTCAGAACTGAGCGAGTGGAGGGACGTTCGTTCATCTAGCACCAAGGGAACGGGTTGCAGGAGACACTTTTTCTCTGCTTTATCAGTCTGTTTCCTAGTGCCGGTTTGAAGTTCCTGCAGTTTTCACTGTAAAACCGATTTGAAGCTAGTACCTCCCCATATATATGTATGGAATGGAGTTTGCAACTGAAAAGAAACTTTGTGTTCCCAACAAGCTAGGTGAAGGACGGCTTTCACACAGACGTATCCCTCAGAACTGAGCAAGTGGAGAGACTTTCGTTCATCTAGCACCAAGGGAACGGGTTGCAGGGGACACTATTTCTCTGCTTTCTCAGTCTGTTTCCTAGTGCCGGTTTGAAGTTCCTGCAGTTTTCACTGTAAAACCGAGTTGGAGCTAGTACCTCCCCATATATATGTATGGAATGGTGTTTGCAACTGAAAAGAAACTTTGTGTTCCCAACAAGCTAGGTGAAGGACGGCTTTCACACACACTTATCTCTCAGAACTGAGCAAGTGGAAGGACGTTCGTTCATCTAGCACGAAGGGAACGGTTTGCTAGGGACACTTTTTCTCTGCTTTCTCAGTCTGTTTCCTAGTGCCGGTTTGAAGTTCCTGCAGTTTTCACTGTAAAACCAAGTTGGAGCTAGTACCTCCCCATATATATATATGGAATGGAATTTGCAACTGAAAAGAACTTTGTGTTCCCAACAAGCTAGGTGAAGGACGGCTTTCACAAACACTTATCTCTCAGAACTGAGCAAGTGGAGAGACGTTCGTTCATCTAGCACCAAGGGAACGGGTTGCTAGGGACACTTTTTCTCTGCTTTCTCAGTCTGTTTCCTAGTGCCGGTTTGAAGTTCCTGCAGTTTTCACTGTAAAACCGAGTTGGAGCTTGTACCTCCCCATATATATGTATGGAATGGAGTTTGCAACTGAAAAGAAACTATGTGTTCCCAACAATCTAGGTGAAGGACGGCTTTCACACACACATATCTCTCATAACTGAGCAAGTGGAGAGACATTCGTTCATCTAGCACCAAGGGAACGGGTTGCAGGAGAAACTTTTTCTCTGCTTTCTCAGTCTGTTTCCTAGTGCCGGTTTGAAGTCCCTGCAGTTTTCTCTGTAAACTCGGGTTGGAGCTAGTACCTCCCCATATATATGTATGGAATGGAGTTTGCAACTGAAAAGAAACTTTGTGTTCCCAACAAGCTAGGTGAAGGACGGCTTTCACACACACTTATCTCTCAGAACTGAGCAAGTGGAGAGACTTTCGTTCATCTAGCACCAAGGGAACGGGTTACTAGAGACACTATTTCTCTGCTTTCTCAGTCTGTTTCCTAGTGCCGGTTTGAAGATCCTGCAGTTTTCACAGTCAAACCGTGTTGGAGCTAGTACCTCCCCATATATATGTATGGAATGGAGTTTGCAACTGAAAAGAAACTTTGTGTTCCCAACAAGCTAGGTGAAGGACGGCTTTCACACACACGTATCCCTCAGAACTGAGCTAGTGGAGAGACGTTCGTTCATCTAGCACCAATGGAACGGGTTGCAGGAGACATTTTTTCTCTGCATTTTCAGACTGTTTCCTAGTGCCGGTTTGAAGTTCCTGCAGTTTTCACTGTAAAACAGAGTTGGAGCTAGAACCTCCCCATATATATATATGGAATGGAGTTTGCAACTGAAAAGAAACTTTGTGTTCCCAACAAGCTAGGTGAAGTACGGCTTTCACACATACTCATCTCCCAGAACTGAGCAAGTGGAGGGACGTTCGTTCATCTAGCACCAAGGGAACGGGTTGCAGGAGACACTTCTTCTCTGCTTTCTCAGTCTGTTTCCTAGTGCCGGTTTGAAATTCCTGCAGTTTTCACTGTAAAACCGAGTTGGAGCTAGTACCTCCCCATATATATGTATGGAATGGAGTTTGCAACTGAAAAGAAACTTTGTGTTCCCAACAAGCTAGGTGAAGGACGGCTTTCACACACACGTATCCCTCAGAACTGAGCAAGTGGAGAGACGTTCGTTCATCTAGCACCAAGGGAACGGGTTGCAGCGGACACTATTTCTCTGCTTTCTCAGTCTGTTTCCTAGTGCCGGTTTGAAGTTCCTGCAGTTTTCACTGTAAAACCGAGTTGGAGCTAGTACCTCCCAATATATATGTATGGAATGGTGTTTGCAACTGAAAAGAAACTTTGTGTTCCCAACAAGCTAGGTGAAGGACGGCTTTCACACACACTTATCTCTCAGAACTGAGCAAGTGGAGGGACGTTCGTTCATCTAGCACGAAGGGAACGGGTTGCAGGAGACACTTTTTCTCTGCTTTCTCAGTCTGTTTCCTAGTGCCGGTTTGAAGTTCCTGCAGTTTTCACTGTAAAACCGAGTTGGAGCTAGTACTTCCCCATATATATATATGGAATGGAATTTGCAACTGAAAAGAAACTTTGTGTTCCCAACAAGGTAGGTGAAGGACGGCTTTCCCAAACACTTATCTCTCAGAACTGAGCAAGTGGAGAGACGTTCGTTCATCTAGCACCAAGGGAACGGGTTGCTAGAGACACTTTTTCTCTGCTTTCTCAGTCTGTTTCCTAGTGCCGGTTTGAAATTCCTGCATTTTTCACTGTGAAACCGTGTTGGAGCTAGTACCTCCCCATATATATGTATGGAATGGAGTTTGCAACTAAAAAGAAACTTTGTGTTCCCTACAACCTAGGTGAAGGACGGCTTTCACACACATGTATCCCTCAGAACTGAGCAAGTGGAGAGACGTTCGTTCATCTAGCACCAAGGGAACGGGTTGCAGGAGACACTTTTTCTCTGCTTTCTCAGTCTGTTTCCTAGTGCCGGTTTGAAGTTCCTGCAGTTTTCACTGTAAAACCGAGTTGGAGCTAGTACCTCCCCATATATATGTATGGAATGGGGTTTGGAACTGAAAAGAAACTTTGTGTTCCCAACAATCTAGGTGAAGGACGGCTTTCACACACACATATCTCTCAGAACTGAGCAAGTGGAGAGACATTCGTTCATCTAGCACCAAGGGAACGGGTTGCAGGAGAAACTTTTTCTCTGCATTCTCAGTCTGTTTCCTAGTGCCGGTTTGAAGTTCCTGCAGTTTTCTCTGTAAACCCGGGTTGGAGCTAGTACCTCCCCATATATATATATGGAATGGAATTTGAAACTGAAAAGAAGCTTTGTGTTTCCAACAAGCTAAGTGAAGGACGGCTTTCACACACAATTACTTCTAAGAACTGAGCAAGTGGAGAGACGTTCGTTCATCTAGCACCAAGGGAACGGGTTGCAGGAGACACTTTTTCTCTGCTTTCTCAGTCTGTTTCCTAGTGCCGGTTTGAAGTTCCTGCAGTTTTCACTGTCAAACCGTGTTGGAGCTAGTACCTCCCCATATATATGTATGGAATGGAGTTTGCAACTGAAAAGAAACTTTGTGTTCCCAACAAGCTAAGTGAAGGACGGCTTTCACACACACGAATCCCTCAGAACTGAGCAAGTGGAGAGACGTTCGTTCATCTAGCACCAAGGGAACGGGTTGCAGGAGACACTTTTTCTCTGCTTTCTCAGTCTGTTTCCTAGTGCCGGTTTGAAGTTCCTGCAGTTTTCACTGTAAAACAGATTTGGAGCTACTACCTTCCCATATATATGTATGGAATGGAGTTGGCAACTGAAAAGAAACTTTGTGTTCCCAACAAGCTAGGTGAAGTACGGCTTTCACACACATTTATCTCTCAGAACTGAGCAAGTGGAGAGACGTTCGTTCATCTAGCACCAAGGGAACGGGTTGCAGGAGACACTTATTCTCTGCTTTCTCAGTCTGTTTCCTAGTGCCGGTTTGAATTTCCTGCAGTTTTCACTGTCAAATCGAGTTGGAGTTAGTACTTCCCTATATATATATATGGAATGGAGTTTGCAACTGAAAAGAAACTATGTATTACCAACAAGCTAGGTGAAGGACGGCTTTCACACACACTTATCTCTCAGAACTGAGCAAGTGGAGAGACTTTCGTTCATCTAGCACCAAGGGAACGGGTTGCAGGGTACACTTATTCTCTGTTTTCTCAGTCTGTTTCTTAGTGCCGTGTTGAAGTTCCTGCAGTTTTCACTGTAAAACCGAGTTGGAGCTAGTACCTCCCCATATATATATATGGAATGGAGTTTGCAACTGAAAAGAAAGTTTGTGTTCCCAACAAGCTAGGTGAAGGTCGGCTTTCATACACACTTATCTCTCAGAACTGAGCAAGTGGAGAGACGTTCGTTCATCTAGCACCAAGGGAACGGTTTGCTGGAGACACTTTTTCTCTGCTTTCTCATTCTGTTTCCTAGTGCCGTTTTGAAGTTCCTGCAGTTTTCACTGTAAAACCGAGTTGGAGCTAGTACCTCCCCATATATATGTATGGAATGGAGTTTGCAACTGAAAAGAAACTTTGTGTTCCCAACAAGCTAGGTGAAGGACGGCTTTCACACACACGTATCTCTCAGAACTGAGCAAGTGGAGAGACGTTCGTTCATCTAGCACCAAAGGAACGGGTTGCAGTAGATACTTTTTCTCTGCTTCTCAGTCTGTTTCCTAGTGCCGGTTTGAAGTTCCTGCAGTTTTCACTGTAAAACCGAGTTGGAGCTAGTACCTCCCCATATACATGTATGGAATGGAGATTGCAACTGTAAAGAAACTTTGTGTTCCCAACAAGCTAGGTGAAGGACGGCTTTCACACACACTTATCTCTCAGAAATTAGCAATTGGAGAGACGTTCGTTCATCTAGCACCAAGGGAACGGGTTGCAGGAGACACTTTTTCTCTGCTTTCTCAGTCTGTTTCCTAGTGCCGGTTTGAAGTTCCTGCAGTTTTCACTGTAAAACCGAGTTGGAGCTAGTACCTCCCCATATATATGTATGGAATGGAGTTTGCAACTGAAAAGAAACTTTGTGTTCCCAACAAGCTAGGTGAAGGACGGCTTTCACACACAATTATCTCTCAGAACTGAGCAAGTGGAGAGACGTTCGTTCATCTAGCACCAACGGAACGGGTTGCAGGAGTCACTTTTTCTCTGCTTTCTCAGTCTGTTTCCTAGTGCCGGTTTGAAGTTCCTGCAGTTTTCACTGTAAAACCGAGTTGGAGCTAGTACCTCCCCATATACATGTATGGAATGGAGATTGCAACTGAAAAGAAACTTTGTGTTCCCAACAAGCTAGGTGAAGGACGGCTTTCACACACACTTATCTCTCAGAAATTAGCAATTGGAGAGACGTTCGTTCATCTAGCACCAAGGGAACGGGTTGCAGGAGACACTTTTCTCTGCTTTCTCAGTCTGTTTCCTAGTGCCGGTTTGAAGTTCCTGCAGTTTTCACTGTAAAACCGAGTTGGAGCTAGTACCTCCCCATATATATGTATGGAATGGAGTTTGCAACTGAAAAGAAACTTTGTGTTCCCAACAAGCTAGGTGAAGGACGGCTTTCACACACACTTATCTCTCAGAACTGAGCAAGTGGAGAGACGTTCGTTCATCTAGCACTAACGGAACGGTTTGCAGGAGACACTTTTTCTCTGCTTTCTCAGTCTGTTTCCTAGTGCTGGTTTGAAGTTCCTGCAGTTTTCACTGTAATACCGAGTTGGAGCTAGTACCTCCCCATATATATATATAGAATGGAGTTTGCAACTGAAAAGAAACTGTGTGTTCCCAACAAGCTAGGTGAAGGACGGCTTTCACACATATTTATATCTCAGAATTGAGCAAGTGGAAGGACCTTCGTTCATCTAGCACCAGGTGAACGGTTTGCAGGACACACCTTTTCTCTGCTATCTCAGTCTGTTTCCTAGTGCCGGTTTGAAGTTCCTGCAGTTTTCACTGTAAAACCGAGTTGGAGCTAGTACCTCCCCATATATATATAATGAATGGAGTTTGCAACTGAAAAGAATCTTTGTGTTCCCAACAAGCTAGGTGAAGGACGGCTTTCACAAACACTTATCTCTCAGAACTGAGCAAGTGGAGAGACGTTCGTTCATCTAGCACCAAGGGAACGGTTTGCTGTAGACACTTTTTCTCTGCTTTCTCAGTCTGTTTCCTAGTGCTGGTTTGAAGTTCCTGCAGTTTTCACTGTCAAACCGAGTTGGAGCTAGTACCTCCCCATATACATGTATGGAATGGAGATTGCAACTGAAAAGAAAGTTTGTGTTCCCAACAAGCTAGGTGAAGGACGGCTTTCACACACACTTATCTCTCAGAAATTAGCAATTGGAGAGACGTTCGTTCATCTAGCACCAAGGGAACGGGTTGCAGGAGACACTTTTTCTCTGCTTTCTCAGTCTGTTTCCTAGTGCCGGTTTGAAGTTCCTGCAGTTTTCACTGTAAAACCGAGTTGTAGCTATTACCTCCCCATATATATGTATGGAATGGAGTTTGCAACTGAAAAGAAACTTTGTGTTCCCAACAAGCTAGGTGAAGGACGGCTTTCACACACACTTATCTCTCAGAACTGAGCAAGTGGATAGACGTTCGTTCATCTAGCACCAACGGAACGGGTTGCAGGAGTCACTTTTTCTCTGCTTTCTCAGTCTGTTTCCTAGTGCCGGTTTGAAGTTCCTGCAGTTTTCACTGTCAAACCGAGTTGGAGCTAGTACCTCCCCATATATATGTATGGAATGGAGTTTGCAACTGAAAAGAAACTTTGTGTTCCCAACAAGCTAGGTGAAGGACGGCTTTCACACACACTTATCTCTCAGAACTGAGCAAGTGGAGAGACGTTCGTTCATCTAGCACTAACGGAACGGTTTGCAGGAGACACTTTTTCTCTGCTTTCTCAGTCTGTTTCCTAGTGCTGGTTTGAAGTTCCTGCAGTTTTCACTGTAATACCGAGTTGGAGCTAGTACCTCCCCATATATATATATAGAATGGAGTTTGCAACTGAAAAGAAACTGTGTGTTCCCAACAAGCTAGGTGAAGGACGGCTTTCACACATATTTATATCTCAGAATTGAGCAAGTGGAAGGACCTTCGTTCATCTAGCACCAGGTGAACGGTTTGCAGGACACACCTTTTCTCTGCTATCTCAGTCTGTTTCCTAGTGCCGGTTTGAAGTTCCTGCAGTTTTCACTGTAAAACCGAGTTGGAGCTAGTACCTCCCCATATATATATAATGAATGGAGTTTGCAACTGAAAAGAATCTTTGTGTTCCCAACAAGCTAGGTGAAGGACGGCTTTCACAAACACTTATCTCTCAGAACTGAGCAAGTGGAGAGACGTTCGTTCATCTAGCACCAAGGGAACGGTTTGCTGTAGACACTTTTTCTCTGCTTTCTCAGTCTGTTTCCTAGTGCTGGTTTGAAGTTCCTGCAGTTTTCACTGTCAAACCGAGTTGGAGCTAGTACCTCCCCATATACATGTATGGAATGGAGATTGCAACTGAAAAGAAAGTTTGTGTTCCCAACAAGCTAGGTGAAGGACGGCTTTCACACACACTTATCTCTCAGAAATTAGCAATTGGAGAGACGTTCGTTCATCTAGCACCAAGGGAACGGGTTGCAGGAGACACTTTTTCTCTGCTTTCTCAGTCTGTTTCCTAGTGCCGGTTTGAAGTTCCTGCAGTTTTCACTGTAAAACCGAGTTGTAGCTATTACCTCCCCATATATATGTATGGAATGGAGTTTGCAACTGAAAAGAAACTTTGTGTTCCCAACAAGCTAGGTGAAGGACGGCTTTCACACACACTTATCTCTCAGAACTGAGCAAGTGGATAGACGTTCGTTCATCTAGCACCAACGGAACGGGTTGCAGGAGTCACTTTTTCTCTGCTTTCTCAGTCTGTTTCCTAGTGCCGGTTTGAAGTTCCTGCAGTTTTCACTGTCAAACCGAGTTGGAGCTAGTACCTCCCCATATATATGTATGGAATGGAGTTTGCAACTGAAAAGAAACTTTGTGTTCCCAACAATCTAGGTGAAGGACGGCTTTCACACACAATTATCTCTCAGAACTGCGCAAGTGGAGAGACGATAGTTCATCTAGCACCAAGGGAACGGGTTGCAGGAGACACTTTTTCTCTGCTTTCTCATTCTTTTTCCTAGTGCCGGTTTGAAGTTCCTGCAGTTTTCACTGTAAAACCGAGTTGGAGCTAGTACCTCCCCATATATATGTATGGAATGGTGTTTGCAACTGAAAAGAAACTTTGTGTTCCCAACAAGCTAGGTGAAGGACGGCTTTCACACACACGTTTCTCTCAGAACTGAGCAAGAGGAGAGACGTTCGTTCATCTAGCACCAAATTAACGGGTTGCAGGAGATACTTTTTCTCTGCTTCTCAGTCTGTTTCCTAGTGCCGGTTTGAAGTTCCTGCAGTTTTCACTGTAAAACCGATTTGGAGCTAGTACCTCCCCATATATATGTATGGAATGGAGTTTGCAACTGAAAAGAATCTTTGTGTTCCCAAAAAGCTAGGTGAAGGACGGCTTTCACACACACTTATCTCTCAGAACTGAGCAAGTGGAGAGACGTTCGTTCATCTAGCACCAGGGGAACGGGTTGCAGGTGTCACTTTCTCTCTGCTTTCTCAGTCTGTTTCCTAGTGCCGGTTTGAAGTTCCTGCAGTTTTCACTGTCAAACCGAGTTGGAGCTAGTACCTCCCCATATACATGTATGGAATGGAGATTGCAACTCTAAAGAAACATTGTGTTCCCAACAAGCTAGGTGAAGGACGGCTTTCACACACACTTATCTCTCAGAAATTAGCAATTGGAGAGACGTTCGTTCATCTAGCACCAAGGGAACGGGTTGCAGGAGACACTTTTTCTCTGCTTTCTCAGTCTGTTTCCTAGTGCCGGTTTGAAGTTCCTGCAGTTTTCACTGTAAACCCGTGTTGGAGCTAGTACCTACCCATATATATGTATGGAATGGAGTTTGCAACTGAAAAGAAACTTTGTGTTCCCAACAAGCTAGGTGAAGGACGGCTTTCACACACAATTATCTCTCAGACCTGAGCAAGTGGAGAGACGTTCGTTCATCTAGCACCAACGGAACGGGTTGCAGGAGACACTTTTTCTCTGCTTTCTCAGTCTGTTTCCTAGTGCCGGTTTGAAGTTCCTGCAGTTTTCACTGTAAAACCGAGTTGGAGCTAGTACCTCCCCATATACATGTATGGAATGGAGATTGCAACTGAAAAGAAACTTTGTGTTCCCAACAAGCTAGGTAAAGGACGGCTTTCACACACACTTATCTCTCAGAAATTAGCAATTGGAGAGACGTTCGTTCATCTAGCACCAAGGGAACGGGTTGCAGGAGACACTTATTCTCTGCTTTCTCAGTCTGTTTCCTAGTGCCGGTTTGAAGTTCCTGCAGTTTTCACTGTAAAACCGAGTTGGAGCTAGTACCTCCCCATATATATATATGGAATGGAGTTTGCAACTGAAAAGAATCTTTGTGTTCCCAAAAAGCTAGGTGAAGGACGGCTTTCACACACACTTATCTCTCAGAACTGAGCAAGTGGAGAGACGTTCGTTCATCTAGCACCAGGGGAACGGGTTGCAGGAGACACTTTTTCTCTGCTTTCTCAGTCTGTTTCCTAGTGCCGGTTTGAAGTTCCTGCAGTTTTCACTGTCAAACCGAGTTGGAGCTAGTACCTCCCCATATACATGTATGGAATGGAGATTGCAACTGTAAAGAAACTTTGTGTTCCCAACAAGCTAGGTGAAGGACGGCTTTCACACACACTTATCTCTCAGAAATTAGCAATTGGAGAGACGTTCGTTCATCTAGCACCAAGGGAACGGGTTGCAGGAGACACTTTTTCTCTGCTTTCTCAGGCTGTTTCCTAGTGCCGGTTTGAAGTTCCTGCAGTTTTCACTGTAAAACCGAGTTGGAGCTAGTACCTCCCCATATATATGTATGGAATGGAGTTTGCAACTGAAAAGAAACTTTGTGTTCCCAACAAGCTAGGTGAAGGACGGCTTTCACACACAATTATCTCTCAGAACTGAGCAAGTGGAGAGACGTTCGTTCATCTAGCACCAACGGAACGGGTTGCAGGAGTCACTTTTTCTCTGCTTTCTCAGTCTGTTTCCTAGTGACGGTTTGAATTTCCTGCAGTTTTCACTGTAAAACCGAGTTGGAGCTAGTACCTCCCCATATACATGTATGGAATGGAGATTGCAACTGAAAAGAAACTTTGTGTTCCCAACAAGCTAGGTGAAGGACGGCTTTCACACACACTTATCTCTCAGAAATTAGCAATTGGAGAGACGTTCGTTCATCTAGCACCAAGGGAACGGTTTGAAGGAGACACTTTTTCTCTGCTTTCTCAGTCTGTTTCCTAGTGCCGGTTTGAAGTTCCTGCAGTTTTCACTGTAAAACCGAGTTGGAGCTAGTACCTCCCCATATATATATATGGAATGGTGTTTGCAACTGAAAAGAATCTTTGTGTTCCCAAAAAGCTATGTGAAGGACGGCTTTCACACACACGTATCTCTCAGAACTGAGCAAGTGGAGAGACGTTCGTTCATCTAGCACCAGGGGTACGGGTTGCAGGAGACACTTTTTCTCTGCTTTCTCAAACTGTTTCCTAGTGCCGGTTTGAAGTTCCTGTAGTTTTCACTGTCAAACCTATTTGGGGTAGTACCTCCCCATATACATGTATGGAATGGAGTTTGCAACTGAAAAGAAACTTTGTGTTCCCAACAAGCTAGGTGAAGGACGGCTTTCACACACACGTATCTCTCAGAACTGAGCAAGTGGAGAGACGTTCGTTCATCTAGCACCAAAGGAACGGGTTGCAGGAGATACTTTTTCTCTGCTTCTCAGTCTGTTTCCTAGTGCCGGTTTGAAGTTCCTGCAGTTTTCACTGTTAAACGGAGTTGGAGCTATTACCTACCCATATATATGTATGGAATGGAATTTGCAACTGAAAAGAAACTTTGTGTTCCCAACAAGCTAGGTGAAGGATGGCTTTCACACACACTTATCTCTCAGAACTGAGCAAGTGGAGAGACGTTCTTTCATCTAGCACCAAAGGAACGGTTTGCAGGAGGCACTTTTTCTCTGCTTTCTCAGTCTGTTTCCTAGTGCCGGTTTGAAGTTCCTGCAGTTTTCACTGTAAAACCGAGTTGGAGCTAGTACCTCCCCATATATATCTATGGATTGGAGTTTGCAACTGAAAAGAATCTTTGTGTTCCCAACAAGCTAGGTGAAGGACGGCTTTCACACACACTTATCTCTCAGAACTGAGCAAGTGGAGAGACGTTCGTTCATCTAGCACCAAGGGAACGGGTTGCAGGAGACACTTTTTCTCTGCTTTCTCAGTCTGTTTCCTAGTGCCGGTTTGAAGTTCCTGCAGTTTTCACTGTCAAACCGAGTTGGAGCTAGTTCCTCCCCATATATATGTATGGAATGGAGTTTGCAACTGAAAAGAAACTTTGTGTTCCCAACAAGCTAGGTGAAGGACGGCTTTCACACACAATTATCTCTCAGAACTGCGCAAGTGGAGAGACGTTAGTTCATCTAGCACCAAGGGAACGGGTTGCAGGAGACACTTTTTCTCTGCTTTCTCAGTCTGTTTCCTTGTGACGGTTTGAAGTTCCTGCAGTTTTCACTGTTAAACCGAGTTGGAGCTATTACCTACCCATATATATGTATGGAATGGAATTTGCAACTGAAAAGAAACTTTGTGTTCCCAACAAGCTAGATGAAGGACGGCTTTCACACACACGTATCTCTCAGAACTTAGCAAGTGGAGAGACGTTCGTTCATCTAGCACCAAGGGAACGGGTTGCAGGAGACACTTTTTCTCTGCTTTCTCAGTCTGTTTCCTTGTGACGGTTTGAAGTTCCTGCAGTTTTCACTGTTAAACCGAGTTGGAGCTATTACCTACCCATATATATGTATGGAATGGAATTTGCAACTGAAAAGAAACTTTGTGTTCCCAACAAGCTAGATGAAGGACGGCTTTCACACACACGTATCTCTCAGAACTTAGCAAGTGGAGAGACGTTCGTTCATCTAGCACCAAGGGAACGGGTTGCAGGAGACACTTTTTCTCTGCTTTCTCAGTCTGTTTCCTAGTGCCGGTTTGAAGTTCCTGCAGTTTTCACTGTTAAACGGAGTTGGAGCTATTACCTACCCATATATATGTATGGAATGGAATTTGCAACTGAAAAGAAACTTTGTGTTCCCAACAAGCTAGGTGAAGGACGGCTTTCACACACACTTATCTCTCAGAACTGAGCAAGTGGAGAGACGTTCTTTCATCTAGCACCAAAGGAACGGTTTGCAGGAGGCACTTTTTCTCTGCTTTCTCAGTCTGTTTCCTAGTGCCGGTTTGAAGTTCCTGCAGTTTTCACTGTAAAACCGAGTTGGAGCTAGTACCTCCCCATATATATCTATGGATTGGAGTTTGCAACTGAAAAGAATCTTTGTGTTCCCAACAAGCTAGGTGAAGGACGGCTTTCACACACACTTATCTCTCAGAACTGAGCAAGTGGAGAGACGTTCGTTCATCTAGCACCAAGGGAACGGGTTGCAGGAGACACTTTTTCTCTGCTTTCTCAGTCTGTTTCCTAGTGCCGGTTTGAAGTTCCTGCAGTTTTCACTGTCAAACCGAGTTGGAGCTAGTTCCTCCCCATATATATGTATGGAATGGAGTTTGCAACTGAAAAGAAACTTTGTGTTCCCAACAAGCTAGGTGAAGGACGGCTTTCACACACAATTATCTCTCAGAACTGCGCAAGTGGAGAGACGTTAGTTCATCTAGCACCAAGGGAACGGGTTGCAGGAGACACTTTTTCTCAGCTTTCTCAGTCTGTTTCCTTGTGACGGTTTGAAGTTCCTGCAGTTTTCACTGTTAAACCGAGTTGGAGCTATTACCTACCCATATATATGTATGGAATGGAATTTGCAACTGAAAAGAAACTTTGTGTTCCCAACAAGCTAGATGAAGGACGGCTTTCACACACACGTATCTCTCAGAACTTAGCAAGTGGAGAGACGTTCGTTCATCTAGCACCAAGGGAACGGGTTGCAGGAGACACTTTTTCTCTGCTTTCTCAGTCTGTTTCCTAGTGCCGGTTTGAAGTTCCTGCAGTTTTCACTGTAAAACCGAGTTGGAGCTAGTACCTCCCCATATATATGTATGGAATGGAGTTTGCAACTGAAAAGAAACTTTGTGTTCCCAATAAGCTAGGTGAAGGACGGCTTTCACACACACTTATCTCTCAGAACTGAGCAAGTGGAGAGACGTTCGTTCATCTAGCACCAAAGGAACGGGTTGCAGGAGGCACTTTTTCTCTGCTTTCTCAGTCTGTTTCCTAGTGCCGGTTTGAAGTTCCTGCAGTTTTCACTGTAAAATCGAGTTGGGGCTAGTACCTCCCCATATATATGTATGGAATGGAGTTTGCAACTGAAAAGAATCTTTGTGTTCCCAACAAGCTAGGTGAAGGACGGCTTTCACACACACTTATCTCTCAGAACTGAGCAAGTGGGGAGACGTTAGTTCATCTAGCACCAAGGGAACGGGTTGCAGGAGACACTTTTTCTCTGCTTTCTCAGTCTGTTTCCTAGTGCCGGTTTGAAGTTCCTGTAGTTTTCACTGTAAAACCGAGTTGGAGCTAGTACCTCCCCATATACATGTATGGAATGGAGTTTGTAACTAAAAAGAAACATTGTGTTCCCAACAAGCTAGGTGAAGGACGGCTTTCACACACACTTATCTCTCAGAACTGAGCAAGTGGAGAGACGTTCGTTCATCTAGCACCAAGGGAACGGGTTGCAGGAGAAACTTTTTCTCTGCTTTCTCAGTCTGTTTCCTAGTGCCGGTTTGAATTTCCTGCAGTTTTCACTGTAAAACCGAGTTGGAGCTAGTACCACCCCATATATATGTATGGAATGGAGTTTGCAACTGAAAAGAAATTTTTTGTTCCCAAAAAGCTAGGTGAAGGACGGCTTTCACACACACCTATCTCTCAGAACTGAGCAAGTGGAGAGACGTTAGTTAATCTAGCACCAAGGGAACGGGTTGCAGGGGACACTTTTTCTCTGCTTTCTCAGTCTTTTTCCTAGTGCCGGTTTGAAGTTCCTGCAGTTTTCACTGTAAAACAGAGTTGGAGCAAGTACCTCCCCATATAAATATATGGAATGCAGTTTGCAACTGAAAAGAAACTTTGTGTTCCCAACAAGATTGTTGAAGGACGGCTTTCACACACACTTATCTCTCAGAAATGAGCAAGTGGAGAGACGTTCGTTCATCTAGCACCAAGGGAACGTGTTGCCGGAGACACTTTTTCTCTGCTTTCTCAGTCTGTTTCCTAGTGCCGGTTTGAAGTTCCTGCAGTTTTCACTGTAAAACCGAGTTGGAGCTAGTACCTCCCCATATATATATAATGAATGGAGTTTGCAACTGAAAAGAATCTTTGTTTTCCCAACAAGCTAGGTGAAGGACGGCTTTCACACACACTTATCTCTCAGAACTTAGCAAGTGGAGAGACGTTCGTTCATCTAGCACCAAGGGAACGGGTTGCAGGAGACACTTTTTCTCTGCTTTCTCAGTCTGTTTCCTAGTGCCGGTTTGAAGTTCCTGCAGTTTTCACTGTAAAACAGAGTTGGAGCTAGTACCTCCCTATATAAATATATGGAATGCAGTTTGCTACTGAAAAGAAACTTTGTGTTCCCAACAAGCTAGTTGAAGGACGGCTTTCACACACACTTATCTCTCAGAAATGAGCAAGTGGAGAGACGTTCGTTCATCTAGCACCAAGGGAACGTGTTTCCGGAGACACTATTTCTCTGCTTTCTCAGTCTGTTTCCTAGTGCCGGTTTGAATTTCCTGCAGTTTTCACTGTAAATCCGAGTTGGAGCTAGTACCTCCCCATATATATATAATGAATGGAGTTCGCAACTGAAAAGAAACTTTGTGTTCCCAACAAGCTAGATGAAGGACGACTTTCACACACACATATCTCTCAGAACTGAGTAAGTGGAGAGACGTTCGTTCATCTAGCACCAAGGGAACGGGTTGCAGTAGACACTTTTTCTCTGCTTTCTCAGTCTGTTTCCTAGTGCCGGTTTGAAGTTCCTGCAGTTTTCACTGTCAAACAGAGTTGGAGCTAGTGCCTCTCCATATACATGTATGGAATGGAGATTGCAACTGAAAAGAAACTTTGTGTTCCCAACAAGCTAGGTGAAGGACGGATTTCACACACACTTATCTCTCAGAAATTTGCAATTGGAGAGACGTTCGTTCATCTAGCACCAAGGGAACGGGTTGCAGGAGACACTTTTTTTCTGATTTCTCAGTCTGTTTCCTAGTGCCGGTTTGAATTTCCTGCAGTTTTCACTGTAAAAGCGAGTTGGAGCTAGTTCCTCCCCTATATATGTATGGAATGGAGTTTGCAACTGAAAAGAAACTTTGTGTTCCCAACAAGCTAGGTGAAGGACGGCTTTCACACACACTTATCACTCAGAACTGAGCAAGTGGAGAGACGTTCGTTCATCTAGCACCAACGGAAAGGGTTGCAGGAGTCACTTTTTCTCTGCTTTCTCAGTCTGTTTCCTAGTGCCGGTTTGAAGTTCCTGCAGTTTTCACTGTCAAACCGAGTTGGAGCTAGTACCTCCCCATATACATTTATGGAATGGAGATTGCAACTGAAAAGAAACTTTGTGTTCCCAACAAGCTAGGTGAAGGACGGCTTTCACACACACGTATCTCTCAGAACTGAGCAAGTGGAGAGACGTTAGTTCATCTAGCACCAAGGGAACGGGTTGCAGGAGACACTTTTCTCTGCTTTCTCAGTCTGTTTCCTAGTGCCGGTTTGAAGTTCCTGCAGTTTTCACTGTTAAACCGAGTTGGAGCTATTACCTACCCATATATATGTATGGATGGAATTTGCAACTGAAAAGAAACTTTGTGTTCCCAACAAGCTAGGTGAAGGACGGCTTTCACACACACGTATCTCTCAGAACTGAGCAAGTGGAGAGACGTTCGTTCATCTAGCACCAAGGGAACGGGTTGCAGGAGACATTTTTTCTCTGCTTTCTCAGTCTGTTTCCTAGTGCCGGTTTGAAGTTCCTGCAGTTTTCACTGTAAAACCGAGTTGGAGCTAGTACCACCCCATATATATGTATGGAATGGAGTTTGCAACTTAAAAGAAACTTTGTGTTCCCAATAAGCTAGGTGAAGGACGGCTTTCACACACACTTTTCTCTCAGAACTGAGCAAGTGGAGAGACGTTCGTTCATCTAGCATCAAAGGAACGGGTTGCAGGAGACACTTTTTCTCTACTTTCTCAGTGTGTTTCCTAGTGCCGGTTTGAAGTTCCTGCAGTTTTCACTGTAAAACCGAGTTGGAGCTAGTACCTCCCCATATACATGTAAGGAATGGAGTTTGCAACTGAAAAGAAACTTTGTGTTCCCAACAAGCTAGGTGAAGGACGGCTTTCACACACACTTATCTCTCAGAACTGAGCAAGTGGAGAGACGTTCGTTCATCTAGCACCAACGGAAAGGGTTGCAGGAGTCACTTTTTCTCTGCTTTCTCAGTCTGTTTCCTAGTGCCGGTTTGAAGATCCTGCCGTTTTCACTGTCAAACCGAGTTGGAGCTAGTACCTCCCCTTATACATGTATGGAATGGAGATTGCACCTGAAAAGAAACTTTGTGTTCCCAACAAGCTAGGTGAAGGACGGCTTTCACACACACTTATCTCTCAGAAATTAGCAATTGGAGAGAAGTTCGTTCATCTAGCACCAAGGGAACGGGTTGCAGGATACACTATTTCTCTGCTTTCTCAGTCTGTTTCCTAGTGCCGGTTTGAAGTTCCTGCAGTTTTCACTGTAAAACCGAGTTGGAGCTAGTACCTCCCCATATATATGTATGGAATGGAGTTTGCAACTGAAAAGAAACTTTGTGTTCCCAACAAGCTAGGTGAAGGACGGCTTTCACACACACTTATCTCTCACAACTGAGCAAGTGGAGAGACGTTCGTTCATCTAGCACCAACGGAACGGGTTTCAGGGGTCACTTTTTCTCTGCTTTCTCAGTCTGTTTCCTAGTGCCGGTTTGAAGTTCCTGCAGTTTTCACTGTCAAACTGAGTTGGAGCTAGTACCTACCCATATATATGTATGGAATGCAGTTTGCAACTGAAAAGAAACTTTGTGTTCCCAACAAGCTAGGTGAAGGACGGCTTTCACACACACTTATCTCTCACAACTGAGCAAGTGGAGAGACGTTAGTTCATCTAGCACCAAGGGAACGGTTTGCAGGAGACACTTTTCTCTGCTTTCTCAGTCTGTTTCCTAGTGCCGGTTTGAAGTTCCTGCAGTTTTCACTGTTAAACCGAGTTGGAGCTATTACCTACCCATATATATGTATGGAATGGAATTTGCAACTGAAAAGAAACTTTGTGTTCCCAACAAGCTAGGTGAAGGACGGCTTTCACACACACGTATCTCTCAGAACTGAGCAAGTGGAGAGACGTTCGTTCATCTAGCACCAAGGGAACGGGTTGCAGGAGACATTTTTTCTCTGCTTTCTCAGTCTGTTTCCTAGTGCCGGTTTGAAGTTCCTGCAGTTTTCACTGTAAAACCGAGTTGGAGCTAGTACCTCCCCATATATATGTATGGAATGGAGTTTGCAACTTAAAAGAAACTTTGTGTTCCCAATAAGCTAGGTGAAGGACGGCTTTCACACACACTTATCTCTCAGAACTGAGCAAGTGGAGAGACGTTCGTTCATCTAGCATCAAAGGAACGGGTTGCAGTAGACACTTTTTCTCTGCTTTCTCAGTCTGTGTCCTAGTGCCGGTTTGGAGTTCCTGCAGTTTTCACTGTCAAACCGAGTTGGAGCTAGTGCCTCCCCATATACATGTATGGAATGGAGATTGCAACTGAAAAGAAACTTTGTGTTCCCAACAAGATTGTTGAAGGACGGCTTTCACACACACTTATCTCTCAGAAATGAGCAAGTGGAGAGACGTTCGTTCATCTAGCACCAAGGGAACGTGTTGCCGGAGACACTTTTTCTCTGCTTTCTCAGTCTGTTTCCTAGTGCCGGTTTGAAGTTCCTGCAGTTTTCACTGTAAAACCGAGTTGGAGCTAGTACCTCCCCATATATATATAATGAATGGAGTTTGCAACTGAAAAGAATCTTTGTTTTCCCAACAAGCTAGGTGAAGGACGGCTTTCACACACACTTATCTCTCAGAACTTAGCAAGTGGAGAGACGTTCGTTCATCTAGCACCAAGGGAACGGGTTGCAGGAGACACTTTTTCTCTGCTTTCTCAGTCTGTTTCCTAGTGCCGGTTTGAAGTTCCTGCAGTTTTCACTGTAAAACAGAGTTGGAGCTAGTACCTCCCTATATAAATATATGGAATGCAGTTTGCTACTGAAAAGAAACTTTGTGTTCCCAACAAGCTAGTTGAAGGACGGCTTTCACACACACTTATCTCTCAGAAATGAGCAAGTGGAGAGACGTTCGTTCATCTAGCACCAAGGGAACGTGTTTCCGGAGACACTATTTCTCTGCTTTCTCAGTCTGTTTCCTAGTGCCGGTTTGAATTTCCTGCAGTTTTCACTGTATATCCGAGTTGGAGCTAGTACCTCCCCATATATATATAATGAATGGAGTTCGCAACTGAAAAGAAACTTTGTGTTCCCAACAAGCTAGATGAAGGACGACTTTCACACACACATATCTCTCAGAACTGAGTAAGTGGAGAGACGTTCGTTCATCTAGCACCAAGGGAACGGGTTGCAGTAGACACTTTTTCTCTGCTTTCTCAGTCTGTTTCCTAGTGCCGGTTTGAAGTTCCTGCAGTTTTCACTGTCAAACAGAGTTGGAGCTAGTGCCTCTCCATATACATGTATGGAATGGAGATCTCAACTGAAAAGAAACTTTGTGTTCCCAACAAGCTAGGTGAAGGACGGATTTCACACACACTTATCTCTCAGAAATTTGCAATTGGAGAGACGTTCGTTCATCTAGCACCAAGGGAACGGGTTGCAGGAGACACTTTTTCTCTGATTTCTCAGTCTGTTTCCTAGTGCCGGTTTGAATTTCCTGCAGTTTTCACTGTAAAAGCGAGTTGGAGCTAGTTCCTCCCCTATATATGTATGGAATGGAGTTTGCAACTGAAAAGAAACTTTGTGTTCCCAACAAGCTAGGTGAAGGACGGCTTTCACACACACTTATCACTCAGAACCTAGCAAGTGGAGAGACGTTCGTTCATCTAGCACCAACGGAAAGGGTTGCAGGAGTCACTTTTTCTCTGCTTTCTCAGTCTGTTTCCTAGTGCCGGTTTGAAGTTCCTGCAGTTTTCACTGTCAAACCGAGTTGGAGCTAGTACCTCCCCATATACATGTATGGAATGGAGATTGCAACTGAAAAGAAACTTTGTGTTCCCAACAAGCTAGGTGAAGGACGGCTTTCACACACATTTATCTCTCAGAAATTAGCAATTGGAGAGAAGTTCGTTCATGTAGCACCAAGGGAACGGGTTGCAGGATACACTATTTCTCTGCTTTCTCAGTCTGTTTCCTAGTGCCGGTTTGAAGTTCCTGCAGTTTTCACTGTAAAACCGAGTTGGAGCTAGTACCTCCCCATATATATGTATGGAATGGAGTTTGCAACTGAAAAGAAACTTTGTGTTCCCAACAAGCTAGGTGAAGGACGGCTTTCACACACACTTATCTCTCAGAACTGAGCAAGTGGAGAGACGTTCGTTCATCTAGCACCAACGGAACGGGTTGCAGGGGTCACTTTTTCTCTGCTTTCTCAGTCTGTTTCCTAGTGCCGGTTTGAAGTTCCTGCAGTTTCACTGTCAAACTGAGTTGGAGCTAGTACCTCCCCATATATATGTATGGAATGCAGTTTGCAACTGAAAAGAAACTTTGTGTTCCCAACAAGCTAGGTGAAGGACGGCTTTCACACACACGTATCTCTCAGAACTGAGCAAGTGGAGAGACGTTAGTTCATCTAGCACCAAGGGAACGGGTTGCAGGAGACACTTTTCTCTGCTTTCTCAGTCTGTTTCCTAGTGCCGGTTTGAAGTTCCTGCAGTTTTCACTGTTAAACCGAGTTGGAGCTATTACCTACCCATATATATGTATGGATGGAATTTGCAACTGAAAAGAAACTTTGTGTTCCCAACAAGCTAGGTGAAGGACGGTTTTCACACACACGTATCTCTCAGAACTGAGCAAGTGGAGAGACGTTCGTTCATCTAGCACCAAGGGAACGGGTTGCAGGAGACATTTTTTCTCTGCTTTCTCAGTCTGTTTCCTAGTGCCGGTTTGAAGTTCCTGCAGTTTTCACTGTAAAACCGAGTTGGAGCTAGTACCACCCCATATATATGTATGGAATGGAGTTTGCAACTTAAAAGAAACTTTGTGTTCCCAATAAGCTAGGTGAAGGACGGCTTTCACACACACTTTTCTCTCAGAACTGAGCAAGTGGAGAGACGTTCGTTCATCTAGCATCAAAGGAACGGGTTGCAGGAGACACTTTTTCTCTACTTTCTCAGTGTGTTTCCTAGTGCCGGTTTGAAGTTCCTGCAGTTTTCACTGTAAAACCGAGTTGGAGCTAGTACCTCCCCATATACATGTAAGGAATGGAGTTTGCAACTGAAAAGAAACTTTGTGTTCCCAACAAGCTAGGTGAAGGACGGCTTTCACACACACTTATCTCTCAGAACTGAGCAAGTGGAGAGACGTTCGTTCATCTAGCACCAAGGGAACGGGTTGCAGGAGACACTTTTTCTCTGCTTTCTCAGTCTGTTTCCTAGTGCCGGTTTGAAGTTCCTGCAGTTTTCACTGTCAAACCGAGTTGGAGCTAGTTCCTCCCCATATATATGTATGAAATTGAGTTTGCAACTGAAAAGAATCTTTGTGTTCCCAACAAGCTAGGTGAAGGACGGCTTTCACACACACTTATCTCTCAGAACTGAGCAAGTGGAGAGACGTTCGTTCATCTAGCACCAACGGAAAGGGTTGCAGGAGTCACTTTTTCTCTGCTTTCTCAGTCTGTTTCCTAGTGCCGGTTTGAAGATCCTGCAGTTTTCACTGTCAAACCGAGTTGGAGCTAGTACCTCCCCTTATACATGTATGGAATGGAGATTGCACCTGAAAAGAAACTTTGTGTTCCCAACAAGCTAGGTGAAGGACGGCTTTCACACACACTTATCTCTCAGAAATTAGCAATTGGAGAGAAGTTCGTTCATCTAGCACCAAGGGAACGGGTTGCAGGATACACTATTTCTCTGCTTTCTCAGTCTGTTTCCTAGTGCCGGTTTGAAGTTCCTGCAGTTTTCACTGTAAAACCGAGTTGGAGCTAGTACCTCCCCATATATATGTATGGAATGGAGTTTGCAACTGAAAAGAAACTTTGTGTTCCCAACAAGCTAGGTGAAGGACGGCTTTCACACACACTTATCTCTCACAACTGAGCAAGTGGAGAGACGTTCGTTCATCTAGCACCAACGGAACGGGTTTCAGGGGTCACTTTTTCTCTGCTTTCTCAGTCTGTTTCCTAGTGCCGGTTTGAAGTTCCTGCAGTTTTCACTGTCAAACTGAGTTGGAGCTAGTACCTACCCATATATATGTATGGAATGCAGTTTGCAACTGAAAAGAAACTTTGTGTTCCCAACAAGCTAGGTGAAGGACGGCTTTCACACACACTTATCTCTCACAACTGAGCAAGTGGAGAGACGTTAGTTCATCTAGCACCAAGGGAACGGTTTGCAGGAGACACTTTTCTCTGCTTTCTCAGTCTGTTTCCTAGTGCCGGTTTGAAGTTCCTGCAGTTTTCACTGTTAAACCGAGTTGGAGCTATTACCTACCCATATATATGTATGGAATGGAATTTGCAACTGAAAAGAAACTTTGTGTTCCCAACAAGCTAGGTGAAGGACGGCTTTCACACACACGTATCTCTCAGAACTCAGCAAGTGGAGAGACGTTCGTTCATCTAGCACCAAGGGAACGGGTTGCAGGAGACATTTTTTCTCTGCTTTCTCAGTCTGTTTCCTAGTGCCGGTTTGAAGTTCCTGCAGTTTTCACTGTAAAACCGAGTTGGAGCTAGTACCTCCCCATATATATGTATGGAATGGAGTTTGCAACTTAAAAGAAACTTTGTGTTCCCAATAAGCTAGGTGAAGGACGGCTTTCACACACACTTATCTCTCAGAACTGAGCAAGTGGAGAGACGTTCGTTCATCTAGCATCAAAGGAACGGGTTGCAGTAGACACTTTTTCTCTGCTTTCTCAGTCTGTGTCCTAGTGCCGGTTTGGAGTTCCTGCAGTTTTCACTGTCAAACCGAGTTGGAGCTAGTGCCTCCCCATATACATGTATGGAATGGAGATTGCAACTGAAAAGAAACTTTGTGTTCCCAACAAGCTAGGTGAAGGACGGCTTTCACACACACTTATCTCTCAGAAATTAGCAATTGGAGAGACGTTCGTTCATCTAGCACCAAGGGAACGGGTTGCAGGAGACACTTTTTCTCTGCTTTCTCAGTCTGTTTCCTAGTGCCGGTTTGAAGTTCCTGCAGTTTTCACTGTAAAACCGAGTTGGAGCTAGTACCTCCCCATATATATGTATGGAATGGAGAATGCAACTGAAAAGAAACTTTGTGTTCCCAACAAGCTAGGTGAAGGACGGCTTTCACACACACTTATCTCTCAGAACTGAGCAAGTGGAGAGACGTTCGTTCATCTAGCACCAAGGGAACGGGTTGCAGGATTCACTTTTTCTCTGCTTTCTCAGTCTGTTTCCTAGTGCCGGTTTGAAGTTCCTGCAGTTTTCACTGTCAAACCGAGTTGGAGCTAGTACCTCCCCATATACATGTATGGAATGGAGATTGCAACTGAAAAGAAACTTTGTGTTCCCAACAAGCTAGGTGAAGGACGGCTTTCACACACACTTATCTCTCAGAAATTAGCAATTGGAGAGAAGTTCGTTCATCTAGCACCAAGGGAACGGGTTGCAGGATACACAATTTCTCTGCTTTCTCAGTCTGTTTCCTAGTGCCGGTTTGAAGTTCCTGCAGTTTTCACTGTCAAACCGAGTTGGAGCTAGTACCTCCCCATATATATGTATGGAATGGAGTTTGCAACTGAAAAGAAACTTTGTGTTCCCAACAAGCAAGGTGAAGGATGGCTTTCACACACACTTATCTCTCAGAACTGAGCAAGTGGAGAGACGTTCTTTCATCTAGCACCAACGGAACGGGTTGCAGGGGTCACTTTTTCTCTGCTTTCTCAGTCTGTTTCCTAGTGCCGGTTTGAAGTTCCTGCAGTTTTCACTGTCAAACTGAGTTGGAGCTAGTACCTCCCCATATATATGTATGGAATGCAGTTTGCAACTGAAAAGAAACTTTGTGTTCCCAACAAGCTAGGTGAAGGACGGCTTTCACACACACGTATCTCTCAGAACTGAGCAAGTGGAGAGACGTTCGTTCATCTAGCACCAAGGGAACGGGATGCAGGAGACACATTTCTCTGCTTTCTCAGTCTGTTTCCTAGTGCCGGTTTGAAGTTCCTGCAGTTTTCACTGTTAAAACGAGTTGGAGCTATTACCTACCCATATATATGTATGGAATGGAATTTGCAACTGAAAAGAAACTTTGTGTTCCCAACAAGCTAGGTGAAGGACGGCTTTCACACACACGTATCTCTCAGAATTGAGCAAGTGGAGAGACGTTCGTTCATCTAGCACCAAGGGAACGGGCTGCAGGAGACATTTTTTCTCTGCTTTCTCAGTCTGTTTCCTAGTGCCGGTTTGAAGTTCCTGCAGTTTTCACTGTAAAACCGAGTTGGAGCTAGTACCACCCCATATATATGTATGGAATGGAGTTTGCAACTTAAAAGAAACTTTGTGTTCCTAATAAGCTAGGTGAAGGACGGCTTTCACACACACTTATCTCTCAGAACTGAGCAAGTGGAGAGACGTTCGTTCATCTAGCATCAAAGGAACGGGTTGCAGGAGACACTTTTTCTCTGCTTTCTCAGTCTGTTTCCTAGTGCCGGTTTGAAGTTCCTGCAGTTTTCACTGTAAAACCGAGTTGGAGCTAGTACCTCCCCATATATATGTATGGAATGGAGTTTGCAACTGAAAAGAAACTTTGTTTTCCCAACAAGCTAGGTGAAGGACGGCTTTCACACACACTTATCTCTCACAACTGAGCAAGTGGAGAGACGTTCGTTCATCTAGCACCAACGGAACGGGTTGCAGGGGTCACTTTTTCTCTGCTTTCTCAGTCTGTTTCCTAGTGCCGGTTTGAAGTTCCTGCAGTTTTCACTGTCAAACTGAGTTGGAGCTAGTACCTACCCATATATATGTATGGAATGCAGTTTGCAACTGAAAAGAAACTTTGTGTTCCCAACAAGCTAGGTGAAGGACGGCTTTCACACACACTTATCTCTCACAACTGAGCAAGTGGAGAGACGTTAGTTCATCTAGCACCAAGGGAACGGTTTGCAGGAGACACTTTTCTCTGCTTTCTCAGTCTGTTTCCTAGTGCCGGTTTGAAGTTCCTGCAGTTTTCACTGTTAAACCGAGTTGGAGCTATTACCTACCCATATATATGTATGGAATGGAATTTGCAACTGAAAAGAAACTTTGTGTTCCCAACAAGCTAGGTGAAGGACGACTTTCACACACACGTATCTCTCAGAACTGAGCAAGTGGAGAGACCTTCGTTCATCTAGCACCAAGGGAACGGGTTGCAGGAGACATTTTTTCTCTGCTTTCTCAGTCTGTTTCCTAGTGCCGGTTTGAAGTTCCTGCAGTTTTCACTGTAAAACCGAGTTGGAGCTAGTACCTCCCCATATATATGTATGGAATGGAGTTTGCAACTTAAAAGAAACTTTGTGTTCCCAATAAGCTAGGTGAAGGACGGCTTTCACACACACTTATCTCTCAGAACTGAGCAAGTGGAGAGACGTTCGTTCATCTAGCATCAAAGGAACGGGTTGCAGTAGACACTTTTTCTCTGCTTTCTCAGTCTGTGTCCTAGTGCCGGTTTGGAGTTCCTGCAGTTTTCACTGTCAAACCGAGTTGGAGCTAGTGCCTCCCCATATACATGTATGGAATGGAGATTGCAACTGAAAAGAAACTTTGTGTTCCCAACAAGCTAGGAGAAGGACGGCTTTCACACACACTTATCTCTCAGAAATTAGCAATTGGAGAGACGTTCGTTCATCTAGCACCAAGGGAACGGGTTGCAGGAGACACTTTTTCTCTGCTTTCTCAGTCTGTTTCCTAGTGCCGGTTTGAAGTTCCTGCAGTTTTCACTGTAAAACCGAGTTGGAGCTAGTACCTCCCCATATATATGTATGGAATGGAGTTTGCAACTGAAAAGAAACTTTGTGTTCCCAACAAGCTAGGTGAAGGACGGCTTTCACACACACTTATCTCTCAGAACTGAGCAAGTGGAGAGACGTTCGTTCATCTAGCACCAACGGAAAGGGTTGCAGGATTCACTTTTTCTCTGCTTTCTCAGTCTGTTTCCTAGTGCCGGTTTGAAGTTCCTGCAGTTTTCACTGTCAAACCGAGTTGGAGCTAGTACCTCCCCATATACATGTATGGAATGGAGATTGCAACTGAAAAGAAACTTTGTGTTCCCAACAAGCTAGGTGAAGGACGGCTTTCACACACACTTATCTCTCAGAAATTAGCAATTGGAGAGAAGTTCGTTCATCTAGCACCAAGGGAACGGGTTGCAGGATACACAATTTCTCTGCTTTCTCAGTCTGTTTCCTAGTGCCGGTTTGAAGTTCCTGCAGTTTTCACTGTCAAACCGAGTTGGAGCTAGAACCTCCCCATATATATGTATGGAATGGAGTTTGCAACTGAAAAGAAACTTTGTGTTCCCAACAAGCAAGGTGAAGGATGGCTTTCACACACACTTATCTCTCAGAACTGAGCAAGTGGAGAGACGTTCTTTCATCTAGCACCAACGGAACGGGTTGCAGGGGTCACTTTTTCTCTGCTTTCTCAGTCTGTTTCCTAGTGCCGGTTTGAAGTTCCTGCAGTTTTCACTGTCAAACTGAGTTGGAGCTAGTACCTCCCCATATATATGTATGGAATGCAGTTTGCAACTGAAAAGAAACTTTGTGTTCCCAACAAGCTAGGTGAAGGACGGCTTTCACACACACGTATCTCTCAGAACTGAGCAAGTGGAGAGACGTTCGTTCATCTAGCACCAAGGGAACGGGATGCAGGAGACACATTTCTCTGCTTTCTCAGTCTGTTTCCTAGTGCCGGTTTGAAGTTCCTGCAGTTTTCACTGTTAAAACGAGTTGGAGCTATTACCTACCCATATATATGTATGGAATGGAGTTTGCAACTGAAAAGAAACTTTGTGTTCCCAACAAGCTAGGTGAAGGACGGCTTTCACACACACGTATCTCTCAGAACTGAGCAAGTGGAGAGACGTTCGTTCATCTAGCACCAAGGGAACGGGTTGCAGGAGACATTTTTTCTCTGCTTTCTCAGTCTGTTTCCTAGTGCCGGTTTGAAGTTCCTGCAGTTTTCACTGTAAAACCGAGTTGGAGCTAGTACCACCCCATATATATGTATGGAATGGAGTTTGCAACTTAAAAGAAACTTTGTGTTCCCAATAAGCTAGGTGAAGGACGGCTTTCACACACACTTATCTCTCAGAACTGAGCAAGTGGAGAGACGTTCGTTCATCTAGCATCAAAGGAACGGGTTGCAGGAGACACTTTTTCTCTGCTTTCTCAGTCTGTTTCCTAGTGCCGGTTTGAAGTTCCTGCAGTTTTCACTGTAAAACCGAGTTGGAGCTAGTACCTCCCCATATATATGTATGGAATGGAGTTTGCAACTGAAAAGAAACTTTGTGTTCCCAACAAGCTAGGTGAAGGACGGCTTTCACACACACTTATCTCTCACAACTGAGCAAGTGGAGAGACGTTCGTTCATCTAGCACCAACGGAACGGGTTGCAGGGGTCACTTTTTCTCTGCTTTCTCAGTCTGTTTCCTAGTGCCGGTTTGAAGTTCCTGCAGTTTTCACTGTCAAACTGAGTTGGAGCTAGTACCTACCCATATATATGTATGGAATGCAGTTTGCAACTGAAAAGAAACTTTGTGTTCCCAACAAGCTAGGTGAAGGACGGCTTTCACACACACTTATCTCTCACAACTGAGCAAGTGGAGAGACGTTAGTTCATCTAGCACCAAGGGAACGGTTTGCAGGAGACACTTTTCTCTGCTTTCTCAGTCTGTTTCCTAGTGCCGGTTTGAAGTTCCTGCAGTTTTCACTGTTAAACCGAGTTGGAGCTATTACCTACCCATATATATGTATGGAATGGAATTTGCAACTGAAAAGAAACTTTGTGTTCCCAACAAGCTAGGTGAAGGACGACTTTCACACACACGTATCTCTCAGAACTGAGCAAGTGGAGAGACCTTCGTTCATCTAGCACCAAGGGAACGGGTTGCAGGAGACATTTTTTCTCTGCTTTCTCAGTCTGTTTCCTAGTGCCGGTTTGAAGTTCCTGCAGTTTTCACTGTAAAACCGAGTTGGAGCTAGTACCTCCCCATATATATGTATGGAATGGAGTTTGCAACTTAAAAGAAACTTTGTGTTCCCAATAAGCTAGGTGAAGGACGGCTTTCACACACACTTATCTCTCAGAACTGAGCAAGTGGAGAGACGTTCGTTCATCTAGCATCAAAGGAACGGGTTGCAGTAGA
The DNA here is from genome assembly GCF_048773025.1 of Camelus bactrianus. NCBI lineage: Eukaryota > Metazoa > Chordata > Mammalia > Artiodactyla > Camelidae > Camelus > Camelus bactrianus. Next base: position 99,587,890 of record NC_133544.1, read on the forward strand.
CACTTTTTCTCTGCTTTCTCAGTCTGTGTCCTAGTGCCGGTTTGGAGTTCCTGCAGTTTTCACTGTCAAACCGAGTTGGAGCTAGTGCCTCCCCATATACATGTATGGAATGGAGATTGCAACTGAAAAGAAACTTTGTGTTCCCAACAAGCTAGGTGAAGGACGGCTTTCACACACACTTATCTCTCAGAAATTAGCAATTGGAGAGACGTTCGTTCATCTAGCACCAAGGGAACGGGTTGCAGGAGACACTTTTTCTCTGCTTTCTCAGTCTGTTTCCTAGTGCCGGTTTGAAGTTCCTGCAGTTTTCACTGTAAAACCGAGTTGGAGCTAGTACCTCCCCATATATATGTATGGAATGGAGTTTGCAACTGAAAAGAAACTTTGTGTTCCCAACAAGCTAGGTGAAGGACGGCTTTCACACACACTTATCTCTCAGAACTGAGCAAGTGGAGAGACGTTCGTTCATCTAGCACCAACGGAAAGGGTTGCAGGATTCACTTTTTCTCTGCTTTCTCAGTCTGTTTCCTAGTGCCGGTTTGAAGTTCCTGCAGTTTTCACTGTCAAACCGAGTTGGAGCTAGTACCTCCCCATATACATGTATGGAATGGAGATTGCAACTGAAAAGAAACTTTGTGTTCCCAACAAGCTAGGTGAAGGACGGCTTTCACACACACTTATCTCTCAGAAATTAGCAATTGGAGAGAAGTTCGTTCATCTAGCACCAAGGGAACGGGTTGCAGGATACACAATTTCTCTGCTTTCTCAGTCTGTTTCCTAGTGCCGGTTTGAAGTTCCTGCAGTTTTCACTGTCAAACCGAGTTGGAGCTAGTACCTCCCCATATATATGTATGGAATGGAGTTTGCAACTGAAAAGAAACTTTGTGTTCCCAACAAGCAAGGTGAAGGATGGCTTTCACACACACTTATCTCTCAGAACTGAGCAAGTGGAGAGACGTTCTTTCATCTAGCACCAACGGAACGGGTTGCAGGGGTCACTTTTTCTCTGCTTTCTCAGTCTGTTTCCTAGTGCCGGTTTGAAGTTCCTGCAGTTTTCACTGTCAAACTGAGTTGGAGCTAGTACCTCCCCATATATATGTATGGAATGCAGTTTGCAACTGAAAAGAAACTTTGTGTTCCCAACAAGCTAGGTGAAGGACGGCTTTCACACACACTTATCTCTCAGAACTGAGCAAGTGGAGAGACGTTAGTTCATCTAGCACCAAGGGAATGGGTTGCAGGAGACACTTTTCTCTGCTTTCTCAGTCTGTTTCCTAGTGCCGGTTTGAAGTTCCTGCAGTTTTCACTGTTAAACCGAGTTGGAGCTATTACCTACCCATATATATGTATGGAATGGAATTTGCAACTGAAAAGAAACTTTGTTTTCCCAACAAGCAAGGTGAAGGACGGCTTTCACACACACGTATCTCTCAGAACTGAGCAAGTGGAGAGACGTTAGTTCATCTAGCACCAAGGGAACGGGATGCAGGAGACACATTTCTCTGCTTTCTCAGTCTGTTTCCTAGTGCCGGTTTGAAGTTCCTGCAGTATTCACTGTTAAACCGAGTTGGAGCTATTACCTACCCATATATATGTATGGAATGGAATTTGCAACTGAAAAGAAACTTTGTGTTCCCAACAAGCTAGGTGAAGGACGGCTTTCACACACACGTATCTCTCAGAACTGAGCAAGTGGAGAGACGTTCGTTCATCTAGCACCAAGGGAACGGGTTGCAGGAGACATTTTTTCTCTGCTTTCTCAGTCTGTTTCCTAGTGCCGGTTTGAAGTTCCTGCAGTTTTCACTGTAAAACCGAGTTGGAGCTAGTACCACCCCATATATATGTATGGAATGGAGTTTGCAACTTAAAAGAAACTTTGTGTTCCCAATAAGCTAGGTGAAGGACGGCTTTCACACACACTTATCTCTCAGAACTGAGCAAGTGGAGAGACGTTCGTTCATCTAGCATCAAAGGAACGGGTTGCAGGAGAAACTTTTTCTCTGCTTTCTCAGTCTGTTTCCTAGTGCCGGTTTGAAGTTCCTGCAGTTTTCACTGTCAAACCGTGTTGGAGCTAGTTCCTCCCCATATATATGTATGAAATTGAGTTTGCAACTGAAAAGAATCTTTGTGTTCCCAACAAGCTAGGTGAAGGACGGCTTTCACACACACTTATCTCTCAGAACTGAGCAATAGGAGAGACGTTCGTTCATCTAGCACCAATGGAACCGGTTGCAGTAGACACTTTTTCTCTGCTTTCTCAGTCTGTTTCCTAGTGCCGGTTTGAAGTTCCTGCAGTTTTCACTGTCAAACCGATTTGGAGCTAGTACCTCCCCATATACATGTATGGAATGGAGATGGCAACTGAAAAGAAACTTTGTGTTCCCAACAAGCTAGGTGAAGGACGGCTTTCACACACACTTATCTCTCAGAAATTAGCAATTGGAGAGACGTTCGTTCATCTAGCACCAAGGGAACGGGTTGCAGGAGACACTTTTCTCTGCTTTCTCAGTCTGTTTCCTAGTGCCGTTTTGAAGTTCCTGCAGTTTTCACTGTAAAACCGAGTTGGAGCTAGTTCCTCCCCATATATATGTATGAAATTGAGTTTGCAACTGAAAAGAATCTTTGTGTTCCCAACAAGCTAGGTGAAGGACGGCTTTCACACACACTTATCTCTCAGAACTGAGCAAGTGGAGAGACGTTCGTTCATCTAGCACCTAGGGAACGGGTTGCAGGAGATAGTTTTTATCTGCTTTCTCAGTCTGTTTCATAGTGCCGGTTTGAAGTTCCTGCAGTTTTCACTGTCAAACCGAGTTGGAGCTAGTACGTCCCCATATACATGTATGGAATGGAGATTGCAACTGAAAAGAAACTTTGTGTTCCCAACAAGCTAGGTGAAGGACGGCTTTCACACACACGTATCTCTCAGAACTGAGCAAGTCGAGAGACGTTCGTTCATCTAGCACCAAGGGAACGGGTTGCAGGAGACATTTTTTCTCTGCTTTCTCAGTCTGTTTCTTGTGCCGGTTTGAAGTTCCTGCAGTTTTCACTGTAAAACCGAGTTGGAGCTAGTACCTCCCCATATATATGTATGGAATGGAGTTTGCAACTTAAAAGAAACTTTGTGTTCCCAATAAGCTAGGTGAAGGACGGCTTTCACACACACTTATCTCTCAGAACTGATCAAGTGGAGAGACGTTCGTTCATCTAGCACCAAGGGAACGGGTTGCAGGATACACTTTTTCTCTGCTTTCTCAGTCTGTTTCCTAGTGCCGGTTTGAAGTTCCTGCAGTTTTCACTGTAAAACAGAGTTGGAGCTAGTACCTCCCCATATATATGTATGGAATGGAGTTTGCAACTGAAAAGAAACTTTGTGTTCCCAACAAGCTAGGTGAAGGACGGCTTTCACACACACTTATCTCTCAGAAATTAGCAATTGGAGAGACGTTCGTTCATCTAGCACCAAGGGAACGGGTTGCAGGAGACACTTTTTCTCTGCTTTCTCAGTCTGTTTCCTAGTGCCGGTTTGAAGTTCCTGCAGTTTTCACTGTAAAACCGAGTTGGAGCTAGTTCCTCCCCATATATATGTATGAAATTGAGTTTGCAACTGAAAAGAATCTTTGTGTTCCCAACAAGCTAGGTGAAGGACGGCTTTCACACACACTTATCTCTCAGAACTGAGCAAGTGGAGAGACGTTCGTTCATCTAGCACCAACGGAACGGGTTGCAGGAGATAGTTTTTATCTGCTTTCTCAGTCTGTTTCATAGTGCCGGTTTGAAGTTCCTGCAGTTTTCACTGTCAAACCGAGTTGGAGCTAGTACGTCCCCATATACATGTATGGAATGGAGATTGCAACTGAAAAGAAACTTTGTGTTCCCAACAAGCTAGGTGAAGGACGGCTTTCACACACACGTATCTCTCAGAACTGAGCAAGTCGAGAGACGTTCGTTCATCTAGCACCAAGGGAACGGGTTGCAGGAGACATTTTTTCTCTGCTTTCTCAGTCTGTTTCTTGTGCCGGTTTGAAGTTCCTGCAGTTTTCACTGTAAAACCGAGTTGGAGCTAGTACCTCCCCATATATATGTATGGAATGGAGTTTGCAACTTAAAAGAAACTTTGTGTTCCCAATAAGCTAGGTGAAGGACGGCTTTCACACACACTTATCTCTCAGAACTGAGCAAGTGGAGAGACGTTCGTTCATCTAGCACCAAGGGAACGGGTTGCAGGTGACACTTTTTCTCTGCTTTCTCAGTCTGTTTCCTAGTGCCGGTTTGAAGTTCTTGCAGTTTTCACTGTAAAACCGTGTTGGAGCTAGTACCTCCCCATATATATGTATGGAATGGAGTTTGGAACTGAAAAGAAACTTTGTGTTCCCAACAAGCTATGTGAAGGACGGCTTTCACACACACTTATCTCTCAGAACTGAGCAACTGGAGAGACGTTCGTTCATCTAGCAACAACGGAACGGGTTGCAGGAGTCACATTTTCTCTGCTTTCTCAGTCTGTTTCCTAGTGCCGGTTTGAAGTTCCTGCAGTTTTCACTGTCAAACCGAGTTGGAGCTAGTACCTCCCCATATACATGTATGGAATGGAGATTGCAACTGAAAAGAAACTTTGTGTTCCCAACAAGCTAGGTGAAGGACGGCTTTCACACACACTTATCTCTCAGAAATTAGCAATTGGAGAGAAGTTCGTTCATCTAGCACCAAGGGAACGGGTTGCAGGATACACTTTTTCTCTGCTTTCTCAGTCTGTTTCCTAGTGCCGGTTTGAAGTTCCTGCAGTTTTCACTGTAAAACAGAGTTGGAGCTAGTACCTCCCCATATATATGTATGGAATGGAGTTTGCAACTGAAAAGAAACTTTGTGTTCCCAACAAGCTAGGTGAAGGACGGCTTTCACACACACTTATCTCTCAGAACTGAGCAAGTGGAGAGACGTTCGTTCATCTAGCACCAAGGGAACGGGTTGCAGGTGACACTTTTTCTCTGCTTTCTCAGTCTGTTTCCTAGTGCCGGTTTGAAGTTCCTGCAGTTTTCACTGTAAAACCGAGTTGGAGCTAGTTCCTCCCCATATATATGTATGAAATTGAGTTTGCAACTGAAAAGAATCTTTGTGTTCCCAACAAGCTAGGTGAAGGACGGCTTTCACACACACTTATCTCTCAGAACTGAGCAAGTGGAGAGACGTTCGTTCATCTAGCACCAATGGAACCGGTTGCAGTAGACACTTTTTCTCTGCTTTCTCAGTCTGTTTCCTAGTGCCGGTTTGAAGTTCCTGCAGTTTTCACTGTAAAACCGAGTTGGAGCTAGTACCTCCCCATATACATGTATGGAATGGAGATGGCAACTGAAAAGAAACTTTGTGTTCCCAACAAGCTAGGTGAAGGACGGCTTTCACACACACTTATCTCTCAGAAATTAGCAATTGGAGAGACGTTCGTTCATCTAGCACCAAGGGAACGGGTTGCAGGAGACACTTTTTCTCTGCTTTCTCAGTCTGTTTCCTAGTGCCGGTTTGAAGTTCCTGCAGTTTTCACTGTAAAACCGAGTTGGAGCTAGTTCCTCCCCATATATATGTATGAAATTGAGTTTGCAACTGAAAAGAATCTTTGTGTTCCCAACAAGCTAGGTGAAGGACGGCTTTCACACACACTTATCTCTCAGAACTGAGCAAGTGGAGAGACGTTCGTTCATCTAGCACCAAGGGAACGGGTTGCAGGAGACAGTTTTTATCTGCTTTCTCAGTCTGTTTCCTAGTGCCGGTTTGAAGTTCCTGCAGTTTTCACTGTCAAACCGAGTTGGAGCTAGTACGTCCCCATATACATGTATGGAATGGAGATTGCAACTGAAAAGAAACTTTGTGTTCCCAACAAGCTAGGTGAAGGACGGCTTTCACACACACGTATCACTCAGAACTGAGCAAGTCGAGAGACGTTCGTTCATCTAGCACCAAGGGAACGGGTTGCAGGAGACATTTTTTCTCTGCTTTCTCTGTCTGTTTCTTGTGCCGGTTTCAAGTTCCTGCAGTTTTCACTGTAAAACCGAGTTGGAGCTTGTACCTCCCCATATATATGTATGGAATGGAGTTTGCAACTTAAAAGAAACATTGTGTTCCCAATAAGCTAGGTGAAGGACGGCTTTCACACACACTTATCTCTCAGAACTGAGCAAGTGGAGAGACGTTCGTTCATCTAGCACCAAGGGAACGGGTTGCAGGTGACACTTTTTCTCTGCTTTCTCAGTCTGTTTCCTAGTGCCGGTTTGAAGTTCCTGCAGTTTTCACTGTAAAACCGAGTTGGAGCTAGTACCTCCCCATATATATGTATGGAATGGAGTTTGGAACTGAAAAGAAACTTTGTGTTCCCAACAAGCTAGGTGAAGGACGGCTTTCACACACACTTATCTCTCAGAACTGAGCAACTGGAGAGACGTTCGTTCATCTAGCACCAACGGAACGGGTTGCAGGATTCACATTTTCTCTGCTTTCTCAGTCTGTTTCCTAGTGCCGGTTTGAAGTTCCTGCAGTTTTCACTGTCAAACCGAGTTGGAGCTAGTACCTCCCCATATACATGTATGGAATGGAGATTGCAACTGAAAAGAAACTTTGTGTTCCCAACAAGCTAGGTGAAGGACGGCTTTCACACACACTTATCTCTCAGAAATTAGCAATTGGAGAGAAGTTCGTTCATCTAGCACCAAGGGAACGGGTTGCAGGATACACTTTTTCTCTGCTTTCTCAGTCTGTTTCCTAGTGCCGGTTTGAAGTTCCTGCAGTTTTCACTGTAAAACAGAGTTGGAGCTAGTACCTCCCCATATATATGTATGGAATGGAGTTTGCAACTGAAAAGAAACTTTGTGTTCCCAACAAGCTAGGTGAAGGACGGCTTTCACACACACTTATCTCTCAGAACTGAGCAAGTGGAGAGACGTTAGTTCATCTAGCACCAAGGGAACGGGTTGCAGGAGACACTTTTCTCTGCTTTCTCAGTCTGTTTCCTAGTGCCGGTTTGAAGTTCCTGCAGTTTTCACTGTTAAACCGAGTTGGAGCTATTACCTACCCATATATATGTATGGAATGGAATTTGCAACTGAAAAGAAACTTTGTGTTCCCAACAAGCTAGGTGAAGGACGGCTTTCACACACACGTATCTCTCAGAACTGAGCAAGTCGAGAGACGTTCGTTCATCTAGCACCAAGGGAACGGGTTGCAGGAGACATTTTTTCTCTGCTTTCTCAGTCTGTTTCCTAGTGCCGGTTTGAAGTTCCTGCAGTTTTCACTGTTAAACCGAGTTGGAGGTAGTACCTCCCCATATATATGTATGGAATGGAGATTGCAACTGAAAAGAAACTTTGTGTCCCCAATAAGCTAGGTGAAGGACGGCTTTCACACACACTTATCTCTCAGAACTGAGCAACTGGAGAGACGTTCGTTCATCTAGCACCAACGGAACGGGTTGCAGGAGTCACATTTTCTCTGCTTTCTCAGTCTGTTTCCTAGTGCCGGTTTGAAGTTCCTGCAGTTTTCACTGTCAAACCGAGTTGGAGCTAGTACCTCCCCATATACATGTATGGAATGGAGATTGCAACTGAAAAGAAACTTTGTGTTCCCAACAAGCTAGGTGAAGGACGGCTTTCACACACACTTATCTCTCAGAAATTAACAATTGGAGAGAAGTTCGTTCATCTAGCACCAAGGGAACGGGTTGCAGGATACACTTTTTCTCTGCTTTCTCAGTCTGTTTCCTAGTGCCGGTTTGAAGTTCCTGCAGTTTTCACTGTAAAACAGAGTTGGAGCTAGTACCTCCCCATATATATGTATGGAATGGAGTTTGCAACTGAAAAGAAACTTTGTGTTCCCAACAAGCTAGGTGAAGGACGGCTTTCACACACACTTATCTCTCAGAACTGAGCAAGTGGAGAGACGTTCGTTCATCTAGCACCAAGGGAACGGGTTGCAGGTGACACTTTTTCTCTGCTTTCTCAGTCTGTTTCCTAGTGCTGGTTTGAAGTTCCTGCAGTTTTCACTGTAAAACCGAGTTGGAGCTAGTTCCTCCCCATATATATGTATGAAATTGAGTTTGCAACTGAAAAGAATCTTTGTGTTCCCAACAAGCTAGGTGAAGGACGGCTTTCACACACACTTATCTCTCAGAAATTAACAATTGGAGAGAAGTTCGTTCATCTAGCACCAAGGGAACGGGTTGCAGGAGACACTTTTTCTCTGCTTTCTCAGTCTGTTTCCTAGTGCCGGTTTGAAGTTCCTGCAGTTTTCACTGTAAAACAGAGTTGGAGCTAGTACCTCCCCATATATATGTATGGAATGGAGTTTGCAACTGAAAAGAAACTTTGTGTTCCCAACAAGCTAGGTGAAGGACGGCTTTCACACACACTTATCTCTCAGAACTGAGCAAGTGGAGAGACGTTCGTTCATCTAGCACCAAGGGAACGGGTTGCAGGTGACACTTTTTCTCTGCTTTCTCAGTCTGTTTCCTAGTGCTGGTTTGAAGTTCCTGCAGTTTTCACTGTAAAACCGAGTTGGAGCTAGTTCCTCCCCATATATATGTATGAAATTGAGTTTGCAACTGAAAAGAATCTTTGTGTTCCCAACAAGCTAGGTGAAGGACGGCTTTCACACACACTTATCTCTCAGAACTGAGCAAGTGGAGAGACGTTCGTTCATCTAGCACCAATGGAACCGGTTGCAGTAGACACTTTTTCTCTGCTTTCTCAGTCTGTTTCCTAGTGCCGGTTTGAAGTTCCTGCAGTTTTCACTGTCAAACCGATTTGGAGCTAGTACCTCCCCATATACATGTATGGAATGGAGATGGCAACTGAAAAGAAACTTTGTGTTCCCAACAAGCTAGGTGAAGGACGGCTTTCACACACACTTATCTCTCAGAAATTAGCAATTGGAGAGACGTTCGTTCATCTAGCACCAAGGGAACGGGTTGCAGGAGACACTTTTTCTCTGCTTTCTCAGTCTGTTTCCTAGTGCCGGTTTGAAGTTCCTGCAGTTTTCACTGTAAAACCGAGTTGGAGCTAGTTCCTCCCCATATATATGTATGAAATTGAGTTTGCAACTGAAAAGAATCTTTGTGTTCCCAACAAGCTAGGTGAAGGACGGCTTTCACACACACGTATCTCTCAGAACTGAGCAAGTGGAGAGACGTTCGTTCATCTAGCACCAAGGGAACGGGTTGCAGGAGACAGTTTTTATCTGCTTTCTCAGTCTGTTTCCTAGTGCCGGTTTGAAGTTCCTGCAGTTTTCACTGTCAAACCGAGTTGGAGCTAGTACGTACCCATATACATGTATGGAATGGAGATTGCAACTGAAAAGAAACTTTGTGTTCCCAACAAGCTAGGTGAAGGACGGCTTTCACACACACGTATCTCTCAGAACTGAGCAAGTCGAGAGACGTTCGTTCATCTAGCACCAATGGAACGGGTTGCAGGAGACATTTTTTCTCTGCTTTCTCAGTCTGTTTCTTGTGCCGGTTTGAAGTTCCTGCAGTTTTCACTGTAAAACCGAGTTGGAGCTAGTACCTCCCCATATATATGTATGGAATGGAGTTTGCAACTTAAAAGAAACTTTGTGTTCCCAATAAGCTAGGTGAAGGACGGCTTTCACACACACTTATCTCTCAGAACTGAGCAAGTGGAGAGACGTTCGTTCATCTAGCACCAAGGGAACGGGTTGCAGGTGACACTTTTTCTCTGCTTTCTCAGTCTGTTTCCTAGTGCCGGTTTGAAGTTCCTGCAGTTTTCACTGTAAAACCGAGTTGGAGCTAGTACCTCCCCATATATATGTATGGAATGGAGTTTGGAACTGAAAAGAAACTTTGTGTTCCCAACAAGCTAGGTGAAGGACGGCTTTCACACACACTTATCTCTCAGAACTGAGCAACTGGAGAGACGTTCGTTCATCTAGCACCAACGGAACGGGTTGCAGGATTCACATTTTCTCTGCTTTCTCAGTCTGTTTCCTAATGCCGGTTTGAAGTTCCTGCAGTTTTCACTGTCAAACCGATTTGGAGCTAGTATCTCCCCATATACATGTATGGAATGGAGATGGCAACTGAAAAGAAACTTTGTGTTCCCAACAAGCTAGGTGAAGGACGGCTTTCACACACACTTATCTCTCAGAAATTAGCAATTGGAGAGACGTTCGTTCATCTAGCACCAAGGGAACGGGTTGCAGGAGACACTTTTTCTCTGCTTTCTCAGTCTGTTTCCTAGTGCCGGTTTGAAGTTCCTGCAGTTTTCACTGTAAAACCGAGTTGGAGCTAGTTCCTCCCCATATATATGTATGAAATTGAGTTTGCAACTGAAAAGAATCTTTGTGTTCCCAACAAGCTAGGTGAAGGACGGCTTTCACACACACTTATCTCTCAGAACTGAGCAAGTGGAGAGACGTTCATTCATCTAGCACCAAGGGAACGGGTTGCAGGAGACAGTTTTTATCTGCTTTCTCAGTCTGTTTCCTAGTGCCGGTTTGAAGTTCCTGCAGTTTTCACTGTCAAACCGAGTTGGAGCTAGTACGTCCCCATATACATGTATGGAATGGAGATTGCAACTGAAAAGAAACTTTGTGTTCCCAACAAGCTAGGTGAAGGACGGCTTTCACACACACGTATCTCTCAGAACTGAGCAAGTCGAGAGACGTTCGTTCATCTAGCACCAAGGGAACGGGTTGCAGGAGACATTTTTTCTCTGCTTTCTCAGTCTGTTTCTTGTGCCGGTTTGAAGTTCCTGCAGATTTCACTGTAAAACCGAGTTGGAGCTAGTACCTCCCCATATATATGTATGGAATGGAGTTTGCAACTTAAAAGAAACTTTGTGTTCCCAATAAGCTAGGTGAAGGACGGCTTTCACACACACTTATCTCTCAGAAATTAGCAATTGGAGAGACGTTCGTTCATCTAGCACCAAGGGAACGGGTTGCAGGAGACACTTTTTCTCTGCTTTCTCAGTCTGTTTCCTAGTGCCGGTTTGAAGTTCCTGCAGTTTTCACTGTAAAACCGAGTTGGAGCTAGTTCCTCCCCATATATATGTATGAAATTGAGTTTGCAACTGAAAAGAATCTTTGTGTTCCCAACAAGCTAGGTGAAGGACGGCTTTCACACACACTTATCTCTCAGAACTGAGCAAGTGGAGAGACGTTCGTTCATCTAGCAACAAGGGAACGGGTTGCAGGAGACAGTTTTTATCTGCTTTCTCAGTCTGTTTCCTAGTGCCGGTTTGAAGTTCCTGCAGTTTTCACTGTCAAACCGAGTTGGAGTTAGTACGTCCCCATATACATGTATGGAATGGAGATTGCAACTGAAAAGAAACTTTGTGTTCCCAACAAGCTAGGTGAAGGACGGCTTTCACACACACGTATCTCTCAGAACTGAGCAAGTCGAGAGACGTTCGTTCATCTAGCACCAAGGGAACGGGTTGCAGGAGACATTTTTTCTCTGCTTTCTCAGTCTGTTTCTTGTGCCGGTTTGAAGTTCCTGCAGATTTCACTGTAAAACCGAGTTGGAGCTAGTACCTCCCCATATATATGTATGGAATGGAGTTTGCAACTTAAAAGAAACTTTGTGTTCCCAATAAGCTAGGTGAAGGACGGCTTTCACACACACTTATCTCTCAGAAATTAGCAATTGGAGAGACGTTCGTTCATCTAGCACCAAGGGAACGGGTTGCAGGAGACACTTTTTCTCTGCTTTCTCAGTCTGTTTCCTAGTGCCGGTTTGAAGTTCCTGCAGTTTTCACTGTAAAACCGAGTTGGAGCTAGTTCCTCCCCATATATATGTATGAAATTGAGTTTGCAACTGAAAAGAATCTTTGTGTTCCCAACAAGCTAGGTGAAGGACGGCTTTCACACACACTTATCTCTCAGAACTGAGCAAGTGGAGAGACGTTCGTTCATCTAGCAACAAGGGAACGGGTTGCAGGAGACAGTTTTTATCTGCTTTCTCAGTCTGTTTCCTAGTGCCGGTTTGAAGTTCCTGCAGTTTTCACTGTCAAACCGAGTTGGAGTTAGTACGTCCCCATATACATGTATGGAATGGAGATTGCAACTGAAAAGAAACTTTGTGTTCCCAACAAGCTAGGTGAAGGACGGCTTTCACACACACGTATCTCTCAGAACTGAGCAAGTCGAGAGACGTTCGTTCATCTAGCACCAAGGGAACGGGTTGCAGGAGACATTTTTTCTCTGCTTTCTCAGTCTGTTTCTTGTCCCGGTTTGAAGTTCCTGCAGATTTCACTGTAAAACCGAGTTGGAGCTAGTACCTCCCCATATATATGTATGGAATGGAGTTTGCAACTTAAAAGAAACTTTGTGTTCCCAATAAGCTAGGTGAAGGACGGCTTTCACACACACTTATCTCTCAGAACTGAGCAAGTGGAGAGACGTTCGTTCATCTAGCACCAAGGGAACGGGTTGCAGGTGACACTTTTTCTCTGCTTTCTCAGTCTGTTTCCTAGTGCCGGTTTGAAGTTCCTGCAGTTTTCACTGTAAAACCGAGTTGGAGCTAGTACCTCCCCATATATATGTATGGAATGGAGTTTGGAACTGAAAAGAAACTTTGTGTTCCCAACAAGCTAGGTGAAGGACGGCTTTCACACACACTTATCTCTCTGAACTGAGCAACTGGAGAGACGTTCGTTCATCTAGCACCAACGGATCGGGTTGCAGGATTCACATTTTCTCTGCTTTCTCAGTCTGTTTCCTAATGCCGGTTTGAAGTTCCTGCAGTTTTCACTGTCAAACCGAGTTGGAGCTAGTACCTCCCCATATACATGTATGGAATGGAGATTGCAACTGAAAAGAAACTTTGTGTTCCCAACAAGCTAGGTGAAGGACGGCTTTCACACACACTTATCTCTCAGAAATTAGCAATTGGAGAGAAGTTCGTTCATCTAGCAGCAAGGGAACGGGTTGCAGGATACACTTTTTCTCTGCTTTCTCAGTCTGTTTCCTAGTGCCGGTTTGAAGTTCCTGCAGTTTTCACTGTAAAACAGAGTTGGAGCTAGTACCTCCCCACATATATGTATGGAATGGAGTTTGCAACTGAAAAGAAACTTTGTGTTCCCAACAAGCTAGGTGAAGTACGGCTTTCACACACACTTATCTCTCAGAACTGAGCAAGTGGAGAGACGTTAGTTCATCTAGCACGAAGGGAACGGGTTGCAGGAGACACTTTTCTCTGCTTTCTCAGTCTGTTTCCTAGTGCCGGTTTGAAGTTCCTGCAGTTTTCACTGTTAAACCGAGTTGGAGCTATTACCTACCCATATATATGTATGGAATGGAATTTGCAACTGAAAAGAAACTTTGTGTTCCCAACAAGCTAGGTGAAGGACGGCTTTCACACACACGTATCTCTCAGAACTGAGCAAGTCGAGAGACGTTCGTTCATCTAGCACCAAGGGAACGGGTTGCAGGAGACATTTTTTCTCTGCTTTCTCAGTCTGTTTCCTAGTGCCGGTTTGAAGTTCCTGCAGTTTTCACTGTAAAACCGAGTTGGAGCTAGTACCTCCCCATATATATGTATGGAATGGAGTTTGCAACTGAAAAGAAACTTTGTGTCCCCAATAAGCTAGGTGAAGGACGGCTTTCACACACACTTATCTCTCAGAACTGAGCAAGTGGAGAGACGTTCATTCATCTAGCACCAAAGGAACGGGTTGCAGGATGCACTTTTTCTCTGCTTTCTCAGTCTGTTTCCTAGTGCCGGTTTGAAGTTCCTGCAGTTTTCACTGTAAAACCGAGTTGGAGCCAGTACCTCCCCATATATATGTATGGAATGGAGTTTGCAACTGAAAAGAATCTTTGTGTTCCCAACAAGCTAGGTGAAGGATGGCTTTCACACACACTTATCTCTCAGAACTGAGCAAGTGGAGAGACGTTCGTTCATCTAGCACCAAGGGAACGGGTTGCAGGAGACACTTTTTCTCTGCTTTCTCAGTCTGTTTCCTAGTGCCGGTTTGAAGTTCCTGCAGTTTTCACTGTAAAACCGAGTTGGAGCTAGTACCTCCCCATATACATGTAAGGAATGGAGTTTGCAACTGAAAAGAAACTTTGTGTTCCCAACAAGCTAGGTGAAGGACGGCTTTCACACACACTTATCTCTCAGAACTGAGCAAGTGGAGAGACGTTCGTTCATCTAGCACCAAGGGAACGGTTTGCAGGAGACACTTTTTCTCTGCTTTCTCAGTCTGTTTCCTAGTGCCGGTTTGAATTTCCTGCAGTTTTCACTGCAAAACCGAGTTGGAGCTAGTTCCTCCCCATATATATGAATGAAATTGAGTTTGCAACTGAAAAGAATCTTTGTGTTCCCAACAAGCTAGGTGAAGGACGGCTTTCACACACACTTATCTCTCAGAACTGAGCAAGGGGAGAGACGTACATTCATCTAGCACCAAGGGAACGGGTTGCAGTAGACACTTTTTCTCTGCTTTCTCAGTCTGTTTCCTAGTGCCGGTTTGAAGTTCCTGCAGTTTTCACTGTCAAACCGAGTTGGAGCTAGTACCTCCCCATATACATGTATGGAATGGAGTTTGAAACTGAAAAGAAACATTGTGTTCCCAACAAGCTAGGTGAAGGACGGCTTTCACACACACTTATCTCTCAGAACTGAGCAAGTGGAGAGACGTTCGTTCATCTAGCACCAAGGGAACGGGTTGCAGGAGACACTTTTTCTCTGCTTTCTCAGTCTGTTTCCTAGTGCCGGTTTGAAGTTTCTGCAGTTTTCACTGTCAAACCGAGTTGGAGCTAGTACCTCCCCATATATATGTATGGAATGGAGTTAGCAACTGAAAAGAAACTTTGTGTTCCCAACAAGCTAGGTGAAGGGCGGCTTTCACACACACTTATCTCTCAGAACTGCGCAAGTGGAGAGACATTAGTTCATCTAGCACCAAGGGAACGGGTTGCAGGAGACACATTTCTCTGCTTTCTCAGTCTGTTTCCTTGTGACGGTTTGAAGTTCCTGCAGTTTTCACTGTTAAACCGAGTTGGAGCTATTACCTACCCATATATATGTATGGAATGGAGTTTGCAACTGAAAAGAAACAATGTGTTCCCAACAAGCTAGATGAAGGACGGCTTTCACACACACTTATCTCTCAGAACTGAGTAAGTGGAGAGATGTTCTTTCATCTAGCACCAATTGAACGGGTTGCAGGAGACACTTTTTCTCTGCTTTCTCAGTCTGTTTCCTAGTGCCGGTTTGAAGTTCCTGCAGTTTTCACTGTAAAACCGAGTTGGAGCTAGAACCATCCCATATATATTTATGGAATGGAGTTTGCAACTGAAAAGAAACTTTGTGTTCCCAAAAAGCTAGGTGAAGGACGGCTTTCACACACACTTATCTCTCAGAACTGAGCAAGTGGAGAGACGTTCGTTCATCTAGCACCAAGGGAACGGGTTGCAGGAGACACTTTTTCTCTGCTTTCTCAGTCTGTTTCCTAGTGCCGGTTTGAAGTTCCTGCAGTTTTCACTGTAAAACAGAGTTGGAGCTAGTACCTCCCCATATAAATATATGGAATGCAGTTTGCTACTGAAAAGAAACTTTGTGTTCCCAACAAGCTAATTGAAGGACAGCTTTCACACACACTTATCTCTCAGAAATGAGCAAGTGGAGAGACGTTCGTTCATCTAGCACCAAGGGAACGTGTTGCCGGAGACACTTTTTCTCTGCTTTCTCAGTCTGTTTCCTAGTGCCGGTTTGAAGTTCCTGCAGTTTTCACTGTAAAACCGAGTTGGAGCTAGTACCTCCCCATATATATATAATGAATGGAGTTTGCAACTGAAAAGAATCTTTGTGTTCCCAACAAGCTAGGTGAAGGACGGCTTTCACACACACTTATCTCTCAGAACTGAGCAAGTGGAGAGACGTTCGTTCATCTAGCACCAGGGGAACGGGTTGCAGGAGACACTTTTTCTCTGCTTTCTCAGTCTGTTTCCTAGTGCCGGTTTGAAGTTCCTGCAGTTTTCACTGTAAAACCGAGTTGGAGCTAGTTCCTCCCCATATATATGAATGAAATTGAGTTTGCAACTGAAAAGAATCTTTGTGTTCCCAACAAGCTAGGTGAAGGACGGCTTTCACACACACTTATCTCTCAGAACTGAGCAAGGGGAGAGACGTTCGTTCATCTAGCACCAAGGGAACGGGTTGCAGTAGACACTTTTTCTCTGCTTTCTCAGTCTGTTTCCTAGTGCCGGTTTGAAGTTCCTGCAGTTTTCACTGTCAAACCGAGTTGGAGCTAGTACCTCCCCATATACATGTATGGAATGGAGTTTGCAACTGAAAAGAAACATTGTGTTCCCAACAAGCTAGGTGAAGGACGGCTTTCACACACACTTATCTCTCAGAACTGAGCAAGTGGAGAGACGTTCGTTCATCTAGCACCAAGGGAACGGGTTGCAGGAGACACTTTTTCTCTGCTTTCTCAGTCTGTTTCCTAGTGCCGGTTTGAAGTTCCTGCAGTTTTCACTGTAAAACCGAGTTGGAGCTAGTACCTCCCCATATATATGTATGGAATGGAGTTTGCAACTGAAAAGAAACTTTGTGTCCCCAATAAGCTAGGTGAAGGACGGCTTTCACACACACTTATCTCTCAGAACTGAGCAAGTGGAGAGACGTTCGTTCATCTAGCAACAACGGAACGGGTTGCAGGAGTCACTTTTTCTCTGCTTTCTCAGTCTGTTTCCTAGTGCCGGTTTGAAGTTCCTGCAGTTTTCACTGTCAAACCGAGTTGGAGCTAGTACCTCCCCATATATATGTATGGAATGGAGTTTGCAACTGAAAAGAAACTTTGTGTTCCCAACAAGCTAGGTGAAGGACGGCTTTCACACACACTTATCTCTCAGAACTGCGCAAGTGGAGAGACATTAGTTCATCTAGCACCAAGGGAACGGGTTGCAGGAGCCACATTTCTCTGCTTTCTCAGTCTGTTTCCTTGTGACGGTTTGAAGTTCCTGCAGTTTTCACTGTTAAACCGAGTTGGAGCTATTACCTACCCATATATATGTATCGAATGGAATTTGCAACTGAAAAGAAACAATGTGTTCCCAACAAGCTAGATGAAGGACGGCTTTCACACACACTTATCTCTCAGAACTGAGTAAGTGGAGAGATGTTCTTTCATCTAGCACCAATTGAACGGGTTGCAGGAGACACTTTTTCTCTGCTTTCTCAGTCTGTTTCCTAGTGCCGGTTTGAAGTTCCTGCAGTTTTCACTGTAAAACCGAGTTGGAGCTAGAACCATCCCATATATATGTATGGAATGGAGTTTGCAACTGAAAAGAAACTTTGTGTTCCCAAAAAGCTAGGTGAAGGACGGCTTTCACACACACTTATCTCTCAGAACTGAGCAAGTGGAGAGACGTTCGTTCATCTAGCACCAAGGGAACGGGTTGCAGGAGACACTTTTTCTCTGCTTTCTCAGTCTGTTTCCTAGTGCCGGTTTGAAGTTCCTGCAGTTTTCACTGTAAAACAGAGTTGGAGCTAGTACCTCCCCATATAAATATATGGAATGCAGTTTGCTACTGAAAAGAAACTTTGTGTTCCCAACAAGCTAATTGAAGGACAGCTTTCACACACACTTATCTCTCAGAAATGAGCAATTGGAGAGACGTTCGTTCATCTAGCACCAAGGGAACGTGTTGCCGGAGACACTTTTTCTCTGCTTTCTCAGTCTGTTTTTCTAGTGCCGGTTTGAAGTTCCTGCAGTTTTCACTGTAAAACCGAGTTGGAGCTAGTACCTCCCCATATATATATAATGAATGGAGTTTGCAACTGAAAAGAATCTTTGTGTTCCCAACAAGCTAGGTGAAGGACGGCTTTCACACACACTTATCTCTCAGAACTTAGCAAGTGGAGAGACGTTCGTTCATCTAGCACCAGGGGAACGGGTTGCAGGGGACACTTTTTCTCTGCTTTCTCAGTCTGTTTCCTAGTGCCGGTTTGAAGTTCCTGCAGTTTTCACTGTAAAACAGAGTTGGAGCTAGTACCTTCCTATATAAATATATGGAATGCAGTTTGCTACTGAAAAGAAATTTTGTGTTCCCAACAAGCTAGTTGAAGGACGGCTTTCACACACACTTATCTCTCAGAACTGAGCAAGTGGAGAGACGTTCGTTCATCTAGCACCAAGGGAACGGGTTGCAGGAGACACTTTTTCTCTGCTTTCTCAGTCTGTTTCCTAGTGCCGGTTTGAAGTTTCTGCAGTTTTCACTGTAAAACCGAGTTGGAGCTAGTACCTCCCCATATATATATAATGAATGGAGTTTGCAACTGAAAAGAATCTTTGTGTTCCCAACAAGCTAGGTGAAGGACGGCTTTCACACACACTTATCTCTCAGAACTGAGCAAGTGGAGAGACGTTCGTTCATCTAGCACCAACGGAACGGGTTGCAGGAGTCACTTTTTCTCTGCTTTCTCAGTCTGTTTCCTAGTGCCGGTTTGAAGTTCCTGCAGTTTTCACTGTCAAAACGATTTGGAGCTAGTACCTCCCCATATATATGTATGGAATGGAGTTTGCAACTGAAAAGAAACTTTGTGTTCCCAACAAGCTAGGTGAAGGACGGCATTCACACACACTTATCTCTCAGAACTGCGCAAGTGGAGAGACATTAGTTCATCTAGCACCAAGGGAACGGGTTGCAGGAGCCACATTTCTCTGCTTTCTCAGTCTGTTTCCTTGTGACGGTTTGAAGTTCCTGCAGTTTTCACTGTTAAACCGAGATGGAGCTATTACCTACCCATATATATGTATGGAATGGAGTTTGCAACTGAAAAGAAACTTTGTGTTCCCAACAAGCTAGGTGAAGTTCGGCTTTCACACACACTTATCTCTCAGAACTGAGCAAGTGGAGAGACGTTCGTTCATGTAGCACCAGGGGAACGGGTTGCAGGAGACACTTTTTCTCTGCTTTCTAAGTCTGTTTCCTAGTGCCGGTTTGAAGTTCCTGCAGTTTTCACTGTAAAACAGAGTTGGAGCTAGTACCTTCCTATATAAATATATGGAATGCAGTTTGCTACTGAAAAGAAATTTTGTGTTCCCAACAAGCTAGTTGAAGGACGGCTTTCACACACACTTACATCTCAGAAATGAGCAAGTGGAGAGACGTTCGTTCATCTAGCACCTAGGGAACGTGTTTCCGGAGACACTTTTCTCTGCTTTCTCAGTCTGTTTCCTAGTGCCGGTTTGAAGTTCCTGCAGTTTTCACTGTAAAACCGAGTTGGAGCTAGTACCTCCCCATATATATATAATGAATGGAGTTTGCAATTGAAAAGAAACTATGTGTTCCCAACAAGCTAGATGAAGGACGGCTTTCACACACACTTATCTCTCAGAACTGAGCAAGTGGAGAGACGTTCGTTCATCTAGCACCAAGGGAACGGGTTGCAGGAGACAGTTTTTCTCTGCTTTCTCAGTCTGTTTCCTAGTGCCTGTTTGAAGTTCCTGCAGTTTTCACTGTCAAACCGAGTTGGAGCTAGTACCTCCCCATATACATGTATGGAATGGAGATTGCAACTGAAAAGAAACTTTGTGTTCCCAACAAGCTAGGTGAAGGACGGCTTTCACACACACTTATCTCTCAGAAATTAGCAATTGGAGAGAAGTTCGTTCATCTAGCACCAAGGGAACGGGTTGCAGGATACACTATTTCTCTGCTTTCTCAGTCTGTTTCCTAGTGCCGGTTTGAAGTTCCTGCAGTTTTCACTGTAAAACCGAGTTGGAGCTAGTACCTCCCCATATATATGTATGGAATGGAGTTGGCAACTGAAAAGAAACTTTGTGTTCCCAACAAGCTAGGTGAAGGACGGCTTTCACACACACTTATCTCTCAGAACTGAGCAAGTGGAGAGACGTTCGTTCATCTAGCAACAACGGAACGGGTTGCAGGAGTCACTTTTTCTCTGCTTTCTCAGTCTGTTTCCTAGTGCCGGTTTGAAGTTCCTGCAGTTTTCACTGTCAAACTGTGTTGGAGCTAGTACCTCCCCATATATATGTATAGAATGCAGTTTGCAACTGAAAAGAAACTTTGTGTTCCCAACAAGCTAGGTGAAGGACGGCTTTCACACACAATTATCTCTCAGAACTGAGCAAGTGGAGAGACGTTAGTTCATCTAGCACCAAGGGAACGGGTTGCAGGAGACACTTTTCTCTGCTTTCTCAGTCTGTTTCCTAGTGCCGGTTTGAAGTTCCTGCAGTTTTCACTGTTAAACCGAGTTGGAGCTATTACCTACCCATATATATGTATGGAATGGAATTTGCAACTGAAAAGAAACTTTGTGTTCCCAACAAGCTAGGTGAAGGACGGCTTTAACACACACATATCTCTCAGAACTGAGCAAGTGGAGAGACGTTCGTTCATCTAGCACCAACGGAAAGGGTTGCAGGAGTCACTTTTTCTCTGCTTTCTCAGTCTGTTTCCTAGTGCCGGTTTGCAGTTCCTGCAGTTTTCACTGTCAAACCGAGTTGGAGCCAGTACCTCTCCATATACATGTATGGAATGGAGATTGCAACTGAAAAGAAACTTTGTGTTCCCAACAAGCTAGGTGAAGGACGGCTTTCACACACACTTATCTCTCAGAAATTAGCAATTGTAGAGAAGTTCGTTCATCTAGCACCAAGGGAACGGGTTGCAAGATACACTATTTCTCTGCTTTCTCAGTCTGTTTCCTAGTGCCGGTTTGAAGTTCCTGCAGTTTTCACTGTAAAACCGAGTTGGAGCTAGTACCTCCCCATATACATGTATGGAATGGAGATTGCAACTGAAAAGAAACTTTGTGTTCCCAACAAGCTAGGTGAAGGAAGGCTTTCACACACACTTATCTCTCAGAACTGAGCAAGTGGAGAGACGTTCGTTCATCTAGTAACAACGGAACGGTTTGCAGGAGTCACTTTTTCTCTGCTTTCTCAGTCTGTTTCCTAGTGCCGGTTTGAAGTTCCTGCAGTTTTCACTGTCAAACTGTGTTGGAGCTAGTACCTCCCCATATATATGTATGGAATGCAGTTTGCAACTGAAAAGAAACTTTGTGTTCCCAACAAGCTAGGTGAAGGACGGCTTTCACACACACTTATCTCTCAGAACTGAGCAAGTGGAGAGACGTTCGTTCATCTAGCACCAAGGGAACGGGTTGCAGGAGACAATTTTCTCTGCTTTCTCAGTCTGTTTCCTAGTGCCGATTTGAAGTTCCTTCAGTTTTCACTGTTAAACCGAGTTGGAGCTATTACCTACCCATATATATGTATGGAATGGAATTTGCAACTGAAAAGAAACTTTGTGTTCCCAACAAGCTAGGTGAAGGACGGCTTTCAAAAACACGTATCTCTCAGAACTGAGCAAGTGGAGAGAAGTTCGTTCATCTAGCACCAAGGGAACGGGTTGCAGGAGACATTTGTTCTCTGCTTTCTCAGTCTGTTTCCTAGTGCCGGTTTGAAGTTCCTACAGTTTTCACTGTAAAACCGAGTTGGAGCTAGTACCACCCCATATATATGTATGGAATGGAGTTTGCAACTTAAAAGAAACTTTGTGTTCCCAATAAGCTAGGTGAAGGACGGCTTTCACACACACTTATCTCTCAGAACTGAGCAAGTGGAGAGACGTTCGTTCATCTAGCACCAAAGGAACGGGTTGCAGGAGACACTTTTTCTCTGCTTTCTCAGTCTGTTTCCTAGTGCCGGTTTGAAGTTCCTGCAGTTTTCACTGTCAAACCGAGTTGGAGCTAATACCTTCCCATATACATGTAAGGAATGGAGTTTGCAACTGAAAAGAAGCTTTGTGTTCCCAACAAGCTAGGTGAAGGACGGCTTTCACACACACTTATCTCTCAGAACTGAGCAAGTGGAGAGACGTTCGTTCATCTAGCACCAAGGGAACGGGTTGCAGGAGACACTTTTTCTCTGCTTTCTCAGTCTGTTTCCTAGTGCCGGTTTGAAGTTCCTGCAGTTTTCACTGTAAAACCGAGTTGGAGCTAGTTCCTCCCCATATATATGTATGAAATTGAGTTTGCAACTGAAAAGAATCTTTGTGTTCCCAACAAGCTAGGTGAAGGACGGCTTTCACACACACTTATCCCTCAAAACTGAGCAAGTGGAGAGACGTTCGTTCATCTAGCACCAAGGGAACGGGTTGCAGTAGACACTTTTTCTCTGCTTTCTCAGTCTGTTTCCTAGTGCCGGTTTGAAGTTCCTGCAGTTTTCACTGTCAAACCGAGTTGGAGCTTGTACCTCCCCATATACATGTATGGAATGGAGATGGCAACTGAAAAGAAACTTTGTGTTCCCAACAAGCTAGGTGAAGGACGGCTTTCATACACACTTATCTCTCAGAAATTAGCAATTGGAGAGACGTTCGTTCATCTAGCACCAAGGGAACGGGTTGCAGGAGACACTTTTCTCTGCTTTCTCAGTCTGTTTCCTAGTGCCGGTTTGAAGTTCCTGCAGTTTTCACTGTAAAACCGAGTTGGAGCTAGATCCTCCCCATATATATGAATGAAATTGAGTTTGCAACTGAAAAGAATCTTTGTGTTCCCAACAAGCTAGTTGAAGGACGGCTTTCACACACACTTATCTCTCAGAACTGAGCAAGTGGAGAGACGTTCGTTCATCTAGCACCAAGGGAACGGGTTGCAGGAGACAGTTTTTATCTGCTTTCTCAGTCTGTTTCCTAGTGCCGGTTTGAAGTTCCTGCAGTTTTCACTGTCAAACCGAGTTGGAGCTTGTACCTCCCCATATACATGTATGGAATGGCGATTGCAACTGAAAAGAAACTTTGTGTTCCCAACAAGCTAGGTGAAGGACGGCTTTCACACACACTTATCTCTCAGAAATTATCAATTGGAGAGACGTTCGTTCATCTAGCACCAAGGGAACGTGTTGCCGGAGACACTTTTTCTCTGCTTTCTCAGTCTGTTTCCTAGTGCCGGTTTGAAGTTCCTGCAGTTTTCACTGTAAAACAGAGTTGGAGCTAGTACCTCCCCATATAAATATATGGAATGCAGTTTGCTACTGAAAAGAAACTTTGTGTTCCCAACAAGCTAATTGAAGGACAGCTTTCACACACACTTATCTCTCAGAAATGAGCAAGTGGAGAGACGTTCGTTCATCTAGCACCAAGGGAACGTGTTGCCGGAGACACTTTTTCTCTGCTTTCTCAGTCTGTTTCCTAGTGCCGGTTTGAAGTTCCTGCAGTTTTCACTGTAAAACCGAGTTGGAGCTAGTACCTCCCCATATATATATAATGAATGGAGTTTGCAACTGAAAAGAATCTTTGTGTTCCCAACAAGCTAGGTGAAGGACGGCTTTCACACACACTTATCTCTCAGAACTGAGCAAGTGGAGAGACGTTCGTTCATCTAGCACCAGGGGAACGGGTTGCAGGAGACACTTTTTCTCTGCTTTCTCAGTCTGTTTCCTAGTGCCGGTTTGAAGTTCCTGCAGTTTTCACTGTAAAACCGAGTTGGAGCTAGATCCTCCCCATATATATGAATGAAATTGAGTTTGCAACTGAAAAGAATCTTTGTGTTCCCAACAAGCTAGGTGAAGGACGGCTTTCACACACACTTATCTCTCAGAACTGAGCAAGGGGAGAGACGTTCGTTCATCTAGCACCAAGGGAACGGGTTGCAGTAGACACTTTTTCTCTGCTTTCTCAGTCTGTTTCCTAGTGCCGGTTTGAAGTTCCTGCAGTTTTCACTGTCAAACCAAGTTGGAGCTAGTACCTCCCCATATACATGTATGGAATGGAGTTTGCAACTGAAAAGAAACATTGTGTTCCCAACAAGCTAGGTGAAGGACGGCTTTCACACACACTTATCTCTCAGAACTGAGCAAGTGGAGAGACGTTCGTTCATCTAGCACCAAGGGAACGGGTTGCAGGAGACACTATTTCTCTGCTTTCTCAGTCTGTTTCCTAGTGCCTGTTTGAAGTTCCTGCAGTTTTCACTGTAAAACCGAGTTGGAGCTTGTTCCTCCCCATATATATGTATGAAATTGAGTTTGCAACTGAAAAGAATCTTTGTGTTCCCAACAAGCTAGATGAAGGACGGCTTTCACACACACTTATCTCTCAGAAATTAGCAATTGGAGAGACGTTCGTTCATCTAGCACCAATTGAACGGGTTGCAGGAGACACTTTTTCTCTGCTTTCTCAGTCTGTTTCCTAGTGCCGGTTTGAAGTTCCTGCAGTTTTCACTGTCAAACCGAGTTGGAGCTAGTACCTCCCCATATATATATAATGAATGGAGTTTGCAACTTAAAAGAATCTTTGTGTTCCCAACAAGCTAGGTGAAGGACGGCTTTCACACACACTTATCTCTCAGAACTGAGCAAGTGGAGAGACGTTCGTTCATCTAGCAACAACGGAA
Source organism: Camelus bactrianus (assembly GCF_048773025.1). Classification (NCBI taxonomy): domain Eukaryota; kingdom Metazoa; phylum Chordata; class Mammalia; order Artiodactyla; family Camelidae; genus Camelus; species Camelus bactrianus. The sequence continues at coordinate 99,612,260 of NC_133544.1, forward strand.
CGGGTTGCAGGAGTCACTTTTTCTCTGCTTTCTCAGTCTGTTTCCTAGTGCCGGTTTGAAGTTCCTGCAGTTTTCACTGTCAAACCGAGTTGGAGCTAGTACCTCCCATATATATGTATGGAATGGAGTTTGCAACTGAAAAGAAACTTTGTGTTCCCAACAAGCTAGGTGAAGGACGGCTTTCACACACACTTATCTCTCAGAACTGCGCAAGTGGAGAGACATTAGTTCATCTAGCACCAAGGGAACGGGTTGCAGGAGCCACATTTCTCTGCTTTCTCAGTCTGTTTCCTTGTGACGGTTTGAAGTTCCTGCAGTTTTCACTGTTAAACCGAGTTGGAGCTATTACCTACCCATATATATGTATGGAATGGAGTTTGCACCTGAAAAGAAACAATGTGTTCCCAACAAGCTAGATGAAGGACGGCTTTCACACACACTTATCTCTCAGAACTGAGTAAGTGGAGAGATGTTCTTTCATCTAGCACCAATTGAACGGGTTGCAGGAGACACTTTTTCTCTGCTTTCTCAGTCTGTTTCCTAGTGCCGGTTTGAAGTTCCTGCAGTTTTCACTGTAAAACCGAGTTGGAGCTAGAACCATCCCATATATATGTATGGAATGGAGTTTGCAACTGAAAAGAAACTTTGTGTTCCCAAAAAGCTAGGTGAAGGACGGCTTTCACACACACTTATCTCTCAGAACTGAGCAAGTGGAGAGACGTTCGTTCATCTAGCACCAAGGGAACGGGTTGCAGGAGACACTTTTTCTCTGCTTTCTCAGTCTGTTTCCTAGTGCCGGTTTGAATTTCCTGCAGTTTTCACTGTAAAACAGAGTTGGAGCTTGTACCTCCCCATATAAATATATGGAATGCAGTTTGCTACTGAAAAGAAACTTTGTGTTCCCAACAAGCTAATTGAAGGACAGCTTTCACACACACTTATCTCTCAGAAATGAGCAAGTGGAGAGACGTTCGTTCATCTAGCACCAAGGGAACGTGTTGCCGGAGACACTTTTTCTCTGCTTTCTCAGTCTGTTTCCTAGTGCCGGTTTGAAGTTCCTGCAGTTTTCACTGTAAAACCGAGTTGGAGCTAGTACCTCCCCATATATATATAATGAATGGAGTTTGCAACTGAAAAGAATCTTTGTGTTCCCAACAAGCTAGGTGAAGTACGGCTTTCACACACACTTATCTCTCAGAACTTAGCAAGTGGAGAGACGTTCGTTCATCTAGCACCAGGGGAACGGGTTGCAGGAGACACTTTTTCTCTGCTTTCTCAGTCTGTTTCCTAGTGCCGGTTTGAAGTTCCTGCAGTTTTCACTGTAAAGCAGAGTTGGAGCTAGTACCTTCCTATATAAATATATGGAATGCAGTTTGCTACTGAAAAGAATCTTTGTGTTCCCAACAAGCTAGGTGAAGGACGGCTTTCACACACACTTATCTCTCAGAACTGAGCAAGGGGAGAGACGTTCGTTCATCTAGCACCAAGGGAACGGGTTGCAGTAGACACTTTTTCTCTGCTTTCTCAGTCTGTTTCCTAGTGCCGGTTTGAAGTTCCTGCAGTTTTCACTGTCAAACCGAGTTGGAGCTAGTACCTCCCCATATACATGTATGGAATGGAGTTTGCAACTGAAAAGAAACATTGTGTTCCCAACAAGCTAGGTGAAGGACGGCTTTCACACACACTTATCTCTCCGAACTGAGCAAGTGGAGAGACGTTCGTTCATCTAGCACCAAGGGAACGGGTTGCAGGAGACACTTTTTCTCTGCTTTCTCAGTCTGTTTCCTAGTGCCGGTTTGAAGTTCCTGCAGTTTTCACTGTAAAACCGAGTTGGAGCTAGTTCCTCCCCATATATATGTATGAAATTGAGTTTGCAACTGAAAAGAATCTTTGTGTTCCCAACAAGCAAGGTGAAGGGCGGCTTTCACACACACTTATCTCTCAGAAATTAGCAATTGGAGAGACGTTCGTTCATCTAGCACCAAGGGAACGGGTTGCAGGAGACACTTTTTCTCTGCTTTCTCAGTCTGTTTCCTAGTGCCGGTTTGAAGTTCCTGCAGTTTTCACTGTCAAACCGAGTTGGAGCTAGTACCTCCCCATATATATATAATGAATGGAGTTTGCAACTGAAAAGAATCTTTGTGTTCCCAACATGCTAGGTGAAGGACGGCTTTCACACACACTTATCTCTCAGAACTGAGCAAGTGGAGAGACGTTCGTTCATCTAGCAACAACGGAACGGGTTGCAGGAGTCACTTTTTCTCTGCTTTCTCAGTCTGTTTCCTAGTGCCGGTTTGAAGTTCCTGCAGTTTTCACTGTCAAACCGAGTTGGAGCTAGTACCTCCCATATATATGTATGGAATGGAGTTTGCAACTGAAAAGAAACTTTGTGTTCCCAACAAGCTAGGTGAAGGACGGCTTTCACACACACTTATCTCTCAGAACTGCGCAAGTGGAGAGACATTAGTTCATCTAGCACCAAGGGAACGGGTTGCAGGAGGCACATTTCTCTGCTTTCTCAGTCTGTTTCCTTGTGACGGTTTGAAGTTCCTGCAGTTTTCACTGTTAAACCGAGTTGGAGCTATTACCTACCCATATATATGTATGGAATGGAGTTTGCAACTGAAAAGAAACAATGTGTTCCCAACAAGCTAGATGAAGGACGGCTTTCACACACACTTATCTCTCAGAACTGAGTAAGTGGAGAGATGTTCTTTCATCTAGCACCAATTGAACGGGTTGCAGGAGACACTTTTTCTCTGCTTTCTCAGTCTGTTTCCTAGTGCCGGTTTGAAGTTCCTGCAGTTTTCACTGTAAAACCGAGTTGGAGCTAGAACCATCCCATATATATGTATGGAATGGAGTTTGCAACTGAAAAGAAACTTTGTGTTCCCAAAAAGCTAGGTGAAGGACGGCTTTCACACACACTTATCTCTCAGAACTGAGCAAGTGGAGAGACGTTCGTTCATCTAGCACCAAGGGAACGGGTTGCAGGAGACACTTTTTCTCTGCTTTCTCAGTCTGTTTCCTAGTGCCGGTTTGAAGTTCCTGCAGTTTTCACTGTAAAACCGAGTTGGAGCTTGTACCTCCCCATATAAATATATGGAATGCAGTTTGCTACTGAAAAGAAACTTTGTGTTCCCAACAAGCTAATTGAAGGACAGCTTTCACACACACTTATCTCTCAGAAATGAGCAAGTGGAGAGACGTTCGTTCATCTAGCACCAAGGGAACGTGTTGCCGGAGACACTTTTTCTCTGCTTTCTCAGTCTGTTTCCTAGTGCCGGTTTGAAGTTCCTGCAGTTTTCACTGTAAAACCGAGTTGGAGCTATTACCTCCCCATATATATATAATGAATGGAGTTTGCAACTGAAAAGAATCTTTGTGTTCCCAACAAGCTAGGTGAAGGACGGCTTTCACACACACTTATCTCTCAGAACTTAGCAAGTGGAGAGACGTTCGTTCATCTAGCACCAGGGGAACGGGTTGCAGGAGACACTATTTCTCTGCTTTCTCAGTCTGTTTCCTAGTGCCGGTTTGAAGTTCCTGCAGTTTTCACTGTAAAGCAGAGTTGGAGCTAGTACCTTCCTATATAAATATATGGAATGCAGTTTGCTACTGAAAAGAAATTTTGTGTTCCCAACAAGCTAGGTGAAGGACGGCTTTCACACACACTTATCTCTCAGAAATGAGCAAGTGGAGAGACGTTCGTTCATCTAGCACCAAGGGAACGGGTTGCAGGAGACACTTTTTCTCTGCTTTCTCAGTCTGTTTCCTAGTGCCGGTTTGAAGTTCCTGCAGTTTTCACTGTAAAACCGAGTTGGAGCTAGTACCTCCCCATATATATATAATGAATGGAGTTTGCAACTGAAAAGAATCTTTGTGTTCCCAACAAGCTAGGTGAAGGACGGCTTTCACACACACTTATCTCTCAGAACTGAGCAAGTGGAGAGACGTTCGTTCATCTAGCACCAACGGCACGGGTTGCAGGAGTCACTTTTTCTCTGCTTTCTCAGTCTGTTTCCTAGTGCCGGTTTGAAGTTCCTGCAGTTTTCACTGTCAAACCGAGTTGGAGCTAGTACCTCCCCATATATATGTATGGAATGGAGTTTGCAACTGAAAAGAAACTTTGTGTTCCCAACAAGCTAGGTGAAGGACGGCTTTCACACACAATTATCTCTCAGAACTGCGCAAGTGGAGAGACATTAGTTCATCTAGCACCGAGGGAACGGGTTGCAGGAGCCACATTTCTCTGCTTTCTCAGTCTGTTTCCTTGTGACGGTTTGAAGTTCCTGCAGTTTTCACTGTTAAACCGAGTTGGAGCTATTACCTACCCATATATATGTATGGAATGGAGTTTGCAACTGAAAAGAAACTTTGTGTTCCCAACAAGCTAGGTGAAGGACGGCTTTCACACACACTTATGTCTCAGAACTGAGCAAGTGGAGAGACGTTCGTTCATGTAGCACCAGGGGAACGGGTTGCAGGAGACACTTTTTCTCTGCTTTCTAAGTCTGTTTCCTAGTGCCGGTTTGAAGTTCCTGCAGTTTTCACTGTAAAACAGAGTTGGAGCTAGTACCTTCCTATATAAATATATGGAATGCAGTTTGCTACTGAAAAGAAATTTTGTGTTCCCAACAAGCTAGTTGAAGGACGGCTTTCACACACACTTATATCTCAGAAATGAGCAAGTGGAGAGACGTTCGTTCATCTAGCACCAAGGGAACGTGTTTCCGGAGACACTTTTCTCTGCTTTCTCAGTCTGTTTCCTAGTGCCGGTTTGAAGTTCCTGCAGTTTTCACTGTAAAACCGAGTTGGAGCTAGTACCTCCCCATATATATATAATGAATGGAGTTTGCAATTGAAAAGAAACTATGTGTTCCCAACAAGCTAGATGAAGGACGGCTTTCACACACACTTATCTCTCAGAACTGAGCAAGTGGAGAGACGTTCGTTCATCTAGCACCAAGGGAACGGGTTGCAGGAGACAGTTTTTCTCTGCTTTCTCAGTCTGTTTCCTAGTGCCGGTTTGAAGTTCCTGCAGTTTTCACTGTCAAACCGAGTTGGAGCTAGTACTTCCCCATATGCATGTATGGAATGGAGATTGCAACTGAAAAGAAACTTTGTGTTCCCAACAACCTAGGTGAAGGACGGCTTTCACACACACTTATCTCTCAGAAATTAGCAATTGGAGAGACGTTCGTTCATCTAGCACCAAGGGAACGGGTTGCAGGATACACTATTTCTCTGCTTTCTCAGTCTGTTTCCTAGTGCCGGTTTGAAGTTCCTGCAGTTTTCACTGTAAAACCGAGTTGGAGCTAGTACCTCCCCATATATATGTATGGAATGGAGTTGGCAACTGAAAAGAAACTTTGTGTTCCCAACAAGCTAGGTGAAGGACGGCTTTCACACACACTTATCTCTCAGAACTGAGCAAGTGGAGAGACGTTCGTTCATCTAGCAACAACGGAACGGGTTGCAGGAGTCACTTTTTCTCTGCTTTCTCAGTCTGTTTCCTAGTGCCGGTTTGAAGTTCCTGCAGTTTTCACTGTCAAACTGTGTTGGAGCTAGTACCTCCCCATATATATGTATGGAATGCAGTTTGCAACTGAAAAGAAACTTTGTGTTCCCAATAAGCTAGGTGAAGGACGGCTTTCACACACAATTATCTCTCAGAACTGAGCAAGTGGAGAGACGTTAGTTCATCTAGCACCAAGGGAACGGGTTGCAGGAGACACTTTTCTCTGCTTTCTCAGTCTGTTTCCTAGTGCCGGTTTGAAGTTCCTGCAGTTTTCACTGTTAAACCGAGTTGGAGCTATTACCTAACCATATATATGTATGGAATGGAATTTGCAACTGAAAAGAAACTTTGTGTTCCCAACAAGCTAGGTGAAGGACGGCTTTAACACACACTTATCTCTCAGAACTGAGCAAGTGGAGAGACGTTCGTTCATCTAGCACCAACGGAAAGGGTTGCAGGAGTCACTTTTTCTCTGCTTTCTCAGTCTGTTTCCTAGTGCCGGTTTGAAGTTCCTGCAGTTTTCACTGTCAAACCGAGTTGGAGCCAGTACCTCCCCATATACATGTATGGAATGGAGATTGCAACTGAAAAGAAACTTTGTGTTCCCAACAAGCTAGGTGAAGGACGGCTTTCACACACACTTATCTCTCAGAAATTAGCAATTGTAGAGAAGTTCGTTCATCTAGCACCAAGGGAACGGGTTGCAAGATACACTATTTGTCTGCTTTCTCAGTCTGTTTCCTAGTGCCGGTTTGAAGTTCCTGCAGTTTTCACTGTAAAACCGAGTTGGAGCTAGTACCTCCCCATATATATGTATGGAATGGAGTTGGCAACTGAAAAGAAACTTTGTGTTCCCAACAAGCTAGGTGAAGGAAGGCTTTCACACACACTTATCTCTCAGAACTGAGCAAGTGGAGAGACGTTCGTTCATCTAGTAACAACGGAACGGGTTGCAGGAGTCACTTTTTCTCTGCTTTCTCAGTCTGTTTCCTAGTGCCGGTTTGAAGTTCCTGCAGTTTTCACTGTCAAACTGTGTTGGAGCTAGTACCTCCCCATATATATGTATGGAATGCAGTTTGCAACTGAAAAGAAACTTTGTGTTCCCAACAAGCTAGGTGAAGGACGGCTTTCACAAACACGTATCTCTCAGAACTGAGCAAGTGGAGAGACGTTCGTTCATCTAGCACCAAAGGAACGGGTTGCAGGAGACATTTTTTCTCTGCTTTCCCAGTCTGTTTCCTAGTGCCGGTTTGAAGTTCCTACAGTTTTCACTGTAAAACCGAGTTGGAGCTAGTACCACCCCATATATATGTATGGAATGGAGTTTGCAACTTAAAAGAAACTTTGTGTTCCCAATAAGCTAGGTGAAGGACGGCTTTCACACACACTTATCTCTCAGAACTGAGCAAGTGGAGAGACGTTCGTTCATCTAGCACCAAAGGAAAGGGTTGCAGGAGACACTTTTTCTCTGCTTTCTCAGTCTGTTTCCTAGTGCCGGTTTGAAGTTCCTGCAGTTTTCACTGTCAAACCGAGTTGGAGATTGTACCTCCCCATATACATGTATGGAATGGAGATGGCAACTGAAAAGAAACTTTGTGTTCCCAACAAGCTAGGTGAAGGACGGCTTTCATACACACTTATCTCTCAGAAATTAGCAATTGGAGAGACGTTCGTTCATCTAGCACCAAGGGAACGGGTTGCAGGAGACACTTTTCTCTGCTTTCTCAGTCTGTTTCCTAGTGCCGGTTTGAAGTTCCTGCAGTTTTCACTGTAAAACCGAGTTGGAGCTAGATCCTCCCCATATATATGAATGAAATTGAGTTTGCAACTGAAAAGAATCTTTGTGTTCCCAACAAGCTAGTTGAAGGACGGCTTTCACACACACTTATCTCTCAGAACTGAGCAAGTGGAGAGACGTTCGTTCATCTAGCACCAAGGGAACGGGTTGCAGGAGACAGTTTTTATCTGCTTTCTCAGTCTGTTTCCTAGTGCCGGTTTGAAGTTCCTGCAGTTTTCACTGTCAAACCGAGTTGGAGCTAGTACCTCCCCATATACATGTATGGAATGGCGATTGCAACTGAAAAGAAACTTTGTGTTCCCAACAAGCTAGGTGAAGGACGGCTTTCACACACACTTATCTCTCAGAAATTAGCAATTGGAGAGACGTTCGTTCATCAAGCACCAAGGGAACGGGTTGCAGGAGACACTTTTTCTCTGCTTTCTCAGTCTGTTTCCTAGTGCCGGTTTGAAGTTCCTGCAGTTTTCACTGTAAAACCGAGTTGGAGCTAGTACCTCCCCATATATATGTATGGAATGGAGTTTGCAACTGAAAAGAAACTTTGTGTTCCCAACAAGCTATGTGAAGGACGGCTTTCACACACACTTATCTCTCAGAACTGAGCAACTGGAGAGACGTTCGTTCATCTAGCACCAACGGAACGGGTTGCAGGAGTCACATTTTCTCTGCTTTCTCAGTCTGTTTCCTAGTGCCGGTTTGAAGTTCCTGCAGTTTTCACTGTAAAACCGAGTTGGAGCTAGTACCTCCCCATATACATGTATGGAATGGAGATTGCAACTGAAAAGAAACTTTGTGTTCCCAACAAGCTAGGTGAAGGACGGCTTTCACACACACTTATCTCTCAGAAATTAGCAATTGGAGAGTAGTTCGTTCATCTAGCACCAATGGAACGGGTTGCAGGAGACACTTTTCTCTGCTTTCTCAGTATGTTTCCTAGTGCCGGTTTGAAGTTCCTGCAGTTTTCACTGTAAAACAGAGTTGGAGCTAGTACCTCCCCATATATATGTATGGAATGGAGTTTGCAACTTAAAAGAAACTTTGTGTTCCCAACAAGCTAGGTGAAGGACGGCTTTCACACACAATTATCTCTCAGAACTGAGCAAGTGGAGAGACGTTAGTTCATTTAGCACCAAGGGAACAGGTTGCAGGAGAAACTTTTCTCTGCTTTCTCAGTCTGTTTTCTAGTGACGGTTTGAAGTTCCTGCAGTTTTCACTGTTAAACCGAGTTGGAGCTATTACCTACCCATATATATGTATGGAATGGAATTTGCAACTGAAAAGAAACTTTGTGTTCCCAACAAGCTAGGTGAAGGACGGCTTTCACACACAATTATCTCTCAGAACTGAGCAAGTGGAGAGACGTTCGTTCATCTAGCACCAACGGCACGGGTTGCAGGAGAAATTTTTTCTCTGCTTTCTCAGTCTGTTTCCTAGTGCCGGTTTGAAGTTCCTGCAGTTTTCACTGTAAAACCGAGTTGGAGCTAGTACCTCCCCATATATATGTATGGAATGGAGTTTGCAACTGAAAAGAAACTTTGTGTTCCCAATAAGCTAGGTGAAGGACGGCTTTCACACACACTTATCTCTCAGAACTGAGCAAGTGGAGAGACGTTCGTTCATCTAGCACCAAGTAACGGGTTGCAATAGACACTTTTTCTCTGCTTTCTCAGTCTGTTTCCTAGTGCCGGTTTGAAGTTCCTGCAGTTTTCACTGTAAAACCGAGTTGGAGCTAGTTCCTCCCCATATATATGTATGAAATTGAGTTTGCAACTGAAAAGAATCTTTGTTTTCCCAACAAGCTAGGTGAAGGACGGCTTTCACACACACTTATCTCTCAGAAATGAGCAAGTTTAGAGACGTTCGTTCATCTAGCACCAAGGGAACTGGTTGCAGTAGACACTTTTTCTCTGCTTTCTCAGTCTGTTTCCTAGTGCCGTTTTGAAGTTCCTGCAGTTTTCACTGTAAAACCGAGTTGGAGCTAGTTCCTCCCCATATATATGTATGAAATTGAGTTTGCAACTGAAAAGAATCTTTGTTTTCCCAACAAGCTAGATGAAGGACGGCTTTCACACACACTTATCTCTCAGAACTGAGCAAGTTTAGAGACGTTTGTTCATCTAGAACCAAGGGAACGGGTTGCAGTAGACACTTTTTCTCTGCTTTCTCAGTCTGTTTCCTAGTGCCGGTTTGAAGTTCCTGCAGTTTTCACTGTCAAACCGAGTTGGAGCTAGTACCTCCCCATATACATGTATGGATTGGAGATTGCAACTGAAAAGAAACTTTGTGTTCCCAACAAGCTAGGTGAAGGACGGCTTTCACACACACTTATCTCTCAGAAATTAGCAATTGGAGAGACGTTCGTTCATCTAGCACCAAGGGAACGGGTTGCAGTAGACACTTTTTCTCTGCTTTCTCAGTCTGTTTCCTAGTGCCGGTTTGAAGTTCCTGCAGTTTTCACTGTAAAACCGAGTTGGAGCTAGAACCTCCCCATATATATGTATGGAATGGAGTTTGCAACTGAAAAGAAACTTTGTGTTCCCAACAAGCTAGGTGAAGGACGGCTTTCACACACACTTATCTCTCAGAACTGAGCAAGTGGAGAGACGTTCGTTCATCTAGCACCAAGGGAACGGGTTGCAGGAGACAGTTTTTCTCTGCTTTCTCAGTCTGTTTCCTAGTGCCGGTTTGAAGTTCCTGCAGTTTTCACTGTCAAACCGAGTTGGAGCTAGTACCTCCCCATATACATGTATGGAATGGAGATTGCAACTGAAAAGAAACTTTGTGTTCCCAACAAGCTAGGTGAAGGACGGCTTTCACACACACTTATCTCTCAGAAATTAGCAATTGGAGAGAAGTTCGTTCATCTAGCACCAAGGGAACGGGTTGCAGGATACACTATTTCTCTGCTTTCTCAGTCTGTTTCCTAGTGCCGGTTTGAAGTTCCTGCAGTTTTCACTGTAAAACCGAGTTGGAGCTAGTACCTCCCCATATATATGTATGGAATGGAGTTGGCAACTGAAAAGAAACTTTGTGTTCCCAACAAGCTAGGTGAAGGACGGCTTTCACACACACTTATCTCTCAGAACTGAGCAAGTGGAGAGACGTTCGTTCATCTAGCAACAACGGAACGGGTTGCAGGAGTCACTTTTTCTCTGCTTTCTCAGTCTGTTTCCTAGTGCCGGTTTGAAGTTCCTGCAGTTTTCACTGTCAAACTGTGTTGGAGCTAGTACCTCCCCATATATATGTATGGAATGCAGTTTGCAACTGAAAAGTAACTTTGTGTTCCCAACAAGCTAGGTGAAGGACGGCTTTCACACACAATTATCTCTCAGAACTGAGCAAGTGGAGAGACGTTAGTTCATCTAGCACCAAGGGAACGGGTTGCAGGAGACACTTTTCTCTGCTTTCTCAGTCTGTTTCCTAGTGCCGGTTTGAAGTTCCTGCAGTTTTCACTGTTAAACCGAGTTGGAGCTATTACCTACCCATATATATGTATGGAATGGAATTTGCAACTGAAAAGAAACTTTGTGTTCCCAACAAGCTAGTTGAAGGATGGCTTTAACACACACATATCTCTGAGAACTGAGCAAGTGGAGAGACGTTCGTTCATCTAGCACCAACGGAAAGGGTTGCAGGAGTCACTTTTTCTCTGCTTTCTCAGTCTGTTTCCTAGTGCCGGTTTGAAGTTCCTGCAGTTTTCACTGTCAAACCGAGTTGGAGCCAGTACCTCCCCATATACATGTATGGAATGGAGATTGCAACTGAAAAGAAACTTTGTGTTCCCAAGAAGCTAGGTGAAGGACGGCTTTCACACACACTTATCTCTCAGAAATTAGCAATTGTAGAGAAGTTCGTTCATCTAGCACCAAGGGAACGGGTTGCAGGATACACTATTTCTCTGCTTTCTCAGTCTGTTTCCTAGTGCCGGTTTGAAGTTCCTGCAGTTTTCACTGTGAAACCGAGTTGGAGCTAGTACCTACCCATATATATGTATGGAATGGAGTTGGCAACTGAAAAGAAACTTTGTGTTCCCAACAAGCTAGGTGAAGGAAGGCTTTCACACACACTTATCTCTCAGAACTGAGCAAGTGGAGAGACGTTCGTTCATATAGTAACAACGGAACGGGTTGCAGGAGTCACTTTTTCTCTGCTTTCTCAGTCTGTTTCCTAGTGCCGGTTTGAAGTTCCTGCAGTTTTCACTGTCAAACTGTGTTGGAGCTAGTACCTCCCCATATATATGTATGGAATGCAGTTTGCAACTGAAAAGAAACTTTGTGTTCCCAACAAGCTAGGTGAAGGACGGCTTTCACACACACTTATCTCTCAGAACTGAGCAAGTGGAGAGACGTTCGTTCATCTAGCACCAAGGGAACGGGTTGCAGGAGACACTTTTCTCTGCTTTCTCAGTCTGTTTCCTAATGCCGGTTTGAAGTTACTTCAGTTTTCACTGTTAAACCGAGTTGGAGCTATTACCTACCCATATATATGTATGGAATGGAATTTGCAACTGAAAAGAAACTTTGTGTTCCCAACAAGCTAGGTGAAGGACGGCTTTCACAAACACGTATCTCTCAGAACTGAGCAAGTGGAGAGAAGTTCGTTCATCTAGCACCAAGGGAACGGGTTGCAGGAGACATTTTTTCTCTGCTTTCTCAGTCTGTTTCCTAGTGCCCGTTTGAAGTTCCTACAGTTTTCACTGTAAAACCGAGTTGGAGCTAGTACCACCCCATATATATGTATGGAATGGAGTTTGCAACTGAAAAGTAACTTTGTGTTCCCAATAAGCTAGGTGAAGGACGGCTTTCACACACACTTATCTCTCAGAAATTAGCAAGTGGAGAGACGTTCGTTCATCTAGCACCAAAGGAACGGGTTGCAGGAGACACTTTTTCTCTGCTTTCTCAGTCTGTTTCCTAGTGCCGGTTTGAAGTTCCTGCAGTTTTCACTGTCAAACCGAGTTGGAGCTAATACCTTCCCGTATACATGTAAGGAATGGAGTTTGCAACTTAAAAGAATCTTTGTGTTCCCAACAAGCTAGGTGAAGGACGGCTTTCACACACACTTATCTCTCAGAACTGAGCAAGTGGAGAGACGTTCGTTCATCTAGCACCAAGGGAACGGGTTGCAGGAGACACTTTTTCTCTGCTTTCTCAGTCTGTTTCCTAGTGCCGGTTTGAAGTTCCTGCAGTTTTCACTGTCAAACCGAGTTGGAGCAAGTTCCTCCCCATATATATGTATGAAATTGAGTTTGCAACTGAAAAGAATCTTTGTGTTCCCAACAAGCTAGGTGAAGGACGGCTTTCACACACACTTATCCCTCAGAACTGAGCAAGTGGAGAGACGTTCGTTCATCTAGCACCAAGGGAACGGGTTGCAGGAGACACTTTTTCTCTGCTTTCTCAGTCTGTTTCCTAGTGCCGGTTTGAAGTTCCTGCAGTTTTCACTGTCAAACCGAGTTGGAGCTTGTACCTCCCCATATACATGTATGGAATGGAGATGGCAACTGAAAAGAAACTTTGTGTTCCCAACAAGCTAGGTGAAGGACGGCTTTCATACACACTTATCTCTCAGAAATTAGCAATTGGAGAGACGTTCGTTCATCTAGCACCAAGGGAACGGGTTGCAGGAGACACTTTTCTCTGCTTTCTCAGTCTGTTTCCTAGTGCCGGTTTGAAGTTCCTGCAGTTTTCACTGTAAAACCGAGTTGGAGCTAGTTCCTCCCCATATATATGAATGAAATTGAGTTTGCAACTGAAAAGAATCTTTGTGTTCCCAACAAGCTAGTTGAAGGACGGCTTTCACACACACTTATCTCTCAGAACTGAGCAAGTGGAGAGACGTTCGTTCATCTAGCACCAAGGGAACGGGTTGCAGGAGACAGTTTTTATCTGCTTTCTCAGTCTGTTTCCTAGTGCCGATTTGAAGTTCCTGCAGTTTTCACTGTCAAACCGAGTTGGAGCTAGTACCTCCCCATATACATGTATGGAATGGCGATTGCAACTGAAAAGAAACTTTGTGTTCCCAACAAGGTAGGTGAAGGACGGCTTTCACACACACTTATCTCTCAGAAATTAGCAATTGGAGAGACGTTCGTTCATCAAGCACCAAGGGAACGGGTTGCAGGAGACACTTTTTCTCTGCTTTCTCAGTCTGTTTCCTAGTGCCGGTTTGAAGTTCCTGCAGTTTTCACTGTAAAACCGAGTTGGAGCTAGTACCTCCCCATATATATGTATGGAATGGGGTTTGCAACTGAAAAGAAACTTTGTGTTCCCAACAAGCTATGTGAAGGACGGCTTTCACACACACTTATCTCTCAGAACTGAGCAACTGGAGAGACGTTCGTTCATCTAGCACCAACGGAACGGGTTGCAGGAGTCACATTTTCTCTGCTTTCTCAGTCTGTTTCCTAGTGCCGGTTTGAAGTTCCTGCAGTTTTCACTGTCAAACCGAGTTGGAGCTAGTACCTCCCCATATACATGTATGGAATGGAGATTGCAACTGAAAAGAAACTTTGTGTTCCCAACAAGCTAGGTGAAGGACGGCTTTCACACACACTTATCTCTCAGAAATTAGCAATTGGAGAGTAGTTCGTTCATCTAGCACCAATGGATCGGGTTGCAGGATACACTTTTTCTCTGCTTTCTCAGTATGTTTCCTAGTGCCGGTTTGAAGTTCCTGCAGTTTTCACTGTAAAACAGAGTTGGAGCTAGTACCTCCCCATATATATGTATGGAATGGAGTTTGCAACTTAAAAGAAACTTTGTGTTCCCAACAAGCTAGGTGAAGGACGGCTTTCACACACACTTATCTCTCAGAACTGAGCAAGTGGAGAGACGTTAGTTCATCTAGCACCAAGGGAACAGGTTGCAGGAGACACTTTTCTCTGCTTTCTCAGTCTGTTTTCTAGTGACGGTTTGAAGTTCCTGCAGTTTTCACTGTTAAACCGAGTTGGAGCTATCACCTACCCATATATATGTATGGAATGGAATTTGCAACTGAAAAGAAACTTTGTGTTCCCAACAAGCTAGGTGAAGGACGGCTTTCACACACACGTATCTCTCAGAACTGAGCAAGTGGAGAGACGTTCGTTCATCTAGCACCAAGGGAACGGGTTGCAGGAGAAATTTTTTCTCTGCTTTCTCAGTCTGTTTCCTAGTGCCGGTTTGAAGTTCCTGCAGTTTTCACTGTAAAACCGAGTTGGAGCTAGTACCTCCCCATATATATGTATGGAATGGAGTTTGCAACTGAAAAGAAACTTTGTGTTCCCAATAAGCTAGGTGAAGGACGGCTTTCACACACACTTATCTCTCAGAACTGAGCAAGTGGAGAGACGTTCGTTCATCTAGCACCAATTAACGGGTTGCAATAGACAGTTTTTCTCTGCTTTCTCAGTCTGTTTCCTAGTGCCGGTTTGAACTTCCTGCAGTTTTCACTGTAAAACCGAGTTTTAGCTAGTACCTCCCCATATATATGTATGGAATGGAGTTTGCAACTGAAAAGGATCTTTGTGTTCCCAACAAGCTAGGTGAAGGACGGCTTTCACACACACTTATCTCTCAGAACTGAGCAAGTGGAGAGACGTTCGTTCATCTAGCACCAAGGGAACGGGTTGCAGGAGACACTTTTTCTCTGCTTTCTCAGTCTGTTTCCTAGTGCCAGTTTGAAGTTCCTGCAGTTTTCACTGTAAAACCGACTTGGAGCTAGTACCTCCCATATACATGTAAGGAATGGAGTTTGCAACTGAAAAGAAACTTTGTGTTCCCAACAAGCTAGGTGAAGGACGGCTTTCACACACACGTATCTCTCAGAACTGAGCAAGTGGAGAGACGTTCGTTCATCTAGCACCAAGGGAACGGGTTGCAGGAGACACTTTTTCTCTGCTTTCTCAGTCTGTTTCCTAGTGCCGGTTTGAAGTTCCTGCAGTTTTCACTGTTAAACCGAGTTGGAGCTAGTTCCTCCCCATATATATGTATGAAATTGAGTTTGCAACTGAAAAGAATCTTTGTGTTCCCAACAAGCTAGGTGAAGGACGGCTTTCACACACACTTATCTCTCAGAACTGAGCAAGTGGAGAGACGTTCGTTCATCTAGCACCAACGGAAAGGGTTGCAGGAGTCACTTTTTCTCTGCTTTCTCAGTCTGTTTCCTAGTGCCGGTTTGAAGTTCCTGCAGTTTTCACTGTCAAACCGAGTTGGAGCCAGTACCTCCCCATATACATGTATGGAATGGAGATTGCAACTGAAAAGAAACTTTGTGTTCCCAAGAAGCTAGGTGAAGGACGGCTTTCACACACACTTATCTCTCAGAAATTAGCAATTGTAGAGAAGTTCGTTCATCTAGCACCAAGGGAACGGGTTGCAGGATACACTATTTCTCTGCTTTCTCAGTCTGTTTCCTAGTGCCGGTTTGAAGTTCCTGCAGTTTTCACTGTGAAACCGAGTTGGAGCAAGTACCTCCCCATATATATGTATGGAATGGAGTTGGCAACTGAAAAGAAACTTTGTGTTCCCAACAAGCTAGGTGAAGGAAGGCTTTCACACACACTTATCTCTCAGAACTGAGCAAGTGGAGAGACGTTCGTTCATATAGTAACAACGGAACGGGTTGCAGGAGTCACTTTTTCTCTGCTTTTTCAGTCTGTTTCCTAGTGCCGGTTTGAAGTTCCTGCAGTTTTCACTGTCAAACTGTGTTGGAGCTAGTACCTCCCTATATATATGTATGGAATGCAGTTTGCAACTGAAAAGAAACTTTGTGTTCCCAACAAGCTAGGTGAAGGACGGCTTTCACACACACTTATCTCTCAGAACTGAGCAAGTGGAGAGACGTTCGTTCATCTAGCACCAAGGGAACGGGTTGCAGGAGACACTTTTCTCTGCTTTCTCAGTCTGTTTCCTAATGCCGGTTTGAAGTTCCTTCAGTTTTCACTGTTAAACCGAGTTGGAGCTATTACCTACCCATATATATGTATGGAATGGAATTTGCAACTGAAAAGAAACTTTGTGTTCCCAACAAGCTAGGTGAAGGACGGCTTTCACAAACACGTATCTCTCAGAACTGAGCAAGTGGAGAGAAGTTCGTTCATCTAGCACCAAGGGAACGGGTTGCAGAAGACATTTTTTCTCTGCTTTCTCAGTCTGTTTCCTAGTGCCGGTTTGAAGTTCCTACAGTTTTCACTGTAAAACCGAGTTGGAGCTAGTACCACCCCATATATATGTATGGAATGGAGTTTGCAACTTAAAAGTAACTTTGTGTTCCCAATAAGCTAGGTGAAGGACGGCTTTCACACACACTTATCTCTCAGAACTGAGCAAGTGGAGAGACGTTCGTTCATCTAGCACCAAAGGAACGGGTTGCAGGAGACACTTTTTCTCTGCTTTCTCAGTCTGTTTCCTAGTGCCGGTTTGAAGTTCCTGCAGTTTTCACTGTCAAACCGAGTTGGAGCTAATACCTTCCCATATACATGTAAGGAATGGAGTTTGCAACTGAAAAGAATCTTTGTGTTCCCAACAAGCTAGGTGAAGGACGGCTTTCACACACACTTATCTCTCAGAACTGAGCAAGTGGAGAGACGTTCGTTCATCTAGCACCAAGGGAACGGGTTGCAGGAGACACTTTTTCTCTGCTTTCTCAGTCTGTTTCCTAGTGCCGGTTTGAAGTTCCTGCAGTTTTTACTGTAAAACCGAGTTGGAGCTAGTTCCTCCCCATATATATGTATGAAATTGAGTTTGCAACTGAAAAGAATCTTTGTGTTCCCAACAAGCTAGGTGAAGGACGGCTTTCACACACACTTATCACTCAGAACTGAGCAAGTGGAGAGACGTTCGTTCATCTAGCACCAAGGGAACGGGTTGCAGTAGACACTTTTTCTCTGCTTTCTCAGTCTGTTTCCTAGTGCCGGTTTGAAGTTCCTGCAGTTTTCACTGTCAAACCGAGTTGGAGCTTGTACCTCCCCATATACATGTATGGAATGGAGATGGCAACTGAAAAGAAACTTTGTGTTCCCAACAAGCTAGGTGAAGGACGGCTTTCATACACACTTATCTCTCAGAAATTAGCAATTGGAGAGACGTTCGTTCATCTAGCACCAAGGGAACGGGTTGCAGGAGACACTTTTCTCTGCTTTCTCAGTCTGTTTCCTAGTGCCGGTTTGAAGTTCCTGCAGTTTTCACTGTAAAACCGAGTTGGAGCTAGTTCCTCCCCATATATATGAATGAAATTGAGTTTGCAACTGAAAAGAATCTTTGTGTTCCCAACAAGCTAGTTGAAGGACGGCTTTCACACACACTTATCTCTCAGAACTGAGCAAGTGGAGAGACGTTCGTTCATCTAGCACCAAGGGAACGGGTTGCAGGAGACAGTTTTTATCTGCTTTCTCAGTCTGTTTCCTAGTGCCGGTTTGAAGTTCCTGCAGTTTTCACTGTCAAACCGAGTTGGAGCTAGTACCTCCCCATATACATGTATGGAATGGCGATTGCAACTGAAAAGAAACTTTGTGTTCCCAACAAGCTAGGTGAAGGACGGCTTTCACACACACTTATCTCTCAGAAATTAGCAATTGGAGAGACGTTCGTTCATCAAGCACCAAGGGAACGGGTTGCAGGAGACACTTTTTCTCTGCTTTCTCAGTCTGTTTCCTAGTGCCGGTTTGAAGTTCCTGCAGTTTTCACTGTAAAACCGAGTTGGAGCTAGTACCTCCCCATATATATGTATGGAATGGAGTTTGCAACTGAAAAGAAACTTTGTGTTCCCAACAAGCTATGTGAAGGACGGCTTTCACACACACTTATCTCTCAGAACTGAGCAACTGGAGAGACGTTCGTTCATCTAGCACCAACGGAACGGGTTGCAGGAGTCACATTTTCTCTGCTTTCTCAGTCTGTTTCCTAGTGCCGGTTTGAAGTTCCTGCAGTTTTCACTGTCAAACCGAGTTGGAGCTAGTACCTCCCCATATACATGTATGGAATGGAGATTGCAACTGAAAAGAAACTTTGTGTTCCCAACAAGCTAGGTCTAGGACGGCTTTCACACACACTTATCTCTCAGAAATTAGCAATTGGAGAGTAGTTCGTTCATCTAGCACCAATGGAACGGGTTGCAGGATACACTTTTTCTCTGCTTTCTCAGTATGTTTCCTAGTGCCGGTTTGAAGTTCCTGCAGTTTTCACTGTAAAACAGAGTTGGAGCTAGTACCTCCCCATATATATGTATGGAATGGAATTTGCAACTTAAAAGAAACTTTGTGTTCCCAACAAGCTAGGTGAAGGACGGCTTTCACACACACTTATCTCTCAGAACTGAGCAAGTGGAGAGACGTTAGTTCATCTAGCACCAAGGGAACAGGTTGCAGGAGACACTTTTCTCAGCTTTCTCAGTCTGTTTTCTAGTGACGGTTTGAAGTTCCTGCAGTTTTCACTGTTAAACCGAGTTGGAGCTATCACCTACCCATATATATGTATGGAATGGAATTTGCAACTGAAAAGAAACTTTGTGTTCCCAACAAGCTAGGTGAAGGACGGCTTTCACACACACGTATCTCTCAGAACTGAGCAAGTGGAGAGACGTTCGTTCATCTAGCACCAAGGGAACGGGTTGCAGGAGAAATTTTTTCTCTGCTTTCTCAGTCTGTTTCCTAGTGCCGGTTTGAAGTTCCTGCAGTTTTCACTGTAAAACCGAGTTGGAGCTAGTACCTCCCCATATATATGTATGGAATGGAGTTTGCAACTGAAAAGAAACTTTGTGTTCCCAATAAGCTAGGTGAAGGACGGCTTTCACACACACTTATCTCTCAGAACTGAGCAAGTGGAGAGACGTTCGTTCATCTAGCACCAAGTAACGGGTTGCAATAGACAGTTTTTCTCTGCTTTCTCAGTCTGTTTCCTAGTGCCGGTTTGAACTTCCTGCAGTTTTCACTGTAAAACCGAGTTTTAGCTAGTACCTCCCCATATATATGTATGGAATGGAGTTTGCAACTGAAAAGGATCTTTGTGTTCCCAACAAGCTAGGTGAAGGACGGCTTTCACACACACTTATCTCTCAGAACTGAGCAAGTGGAAAGACGTTCGTTCATCTAGCACCAAGGGAACGGGTTGCAGGAGACACTTTTTCTCTGCTTTCTCAGTCTGTTTCCTAGTGCCGGTTTGAAGTTCCTGCAGTTTTCACTGTAAAACCGAGTTGGAGCTAGTACCTCCCATATACATGTAAGGAATGGAGTTTGCAACTGAAAAGAAACTTTGTGTTCCCAACAAGCTAGGTGAAGGACGGCTTTCACACACACGTATCTCTCAGAACTGAGCAAGTGGAGAGACGTTCGTTCATCTAGCACCAAGGGAACGGGTTGCAGGAGACACTTTTTCTCTGCTTTCTCAGTCTGTTTCCTAGTGCCGGTTTGAAGTTCCTGCAGTTTTCACTGTAAAACCGAGTTGGAGCTAGTTCCTCCCCAAATATATGTATGAAATTGAGTTTGCAACTGAAAAGAATCTTTGTGTTCCCAACAAGCTAGGTGAAGGACGGCTTTCACACACACTTATCTCTCAGAACTGAGCAAGTGGAGAGACGTTCGTTCATCTAGCACCAAGGGAACGGGTTGCAGTAGACACTTTTTCTCTGCTTTCTCAGTCTGTTTCCTAGTGCCGGTTTGAAGTTCCTGCAGTTTTCACTGTCAAACCGAGTTGGAGCTAGTACCTCCCCATATACATGTATGGAATGGAGATGGCAACTGAAAAGAAACTTTGTGTTCCCAACAAGCTAGGTGAAGGACGGCTTTCACACACACTTATCTCTCAGAACTGAGCAAGTTTAGAGACGTTCGTTCATCTAGCACCAAGGGAACTGGTTGCAGTAGACACTTTTTCTCTGCTTTCTCAGTCTGTTTCCTAGTGCCGTTTTGAAATTCCTGCAGTTTTCACTGTAAAACCGAGTTGGAGCTAGTTCCTCCCCATATATATGTATGAAATTGAGTTTGCAACTGAAAAGAATCTTTGTGTTCCCAACAAGCTAGGTGAAGGACGGCTTTCACACACACTTATCTCTCAGAACTGAGCAAGTTTAGAGACGTTCGTTCATCTAGCACCAAGGGAACTGGTTGCAGTAGACACTTTTTCTCTGCTTTCTCAGTCTGTTTCCTAGTGCCGGTTTGAAGTTCCTGCAGTTTTCACTGTCAAACCGAGTTGGAGCTAGTACCTCCCCATATACATGTATGGAATGGAGATTGCAACTGAAAAGAAACTTTGTGTTCCCAACAAGCTAGGTGAAGGACGGCTTTCACACACACTTATCTCTCAGAAATTAGCAATTGGAGAGACGTTCGTTCATCTAGCACCAAGGGAACGGGTTGCAGGAGACACTTTTCTCTGCTTTCTCAGTCTGTTTCCTTGTGACGGTTTGAAGTTCCTGCAGTTTTCACTGTAAAACCGAGTTGGAGCTATTACCTACCCATATATATGTATGGAATGGAGATTGCAACTGAAAAGAAACTTTGTGTTCCCAACAAGCTAGGTGAAGGACGGCTTTCACACACACGTATCTCTCAGAACTGAGCAAGTGGATAGACGTTCGTTCATCTAGCACCAAAGGAACGGGTTCCAGGAGACATTTTTTCTCTGCTTTCTCAGTCTGTTTCCTAGTGCCGGTTTGAAGTTCCTGCAGTTTTCACTGTCAAACCGAGTTGGAGCTAGTAACTACCCATATATATGTATGGAATGGAGTTTGCAACTGAAAAGAAACTTTGTGTTCCCAATAAGCTAGGTGAAGGACGGCTTTCACACACACTTATCTCTCAGAACTGAGCAAGTGGAGAGACGTTCGTTCATCTAGCACCAAAGGAACGGGTTGCAGGAGGCACTTTTTCTCTGCTTTCTCAGTCTGTTTCCTAGTGCCGGTATGAACTTCCTGCAGTTTTCACTGTAAAACCGAGTTTTAGCTAGTACCTCCCCATATATATGTATGGAATGGAGTTTGCAACTGAAAAGTATCTTTGTGTTCCCAACAAGCTAGGTGAAGGACGGCTTTCACACACACTTATCTCTCAGAACTGAGCAAGTGAAGAGACGTTCGTTCATCTAGCACCAAGGGAACGGGTTGCAGGAGACACTTTTTCCCTGCTTTCTCAGTCTGTTTCCTAGTGCCGGTTTGAAGTTCCTGCAGTTTTCACTGTAAAACCGAGTTGGAGCTAGTACCTCCCCTATACATGTAAGGAATGGAGTTTGCAACTGAAAAGAAACTTTGTGTTCCCAACAAGCTAGGTGAAGGACGGCTTTCACACACACGTATCTCTCAGAACTGAGCAAGTGGAGAGACGTTCGTTCATCTAGCACCAAGGGACCGGGTTGCAGGAGACACTTTTTCTCTGCTTTCTCAGTCTGTTTCCTAGTGCCGGTTTGAAGTTCCTGCAGTTTTCACTGTAAAACCGAGTTGGAGCTAGTTCCTCCCCATATATATGTATGAAATTGAGTTTGCAACTGAAAAGAATCTTTGTGTTCCCAACAAGCTAGGTGAAGGACAGCTTTCACACACACTTATCTCTCAGAACTGAGCAAGTGGAGAGACGTTCGTTCATCTAGCACCAAGGGAACGGGTTGCAGTAGACACTTTTTCTCTGCTTTCTCAGTCTGTTTCCTAGTGCCGGTTTGAAGTTCCTGCAGTTTTCACTGTCAAACCGAGTTGGAGCTAGTACCTCCCCATATACATGTATGGAATGGAGATGGCAACTGAAAAGAAACTTTGTGTTCCCAACAAGCTAGGTGAAGGACGGCTTTCACACACACTTATCTCTCAGAAATTAGCAATTGGAGAGACGTTCGTTCATCTAGCACCAAGGGAACGGGTTGCAGGAGACACTTTTTCTCTGCTTTCTCAGTCTGTTTCCTAGTGCCGGTTTGAAGTTCCTGCAGTTTTCACTGTAAAACCGAGTTGGAGCTAGTTCCTCCCCATATATATGTAAGAAATTGAGTTTGCAACTGAAAAGAATCTTTGTTTTCCCAACAAGCTAGGTGAAGGACGGCTTTCACACACACTTATCTCTCAGAACTGAGCAAGTTTAGAGACGTTCGTTCATCTAGCACCAAGGGAACTGGTTGCAGTAGACACTTTTTCTCTGCTTTCTCAGTCTGTTTCCTAGTGCCGTTTTGAAGTTCCTGCAGTTTTCACTGTAAAACCGAGTTGGAGCTAGTTCCTCCCCATATATATGTATGAAATTGAGTTTGCAACTGAAAAGAATCTTTGTTTTCCCAACAAGCTAGGTGAAGGACGGCTTTCACACACACTTATCTCTCAGAACTGAGCAAGTTTAGAGACGTTCGTTCATCTAGCACCAAGGGAACTGGTTGCAGTAGACACTTTTTCTCTGCTTTCTCAGTCTGTTTCCTAGTGCCGGTTTGAAGTTCCTGCAGTTTTCACTGTCAAACCTAGTTGGAGCTAGTACCTCCCCATATACATGTATGGAATGGAGATTGCAACTGAAAAGAAACTTTGTGTTCCCAACAAGCTAGGTGAAGGACGGCTTTCACACACACTTATCTCTCAGAAATTAGCAATTGGAGAGACGTTCGTTCATCTAGCACCAAGGGAACGGGTTGCAGGAGACACTTTTCTCTGCTTTCTCAGTCTGTTTCCTTGTGACGGTTTGAAGTTCCTGCAGATTTCACTGTAAAACCGAGTTGGAGCTATTACCTACCCATATATATGTATGGAATGCAGTTTGCAACTGAAAAGTAACTTTGTGTTCCCAACAAGCTAGGTGAAGGACGGCTTTCACACACACGTATCTCTCAGAACTGAGCAAGTGGATAGACGTTCGTTCATCTAGCACCAAAGGAACGGGTTCCAGGAGACATTTTTTCTCTGTTTTCTCAGTCTGTTTCCTAGTGCCGGTTTGAAGTTCCTGCAGTTTTCACTGTCAAACCGAGTTGGAGCTAGTAACTCCCCATATATATGTATTGAATGGAGTTTGCAACTGAAAAGAAACTTTGTGTTCCCAATAAGCTAGGTGAAGGACGGCTTTCACACACACTTATCTCTCAGAACTGAGCAAGTGGAGAGACGTTCGTTCATCTAGCACCAAAGGAACGGGTTGCAGGAGGCACTTTTTCTCTGCTTTCTCAGTCTGTTTCCTAGTGCCGGTTTGAACTTCCTGCAGTTTTCACTGTAAAACCGAGTTGGAGCTAGTTCCTCCCCATATATATGTATGAAATTGAGTTTGCAACTGAAAAGAATCTTTGTGTTCCCAACAAGCTAGGTGAAGTACGGCTTTCACACACACTTATCACTCAGAACTGAGCAAGTGGAGAGACGTTCGTTCATCTAGCACCAAGGGAACGGGTTGCAGTAGACACTTTTTCTCTGCTTTCTCAGTCTGTTTCCTAGTGCCGGTTTGAAGTTCCTGCAGTTTTCACTGTCAAACCGAGTTGGAGCTTGTACCTCCCCATATACATGTATGGAATGGAGATGGCAACTGAAAAGAAACTTTGTGTTCCCAACAAGCTAGGTGAAGGACGGCTTTCATACACACTTATCTCTCAGAAATTAGCAATTGGAGAGACGTTCGTTCATCTAGCACCAAGGGAACGGGTTGCAGGAGACACTTTTCTCTGCTTTCTCAGTCTGTTTCCTAGTGCCGGTTTGAAGTTCCTGCAGTTTTCACTGTAAAACCGAGTTGGAGCTAGTTCCTCCCCATATATATGAATGAAATTGAGTTTGCAACTGAAAAGAATCTTTGTGTTCCCAACAAGCTAGTTGAAGGACGGCTTTCACACACACTTATCTCTCAGAACTGAGCAAGTGGAGAGACGTTCGTTCATCTAGCACCAAGGGAACGGGTTGCAGGAGACAGTTTTTATCTGCTTTCTCAGTCTGTTTCCTAGTGCCGGTTTGAAGTTCCTGCAGTTTTCACTGTCAAACCGAGTTGGAGCTAGTACCTCCCCATATACATGTATGGAATGGCGATTGCAACTGAAAAGAAACTTTGTGTTCCCAACAAGCTAGGTGAAGGACGGCTTTCACACACACTTATCTCTCAGAAATTAGCAATTGGAGAGACGTTCGTTCATCAAGCACCAAGGGAACGGGTTGCAGGAGACACTTTTTCTCTGCTTTCTCAGTCTGTTTCCTAGTGCCGGTTTGAAGTTCCTGCAGTTTTCACTGTAAAACCGAGTTGGAGCTAGTACCTCCCCATATATATGTATGGAATGGAGTTTGCAACTGAAAAGAAACTTTGTGTTCCCAACAAGCTATGTGAAGGACGGCTTTCACACACACTTATCTCTCAGAACTGAGCAACTGGAGAGACGTTCGTTCATCTAGCACCAACGGAACGGGTTGCAGGAGTCACATTTTCTCTGCTTTCTCAGTCTGTTTCCTAGTGCCGGTTTGAAGTTCCTGCAGTTTTCACTGTCAAACCGAGTTGGAGCTAGTACCTCCCCATATACATGTATGGAATGGAGATTGCAACTGAAAAGAAACTTTGTGTTCCCAACAAGCTAGGTCTAGGACGGCTTTCACACACACTTATCTCTCAGAAATTAGCAATTGGAGAGTAGTTCGTTCATCTAGCACCAATGGAACGGGTTGCAGGATACACTTTTTCTCTGCTTTCTCAGTATGTTTCCTAGTGCCGGTTTGAAGTTCCTGCAGTTTTCACTGTAAAACAGAGTTGGAGCTAGTACCTCCCCATATATATGTATGGAATGGAATTTGCAACTTAAAAGAAACTTTGTGTTCCCAACAAGCTAGGTGAAGGACGGCTTTCACACACACTTATCTCTCAGAACTGAGCAAGTGGAGAGACGTTAGTTCATCTAGCACCAAGGGAACAGGTTGCAGGAGACACTTTTCTCAGCTTTCTCAGTCTGTTTTCTAGTGACGGTTTGAAGTTCCTGCAGTTTTCACTGTTAAACCGAGTTGGAGCTATCACCTACCCATATATATGTATGGAATGGAATTTGCAACTGAAAAGAAACTTTGTGTTCCCAACAAGCTAGGTGAAGGACGGCTTTCACACACACGTATCTCTCAGAACTGAGCAAGTGGAGAGACGTTCGTTCATCTAGCACCAAGGGAACGGGTTGCAGGAGAAATTTTTTCTCTGCTTTCTCAGTCTGTTTCCTAGTGCCGGTTTGAAGTTCCTGCAGTTTTCACTGTAAAACCGAGTTGGAGCTAGTACCTCCCCATATATATGTATGGAATGGAGTTTGCAACTGAAAAGAAACTTTGTGTTCCCAATAAGCTAGGTGAAGGACGGCTTTCACACACACTTATCTCTCAGAACTGAGCAAGTGGAGAGACGTTCGTTCATCTAGCACCAAGTAACGGGTTGCAATAGACAGTTTTTCTCTGCTTTCTCAGTCTGTTTCCTAGTGCCGGTTTGAACTTCCTGCAGTTTTCACTGTAAAACCGAGTTTTAGCTAGTACCTCCCCATATATATGTATGGAATGGAGTTTGCAACTGAAAAGGATCTTTGTGTTCCCAACAAGCTAGGTGAAGGACGGCTTTCACACACACTTATCTCTCAGAACTGAGCAAGTGGAAAGACGTTCGTTCATCTAGCACCAAGGGAACGGGTTGCAGGAGACACTTTTTCTCTGCTTTCTCAGTCTGTTTCCTAGTGCCGGTTTGAAGTTCCTGCAGTTTTCACTGTAAAACCGAGTTGGAGCTAGTACCTCCCATATACATGTAAGGAATGGAGTTTGCAACTGAAAAGAAACTTTGTGTTCCCAACAAGCTAGGTGAAGGACGGCTTTCACACACACGTATCTCTCAGAACTGAGCAAGTGGAGAGACGTTCGTTCATCTAGCACCAAGGGAACGGGTTGCAGGAGACACTTTTTCTCTGCTTTCTCAGTCTGTTTCCTAGTGCCGGTTTGAAGTTCCTGCAGTTTTCACTGTAAAACCGAGTTGGAGCTAGTTCCTCCCCAAATATATGTATGAAATTGAGTTTGCAACTGAAAAGAATCTTTGTGTTCCCAACAAGCTAGGTGAAGGACGGCTTTCACACACACTTATCTCTCAGAACTGAGCAAGTGGAGAGACGTTCGTTCATCTAGCACCAAGGGAACGGGTTGCAGTAGACACTTTTTCTCTGCTTTCTCAGTCTGTTTCCTAGTGCCGGTTTGAAGTTCCTGCAGTTTTCACTGTCAAACCGAGTTGGAGCTAGTACCTCCCCATATACATGTATGGAATGGAGATGGCAACTGAAAAGAAACTTTGTGTTCCCAACAAGCTAGGTGAAGGACGGCTTTCACACACACTTATCTCTCAGAACTGAGCAAGTTTAGAGACGTTCGTTCATCTAGCACCAAGGGAACTGGTTGCAGTAGACACTTTTTCTCTGCTTTCTCAGTCTGTTTCCTAGTGCCGTTTTGAAATTCCTGCAGTTTTCACTGTAAAACCGAGTTGGAGCTAGTTCCTCCCCATATATATGTATGAAATTGAGTTTGCAACTGAAAAGAATCTTTGTGTTCCCAACAAGCTAGGTGAAGGACGGCTTTCACACACACTTATCTCTCAGAACTGAGCAAGTTTAGAGACGTTCGTTCATCTAGCACCAAGGGAACTGGTTGCAGTAGACACTTTTTCTCTGCTTTCTCAGTCTGTTTCCTAGTGCCGGTTTGAAGTTCCTGCAGTTTTCACTGTCAAACCGAGTTGGAGCTAGTACCTCCCCATATTCATGTATGGAATGGAGATTGCAACTGAAAAGAAACTTTGTGTTCCCAACAAGCTAGGTGAAGGACGGCTTTCACACACACTTATCTCTCAGAAATTAGCAATTGGAGAGACGTTCGTTCATCTAGCACCAAGGGAACGGGTTGCAGGAGACACTTTTCTCTGCTTTCTCAGTCTGTTTCCTTGTGACGGTTTGAAGTTCCTGCAGTTTTCACTGTAAAACCGAGTTGGAGCTATTACCTACCCATATATATGTATGGAATGGAGATTGCAACTGAAAAGAAACTTTGTGTTCCCAACAAGCTAGGTGAAGGACGGCTTTCACACACACGTATCTCTCAGAACTGAGCAAGTGGATAGACGTTCGTTCATCTAGCACCAAAGGAACGGGTTCCAGGAGACATTTTTTCTCTGCTTTCTCAGTCTGTTTCCTAGTGCCGGTTTGAAGTTCCTGCAGTTTTCACTGTCAAACCGAGTTGGAGCTAGTAACTACCCATATATATGTATGGAATGGAGTTTGCAACTGAAAAGAAACTTTGTGTTCCCAATAAGCTAGGTGAAGGACGGCTTTCACACACACTTATCTCTCAGAACTGAGCAAGTGGAGAGACGTTCGTTCATCTAGCACCAAAGGAACGGGTTGCAGGAGGCACTTTTTCTCTGCTTTCTCAGTCTGTTTCCTAGTGCCGGTATGAACTTCCTGCAGTTTTCACTGTAAAACCGAGTTTTAGCTAGTACCTCCCCATATATATGTATGGAATGGAGTTTGCAACTGAAAAGTATCTTTGTGTTCCCAACAAGCTAGGTGAAGGACGGCTTTCACACACACTTATCTCTCAGAACTGAGCAAGTGAAGAGACGTTCGTTCATCTAGCACCAAGGGAACGGGTTGCAGGAGACACTTTTTCCCTGCTTTCTCAGTCTGTTTCCTAGTGCCGGTTTGAAGTTCCTGCAGTTTTCACTGTAAAACCGAGTTGGAGCTAGTACCTCCCATATACATGTAAGGAATGGAGTTTGCAACTGAAAAGAAACTTTGTGTTCCCAACAAGCTAGGTGAAGGACGGCTTTCACACACACGTATCTCTCAGAACTGAGCAAGTGGAGAGACGTTCGTTCATCTAGCACCAAGGGACCGGGTTGCAGGAGACAGTTTTTCTCTGCTTTCTCAGTCTGTTTCCTAGTGCCGGTTTGAAGTTCCTGCAGTTTTCACTGTAAAACCGAGTTGGAGCTAGTTCCTCCCCATATATATGTATGAAATTGAGTTTGCAACTGAAAAGAATCTTTGTGTTCCCAACAAGCTAGGTGAAGGACAGCTTTCACACACACTTATCTCTCAGAACTGAGCAAGTGGAGAGACGTTCGTTCATCTAGCACCAAGGGAACGGGTTGCAGTAGACACTTTTTCTCTGCTTTCTCAGTCTGTTTCCTAGTGCCGGTTTGAAGTTCCTGCAGTTTTCACTGTCAAACCGAGTTGGAGCTAGTACCTCCCCATATACATGTATGGAATGGAGATGGCAACTGAAAAGAAACTTTGTGTTCCCAACAAGCTAGGTGAAGGACGGCTTTCACACACACTTATCTCTCAGAAATTAGCAATTGGAGAGACGTTCGTTCATCTAGCACCAAGGGAACGGGTTGCAGGAGACACTTTTTCTCTGCTTTCTCAGTCTGTTTCCTAGTGCCGGTTTGAAGTTCCTGCAGTTTTCACTGTAAAACCGAGTTGGAGCTAGTTCCTCCCCATATATATGTAAGAAATTGAGTTTGCAACTGAAAAGAATCTTTGTTTTCCCAACAAGCTAGGTGAAGGACGGCTTTCACACACACTTATCTCTCAGAACTGAGCAAGTTTAGAGACGTTCGTTCATCTAGCACCAAGGGAACTGGTTGCAGTAGACACTTTTTCTCTGCTTTCTCAGTCTGTTTCCTAGTGCCGTTTTGAAGTTCCTGCAGTTTTCACTGTAAAACCGAGTTGGAGCTAGTTCCTCCCCATATATATGTATGAAATTGAGTTTGCAACTGAAAAGAATCTTTGTTTTCCCAACAAGCTAGGTGAAGGACGGCTTTCACACACACTTATCTCTCAGAACTGAGCAAGTTTAGAGACGTTCGTTCATCTAGCACCAAGGGAACTGGTTGCAGTAGACACTTTTTCTCTGCTTTCTCAGTCTGTTTCCTAGTGCCGGTTTGAAGTTCCTGCAGTTTTCACTGTCAAACCTAGTTGGAGCTAGTACCTCCCCATATACATGTATGGAATGGAGATTGCAACTGAAAAGAAACTTTGTGTTCCCAACAAGCTAGGTGAAGGACGGCTTTCACACACACTTATCTCTCAGAAATTAGCAATTGGAGAGACGTTCGTTCATCTAGCACCAAGGGAACGGGTTGCAGGAGACACTTTTCTCTGCTTTCTCAGTCTGTTTCCTTGTGACGGTTTGAAGTTCCTGCAGATTTCACTGTAAAACCGAGTTGGAGCTATTACCTACCCATATATATGTATGGAATGCAGTTTGCAACTGAAAAGTAACTTTGTGTTCCCAACAAGCTAGGTGAAGGACGGCTTTCACACACACGTATCTCTCAGAACTGAGCAAGTGGATAGACGTTCGTTCATCTAGCACCAAAGGAACGGGTTCCAGGAGACATTTTTTCTCTGTTTTCTCAGTCTGTTTCCTAGTGCCGGTTTGAAGTTCCTGCAGTTTTCACTGTCAAACCGAGTTGGAGCTAGTAACTCCCCATATATATGTATTGAATGGAGTTTGCAACTGAAAAGAAACTTTGTGTTCCCAATAAGCTAGGTGAAGGACGGCTTTCACACACACTTATCTCTCAGAACTGAGCAAGTGGAGAGACGTTCGTTCATCTAGCACCAAAGGAACGGGTTGCAGGAGGCACTTTTTCTCTGCTTTCTCAGTCTGTTTCCTAGTGCCGGTTTGAACTTCCTGCAGTTTTCACTGTAAAACCGAGTTTTAGCTAGTACCTCCCCATATATATGTATGGAATGGAGTTTGCAACTGAAAAGTATCTTTGTGTTCCCAACAAGCTAGGTGAAGGACGGCTTTCACACACACTTATCTCTCAGAACTGAGCAAGTGGAGAGACGTTCGTTCATCTAGCACCAAGGGAACGGGTTGCAGGAGACACTTTTTCTCTGCTTTCTCAGTCTGTTTCCTAGTGCCGGTTTGAAGTTCCTGCAGTTTTCACTGTAAAACCGAGTTGGAGCTAGTACCTCCCATATACATGTAAGGAATGGAGTTTGCAACTGAAAAGAAACTTTGTGTTCCCAACAAGCTAGGTGAAGGACGGCTTTCACACACACGTATCTCTCAGAACTGAGCAAGTGGAGAGACGTTCGTTCATCTAGCACCAAGGGACCGGGTTGCAGGAGACACTTTTTCTCTGCTTTCTCAGTCTGTTTCCTAGTGCCGGTTTGAAGTTCCTGCAGTTTTCACTGTAAAACCGAGTTGGAGCTAGTTCCTCCCCATATATATGTATGAAATTGAGTTTGCAACTGAAAAGAATCTTTGTGTTCCCAACAAGCTAGGTGAAGGACGGCTTTCACACACACTTATCTCTCAGAACTGAGCAAGTGGAGAGACGTTCGTTCATCTAGCACCAAGGGAACGGGTTGCAGTAGACACTTTTTCTCTGCTTTCTCAGTCTGTTTCCTAGTGCCGGTTTGAAGTTCCTGCAGTTTTCACTGTCAAACCGAGTTGGAGCTAGTACCTCCCCATATACATGTATGGAATGGAGATGACAACTGAAAAGAAACTTTGTGTTCCCAACAAGCTAGGTGAAGGACGGCTTTCACACACAGTTATCTCTCAGAAATTAGCAATTGGAGAGACGTTCGTTCATCTAGCACCAAGGGAACGGGTTGCAGGAGACACTTTTTCTCTGCTTTCTCAGTCTGTTTCCTAGTGCCGGTTTGAAGTTCCTGCAGTTTTCACTGTAAAACCGAGTTGGAGCTAGTTCCTCCCCATATATATGTATGAAATTGAGTTTGCAACTGAAAAGAATCTTTGTTTTCCCAACAAGCTAGGTGAAGGACGGCTTTCACACACACTTATCTCTCAGAACTGAGCAAGTTTAGAGACGTTCGTTCATCTAGCACCAAGGGAACTGGTTGCAGTAGACACTTTTTCTCTGCTTTCTCAGTCTGTTTCCTAGTGCCGTTTTGAAGTTCCTGCAGTTTTCACTGTAAAACCGAGTTGGAGCTAGTTCCTCCCCATATATATGTATGAAATTGAGTTTGCAACTGAAAAGAATCTTTGTTTTCCCAACAAGCTAGGTGAAGGACGGCTTTCACACACACTTATCTCTCAGAACTGAGCAAGTTTAGAGACGTTCGTTCATCTAGCACCAAGGGAACTGGTTGCAGTAGACACTTTTTCTCTGCTTTCTCAGTCTGTTTCCTAGTGCCGGTTTGAAGTTCCTGCAGTTTTCACTGTCAAACCGAGTTGGAGCTAGTACCTCCCCATATACATGTATGGAATGGAGATTGCAACTGAAAAGAAACTTTGTGTTCCCAACAAGCTAGGTGAAGGACGGCTTTCACACACACTTATCTCTCAGAAATTAGCAATTGGAGAGACGTTCGTTCATCTAGCACCAAGGGAACGGGTTGCAGGAGACACTTTTTCTCTGCTTTCTCAGTCTGTTTCCTAGTGCCGGTTTGAAGTTCCTGCAGTTTTCACTGTAAAACCGAGTTGGAGCTAGTACCTCCCATATACATTTAAGGAATGGAGTTTGCAACTGAAAAGAAACTTTGTGTTCCCAACAAGCTAGGTGAAGGACGGCTTTCACACACACGTATCTCTCAGAACTGAGCAAGTGGAGAGACGTTCGTTCATCTAGCACCAAGGGACCGGGTTGCAGGAGACACTTTTTCTCTGCTTTCTCAGTCTGTTTCCTAGTGCCGGTTTGAAGTTCCTGCAGTTTTCACTGTAAAACCGAGTTGGAGCTAGTTCCTCCCCATATATATGTATGAAATTGAGTTTGCAACTGAAAAGAATCTTTGTGTTCCCAACAAGCTAGGTGAAGGACGGCTTTCACACACACTTATCTCTCAGAACTGAGCAAGTGGAGAGACGTTCGTTCATCTAGCACCAAGGGAACGGGTTGCAGTAGACACTTTTTCTCTGCTTTCTCAGTCTGTTTCCTAGTGCCGGTTTGAAGTTCCTGCAGTTTTCACTGTCAAACCGAGTTGGAGCTAGTACCTCCCCATATACATGTATGGAATGGAGATGGCAACTGAAAAGAAACTTTGTGTTCCCAACAAGCTAGGTGAAGGACGGCTTTCACACACACTTATCTCTCAGAAATTAGCAATTGGAGAGACGTTCGTTCATCTAGCACCAAGGGAACGGGTTGCAGGAGACACTTTTTCTCTGCTTTCTCAGTCTGTTTCCTAGTGCCGGTTTGAAGTTCCTGCAGTTTTCACTGTAAAACCGAGTTGGAGCTAGTTCCTCCCCATATATATGTATGAAATTGAGTTTGCAACTGAAAAGAATCTTTGTTTTCCCAACAAGCTAGGTGAAGGACGGCTTTCACACACACTTATCTCTCAGAACTGAGCAAGTTTAGAGACGTTCGTTCATCTAGCACCAAGGGAACTGGTTGCAGTAGACACTTTTTCTCTGCTTTCTCAGTCTGTTTCCTAGTGCCGTTTTGAAGTTCCTGCAGTTTTCACTGTAAAACCGAGTTGGAGCTGGTTCCTCCCCATATATATGTATGAAATTGAGTTTGCAACTGAAAAGAATCTTTGTTTTCCCAACAAGCTAGGTGAAGGACGGCTTTCACACACACTTATCTCTCAGAACTGAGCAAGTTTAGAGACGTTCGTTCATCTAGCACCAAGGGAACTGGTTGCAGTAGACACTTTTTCTCTGCTTTCTCAGTCTGTTTCCTAGTGTCGGTTTGAAGTTCCTGCAGTTTTCACTGTCAAACCGAGTTGGAGCTAGTACCTCCCCATATACATGTATGGAATGGAGATTGCAACTGAAAAGAAACTTTGTGTTCCCAACAAGCTAGGTGAAGGACGGCTTTCACACACACTTATCTCTCAGAAATTAGCAATTGGAGAGACGTTCGTTCATCTAGCACCAAGGGAACGGGTTCCAGGAGACATTTTTTCTCTGTTTTCTCAGTCTGTTTCCTAGTGCCGGTTTGAAGTTCCTGCAGTTTTCACTGTCAAACCGAGTTGGAGCTAGTAACTCCCCATATATATGTATGGAATGGAGTTTGCAACTGAAAAGAAACTTTGTGTTCCCAATAAGCTAGGTGAAGGACGGCTTTCACACACACTTATCTCTCAGAACTGAGCAAGTGGAGAGACGTTCGTTCATCTAGCACCAAAGGAACGGGTTGCAGGAGGCACTTTTTCTCTGCTTTCTCAGTCTGTTTCCTAGTGCCGGTTTGAACTTCCTGCAGTTTTCACTGTAAAACCGAGTTTTAGCTAGTACCTCCCCATATATATGTATGGAATGGAGTTTGCAACTGAAAAGTATCTTTGTGTTCCCAACAAGCTAGGTGAAGGACGGCTTTCACACACACTTATCTCTCAGAACTGAGCAAGTGGAGAGACGTTCGTTCATCTAGCACCAAGGGAACGGGTTGCAGGAGACACTTTTTCTCTGCTTTCTCAGTCTGTTTCCTAGTGCCGGTTTGAAGTTCCTGCAGTTTTCACTGTAAAACCGAGTTGGAGCTAGTACCTCCCATATACATATAAGGAATGGAGTTTGCAACTGAAAAGAAACTTTGTGTTCCCAACAAGCTAGGTGAAGGACGGCTTTCACACACACGTATCTCTCAGAACTGAGCAAGTGGAGAGACGTTCGTTCATCTAGCACCAAGGGACCGGGTTGCAGGAGACACTTTTTCTCTGCTTTCTCAGTCTGTTTCCTAGTGCCGGTTTGAAGTTCCTGCAGTTTTCACTGTAAAACCGAGTTGGAGCTAGTTCCTCCCCATATATATGTATGAAATTGAGTTTGCAACTGAAAAGAATCTTTGTGTTCCCAACAAGCTAGGTGAAGGACGGCTTTCACACACACTTATCTCTCAGAACTGAGCAAGTGGAGAGACGTTCGTTCATCTAGCACCAAGGGAACGGGTTGCAGTAGACACTTTTTCTCTGCTTTCTCAGTCTGTTTCCTAGTGCCGGTTTGAAGTTCCTGCAGTTTTCACTGTCAAACCGAGTTGGAGCTAGTACCTCCCCATATACATGTATGGAATGGAGATGGCAACTGAAAAGAAACTTTGTGTTCCCAACAAGCTAGGTGAAGGACGGCTTTCACACACACTTATCTCTCAGAAATTAGCAATTGGAGAGACGTTCGTTCATCTAGCACCAAGGGAACGGGTTGCAGGAGACACTTTTTCTCTGCTTTCTCAGTCTGTTTCCTAGTGCCGGTTTGAAGTTCCTGCAGTTTTCACTGTAAAACCGAGTTGGAGCTAGTTCCTCCCCATATATATGTATGAAATTGAGTTTGCAACTGAAAAGAATCTTTGTTTTCCCAACAAGCTAGGTGAAGGACGGCTTTCACACACACTTATCTCTCAGAACTGAGCAAGTTTAGAGACGTTCGTTCATCTAGCACCAAGGGAACTGGTTGCAGTAGACACTTTTTCTCTGCTTTCTCAGTCTGTTTCCTAGTGCCGTTTTGAAGTTCCTGCAGTTTTCACTGTAAAACCGAGTTGGAGCTAGTTCCTCCCCATATATATGTATGAAATTGAGTTTGCAACTGAAAAGAATCTTTGTTTTCCCAACAAGCTAGGTGAAGGACGGCTTTCACACACACTTATCTCTCAGAACTGAGCAAGTTTAGAGACGTTCGTTCATCTAGCACCAAGGGAACTGGTTGCAGTAGACACTTTTTCTCTGCTTTCTCAGTCTGTTTCCTAGTGCCGGTTTGAAGTTCCTGCAGTTTTCACTGTCAAACCGAGTTGGAGCTAGTACCTCCCCATATACATGTATGGAATGGAGATTGCAACTGAAAAGAAACTTTGTGTTCCCAACAAGCTAGGTGAAGGACGGCTTTCACACACACTTATCTCTCAGAAATTAGCAATTGGAGAGACGTTCGTTCATCTAGCACCAAGGGAACGGGTTGCAGGAGACACTTTTCTCTGCTTTCTCAGTCTGTTTCCTTGTGACGGTATGAAGTTCCTGCAGTTTTCACTGTAAAACCGAGTTGGAGCTATTACCTACCCATATATATGTATGGAATGGAGATTGCAACTGAAAAGAAACTTTGTGTTCCCAACAAGCTAGGTGAAGGACGGCTTTCACACACACGTATCTCTCAGAACTGAGCAAGTGGAGAGACGTTCGTTCATCTAGCACCAAAGGAAACGGGTTCCAGGAGACATTTTTTCTCTGCTTTCTCAGTCTGTTTCCTAGTGCCGGTTTGAAGTTCCTGCAGTTTTCACTGTCAAACCGAGTTGGAGCTAGTAACTCCCCATATATATGTATGGAATGGAGTTTGCAACTGAAAGAAACTTTGTGTTCCCAATAAGCTAGGTGAAGGACGGCTTTCACACACACTTATCTCTCAGAACTGAGCAAGTGGAGAGACGTTCGTTCATCTAGCACCAAAGGAACGGGTTGCAGGTGGCACTTTTTCTCTGCTTTCTCAGTCTGTTTCCTAGTGCCGGTTTGAACTTCCTGCAGTTTTCACTGTAAAACCGAGTTTTAGCTAGTACCTCCCCATATATATGTATGGAATGGAGTTTGCAACTGAAAAGTATCTTTGTGTTCCCAACAAGCTAGGTGAAGGACGGCTTTCACACACACTTATCTCTCAGAACTGAGCAAGTGGAGAGACGTTCGTTCATCTAGCACCAAGGGAACGGGTTGCAGGAGACACTTTTTCTCTGCTTTCTCAGTCTGTTTCCTAGTGCCGGTTTGAAGTTCCTGCAGTTTTCACTGTAAAACCGAGTTGGAGCTAGTACCTCCCATATACATGTAAGGAATGGAGTTTGCAACTGAAAAGAAACTTTGTGTTCCCAACAAGCTAGGTGAAGGACGGCTTTCACACACACGTATCTCTCAGAACTGAGCAAGTGGAGAGACGTTCGTTCATCTAGCACCAAGGGACCGGGTTGCAGGAGACACTTTTTCTCTGCTTTCTCAGTCTGTTTCCTAGTGCCGGTTTGAAGTTCCTGCAGTTTTCACTGTAAAACCGAGTTGGAGCTAGTTCCTCCCCATATATATGTATGAAATTGAGTTTGCAACTGAAAAGAATCTTTGTGTTCCCAACAAGCTAGGTGAAGGACGGCTTTCACACACACTTATCTCTCAGAACTGAGCAAGTGGAGAGACGTTCGTTCATCTAGCACCAAGGGAACGGGTTGCAGTAGACACTTTTTCTCTGCTTTCTCAGTCTGTTTCCTAGTGCCGGTTTGAAGTTCCTGCAGTTTTCACTGTCAAACCGAGTTGGAGCTAGTACCTCCCCATATACATGTATGGAATGGAGATGGCAACTGAAAAGAAACTTTGTGTTCCCAACAAGCTAGGTGAAGGACGGCTTTCACACACACTTATCTCTCAGAAATTAGCAATTGGAGAGACGTTCGTTCATCTAGCACCAAGGGAACGGGTTGTAGGAGACACTTTTTCTCTGCTTTCTCAGTCTGTTTCCTAGTGCCGGTTTGAAGTTCCTGCAGTTTTCACTGTAAAACCGAGTTGGAGCTAGTTCCTCCCCATATATATGTATGAAATTGAGTTTGCAACTGAAAAGAATCTTTGTTTTCCCAACAAGCTAGGTGAAGGACGGCTTTCACACACACTTATCTCTCAGAACTGAGCAAGTTTAGAGACGTTCGTTCATCTAGCACCAAGGGAACTGGTTGCAGTAGACACTTTTTCTCTGCTTTCTCAGTCTGTTTCCTAGTGCCGTTTTGAAGTTCCTGCAGTTTTCACTGTAAAACCGAGTTGGAGCTAGTTCCTCCCCATATATATGTATGAAATTGAGTTTGCAACTGAAAAGAATCTTTGTTTTCCCAACAAGCTAGGTGAAGGACGGCTTTCACACACACTTATCTCTCAGAACTGAGCAAGTTTAGAGACGTTCGTTCATCTAGCACCAAGGGAACTGGTTGCAGTAGACACTTTTTCTCTGCTTTCTCAGTCTGTTTCCTAGTGCCGGTTTGAAGTTCCTGCAGTTTTCACTGTCAAACCGAGTTGGAGCTAGTACCTCCCCATATACATGTATGGAATGGAGATTGCAACTGAAAAGAAACTTTGTGTTCCCAACAAGCTAGGTGAAGGACGGCTTTCACACACACTTATCTCTCAGAAATTAGCAATTGGAGAGACGTTCGTTCATCTAGCACCAAGGGAACGGGTTGCAGGAGACACTTTTCTCTGCTTTCTCAGTCTGTTTCCTTGTGACGGTATGAAGTTCCTGCAGTTTTCACTGTAAAACCGAGTTGGAGCTAGTACCTACCCATATATATGTATGGAATGGAGATTGCAACTGAAAAGAAACTTTGTGTTCCCAACAAGCTAGGTGAAGGACGGCTTTCACACACACGTATCTCTCAGAACTGAGCAAGTGGAGAGACGTTCGTTCATCTAGCACCAAAGGAACGGGTTCCAGGAGACATTTTTTCTCTGCTTTCTCAGTCTGTTTCCTAGTGCCGGTTTGAAGTTCCTGCAGTTTTCACTGTCAAACCGAGTTGGAGCTAGTAACTCCCCATATATATGTATGGAATGGAGTTTTCAACTGAAAGAAACTTTGTGTTCCCAATAAGCTAGGTGAAGGACGGCTTTCACACACACTTATCTCTCAGAACTGAGCAAGTGGAGAGACGTTCGTTCATCTAGCACCAAAGGAACGGGTTGCAGGAGGCACTTTTTCTCTGCTTTCTCAGTCTGTTTCCTAGTGCCGGTTTGAAGTTCCTGCAGTTATCACTGTAAAACCGAGTTGGAGCTAGTTCCTCCCCATATATATGTATGGAATGGAGTTTGCAACTGAAAAGTATCTTTGTGTTCCCAACAAGCTAGGTGAAGGACGGCTTTCACACACACTTATCTCTCAGAGCTGAGCAAGTGGAGAGACGTTCGTTCATCTAGCACCAAGGGAACGGGTTGCAGGAGACATTTTTTCTCTGCTTTCTCAGTCTGTTTCCTAGTGCCGGTTTGAAGTTCCTACAGTTTTCACTGTAAAACCGAGTTGGAGCTAGTACCTCCCCATATACATGTAAGGAATGGAGTTTGCAACTGAAAAGAAACTTTGTGTTCCCAACAAGCTAGGTGAAGGACGGCTTTCACACACACTTATCTCTCAGAAATGAGCAAGTGGAGAGACGTTCGTTCATCTAGCACCAAGGGAACGGGTTGCAGGAGAAACTTTTTCTGTGCTTTCTCAGTCTGATTCCTAGTGCCGGTTTGAAGTTCCTGCAGTTTTCACTGTAAAACCGAGTTGGAGCTAGTTCCTCCCCATATATATGTATGAAATTGAGTTTGCAACTGAAAAGAATCTTTGTGTTCCCAACAAGCTAGGTGAAGGACGGCTTTCACACACACTTATCTCTCAGAACTGAGCAAGTGGAGAGACGTTCGTTCATCTAGCACCAAGGGAACGGGTTGCAGTAGACACTTTTTCTCTGCTTTCTCAGTCTGTTTCCTAGTGCCGGTTTGAAGTTCCTGCAGGTTTCACTGTAAAACCGAGTTGGAGCTAGTACCTCCCCATATACATGTATGGAATGGAGATTGCAACTGAAAAGAAACTTTGTGTTCCCAACAAGCTAGATGAAGGACGGCTTTCACACTCACTTATCTCTCAGAAATTAGCAATTGCAGAGACGTTAGTTCATCTATCACCAAGGGAACGGGTTGCAGGGACACTTTTTCTCTGCTTTCTCAGTCTGTTTCCTAGTGCCGGTTTGAAGTTCCTGCAGTTTTCACTGTAAAACCGAGTTGGAGCTAGTTCCTCCCCATATATATGAATGAAATTGAGTTTGCAACTGAAAAGAATCTTTGTGTTCCCAACAAGCTAGTTGAAGGACGGCTTTCACACACACTTATCTCTCAGAACTGAGCAAGTGGAGAGACGTTCGTTCATCTAGCACCAAGGGAACGGGTTGCAGTAGACACTTTTTCTCTGCTTTCTCAGTCTGTTTCCTAGTGCCGGTTTGAAGTTCCTGCAGGTTTCACTGTAAAACCGAGTTGGAGCTAGTACCTCCCCATATACATGTATGGAATGGAGATTGCAACTGAAAAGAAACTTTGTGTTCCCAACAAGCTAGATGAAGGACGGCTTTCACACTCACTTATCTCTCAGAAATTAGCAATTGCAGAGACATTAGTTCATCTATCACCAAGGGAACGGGTTGCAGGAGACAGTTTTTATCTGCTTTCTCAGTCTGTTTCCTAGTGCCGGTTTGAAGTTCCTGCAGTTTTCACTGTCAAACCGAGTTGGAGCTAGTACCTCCCCATATACATGTATGGAATGGCGATTGCAACTGAAAAGAAACTTTGTGTTCCCAACAAGCTAGGTGAAGGACGGCTTTCACACACACTTATCTCTCAGAAATTAGCAATTGTAGAGACGTTCGTTCATCAAGCACCAAGGGAACGGGTTGCAGGAGACACTTTTTCTCTGCTTTCTCAGTCTGTTTCCTAGTGCCGGTTTGAAGTTCCTGCAGTTTTCACTGTAAAACCGAGTTGGAGCTAGTACCTCCCCATATATATGTATGGAATGGAGTTTGCAACTGAAAAGAAACTTTGTGTTCCCAACAAGCTCTGTGAAGGACGGCTTTCACACACACTTATCTCTCAGAACTGAGCAACTGGAGAGACGTTCGTTCATCTAGCACCAACGGAACGGGTTGCAGGAGTCACATTTTCTCTGCTTTCTCAGTCTGTTTCCTAGTGCCGGTTTGAAGTTCCTGCAGTTTTCACTGTCAAACCGAGTTGGAGCTAGTACCTCCCCATATACATGTATGGAATGGAGATTGCAACTGAAAAGAAACTTTGTGTTCCCAACAAGCTAGGTGAAGGACGGCTTTCACACACACTTATCTCTCAGAAATTAGCAATTGGAGAGTAGTTCGTTCATCTAGCACCAATGGAACGGGTTGCAGGATACACTTTTCCTCTGCTTTCTCAGTATGTTTCCTAGTGCCGGTTTGAAGTTCCTGCAGTTTTCACTGTAAAACAGAGTTGGAGCTAGTACCTCCCCATATATATGTATGGAATGGAGTTTGCAACTTAAAAGAAACTTTGTGTTCCCAACAAGCTAGGTGAAGGACGGCTTTCACACACACTTATCTCTCAGAACTGAGCAAGTGGAGAGACGTTAGTTCATCTAGAACCAAGGGAACAGGTTGCAGGAGACACTTTTCTCTGCTTTCTCAGTCTGTTTTCTAGTGACGGTTTGAAATTCCTGCAGTTTTCACTGTTAAACCGAGTTGGAGCTATTACCTACCCATATATATGTATGGAATGGAATTTGCAACTGAAAAGAAACTTTGTGTTCCCAACAAGCTAGGTGAAGGACGGCTTTCACACACACGTATCTCTCAGAACTGAGCAAGTGGAGAGACGTTCGTTCATCTAGCACCAAGGGAACGGGTTGCAGGAGAAATTTTTTCTCTGCTTTCTCAGTCTGTTTCCTAGTGCCGGTTTGAAGTTCCTGCAGTTTTCACTGTATAACCGAGTTGGAGCTAGTACCTCCCCATATATATGTATGGAATGGAGTTTGCAACTGAAAAGAAACTTTGTGTTCCCAATAAGCTAGGTGAAGGACGGCTTTCACACACACTTATCTCTCAGAACTGAGCAAGTGGAGAGACGTTCGTTCATCTAGCACCAAGTAACGGGTTGCAATAGACACTTTTTCTCTGCTTTCTCAGTCTGTTTCCTAGTGCCGGTTTGAACTTCCTGCAGTTTTCACTGTAAAACCGAGTTGGAGCTAGTACCTCCCCATATATATGTATGGAATGGAGTTTGCAACTGAAAAGAATCTTTGTGTTCCCAACAAGCTAGGTGAAGGACGGCTTTCACACACACTTATCTCTCAGAACTGAGCAAGTTTAGAGACGTTCGTTCATCTAGCACCAAGGGAACTGGTTGCAGTAGACACTTTTTCTCTGCTTTCTCAGTCTGTTTCCTAGTGCCGGTTTGAAGTTCCTGCAGTTTTCACTGTAAAACAGATTTGGAGCTAGTACCTCCCCATATACATGTAAGGAATGGAGTTTGCAACTGAAAAGAAACTTTGTGTTCCCAACAAGCTAGGTGAAGGACGGCTTTCACACACACGTATCTCTCAGAACTGAGCAAGTGGAGAGACGTTCGTTCATCTAGCACCAAGGGAACGGGTTGCAGGAGACACTTTTTCTCTGCTTTCTCAGTCTGTTTCCTAGTGCCGGTTTGAAGTTCCTGCAGTTTTCACTGTAAAACCGAGTTGGAGCTAGTTCCTCCCCATATATATGTATGAAATTGAGTTTGCAACTGAAAAGAATCTTTGTGTTCCCAACAAGCTAGGTGAAGGACGGCTTTCACACACACTTATCCCTCAGAACTGAGCAAGTGGAGAGACGTTCGTTCATCTAGCACCAAGGGAACGGGTTGCAGGAGACACTTTTTCTCTGCTTTCTCAGTCTGTTTCCAAGTGCCGGTTTGAAGTTCCTGCAGTTTTCACTGTCAAACCGAGTTGGAGCTAGTACCTCCCCATATACATGTATGGAATGGAGATGGCAACTGAAAAGAAACTTTGTGTTCCCAACAAGCTAGGTGAAGGACGGCTTTCACACACACTTATCTCTCAGAAATTAGCAATTGGAGAGACGTTCGTTCATCTAGCACCAAGGGAACGGGTTGCAGGAGACACTTTTTCTCTGCTTTCTCAGTTTGTTTCCTAGTGCCGGTTTGAAGTTCCTGCAGTTTTCACTGTATAACCGAGTTGGAGCTAGTTCCTCCCCATATATATGTATGAAATTGAGTTTGCAACTGAAAAGAATCTTTGTTTTCCCAACAAGCTAGGTGAAGGACGGCTTTCACACACACTTATCTCTCAGAACTGAGCAAGTTTAGAGACGTTCGTTCATCTAGCACCAAGGGAACTGGTTGCAGTAGACACTTTTTCTCTGCTTTCTCAGTCTGTTTCCTAGTGCCGTTTTGAAGTTCCTGCAGTTTTCACTGTAAAACCGAGTTGGAGCTAGTTCCTCCCCATATATATGTATGAAATTGAGTTTGCAACTGAAAAGAATCTTTGTTTTCCCAACAAGCTAGGTGAAGGACGGCTTTCACACACACTTATCTCTCAGAACTGAGCAAGTTTAGAGACGTTCGTTCATCTAGCACCAAGGGAACTGGTTGCAGTAGACACTTTTTCTCTGCTTTCTCAGTCTGTTTCCTAGTGCCGTTTTTAAGTTCCTGCAGTTTTCACTGTCAAACCGAGTTGGAGCTAGTACCTCCCCATATACATGTATGGAATGGAGATTGCAACTGAAAAGAAACTTTGTGTTCCCAACAAGCTAGGTGAAGGACGGCTTTCACACACACTTATCTCTCAGAAATTAGCAATTGGAGAGACGTTCGTTCATCTAGCACCAAGGGAACGGGTTGCAGGAGACACTTTTCTCTGCTTTCTCAGTCTCTTTCCTTGTGACGGTTTGAAGTTCCTGCAGTTTTCACTGTAAAACCGAGTTGGAGCTATTACCTACCCATATATATGTATGGAATGGAATTTGCAACTGAAAAGAAACTTTGTGTTCCCAACAAGCTAGGTGAAGGACGGCTTTCACACACACGTATCTCTCAGAACTGAGCAAGTGGAGAGACGTTCGTTCATCTAGCACCAAGGGAACGGGTTGCAGGAGAAATTTTTTCTCTGCTTTCTCAGTCTGTTTCCTAGTGCCGTTTTGAAGTTCCTGCAGTTTTCACTGTAAAACCGAGTTGGAGCTAGTACCTCCCCATATATATGTATGGAATGGAGTTTGCAACTGAAAAGAAACTTTGTGTTCCCAATAAGATAGGTGAAGGACGGCTTTCACACACACTTATCTCTCAGAACTGAGCAAGTGGAGAGACGTTCGTTCATCTAGCACCAAGTAACGGGTTGCAATAGACACTTTTTCTCTGCTTTCTCAGTCTGTTTCCTAGTGCCGGTTTGAACTTCCTGCAGTTTTCACTGTAAAACCGAGTTGGAGCTAGTACCTCCCCATATACATGTAAGGAATGGAGTTTGCAACTGAAAAGAAACTTTGTGTTCCCAACAAGCTAGGTGAAGGACGGCTTTCACACACACGTATCTCTCAGAACTGAGCAAGTGGAGAGACGTTCGTTCATCTAGCACCAAGGGAACGGGTTGCAGGAGACACTTTTTCTCTGCTTTCTCAGTCTGTTTCCTAGTGCCGGTTTGAATTTCCTGCAGTTTTCACTGTAAAACCGAGTTGGAGCTAGTTCCTCCCCATATATATGTATGAAATTGAGTTTGCAACTGAAAAGAATCTTTGTGTTCCCAACAAGCTAGGTGAAGGACGGCTTTCACACACACTTATCTCTCAGAACTGAGCAAGTGGAGAGACGTTCGTTCATCTAGCACCAAGGGAACGGGTTGCAGTAGACACTATTTCTCTGCTTTCTCAGTCTGTTTCCTAGTGCCGGTTTGAAGTTCCTGCAGTTTTCACTGTCAAACCGAGTTGGAGCTAGTACCTCCCCATATACATGTATGGAATGGAGATGGAAACTGAAAAGAATCTTTGTGTTCCCAACAAGCTAGGTGAAGGACGGCTTTCACACACACTTATCTCTCAGAAATTAGCAATTGGAGAGACGTTCGTTCATCTAGCACCAAGGGAACGG
Organism: Camelus bactrianus; assembly: GCF_048773025.1. Taxonomy (NCBI): domain Eukaryota; kingdom Metazoa; phylum Chordata; class Mammalia; order Artiodactyla; family Camelidae; genus Camelus; species Camelus bactrianus. The sequence goes on from NC_133544.1 coordinate 99,656,043, forward strand.
GTTGCAGGAGACACTTTTTCTCTGCTTTCTCAGTCTGTTTCCTAGTGCCGGTTTGAAGTTCCTGCAGTTTTCACTGTAAAACCGAGTTGGAGCTAGTTCCTCCCCATATATATGTATGAAATTGAGTTTGCAACTGAAAAGAATCTTTGTTTTCCCAACAAGCTAGGTGAAGGACGGCTTTCACACACACTTATCTCTCAGAACTGAGCAAGTTTAGAGACGTTCGTTCATCTAGCACCAAGGGAACTGGTTGCAGTAGACACTTTTTCTCTGCTTTCTCATTCTGTTTCCTAGTGCCGTTTTGAAGTTCCTGCAGTTTTCACTGTAAAACCGAGTTGGAGCTAGTTCCTCCCCATATATATGTATGAAATTGAGTTTGCAACTGAAAAGAATCTTTGTTTTCCCAACAAGCTAGGTGAAGGACGGCTTTCACACACACTTATCTCTCAGAACTGAGCAAGTTTAGAGACGTTCGTTCATCTAGCACCAAGGGAACTGGTTGCAGTAGACACTTTTTCTCTGCTTTCTCAGTCTGTTTCCTAGTGCCGTTTTGAAGTTCCTGCAGTTTTCACTGTCAAACCGAGTTGGAGCTAGTACCTCCCCATATACATGTATGGAATGGAGATTGCAACTGAAAAGGAACTTTGTGTTCCCAACAAGCTAGGTGAAGGACGGCTTTCACACACACTTATCTCTCAGAAATTAGCAATTGGAGAGACGTTCGTTCATCTAGCACCAAGGGAACGGGTTGCAGGAGACACTTTTCTCTGCTTTCTCAGTCTGTTTCCTTGTGACGGATTGAAGTTCCTGCAGTTTTCACTGTAAAACCGAGTTGAAGCTATTACCTACCCATATATATGTATGGAATGGAGATTGCAACTGAAAAGAAACTTTGTGTTCCCAACAAGCTAGGTGAAGGACGGCTTTCACACACACGTATCTCTCAGAACTGAGCAAGTGGATAGACGTTCGTTCATCTAGCACCAAAGGAACGGGTTCCAGGAGACATTTTTTCTCTGCTTTCTCAGTCTGTTTCCTAGTGCCGGTTTGAAGTTCCTGCAGTTTTCACTGTCAAACCGAGTTGGAGCTAGTAACTCCCCATATATATGTATGGAATGGAGTTTGCAACTGAAAAGAAACTTTGTGTTCCCAATAAGCTAGGTGAAGGACGGCTTTCACACACACTTATCTCTCAGAACTGAGCAAGTGGAGAGACGTTCGTTCATCTAGCACCAAAGGAACGGGTTGCAGGAGGCACTTTTTCTCTGCTTTCTCAGTCTGTTTCCTTGTGCCGGTTTGAAGTTCCTGCAGTTATCACTGTAAAACCGAGTTGGAGCTAGTTCCTCCCCATATATATGTATGGAATGGAGTTTGCAACTGAAAAGTATCTTTGTGTTCCCAACAAGCTATGTGAAGGACGGCTTTCACACACACTTATCTCTCAGAACTGAGCAAGTGGAGAGACGTTCGTTCATTTAGCACCAAGGGAACGGGTTGCAGGAGACATTTTTTCTCTGCTTTCTCAGTCTGTTTCCTAGTGCCGGTTTGAAGTTCCTACTTTTTTCACTGTAAAACCGAGTTGGAGCTTGTACCTCCCCATATACATGTAAGGAATGGAGTTTGCAACTGAAAAGAAACTTTGTGTTCCCAACAAGCTAGGTGAAGGACGGCTTTCACACACACTTATCTCTCAGAACTGAGCAAGTGGAGAGACGTTCGTTCATCTAGCACCAAGGGAACGGGTTGCAGGAGAAACTTTTTCTGTGCTTTCTCAGTCTGTTTCCTAGTGCCGGTTTGAAGTTCCTGCAGTTTTCACTGTAAAACCGAGTTGGAGCTAGTTCCTCCCCATATATATGTATGAAATTGATTTTGCAACTGAAAAGAATCTTTGTGTTCCCAACAAGCTAGGTGAAGGACGGCTTTCACACACACTTATCTCTCAGAACTGAGCAAGTCGAGAGACGTTCGTTCATCTAGCACCAAGGGAACGGGTTGCAGGAGACAGTTTTTATCTGCTTTCTCAGTCTGTTTCCTAGTGCCGGTTTGAAGTTCCTGCAGTTTTCACTGTCAAACCGAGTTGGAGCTAGTACCTCCCCATATACATGTATGGAATGGCGATTGCAACTGAAAAGAAACTTTGTGTTCCCAACAAGCTAGGTGAAGGACGGCTTTCACACACACTTATCTCTCAGAAATTAGCAATTGGAGAGACGTTCGTTCATCAAGCACCAAGGGAACGGGTTGCAGGAGACACTTTTTCTCTGCTTTCTCAGTCTGTTTCCTAGTGCCGGTTTGAAGTTCCTGCAGTTTTCACTGTAAAACCGAGTTGGAGCTAGTACCTCCCCATATATATGTATGGAATGGAGTTTGCAACTGAAAAGAAACTTTGTGTTCCCAACAAGCTATGTGAAGGACGGCTTTCACACACACTTATCTCTCAGAACTGAGCAACTGGAGAGACGTTCGTTCATCTAGCACCAACGGAACGGGTTGCAGGAGTCACATTTTCTCTGCTTTCTCAGTCTGTTTCCTAGTGCCGGTTTGTAGTTCCTGCAGTTTTCACTGTCAAACCGAGTTGGAGCTAGTACCTCCCCATATACATGTATGGAATGGAGATTGCAACTGAAAAGAAACTTTGTGTTCCCAACAAGCTAGGTGAAGGACGGCTTTCACACACACTTATCTCTCAGAAATTAGCAATTGGAGAGTAGTTCGTTCATCTAGCACCAATGGAACGGGTTGCAGGATACACTTTTTCTCTGCTTTCTCAGTATGTTTCCTAGTGCCGGTTTGAAGTTCCTGCAGTTTTCACTGTAAAACAGAGTTGGAGCTAGTACCTCCCCATATATATGTATGGAATGGAGTTTGCAACTTAAAAGAAACTTTGTGTTCCCAACAAGCTAGGTGAAGGACGGCTTTCACACACACTTATCTCTCAGAACTGAGCAAGTGGAGAGACGTTAGTTAATCTAGCACCAAGGGAACAGGTTGCAGGAGACACTTTTCTCTGCTTTCTCAGTCTGTTTTCTAGTGACGGTTTGAAGTTCCTGCAGTTTTCACTGTTAAACCGAGTTGGAGCTATTACCTACCCATATATATGTATGGAATGGAATTTGCAACTGAAAAGAAACTTTGTGTTCCCAACAAGCTAGGTGAAGGACGGCTTTCACACACACGTATCTCTCAGAACTGAGCAAGTGGAGAGACGTTCGTTCATCTAGCACCAAGGGAACGGGTTGCAGGAGAAATTTTTTCTCTGCTTTCTCAGTCTGTTTCCTAGTGCCGGTTTGAAGTTCCTGCAGTTTTCACTGTATAACCGAGTTGGAGCTAGTACCTCCCCATATACATGTATGGAATGGAGTTTGCAACTGAAAAGAATCTTTGTGTTCCCAACAAGCTAGGTGAAGGACGGCTTTCACACACACTTATCTCTCAGAACTGAGCAAGTGGAGAGACGTTCGTTCATCTAGCACCAAGGGAAAGGGTTGCAGGAGACACTTTTTCTCTGCTTTCTCAGTCTGTTTCCTAGTGCCGGTTTGAAGTTCCTGCAGTTTTCACTGTAAAACCGAGTTGGAGCTAGTACTTCCCCATATACATGTAAGGAATGGAGTTTGCAACTGAAAAGAAACTTTGTGTTCCCAACAAGCTAGGTGAAGGACGGCTTTCACACACACGTATCTCTCAGAACTGAGCAAGTGGAGAGACGTTCGTTCATCTAGCACCAAGGGAACGGGTTGCAGGAGACACTTTTTCTCTGCTTTCTCAGTCTGTTTCCTAGTGCCGGTTTGAAGTTCCTGCAGTTTTCACTGTAAAACCGAGTTGGAGCTAGTTCCTCCCCATATATATGTATGAAATTGAGTTTGCAACTGAAAAGAATCTTTGTGTTCCCAACAAGCTAGGTGAAGGACGGCTTTCACACACACTTATCTCTCAGAACTGAGCAAGTGGAGAGACGTTCGTTCATCTAGCACCAAGGGAACGGGTTGCAGGAGACACTTTTTCTCTGCTTTCTCAGTCTGTTTCCTAGTGCCGGTTTGAAGTTCCTGCAGTTTTCACTGTCAAACCGAGTTGGAGCTAGTACCTCCCCATATACATGTATGGAATGGAGATGGCAACTGAAAAGAAACTTTGTGTTCCCAACAAGCTAGGTGAAGGACGGCTTTCACACACACTTATCTCTCAGAACTGAGCAAGTGGAGAGACGTTCGTTCATCTAGCACCAAGGGAACGGGTTGCAGGAGACACTTTTTCTCTGCTTTCTCAGTTTGTTTCCTAGTGCCGGTTTGAAGTTCCTGCAGTTTTCACTGTATAACCGAGTTGGAGCTAGTTCCTCCCCATATATATGTATGAAATTGAGTTTGCAACTGAAAAGAATCTTTGTTTTCCCAACAAGCTAGGTGAAGGACGGCTTTCACACACACTTATCTCTCAGAACTGAGCAAGTTTAGAGACGTTCGTTCATCTAGCACCAAGGGAACTGGTTGCAGTAGACACTTTTTCTCTGCTTTCTCAGTCTGTTTCCTAGTGCCGTTTTGAAGTTCCTGCAGTTTTCACTGTAAAACCGAGTTGGAGCTAGTTCCTCCCCATATATATGTATGAAATTGAGTTTGCAACTGAAAAGAATCTTTGTTTTCCCAACAAGCTAGGTGAAGGACGGCTTTCACACACACTTATCTCTCAGAACTGAGCAAGTTTAGAGACGTTCGTTCATCTAGCACCAAGGGAACTGGTTGCAGTAGACACTTTTTCTCTGCTTTCTCAGTCTGTTTCCTAGTGCCGTTTTGAAGTTCCTGCAGTTTTCACTGTCAAACCGAGTTGGAGCTAGTACCACCCCATATACATGTATGGAATGGAGATTGCAACTGAAAAGAAACTTTGTGTTCCCAACAAGCTAGGTGAAGGACGGCTTTCACACACACTTATCTCTCAGAAATTAGCAATTGGAGAGACGTTCGTTCATCTAGCACCAAGGGAACGGGTTGCAGGAGACACTTTTCTCTGCTTTCTCAGTCTCTTTCCTTGTGACGGTTTGAAGTTCCTGCAGTTTTCACTGTAAAACCGAGTTGGAGCTATTACCTACCCATATATAAGTATGGAATGGAATTTGCAACTGAAAAGAAACTTTGTGTTCCCAACAAGCTAGGTGAAGGACGGCTTTCACACACACGTATCTCTCAGAACTGAGCAAGTGGAGAGACGTTCGTTCATCTAGCACCAAGGGAACGGGTTGCAGGAGAAATTTTTTCTCTGCTTTCTCAGTCTGTTTCCTAGTGCCGGTTTGAAGTTCCTGCAGTTTTCACTGTAAAACCGAGTTGGAGCTAGTACCTCCCCATATATATGTATGGAATGGAGTTTGCAACTGAAAAGAAACTTTGTGTTCCCAATAAGCTAGGTGAAGGACGGCTTTCACACACACTTATCTCTCAGAACTGAGCAAGTGGAGAGACGTTCGTTCATCTAGCACCAAGTAACGGGTTGCAATAGACACTTTTTCTCTGCTTTCTCAGTCTGTTTCCTAGTGCCGGTTTGAACTTCCTGCAGTTTTCACTGTAAAACCGAGTTGGAGCTAGTTCCTCCCCATATATATGTATGGAATGGAGTTTGCAACTGAAAAGAATCTTTGTGTTCCCAACAAGCTAGGTGAAGGACGGCTTTCACACACACTTATCTCTCAGAACTGAGCAAGTGGAGAGACGTTCGTTCATCTAGCACCAAGGGAACGGGTTGCAGGAGACACTTTTTCTCTGCTTTCTCAGTCTGTTTCCTAGTGCCGGTTTGAAGTTCCTGCAGTTTTCACTGTAAAACCGAGTTGGAGCTAGTACCTCCCCATATACATGTAAGGAATGGAGTTTGCAACTGAAAAGAAACTTTGTGTTCCCAACAAGCTAGGTGAAGGACGGCTTTCACACACACGTATCTCTCAGAACTGAGCAAGTGGAGAGACGTTCGTTCATCTAGCACCAAGGGAACGGGTTGCAGGAGACACTTTTTCTCTGCTTTCTCAGTCTGTTTCCTAGTGCCGGTTTGAAGTTCCTGCAGTTTTCACTGTAAAACCGAGTTGGAGCTAGTTCCTCCCCATATATATGTATGAAATTGAGTTTGCAACTGAAAAGAATCTTTGTGTTCCCAACAAGCTAGGTGAAGGACGGCTTTCACACACACTTATCTCTCAGAACTGAGCAAGTGGAGAGACGTTCGTTCATCTAGCACCAAGGGAACGGGTTGCAGTAGACACTTTTTCTCTGCTTTCTCAGTCTGTTTCCTAGTGCCGGTTTGAAGTTCCTGCAGTTTTCACTGTCAAACCGAGTTGGAGCTAGTACCTCCCCATATACATGTATGGAATGGAGATGGAAACTGAAAAGAAACTTTGTGTTCCCAACAAGCTAGGTGAAGGACGGCTTTCACACACACTTATCTCTCAGAAATTAGCAATTGGAGAGACGTTCGTTCATCTAGCACCAAGGGAACGGGTTGCAGGAGACACTTTTTCTCTGCTTTCTCAGTCTGTTTCCTAGTGCCGGTTTGAAGTTCCTGCAGTTTTCACTGTAAAACCGAGTTGGAGCTAGTTCCTCCCCATATATATGTATGAAATTGAGTTTGCAACTGAAAAGAATCTTTGTTTTCCCAACAAGCTAGGTGAAGGACGGCTTTCACACACACTTATCTCTCAGAACTGAGCAAGTTTAGAGACGTTCGTTCATCTAGCACCAAGGGAACTGGTTGCAGTAGACACTTTTTCTCTGCTTTCTCAGTCTGTTTCCTAGTGCCGTTTTGAAGTTCCTGCAGTTTTCACTGTAAAACCGAGTTGGAGCTAGTTCCTCCCCATATATATGTATGAAATTGAGTTTGCAACTGAAAAGAATCTTTGTTTTCCCAACAAGCTAGGTGAAGGACGGCTTTCACACACACTTATCTCTCAGAACTGAGCAAGTTTAGAGACGTTCGTTCATCTAGCACCAAGGGAACTGGTTGCAGTAGACCCTTTTCCTCTGCTTTCTCAGTCTGTTTCCTAGTGCCGTTTTGAAGTTCCTGCAGTTTTCACTGTCAAACCGAGTTGGAGCTAGTACTTCCCCATATACATGTATGGAATGGAGATTGCAACTGAAAAGAAACTTTGTGTTCCCAACAAGCTAGGTGAAGGACGGCTTTCACACACACTTATCTCTCAGAAATTAGCAATTGGAGAGACGTTCGTTCATCTAGCACCAAGGGAACGGGTTGCAGGAGACACTTTTCTCTGCTTTCTCAGTCTGTTTCCTTGTGACGGTTTGAAGTTCCTGCAGTTTTCTCTGTAAAACCGAGTTGGAGCTATTATCTACCCATATATATGTATGGAATGGAGATTGCAACTGAAAAGAAACTTTGTGTTCCCAACAAGCTAGGTGAAGGACGGCTTTCACACACACGTATCTCTCAGAACTGAGCAAGTGGATAGACGTTCGTTCATCTAGCACCAACGGAACGGGTTGCAGGAGTCACATTTTCTCTGCTTTCTCAGTCTGTTTCCTAGTGCCGGTTTGAAGTTCCTGCAGTTTTCACTGTCAAACCGAGTTGGAGCTTCTACCTCCCCATATATATGTATGGAATGGAGTTTGCAACTGAAAAGAAACTTTGTGTTCCCAACAAGCTAGGTGAAGGACGGCTTTCACACACACTTATCTCTCAGAACTGCGCAAGTGGAGAGACGTTAGTTCATCTAGCACCAAGAGAACGGGTTGCAGGAGACTTTTCTCTGCTTTCTCAGTCTGTTTCCTTGTGACGGTTTGAAGTTCCTGCAGTTTTCACTGTTAAACTGAGTTGGAGCTACTACCTAACCATATATATGTATGGAATGGAATTTGCAACTGAAAAGAATCTTTGTGTTCCCAACAAGCTAGGTGAAGGACGGCTTTCACACACACGTATCTCTCAGAACTGAGCAATTGGAGAGACGTTCGTTCATCTAGCACCAAGGGAACGGGTTGCAGGAGACACTTTTTCTCTGCTTTCTCAGTCTGTTTCCTAGTGCCGGTTTGAAGTTCCTGCAGTTTTCACTGTAAAACCGAGTTGGAGCTAGTACCTCCCCATATATATGTATGGAATGGAGTTTGCAACTGAAAAGAAACTTTGTGTTCCCATTAAGCTATGTGAAGGACGGCTTTCACACACACTTATCTCTCAGAACTGAGCAAGTTTAGAGACGTTCGTTCATCTAGCACCAAGGGAACTGGTTGCAGTAGACACTTTTTCTCTGCTTTCTCAGTCTGTTTCCTAGTGCCGTTTTGAAGTTCCTGCAGTTTTCACTGTCAAACCGAGTTGGAGCTAGTACCTCCCCATATACATGTATGGAATGGAGATTGCAACTGAAAAGAAACTTTGTGTTCCCAACAAGCTAAGTGAAGGACGGCTTTCACACACACTTATCTCTCAGAAATTAGCAATTGGAGAGACGTTCGTTCATCTAGCACCAAGGGAACGGGTTGCAGGAGACACTTTTCTCTGCTTTCTCAGTCTGTTTCCTTGTGACGGTTTGAAGTTCCTGCAGTTTTCACTGTAAAACCGAGTTGGAGCTATTACCTACCCATATATAAGTATGGAATGGAGATTGCAACTGAAAAGAAACTTTGTGTTCCCAACAAGCTAGGTGAAGGACGGCTTTCACACACACGTATCTCTCAGAACTGAGCAAGTGGATAGACGTTCGTTCATCTAGCACCAAAGGAACGGGTTCCAGGAGACATTTTTTCTCTGCTTTCTCAGTCTGTTTCCTAGTGCCGGTTTGAAGTTCCTGCAGTTTTCACTGTCAAACCGAGTTGGAGCTAGTAACTCCCCATATATATGTATGGAATGGAGTTTGCAACTGAAAAGAAACTTTGTGTTCCCAATAAGCTAGGTGAAGGACGGCTTTCACACACACTTATCTCTCAGAACTGAGCAAGTGGAGAGACGTTCGTTCATCTAGCACCAAAGGAACGGGTTGCAGGAGGCACTTTTTCTCTGCTTTCTCAGTCTGTTTCCTAGTGCCGGTTAGAAGTTCCTGCAGTTATCACTGTAAAACCGAGTTGGAGCTAGTTCCTCCCCATATATATGTATGGAATGGAGTTTGCAACTGAAAAGTATCTTTGTGTTCCCAACAAGCTAGGTGAAGGACGGCTTTCACACACACTTATCTCTCAGAACTGAGCAAGTGGAGAGACGTTCGTTCATTTAGCACCAAGGGAACGGGTTGCAGGAGACATTTTTTCTCTGCTTTCTCAGTCTGTTCCTAGTGCCGGTTTGAAGTTCCTACAGTTTTCACTGTAAAACCGAGTTGGAGCTAGTACCTCCCCATATACATGTAAGGAATGGAGTTTGCAACTGAAAAGAAACTTTGTGTTCCCAACAAGCTAGGTGAAGGACGGCTTTCACACACACTTATCTCTCAGAACTGAGCAAGTGGAGAGACGTTCGTTCATCTAGCACCAAGGGAACGGGTTGCAGGAGAAACTTTTTCTGTGCTTTCTCAGTCTGTTTCCTAGTGCCGGTTTGAAGTTCCTGCAGTTTTCACTGTAAAACCGAGTTGGAGCTAGTTCCTCCCCATATATATGTATGAAATTGAGTTTGCAACTGAAAAGAATCTTTGTGTTCCCAACAAGCTAGGTGAAGGACGGCTTTCACACACACTTATCTCTCAGAACTGAGCAAGTGGAGAGACGTTCGTTCATCTAGCACCAAGGGAACGGGTTGCAGTAGACACTTTTTCTCTGCTTTCTCAGTCTGTTTCCTAGTGCCGGTTTGAAGTTCCTGCAGGTTTCACTGTCAAACCGAGTTTGAGCTAGTACCTCCCCATATACATGTATGGAATGGAGATTGCAACTGAAAAGAAACTTTGTGTTCCCAACAAGCTAGGTGAAGGACGGCTTTCACACACACTTATCTCTCAGAAATTAGCAATTGCAGAGACGTTAGTTCATCTATCACCAAGGGAACGGGTTGCAGGAGACACTTTTTCTCTGCTTTCTCAGTCTGTTTCCTAGTGCCGGTTTGAAGATCCTGCAGTTTTCACTGTAAAACCGAGTTGGAGCTAGTACCTCCCCATATATATGTATGGAATGGAGTTTGCAACTGAAAAGAAACTTTGTGTTCCCAACAAGATAGGTGAAGGACGGCTTTCACACACACTTATCTCTCAGAACTGAGCAAGTGGAGAGACGTTCGTTCATCTAGCACCAACGGAACGGGTTGCAGGTGTCACTTTTTCTCTGCTTTCTCAGTCAGTTTCCTAGTGCTGGTTTGAAGTTCCTGCAGTTTTCACTGTCAAACCGAGTTGGAGCTAGTACCTCCCCATATACATGTATGGAATGGAGATTGCAACTGAAAAGAAACTTTGTGTTCCCAACAAACTAGGTGAAGGACGGCTTTCACACACACTTATCTCTCAGAAATTAGCAACTGGAGAGAAGTTCGTTCATCTAGCACCAAGGGAACGGGTTGCAGGTGACACTTTTTCTCTGCTTTCTCAGTCTGTTTCCTAGTGCCGGTTTGAAGTCCCTGCAGTTTTCACTGTAAAACCGAGTTGGAGCTAGTACCTCCCCATATATATGTATGGAATGGAGTTTGCAACTGAAAAGAAACTTTGTGTTCCCAACAAGCTAGATGAAGGACGGCTTTCACACACACTTATCTCTCAGAACTGAGCAACTGGAGAGACGTTCGTTCATCTAGCACCAACGGAACGGGTTGCAGGAGTCACATTTTCTCTGCTTTCTCAGTCTGTTTCCTAGTGCCGGTTTGAAGTTCCTGCAGTTTTCACTGTCAAACCGAGTTGGAGCTACTACCTCCCCATATATATGTATGGAATGGAGTTTGCAACTGAAAAGAAACTTTGTGTTCCCAACAAGCTAGGTGAAGGACGGCTTTCACACACACTTATCTCTCAGAACTGCGCAAGTGGAGAGACGTTAGTTCATCTAGCACCAAGGGAACGGGTTGCAGGAGACTTTTCTCTGCTTTCTCAGTGTGTTTCCTTGTGACGGTTTGAAGTTCCTGCAGTTTTCACTGTTAAACCGAGTTGGAGCTACTACCTAACCATATATATGTATGGAATGGAATTTGCAACTGAAAAGAAACTTTGTGTTCCCAACAAGCTAGGTGAAGGACGGCTTTCACACACACGTATCTCTCAGAACTGAGCAATTGGAGAGACGTTCGTTCATCTAGCACAAAGGGAACGGGTTGCAGGAGACACTTTTTCTCTGCTTTCTCAGTCTGTTTCCTAGTGCCGGTTTGAAGTTCCTGCAGTTTTCACTGTAAAACCGAGTTGGAGCTAGTACCTCCCCATATATATGTATGGAATGGAGTTTGCAACTGAAAAGAAACTTTGTGTTCCCAACAAGCTAGGTGAAGGACGGCTTTCACACACACTTATCTCTCAGAACTGAGCAAGTGGAGAGACGTTCGTTCATCTAGCACCAAAGGAACGGGTTGCAGGAGACACTTTTTCTCTGCTTTCTCAGTCTGTTTCCTAGTGCCGGTTTGAAGTTCCTGCAGTTTTCAACTGTAAAACCGATTTGGAGCTAGTACCTCCCCATATATATGTATGGAATGGAGTTTGCAACTGACAAGAATCTTTGTGTTCCCAACAAGCTAGGTGAAGTACGGCTTTCACACACATTTATCTCTCAGAACTGAGCAAGTGGAGAGACGTTCGTTCATCTAGCACCAAGGGAACGGGTTGCAGGAGACACTTTTCTCTGCTTTCTCAGTCTGTTTCCTAGTGCCGGTTTGAAGTTCCTGCAGTTTTCACTGTAAAACCGAGTTGGAGTTAGTACCTCCCCATATACATGTATGGAATGGATTTTGCAACTGAAAAGAAACTTTGTGTTCCCAACAAGCTAGGTGAAGGACGGCTTTCACACACACTTATCTCTCAGAACTGAGGAAGTGGAGAGACGTTCGTTCATTTGGCACCAAGGGAACCGGTTGCAGGAGACACTTTTTCTCTGCTTTCTCAGCCTGTTTCCTAGTGCCGGTTTGAAGTTCCTGCAGTTTTCACTGTCAAACCGAGTTGGAGCTAGTACCTCCCCATATACATGTATGGAATGGAGATTGCAACTGAAAAGAAACTTTGTGTTCCCAACAAGCTAGGTGAAGGACGGCTTTCACACACACTTATCTCTCAGAAATTAGCAATTGGAGAGACGTTCGTTCATCTAGCACCAAGGGAACGGGTTGCAGGAGACACTTTTTCTCTGCTTTCTCAGTCTGTTTCCTAGTGCCGGTTTGAAGTTCCTGCAGTTTTCACTGTCAAACCGAGTTGGAGCTAGTACCTTCCCATATATATGTATGGAATGGGGTTTGCAACTGAAAAGAAACTTTGAGTTCCCAACAAGCTAGGTGAAGGACGGCTTTCACACACACTTATCTCTCAGAACTGAGCAACTGGAGAGACGTTCGTTCATCTAGCACCAACGGAACGGTTTGCAGGAGTCACATTTTCTCTGCTTTCTCAGTCTGTTTCCTAGTGCCGGTTTGAAGTTCCTGCAGTTTTCACTGTCAAACCGAGTTGGAGCTACTACCTCCCCATATATATGTATGGAAAGGAGTTTGCAACTGAAAAGAAACTTTGTGTTCCCAACAAGCTAGGTGAAGGACGGCTTTCACACACACTTATCTCTCAGAACTGCGCAAGTGGAGAGACGTTAGTTCATCTAGCACCAAGGGAACGGGTTGCAGGAGACACTTTTCTCTGCTTTCTCAGTCTGTTTCCTTGTGACGGTTTGAAGTTCCTGCAGTTTTCACAGTTAAACCGAGTTGGAGCTATTACCTACCCATATATATGTATGGAATGGAATTTGCAACTGAAAAGAAACTTTGTGTTCCCAACAAGCTAGGTGAAGGACGGCTTTCACACACACTTATCTCTCAGAACTGAGCAAGTGGAGAGACGTTCGTTCATCTAGCACCAAGGGAACGGGTTGCAGGAGAAACTTTTTCTGTGCTTTCTCAGTCTGTTTCCTAGTGCCGGTTAGAAGTTCCTGCAGTTTTCACTGTAAAACCGAGTTGGAGCTAGTTCCTCCCCATATATATGTATGAAATTGAGTTTGCAACTGAAAAGAATCTTTGTGTTCCCAACAAGCTAGGTGAAGGCGGCTTTCACACACACTTATCTCTCAGAACTGAGCAAGTGGAGAGACGTTCGTTCATCTAGCACCAAGGGAACGGGTTGCAGTAGACACTTTTTCTCTGCTTTCTCAGTCTGTTTCCTAGTGCCGGTTTGAAGTTCCTGCAGGTTTCACTGTCAAACCGAGTTGGAGCTAGTACCTCCCCATATACATGTATGGAATGGAGATTGCAACTGAAAAGAAACTTTGTGTTCCCAACAAGCTAGGTGAAGGACGGCTTTCACACACACTTATCTCTCAGAAATTAGCAATTGGAGAGACGTTCGTTCATCTAGCACCAAGGGAACGGGTTGCAGGAGACACTTTTCTCTGCTTTCTCAGTCTGTTTCCTTGTGACGGTTTGAAGTTCCTGCAGTTTTCACTGTAAAACCGAGTTGGAGCTATTACCTACCCATATATATGTATGGAATGGAGATTGCAACTGAAAAGAAACTTTGTGTTCCCAACAAGCTAGGTGAAGGACGGCTTTCACACACACGTATCTCTCAGAACTGAGCAAGTGGATAGACGTTCGTTCATCTAGCACCAAAGGAACGGGTTCCAGGAGACATTTTTTCTCTGCTTTCTCAGTCTGTTTCCTAGTGCCGGTTTGAAGTTCCTGCAGTTTTCACTGTCAAACCGAGTTGGAGCTAGTAACTCCCCATATATATGTATGGAATGGAGTTTGCAACTGAAAAGAAACTTTGTGTTCCCAATAAGCTAGGTGAAGGACGGCTTTCACACACACTTATCTCTCAGAACTGAGCAAGTGGAGAGACGTTCGTTCATCTAGCACCAAAGGAACGGGTTGCAGGAGGCACTTTTTCTCTGCTTTCTCAGTCTGTTTCCTAGTGCCGGTTTGAAGTTCCTGCAGTTATCACTGTAAAACCGAGTTGGAGCTAGTTCCTCCCCATATATATGTATGGAATGGAGTTTGCAACTGAAAAGTATCTTTGTGTTCCCAACAAGCTAGGTGAAGGACGGCTTTCACACACACTTATCTCTCAGAACTGAGCAAGTGGAGAGACGTTCGTTCATCTAGCACCAAGGGAACGGGTTGCAGGAGACATTTTTTCTCTGCTTTCTCAGTCTGTTTCCTAGTGCCGGTTTGAAGTTCCTACAGTTTTCACTGTAAACCCGAGTTGGAGCTAGTACCTCCCCATATACATGTAAGGAATGGAGTTTGCAACTGAAAAGAACCTTTGTGTTCCCAACAAGCTAGGTGAAGGACGGCTTTCACACACACTTATCTCTCAGAACTGAGCAAGTGGAGAGACGTTCGTTCATCTAGCACCAAGGGAACGGGTTGCAGGAGAAACTTTTTCTGTGCTTTCTCAGTCTGTTTCCAAGTGCCGGTTTGAAGTTCCTGCAGTTTTCACTGTCAAACCGAGTTGGAGCTAGTTCCTCCCCATATATATGTATGAAATTGAGTTTGCAACTGAAAAGAATCTTTGTGTTCCCAACAAGCTAGGTGAAGGACGGCTTTCACACACACTTATCTCTCAGAACTGAGCAAGTGGAGAGACGTTCGTTCATCTAGCACCAAGGGAACGGGTTGCAGTAGACACTTTTTCTCTGCTTTCTCAGTCTGTTTCCTAGTGCCGGTTTGAAGTTCCTGCAGGTTTCACTGTCAAACCGAGTTGGAGCTAGTACCTCCCCATATACATGTATTTAATGGAGATTGCAACTGAAAAGAAACTTTGTGTTCCCAACAAGCTAGGTGAAGGACGGCTTTCACACACACTTATCTCTCAGAAATTAGCAATTGCAGAGACGTTAGTTCATCTATCACCAAGGGAACGGGTTGCAGGAGACACTTTTTCTCTGCTTTATCAGTCTGTTTCCTAGTGCCGGTTTGAAGATCCTGCAGTTTTCACTGTAAAACCGAGTTGGAGCTAGTACCTCCCCATATATATGTATGGAATGGAGTTTGCAACTGAAAAGAAACTTTGTGTTCCCAACAAGCTAGGTGAAGGACGGCTTTCACACACACTTATCTCTCAGAACTGAGCAAGTGGAGAGACGTTCGTTCATCTAGCACCAACGGAACGGGTTGCAGGAGTCACATTTTCTCTGCTTTCTCAGTCAGTTTCCTAGTGCTGGTTTGAAGTTCCTGCAGTTTTCACTGTCAAACCGAGTTGGAGCTAGTACCTCCCCATATACATGTATGGAATGGAGATTGCATCTGAAAAGAAACTTTGTGTTCCCAACAAGCTAGGTGAAGGACGGCTTTCACACACACTTATCTCTCAGAAATTAGCAACTGGAGAGAAGTTCGTTCATCTAGCACCAAGGGAACGGGTTGCAGGTGACACTTTTTCTCTGCTTTCTCAGTCTGTTTCCTAGTGCCGGTTTGAAGTTCCTGCAGTTTTCACTGTAAAACCGAGTTGGAGCTAGTACCTCCCCATATATATGTATGGAATGGAGTTTGCAACTGAAAAGAAACTTTGTGTTCCCAACAAGCTAGGTGAAGGACGGCTTTCACACACACTTATCTCTCAGAACTGAGCAACTGGAGAGACGTACGTTCATCTAGCACAAACGGAACGGGTTGCAGGAGTCACATTTTCTCTGCTTTCTCAGTCTGTTTCCTAGTGCCGGTTTGAAGTTCCTGCAGTTTTCACTGTCAAACCGAGTTGGAGCTACTACCTCCCCATATATATGTATGGAATGGAGTTTGCAACTGAAAAGAAACTTTGTGTTCCCAACAAGCTAGGTGAAGGACGGCTTTCACACACACTTATCTCTCAGAACTGCGCAAGTGGAGAGACGTTAGTTCATCTAGCACCAAGGGAACGGGTTGCAGGAGACTTTTCTCTGCTTTCTCAGTCTGTTTTCTTGTGAAGGTTTGAAGTTCCTGCAGTTTTCACTGTTAAACCGAGTTGGAGCTATTACCTAACCATATATATGTATGGAATGGAATTTGCAACTGAAAAGAAACTTTGTGTTCCCAACAAGCTAAGTGAAGGACGGCTTTCACACACACGTATCTCTCAGAACTGAGCAAGTGGAGAGACGTTCGTTCATCTAGCACCAAGGGAACGGGTTGCAGGAGACACTTTTTCTCTGCTTTCTCAGTCTGTTTCCTAGTGCCGGTTTGAAGTTCCTGCAGTTTTCACTGTAAAACCGAGTTGGAGCTAGTACCTCCCCATATATATGTATGGAATGGAGTTTGCAACTGAAAAGAAACTTTGTGTTCCCATTAAGCTAGGTGAAGGACGGCTTTCACACACACTTATCTCTCAGAACTGAGCAAGTGGAGAGACGTTCGTTCATCTAGCACCAAAGGAACGGGTTGCAGGAGACACTTTATCTCTGCTTTCTCAGTCTGTTTCCTAGTGCCGGTTTGAAGTTCTTGCAGTTTTCAAATGTAAAATCGATTTGGAGCTAGTACCTCCCCATATATATGTATGGAATGGAGTTTGCAACTGACAAGAATCTTTGTGTTCCCAACAAGCTAGGTGAAGTACGGCTTTCACACACATTTATCTCTCAGAACTGAGCAAGTGGAGAGACGTTCGTTCATCTAGCACCAAGGGAACGGGTTGCAGGAGACACTTTTCTCTGCTTTCTCAGTCTGTTTCCTAGTGCCGGTTTGAAGTTCCTGCAGTTTTCACTGTCAAACCGAGTTGGAGCTAGTACCTCCCCATATATATGTATGGAATGGAGATTGCAACTGAAAAGAAACTTTGTGTTCCCAACAAGCTAGGTGAAGGACGGCTTTCACACACACTTATCTCTCAGAAATTAGCAACTGGAGAGAAATTCGTTCATCTAGCACCAAGGGAACGGGTTGCAGGTGACACTTTTTCTCTGCTTTCTCAGTCTGTTTCCTAGTGCCGGTTTGAAGTTCCTGCAGTTTTCACTGTCAAACCGAGTTGGAGCTACTACCTCCCCATATATATGTATGGAATGGAGTTTGCAACTGAAAAGAAACTTTGTGTTCCCAACAAGCTAGGTGAAGGACGGCTTTCACACACACTTATCTCTCAGAACTGCGCAAGTGGAGAGACGTTAGTTCATCTAGCACCAAGGGAACGGGTTGCAGGAGACTTTTCTCTGCTTTCTCAGTCTGTTTCCTTGTGACGGTTTGAAGTTCCTGCAGTTTTCACTGTTAAACCGAGTTGGAGCTATTACCTAACCATATATATGTATGGAATGGAATTTGCAACTAAAAAGAAACTTTGTGTTCCCAACAAGCTAGGTGAAGGACGGCTTTCACACACACGTATCTCTCAGAACTGAGCAAGTGGAGAGACGTTCGTTCATCTAGCACCAAGGGAACGGGTTGCAGGAGACACTTTTTCTCTGCTTTCTCAGTCTGTTTCCTAGTGACGGTTTGAAGTTCCTGCAGTTTTCACTGTAAAACCGAGTTGGAGCTAGTACCTCCCCATATATATGTATGGAATGGAGTTTGCAACTGAAAAGAAACTTTGTGTTCCCATTAAGCTAGGTGAAGGACGGCTTTCACACACACTTATCTCTCAGAACTGAGCAAGTGGAGAGACGTTCGTTCATCTAGCACCAAAGGAACGGATTGCAGGAGACATTTTTCTCTGCTTTCTCAGTCTGTTTCCTAGTGCCGGTTTGAAGTTCCTGCAGTTTTCAACTGTAAAACCGATTTGGAGCTAGTACCTCCCCATATATATGTATGGAATGGAGTTTGCAACTGACAAGAATCTTTGTGTTCCCAACAAGCTAGGTGAAGTACGGCTTTCACACACATTTATCTCTCAGAACTGAGCAAGTGGAGAGACGTTCGTTCATCTAGCACCAAGGGAACGGGTTGCAGGAGACACTTTTCTGTGCTTTCTCAGTCTGTTTCCTAGTGCCGGTTTGAAGTTCCTGCAGTTTTCACTGTAAAACCGAGTTGGAGCTAGTACCTCCCCATATACATGTATGGAATGGAGTTTGCAACTGAAAAGAAACTTTGTGTTCCCAACAAGCTAGGTGAAGGACGGCTTTCACACACACTTATCTCTCAGAACTGAGCAAGTGAAGAGACGTTCGTTCATCTAGCACCAAGGGAACGGGTTGCAGGAGACACTTTTTCTCTGCTTTCTCAGCCTGTTTCCTAGTGCCGGTTTGAAGTTCCTGCAGTTTTCACTGTCAAACCGAGTTGGAGCTAGTACCTCCCCATATACATGTATGGAATGGAGATTGCAACTGAAAAGAAACTTTGTGTTCCCAACAAGCTAGGTGAAGGACGGCTTTCACACACACTTATCTCTCAGAAATTAGCAATTGGAGAGACGTTCGTTCATCTAGCACCAAGGGAACGGGTTGCAGGAGACACTTTTTCTCTGCTTTCTCAGTCTGTTTCCTAGTGCCGGTTTGAAGTTCCTGCAGTTTTCACTGTAAAACCGAGTTGGAGCTAGTACCTCCCCATATATATGTATGGAATGGAGTTTGCAACTTAAAAGAAACTTTGTGTTCCCAACAAGCTAGGTGAAGGACGGCTTTCACACACACTTATCTCTCAGAACTGAGCAAGTGGAGAGACGTTCGTTCATCTAGCACCAACGGAAAGGGTTGCAGGAGTCACTTTTTCTCTGCTTTCTCAGTCTGTTTCCTAGTGCCGGTTTGAAGTTCCTGCAGTTTTCACTGTCAAACCGAGTTGGAGCTAGTACCTCCCCATATATATGTATGGAATGGGGTTTGCAACTGAAAAGAAACTTTGTGTTCCCAACAAGCTAGGTGAAGGACGGCTTTCACACACACTTATCTCTCAGAACTGAGCAACTGGAGAGACGTTCGTTCATCTAGCACCAACGGAACGGGTTGCAGGAGTCATATTTTCTCTGCTTTCTCAGTCTGTTTCCTAGTGCCAGTTTGAAGTTCCTGCAGTTTTCACTGTCAAACCGAGTTGGAGCTACTACCTCCCCATATATATGTATGGAAAGGAGTTTGCAACTGAAAAGAAACTTTGTGTTCCCAACAAGCTAGGTGAAGGACGGCTTTCACACACACTTATCTCTCAGAACTGCGCAAGTGGAGAGACGTTAGTTCATCTAGCACCAAGGGAACGGGTTGCAGGAGACACTTTTCTCTGCTTTCTCAGTCTGTTTCCTAGTGCCGGTTTGAATTTCCTGCAGTTTTCTCTGTAAAACCGAGTTGGAGCTAGTTCCTCCCCATATATATGTATGAAATTGAGTTTGCAACTGAAAAGAATCTTTGTGTTCCCAACAAGCTAGGTGAAGGCGGCTTTCACACACACTTATCTCTCAGAACTGAGCAAGTGGAGAGACGTTCGTTCATCTAGCACCAAGGGAACGGGTTGCAGTAGACACTTTTTCTCTGCTTTCTCAGTCTGTTTCCTAGTGCCGGTTTGAAGTTCCTGCAGGTTTCACTGTCAAACCGAGTTGGAGCTAGTACCTCCCCATATACATGTATGGAATGGAGATTGCAACTGAAAAGAAACTTTGTGTTCCCAACAAGCTAGGTGAAGGACGGCTTTCACACACACTTATCTCTCAGAAATTAGCAATTGGAGAGACGTTCGTTCATCTAGCACCAAGGGAACGGGTTGCAGGAGACACTTATTCTCTGCTTTCTCAGTCTGTTTCCTAGTGCCGGTTTGAAGATCCTGCATTTTTCACTGTAAAACAGAGTTGGAGCTAGTACCTCCCCATATGTATGTATGGAATGGAGTTTGCAACTGAAAAGAAACTTTGTGTTCCCAACAACCTAGGTGAAGGACGGCTTCCACACACACTTATCTCTCAGAACTGAGCAAGTGGAGAGACGTTCGTTCATCTAGCACCAACGGAACGGGTTGCAGGAGTCACTTTTTCTCTGCTTTCTCAGTCAGTTTCCTAGTGCTGGTTTGAAGTTCCTGCAGTTTTCACTGTCAAACCGAGTTGGAGCTAGTACCTCCCCATATACATGTATGGAATGGAGATTGCAACTTAAAAGAAACTTTGTGTTCCCAACAAGCTAGGTGAAGGACGGCTTTCACACACACTTATCTCTCAGAAATTAGCAACTGGAGAGAAGTTCGTTCATCTAGCACCAAGGGAACGGGTTGCAGGTGACACTTTTTCTCTGCTTTCTCAGTCTGTTTCCTAGTGCCGGTTTGAAGTTCCTGCAGTTTTCACTGTCAAACCGAGTTGGAGCTACTACCTCCCCATATATATGAATGGAATGGAGTTTGCAACTGAAAAGAAACTTTGTGTTCCCAACAAGCTAGGTGAAGGATGGCTTTCACACACACTTATCTCTCAGAACTGCGCAAGTGGAGAGACGTTAGTTCATCTAGCACCAAGGGAACGGGTTGCAGGAGAAACTTTTCTCTGCTTTCTCATTTTGTTTCCTTGTGACGGTTTGAAGTTCCTGCAGTTTTCACTGTTAAACCGAGTTGGAGCTATTACCTACCCATATATATGTATGGAATGGAATTTGCAACTGAAAAGAAACTTTGTGTTCCCAACAAGCTAGGTGAAGGACGGCTTTCACACACACGTATCTCTCAGAACTGAGCAAGTGGAGAGACGTTCGTTCATCTAGCACCAAGGGAACGGGTTGCAGGAGACACTTTTTCTCTGCTTTCTCAGTCTGTTTCCTAGTGCCGGTTTGAAGTTCCTGCAGTTTTCACTGTAAAACCGAGTTGGAGCTAGTACCTCCCCATATATATGTATGGAATGGAGTTTGCAACTGAAAAGAAACTTTGTGTTCCCAATAAGCTAGGTGAAGTACGGCTTTCACACACACTTATCTCTCAGAACTGAGCAAATGGAGAGACATTCGTTCATCTAGCACCAAAGGAACGGGTTGCAGGAGACACTATTTCTCTGCTTTCTCAGTCTGTTTCCTAGTGCCGGTTTGAAGTTCCTGCTGTTTTCAACTGTAAAACCGAGTTGGAGCTAGTACCTCCCCATATATATGTATGGAATGGAGTTTGCAACTGAAAAGAATCTTTGTGTTCCCAACATGCTAGGTGAAGTACGGCTTTCACACACACTTATCTCTCAGAACTGAGCAAGTGGAGAGACGTTCGTTCATCTAGCACCAAGGGAACGGGTTGCAGGGGACACTTTTCTCTGCTTTCTCAGTCTGTTTCCAAGTGCCGGTTTGAAGTTCCTGCAGTTTTCACTGTAAAACCGAGTTGGAGCTAGTACCTCCCCATATACATGTATGGAATGGAGTTTGCAACTGAAAAGAAACTTTGTGTTCCCAACAAGCTAGGTGAAGGACGGCTTTCACACACACTTATCTCTCAGAACTGAGCAAGTGGAGAGACGTTCGTTCATCTAGCACCAAGGGAACGGGTTGCAGGAGACACTTTTTCTCTGCTTTCTCAGTCTGTTTCCTAGTGCCGGTTTGAAGTTCCTGCAGTTTTCACTGTCAAACCGAGTTGGAGCTAGTACCTCCCCATATACATGTATGGAATGGAGATTGCAACTGAAAAGAAACTTTGTGTTCCCAACAAGCTAGGTGAAGGACGGCTTTCACACACACTTATCTCTCAGAACTGAGCAAGTGGAGAGACGTTCGTTCATCTAGCACCAAGGGAACGGGTTGCAGGAGACACTTTTCTCTGCTTTCTCAGTCTGTTTCCTAGTGCCTGTTTGAAGTTCCTGCAGTTTTCACTGTAAAACCGAGTTGGAGCTAGTACCTCCCCATATACATGTATGGAATGGTGTTTGCAACTGAAAAGAAACTTTGTGTTCCCAACAAGCTAGGTGAAGCACGGCTTTCACACACACTTATCTCTCAGAACTGAGCAAGTGAAGAGACGTTCGTTCATCTAGCACCAAGGGAACGGGTTGCAGGAGACACTTTTTCTCTGCTTTCTCAATCTGTTTCCTAGTGCCGGTATGAAGTTCCTGCAGTTTTCACTGTCAAACCGAGTTGGAGCTAGTACCTCCCCATATACATGTATGGAATGGAGATTGCACCTGAAAAGAAACTTTGTGTTCCCAACAAGCTAGGTGAAGGACGGCTTTCACACACAATTATCTCTCAGAAATTAGCAATTGGAGAGACGTTCGTTCATCTAGCACCAAGGGAACGGGTTGCAGGAGACACTTTTTCTCTGCTTTCTCAGTCTGTTTCCTAGTGCCGGTTTGAAGTTCCTGCAGTTTTCACTGTAAAACCGATTTGGAGCTAGTACCTCCCCATATATATGTATGGAATGGAGTTTGCAACTGAAAAGAAACTTTGTGTTCCCAACAAGCTAGGTGAAGGACGGCTTTCACACACACTTATCTCTCAGAACTGAGCAAGTGGAGAGACGTTCGTTCATCTACCACCAACGGAACGGGTTGCAGGAGTCACTTTTTCTCTGCTTTCTCAGTCTGTTTCCTAGTGCCGGTTTGAAGTTCTTGCAGTTTTCACTGTAAAACTGAGTTGGAGCTAGTACCTCCCCATATAAATGTATGGAATGCAGTTTGCTACTGAAAAGAAACTATGTGTTCCCAACAAGCTAGTTGAAGGACGGCTTTCACACACACTTATCTCTCAGAAATGAGCAAGTGGAGAGACGTTCGTTCATCTAGCACCAAGGGAACGTGTTGCCCGAGACACTTTTTCTCTGCTTTCTCAGTCTGTTTCCTAGTGCCGCTTTGAAGTTCCTGCAGTTTTCACTGTGAAATCGAGTTCGAGCTAGTTCCTCCCCATATATATGTATGAAATTGAGTTTGCAACTGAAAAGAATCTTTGTGTTCCCAACAAGCTAGGTGAAGGACGGCTTTCACACACACTTATCTCTCAGAACTGAGCAAGTGGAGAGACGTTCGTTCATCTAGCACCAATGGAACCGGTTGCTGTAGACACTTTTTCTCTGTTTTCTCAGTCTGTTTCCTAGTGCCGGTTTGAAGTTCCTGCAGTTTTCACTGTCAAACCGATTTGGAGCTAGTACCTCCCCATATACATGTATGGAATGGAGATGGCAACTGAAAAGAAACTTTGTGTTCCCAACAAGCTAGGTGAAGGACGGCTTTCACACACACTTATCTCTCAGAAATTAGCAATTGGAGAGACGTTCGTTCATCTAGCACCAAGGGAACGGGTTGCAGGAGACACTTTTTCTCTGCTTTCTCAGTCTGTTTCCTAGTGCCGGTTTGAAGTTCCTGCAGTTTTCACTGTAAAACCGAGTTGGAGCTAGTTCCTCCCCATATATATGTATGAAATTGAGTTTGCAACTGAAAAGAATCTTTGTGTTCCCAACAAGCTAGGTGAAGGACGGCTTTCACACACAATTATCTCTCAGAACAGAGCAAGTGGAGAGACGTTCGTTCATCTAGAACCAAGGGAACGGGTTGCAGGAGACAGTTTTTATCTGCTTTCTCAGTCTGTTTCCTAGTGCCGGTTTGAAGTTCCTGCAGTTTTCACTGTCAAACCGAGTTGGAGCTAGTACGTACCCATATACATGTATGGAATGGAGATTGCAACTGAAAAGAAACTTTGTGTTCCCAACAAGCTAGGTGAAGGACGGCTTTCACACACACGTATCTCTCAGAACTGAGCAAGTCGAGAGACGTTCGTTCATCTAGCACCAAGGGAACGGGTTGCAGGAGACATTTTTTCTCTGCTTTCTCAGTCTGTTTCTTGTGCCGGTTTGAAGTTCCTGCAGTTTTCACTGTAAAACCGAGTTGGAGCTAGTACCTCCCCATATATATGTATGGAATGGAGTTTGCAACTGAAAAGAAACTTTGTGTTCCCAATAAGCTAGGTGAAGGACGGCTTTCACACACACTTATCTCTCAGAACTGAGCAAGTGGAGAGACTTTCGTTCATCTAGCACCAAGGGAACGGGTTGCAGGTGACACTTTTTCTCTGCTTTCTCAGTCTGTTTCCTAGTGCCGGTTTGAAGTTCCTGCAGTTTTCACTGTCAAACCGAGTTGGAGCTAGTACCTCCCCATATACATGTATGGAATGGAGATTGCAACTGAAAAGAAACTTTGTGTTCCCAACAAGCTAGGTGAAGGACGGCTTTCACACACACTTATCTCTCAGAACTGAGCAAGTGGAGAGACGTTCGTTCATCTAGCACCAAGGGAACGGGTTGCAGGAGACACTTTTCTCTGCTTTCTCAGTCTGTTTCCTAGTGCCTGTTTGAAGTTCCTGCAGTTTTCACTGTAAAACCGAGTTGGAGCTAGTACCTCCCCATATACATGTATGGAATGGTGTTTGCAACTGAAAAGAAACTTTGTGTTCCCAACAAGCTAGGTGAAGCACGGCTTTCACACACACTTATCTCTCAGAACTGAGCAAGTGAAGAGACGTTCGTTCATCTAGCACCAAGGGAACGAGTTGCAGGAGACACTTTTTCTCTGCTTTCTCAATCTGTTTCCTAGTGCCGGTATGAAGTTCCTGCAGTTTTCACTGTCAAACCGAGTTGGAGCTAGTACCTCCCCATATACATGTATGGAATGGAGATTGCACCTGAAAAGAAACTTTGTGTTCCCAACAAGCTAGGTGAAGGACGGCTTTCACACACACTTATCTCTCAGAAATTAGCAATTGGAGAGACGTTCGTTCATCTAGCACCAAGGGAACGGGTTGCAGGAGACACTTTTTCTCTGCTTTCTCAGTCTGTTTCCTAGTGCCGGTTTGAAGTTCCTGCAGTTTTCACTGTAAAACCGAGTTGGAGCTAGTACCTCCCCATATATATGTATGGAATGGAGTTTGCAACTGAAAAGAAACTTTGTGTTCCCAACAAGCTAGGTGAAGGACGGCTTTCCCACACACTTATCTCTCAGAACTGAGCAAGTGGAGAGACGTTCGTTCATCTACCACCAACGGAACGGGTTGCAGGAGTCACTTTTTCTCTGCTTTCTCAGTCTGTTTCCTAGTGCCGGTTTGAAGTTCCTGCAGTTTTCACTGTCAAACCGAGTTGGAGCTAGTACCTCCCCATATATATGTATGGAATGGAGTTTGCAACTGAAAAGAAACTTTGTGTTCCCAACAAGCTAGGTGAAGGACGGCTTTCACACACACTTATCTCTCAGAACTGAGCAAGTGGAGAGACGTTCGTTCATCTAGCACCAAGGGAACGGGTTGCAGGAGACACTTTTCTCTGCTTTCTCAGTCTGTTTCCTAGTGCCGGTTTGAAGTTCTTGCAGTTTTCACTGTAAAACTGAGTTGGAGCTAGTACCTCCCCATATAAATGTATGGAATGCAGTTTGCTACTGAAAAGAAACTATGTGTTCCCAACAAGCTAGGTGAAGGACGGCTTTCACACACACTTATCTCTCAGAACTGAGCAAGTGGAGAGACGTTCGTTCATCTAGCACCAATGGAACCGGTTGCTGTAGACACTTTTTCTCTGCTTTCTCAGTCTGTTTCCTAGTGCCGGTTTGAAGTTCCTGCATTTTTCACTGTCAAACCGATTTGGAGCTAGTACCTCCCCATATACATGTATGGAATGGAGATGGCAACTGAAAAGAAACTTTGTGTTCCCAACAAGCTAGGTGAAGGACGGCTTTCACACACACTTATCTCTCAGAAATTAGCAATTGGAGAGACGTTCGTTCATCTAGCACCAAGGGAACGGGTTGCAGGAGACACTTTTTCTCTGCTTTCTCAGTCTGTTTCCTAGTGCCGGTTTGAAGTTCCTGCAGTTTTCACTGTAAAACCGAGTTGGAGCTAGTCCTTCCCCATATATATGTATGAAATTGAGTTTGCAACTGAAAAGAATCTTTGTGTTCCCAACAAGCTAGGTGAAGGACGGCTTTCACACACAATTATCTCTCAGAACAGAGCAAGTGGAGAGACGTTCGTTCATCTAGAACCAAGGGAACGGGTTGCAGGAGACAGTTTTTATCTGCTTTCTCAGTCTGTTTCCTAGTGCCGGTTTGAAGTTCCTGCAGTTTTCACTGTCAAACCGAGTTGGAGCTAGTACGTCCCCATATACATGTATGGAATGGAGATTGCAACTGAAAAGAAACTTTGTGTTCCCAACAAGCTAGGTGAAGGACGGCTTTCACACACACGTATCTCTCAGAACTGAGCAAGTCGAGAGACGTTCGTTCGTCTAGCACCAAGGGAACGGGTTGCAGGAGACATTTTTTCTCTGCTTTCTCAGTCTGTTTCTTGTGCCGGTTTGAAGTTCCTGCAGTTTTCACTGTCAAACCGAGTTGGAGCTAGTACCTCCCCATATATATGTATGGAATGGAGTTTGCAACTGAAAAGAAACTTTGTGTTCCCAATAAGCTAGGTGAAGGACGGCTTTCACACACACTTATCTCTCAGAACTGAGCAAGTGGAGAGACGTTCGTTCATCTAGCACCAAGGGAACGGGTTGCAGGAGACACTTTTTCTCTGCTTTCTCAGTCTGTTTCCTAGTGCCGGTTTGAAGTTCCTGCAGTTTTCACTGTCAAACCGAGTTGGAGCTAGTTCCTCCCCATATATATGTATGAAATTGAGTTTGCAACTGAAAAGAATCTTTGTGTTCCCAACAAGCTAGGTGAAGGACGGCTTTCACACACACTTATCTCTCAGAACTGAGCAAGTGGAGAGACGTTCGTTCATCTAGCACCAAGGGAACGGGTTGCAGGAGACAGTTTTTATCTGCTTTCTCAGTCTGTTTCCTAGTGCCGGTTTGAAGTTCCTGCAGTTTTCACTGTCAAATCGAGTTGGAGCTAGTACGACCCCATATACATGTATGGAATGGAGATTGCAACTGAAAAGAAACTTTGTGTTCCCAACAAGCTAGGTGAAGGACGGCTTTCACACACACGTATCTCTCAAAACTGAGCAAGTCGAGAGACGTTCGTTCATCTAGCACCAAGGGAACGGGTTGCAGGAGACATTTTTTCTCTGCTTTCTCAGTCTGTTTCTTGTGCCGGTTTGAAGTTCCTGCAGTTTTCACTGTAAAACCGAGTTGGAGCTAGTACCTCCCCATATATATGTATGGAATGGAGTTTGCAACTTAAAAGAAACTTTGTGTTCCCAATAAGCTAGGTGAAGGACGGCTTTCACACACACTTATCTCTCAGAACTGAGCAAGTGGAGAGACGTTCGTTCATCTAGCACCAAGGGAACGGGTTGCAGGTGACACTTTTTCTCTGCTTTCTCAGTCTGTTTCCTAGTGCCGGTTTGAAGTTCCTGCAGTTTTCACTGTAAAACCGAGTTGGAGCTAGTACCTCCCCATATATATGTATGGAATGGAGTTTGGAACTGAAAAGAAACTTTGTGTTCCCAACAAGCTAGGTGAAGGACGGCTTTCAAACACACTTATCTCTCAGAACTGAGCAACTGGAGAGACGTTCGTTCATCTAGCACCAACATAACGGGTTGCAGGTGTCACATTTTCTCTGCTTTCTCAGTCTGTTTCCTAGTGCCGGTTTGAAGTTCCTGCAGTTTTCACTGTCAAACCGAGTTGGAGCTAGTACCTCCCCATATACATGTATGGAATGGAGATTGCAACTGAAAAGAAACTTTGTGTTCCCAACAAGCTAGGTGAAGGACGGCTTTCACACACACGTATCTCTCAGAACTGAGCAAGTCGAGAGACGTTCGTTCATCTAGCACCAAGGGAACGGGTTGCAGGAGACATTTTTTCTCTGCTTTCTCAGTCTGTTTCTTGTGCCGGTTTGAAGTTCCTGCAGTTTTCACTGTAAAACCGAGTTGGAGCTAGTACCTCCCCATATATATGTATGGAATGGAGTTTGCAACTTAAAAGAAACTTTGTGTTCCCAATAAGCTAGGTGAAGGACGGCTTTCACACACACTTATCTCTCAGAACTGAGCAAGTGGAGAGACGTTCGTTCATCTAGCACCAAGGGAACGGGTTGCAGGTGACACTTTTTCTCTGCTTTCTCAGTCTGTTTCCTAGTGCCGGTTTGAAGTTCCTGCAGTTTTCACTGTAAAACCGAGTTGGAGCTAGTACCTCCCCATATATATGTATGGAATGGAGTTTGGAACTGAAAAGAAACTTTGTGTTCCCAACAAGCTAGGTGAAGGACGGCTTTCACACACACTTATCTCTCAGAACTGAGCAACTGGAGAGACGTTCGTTCATCTAGCACCAACGGAACGGGTTGCAGGAGTCACATTTTCTCTGCTTTCTCAGTCTGTTTCCTAGTGCCGGTTTGAAGTTCCTGCAGTTTTCACTGTCAAACCGAGTTGGAGCTAGTACCTCCCCATATACATGTATGGAATGGAGATTGCAACTGAAAAGAAACTTTGTGTTCCCAACAAGCTAGGTGAAGGACGGCTTTCACACACACTTATCTCTCAGAAATTAGCAATTGGAGAGAAGTTCGTTCATCTAGCACCAACGGAACGGGTTGCAGGATACACTTTTTCTCTGCTTTCTCAGTCTGTTTCCTAGTGCCGGTTTGAAGTTCCTGCAGTTTTCACTGTAAAACAGAGTTGGAGCTAGTACCTCCCCATATATATGTATGGAGTGGAGTTTGCAACTGAAAAGAAACTTTGTGTTCCCAACAAGCTAGGTGAAGTACGGCTTTCACACACACTTATCTCTCAGAACTGAGCAAGTGGAGAGACGTTAGTTCAACTAGCACCAAGGGAACGTGTTGCAGGTGACACTTTTCTCTGCTTTCTCAGTCTGTTTCCTAGTGCCGGTTTGAAGTTCCTGCAGTTTTCACTGTTAAAACGAGTTGGAGCTATTACCTACCCATATATATGTATGGAATGGAATTTGCAACTGAAAAGAAACTTTGTGTTCCCAACAAGCTAGGTGAAGGTCGGCTTTCACACACACGTATCTCTCAGAACTGAGCAAGTCGAGAGACGTTCGTTCATCTAGCACCAAGGGAACGGGTTGCAGGAGACATTTTTTCTCTGCTTTCTCAGTCTGTTTCCTAGTGCCGGTTTGAAGTTCCTGCAGTTTTCACTGTAAAACCGAGTTGGAGCTAGTACCTCCCCATATATATGTATGGAATGGAGTTTGCAACTGAAAAGAAACTTTGTGTCCCCAATAAGCTAGGTGAAGGACGGCTTTCACACACACTTATCTCTCAGAACTGAGCAAGTGGAGAGACGTTCGTTCATCTAGCACCAAAGGAACGGGATGCAGGAGGCACTTTTTCTCTGCTTTCTCAGTCTGTTTCCTAGTGCCGGTTTGAAGTTCCTGCAGTTTTCACTGTAAAACCGAGTTGGAGCCTGTACCTCCCCATATATATGTATGGAATGGAGTTTGCAACTGAAAAGAATCTTTGTGTTCCCAACAAGCTAGGTGAAGGATGGCTTTCACACACACTTATCTCTCAGAACTGAGCAAGTGGAGAGACGTTCGTTCATCTAGCACCAAGGGAACGGGTTGCAGGGGACACTTTTTCTCTGCTTTCTCAGTCTGTTTCCTAGTGCCGGTTTGAAGTTCCTGCAGTTTTCACTGTAAAACCGAGTTGGAGCTAGTACCTCCCCATATACATGTAAGGAATGGAGTTTGCAACTGAAAAGAAACTTTGTGTTCCCAACAAGCTAGGTGAAGGACGGCTTTCACACACACTTAACTCTCAGAACTGAGCAAGTGGAGAGACGTTCGTTCATCTAGCACCAAGGGAACGGTTTGCAGGAGACAATTATTCTCTGCTTTCTCAGTCTGTTTCCTAGTGCCGGTTTGAAGTTCCTGCAGTTTTCACTGTAAAACCGAGTTGGAGCTAGTTCCTCCCCATATATATGAATGAAATTGAGTTTGCAACTGAAAAGAATCTTTGTGTTCCCAACAAGCTAGGTGAAGGACGGCTTTCACACACACTTATCTCTCAGAACTGAGCAAGGGGAGAGACGTTCGTTCATCTAGCACCAAGGGAACGGGTTGCAGTAGACACTTTTTCTCTGCTTTCTCAGTCTGTTTCCTAGTGCCGGTTTGAAGTTCCTGCAGTTTTCACTGTCAAACCGAGTTGGAGCTAGTACCTCCCCATATACATGTATGGAATGGAGTTTGCAACTGAAAAGAAACATTGTGTTCCCAACAAGTTAGGTGAAGGACGGCTTTCACACACACTTATCTCTCAGAACTGAGCAATTGGAGAGACGTTCGTTCATCTAGCACCAAGGGAACGGGTTGCAGGAGACACTTTTTCTCTGCTTTCTCAGTCTGTTTCCTAGTGCCGGTTTGAAGTTCCTGCAGTTTTCACTGTAAAACCGAGTTGGAGCTAGTTCCTCCCCATATATATGTATGAAATTGATTTTGCAACTGAAAAGAATCTTTGTGTTCCCAACAAGCTAGGTGAAGGGCGGCTTTCACACACACTTATCTCTCAGAAATTAGCAACTGGAGAGACGTTCGTTCATCTAGCACCAAGGGAACGGGTTGCAGGAGACACTTTTTCTCTGCTTTCTCAGTCTGTTTCCTAGTGCCGGTTTGAAGTTCCTGCAGTTTTCACTGTAAAACCGAGTTGGAGCTAGTACCTCCCCATATATATATAATGAATGGAGTTTGCAACTGAAAAGAATCTTTGTGTTCCCAACAAGCTAGGTGAAGGACGGCTTTCACACACACTTATCTCTCAGAACTGAGCAAGTGGAGAGACGTTCGTTCATCTAGCACCAACGGAACGGGTTGCAGGAGTCACTTTTTCTCTGCTTTCTCAAACTGTTTCCTAGTGCCGGTTTGAAGTTCCTGCAGTTTTCACTGTCAAACCGAGTTGGAGCTAGTACCTCCCCATATATATGTATGGAATGGAGTTTGCAACTGAAAAGAAACTTTGTGTTCCCAACAAGCTAGGTGAAGGACGGCTTTCACACACACTTATCTCTCAGAAATGAGCAAGTGGAGAGACGTTCGTTCATCTAGCACCAAGGGAACGTGTTTCCGGAGACACTTTTTCTCTGCTTTCTCAGTCTGTTTCCTAGTGCCGGTTTGAAGTTCCTGCAGTTTTCACTGTAAAACCGAGTTGGAGCTAGTACCTCCCCATATATATATAATGAATGGAGTTTGCAACTGAAAAGAATCTTTGTGTTCCCAACAAGCTAGGTGAAGGACGGCTTTCACACACACTTATCTCTCAGAACTGAGCAAGTGGAGAGACGTTCGTTCATCTAGCACCAACGGAACGGGTTGCAGGAGTCACTTTTTCTCTGCTTTCTCAGTCTGTTTCCTAGTGCCGGTTTGAAGTTCCTGCAGTTTTCACTGTCAAACCGAGTTGGAGCTAGTACCTCCCCATATATATGTATGGAATGGAGTTTGCAACTGAAAAGAAACTTTGTGTTCCCAACAAGCTAGGTGAAGGACGGCTTTCACACACACTTATCTCTCAGAACTGCGCAAGTGGAGAGACATTAGTTCATCTAGCACCAAGGGAACGGGTTGCAGGAGCCACATTTCTCTGCTTTCTCAGTCTGTTTCCTTGTGACGGTTTGAAGTTCCTGCAGTTTTCACTGTTAAACCGAGTTGGAGCTATTACCTACCCATATATATGTATGGAATGGAGTTTGCAACTGAAAAGAATCTTTGTGTTCCCAACAAGCTAGGTGAAGGACGGCTTTCACACACAATTATCTCTCAGAACTGAGCAAGTGGAGAGACGTTCGTTCATCTAGCACCAACGGAACGGATTGCAGGAGTCACTTTTTCTCTGCTTTCTCAGTCTGTTTCCTAGTGCCGGTTTGAAGTCCCTGCAGTTTTCACTGTAAAACAGAGTTGGAGCTAGTACCTCCCCATATAAATATATGGAATGCAGTTTGCTTCTGAAAAGAAACTTTGTGTTCCCTACAATCTAGGTGAAGGACGGCTTTCACACACACTTATCTCTCAGAAATGAGCAAGTGGAGAGACGTTCGTTCATCTAGCACCAAGGGAACGTGTTGCCGGAGACACTTTTTCTCAGCTTTCTCAGTCTGTTTCCTAGTGCCGGTTTGAAGTTCCTGCAGTTTTCACTGTAAAACCGAGTTGGAGCTAGTACCTCCCCATATATATATAATGAATGGAGTTTGCAACTGAAAAGAATCTTTGTGTTCCCAACAAGCTAGGTGAAGGACGGCTTTCACACACACTTATCTCTCAGAACTGAGCAAGTGGAGAGACGTTCGTTCATCTAGCACCAGGGGAACGGGTTGCAGGAGACACTTTTTCTCTGCTTTCTAAGTCTGTTTCCTAGTGCCGGTTTGAAGTTCCTGCAGTTTTCACTGTAAAACAGAGTTGGAGCTAGTACCACCCCATATATATGTATGGAATGGAGTTTGCAACTTAAAAGAAACTTTGTGTTCCCAATAAGCTAGGTGAAGGACGGCTTTCACACACACTTATCTCTCAGAACTGAGCAAGTGGAGAGACGTTCGTTCATCTAGCACCAAAGGAACGGGTTGCAGGGGACACTTTTTCTCTGCTTTCTCAGTCTTTTTCCTAGTGCCGGTTTGAAGTTCCTGCAGTTTTCACTGTCAAACCGAGTTGGAGCTAGTACCTCCCCATATATATGTATGGAATGGAGTTTGCAACTGAAAAGAAACTTTGTGTTCCCAACAAGCTAGGTGAAGGACGGCTTTCACACACACTTATCTCTCAGAACTGAGCAAGTGGAGAGACGTTCGTTCATCTAGCACCAAGGGAACGGGTTGCAGGAGACACTTTTCTCTGCTTTCTCAGTCTGTTTCCTAGTGCCGGTTTGAAGTTCTTGCAGTTTTCACTGTAAAACTGAGTTGGAGCTAGTACCTCCCCATATAAATGTATGGAATGCAGTTTGCTACTGAAAAGAAACTATGTGTTCCCAACAAGCTAGGTGAAGGACGGCTTTCACACACACTTATCTCTCAGAACTGAGCAAGTGGAGAGACGTTCGTTCATCTAGCACCAAGGGAACGGGTTGCAGGAGACACTTTTTCTCTGCTTTCTCAGTCTGTTTCCTAGTGCCGGTTTGAAGTTCCTGCAGTTTTCACTGTAAAACCGAGTTGGAGCTAGTTCCTCCCCATATATATGTATGAAATTGATTTTGCAACTGAAAAGAATCTTTGTGTTCCCAACAAGCTAGGTGAAGGGCGGCTTTCACACACACTTATCTCTCAGAAATTAGCAACTGGAGAGACGTTCGTTCATCTAGCACCAAGGGAACGGGTTGCAGGAGACACTTTTTCTCTGCTTTCTCAGTCTGTTTCCTAGTGCCGGTTTGAAGTTCCTGCAGTTTTCACTGTAAAACCGAGTTGGAGCTAGTACCTCCCCATATATATATAATGAATGGAGTTTGCAACTGAAAAGAATCTTTGTGTTCCCAACAAGCTAGGTGAAGGACGGCTTTCACACACACTTATCTCTCAGAACTGAGCAAGTGGAGAGACGTTCGTTCATCTAGCACCAACGGAACGGGTTGCAGGAGTCACTTTTTCTCTGCTTTCTCAAACTGTTTCCTAGTGCCGGTTTGAAGTTCCTGCAGTTTTCACTGTCAAACCGAGTTGGAGCTAGTACCTCCCCATATATATGTATGGAATGGAGTTTGCAACTGAAAAGAAACTTTGTGTTCCCAACAAGCTAGGTGAAGGACGGCTTTCACACACACTTATCTCTCAGAAATGAGCAAGTGGAGAGACGTTCGTTCATCTAGCACCAAGGGAACGGGTTGCAGGAGACACTTTTTCTCTGCTTTCTCAGTCTGTTTCCTAGTGCCGGTTTGAAGTTCCTGCAGTTTTCACTGTAAAACCGAGTTGGAGCTAGTACCTCCCCATATACATGTAAGGAATGGAGTTTGCAACTGAAAAGAAACTTTGTGTTCCCAACAAGCTAGGTGAAGGACGGCTTTCACACACACTTAACTCTCAGAACTGAGCAAGTGGAGAGACGTTCGTTCATCTAGCACCAAGGGAACGGTTTGCAGGAGACAATTATTCTCTGCTTTCTCAGTCTGTTTCCTAGTGCCGGTTTGAAGTTCCTGCAGTTTTCACTGTAAAACCGAGTTGGAGCTAGTTCCTCCCCATATATATGAATGAAATTGAGTTTGCAACTGAAAAGAATCTTTGTGTTCCCAACAAGCTAGGTGAAGGACGGCTTTCACACACACTTATCTCTCAGAACTGAGCAAGGGGAGAGACGTTCGTTCATCTAGCACCAAGGGAACGGGTTGCAGTAGACACTTTTTCTCTGCTTTCTCAGTCTGTTTCCTAGTGCCGGTTTGAAGTTCCTGCAGTTTTCACTGTCAAACCGAGTTGGAGCTAGTACCTCCCCATATACATGTATGGAATGGAGTTTGCAACTGAAAAGAAACATTGTGTTCCCAACAAGTTAGGTGAAGGACGGCTTTCACACACACTTATCTCTCAGAACTGAGCAATTGGAGAGACGTTCGTTCATCTAGCACCAAGGGAACGGGTTGCAGGAGACACTTTTTCTCTGCTTTCTCAGTCTGTTTCCTAGTGCCGGTTTGAAGTTCCTGCAGTTTTCACTGTAAAACCGAGTTGGAGCTAGTTCCTCCCCATATATATGTATGAAATTGATTTTGCAACTGAAAAGAATCTTTGTGTTCCCAACAAGCTAGGTGAAGGGCGGCTTTCACACACACTTATCTCTCAGAAATTAGCAACTGGAGAGACGTTCGTTCATCTAGCACCAAGGGAACGGGTTGCAGGAGACACTTTTTCTCTGCTTTCTCAGTCTGTTTCCTAGTGCCGGTTTGAAGTTCCTGCAGTTTTCACTGTAAAACCGAGTTGGAGCTAGTACCTCCCCATATATATATAATGAATGGAGTTTGCAACTGAAAAGAATCTTTGTGTTCCCAACAAGCTAGGTGAAGGACGGCTTTCACACACACTTATCTCTCAGAACTGAGCAAGTGGAGAGACGTTCGTTCATCTAGCACCAACGGAACGGGTTGCAGGAGTCACTTTTTCTCTGCTTTCTCAAACTGTTTCCTAGTGCCGGTTTGAAGTTCCTGCAGTTTTCACTGTCAAACCGAGTTGGAGCTAGTACCTCCCCATATATATGTATGGAATGGAGTTTGCAACTGAAAAGAAACTTTGTGTTCCCAACAAGCTAGGTGAAGGACGGCTTTCACACACACTTATCTCTCAGAAATGAGCAAGTGGAGAGACGTTCGTTCATCTAGCACCAAGGGAACGTGTTTCCGGAGACACTTTTTCTCTGCTTTCTCAGTCTGTTTCCTAGTGCCGGTTTGAAGTTCCTGCAGTTTTCACTGTAAAACCGAGTTGGAGCTAGTACCTCCCCATATATATATAATGAATGGAGTTTGCAACTGAAAAGAATCTTTGTGTTCCCAACAAGCTAGGTGAAGGACGGCTTTCACACACACTTATCTCTCAGAACTGAGCAAGTGGAGAGACGTTCGTTCATCTAGCACCAACGGAACGGGTTGCAGGAGTCACTTTTTCTCTGCTTTCTCAGTCTGTTTCCTAGTGCCGGTTTGAAGTTCCTGCAGTTTTCACTGTCAAACCGAGTTGGAGCTAGTACCTCCCCATATATATGTATGGAATGGAGTTTGCAACTGAAAAGAAACTTTGTGTTCCCAACAAGCTAGGTGAAGGACGGCTTTCACACACACTTATCTCTCAGAACTGCGCAAGTGGAGAGACATTAGTTCATCTAGCACCAAGGGAACGGGTTGCAGGAGCCACATTTCTCTGCTTTCTCAGTCTGTTTCCTTGTGACGGTTTGAAGTTCCTGCAGTTTTCACTGTTAAACCGAGTTGGAGCTATTACCTACCCATATATATGTATGGAATGGAGTTTGCAACTGAAAAGAATCTTTGTGTTCCCAACAAGCTAGGTGAAGGACGGCTTTCACACACAATTATCTCTCAGAACTGAGCAAGTGGAGAGACGTTCGTTCATCTAGCACCAACGGAACGGATTGCAGGAGTCACTTTTTCTCTGCTTTCTCAGTCTGTTTCCTAGTGCCGGTTTGAAGTCCCTGCAGTTTTCACTGTAAAACAGAGTTGGAGCTAGTACCTCCCCATATAAATATATGGAATGCAGTTTGCTTCTGAAAAGAAACTTTGTGTTCCCTACAATCTAGGTGAAGGACGGCTTTCACACACACTTATCTCTCAGAAATGAGCAAGTGGAGAGACGTTCGTTCATCTAGCACCAAGGGAACGTGTTGCCGGAGACACTTTTTCTCAGCTTTCTCAGTCTGTTTCCTAGTGCCGGTTTGAAGTTCCTGCAGTTTTCACTGTAAAACCGAGTTGGAGCTAGTACCTCCCCATATATATATAATGAATGGAGTTTGCAACTGAAAAGAATCTTTGTGTTCCCAACAAGCTAGGTGAAGGACGGCTTTCACACACACTTATCTCTCAGAACTGAGCAAGTGGAGAGACGTTCGTTCATCTAGCACCAGGGGAACGGGTTGCAGGAGACACTTTTTCTCTGCTTTCTAAGTCTGTTTCCTAGTGCCGGTTTGAAGTTCCTGCAGTTTTCACTGTAAAACAGAGTTGGAGCTAGTACCACCCCATATATATGTATGGAATGGAGTTTGCAACTTAAAAGAAACTTTGTGTTCCCAATAAGCTAGGTGAAGGACGGCTTTCACACACACTTATCTCTCAGAACTGAGCAAGTGGAGAGACGTTCGTTCATCTAGCACCAAAGGAACGGGTTGCAGGGGACACTTTTTCTCTGCTTTCTCAGTCTTTTTCCTAGTGCCGGTTTGAAGTTCCTGCAGTTTTCACTGTCAAACCGAGTTGGAGCTAGTACCTCCCCATATATATGTATGGAATGGAGTTTGCAACTGAAAAGAAACTTTGTGTTCCCAACAAGCTAGGTGAAGGACGGCTTTCACACACACTTATCTCTCAGAACTGAGCAAGTGGAGAGACGTTCGTTCATCTAGCACCAAGGGAACGGGTTGCAGGAGACACTTTTCTCTGCTTTCTCAGTCTGTTTCCTAGTGCCGGTTTGAAGTTCTTGCAGTTTTCACTGTAAAACTGAGTTGGAGCTAGTACCTCCCCATATAAATGTATGGAATGCAGTTTGCTACTGAAAAGAAACTATGTGTTCCCAACAAGCTAGGTGAAGGACGGCTTTCACACACACTTATCTCTCAGAACTGAGCAAGTGGAGAGACGTTCGTTCATCTAGCACCAAGGGAACGGGTTGCAGGAGACACTTTTTCTCTGCTTTCTCAGTCTGTTTCCTAGTGCCGGTTTGAAGTTCCTGCAGTTTTCACTGTAAAACCGAGTTGGAGCTAGTTCCTCCCCATATATATGTATGAAATTGATTTTGCAACTGAAAAGAATCTTTGTGTTCCCAACAAGCTAGGTGAAGGGCGGCTTTCACACACACTTATCTCTCAGAAATTAGCAACTGGAGAGACGTTCGTTCATCTAGCACCAAGGGAACGGGTTGCAGGAGACACTTTTTCTCTGCTTTCTCAGTCTGTTTCCTAGTGCCGGTTTGAAGTTCCTGCAGTTTTCACTGTAAAACCGAGTTGGAGCTAGTACCTCCCCATATATATATAATGAATGGAGTTTGCAACTGAAAAGAATCTTTGTGTTCCCAACAAGCTAGGTGAAGGACGGCTTTCACACACACTTATCTCTCAGAACTGAGCAAGTGGAGAGACGTTCGTTCATCTAGCACCAACGGAACGGGTTGCAGGAGTCACTTTTTCTCTGCTTTCTCAAACTGTTTCCTAGTGCCGGTTTGAAGTTCCTGCAGTTTTCACTGTCAAACCGAGTTGGAGCTAGTACCTCCCCATATATATGTATGGAATGGAGTTTGCAACTGAAAAGAAACTTTGTGTTCCCAACAAGCTAGGTGAAGGACGGCTTTCACACACACTTATCTCTCAGAAATGAGCAAGTGGAGAGACGTTCGTTCATCTAGCACCAAGGGAACGTGTTTCCGGAGACACTTTTTCTCTGCTTTCTCAGTCTGTTTCCTAGTGCCGGTTTGAAGTTCCTGCAGTTTTCACTGTAAAACCGAGTTGGAGCTAGTACCTCCCCATATATATATAATGAATGGAGTTTGCAACTGAAAAGAATCTTTGTGTTCCCAACAAGCTAGGTGAAGGACGGCTTTCACACACACTTATCTCTCAGAACTGAGCAAGTGGAGAGACGTTCGTTCATCTAGCACCAACGGAACGGGTTGCAGGAGTCACTTTTTCTCTGCTTTCTCAGTCTGTTTCCTAGTGCCGGTTTGAAGTTCCTGCAGTTTTCACTGTCAAACCGAGTTGGAGCTAGTACCTCCCCATATATATGTATGGAATGGAGTTTGCAACTGAAAAGAAACTTTGTGTTCCCAACAAGCTAGGTGAAGGACGGCTTTCACACACACTTATCTCTCAGAACTGCGCAAGTGGAGAGACATTAGTTCATCTAGCACCAAGGGAACGGGTTGCAGGAGCCACATTTCTCTGCTTTCTCAGTCTGTTTCCTTGTGACGGTTTGAAGTTCCTGCAGTTTTCACTGTTAAACCGAGTTGGAGCTATTACCTACCCATATATATGTATGGAATGGAGTTTGCAACTGAAAAGAATCTTTGTGTTCCCAACAAGCTAGGTGAAGGACGGCTTTCACACACACTTATCTCTCAGAACTGAGCAAGTGGAGAGACGTTCGTTCATCTAGCACCAACGGAACGGATTGCAGGAGTCACTTTTTCTCTGCTTTCTCAGTCTGTTTCCTAGTGCCGGTTTGAAGTCCCTGCAGTTTTCACTGTAAAACAGAGTTGGAGCTAGTACCTCCCCATATAAATATATGGAATGCAGTTTGCTTCTGAAAAGAAACTTTGTGTTCCCTACAATCTAGGTGAAGGACGGCTTTCACACACACTTATCTCTCAGAAATGAGCAAGTGGAGAGACGTTCGTTCATCTAGCACCAAGGGAACGTGTTGCCGGAGACACTTTTTCTCAGCTTTCTCAGTCTGTTTCCTAGTGCCGGTTTGAAGTTCCTGCAGTTTTCACTGTAAAACCGAGTTGGAGCTAGTACCTCCCCATATATATATAATGAATGGAGTTTGCAACTGAAAAGAATCTTTGTGTTCCCAACAAGCTAGGTGAAGGACGGCTTTCACACACACTTATCTCTCAGAACTGAGCA
This sequence comes from Camelus bactrianus, assembly GCF_048773025.1. Taxonomy (NCBI): domain Eukaryota; kingdom Metazoa; phylum Chordata; class Mammalia; order Artiodactyla; family Camelidae; genus Camelus; species Camelus bactrianus. The sequence continues at coordinate 99,695,058 of NC_133544.1, forward strand.
AGTGGAGAGACGTTCGTTCATCTAGCACCAGGGGAACGGGTTGCAGGAGACACTTTTTCTCTGCTTTCTAAGTCTGTTTCCTAGTGCCGGTTTGAAGTTCCTGCAGTTTTCACTGTAAAACAGAGTTGGAGCTAGTACCACCCCATATATATGTATGGAATGGAGTTTGCAACTTAAAAGAAACTTTGTGTTCCCAATAAGCTAGGTGAAGGACGGCTTTCACACACACTTATCTCTCAGAACTGAGCAAGTGGAGAGACGTTCGTTCATCTAGCACCAAAGGAACGGGTTGCAGGGGACACTTTTTCTCTGCTTTCTCAGTCTTTTTCCTAGTGCCGGTTTGAAGTTCCTGCAGTTTTCACTGTCAAACCGAGTTGGAGCTAGTACCTCCCCATATATATGTATGGAATGGAGTTTGCAACTGAAAAGAAACTTTGTGTTCCCAACAAGCTAGGTGAAGGACGGCTTTCACACACACTTATCTCTCAGAACTGAGCAAGTGGAGAGACGTTCGTTCATCTAGCACCAAGGGAACGGGTTGCAGGAGACACTTTTCTCTGCTTTCTCAGTCTGTTTCCTAGTGCCGGTTTGAAGTTCTTGCAGTTTTCACTGTAAAACTGAGTTGGAGCTAGTACCTCCCCATATAAATGTATGGAATGCAGTTTGCTACTGAAAAGAAACTATGTGTTCCCAACAAGCTAGGTGAAGGACGGCTTTCACACACACTTATCTCTCAGAACTGAGCAAGTGGAGAGACGTTCGTTCATCTAGCACCAATGGAACCGGTTGCTGTAGACACTTTTTCTCTGCTTTCTCAGTCTGTTTCCTAGTGCCGGTTTGAAGTTCCTGCATTTTTCACTGTCAAACCGATTTGGAGCTAGTACCTCCCCATATACATGTATGGAATGGAGATGGCAACTGAAAAGAAACTTTGTGTTCCCAACAAGCTAGGTGAAGGACGGCTTTCACACACACTTATCTCTCAGAAATTAGCAATTGGAGAGACGTTCGTTCATCTAGCACCAAGGGAACGGGTTGCAGGAGACACTTTTTCTCTGCTTTCTCAGTCTGTTTCCTAGTGCCGGTTTGAAGTTCCTGCAGTTTTCACTGTAAAACCGAGTTGGAGCTAGTCCTTCCCCATATATATGTATGAAATTGAGTTTGCAACTGAAAAGAATCTTTGTGTTCCCAACAAGCTAGGTGAAGGACGGCTTTCACACACAATTATCTCTCAGAACAGAGCAAGTGGAGAGACGTTCGTTCATCTAGAACCAAGGGAACGGGTTGCAGGAGACAGTTTTTATCTGCTTTCTCAGTCTGTTTCCTAGTGCCGGTTTGAAGTTCCTGCAGTTTTCACTGTCAAACCGAGTTGGAGCTAGTACGTCCCCATATACATGTATGGAATGGAGATTGCAACTGAAAAGAAACTTTGTGTTCCCAACAATCTAGGTGAAGGACGGCTTTCACACACACGTATCTCTCAGAACTGAGCAAGTCGAGAGACGTTCGTTCGTCTAGCACCAAGGGAACGGGTTGCAGGAGACATTTTTTCTCTGCTTTCTCAGTCTGTTTCTTGTGCCGGTTTGAAGTTCCTGCAGTTTTCACTGTCAAACCGAGTTGGAGCTAGTACCTCCCCATATATATGTATGGAATGGAGTTTGCAACTGAAAAGAAACTTTGTGTTCCCAATAAGCTAGGTGAAGGACGGCTTTCACACACACTTATCTCTCAGAACTGAGCAAGTGGAGAGACGTTCGTTCATCTAGCACCAAGGGAACGGGTTGCAGGAGACACTTTTTCTCTGCTTTCTCAGTCTGTTTCCTAGTGCCGGTTTGAAGTTCCTGCAGTTTTCACTGTCAAACCGAGTTGGAGCTAGTTCCTCCCCATATATATGTATGAAATTGAGTTTGCAACTGAAAAGAATCTTTGTGTTCCCAACAAGCTAGGTGAAGGACGGCTTTCACACACACTTATCTCTCAGAACTGAGCAAGTGGAGAGACGTTCGTTCATCTAGCACCAAGGGAACGGGTTGCAGGAGACAGTTTTTATCTGCTTTCTCAGTCTGTTTCCTAGTGCCGGTTTGAAGTTCCTGCAGTTTTCACTGTCAAATCGAGTTGGAGCTAGTACGACCCCATATACATGTATGGAATGGAGATTGCAACTGAAAAGAAACTTTGTGTTCCCAACAAGCTAGGTGAAGGACGGCTTTCACACACACGTATCTCTCAAAACTGAGCAAGTCGAGAGACGTTCGTTCATCTAGCACCAAGGGAACGGGTTGCAGGAGACATTTTTTCTCTGCTTTCTCAGTCTGTTTCTTGTGCCGGTTTGAAGTTCCTGCAGTTTTCACTGTAAAACCGAGTTGGAGCTAGTACCTCCCCATATATATGTATGGAATGGAGTTTGCAACTTAAAAGAAACTTTGTGTTCCCAATAAGCTAGGTGAAGGACGGCTTTCACACACACTTATCTCTCAGAACTGAGCAAGTGGAGAGACGTTCGTTCATCTAGCACCAAGGGAACGGGTTGCAGGTGACACTTTTTCTCTGCTTTCTCAGTCTGTTTCCTAGTGCCGGTTTGAAGTTCCTGCAGTTTTCACTGTAAAACCGAGTTGGAGCTAGTACCTCCCCATATATATGTATGGAATGGAGTTTGGAACTGAAAAGAAACTTTGTGTTCCCAACAAGCTAGGTGAAGGACGGCTTTCACACACACTTATCTCTCAGAACTGAGCAACTGGAGAGACGTTCGTTCATCTAGCACCAACATAACGGGTTGCAGGTGTCACATTTTCTCTGCTTTCTCAGTCTGTTTCCTAGTGCCGGTTTGAAGTTCCTGCAGTTTTCACTGTCAAACCGAGTTGGAGCTAGTACCTCCCCATATACATGTATGGAATGGAGATTGCAACTGAAAAGAAACTTTGTGTTCCCAACAAGCTAGGTGAAGGACGGCTTTCACACACACGTATCTCTCAGAACTGAGCAAGTCGAGAGACGTTCGTTCATCTAGCACCAAGGGAACGGGTTGCAGGAGACATTTTTTCTCTGCTTTCTCAGTCTGTTTCTTGTGCCGGTTTGAAGTTCCTGCAGTTTTCACTGTAAAACCGAGTTGGAGCTAGTACCTCCCCATATATATGTATGGAATGGAGTTTGCAACTTAAAAGAAACTTTGTGTTCCCAATAAGCTAGGTGAAGGACGGCTTTCACACACACTTATCTCTCAGAACTGAGCAAGTGGAGAGACGTTCGTTCATCTAGCACCAAGGGAACGGGTTGCAGGTGACACTTTTTCTCTGCTTTCTCAGTCTGTTTCCTAGTGCCGGTTTGAAGTTCCTGCAGTTTTCACTGTAAAACCGAGTTGGAGCTAGTACCTCCCCATATATATGTATGGAATGGAGTTTGGAACTGAAAAGAAACTTTGTGTTCCCAACAAGCTAGGTGAAGGACGGCTTTCACACACACTTATCTCTCAGAACTGAGCAACTGGAGAGACGTTCGTTCATCTAGCACCAACGGAACGGGTTGCAGGAGTCACATTTTCTCTGCTTTCTCAGTCTGTTTCCTAGTGCCGGTTTGAAGTTCCTGCAGTTTTCACTGTCAAACCGAGTTGGAGCTAGTACCTCCCCATATACATGTATGGAATGGAGATTGCAACTGAAAAGAAACTTTGTGTTCCCAACAAGCTAGGTGAAGGACGGCTTTCACACACACTTATCTCTCAGAAATTAGCAATTGGAGAGAAGTTCGTTCATCTAGCACCAACGGAACGGGTTGCAGGATACACTTTTTCTCTGCTTTCTCAGTCTGTTTCCTAGTGCCGGTTTGAAGTTCCTGCAGTTTTCACTGTAAAACAGAGTTGGAGCTAGTACCTCCCCATATATATGTATGGAGTGGAGTTTGCAACTGAAAAGAAACTTTGTGTTCCCAACAAGCTAGGTGAAGTACGGCTTTCACACACACTTATCTCTCAGAACTGAGCAAGTGGAGAGACGTTAGTTCAACTAGCACCAAGGGAACGTGTTGCAGGTGACACTTTTCTCTGCTTTCTCAGTCTGTTTCCTAGTGCCGGTTTGAAGTTCCTGCAGTTTTCACTGTTAAAACGAGTTGGAGCTATTACCTACCCATATATATGTATGGAATGGAATTTGCAACTGAAAAGAAACTTTGTGTTTCCAACAAGCTAGGTGAAGGTCGGCTTTCACACACACGTATCTCTCAGAACTGAGCAAGTCGAGAGACGTTCGTTCATCTAGCACCAAGGGAACGGGTTGCAGGAGACATTTTTTCTCTGCTTTCTCAGTCTGTTTCCTAGTGCCGGTTTGAAGTTCCTGCAGTTTTCACTGTAAAACCGAGTTGGAGCTAGTACCTCCCCATATATATGTATGGAATGGAGTTTGCAACTGAAAAGAAACTTTGTGTCCCCAATAAGCTAGGTGAAGGACGGCTTTCACACACACTTATCTCTCAGAACTGAGCAAGTGGAGAGACGTTCGTTCATCTAGCACCAAAGGAACGGGATGCAGGAGGCACTTTTTCTCTGCTTTCTCAGTCTGTTTCCTAGTGCCGGTTTGAAGTTCCTGCAGTTTTCACTGTAAAACCGAGTTGGAGCCTGTACCTCCCCATATATATGTATGGAATGGAGTTTGCAACTGAAAAGAATCTTTGTGTTCCCAACAAGCTAGGTGAAGGATGGCTTTCACACACACTTATCTCTCAGAACTGAGCAAGTGGAGAGACGTTCGTTCATCTAGCACCAAGGGAACGGGTTGCAGGAGACACTTTTTCTCTGCTTTCTCAGTCTGTTTCCTAGTGCCGGTTTGAAGTTCCTGCAGTTTTCACTGTAAAACCGAGTTGGAGCTAGTACCTCCCCATATACATGTAAGGAATGGAGTTTGCAACTGAAAAGAAACTTTGTGTTCCCAACAAGCTAGGTGAAGGACGGCTTTCACACACACTTAACTCTCAGAACTGAGCAAGTGGAGAGACGTTCGTTCATCTAGCACCAAGGGAACGGTTTGCAGGAGACAATTATTCTCTGCTTTCTCAGTCTGTTTCCTAGTGCCGGTTTGAAGTTCCTGCAGTTTTCACTGTAAAACCGAGTTGGAGCTAGTTCCTCCCCATATATATGAATGAAATTGAGTTTGCAACTTAAAAGAATCTTTGTGTTCCCAACAAGCTAGGTGAAGGACGGCTTTCACACACACTTATCTCTCAGAACTGAGCAAGGGGAGAGACGTTCGTTCATCTAGCACCAAGGGAACGGGTTGCAGTAGACACTTTTTCTCTGCTTTCTCAGTCTGTTTCCTAGTGCCGGTTTGAAGTTCCTGCAGTTTTCACTGTCAAACCGAGTTGGAGCTAGTACCTCCCCATATACATGTATGGAATGGAGTTTGCAACTGAAAAGAAACATTGTGTTCCCAACAAGTTAGGTGAAGGACGGCTTTCACACACACTTATCTCTCAGAACTGAGCAATTGGAGAGACGTTCGTTCATCTAGCACCAAGGGAACGGGTTGCAGGAGACACTTTTTCTCTGCTTTCTCAGTCTGTTTCCTAGTGCCGGTTTGAAGTTCCTGCAGTTTTCACTGTAAAACCGAGTTGGAGCTAGTTCCTCCCCATATATATGTATGAAATTGATTTTGCAACTGAAAAGAATCTTTGTGTTCCCAACAAGCTAGGTGAAGGGCGGCTTTCACACACACTTATCTCTCAGAAATTAGCAACTGGAGAGACGTTCGTTCATCTAGCACCAAGGGAACGGGTTGCAGGAGACACTTTTTCTCTGCTTTCTCAGTCTGTTTCCTAGTGCCGGTTTGAAGTTCCTGCAGTTTTCACTGTAAAACCGAGTTGGAGCTAGTACCTCCCCATATATATATAATGAATGGAGTTTGCAACTGAAAAGAATCTTTGTGTTCCCAACAAGCTAGGTGAAGGACGGCTTTCACACACACTTATCTCTCAGAACTGAGCAAGTGGAGAGACGTTCGTTCATCTAGCACCAACGGAACGGGTTGCAGGAGTCACTTTTTCTCTGCTTTCTCAAACTGTTTCCTAGTGCCGGTTTGAAGTTCCTGCAGTTTTCACTGTCAAACCGAGTTGGAGCTAGTACCTCCCCATATATATGTATGGAATGGAGTTTGCAACTGAAAAGAAACTTTGTGTTCCCAACAAGCTAGGTGAAGGACGGCTTTCACACACACTTATCTCTCAGAAATGAGCAAGTGGAGAGACGTTCGTTCATCTAGCACCAAGGGAACGTGTTTCCGGAGACACTTTTTCTCTGCTTTCTCAGTCTGTTTCCTAGTGCCGGTTTGAAGTTCCTGCAGTTTTCACTGTAAAACCGAGTTGGAGCTAGTACCTCCCCATATATATATAATGAATGGAGTTTGCAACTGAAAAGAATCTTTGTGTTCCCAACAAGCTAGGTGAAGGACGGCTTTCACACACACTTATCTCTCAGAACTGAGCAAGTGGAGAGACGTTCGTTCATCTAGCACCAACGGAACGGGTTGCAGAAGTCACTTTTTCTCTGCTTTCTCAGTCTGTTTCCTAGTGCCGGTTTGAAGTTCCTGCAGTTTTCACTGTCAAACCGAGTTGGAGCTAGTACCTCCCCATATATATGTATGGAATGGAGTTTGCAACTGAAAAGAAACTTTGTGTTCCCAACAAGCTAGGTGAAGGACGGCTTTCACACACACTTATCTCTCAGAACTGCGCAAGTGGAGAGACATTAGTTCATCTAGCACCAAGGGAACGGGTTGCAGGAGCCACATTTCTCTGCTTTCTCAGTCTGTTTCCTTGTGACGGTTTGAAGTTCCTGCAGTTTTCACTGTTAAACCGAGTTGGAGCTATTACCTACCCATATATATGTATGGAATGGAGTTTGCAACTGAAAAGAATCTTTGTGTTCCCAACAAGCTAGGTGAAGGACGGCTTTCACACACAATTATCTCTCAGAACTGAGCAAGTGGAGAGACGTTCGTTCATCTAGCACCAACGGAACGGATTGCAGGAGTCACTTTTTCTCTGCTTTCTCAGTCTGTTTCCTAGTGCCGGTTTGAAGTCCCTGCAGTTTTCACTGTAAAACAGAGTTGGAGCTAGTACCTCCCCATATAAATATATGGAATGCAGTTTGCTTCTGAAAAGAAACTTTGTGTTCCCTACAATCTAGGTGAAGGACGGCTTTCACACACACTTATCTCTCAGAAATGAGCAAGTGGAGAGACGTTCGTTCATCTAGCACCAAGGGAACGTGTTGCCGGAGACACTTTTTCTCAGCTTTCTCAGTCTGTTTCCTAGTGCCGGTTTGAAGTTCCTGCAGTTTTCACTGTAAAACCGAGTTGGAGCTAGTACCTCCCCATATATATATAATGAATGGAGTTTGCAACTGAAAAGAATCTTTGTGTTCCCAACAAGCTAGGTGAAGGACGGCTTTCACACACACTTATCTCTCAGAACTGAGCAAGTGGAGAGACGTTCGTTCATCTAGCACCAGGGGAACGGGTTGCAGGAGACACTTTTTCTCTGCTTTCTAAGTCTGTTTCCTAGTGCCGGTTTGAAGTTCCTGCAGTTTTCACTGTAAAACAGAGTTGGAGCTAGTACCACCCCATATATATGTATGGAATGGAGTTTGCAACTTAAAAGAAACTTTGTGTTCCCAATAAGCTAGGTGAAGGACGGCTTTCACACACACTTATCTCTCAGAACTGAGCAAGTGGAGAGACGTTCGTTCATCTAGCACCAAAGGAACGGGTTGCAGGGGACACTTTTTCTCTGCTTTCTCAGTCTGTTTCCTAGTGCCGGTTTGAAGTTCCTGCAGTTTTCACTTTCAAACCGAGTTGGAGCTAATACCTCCTCATATACATGTAAGGAATGGAGTTTGCAACTGAAAAGAAACTTTGTGTTCCCAACAAGCTAGGTGAAGGACGGCTTTCACACACACTTATCCCTCAGAACTGAGCAAGTGGAGAGACGTTCGTTCATCTAGCACCAAGGGAACGGGTTGCAGTAGACACTTTTTCTGTGCTTTCTCAGTCTGTTTCCTAGTGCCGGTTTGAAGTTCCTGCAGTTTTCACTGTCAAACCGAGTTGGAGCTAGTACCTCCCCATATACATGTATGGAATGGAGATGGCAACTGAAAAGAAACTTTGTGTTCCCAACAAGCTAGGTGAAGGACGGCTTTCATACACACTTATCTCTCAGAAATTAGCAATTGGAGAGACGTTCGTTCATCTAGCACCAAGGGAACGGTTTGCAGGAGACACTTTTCTCTGCTTTCTAAGTCTGTTTCCTAGTGCCGGTTTGAAGTTCCTGCAGTTTTCACTGTAAAACCGAGTTGGAGCTAGTTCCTCCCCATATATATGAATGAAATTGAGTTTGCAACTGAAAAGAATCTTTGTGTTCCCAACAAGCTAGGTGAAGGACGGCTTTCACACACACTTATCTCTCAGAACTGAGCAAGTGGAGAGACGTTCGTTCATCTAGCACCAAGGGAACGGGTTGCAGGAGACACTTTTTCTCTGCTTTCTCAGTCTGTTTCCTAGTGCCGGTTTGAAGTTCCTGCAGTTTTCACTGTAAAACCGAGTTGGAGCTAGTACCTCCCCATATACATGTAAGGAATGGAGTTTGCAACTGAAAAGAAACTTTGTGTTCCCAACAAGCTAGGTGAAGGACGGCTTTCACACACACGTATCTCTCAGAACTGAGCAAGTGGAGAGACGTTCGTTCATCTAGCACCAAGGGAACGGGTTGCAGGAGACACTTTTTCTCTGCTTTCTCAGTCTGTTTCCTAGTGCCGGTTTGAAGTTCCTGCAGTTTTCACTGTAAAACCGAGTTGGAGCTAGTTCCTCCCCATATATATGTATGAAATTGAGTTTGCAACTGAAAAGAATCTTTGTGTTCCCAACAAGCTAGGTGAAGGACGGCTTTCACACACACTTATCTCTCAGAACTGAGCAAGTGGAGAGACGTTCGTTCATCTAGCACCAAGGGAACGGGTTGCAGTAGACACTTTTTCTCTGCTTTCTCAGTCTGTTTCCTAGTGCCGGTTTGAATTTCCTGCAGTTTTCACTGTCAAACCGAGTTGGAGCTAGTTCCTCCCCATATACATGTATGGAATGGAGATGGCAACTGAAAAGAAACTTTGTGTTCCCAACAAGCTAGGTGAAGGACGGCTTTCACACACACTTATCTCTCAGAAATTAGCAATTGGAGAGACGTTCGTTCATCTAGCACCAAGGGAACGGGTTGCAGGAGACACTTTTTCTCTGCTTTCTCAGTCTGTTTCCTAGTGCCGGTTTGAAGTTCCTGCAGTTTTCACTGTAAAACCGAGTTGGAGCTAGTTCCTCCCCATATATATGTATGAAATTGAGTTTGCAACTGAAAAGAATCTTTGTTTTCCCAACAAGCTAGGTGAAGGACGGCTTTCACACACACTTATCTCTCAGAACTGAGCAAGTTTAGAGACGTTCGTTCATCTAGCACCAAGGGAACTGGTTGCAGTAGACAATTTTTCTCTGCTTTCTCAGTCTGTTTCCTAGTGCCGTTTTGAATTTCCTGCAGTTTTCACTGTAAAACCGAGTTGGAGCTAGTTCCTCCCCATATATATGTATGAAATTGAGTTTGCAACTGAAAAGAATCTTTGTTTTCCCAACAAGCTAGGTGAAGGACGGCTTTCACACACACTTATCTCTCAGAACTGAGCAAGTTTAGAGACGTTCGTTCATCTAGCACCAAGGGAACTGGTTGCAGTAGACACTATTTCTCTGCTTTCTCAGTCTGTTTCCTAGTGCCGGTTTGAAGTTCCTGCAGTTATCACTGTAAAACCGATTTGGAGCTAGTTCCTCCCCATATATATGTATGGAATGGAGTTTGCAACTGAAAAGTATCTTTGTGTTCCCAACAAGCTAGGTGAAGGACGGCATTCACACACACTTATCTCTCAGAACTGAGCAAGTGGAGAGACGTTCGTTCATCTAGCACCAAGGGAACGGGTTGCAGGAGACATTTTTTCTCTGCTTTCTCAGTCTGTTTCCTAGTGCCGGTTTGAAGTTCCTACAGTTTTCACTGTAAAACCGAGTTGGAGCTAGTACCTCCCCATATACATGTAAGGAATGGAGTTTGCAACTGAAAAGAAACTTTGTGTTCCCAACAAGCTAGGTGAAGGACGGCTTTCACACTCACTTATCTCTCAGAACTGAGCAAGTGGAGAGACGTTCGTTCATCTAGCACCAACGGAACGGGTTGCAGGAGTCACTTTTTCTCTGCTTTCTCAAACTGTTTCCTAGTGCCGGTTTGAAGTTCCTGCAGTTTTCACTGTCAAACCGAGTTGGAGCTAGTACCTCCCCATATATATGTATGGAATGGAGTTTGCAACTGAAAAGAAACTTTGTGTTCCCAACAAGCTAGGTGAAGGACGGCTTTCACACACACTTATCTCTCAGAAATGAGCAAGTGGAGAGACGTTCGTTCATCTAGCACCAAGGGAACGTGTTTCCGGAGACACTTTTTCTCTGCTTTCTCAGTCTGTTTCCTAGTGCCGGTTTGAAGTTCCTGCAGTTTTCACTGTAAAACCGAGTTGGAGCTAGTACCTCCCCATATATATAGAATGAATGGAGTTTGCAACTGAAAAGAATCTTTGTGTTCCCAACAAGCTAGGTGAAGGACGGCTTTCACACACACTTATCTCTCAGAACTGAGCAAGTGGAGAGACGTTCGTTCATCTAGCACCAACGGAACGGGTTGCAGGAGTCACTTTTTCTCTGCTTTCTCAGTCTGTTTCCTAGTGCCGGTTTGAAGTTCCTGCAGTTTTCACTGTCAAACCGAGTTGGAGCTAGTACCTCCCCATATATATGTATGGAATGGAGTTTGCAACTGAAAAGAAACTTTGTGTTCCCAACAAGCTAGGTGAAGGACGGCTTTCACACATACTTATCTCTCAGAACTGCGCAAGTGGAGAGACATTAGTTCATCTAGCACCAAGGGAACGGGTTGCAGGAGCCACATTTCTCTGCTTTCTCAGTCTGTTTCCTTGTGACGGTTTGAAGTTCCTGCAGTTTTCACTGTTAAACCGAGTTGGAGCTATTACCTACCCATATATATGTATGGAATGGAGTTTGCAACTGAAAAGAATCTTTGTGTTCCCAACAAGCTAGGTGAAGGACGGCTTTCACACACAATTATCTCTCAGAACTGAGCAAGTGGAGAGACGTTCGTTCATCTAGCACCAACGGAACGGATTGCAGGAGTCACTTTTTCTCTGCTTTCTCAGTCTGTTTCCTAGTGCCGGTTTGAAGTCCCTGCAGTTTTCACTGTAAAACAGAGTTGGAGCTAGTACCTCCCCATATAAATATATGGAATGCAGTTTGCTTCTGAAAAGAAACTTTGTGTTCCCTACAATCTAGGTGAAGGACGGCTTTCACACACACTTATCTCTCAGAAATGAGCAAGTGGAGAGACGTTCGTTCATCTAGCACCAAGGGAACGTGTTGCCGGAGACACTTTTTCTCAGCTTTCTCAGTCTGTTTCCTAGTGCCGGTTTGAAGTTCCTGCAGTTTTCACTGTAAAACCGAGTTGGAGCTAGTACCTCCCCATATATATATAATGAATGGAGTTTGCAACTGAAAAGAATCTTTGTGTTCCCAACAAGCTAGGTGAAGGACGGCTTTCACACACACTTATCTCTCAGAACTGAGCAAGTGGAGAGACGTTCGTTCATCTAGCACCAGGGGAACGGGTTGCAGGAGACACTTTTTCTCTGCTTTCTAAGTCTGTTTCCTAGTGCCGGTTTGAAGTTCCTGCAGTTTTCACTGTAAAACAGAGTTGGAGCTAGTACCACCCCATATATATGTATGGAATGGAGTTTGCAACTTAAAAGAAACTTTGTGTTCCCAATAAGCTAGGTGAAGGACGGCTTTCACACACACTTATCTCTCAGAACTGAGCAAGTGGAGAGACGTTCGTTCATCTAGCACCAAAGGAACGGGTTGCAGGGGACACTTTTTCTCTGCTTTCTCATTCTGGTTCCTAGTGCCGGTTTGAAGTTCCTGCAGTTTTCACTTTCAAACCGAGTTGGAGCTAATACCTCCTCATATACATGTAAGGAATGGAGTTTGCAACTGAAAAGAAACTTTGTGTTCCCAACAAGCTAGGTGAAGGACGGCTTTCACACACACTTATCCCTCAGAACTGAGCAAGTGGAGAGACGTTCGTTCATCTAGCACCAAGGGAACGGGTTGCAGTAGACACTTTTTCTGTGCTTTCTCAGTCTGTTTCCTAGTGCCGGTTTGAAGTTCCTGCAGTTTTCACTGTCAAACCGAGTTGGAGCTAGTACCTCCCCATATACATGTATGGAATGGAGATGGCAACTGAAAAGAAACTTTGTGTTCCCAACAAGCTAGGTGAAGGACGGCTTTCATACACACTTATCTCTCAGAAATTAGCAATTGGAGAGACGTTCGTTCATCTAGCACCAAGGGAACGGGTTGCAGGAGACACTTTTCTCTGCTTTCTAAGTCTGTTTCCTAGTGCCGGTTTGAAGTTCCTGCAGTTTTCACTGTAAAACCGAGTTGGAGCTAGTTCCTCCCCATATATATGAATGAAATTGAGTTTGCAACTGAAAAGAATCTTTGTGTTCCCAACAAGCTAGGTGAAGGACGGCTTTCACACACACTTATCTCTCAGAACTGAGCAAGTGGAGAGACGTTCGTTCATCTAGCACCAAGGGAACGGGTTGCAGGAGACACTTTTTCTCTGCTTTCTCAGTCTGTTTCCTAGTGCCGGTTTGAAGTTCCTGCAGTTTTCACTGTAAAACCGAGTTGGAGCTAGTACCTCCCCATATACATGTAAGGAATGGAGTTTGCAACTGAAAAGAAACTTTGTGTTCCCAACAAGCTAGGTGAAGGACGGCTTTCACACACACGTATCTCTCAGAACTGAGCAAGTGGAGAGACGTTCGTTCATCTAGCACCAAGGGAACGGGTTGCAGGAGACACTTTTTCTCTGCTTTCTCAGTCTGTTTCCTAGTGCCGGTTTGAAGTTCCTGCAGTTTTCACTGTAAAACCGAGTTGGAGCTAGTTCCTCCCCATATATATGTATGAAATTGAGTTTGCAACTGAAAAGAATCTTTGTGTTCCCAACAAGCTAGGTGAAGGACGGCTTTCACACACACTTATCTCTCAGAACTTAGCAAGTGGAGAGACGTTCGTTCATCTAGCACCAAGGGAACGGGTTGCAGTAGACACTTTTTCTCTGCTTTCTCAGTCTGTTTCCTAGTGCCGGTTTGAATTTCCTGCAGTTTTCACTGTCAAACCGAGTTGGAGCTAGTTCCTCCCCATATACATGTATGGAATGGAGATGGCAACTGAAAAGAAACTTTGTGTTCCCAACAAGCTAGGTGAAGGACGGCTTTCACACACACTTATCTCTCAGAAATTAGCAATTGGAGAGACGTTCGTTCATCTAGCACCAAGGGAACGGGTTGCAGGAGACACTTTTTCTCTGCTTTCTCAGTCTGTTTCCTAGTGCCGGTTTGAAGTTCCTGCAGTTTTCACTGTAAAACCGAGTTGGAGCTAGTTCCTCCCCATATATATGTATGAAATTGAGTTTGCAACTGAAAAGAATCTTTGTTTTCCCAACAAGCTAGGTGAAGGACGGCTTTCACACACACTTATCTCTCAGAACTGAGCAAGATTAGAGACGTTCGTTCATCTAGCACCAAGGGAACTGGTTGCAGTAGACAATTTTTCTCTGCTTTCTCAGTCTGTTTCCTAGTGCCGTTTTGAATTTCCTGCAGTTTTCACTGTAAAACCGAGTTGGAGCTAGTTCCTCCCCATATATATGTATGAAATTGAGTTTGCAACTGAAAAGAATCTTTGTTTTCCCAACAAGCTAGGTGAAGGACGGCTTTCACACACACTTATCTCTCAGAACTGAGCAAGTTTAGAGACGTTCGTTCATCTAGCACCAAGGGAACTGGTTGCAGTAGACACTTTTTCTCTGCTTTCTCAGTCTGTTTCCTAGTGCCGGTTTGAAGTTCCTGCAGTTTTCACTGTCAAACCGAGTTGGAGCTAGTACCTCCCCATATACATGTATGGAATGGAGATTGCAACTGTAAAGAAACTTTGTGTTCCCAACAAGCTAGGTGAAGGAAGGCTTTCACACACACTTATCTCTCAGAAATTAGCAATTGGAGAGACGTTCGTTCATCTAGCACCAAGGGAACGGGTTGCAGGAGACACTTTTCTCTGCTTTCTCAGTCTGTTTCCTAGTGCCGGTTTGAAGTTCCTGCAGTTTTCACTGTCAAACCGAGTTGGAGCTAGTAACTCCCCATATATATGTATGGAATGGAGTTTGCAACTGAAAAGAAACTTTGTGTTCCGAATAAGCTAGGTGAAGGACGGCTTTCACACACACTTATCTCTCAGAACTGAGCAAGTGGAGAGACGTTCGTTCATCTAGCACCAAAGGAACGGGTTGCAGGAGGCACTATTTCTCTGCATTCTCAGTCTGTTTCCTAGTGCCGGTTTGAAGTTCCTGCAGTTATCACTGTAAAACCGAGTTGGAGCTAGTTCCTCCCCATATATATGTATGGAATGGAGTTTGCAACTGAAAAGTATCTTTGTGTTCCCAACAAGCTAGGTGAAGTACGGCATTCACACACACTTATCTCTCAGAACTGAGCAAGTGGAGAGACGTTCGTTCATCTAGCACCAAGGGAACGGGTTGCAGGAGACATTTTTTCTCTGCTTTCTCAGTCTGTTTCCTAGTGCCGGTTTGAAGTTCCTACAGTTTTCACTGTAAAACCGAGTTGGAGCTAGTACCTCCCCATATACATGTAAGGAATGGAGTTTGCAACTGAAAAGAAACTTTGTGTTCCCAACAAGCTAGGTGAAGGACGGCTTTCACACACACTTATCTCTCAGAACTGAGCAAGTGGAGAGACGTTCGTTCATCTAGCACCAACGGAACGGGTTGCAGGAGTCACTTTTTCTCTGCTTTCTCAAACTGTTTCCTAGTGCCGGTTTGAAGTTCCTGCAGTTTTCACTGTCAAACCGAGTTGGAGCTAGTACCTCCCCATATATATGTATGGAATGGAGTTTGCAACTGAAAAGAAACTTTGTGTTCCCAACAAGCTAGGTGAAGGACGGCTTTCACACACACTTATCTCTCAGAAATGAGCAAGTGGAGAGACGTTCGTTCATCTAGCACCAAGGGAACGTGTTTCCGGAGACACTTTTTCTCTGCTTTCTCAGTCTGTTTCCTAGTGCCGGTTTGAAGTTCCTGCAGTTTTCACTGTAAAACCGAGTTGGAGCTAGTACCTCCCCATATATATATAATGAATGGAGTTTGCAACTGAAAAGAATCTTTGTGTTCCCAACAAGCTAGGTGAAGGACGGCTTTCACACACACTTATCTCTCAGAACTGAGCAAGTGGAGAGACGTTCGTTCATCTAGCACCAACGGAACGGGTTGCAGGAGTCACTTTTTCTCTGCTTTCTCAGTCTGTTTCCTAGTGCCGGTTTGAAGTTCCTGCAGTTTTCACTGTCAAACCGAGTTGGAGCTAGTACCTCCCCATATATATGTATGGAATGGAGTTTGCAACTGAAAAGAAACTTTGTGTTCCCAACAAGCTAGGTGAAGGACGGCTTTCACACACACTTATCTCTCAGAACTGCGCAAGTGGAGAGACATTAGTTCATCTAGCACCAAGGGAACGGGTTGCAGGAGCCACATTTCTCTGCTTTCTCAGTCTGTTTCCTTGTGACGGTTTGAAGTTCCTGCAGTTTTCACTGTTAAACCGAGTTGGAGCTATTACCTACCCATATATATGTATGGAATGGAGTTTGCAACTGAAAAGAATCTTTGTGTTCCCAACAAGCTAGGTGAAGGACGGCTTTCACACACAATTATCTCTCAGAACTGAGCAAGTGGAGAGACGTTCGTTCATCTAGCACCAACGGAACGGATTGCAGGAGTCACTTTTTCTCTGCTTTCTCAGTCTGTTTCCTAGTGCCGGTTTGAAGTCCCTGCAGTTTTCACTGTAAAACAGAGTTGGAGCTAGTACCTCCCCATATAAATATATGGAATGCAGTTTGCTTCTGAAAAGAAACTTTGTGTTCCCTACAATCTAGGTGAAGGACGGCTTTCACACACACTTATCTCTCAGAAATGAGCAAGTGGAGAGACGTTCGTTCATCTAGCACCAAGGGAACGTGTTGCCGGAGTCACTTTTTCTCTGCTTTCTCAGTCTGTTTCCTAGTGCCGGTTTGAAGTTCCTGCAGTTTTCACTGTAAAACCGAGTTGGAGCTAGTACCTCCCCATATATATATAAAGAATGGAGTTTGCAACTGAAAAGAATCTTTGTGTTCCCAACAAGCTAGGTGAAGGACGGCTTTCACACACACTTATCTCTCAGAACTGAGCAAGTGGAGAGACGTTCGTTCATCTAGCACCAGGGGAACGGGTTGCAGGAGACACTTTTTCTCTGCTTTCTAAGTCTGTTTCCTAGTGCCGGTTTGTAGTTCCTGCAGTTTTCACTGTAAAACAGAGTTGGAGCTAGTACCACCCCATATATATGTATGGAATGGAGTTTGCAACTTAAAAGAAACTTTGTGTTCCCAACAAGCTAGGTGAAGGACGGCTTTCACACACACTTATCTCTCAGAACTGAGCAAGTGGAGAGACGTTCGTTCATCTAGCACCAAAGGAACGGGTTGCAGGGGACACTTTTTCTCTGCTTTCTCAGTCTGTTTCCTAGTGCCGGTTTGAAGTTCCTGCAGTTTTCACTTTCAAACCGAGTTGGAGCTAATACCTCCTCATATACATGTAAGGAATGGAGTTTGCAACTGAAAAGAAACTTTGTGTTCCCAACAAGCTAGGTGAAGGACGGCTTTCACACACACTTATCCCTCAGAACTGAGCAAGTGGAGAGACGTTCGTTCATCTAGCACCAAGGGAACGGGTTGCAGTATACACTTTTTCTGTGCTTTCTCAGTCTGTTTCCTAGTGCCGGTTTGAAGTTCCTGCAGTTTTCACTGTCAAACCGGGTTGGAGCTAGTACCTCCCCATATACATGTATGGAATGGAGATGGCAACTGAAAAGAAACTTTGTGTTCCCAACAAGCTAGGTGAAGGACGGCTTTCATACACACTTATCTCTCAGAAATTAGCAATTGGAGAGACGTTCGTTCATCTAGCACCAAGGGAACGGGTTGCAGGAGACACTTTTCTCTGATTTCTAAGTCTGTTTCCTAGTGCCGGTTTGAAGTTCCTGCAGTTTTCACTGTAAAACCGAGTTGGAGCTAGTTCCTCCCCATATATATGAATGAAATTGAGTTTGCAACTGAAAAGAATCTTTGTGTTCCCAACAAGCTAGGTGAAGGACGGCTTTCACACACACTTATCTCTCAGAACTGAGCAAGTGGAGAGACGTTCGTTCATCTAGCACCAAGGGAACGGGTTGCAGGAGACACTTTTTCTCTGCTTTCTCAGTCTGTTTCCTAGTGCCGGTTTGAATTTCCTGCAGTTTTCTCTGTCAAACCGAGTTGGAGCTAGTACCTCCCCATATACATGTATGGAATGGAGATGGCAACTGAAAAGAAACTTTGTGTTCCCAACAAGCTAGGTGAAGGACGGCTTTCACACACACTTATCTCTCAGAAATTAGCAATTGGAGAGACGTTCGTTCATCTAGCACCAAGGGAACGGGTTGCAGGAGACACTTTTTCTCTGCTTTCTCAGTCTGTTTCCTAGTGCCGGTTTGAAGTTCCTGCAGTTTTCACTGTAAAACCGAGTTGGAGCTAGTTCCTCCCCATATATATGTATGAAATTGAGTTTGCAACTGAAAAGAATCTTTGTTTTCCCAACAAGCTAGGTGAAGGACGGCTTTCACACACACTTATCTCTCAGAACTGAGCAAGTTTAGAGACGTTCGTTCATCTAGCACCAAGGGAACTGGTTGCAGTAGACAATTTTTCTCTGCTTTCTCAGTCTGTTTCCTAGTGCCGTTTTGAAGTTCCTGCAGTTTTCACTGTAAAACCGAGTTGGAGCTAGTTCCTCCCCATATATATGTATGAAATTGAGTTTGCAACTGAAAAGAATCTTTGTTTTCCCAACAAGCTAGGTGAAGGACGGCTTTCACACACACTTATCTCTCAGAACTGAGCAAGTTTAGAGACGTTCGTTCATCTAGCACCAAGGGAACTGGTTGCAGTAGACACTTTTTCTCTGCTTTCTCAGTCTGTTTCCTAGTGCCGGTTTGAAGTTCCTGCAGTTTTCACTGTCAAACCGAGTTGGAGCTAGTACCTCCCCATATACATGTATGGAATGGAGATTGCAACTGTAAAGAAACTTTGTGTTCCCAACAAGCTAGGTGAAGGAAGGCTTTCACACACACTTATCTCTCAGAAATTAGCAATTGGAGAGACGTTCGTTCATCTAGCACCAAGGGAACGGGTTGCAGGAGACACTTTTCTCTGCTTTCTCAGTCTGTTTCCTTGTGACGGTTTGAAGTTCCTGCAGTTTTCACTGTAAAACCGAGTTGGAGCTATTACCTACCCATATATATGTATGGAATGGAGATTGCAACTGAAAAGAAACTTTGTGTTCCCAACAAGCTAGGTGAAGGACGGCTTTCATACACACTTATCTCTCAGAACTGAGCAAGTGGAGAGACGTTCGTTCATCTAGCACCAAAGGAACGGTTCCAGGAGACATTTTTTCTCTGCTTTCTCAGTCTGTTTCCTAGTGCCGGTTTGAAGTTCCTGCAGTTTTCACTGTCAAACCGAGTTGGAGCTAGTACCTCCCCATATATATGTATGGAATGGAGTTTGCAACTGAAAAGAAACTTTGTGTTCCCAATAAGCTAGGTGAAGGACGGCTTTCACACACACTTATCTCTCAGAACTGAGCAAGTGGAGAGACGTTCGTTCATCTAGCACCAAAGGAACGGGTTGCAGGAGGCACTATTTCTCTGCTTTCTCAGTCTGTTTCCTAGTGCCGGTTTGAAGTTCCTGCAGTTATCACTGTAAAACCGAGTTGGAGCTAGTTCCTCCCCATATATATGTATGGAATGGAGTTTGCAACTGAAAAGTATCTTTGTGTTCCCAACAAGCTAGGTGAAGTACGGCATTCACACACACTTATCTCTCAGAACTGAGCAAGTGGAGAGACGTTCGTTCATCTAGCACCAAGGGAACGGGTTGCAGGAGACATTTTTTCTCTGCTTTCTCAGTCTGTTTCCTAGTGCCGGTTTGAAGTTCCTACAGTTTTCACTGTAAAACCGAGTTGGAGCTAGTACCTCCCCATATACATGTAAGGAATGGAGTTTGCAACTGAAAAGAAACTTTGTGTTCCCAACAAGCTAGGTGAAGGACGGCTTTCACACACACTTATCTCTCAGAACTGAGCAAGTGGAGAGACGTTCGTTCATCTAGCACCAAGGGAACGGGTTGCAGGAGAAACTTTTTCTGTGCTTTCTCAGTCTGTTTCCTAGTGTCGGTTTGAAGTTCCTGCAGTTTTCACTGTAAAACCGAGTTGGAGCTAGTTCCTCCCCATATATATGTATGAAATTGAGTTTGCAACTGAAAAGAATCTTTGTGTTCCCAACAAGCTAGGTGAAGGACGGCTTTCACACACACTTATCTCTCAGAACTGAGCAAGTGGAGAGACGTTCGTTCATCTAGCACCAAGGGAACGGGTTGCAGTAGACACTTTTTCTCTGCTTTCTCAGTCTGTTTCCTAGTGCCGGTTTGAAGTTCCTGCAGGTTTCACTGTCAAACCGAGTTGGAGCTAGTACCTCCCCATATACATGTATGGAATGGAGATTGCAACTGAAAAGAAACTTTGTGTTCCCAACAAGCTAGGTGAAGGACGGCTTTCACACACTCTTATCTCTCAGAAATTAGCAATTGCAGAGACGTTAGTTCATCTATCACCAAGGGAACGGGTTGCAGGTGACACTTTTCCTCTGCTTTCTCAGTCTGTTTCCTAGTGCCGGTTTGAAGATCCTGCAGTTTTCACTGTAAAACCGAGTTGGAGCTAGTACCTCCCCATATATATGTATGGAATGGAGTTTGCAACTGAAAAGAAACTTTGTGTTCCCAACAAGCTAGGTGAAGGACGGCTTTCACACACACTTATCTCTCAGAACTGAGCAAGTGGAGAGACGTTCGTTCATCTAGCACCAAGGGAACGGGTTGCAGGAGAAACTTTTTCTGTGCTTTCTCAGTCTGTTTCCTAGTGCCGGTTTGAAGTTCCTGCAGTTTTCACTGTAAAACCGAGTTGGAGCTAGTTCCTCCCCATATATATGTATGAAATTGAGTTTGCAACTGAAAAGAATCTTTGTGTTCCCAACAAGCTAGGTGAAGGACGGCTTTCACACACACTTATCTCTCAGAACTGAGCAAGTGGAGAGACGTTCGTTCATCTAGCACCAAGGGAACGGGTTGCAGTAGACACTTTTTCTCTGCTTTCTCAGTCTGTTTCCTAGTGCCGGTTTGAAGTTCCTGCAGGTTTCACTGTCAAACCGAGTTGGAGCTAGTACCTCCCCATATACATGTATGGAATGGAGATTGCAACTGAAAAGAAACTTTGTGTTCCCAACAAGCTAGGTGAAGGACGGCTTTCACACACACTTATCTCTCAGAAATTAGCAATTGCAGAGACGTTAGTTCATCTATCACCAAGGGAACGGGTTGCAGGAGACACTTTTTCTCTGCTTTCTCAGTCTGTTTCCTAGTGCCGGTTTGAAGATCCTGCAGTTTTCACTGTAAAAACGAGTTGGAGCTAGTACCTCCCCATATATATGTATGGAATGGAGTTTGCAACTGAAAAGAAACTTTGTGTTCCCAACAAGCTAGGTGAAGGACGGCTTTCACACACACTTATCTCTCAGAACTGAGCAAGTGGAGAGACGTTCGTTCATCTAGCACCAACGGAACGGGTTGCAGGAGTCACTTTTTCTCTGCTTTCTCAGTCAGTTTCCTAGTGCTGGTTTGAAGTTCCTGCAGTTTTCACTGTCAAACCGAGTTGGAGCTAGTACCTCCCCGTATACATGTATGGAATGGCGATTGCAAATGAAAAGAAACTTTGTGTTCCCAACAAGCTAGGTGAAGGACGGCTTTCACACACACTTATCTCTCAGAAATTAGCAACTGGAGAGAAGTTCGTTCATCTAGCACCAAGGGAACGGGTTGCAGGTGACACTTTTTCTCTGCTTTCTCAGTCTGTTTCCTAGTGCCGGTTTGAAGTTCCTGCAGTTTTCACTGTAAAACCGAGTTGGAGCTAGTACCTCCCCATATATATTTATGGAATGGAGTTTGCAACTGAAAAGAAACTTTGTGTTCCCAACAAGCTAGGTGAAGGACGGCTTTCACACACACTTATCTCTCAGAACTGAGCAACTGGAGAGACGTTCGTTCATCTAGCACCAACGGAACGGGTTGCAGGAGTCACATTTTCTCTGCTTTCTCAGTCTGTTTCCTAGTGCCGGTTTGAAGTTCCTGCAGTTTTCACTGTCAAACCGAGTTGGAGCTTCTACCTCCCCATATATATGTATGGAATGGAGTTTGCAACTGAAAAGAAACTTTGTGTTCCCAACAAGCTAGGTGAAGGACGGCTTTCACACACACTTATCTCTCAGAATTGCGCAAGTGGAGAGACGTTAGTTCATCTAGCACCAAGGGAACGGGTTGCAGGAGACTTTTCTCTGCTTTCTCAGTCTGTTTCCTTGTGACGGTTTGAAGTTCCTGCAGTTTTCACTGTTAAACCGAGTTGGAGCTATTACCTAACCATATATATGTATGGAATGGAATTTGCAACTGAAAAGAAACTTTGTGTTCCCAACAAGCTAGGTGAAGGACGGCTTTCACACACACGTATCTCTCAGAACTGAGCAAGTGGAGAGACGTTCGTTCATCTAGCACCAAGGGAACGGGTTGCAGGAGACACTTTTTCTCTGCTTTCTCAGTCTGTTTCCTAGTGCCGGTTTGAAGTTCCTGCAGTTTTCACTGTAAAACCGAGTTGGAGCTATTACCTACCCATATATATGAATGGAATGGAGATTGCAACTGAAAAGAAACTTTGTGTTCCCAACAAGCTAGGTGAAGGACGGCTTTCACACACACGTATCTCTCAGAACTGAGCAAGTGGATAGACGTTCGTTCATCTAGCACCAAAGGAACGGTTCCAGGAGACATTTTTTCTCTGCTTTCTCAGTCTGTTTCCTAGTGCCGGTTTGAAGTTCCTGCAGTTTTCACTGTCAAACCGAGTTGGAGCTAGTAACTCCCCATATATATGTATGTAATGGAGTTTGCAACTGAAAAGAAACTTTGTGTTCCCAATAAGCTAGGTGAAGGACGGCTTTCACACACACTTATCTCTCAGAACTGAGCAAGTGGAGAGACGTTCGTTCATCTAGCACCAAAGGAACGGGTGGCAGGAGGCACTTTTTCTCTGCTTTCTAAGTCTGTTTCCTAGTGCCGGTTTGAAGTTCCTGCAGTTATCACTGTAAAACCGAGTTGGAGCTAGTTCCTCCCCATATATATGTATGGAATGGAGTTTGCAACTGAAAAGTATCTTTGTGTTCCCAACAAGCTAGGTGAAGGACGGCTTTCACACACACTTATCTCTCAGAACTGAGCAAGTGGAGAGACGTTCGTTCATCTAGCACCAAGGGAACGGGTTGCAGGAGACATTTTTTCTCTGC
Source organism: Camelus bactrianus (assembly GCF_048773025.1). NCBI lineage: Eukaryota > Metazoa > Chordata > Mammalia > Artiodactyla > Camelidae > Camelus > Camelus bactrianus. Next base: position 99,717,763 of record NC_133544.1, read on the forward strand.
TTTCTCAGTCTGTTTCCTAGTGCCGGTTTGAAGTTCCTACAGTTTTCACTGTAAAACCGAGTTGGAGCTAGTACCTCCCCATATACATGTAAGGAATGGAGTTTGCAACTGAAAAGAAACTTTGTGTTCCCAACAAGCTAGGTGAAGGACGGCTTTCACACACACTTATCTCTCAGAACTGAGCAAGTGGAGAGACGTTCGTTCATCTAGCACCAAGGGAACGGGTTGCAGGAGAAACTTTTTGTGTGCTTTCTCAGTCTGTTTCCTAGTGCCGGTTTGAAGTTCCTGCAGTTTTCACTGTAAAACCGAGTTGGAGCTAGTTCCTCCCCATATATATGTATGAAATTGAGTTTGCAACTGAAAAGAATCTTTGTGTTCCCAACAAGCTAGGTGAAGGACGGCTTTCACACACACTTATCTCTCAGAACTGAGCAAGTGGAGAGACGTTCGTTCATCTAGCACCAAGGGAACGGGTTGCAGTAGACACTTTTTCTCTGCTTTCTCAGTCTGTTTCCTAGTGCCTGTTTGAAGTTCCTGCAGGTTTCACTGTCAAACCGAGTTGGAGCTAGTACCTCCCCATATACATGTAAGGAATGGAGTTTGCAACTGAAAAGAAACTTTGTGTTCCCAACAAGCTAGGTGAAGGACGGCTTTCACACACACTTATCTCTCAGAACTGAGCAAGTGGAGAGACGTTCGTTCATCTAGCACCAAGGGAACGGGTTGCAGGAGAAACTTTTTCTGTGCTTTCTCAGTCTGTTTCCTAGTGCCGGTTTGAAGTTCCTGCAGTTTTCACTGTAAAACCGAGTTGGAGCTAGTTCCTCCCCATATATATGTATGAAATTGAGTTTGCAACTGAAAAGAATCTTTGTGTTCCCAACAAGCTAGGTGAAGGACGGCTTTCACACACACTTATCTCTCAGAACTGAGCAAGTGGAGAGACGTTCGTTCATCTAGCACCAAGGGAACGGGTTGCAGTAGACACTTTTTCTCTGCTTTCTCAGTCTGTTTCCTAGTGCCGGTTTGAAGTTCCTGCAGGTTTCACTGTAAAACCGAGTTGGAGCTAGTACCTCCCCATATACATGTATGGAATGGAGATTGCAACTGAAAAGAAACTTTGTGTTCCCAACAAGCTAGGTGAAGGACGGCTTTCACACACACTTATCTCTCAGAAATTAGCAATTGCAGAGACGTTAGTTCATCTATCACCAAGGGAACGGGTTGCAGGAGACACTTTTTCTCTGCTTTCTCAGTCTGTTTCCTAGTGCCGGTTTGAAGATCCTGCAGTTTTCACTGTAAAACCGAGTTGGAGCTAGTACCTCCCCATATATATGTATGGAATGGAGTTTGCAACTGAAAAGAAACTTTGTGTTCCCAACAAGCTAGGTGAAGGACGGCTTTCACACACACTTATCTCTCAGAACTGAGCAAGTGGAGAGACGTTCGTTCATCTAGCACCAACGGAACGGGTTGCAGGAGTCACTTTTTCTCTGCTTTCTCAGTCAGTTTCCTAGTGCTGGTTTGAAGTTCCTGCAGTTTTCACTGTCAAACCGAGTTGGAGCTAGTACCTCCCCGTATACATGTATGGAATGGCGATTGCAAATGAAAAGAAACTTTGTGTTCCCAACAAGCTAGGTGAAGGACGGCTTTCACACACACTTATCTCTCAGAAATTAGCAACTGGAGAGAAGTTCGTTCATCTAGCACCAAGGGAACGGGTTGCAGGTGACACTTTTTCTCTGCTTTCTCAGTCTGTTTCCTAGTGCCGGTTTGAAGTTCCTGCAGTTTTCACTGTAAAACCGAGTTGGAGCTAGTACCTCCCCATATATATTTATGGAATGGAGTTTGCAACTGAAAAGAAACTTTGTGTTCCCAACAAGCTAGGTGAAGGACGGCTTTCACACACACTTATCTCTCAGAACTGAGCAACTGGAGAGACGTTCGTTCATCTAGCACCAACGGAACGGGTTGCAGGAGTCACATTTTCTCTGCTTTCTCAGTCTGTTTCCTAGTGCCGGTTTGAAGTTCCTGCAGTTTTCACTGTCAAACCGAGTTGGAGATTCTACCTCCCCATATATATGTATGGAATGGAGTTTGCAACTGAAAAGAAACTTTGTGTTCCCAACAAGCTAGGTGAAGGACGGCTTTCACACACACTTATCTCTCAGAATTGCGCAAGTGGAGAGACGTTAGTTCATCTAGCACCAAGGGAACTGTTTGCAGGAGACTTTTCTCTGCTTTCTCAGTCTGTTTCCTTGTGACGGTTTGAAGTTCCTGCAGTTTTCACTGTTAAACCGAGTTGGAGCTATTACCTAACCATATATATGTATGGAATGGAATTTGCAACTGAAAAGAAACTTTGTGTTCCCAACAAGCTAGGTGAAGGACGGCTTTCACACACACGTATCTCTCAGAACTGAGCAAGTGGAGAGACGTTCGTTCATCTAGCACCAAGGGAACGGGTTGCAGGAGACACTTTTTCTCTGCTTTCTCAGTCTGTTTCCTAGTGCCGGTTTGAAGTTCCTGCAGTTTTCACTGTAAAACCGAGTTGGAGCTATTACCTACCCATATATATGTATGGAATGGAGATTGCAACTGAAAAGAAACTTTGTGTTCCCAACAAGCTAGGTGAAGGACGGCTTTCACACACACGTATCTCTCAGAACTGAGCAAGTGGATAGACGTTCGTTCATCTAGCACCAAAGGAACGGTTCCAGGAGAAATTTTTTCTCTGCTTTCTCAGTCTGTTTCCTAGTGCCGGTTTGAAGTTCCTGCAGTTTTCACTGTCAAACCGAGTTGGAGCTAGTAACTCCCCATATATATGTATGGAATGGAGTTTGCAACTGAAAAGAAACTTTGTGTTCCCAATAAGCTAGGTGAAGGACGGCTTTCACACACACTTATCTCTCAGAACTGAGCAAGTGGAGAGACGTTCGTTCATCTAGCACCAAAGGAACGGGTGGCAGGAGGCACTTTTTCTCTGCTTTCTCAGTCTGTTTCCTAGTGCCGGTTTGAAGTTCCTGCAGTTATCACTGTAAAACCGAGTTGGAGCTAGTTCCTCCCCATATATATGTATGGAATGGAGTTTGCAACTGAAAAGTATCTTTGTGTTCCCAACAAGCTAGGTGAAGGACGGCTTTCACACACACTTATCTCTCAGAACTGAGCAAGTGGAGAGACGTTCGTTCATCTAGCACCAAGGGAACGGGTTGCAGGAGACATTTTTTCTCTGCTTTCTCAGTCTGTTTCCTAGTGCCGGTTTGAAGTTCCTGCAGTTTTCACTGTAAAACCGAGTTGGAGCTAGTTCCTCCCCATATATATGTATGAAATTGAGTTTGCAACTGAAAAGAATCTTTGTGTTCCCAACAAGCTAGGTGAAGGACGGCTTTCACACACACTTATCTCTCAGAACTGAGCAAGTGGAGAGACGTTCGTTCATCTAGCACCAAGGGAACGGGTTGCAGTAGACACTTTTTCTCTGCTTTCTCAGTCTGTTTCCTAGTGCCGGTTTGAAGTTCCTGCAGGTTTCACTGTCAAACCGAGTTGGAGCTAGTACCTCCCCATATACATGTATGGAATGGAGATTGCAACTGAAAAGAAACTTTGTGTTCCCAACAAGCTAGGTGAAGGACGGCTTTCACACACACTTATCTCTCAGAAATTAGCAATTGCAGAGACGTTAGTTCATCTATCACCAAGGGAACGGGTTGCAGGAGACACTTTTTCTCTGCTTTCTCAGTCTGTTTCCTAGTGCCGGTTTGAAGATCCTGCAGTTTTCACTGTAAAACCGAGTTGGAGCTAGTACCTCCCCATATATATGTATGGAATGGAGTTTGCAACTGAAAAGAAACTTTGTGTTCCCAACAAGCAAGGTGAAGGACGGCTTTCACACACACTTATCTCTCAGAACTGAGCAAGTGGAGAGACGTTCGTTCATCTAGCACCAACGGAACGGGTTGCAGGAGTCACTTTTTCTCTGCTTTCTCAGTCAGTTTCCTAGTGCTGGTTTGAAGTTCCTGCAGTTTTCACTGTCAAACCGAGTTGGAGCTAGTACCTCCCCATATACATGTATGGAATGGAGATTGCAACTGAAAAGAAACTTTGTGTTCCCAACAAGCAAGGTGAAGGACGGCTTTCACACACACTTATCTCTCAGAAATTAGCAACTGGAGAGAAGTTCGTTCATCTAGCACCAAGGGAACGGGTTGCAGGTGACACTTTTTCTCTGCTTTCTCAGTCTGTTTCCTAGTGCCGGTTTGAAGTTCCTGCAGTTTTCACTGTAAAACCGAGTTGGAGCTAGTACCTCCCCATATATATTTATGGAATGGAGTTTGCAACTGAAAAGAAACTTTGTGTTCCCAACAAGCTAGGTGAAGGACGGCTTTCACACACACTTATCTCTCAGAACTGAGCAACTGGAGAGACGTTCGTTCATCTAGCACCAACGGAACGGGTTGCAGGAGTCACATTTTCTCTGCTTTCTCAGTCTGTTTCCTAGTGCCTGTTTGAAGTTCCTGCAGTTTTCACTGTCAAACCGAGTTGGAGCTACTACCTCCCCATATATATGTATGGAATGGAGTTTGCAACTGAAAAGAAACTTTGTGTTCCCAACAAGCTAGGTGAAGGACGGCTTTCACACACACTTATCTCTCAGAACTGCGCAAGTGGAGAGACGTTAGTTCATCTAGCACCAAGGGAACGGGTTGCAGGAGACTTTTCTCTGCTTTCTCAGTCTGTTTCCTTGTGACGGTTTGAAGTTCCTGCAGTTTTCACTGTTAAACCGAGTTGGAGCTATTACCTAACCATATATATGTATAGAATGGAATTTGCAACTGAAAATAAACTTTGTGTTCCCAACAAGCTAGGTGAAGGACGGCTTTCACACACACGTATCTCTCAGAACTGAGCAAGAGGAGAGACGTTCGTTCATCTAGCACCAAGGGAACGGGTTGCAGGAGACACTTTTTCTCTGCTTTCTCAGTCTGTTTCCTAGTGCCGGTTTGAAGTTCCTGCAGTTTTCACTGTAAAACCGAGTTGGAGCTAGTACCTCCCCATATATATGTATGGAATGGAGATTGCAACTGAAAAGAAACTTTGTGTTCCCATTAAGCTAGGTGAAGGACGGCTTTCACACACACTTATCTCTCAGAACTGAGCAAGTGGAGAGACGTTCGTTCATCTAGCACCAAAGGAACGGGTTGCAGGAGACACTTTTTCTCTGCTTTCTCAGTCTGTTTCCTAGTGCCGGTTTGAAGTTCCTGCAGTTATCAACTGTAAAACCGATTTGGAGCTAGTACCTCCCCATATATATGTATGGAATGGAGTTTGCAACTGACAAGAATCTTTGTGTTCCCAACAAGCTAGGTGAAGTACGGCTTTCACACACATTTATCTCTCAGAACTGAGCAAGTGGAGAGACGTTCGTTCATGTAGCACCAAGGGAACGGGTTGCAGGAGACAGTTTTCTCTGCTTTCTCAGTCTGTTTCCTAGTGCCGGTTTGAAGTTCCTGCAGTTTTCACTGTAAAACCGAGTTGGAGCTAGTACCTCCCCATATACATGTATGGAATGGATTTTGCAACTGAAAAGAAACTTTGTGTTCCCAACAAGCTAGGTGAAGGACGGCTTTCACACACACTTATCTCTCAGAACTGAGGAAGTTGAGAGACGTTCGTTCATCTAGCACCAAGGGAACGGGTTGCAGGAGACACTTTTTCTCTGCTTTCTCAGCCTGTTTCCTAGTGCCGGTTTGAAGTTCCTGCAGTTTTCACTGTCAAACCGAGTTGGAGCTAGTACCTCCCCATATACATGTATGGATTGGAGATTGCAACTGAAAAGAAACTTTGTGTTCCCAACAAGCTAGGTGAAGGACGGCTTTCACACACACTTATCTCTCAGAAATTAGCAATTGGAGAGACGTTCGTTCATCTAGCACCAAGGGAACGGGTTGCAGGAGACACTTTTTCTCTGCTTTCTCAGTCTGTTTCCTAGTGCCGGTTTGAAGTTCCTGCAGTTTTCACTGTAAAACCGAGTTGGAGCTAGTACCTCCCCATATATATGTATGGAATGGAGTTTGCAACTGAAAAGAAACTTTGTGTTCCCAACAAGCTAGGTGAAGTACGGCTTTCACACACACTTATCTCTCAGAACTGAGCAAGTGGAGAGACGTTCGTTCATCTAGCACCAACGGAAAGGGTTGCAGGAGTCACTTTTTCTCTGCTTTCTCAGTCTGTTTCCTAGTGCCGGTTTGAAGTTCCTGCAGTTTTCACTGTCAAACCGAGTTGGAGCTACTACCTCCATATATATATGTATGGAATGGGGTTTGCAACTGAAAAGAAACTTTGTTTTCCCAAAAAGCTAGGTGAAGGACGGCTTTCACACACACTTATCTCTCAGAACTGAGCAACTGGAGAGACGTTCGTTCATCTAGCACCAACGGAACGGGTTGCAGTAGACACTTTTTCTCTGCTTTCTCAGTCTGTTTCCTAGTGCCGGTTTGAAGTTCCTGCAGTTTTCACTGTCAAACCGAGTTGGAGCTACTACCTCCCCATATATATGTATGGAAAGTAGTTTGCAACTGAAAAGAAACTTTGTGTTCCCAACAAGCTAGGTGAAGGACGGCTTTCACACACACTTATCTCTCAGAACTGCGCAAGTGGAGAGACGTTAGTTCATCTAGCACCAAGGGAACGGGTTGCAGGAGACGCTTTTCCCTGCTTTCTCAGTCTGTTTCCTTGTGACGGTTTGAAGTTCCTGCAGTTTTCACTGTTAAACCGAGTTGGAGCTATTACCTACCCATATATATGTATGGAATGGAATTTGCAACTGAAAAGAAACTTTGTGTTCCCAACAAGCTAGGTGAAGGACGGCTTTCACACACACTTATCTCTCAGAACTGAGCAAGTGGAGAGACGTTCGTTCATCTAGCACCAAGGGAACGGGTTGCAGGAGAAACTTTTTCTGTGCTTTCTCAGTCTGTTTCCTAGTGCCGGTTTGAAGTTCCTGCAGTTTTCACTGTAAAACCGAGTTGGAGCTAGTTCCTCCCCATATATATGTATGAAATTGAGTTTGCAACTGAAAAGAATCTTTGTGTTCCCAGCAAGCTAGGTGAAGGCGGCTTTCACACACTCTTATCTCTCAGAACTGAGCAAGTGTAGAGACGTTCGTTCATCTAGCACCAAGGGAACGGGTTGCAGTAGACACTTTTTCTCTGCTTTCTCAGTCTGTTTCCTAGTGCCGGTTTGAAGTTCCTGCAGGTTTCACTGTCAAACCGAGTTGGAGCTAGTACCTCCCCATATACATGTTTGGAATGGAGATTGCAACTGAAAAGAAACTTTGTGTTCCCAACAAGCTAGTTGAAGGACGGCTTTCACACACACATATCTCTCAGAAATTAGCTATTGGAGAGACGTTCGTTCATCTAGCACCAAGGGATCGGGTTGCAGGAGACACTATTTCTCTGCTTTCTCAGTCTGTTTCCTAGTGCCGGTTTGAAGATCCTGCATTTTTCACTGTAAAACAGAGTTGGAGCTAGTACCTCCCCATATATATGTATGGAATGGAGTTTGCAACTGAAAAGAAACTTTGTGTTCCCAACAAGCTAGGTGAAGGACGGCTTTCACACACACTTATCTCTCAGAACTGAGCAACTGGAGAGACGTTCGTTCATCTAGCACCAACGGAACGGGTTGCAGGAGTCACATTTTCTCTGCTTTCTCAGTCTGTTTCCTAGTGCCGGTTTGAAGTTCCTGCAGTTTTCACTGTCAAACCGAGTTGGAGCTACTACCTCCCCATATATATGTATGGAATGGAGTTTGCAACTGAAAAGAAACTTTGTGTTCCCAACAAGCTAGGTGAAGGACGGCTGTCACACACACTTATCTCTCAGAACTGCGCAAGTGGAGAGACGTTAGTTCATCTAGCACCAAGGGAACGGGTTGCAGGAGTCTTTTCTCTGCTTTCTCAGTCTGTTTCCTTGTGACGGTTTGAAGTTCCTGCAGTTTTCACTGTTAAACCGAGTTGGAGCTATTACCTAACCATATATATGTATGGAATGGAATTTGCAACTGAAAAGAAACTTTGTGTTCCCAACAAGCTAGGTGAAGGACGGCTTTCACACACACGTATCTCTCAGAACTGAGCAAGTGGAGAGACGTTCGTTCATCTAGCACCAAGGGAACGGGTTGCAGGAGACACTTTTTCTCTGCTTTCTCAGTCTGTTTCCTAGTGCCGGTTTGAAGTTCCTGCAGTTTTCACTGTAAAACCGAGTTGGAGCTAGTACCTCCCCATATATATGTATGGAATGGAGTTTGCAACTGAAAAGAAACTTTGTGTTCCCATTAGCTAGGTGAAGGACGGCTTTCACACACACTTATCTCTCAGAACTGAGCAAGTGGAGAGACGTTCGTTCATCTAGCACCAAAGGAACGGGTTGCAGGAGACTCTTTTTCTCTGCTTTCTCAGTCTGTTTCCTAGTGCCGGTTTGAAGTTCCTGCAGTTTTCAACTGTAAAACCGATTTGGAGCTAGTACCTCCCCATATATATGTATGGAATGGAGTTTGCAACTGACAAGAATCTTTGTGTTCCCAACAAGCTAGGTGAAGTACGGCTTTCACACACATTTATCTCTCAGAACTGAGCAAGTGGAGAGACGTTCGTTCATCTAGCACCAAGGGAACGGGTTGCAGGAGACACTTTTCTCTGCTTTCTCAGTCTGTTTCCTAGTGCCGGTTTGAAGTTCCTGCAGTTTTCACTGTAAAACCGAGTTGGAGCTAGTACCTCCCCATATACATGTATGGAATGGATTTTGCAACTGAAAAGAAACTTTGTGTTCCCAACAAGCTAGGTGAAGGACGGCTTTCACACACACTTATCTCTCAGAACTGAGGAAGTGGAGAGACGTTCGTTCATCTAGCACCAAGGGAACGGGTTGCAGGAGACACTTTTTCTCTGCTTTCTCAGCCTGTTTCCTAGTGCCGGTTTGAAGTTCCTGCAGTTTTCACTGTCAAACCGAGTTGGAGCTAGTACCTCCCCATATACATGTATGGAATGGAGATTGCAACTGAAAAGAAACTTTGTGTTCCCAACAAGCTAGGTGAAGGACGGCTTTCACACACACTTATCTCTCAGAAATTAGCAATTGGAGAGACGTTCGTTCATCTAGCACCAAGGGAACGGGTTGCAGGAGACACTTTTTCTCTCCTTTCTCAGTCTGTTTCCTAGTGCCGGTTTGAAGTTCCTGCAGTTTTCACTGTAAAACCGAGTTGGAGCTAGTACCTCCCCATATATATGTATGGAATGGAGTTTGCAACTGAAAAGAAACTTTGTGTTCCCAACAAGCTAGGTGAAGTACGGCTTTCACACACACTTATCTCTCAGAACTGAGCAAGTGGAGAGACGTTCGTTCATCTAGCACCAACGGAAAGGGTTGCAGGAGTCACTTTTTCTCTGCTTTCTCAGTCTGTTTCCTAGTGCCGGTTTGAAGTTCCTGCAGTTTTCACTGTCAAACCGAGTTGGAGCTACTACCTCCCCATATATATGTATGGAATGGGGTTTGCAACTGAAAAGAAACTTTGTTTTCCCAACAAGCTAGGTGAAGGACGGCTTTCACACACACTTATCTCTCAGAACTGAGCAACTGGAGAGACGTTCGTTCATCTAGCACCAACGGAACGGGTTGCAGTAGACACTATTTCTCTGCTTTCTCAGTCTGTTTCCTAGTGCCGGTTTGAAGTTCCTGCAGTTTTCACTGTCAAACCGAGTTGGAGCTACTACCTCCCCATATATATGTATGGAAAGTAGTTTGCAACTGAAAAGAAACTTTGTGTTCCCAACAAGCTAGGTGAAGGACGGCTTTCACACACACTTATCTCTCAGAACTGCGCAAGTGGAGAGACGTTAGTTCATCTAGCACCAAGGGAACGGGTTGCAGGAGACACTTTTCTCTGCTTTCTCAGTCTGTTTCCTTGTGACGGTTTGAAGTTCCTGCAGTTTTCACTGTTAAACCGAGTTGGAGCTATTACCTACCCATATATATGTATGGAATGGAATTTGCAACTGAAAAGAAACTTTGTGTTCCCAACAAGCTAGGTGAAGGCGGCTTTCACACACTCTTATCTCTCAGAACTGAGCAAGTGTAGAGACGTTCGTTCATCTAGCACCAAGGGAACGGGTTGCAGTAGACACTTTTTCTCTGCTTTCTCAGTCTGTTTCCTAGTGCCGGTTTGAAGTTCCTGCAGGTTTCACTGTCAAACCGAGTTGGAGCTAGTACCTCCCCATATACATGTTTGGAATGGAGATTGCAACTGAAAAGAAACTTTGTGTTCCCAACAAGCTAGGTGAAGGACGGCTTTCACACACACATATCTCTCAGAAATTAGCAATTGGAGAGACGTTCGTTCATCTAGCACCAAGGGATCGGTTTGCAGGAGACACTATTTCTCTGCTTTCTCAGTCTGTTTCCTAGTGCCGGTTTGAAGATCCTGCATTTTTCACTGTAAAACAGAGTTGGAGCTAGTACCTCCCCATATATATGTATGGAATGGAGTTTGCAACTGAAAAGAAACTTTGTGTTCCCAACAAGCTAGGTGAAGGACGGCTTTCACACACACTTATCTCTCAGAACTGAGCAAGTGGAGAGACGTTCGTTCATCTAGCACCAACGGAACGGGTTGCAGGAGTCAATTTTTCTCTGCTTTCTCAGTCAGTTTCCTAGTGCTGGTTTGAAGTTCCTGCAGTTTTCAACTGTAAAACCGATTTGGAGCTAGTACCTCCCCATATACATGTATGGAATGGAGTTTGCAACTGAAAAGAAACTTTGTGTTCCCAACAAGCTAGGTGAAGGACGGCTTTCACACACACTTATCTCTCAGAACTGAGCAAGTGGAGAGACGTTCGTTCATCTAGCACCAACGGAACGGGTTGCAGGAGTCAATTTTTCTCTGCTTTCTCAGTCAGTTTCCTAGTGCTGGTTTGAAGTTCCTGCAGTTTTCAACTGTAAAACCGATTTGGAGCTAGTACCTCCCCATATACATGTATGGAATGGAGTTTGCAACTGAAAAGAAACTTTGTGTTCCCAACAAGCTAGGTGAAGGACGGCTTTCACACACACTTATCTCTCAGAACTGAGCAAGTGGAGAGACGTTCGTTCATCTAGCACCAAAGGAACGGGTTGCAGGAGACACTTTTTCTCTGCTTTCTCAGTCTGTTTCCTAGTGCCGGTTTGAAGTTCCTGCAGTTTTCAACTGTAAAACCGATTTGGAGCTAGTACCTCCCCATATATATGTATGGAATGGAGTTTGCAACTGACAAGAATCTTTGTGTTCCCAACAAGCTAGGTGAAGTACGGCTTTCACACACATTTATCTCTCAGAACTGAGCAAGTGGAGAGACGTTCGTTCATCTAGCACCAAGGGAACGGGTTGCAGGAGACACTTTTCTCTGCTTTCTCAGTCTGTTTCCTAGTGCCGGTTTGAAGTTCCTGCAGTTTTCACTGTAAAACCGAGTTGGAGCTAGTACCTCCCCATATACATGTATGGAATGGATTTTGCAACTGAAAAGAAACTTTGTGTTCCCAACAAGCTAGGTGAAGGACGGCTTTCACACACACTTATCTCTCAGAACTGAGGAAGTGGAGAGACGTTCGTTCATCTAGCACCAAGGGAACGGTTTGCAGGAGACACTTTTTCTCTGCTTTCTCAGTCTGTTTCCTAGTGCCGGTTTGAAGTTCCTGCAGTTTTCACTGTCAAACCGAGTTGGAGCTAGTACCTCCCCATATACATGTATGGAATGGATTTTGCAACTGAAAAGAAACTTTGTGTTCCCAACAAGCTAGGTGAAGGACGGCTTTCACACACACTTATCTCTCAGAAATTAGCAATTGGAGAGACGTTCGTTCATCTAGCACCAAGGGAACGGGTTGCAGGAGACACTTTTTCTCTGCTTTCTCAGTCTGTTTCCTAGTGCCGGTTTGAAGTTCCTGCAGTTTTCACTGTAAAACCGAGTTGGAGCTAGTACCTCCCCATATATATGTATGGAATGGAGTTTGCAACTGAAAAGAAACTTTGTGTTCCCAACAAGCTAGGTGAAGTACGGCTTTCACACACACTTATCTCTCAGAACTGAGCAACTGGAGAGACGTTCGTTCATCTAGCACCAAGGGAACGGGTTGCAGTAGACACTTTTTCTCTGCTTTCTCAGTCTGTTTCCTAGTGCCGGTTTGAAGTTCCTGCAGTTTTCACTGTCAAACCGAGTTGGAGCTACTACCTCCCCATATATATGTATGGAAAGTAGTTTGCAACTGAAAAGAAACTTTGTGTTCCCAACAAGCTAGGTGAAGGACGGCTTTCACACACACTTATCTCTCAGAACTGCGCAAGTGGAGAGACGTTAGTTCATCTAGCACCAAGGGAACGGGTTGCAGGAGACACTTTTCTCTGCTTTCTCAGTCTGTTTCCTTGTGACGGTTTGAAGTTCCTGCAGTTTTCACTGTTAAACCGAGTTGGAGCTATTACCTACCCATATATATGTATGGAATGGAATTTGCAACTGAAAAGAAACTTTGTGTTCCCAACAAGCTAGGTGAAGGACGGCTTTCACACACACTTATCTCTCAGAACTGAGCAAGTGGAGAGACGTTCGTTCATCTAGCACCAAGGGAACGGGTTGCAGGAGAAACTTTTTCTGTGCTTTCTCAGTCTGTTTCCTAGTGCCGGTTTGAAGTTCCTGCAGTTTTCACTGTAAAACCGAGTTGGAGCTAGTTCCTCCCCATATATATGTATGAAATTGAGTTTGCAACTGAAAAGAATCTTTGTGTTCCCAACAAGCTAGGTGAAGGCGGCTTTCACACACTCTTATCTCTCAGAACTGAGCAAGTGTAGAGACGTTCGTTCATCTAGCACCAAGGGAACGGGTTGCAGTAGACACTTTTTCTCTGCTTTCTCAGTCTGTTTCCTAGTGCCGGTTTGATGTTCCTGCAGGTTTCACTGTCAAACCGAGTTGGAGCTAGTTCCTCCCCATATACATGTTTGGAATGGAGATTGCAACTGAAAAGAAACTTTGTGTTCCCAACAAGCTAGGTGAAGGACGGCTTTCACACACACATATCTCTCAGAAATTAGCAATTGGAGAGACGTTCGTTCATCTGGCACCAAGGGATCGGGTTGCAGGAGACACTATTTCTCTGCTTTCTCAGTCTGTTTCCTAGTGCCGGTTTGAAGATCCTGCATTTTTCACTGTAAAACAGAGTTGGAGCTAGTACCTCCCCATATATATGTATGGAATGGAGTTTGCAACTGAAAAGAAACTTTGTGTTCCCAACAAGCTAGGTGAAGGACGGCTTTCACACACACTTATCTCTCAGAACTGAGCAAGTGGAGAGACGTTCGTTCATCTAGCACCAACGGAACGGGTTGCAGGAGTCAATTTTTCTCTGCTTTCTCAGTCAGTTTCCTAGTGCTGGTTTGAAGTTCCTGCAGTTTTCAACTGTAAAACCGATTTGGAGCTAGTACCTCCCCATATACATGTATGGAATGGAGTTTGCAACTGAAAAGAAACTTTGTGTTCCCAACAAGCTAGGTGAAGGACGGCTTTCACACACACTTATCTCTCAGAACTGAGCAAGTGGAGAGACGTTCGTTCATCTAGCACCAAGGGAACGGGTTGCAGGAGACACTTTTCTCTGCTTTCTCAGTCTGTTTCCTAGTGCCGGTTTGAAGTTCCTGCAGTTTTCACTGTAAAACCGAGTTGGAGCTAGTACCTCCCCATATACATGTATGGAATGGTGTTTGCAACTGAAAAGAAACTTTGTGTTCCCAACAAGCTAGGTGAAGGACGGCTTTCACACACACTTATCTCTCAGAACTGAGCAAGTGGAGAGACGTTCGTTCATCTAGCACAAAGGGAACGGGTTGCAGGAGACACTTTTTCTCTGCTTTCTCAGTCTGTTTCCTAGTGCCGGTTTGAAGTTCCTGCAGTTTTCACTGTCAAACCGAGTTGGAGCTAGTACCTCCCCATATACATGTATGGAATGGAGATTGCACCTGAAAAGAAACTTTGTGTTCCCAACAAGCTAGGTGAAGGACGGCTTTCACAGACACTTATCTCTCAGAAATTAGCAATTGGAGAGACGTTCGTTCATCTAGCACCAAGGGAACGGGTTGCAGGAGACACTTTTTCTCTGCTTTCTCAGTCTGTTTCCTAGTGCCGGTTTGAAGTTCCTGCAGTTTTCACTGTAAAACCGATTTGGAGCTAGTACCTCCCCATATATATGTATGGAATGGAGTTTGCAACTGAAAAGAAACTTTGTGTTCCCAACAAGCTAGGTGAAGGACGGCTTTCACACACACTTATCTCTCAGAACTGAGCAAGTGGAGAGACGTTCGTTCATCAACCACCAACGGAACGGGTTGCAGGAGTCACTTTTTCTCTGCTTTCTCAGTGTGTTTCCTAGTGCCGGTTTGAAGTTCCTGCAGTTTTCACTGTCAAACCGAGTTGGAGCTACTACCTCCCCATATATATGTATGGAAAGTAGTTTGCAACTGAAAAGAAACTTTGTGTTCCCAACAAGCTAGGTGAAGGACGGCTTTCACACACACTTATCTCTCAGAACTGCGCAAGTGGAGAGACGTTAGTTCATCTAGCACCAAGGAAACGGGTTGCAGGAGACACTTTTCTCTGCTTTCTCAGTCTGTTTCCTTGTGACGGTTTGAAGTTCCTGCAGTTTTCACTGTTAAACCGAGTTGGAGCTATTACCTACCCATATATATGTATGGAATGGAATTTGCAACTGAAAAGAAACTTTGTGTTCCCAACAAGCTAGGTGAAGGACGGCTTTCACACACACTTATCTCTCAGAACTGAGCAAGTGGAGAGACGTTCGTTCATCTAGCACCAAGGGAACGGGTTGCAGGAGAAACTTTTTCTGTGCTTTCTCAGTCTGTTTCCTAGTGCCGGTTTGAAGTTCCTGCAGTTTTCACTGTAAAACCGAGTTGGAGCTAGTTCCTCCCCATATATATGTATGAAATTGAGTTTGCAACTGAAAAGAATCTTTGTGTTCCCAACAAGCTAGGTGAAGGCGGCTTTCACACACTCTTATCTCTCAGAACTCAGCAAGTGTAGAGACGTTCGTTCATCTAGCACCAAGGGAACGGGTTGCAGTAGACACTTTTTCTCTGCTTTCTCAGTCTGTTTCCTAGTGCCGGTTTGAAGTTCCTGCAGGTTTCTCTGTCAAACCGAGTTGGAGCTAGTTCCTCCCCATATACATGTTTGGAATGGAGATTGCAACTGAAAAGAAACTTTGTGTTCCCAACAAGCTAGGTGAAGGACGGCTTTCACACACACATATCTCTCAGAAATTAGCAATTGGAGAGACGTTCGTTCATCTAGCACCAAGGGATCGGGTTGCAGGAGACACTATTTCTCTGCTTTCTCAGTCTGTTTCCTAGTGCCGGTTTGAAGATCCTGCATTTTTCACTGTAAAACAGAGTTGGAGCTAGTACCTCCCCATATATATGTATGGAATGGAGTTTGCAACTGAAAAGAAACTTTGTGTTCCCAACAAGCTAGGTGAAGGACGGCTTTCACACACACTTATCTCTCAGAACTGAGCAAGTGGAGAGACGTTCGTTCATCTAGCACCAACGGAACGGGTTGCAGGAGTAAATTTTTCTCTGCTTTCTCAGTCAGTTTCCTAGTGCTGGTTTGAAGTTCCTGCAGTTTTCAACTGTAAAACCGATTTGGAGCTAGTACCTCCCCATATACATGTATGGAATGGAGTTTGCAACTGAAAAGAAACTTTGTGTTCCCAACAAGCTAGGTGAAGGACGGCTTTCACACACACTTATCTCTCAGAACTGAGCAAGTGGAGAGACGTTCGTTCATCTAGCACCAAGGGAACGGGTTGCAGGAGACACTTTTCTCTGCTTTCTCAGTCTGTTTCCTAGTGCCGGTTTGAAGTTCCTGCAGTTTTCACTGTAAAACCGAGTTGGAGCTAGTACCTCCCCATATACATGTATGGAATGGTGTTTGCAACTGAAAAGAAACTTTGTGTTCCCAACAAGCTAGGTGAAGGACGGCTTTCACACACACTTATCTCTCAGAACTGAGCAAGTGGAGAGACGTTCGTTCATCTAGCACAAAGGGAACGGGTTGCAGGAGACACTTTTTCTCTGCTTTCTCAGTCTGTTTCCTAGTGCCGGTTTGAAGTTCCTGCAGTTTTCACTGTCAAACCGAGTTGGAGCTAGTACCTCCCCATATACATGTATGGAATGGAGATTGCACCTGAAAAGAAACTTTGTGTTCCCAACAAGCTAGGTGAAGGACGGCTTTCACAGACACTTATCTCTCAGAAATTAGCAATTGGAGAGACGTTCGTTCATCTAGCACCAAGGGAACGGGTTGCAGGAGACACTTTTTCTCTGCTTTCTCAGTCTGTTTCCTAGTGCCGGTTTGAAGTTCCTGCAGTTTTCACTGTAAAACCGATTTGGAGCTAGTACCTCCCCATATATATGTATGGAATGGAGTTTGCAACTGAAAAGAAACTTTGTGTTCCCAACAAGCTAGGTGAAGGACGGCTTTCACACACACTTATCTCTCAGAACTGAGCAAGTGGAGAGACGTTCGTTCATCAACCACCAACGGAACGGGTTGCAGGAGTCACTTTTTCTCTGCTTTCTCAGTGTGTTTCCTAGTGCCGGTTTGAAGTTCCTGCAGTTTTCACTGTCAAACCGAGTTGGAGCTAGTACCTCCCCATATATGTATGGAATGGATTTTGCAACTGAAAAGAAACTTTGTGTTCCCAACAAGCTAGGTGAAGGACGGCTTTCACACACACTTATCTCTCAGAACTGAGCAAGTGGAGAGACGTTCGTTCATCTAGCACCAAGGGAACGGGTTGCAGGAGACACTTTTCTCTGCTTTCTCAGTCTGTTTCCTAGTGCCGGTTTGAAGTTCCTGCATTTTTCACTGTAAAACCGAGTTGGAGCTAGTACCTCCCCATATACATGTATGGAATGGAGTTTGCAACTGAAAAGAAACTTTGTGTTCCCAACAAGCGAGGTGAAGGACGGCTTTCACACACACTTATCTCTCAGAACTGAGCAAGTGGAGAGACGTTCGTTCATCTAGCACCAAGGGAACGGGTTGCAGGAGACACTTTTTCTCTGCTTTCTCAGTCTGTTTCCTAGTGCCGGTTTGAAGTTCCTGCAGTTTTCACTGTAAAACCGAGTTGGAGCTAGTACCTCCCCATATATATGTATGGAATGGAGTTTGCAACTGAAAAGAAACTTTGTGTTCCCAACAAGCTAGGTGAAGGACGGCTTTCACACACACTTATCTCTCAGAACTGAGCAAGTGGAGAGACGTTCGTTCATCTAGCACCAACGGAACGGGTTGCAGGAGTCAATTTTTCTCTGCTTTCTCAGTCAGTTTCCTAGTGCTGGTTTGAAGTTCCTGCAGTTTTCAACTGTAAAACCGATTTGGAGCTAGTACCTCCCCATATACATGTATGGAATGGAGTTTGCAACTGAAAAGAAACTTTGTGTTCCCAACAAGCTAGGTGAAGGACGGCTTTCACACACACTTATCTCTCAGAACTGAGCAAGTGGAGAGACGTTCGTTCATCTAGCACCAAAGGAACGGGTTGCAGGAGACACTTTTTCTCTGCTTTCTCAGTCTGTTTCCTAGTGCCGGTTTGAAGTTCCTGCAGTTTTCAACTGTAAAACCGATTTGGAGCTAGTACCTCCCCATATATATGTATGGAATGGAGTTTGCAACTGACAAGAATCTTTGTGTTCCCAACAAGCTAGGTGAAGTACGGCTTTCACACACATTTATCTCTCAGAACTGAGCAAGTGGAGAGACGTTCGTTCATCTAGCACCAAGGGAACGGGTTGAAGGAGACACTTTTCTCTGCTTTCTCAGTCTGTTTCCTAGTGCCGGTTTGAAGTTCCTGCAGTTTTCACTGTAAAACCGAGTTGGAGCTAGTACCTCCCCATATACATGTATGGAATGGATTTTGCAACTGAAAAGAAACTTTGTGTTCCCAACAAGCTAGGTGAAGGACGGCTTTCACACACACTTATCTCTCAGAACTGAGGAAGTGGAGAGACGTTCGTTCATCTAGCACCAAGGGAACGGTTTGCAGGAGACACTTTTTCTCTGCTTTCTCAGTCTGTTTCCTAGTGCCGGTTTGAAGTTCCTGCAGTTTTCACTGTCAAACCGAGTTGGAGCTAGTACCTCCCCATATACATGTATGGAATGGAGTTTGCAACTGAAAAGAAACTTTGTGTTCCCAACAAGCTAGGTGAAGGACGGCTTTCACACACACTTATCTCTCAGAAATTAGCAATTGGAGAGACGTTCGTTCATCTAGCACCAAGGGAACGGGTTGCAGGAGACACTTTTTCTCTGCTTTCTCAGTCTGTTTCCTAGTGCCGGTTTGAAGTTCCTGCAGTTTTCACTGTAAAACAGAGTTGGAGCTAGTACCTCCCCATATATATGTATGGAATGGAGTTTGCAACTGAAAAGAAACTTTGTGTTCCCAACAAGCTAGGTGAAGTACGGCTTTCACACACACTTATCTCTCAGAACTGAGCAAGTGGAGAGACGTTCGTTCATCTAGCACCAACGGAAAGGTTTGCAGGAGTCACTTTTTCTCTGCTTTCTCAGTCTGTTTCCTAGTGCCGGTTTGAAGTTCCTGCAGTTTTCACTGTCAAACCGAGTTGGAGCTACTACCTCCCCATATATATGTATGGAATGGGGTTTGCAACTGAAAAGAAACTTTGTTTTCCCAACAAGCTAGGTGAAGGACGGCTTTCACACACACTTATCTCTCAGAACTGAGCAACTGGAGAGACGTTCGTTCATCTAGCACCAAGGGAACGGGTTGCAGTAGACACTTTTTCTCTGCTTTCTCAGTCTGTTTCCTAGTGCCGGTTTGAAGTTCCTGCAGTTTTCACTGTCAAACCGAGTTGGAGCTACTACCTCCCCATATATATGTATGGAAAGTAGTTTGCAACTGAAAAGAAACTTTGTGTTCCCAACAAGCTAGGTGAAGGACGGCTTTCACACACACTTATCTCTCAGAACTGCGCAAGTGGAGAGACGTTAGTTCATCTAGCACCAAGGGAACGGGTTGCAGGAGAAACTTTCTCTGTGCTTTCTCAGTCTGTTTCCTAGTGCCGGTTTGAAGTTCCTGCAGTTTTCACTGTAAAACCGAGTTGGAGCTAGTTCCTCCCCATATATATGTATGAAATTGAGTTTGCAACTGAAAAGAATCTTTGTGTTCCCAACAAGCTAGGTGAAGGCGGCTTTCACACACTCTTATCTCTCAGAACTGAGCAAGTGTAGAGACGTTCGTTCATCTAGCACCAAGGGAACGGGTTGCAGTAGACACTTTTTCTCTGCTTTCTCAGTCTGTTTCCTAGTGCCGGTTTGAAGTTCCTGCAGGTTTCACTGTCAAACCGAGTTGGAGCTAGTTCCTCCCCATATACATGTTTGGAATGGAGATTGCAACTGAAAAGAAACTTTGTGTTCCCAACAAGCTAGGTGAAGGACGGCTTTCACACACACATATCTCTCAGAAATTAGCAATTGGAGAGACGTTCGTTCATCTAGCACCAAGGGATCGGGTTGCAGGAGACACTATTTCTCTGCTTTCTCAGTCTGTTTCCTAGTGCCGGTTTGAAGATCCTGCATTTTTCACTGTAAAACAGAGTTGGAGCTAGTACCTCCCCATATATATGTATGGAATGGAGTTTGCACCTGAAAAGAAACTTTGTGTTCCCAACAAGCTAGGTGAAGGACGGCTTTCACACACACTTATCTCTCAGAAATTAGCAATTGGAGAGACGTTCGTTCATCTAGCACCAAGGGAACGGGTTGCAGGAGACACTTTTTCTCTGCTTTCTCAGTCTGTTTCCTAGTGCCGGTTTGAAGTTCCTGCAGTTTTCAGTGTAAAACCGATTTGGAGCTAGTACCTCCCTATATATATGTATGGAATGGAGTTTGCAACTGAAAAGAAACTTTGTGTTCCCAACAAGCTAGGTGAAGGACGGCTTTCACACACACTTATCTCTCAGAACTGAGCAAGTGGAGAGACGTTCGTTCATCTACCACCAACGGAACGGGTTGCAGGAGTCACTTTTTCTCTGCTTTCTCAGTGTGTTTCCTAGTGCCGGTTTGAAGTTCCTGCAGTTTTCACTGTAAAACCGTGTTGGAGCTAGTACCTCCCCATATATGTATGGAATGGATTTTGCAACTGAAAAGAAACTTTGTGTTCCCAACAAGCTAGGTGAAGGACGGCTTTCACACACACTTATCTCTCAGAACTGAGCAAGTGGAGAGACGTTCGTTCATCTAGCACCAAGGGAACGGGTTGCAGGAGACACTTTTCTCTGCTTTCTCAGTCTGTTTCCTAGTGCCGGTTTGAAGTTCTTGCATTTTTCACTGTAAAACCGAGTTGGAGCTAGTACCTCCCCATATACATGTATGGAATGGAGTTTGCAACTGAAAAGAAACTTTGTGTTCCCAACAAGCGAGGTGAAGGACGGCTTTCACACACACTTATCTCTCAGAACTGAGCAACTGGAGAGACGTTCGTTCATCTAGCACCAAGGGAACGGGTTGCAGGAGACACTTTTTCTCTGCTTTCTCAGTCTGTTTCCTAGTGCCGGTTTGAAGTTCCTGCAGTTTTCACTGTCAAACCGAGTTGGAGCTAGTACCTCCCCATATACATGTATGGAATGGAGATTGCACCTGAAAAGAAACTTTGTGTTCCCAACAAGCTAGGTGAAGGACGGCTTTCACACACACTTATCTCTCAGAAATTAGCAATTGGAGAGACGTTCGTTCATCTAGCACCAAGGGAACGGGTTGCAGGAGACACTTTTTCTCTGCTTTCTCAGTCTGTTTCCTAGTGCCGGTTTGAAGTTCCTGCAGTTTTCAGTGTAAAACCGATTTGGAGCTAGTACCTCCCCATATATATGTATGGAATGGAGTTTGCAACTGAAAAGAAACTTTGTGTTCCCAACAAGCTAGGTGAAGTACGGCTTTCACACACACTTATCTCTCAGAACTGAGCAAGTGGAGAGACGTTCGTTCATCTACCACCAACGGAACGGGTTGCAGGAGTCACTTTTTCTCTGCTTTCTCAGTGTGTTTCCTAGTGCCGGTTTGAAGTTCCTGCAGTTTTCACTGTAAAACCGAGTTGGAGCTAGTACCTCCCCATATATGTATGGAATGGATTTTGCAACTGAAAAGAAACTTTGTGTTCCCAACAAGCTAGGTGAAGGACGGCTTTCACACACACTTATCTCTCAGAACTGAGCAAGTGGAGAGACGTTCGTTCATCTAGCACCAAGGGAACGGGTTGCAGGAGACACTTTTCTCTGCTTTCTCAGTCTGTTTCCTAGTGCCGGTTTGAAGTTCTTGCATTTTTCACTGTAAAACCGAGTTGGAGCTAGTACCTCCCCATATACATGTATGGAATGGAGTTTGCAACTGAAAAGAAACTTTGTGTTCCCAACAAGCGAGGTGAAGGACGGCTTTCACACACACTTATCTCTCAGAACTGAGCAAGTGGAGAGACGTTCGTTCATCTAGCACCAAGGGAACGGGTTGCAGGAGACACTTTTTCTCTGCTTTCTCAGTCTGTTTCCTAGTGCCGGTTTGAAGTTCCTGCAGTTTTCACTGTAAAACCGAGTTGGAGCTAGTTCCTCCCCATATATATGTATGAAATTGAGTTTGCAACTGAAAAGAATCTTTGTGTTCCCAACAAGCTAGGTGAAGGACGGCTTTCACACACACTTATCTCTCAGAACTGAGCTAGTGGAGAGACGTTCGTTCATCTAGCACCAAGGGAACGGGTTGCAGGGGTCATTTTTCTCTGCTTTCTCAGTCTGTTTCCTAGTGCCGGTTTGAAGTTCCTGCAGTTTTCACGGTAAAATCGAGTTGGAGCTAGTACCTCCCCATATACATGTATGGAATGGAGATGGCAACTGAAAAGAAACTTTGTGTTCCCAACATGCTAGGTGAAGGACGGCTTTCATACACACTTATCTCTCAGAAATTAGCAATTGGAGAGACGTTCGTTCATCTAGCACCAAGGGAACGGGTTGCAGGAGACACTTTTCTCTGCTTTCTCAGTCTGTTTCCTAGTGCCGGTTTGAAGTTCCTGCAGTTTTCACTGTAAAACCGAGTTGGAGCTAGTTCCTCCCCATATATATGTATGAAATTGAGTTTGCAACTGAAAAGAATCTTTGTGTTCCCAACAAGCTAGGTGAAGTACGGCTTTCACACACACTTATCTCTCAGAACTGAGCAAGTGGAGAGACGTTCGTTCATCTAGCACCAAGGGAACGGGTTGCAGGAGACAGTTTTTATCTGCTTTCTCAGTCTGTTTCCTAGTGCCGGTTTGAAGTTCCTGCAGTTTTCACTGTCAAACCGAGTTGGAGCTAGTACCTCCCCATATACATGTATGGAATGGAGATTGCAACTGAAAAGAAACTTTGTGTTCCCAACAAGCTAGGTGAAGGACGGCTTTCACACACAATTATCTCTCAGAAATTAGCAATTGGAGAGACGTTCGTTCATCAAGCACCAAGGGAACGGGTTGCAGGAGACACTTTTTCTCTGCTTTCTCAGTCTGTTTCCTAGTGCCGATTTGAAGTTCCTGCAGTTTTCACTGTAAAACCGAGTTGGAGCTATTACCTCCCCATATATATGTAAGGAATGGAGTTTGCAACTGAAAAGAAACTTTGTGTTCCCAATAAGCTAGGTGAAGGATGGCTTTCACACACACTTATCTCTCAGAACTGAGCAAGTGGAGAGACGTTCGTTCATCTAGCACCAACGGAACGGGTTGCAGGAGTCACTTTTCCTCTGGTTTCTCAGTCTGTTTCCTAGTGCCGGTTTGAAGTTCCTGCAGATTTCACTGTCAAACCGAGTTGGAGCTAGTACCTCCCCATATACATGTATGGAATGGAGATTGCAACTGAAAGGATACTTTGTGTTCCCAACAAGCTAGGTGAAGGACGGCTTTCACACACACTTATCTCTCAGAAATTAGCAACTGGAGAGTAGTTCGTTCATCTAGCACCAAGGGAACGGGTTGCAGGTGACACTTTTTCTCTGCTTTCTCAGTCTGTTTCCTAGTGCCGGTTTGAAGTTCCTGCAGTTTTCACTGTCAAACCGAGTTGGAGCTAGTACCTCCCCATATACATGTATGGAATGGAGATTGCAACTGAAAAGAAACTTTGTGTTCCCAACAAGCTAGGTGAAGGACGGCTTTCACACACACTTATCTCTCAGAACTGAGCAAGTGGAGAGACGTTCGTTCATCTAGCACCAAGGGAACGGGTTGCAGGATACACTTTTTCTCTGCTTTCTCAGTATGTTTCCTAGTGCCGGTTTGAAGTTCCTGCAGTTTTCACTGTAAAACAGAGTTGGAGCTAGTACCTCCCCATATATATGTATGGAGTGGAGTTTGCTACTGAATAGAATCTATGTGTTCCCAATAAGCTAGGTGAAGGACGGCTTTCACACACACTTATCTCTCAGAACTGAGCAAGTGGAGAGACGTTAGTTCATCTAGCACCAAGGGAACAGGTTGCAGGAGAAAATTTTCTCTGCTTTCTCAGTCTGTTTCCTAGTGACGGTTTGAAGTTCCTGCAGTTTTCACTGTTAAACCGAGTTGGAGCTATTACCTAACCATATATATGTAAGGAATTTAGTTTGCAACTGAAAAGAAACTTAGTGTTCCCAACAAGCTAGGTGAAGGACGGCTTTCACACACACTTATCTCTCAGAACTGAGCAAGTGGAGAGACGTTCGTTCATCTAGCACCAAGGGAACGGGTTGCAGGAGACACTTTTTCTCTGCTTTCTCAGTCTGTTTCCTAGTGCCGGTTTGAAGTTCCTGCAGTTTTCACTGTAAAACCGAGTTGGAGCTAGTTCCTCCCCATATATATGTATGAAATTGAGTTTGCAACTGAAAAGAATCTTTGTTTTCCCAACAAGCAAGGTGAAGGACGGCTTTCACACACACTTATCTCTCAGAAATTAGCAATTGGAGAGACGTTCGTTCATCTAGCACCAAGGGAACGGGTTGCAGGAGACACTTTTCTCTGATTTCTCAGTCTGTTTCCTTGTGACGGTTTGAAGTTCCTGCAGTTTTCACTGTAAAACCGAGTTGGAGCTATTACCTACCCATATATATGTATGGAATGGAATTTGCAACTGAAAAGAAACTTTGTGTTCCCAACAAGCTAGGTGAAGGACGGCTTTCACACTCACGTATCTCTCAGAACTGAGCAAGTGGATAGACTTTCGTTCATCTAGCACCAAGGGAACGGGTTGCAGAAGACATTTTTTCTCTGCTTTCTCAGTCTGTTTCCTAGTGCCGGTTTGAAGTTCCTGCAGTTTTCACTGTCAAACCGAGTTGGAGCTAGTACCTCCCCATATAAATGTATGGAATGGAGTTTGCAACTGAAAAGAAACTTTGTGTTCCCAATAAGCTAGGTGAAGGACGGCTTTCACACACACTTATCTCTCAGAACTGAGCAAGTGGAGAGACGTTCGTTCATCTAGCACCAAGGGAACGGGTAGCAGAAGACATTTTTTCTCTGCTTTCTCAGTCTGTTTCCTAGTGCCGGTTTGAAGTTCCTGCAGTTTTCACTGTAAAACCGAGTTGGAGCTAGTTCTTCCCCATATATATGTATGGAATGGAGTTTGCAACTGAAAAGTATCTTTGTGTTCCCAACAAGCTAGGTGAAGGACGGCTTTCACACACACTTATCTCTCAGAACTGAGCAAGTCGAGAGACGTTCGTTCATCTAGCACCAAGGGAACGGGTTGCAGTAGACACTTTTTCTCTGCTTTCTCAGTCTGTTTCCTAGTGCCGGTTTGAAGTTCCTGCAGTTTTCACTGTCAAACCGAGTTGGAGCTAGTACCTCCCCATATACATGTATGGAATGGAGATGGCAACTGAAAAGAAACTTTGTGTTCCCAACAAGCTAGGTGAAGGACGGCTTTCACACACACTTATCTCTCAGAACTGAGCAAGTGGAGAGACGTTCGTTCATCTAGCACCAAGGGAACGGGTTGCAGGAGACACTTTTTCTCTGCTTTCTCAGTCTGTTTCCTAGTGCCGGTTTGAAGTTCCTGCAGTTTTCACTGTAAACCCGAGTTGGAGCTAGTTCCTCCCCATATATATGTATGAAATTGAGTTTGCAACTGAAAAGAATCTTTG
Source organism: Camelus bactrianus (assembly GCF_048773025.1). Lineage (NCBI taxonomy): Eukaryota > Metazoa > Chordata > Mammalia > Artiodactyla > Camelidae > Camelus > Camelus bactrianus. The sequence goes on from NC_133544.1 coordinate 99,743,006, forward strand.
TGTTCCCAACAAGCTAGGTGAAGGACGGCTTTCACACACACTTATCTCTCAGAACTGAGCAAGTGGAGAGGCGTTCGTTCATCTAGCACCAAGGGAACGGGTTGCAGTAGACACTTTTTCTCTGCTTTCTCAGTCTGTTTCCTAGTGCCGGTTTGAAGTTCCTGCAGGTTTCACTGTCAAACCGAGTTGGAGCTAGTACCTCCCCATATACATGTATGGAATGGAGATGGCAACTGAAAAGAAACTTTGTGTTCCCAACAAGCTAGGTGAAGGACGGCTTTCACACACACTTATCTCTCAGAACTGAGCAAGTGGAGAGACGTTCGTTCATCTAGCACCAAGGGAACGGGTTGCAGGAGACACTTTTTCTCTGCTTTCTCAGTCTGTTTCCTAGTGCCGGTTTGAAGTTCCTGCAGTTTTCACTGTAAACCCGAGTTGGAGCTAGTTCCTCCCCATATATATGTATGAAATTGAGTTTGCAACTGAAAAGAATCTTTGTGTTCCCAACAAGCTAGGTGAAGGACGGCTTTCACACACACTTATCTCTCAGAACTGAGCAAGTGGAGAGGCGTTCGTTCATCTAGCACCAAGGGAACGGGTTGCAGTAGACACTTTTTCTCTGCTATCTCAGTCTGTTTCCTAGTGCCGGTTTGAAGTTCCTGCAGGTTTCACTGTCAAACCGTGTTGGAGCTAGTAACTCCCCATATACATGTATGGAATGGAGATTGCAACTGAAAAGAAACTTTGTGTTCCCAACAAGCTAGGTGAAGGACGGCTTTCACACACACTTTTCTCTCAGAAATTAGCAATTGGAGAGAAGTTCGTTCATCTAGCACCAAGGGAACGGTTTGCAGGAGACACTTTTTCTCTGCTTTCTCAGTCTGTTTCCTAGTGCCGGTTTGAAGATCCTGCAGTTTTCACTGTAAAACCGAGTTGGAGCTAGTACCTCCCCATATATATGTATGGAATGGAGTTTGCAACTGAAAAGAAACTTTGTGTTCCCAACAAGCTAGGTGAAGGACGGCTTTCACACACACTTATCTCTCAGAACTGAGCAAGTGGAGAGACGTTCGTTCATCTAGCACCAAGGGAACGGGTTGCAGTAGACACTTTTTCTCTGCTTTCTCAGTCTGTTTCCTAGTGCCGGTTTGAAGTTCCTGCAGTTTTCACTGTCAAACCGAGTTGGAGATAGTACCTCCCCATATACATGTATGGAATGGTGATGGCAACTGAAAAGAAACTTTGTGTTCCCAACAAGCTAGGTGAAGGACGGCTTTCACACACACTTATCTCTCAGAACTCAGCAAGTGGAGAGACGTTCGTTCATCTAGCACCAAGGGAACGGGTTGCAGGAGACACTTTTTCTCTGCTTTCTCAGTCTGTTTCCTAGTGCCGGTTTGAAGTTCCTGCAGTTTTCACTGTAAACCCGAGTTGGAGCTAGTTCCTCCCCATATATATGTATGAAATTGAGTTTGCAACTGAAAAGAATCTTTGTGTTCCCAACAAGCTAGGTGAAGGACGGCTTTCACACACACTTATCTCTCAGAACTGAGCAAGTGGAGAGACGTTCGTTCATCTAGCACCAAGGGAACGGGTTGCAGTAGACACTTTTTCTCTGCTTTCTCAGTCTGTTTCCTAGTGCCGGTTTGAAGTTCCTGCAGGTTTCACTGTCAAACCGAGTTGGAGTTAGTACCTCCCCATATACATGTATGGAATGGAGATTGCAACTGAAAAGAAACTTTGTGTTCCCAACAAGCTAGGTGAAGGACGGCTTTCACACACACTTATCTTTCAGAAATTAGCAATTGGAGAGACGTTCGTTCATCTAGCACCAAGGGAACGGTTTGCAGGAGACACTTTTTCTCTGCTTTCTCAGTCTGTTTCCTAGTGCCGGTTTGAATATCCTGCAGTTTTTACTGTAAAACCGAGTTGGAGCTAGTACCTCCCCATATATATGTATGGAATGGAGTTTGCAACTGAAAAGAAACTTTGTGTTCCCAATAAGCTAGGTGAAGGACGGCTTTCACACACACTTATCTCTCAGAACTGAGCAAGTGGAGAGACGTTCGTTCATCTAGCACCAACGGAACGGGTTGCAGGAGTCACTTTTTCTCTGCTTTCTCAGTCTGTTTCCTAGTGCTGGTTTGAAGTTCCTGCAGTTTTCACTGTCAAACAGAGTTGGAGCTAGTACCTCCCCATATACATGTATGGAATGGAGATTGCAACTGAAAAAAAACTTTGTGTTCCCAACAAGCTAGGTGAAGGACGGCTTTCACACACACTTATCTCTCAGAAATTAGCAACTGGAGAGAAGTTCGTTCATCTAGCACCAAGGGAACGGGTTGCAGGATACACTTTTTCTCTGCTTTCTCAGTATGTTTCCTAGTGCCAGTTTGAAGTTCCTGCAGTTTTCACTGTAAAACAGAGTTGGAGCTAGTACCTCCCCATATATATGTATGGAGTGGAGTTTGCTACTGAATAGAATCTATGTGTTCCCAATAAGCTAGGTGAAGGACGGCTTTCACACACACTTATCTCTCAGAACTGAGCAAGTGGAGAGACGTTAGTTCATCTAGCACCAAGGGAACAGGTTGCAGGAGACACTTTTCTCTGCTTTCTCAGTCTGTTTCCTAGTGACGGTTTGAAGTTCCTGCAGTTTTCACTGTTAAACCGAGTTGGAGCTATTACCTAACCATATATAAGTATGGAATGGAATTTGCAACTGAAAAGAAACTTTGTGTTCCCAACAAGCTAGGTGAAGGACGGCTTTCACACACACGTATCTCTCAGAACTGAGCAACTGGAGAGACGTTCGTTCATCTAGCACCAAGGGAACGGGTTGCAGGAGACATTTTTTCTCTGCTTTCTCAGTCTTTTTCCTAGTGCCGGTTTGAAGTTCCTGCAGTTTTCACTGTAAAACCGAGTTGGAGCTAGTACCTCCCCATATATATGTATGGAATGGAGTTTGCAACTGAAAAGAATCTTTGTGTTCCCAACAAGCTAGGTGAAGGACAGCTTTCACACACACTTATCTCTCAGAACTGAGCAAGTGGAGAGACGTTCGTTCATCTAGCACCAAGGGAACGGGTTGCAGGAGACACTTTTTCTCTGCTTTCTCAGAGTGTTTCCTAGTGCCGGTTTGAAGTTCCTGCAGTTTTCACTGTAAAACCGAGTTGGAGCTAGTACCTCCCCATATACATGTAAGGAATGGAGTTTGCAACTGAAAAGAAACTTTGTGTTCCCAACAAGCTAGGTGAAGGACGGCTTTCACACACACTTATCTCTCAGAACTGAGCAAGTGGAGAGACGTTCGTTCATCTAGCACCAAGGGAACGGGTTGCAGGAGACACTTTTTCTCTGCTTTCTCAGTCTGTTTCCTAGTGCCAGTTTGAAGTTCCTGCAGTTTTCACTGTAAACCCGAGTTGTAGCTAGTTCCTCCCCATATATATGTATGAAATTGAGTTTGCAACTGAAAAGAATCTTTGTGTTCCCAACAAGCTAGGTGAAGGACGGCTTTCACACACACTTATCTCTCAGAACTGAGCAAGTGGAGAGACGTTCGTTCATCTAGCACCAAGGGAACGGGTTGCAGTAGACACTTTTTCTCTGCTTTCTCAGTCTGTTTCCTAGTGCCGGTTTGAAGTTCCTGCAGGTTTCACTGTCAAACCGAGTTGGAGCTAGTACCTCCCCATATACATGTATGGAATGGAGATTGCAACTGAAAAGAAACTTTGTGTTCCCAACAAGCTAGGTGAAGGACGGCTTTCACACACACTTATCTCTCAGAAATTAGCAATTGGAGAGACGTTCGTTCATCTAGCACCAAGGGAACGGTTTGCAGGAGACACTTTTTCTCTGCTTTCTCAGTCTGTTTCCTAGTGCCGGTTTGAAGATCCTGCAGTTTTCACTGTAAAACCGAGTTGGAGCTAGTACCTCCCCATATATATGTATGGAATGGAGTTTGCAACTGAAAAGAAACTTTGTGTTCCCAACAAGCTAGGTGAAGGACGGCTTTCACACACACTTATCTTTCAGAACTGAGCAAGTGGAGAGACGTTCGTTCATCTAGCACCAACGGAACGGGTTGCAGGAGTCACTTTTTCTCTGCTTTCTCAGTCTGTTTCCTAGTGCTGGTTTGAAGTTCCTGCAGTTTTCACTGCCAAACCGAGTTGGAGCTAGTACCTCCCCATATACATGTATGGAATGGAGATTGCAACTGAAAAAAAACTTTGTGTTCCCAACAAACTAGGTGAAGGACGGCTTTCACACACACTTATCTCTCAGAAATTAGCAACTGGAGAGAAGTTCGTTCATCTAGCACCAAGGGAACGGGTTGCAGGATACACTTTTTCTCTGCTTTCTCAGTATGTTTCCTAGTGCCAGTTTGAAGTTCCTGCAGTTTTCACTGTAAAACATAGTTGGAGCTAGTACCTCCCCATATATATGTATGGAGTGGAGTTTGCTACTGAATAAAATCTATGTGTTCCCAATAAGCTAGGTGAAGGACGGCTTTCACACACACTTATCTCTCAGAACTGAGCAAGTGGAGAGACGTTAGTTCATCTAGCACCAAGGGAACAGGTTGCAGGAGACACTTTTCCCTGCGCTCTCAGTCTGTTTCCCAGTGACGGTTTGAAGTTCCTGCAGTTTTCACTGTTAAACCGAGTTGGAGCTATTACCTAACCATATATATGTATGGAATGGAATTTGCAACTGAAAAGAAACTTTGTGTTCCCAACAAGCTAGGTGAAGGACGGCTTTCACACACACGTATCTCTCAGAACTGAGCAACTGGAGAGACGTTCGTTCATCTAGCACCAAGGGAACGGGTTGCAGGAGACATTTTTTCTCTGCTTTCACAGTCTGTTTCCCAGTGCCGGTTTGAAGTTCCTGCAGTTTTCACTGTAAAACCGAGTTGGAGCTAGTACCTCCCCATATATATGTATGGAATGGAGTTTGCAACTGAAAAGAATCTTTGTGTTCCCAACAAGCTAGGTGAAGGACAGCTTTCACACACACTTATCTCTCAGAACTGAGCAAGTGGAGAGACGTTCGTTCATCTAGCACCAAGGGAACGGGTTGCAGGAGACACTTTTTCTCTGCTTTCTCAGAGTGTTTCCTAGTGCCGGTTTGAAGTTCCTGCAGTTTTCACTGTAAAACCGAGTTGGAGCTAGTACCTCCCCATATACATGTAAGGAATGGAGTTTGCAACTGAAAAGAAACTTTGTGTTCCCAACAAGCTAGGTGAAGGACGGCTTTCACACACACTTATCTCTCAGAACTGAGCAAGTGGAGAGACGTTCGTTCATCTAGCACCAAGGGAACGGGTTGCAGTAGACACTTTTTCTATGCTTTCTCAGTCTGTTTCCTAGTGCCGGTTTGAAGTTCCTGCAGGTTTCACTGTCAAACCGAGTTGGAGCTAGTACCTCCCCATATATATGTATGGAATGGAGTTTGCAACTGAAAAGAATCTTTGTGTTCCCAACAAGCTAGGTGAAGGACGGCTTTCACACACACTTATCTCTCAGAACTGAGCAAGTGGAGAGACGTTCGTTCATCTAGCACCAAGGGAACGGTTTGCAGTAGACACTTTTTCTCTGCTTTCTCAGTCTGTTTCCTAGTGCCGGTTTGAAGTTCCTGCAGGTTTCACTGTCAAACCGAGTTGGAGCTAGTACCTCCCCATATACATGTATGGAATGGAGATTGCAACTGAAAAGAAACTTTGTGTTCCCAACAAGCTAGGTGAAGGACGGCTTTCACACACACTTATCTCTCAGAAATTAGCAATTGGAGAGACGTTCGTTCATCTAGCACCAAGGGAACGGTTTGCAGGGGACACTTTTTCTCTGCTTTCTCAGTCTGTTTCCTAGTGCCGGTTTGAAGATCCTGCAGTTTTCACTGTAAAACCGAGTTGGAGCTAGTACCTCCCCATATATATGTATGGAATGGAGTTTGCAACTGAAAAGAAACTTTGTGTTCCCAACAAGCTAGGTGAAGAACGGCTTTCACACACACTTATCTCTCAGAACTGAGCAAGTGGAGAGACGTTCGTTCATCTAGCACCAACGGAACGGGTTGCAGGAGTCACTTTTTCTCTGCTTTCTCAGTCTGTTTCCTAGTGCCGGTTTGAAGTTCCTGCAGTTTTCACTGTCAAACCGAGTTGGAGCTAGTACCTCCCCATATACATGTATGGAATGGAGATTGCAACTGAAAAAAAACTTTGTGTTCCCAACAAACTAGGTGAAGGACGGCTTTCACACACACTTATCTCTCAGAAATTAGCAACTGGAGAGAATTTCGTTCATCTAGCACCAAGGGAACGGGTTGCAGGTGACACTTTTTCTCTGCTTTCTCAGTCTGTTTCCTAGTGCCGGTTTGAAGTTCCTGCAGTTTTCACTGTAAAACCGAGTTGGAGCTAGAACCTCCCCATATATATGTATGGAATGGAGTTAGCAACTGAAAAGAAACTATGTGTTCCCAACAAGCTAGGTGAAGGACGGCTTTCACACACACTTATCTCTCAGAACTGAGCAACTGGAGAGACGTTCGTTCATCTAGCACCAACGGAACGGGTTGCAGGAGTCACATTTTCTCTGCTTTCTCAGTCTGTTTCCTAGTGCCGGTTTGAAGTTCCTGCAGTTTTCACTGTCAAACCGAGTTGGAGCTACTACCTCCCCATATATATGTATGGAATGGAGTTTGCAACTGAAAAGAAACTTTGTGTTCCCAACAAGCTAGGTGAAGGATGGCTTTCACACACACTTATCTCTCAGAACTGAGCAAGTGGAGAGACGTTCGTTCATCTAGCACCAAGGGAACGGGTTGCAGGAGACACTTTTTCCCTGCTTTCTCAGTCTGTTTCCTAGTGCCGGTTTGAAGTTCCTGCAGTTTTCACTGTCAAACCGAGTTGGAGCTAGTACCTCCGCATATACATGTATGGAATGGAGATTGCAACTGAAAAGAAACTTTGTGTTCCCAACATGCTAGGTGAAGGACGGCTTTCACACACACTTATCTCTCAGAAACTAGCAATTGGAGAGACGTTCGTTCATCTAGCACCAAGGGAACGGGTTGCAGGAGACACTTTTTCTCTGCTTTCTCAGTCTGTTTCCTAGTGCCGGTTTGAAGTTTCTGCAGTTTTCACTGTAAAACCGAGTTGGAGCTAGTACCTCCCCATATATATGTATGGAATGGAGTTTGCAACTCAAAAGAATCTTTGTGTTCCCAACAAGCTAGGTGAAGGACGGCTTTCACACACACTTATCTCTCAGAACTGAGCAAGTGGAGAGACGTTCGTTCATCTAGCACCAAGGGAACGGGTTGCAGGAGACAGTGTTTATCTGCTTTCTCAGTCTGTTTCCTAGTGCCGGTTTGAAGTTCCTGCAGTTTTCACTGTCAAACCGAGTTGGAGCTAGTACCTCCCCATATACATGTATGGAATGGAGATTGCAACTGAAAAGAAACTTTGTGTTCCCAACAAGCTAGGTGAAGGACGGCTTTCACACACAATTATCTCTCAGAAATTAGCAATTGGAGAGACGTTCGTTCATCAAGCACCAAGGGAACGGGTTGCAGGAGACACTTTTTCTCTGCTTTCTCAGTCTGTTTCCTAGTGCCGATTTGAAGTTCCTGCAGTTTTCACTGTAAAACCGAGTTGGAGCTATTACCTCCCCATATATATGTAAGGAATGGAGTTTGCAACTGAAAAGAAACTTTGTGTTCCCAATAAGCTAGGTGAAGGATGGCTTTCACACACACTTATCTCTCAGAACTGAGCAAGTGGAGAGACGTTCGTTCATCTAGCACCAACGGAACGGGTTGCAGGAGTCACTTTTCCTCTGGTTTCTCAGTCTGTTTCCTAGTGCCGGTTTGAAGTTCCTGCAGATTTCACTGTCAAACCGAGTTGGAGCTAGTACCTCCCCATATACATGTATGGAATGGAGATTGCAACTGAAAGGATACTTTGTGTTCCCAACAAGCTAGGTGAAGGACGGCTTTCACACACACTTATCTCTCAGAAATTAGCAACTGGAGAGTAGTTCGTTCATCTAGCACCAAGGGAACGGGTTGCAGGTGACACTTTTTCTCTGCTTTCTCAGTCTGTTTCCTAGTGCCGGTTTGAAACTCCTGCAGTTTTCACTGTAAAACCGAGTTGGAGCTAGTACCTCCCCATATATATGTATGGAATGGAGTTTGCAACTGAAAAGAAACTTTGTGTTCCCAACAAGCTAGGTGAAGGACGGCTTTCACACACACTTATCTCTCAGAACTGAGCAACTGGAGAGACGTTCGTTCATCTAGCACCAACGGAACTGGTTGCAGGACTCACATTTTCTCTGCTTTCTCAGTCTGTTTCCTAGTGCCGGTTTGAAGTTCCTGCAGTTTTCACTGTCAAACCGAGTTGGAGCTAGTACCTCCCCATATACATGTATGGAATGGAGATTGCAACTGAAAAGAAACTTTGTGTTCCCAACAAGCTAGGTGAAGGACGGCTTTCACACACACTTATCTCTCAGAAATTAGCAATTGGAGAGAAGTTCGTTCATCTAGCACCAAGGGAACGGGTTGCAGGATACACTTTTTCTCTGCTTTCTCAGTATGTTTCCTAGTGCCGGTTTGAAGTTCCTGCAGTTTTCACTGTAAAACAGAGTTGGAGCTAGTACCTCCCCATATATATGTATGGAGTGGAGTTTGCTACTGAATAGAATCTATGTGTTCCCAATAAGCTAGGTGAAGGACGGCTTTCACACACACTTATCTCTCAGAACTGAGCAAGTGGAGAGACGTTAGTTCATCTAGCACCAAGGGAACAGGTTGCAGGAGAAAATTTTCTCTGCTTTCTCAGTCTGTTTCCTAGTGCCGGTTTGAAGATCCTGCAGTTTTCACTGTAAAACCGAGTTGGAGCTAGTACCTCCCCATATATATGTATGGAATGGAGTTTGCAACTGAAAAGAAACTTTGTGTTCCCAACAAGCTAGGTGAAGGACGGCTTTCACACACACTTATCTTTCAGAACTGAGCAAGTGGAGAGACGTTCGTTCATCTAGCACCAACGGAACGGGTTGCAGGAGTCACTTTTTCTCTGCTTTCTCAGTCTGTTTCCTTGTGCTGGTTTGAAGTTCCTGCAGTTTTCACTGTCAAACCGAGTTGGAGCTAGTACCTCCCCATATACATGTATGGAATGGAGATTGCAACTGAAAAAAAACTTTGTGTTCCCAACAAACTAGGTGAAGGACGGCTTTCACACACACTTATCTCTCAGAAATTAGCAACTGGAGAGAAGTTCGTTCATCTAGCACCAAGGGAACGGGTTGCAGGATACAATTTTTCTCTGCTTTCTCAGTATGTTTCCTAGTGCCAGTTTGAACTTCCTGCAGTTTTCACTGTAAAACATAGTTGGAGCTAGTACCTCCCCATATATATGTATGGAGTGGAGTTTGCTACTGAATAGAATCTATGTGTTCCCAATAAGCTAGGTGAAGGACGGCTTTCACACACACTTATCTCTCAGAACTGAGCAAGTGGAGAGACGTTAGTTCATCTAGCACCAAGGGAACAGGTTGCAGGAGACACTTTTCCCTGCTTTCTCAGTCTGTTTCCCAGTGACGGTTTGAAGTTCCTGCAGTTTTCACTGTTAAACCGAGTTGGAGCTATTACCTAACCATATATATGTATGGAATGGAATTTGCAACTGAAAAGAAACTTTGTGTTCCCAACAAGCTAGGTGAAGGACGGCTTTCACACACACGTATCTCTCAGAACTGAGCAAGTGGAGAGACGTTCGTTCATCTAGCACCAAGGGAACGGGTTGCAGGAGACATTTTTTCTCTGCTTTCACAGTCTGTTTCCCAGTGCCGGTTTGAAGTTCCTGCAGTTTTCACTGTAAAACCGAGTTGGAGCTAGTACCTCCCCATATATATGTATGGAATGGAGTTTGCAACTGAAAAGAATCTTTGTGTTCCCAACAAGCTAGGTGAAGGACAGCTTTCACACACACTTATCTCTCAGAACTGAGCAAGTGGAGAGACGTTCGTTCATCTAGCACCAAGGGAACGGGATGCAGGAGACACTTTTCTCTGATTTCTCAGTCTGTTTCCTTGTGACGGTTTGAAGTTCCTGCAGTTTTCACTGTAAAACCGAGTTGGAGCTATTACCTACCCATATATATGTATGGAATGGAATTTGCAACTGAAAAGAAACTTTGTGTTCCCAACAAGCTAGGTGAAGGACGGCTTTCACACTCACGTATCTCTCAGAACTGAGCAAGTGGATAGACGTTCGTTCATCTAGCACCAAGGGAACGGGTTGCAGAAGACATTTTTTCTCTGCTTTCTCAGTCTGTTTCCTAGTGCCGGTTTGAAGTTCCTGCAGTTTTCACTGTCAAACCGAGTTGGAGCTAGTACCTCCCCATATAAATGTATGGAATGGAGTTTGCAACTGAAAAGAAACTTTGTGTTCCCAATAAGCTAGGTGAAGGACGGCATTCACACACACTTATCTCTCAGAACTGAGCAAGTGGAGAGACGTTCGTTCATCTAGCACCAAAGGAACGGGTTGCAGGAGGCACTTTTTCTCTGCTTTCTCAGAGTGTTTCCTAGTGCCGGTTTGAAGTTCCTGCAGTTATCACTGTAAAACCGAGTTGGAGCTAGTTCCTCCCCATATATATATGTATGGAATGGAGTTTGCAACTGAAAAGTATCTTTGTGTTCCCAACAAGCTAGGTGAAGGACGGCTTTCACACACACGTATCTCTCAGAACTGAGCAAGTGGATAGACGTTCGTTCATCTAGCACCAAGGGAACGGGTAGCAGAAGACATTTTTTCTCTGCTTTCTCAGTCTTTTTCCTAGTGCCGGTTTGAAGTTCCTGCAGTTTTCACTGTAAAACCGAGTTGGAGCTAGTTCCTCCCCATATATATGTATGGAATGGAGTTTGCAACTGAAAAGTATCTTTGTGTTCCCAACAAGTTAGGTGAAGGACGGCTTTCACACACACTTATCTCTCAGAACTGAGCAAGTCGAGAGACGTTCGTTCATCTAGCACCAAGGGAACGGGTTGCAGGAGACACTTTTTCTCTGCTTTCTCAGTCTGTTTCCTAGTGCCGGTTTGAAGTTCCTGCTGTTTTCACTGTAAAACCGAGTTGGAGCTAGTTCCTCCCCATATATATGTATGAAATTGAGTTTGCAACTGAAAAGAATCTTTGTGTTCCCAACAAGCTAGTTGAAAGGCGGCTTTCACACACACTTATCTCTCAGAACTGAGCAAGTGGAGAGACGTTCGTTCATCTAGCACCAAGGGAACGGGTTGCAGTAGACACTTTTTCTCTGCTTTCTCAGTCTGTTTCCTAGTGCCGGTTTGAAGTTCCTGCAGTTTTCACTGTCAAACCGAGTTGGAGCTAGTACCTCCCCATATACATGTATGGAATGGAGATGGCAACTGAAAAGAAACTTTGTGTTCCCAACAAGCTAGGTGAAGGACGGCTTTCACACACACTTATCTCTCAGAACTGAGCAAGTGGAGAGACGTTCGTTCATCTAGCACCAAGGGAACGGGTTGCAGGAGACACTTTTTCTCTGCTTTCTCAGTCTGTTTCCTAGTGCCGGTTTGAAGTTCCTGCAGTTTTCACTGTAAACCCGAGTTGGAGCTAGTTCCTCCCCATATATATGTATGAAATTGAGTTTGCAACTGAAAAGAATCTTTGTGTTCCCAACAAGCTAGGTGAAGGACGGCTTTCACACACACTTATCTCTCAGAACTGAGCAAGTGGAGAGACGTTCGTTCATCTAGCACCAAGGGAACGGGTTGCAGTAGACACTTTTTCTCTGCTTTCTCAGTCTGTTTCCTAGTGCCGGTTTGAAGTTCCTGCAGGTTTCACTGTCAAACCGAGTTGGAGCTAGTACCTCCCCATATACATGTATGGAATGGAGATTGCAACTGAAAAGAAACTTTGTGTTCCCAACAAGCTAGGTGAAGGACGGCTTTCACACACACTTTTCTCTCAGAAATTAGCAATTGGAGAGAAGTTCGTTCATCTAGCACCAAGGGAACGGGTTGCAGGAGACACTTTTTCTCTGCTTTCTCAGTCTGTTTCCTAGTGCCGGTTTGAAGATCCTGCAGTTTTCACTGTAAAACCGAGTTGGAGCTAGTACCTCCCCATATATATGTATGGAATGGAGTTTGCAACTGAAAAGAAACTTTGTGTTCCCAACAAGCTAGGTGAAGGACGGCTTTCACACACAATTATCTCTCAGAACTGAGCAAGTGGAGAGACGTTCGTTCATCTAGCACCAAGGGAACGGGTTGCAGTAGACACTTTTTCTCTGCTTTTCAGTCTGTTTCCTAGTGCCGGTTTGAAGTTCCTGCAGTTTTCACTGTCAAACCGAGTTGGAGATAGTACCTCCCCATATACATGTATGGAATGGTGATGGCAACTGAAAAGAAACTTTGTGTTCCCAACAAGCTAGGTGAAGGACGGCTTTCACACACACTTATCTCTCAGAACTGAGCAAGTGGAGAGACGTTCGTTCATCTAGCACCAAGGGAACGGGTTGCAGGAGACACTTTTTCTCTGCTTTCTTAGTCTGTTTCCTAGTGCCGGTTTGAAGTTCCTGCAGTTTTCACTGTAAACCCGAGTTGGAGCTAGTTCCTCCCCATATATATGTATGAAATTGAGTTTGCAACTGAAAAGAATCTTTGTGTTCCCAACAAGCTAGGTGAAGGACGGCTTTCACACACACTTATCTCTCAGAACTGAGCAAGTGGAGAGACGTTCGTTCATCTAGCACCAAGGGAACGGGTTGCAGTAGACACTTTTTCTCTGCTTTCTCAGTCTGTTTCCTAGTGCCGGTTTGAAGTTCCTGCAGGTTTCACTGTCAAACCGAGTTGGAGTTAGTACCTCCCCATATACATGTATGGAATGGAGATTGCAACTGAAAAGAAACTTTGTGTTCCCAACAAGCTAGGTGAAGGACGGCTTTCACACACACTTATCTCTCAGAAATTAGCAATTGGAGAGACGTTCGTTCATCTAGCACCAAGGGAACGGTTTGCAGGAGACACTTTTTCTCTGCTTTCTCAGTATGTTTCCTAGTGCCGGTTTGAATATCCTGCAGTTTTTACTGTAAAACCGAGTTGGAGCTAGTACCTCCCCATATATATGTATGGAATGGAGTTTGCAACTGAAAAGAAACTTTGTGTTCCCAATAAGCTAGGTGAAGGACGGTTTTCACACACACTTATCTCTCAGAACTGAGCAAGTGGAGAGACGTTCGTTCATCTAGCACCAACGGAACGGGTTGCAGGAGTCACTTTTTCTCTGCTTTCTCAGTCTGTTTCCTAGTGCTGGTTTGAAGTTCCTGCAGTTTTCACTGTCAAACAGAGTTGGAGCTAGTACCTCCCCATATACATGTATGGAATGGAGATTGCAACTGAAAAAAAACTTTGTGTTCCCAACAAGCTAGGTGAAGGACGGCTTTCACACACACTTATCTCTCAGAAATTAGCAACTGGAGAGAAGTTCGTTCATCTAGCACCAAGGGAACGGGTTGCAGGATACACTTTTTCTCTGCTTTCTCAGTATGTTTCCTAGTGCCAGTTTGAAGTTCCTGCAGTTTTCACTGTAAAACAGAGTTGGAGCTAGTACCTCCCCATATATATGTATGGAGTGGAGTTTGCTACTGAATAGAATCTATGTGTTCCCAATAAGCTAGGTGAAGGACGGCTTTCACACACACTTATCTCTCAGAACTGAGCAAGTGGAGAGACGTTAGTTCATCTAGCACCAAGGGAACAGGTTGCAGGAGACACTTTTCTCTGCTTTCTCAGTCTGTTTCCTAGTGACGGTTTGAAGTTCCTGCAGTTTTCACTGTTAAACCGAGTTGGAGCTATTACCTAACCATATATATGTATGGAATGGAATTTGCAACTGAAAAGAAACTTTGTGTTCCCAACAAGCTAGGTGAAGGACGGCTTTCACACACACGTATCTCTCAGAACTGAGCAACTGGAGAGACGTTCGTTCATCTAGCACCAAGGGAACGGGTTGCAGGAGACATTTTTTCTCTGCTTTCTCAGTCTTTTTCCTAGTGCCGGTTTGAAGTTCCTGCAGTTTTCACTGTAAAACCGAGTTGGAGCTAGTACCTCCCCATATATATGTATGGAATGGAGTTTGCAACTGAAAAGAATCTTTGTGTTCCCAACAAGCTAGGTGAAGGACAGCTTTCACACACACTTATCTCTCAGAACTGAGCAAGTGGAGAGACGTTCGTTCATCTAGCACCAAGGGAACGGGTTGCAGGAGACACTTTTTCTCTGCTTTCTCAGAGTGTTTCCTAGTGCCGGTTTGAAGTTCCTGCAGTTTTCACTGTAAAACCGAGTTGGAGCTAGTACCTCCCCATATACATGTAAGGAATGGAGTTTGCAACTGAAAAGAAACTTTGTGTTCCCAACAAGCTAGGTGAAGGACGGCTTTCACACACACTTATCTCTCAGAACTGAGCAAGTGGAGAGACGTTCGTTCATCTAGCACCAAGGGAACGGGTTGCAGGAGACACTTTTTCTCTGCTTTCTCAGTCTGTTTCCTAGTGCGAGTTTGAAGTTCCTGCAGTTTTCACTGTAAACCCGAGTTGTAGCTAGTTCCTCCCCATATATATGTATGAAATTGAGTTTGCAACTGAAAAGAATCTTTGTGTTCCCAACAAGCTAGGTGAAGGACGGCTTTCACACACACTTATCTCTCAGAACTGAGCAAGTGGAGAGACGTTCGTTCATCTAGCACCAAGGGAACGGGTTGCAGTAGACACTTTTTCTCTGCTTTCTCAGTCTGTTTCCTAGTGCCGGTTTGAAGTTCCTGCAGGTTTCACTGTCAAACCGAGTTGGAGCTAGTACCTCCCCATATACATGTATGGAATGGAGATTGCAACTGAAAAGAAACTTTGTGTTCCCAACAAGCTAGGTGAAGGACGGCTTTCACACACACTTATCTCTCAGAAATTAGCAATTGGAGAGACGTTCGTTCATCTAGCACCAAGGGAACGGTTTGCAGGAGACACTTTTTCTCTGCTTTCTCAGTCTGTTTCCTAGTGCCGGTTTGAAGATCCTGCAGTTTTCACTGTAAAACCGAGTTGGAGCTAGTACCTCCCCATATATATGTATGGAATGGAGTTTGCAACTGAAAAGAAACTTTGTGTTCCCAACAAGCTAGGTGAAGGACGGCTTTCACACACACTTATCTTTCAGAACTGAGCAAGTGGAGAGACGTTCGTTCATCTAGCACCAACGGAACGGGTTGCAGGAGTCACTTTTTCTCTGCTTTCTCAGTCTGTTTCCTAGTGCTGGTTTGAAGTTCCTGCAGTTTTCACTGTAAACCCGAGTTGGAGCTAGTACCTCCCCATATACATGTATGGAATGGAGATTGCAACTGAAAAAAAACTTTGTGTTCCCAACAAACTAGGTGAAGGACGGCTTTCACACACACTTTTCTCTCAGAAATTAGCAACTGGAGAGAAGTTCGTTCATCTAGCACCAAGGGAACGGGTTGCAGGATACACTTTTTCTCTGCTTTCTCAGTATGTTTCCTAGTGCCAGTTTGAACTTCCTGCAGTTTTCAATGTAAAACATAGTTGGAGCTAGTACCTCCCCATATATATGTATGGAGTGGAGTTTGCTACTGAATAGAATCTATGTGTTCCCAATAAGCTAGGTGAAGGACGGCTTTCACACACACTTATCTCTCAGAACTGAGCAAGTGGAGAGACGTTAGTTCATCTAGCACCAAGGGAACAGGTTGCAGGAGACACTTTTCCCTGCTTTCTGAGTCTGTTTCCCAGTGACGGTTTGAAGTTCCTGCAGTTTTCACTGTTAAACCGAGTTGGAGCTATTACCTAACCATATATATGTATGGAATGGAATTTGCAACTGAAAAGAAACTTTGTGTTCCCAACAAGCTAGGTGAAGGACGGCTTTCACACACACGTATCTCTCAGAACTGAGCAACTGGAGAGACGTTCGTTCATCTAGCACCAAGGGAACGGGTTGCAGGAGACATTTTTTCTCTGCTTTCACAGTCTGTTTCCCAGTGCCGGTTTGAAGTTCCTGCAGTTTTCACTGTAAAACCGAGTTGGAGCTAGTACCTCCCCATATATATGTATGGAATGGAGTTTGCAACTGAAAAGAATCTTTGTGTTCCCAACAAGCTAGGTGAAGGACAGCTTTCACACACACTTATCTCTCAGAACTGAGCAAGTGGAGAGACGTTCGTTCATCTAGCACCAAGGGAACGGGTTGCAGGAGACACATTTTCTCTGCTTTCTCAGAGTGTTTCCTAGTGCCGGTTTGAAATTCCTGCAGTTTTCACTGTAAAACCGAGTTGGAGCTAGTACCTCCCCATATACATGTAAGGAATGGAGTTTGCAACTGAAAAGAAACTTTGTGTTCCCAACAAGCTAGGTGAAGGACGGCTTTCACACACACTTATCTCTCAGAACTGAGCAAGTGGAGAGACGTTCGTTCATCTAGCACCAAGGGAACGGGTTGCAGTAGACACTTTTTCTCTGCTTTCTCAGTCTGTTTCCTAGTGCCGGTTTGAAGTTCCTGCAGGTTTCACTGTCAAACCGAGTTGGAGCTAGTACCTCCCCATATACATGTATGGAATGGAGATTGCAACTGAAAAGAAACTTTGTGTTCCCAACAAGCTAGGTGAAGGACGGCTTTCACACACACTTATCTCTCAGAAATTAGCAATTGGAGAGACGTTCGTTCATCTAGCACCAAGGGAACGGTTTGCAGGAGACACTTTTTCTCTGCTTTCTCAGTCTGTTTCCTAGTGCCGGTTTGAAGATCCTGCAGTTTTCACTGTAAAACCGAGTTGGAGCTAGTACCTCCCCATATATATGTATGGAATGGAGTTTGCAACTGAAAAGAAACTTTGTGTTCCCAACAAGCTAGGTGAAGGACGGCTTTCACACACACTTATCTTTCAGAACTGAGCAAGTGGAGAGACGTTCGTTCATCTAGCACCAACGGAACGGGTTGCAGGAGTCACTTTTTCTCTGCTTTCTCAGTCTGTTTCCTAGTGCTGGTTTGAAGTTCCTGCAGTTTTCACTGTAAACCCGAGTTGGAGCTAGTACCTCCCCATATACATGTATGGAATGGAGATTGCAACTGAAAAAAAACTTTGTGTTCCCAACAAACTAGGTGAAGGACGGCTTTCACACACACTTTTCTCTCAGAAATTAGCAACTGGAGAGAAGTTCGTTCATCTAGCACCAAGGGAACGGGTTGCAGGAGACACTTTTTCTCTGCTTTCTCAGTATGTTTCCTAGTGCCAGTTTGAACTTCCTGCAGTTTTCAATGTAAAACATAGTTGGAGCTAGTACCTCCCCATATATATGTATGGAGTGGAGTTTGCTACTGAATAGAATCTATGTGTTCCCAATAAGCTAGGTGAAGGACGGCTTTCACACACACTTATCTCTCAGAACTGAGCAAGTGGAGAGACGTTAGTTCATCTAGCACCAAGGGAACAGGTTGCAGGAGACACTTTTCCCTGCTTTCTGAGTCTGTTTCCCAGTGACGGTTTGAAGTTCCTGCAGTTTTCACTGTTAAACCGAGTTGGAGCTATTACCTAACCATATATATGTATGGAATGGAATTTGCAACTGAAAAGAAACTTTGTGTTCCCAACAAGCTAGGTGAAGGACGGCTTTCACACACACGTATCTCTCAGAACTGAGCAACTGGAGAGACGTTCGTTCATCTAGCACCAAGGGAACGGGTTGCAGGAGACATTTTTTCTCTGCTTTCACAGTCTGTTTCCCAGTGCCGGTTTGAAGTTCCTGCAGTTTTCACTGTAAAACCGAGTTGGAGCTAGTACCTCCCCATATATATGTATGGAATGGAGTTTGCAACTGAAAAGAATCTTTGTGTTCCCAACAAGCTAGGTGAAGGACAGCTTTCACACACACTTATCTCTCAGAACTGAGCAAGTGGAGAGACGTTCGTTCATCTAGCACCAAGGGAACGGGTTGCAGGAGACACATTTTCTCTGCTTTCTCAGAGTGTTTCCTAGTGCCGGTTTGAAATTCCTGCAGTTTTCACTGTAAAACCGAGTTGGAGCTAGTACCTCCCCATATACATGTAAGGAATGGAGTTTGCAACTGAAAAGAAACTTTGTGTTCCCAACAAGCTAGGTGAAGGACGGCTTTCACACACACTTATCTCTCAGAACTGAGCAAGTGGAGAGACGTTCGTTCATCTAGCACCAAGGGAACGGGTTGCAGTAGACACTTTTTCTCTGCTTTCTCAGTCTGTTTCCTAGTGCCGGTTTGAAGTTCCTGCAGGTTTCACTGTCAAACCGAGTTGGAGCTAGTACCTCCCCATATATATGTATGGAATGGAGTTTGCAACTGAAAAGAATCTTTGTGTTCCCAACAAGCTAGGTGAAGGACGGCTTTCACACACACTTATCTCTCAGAACTGAGCAAGTGGAGAGACGTTCGTTCATCTAGCACCAAGGGAACGGGTTGCAGTAGACACTTTTTCTCTGCTTTCTCAGTCTGTTTCCTAGTGCCGGTTTGAAGTTCCTGCAGGTTTCACTGTCAAACCGAGTTGGAGCTAGTACCTCCCCATATACATGTATGGAATGGAGATTGCAACTGAAAAGAAACTTTGTGTTCCCAACAAGCTAGGTGAAGGACGGCTTTCACACACACTTATCTCTCAGAACTGAGCAATTGGAGAGACGTTCGTTCATCTAGCACCAAGGGAACGGTTTGCAGGGGACACTTTTTCTCTGCTTTCTCAGTCTGTTTCCTAGTGCCGGTTTGAAGATCCTGCAGTTTTCACTGTAAAACCGAGTTGGAGCTAGTACCTCCCCATATATATGTATGGAATGGAGTTTGCAACTGAAAAGAAACTTTGTGTTCCCAACAAGCTAGGTGAAGAACGGCTTTCACACACACTTATCTCTCAGAACTGAGCAAGTGGAGAGACGTTCGTTCATCTAGCACCAACGGAACGGGTTGCAGGAGTCACTTTTTCTCTGCTTTCTCAGTCTGTTTCCTAGTGCTGGTTTGAAGTTCCTGCAGTTTTCACTGTCAAACCGAGTTGGAGCTAGTACCTCCCCATATACATGTATGGAATGGAGATTGCAACTGAAAAAAAACTTTGTGTTCCCAACAAGCTAGGTGAAGGACGGCTTTCACACACACTTATCTCTCAGAAATTAGCAACTGGAGAGAATTTCGTTCATCTAGCACCAAGGGAACGGGTTGCAGGTGACACTTTTTCTCTGCTTTCTCAGTCTGTTTCCTAGTGCCGGTTTGAAGTTCCTGCAGTTTTCACTGTAAAACCGAGTTGGAGCTAGAACCTCCCCATATATATGTATGGAATGGAGTTTGCAACTGAAAAGAAACTATGTGTTCCCAACAAGCTAGGTGAAGGACGGCTTTCACACACACTTATCTCTCAGAACTGAGCAACTGGAGAGACGTTCGTTCATCTAGCACCAACGGAACGGGTTGCAGGAGTCACATTTTCTCTGCTTTCTCAGTCTGTTTCCTAGTGCCGGTTTGAAGTTCCTGCAGTTTTCACTGTCAAACCGAGTTGGAGCTACTACCTCCCCATATATATGTATGGAATGGAGTTTGCAACTGAAAAGAAACTTTGTGTTCCCAACAAGCTAGGTGAAGGATGGCTTTCACACACACTTATCTCTCAGAACTGAGCAAGTGGAGAGACGTTCGTTCATCTAGCACCAAGGGAACGGGTTGCAGGAGACACTTTTTCCCTGCTTTCTCAGTCTGTTTCCTAGTGCCGGTTTGAAGTTCCTGCAGTTTTCACTGTCAAACCGAGTTGGAGCTAGTACCTCCGCATATACATGTATGGAATGGAGATTGCAACTGAAAAGAAACTTTGTGTTCCCAACATGCTAGGTGAAGGACGGCTTTCACACACACTTATCTCTCAGAAACTAGCAATTGGAGAGACGTTCGTTCATCTAGCACCAAGGGAACGGGTTGCAGGAGACACTTTTTCTCTGCTTTCTCAGTCTGTTTCCTAGTGCCGGTTTGAAGTTCCTGCAGTTTTCACTGTAAAACCGAGTTGGAGCTAGTACCTCCCCATATATACGTATGGAATGGAGTTTGCAACTCAAAAGAATCTTTGTGTTCCCAACAAGCTAGGTGAAGGACGGCTTTCACACACACTTATCTCTCAGAACTGAGCAAGTGGAGAGACGTTCGTTCATCTAGCACCAACGGAACGGGTTGCAGGAGTCACTTTTTCTCTGCTTTCTCAGTCTGTTTCCTAGTGCCGGTTTGAAGTTCCTGCAGTTTTCACTGTCAAACCGAGTTTGAGCTAGTACCTCCCCATATATATGCATGGAATGGAGTTTGCAACTGAAAAGAAACTTTGTGTTCCCAACAAGCTAGGTGAAGGACGGCTTTCACACACACTTATCTCTCAGAAATGAGCAAGAGGCGAGACGTTCGTTCATCTAGCACCAACGGAACGGGTTGCAGGAGTCACATTTTCTCTGCTTTCTCAGTCTGTTTCCTAGTGCTGGTTTGAAGTTCCTGCAGTTTTCACTGTCAAACCGAGTTGGAGCTACTACCTCCCCATATATATGTAAGGATTGGAGTTTGCAACTGAAAAGAAACTTTGTGTTCCCAACAAGCAAGGTGAAGGACGGCTTTCACACACACTTATCTCTCAGAACTGCGCAAGTGGAGAGACGTTAGTTCATCTAGCACCAAGGGAACGGGTTGCCGGAGACACTTTTCTCTGCTTTCTCCGTCTGTTTCCTTGTGACGGTTTGAAGTTCCTGCAGTTTTCACTGTTAAACCGAGTTGGATCTATTACCTACCCATATATATGTATGGAATGGAATTTGCAACTGAAAAGAAACTTTGTGTTCCCAACAAGCTAGGTGAAGGACGGCTTTCACACACACGTATCTCTCAGAACTGAGCAACTGGAGAGACGTTCGTTCATCTAGCACCAAGGGAACGGGTTGCAGGAGACACTATTTCTCTGCTTTCTCAGTCTGTTTCCTAGTGCCGGTTTGAAGTTCCTGCAGTTTTCACTGTAAAACCGAGTTGGAGATAGTACCTACCCATATATATGTATGGAATGGAGTTTGCAACTGAAAAGAATCTTTGTGTTCCCAACAAGCTAGGTGAAGGACAGCTTTCACACACACTTATCTCTCAGAACTGAGCAAGTGGAGAGACGTTCGTTCATCTAGCACCAAGGGAACGGGTTGCAGGAGACACATTTTCTCTGCTTTCTCAGAGTGTTTCCTAGTGCCGGTTTGAAATTCCTGCAGTTTTCACTGTAAAACCGAGTTGGAGCTAGTACCTCCCCATATACATGTAAGGAATGGAGTTTGCAACTGAAAAGAAACTTTGTGTTCCCAACAAGCTAGGTGAAGGACGGCTTTCACACACACTTATCTCTCAGAACTGAGCAAGTGGAGAGACGTTCGTTCATCTAGCACCAAGGGAACGGGTTGCAGTAGACACTTTTTCTCTGCTTTCTCAGTCTGTTTCCTAGTGCCGGTTTGAAGTTCCTGCAGGTTTCACTGTCAAACCGAGTTGGAGCTAGTACCTCCCCATATATATGTATGGAATGGAGTTTGCAACTGAAAAGAATCTTTGTGTTCCCAACAAGCTAGGTGAAGGACGGCTTTCACACACACTTATCTCTCAGAACTGAGCAAGTGGAGAGACGTTCGTTCATCTAGCACCAAGGGAACGGGTTGCAGTAGACACTTTTTCTCTGCTTTCTCAGTCTGTTTCCTAGTGCCGGTTTGAAGTTCCTGCAGGTTTCACTGTCAAACCGAGTTGGAGCTAGTACCTCCCCATATACATGTATGGAATGGAGATTGCAACTGAAAAGAAACTTTGTGTTCCCAACAAGCTAGGTGAAGGACGGCTTTCACACACACTTATCTCTCAGAAATTAGCAATTGGAGAGACGTTCGTTCATCTAGCACCAAGGGAACGGTTTGCAGGGGACACTTTTTCTCTGCTTTCTCAGTCTGTTTCCTAGTGCCGGTTTGAAGATCCTGCAGTTTTCACTGTAAAACCGAGTTGGAGCTAGTACCTCCCCATATATATGTATGGAATGGAGTTTGCAACTGAAAAGAAACTTTGTGTTCCCAACAAGCTAGGTGAAGAACGGCTTTCACACACACTTATCTCTCAGAACTGAGCAAGTGGAGAGACGTTCGTTCATCTAGCACCAACGGAACGGGTTGCAGGAGTCACTTTTTCTCTGCTTTCTCAGTCTGTTTCCTAGTGCTGGTTTGAAGTTCCTGCAGTTTTCACTGTCAAACCGAGTTGGAGCTAGTACCTCCCCATATACATGTATGGAATGGAGATTGCAACTGAAAAAAAACTTTGTGTTCCCAACAAACTAGGTGAAGGACGGCTTTCACACACACTTATCTCTCAGAAATTAGCAACTGGAGAGAATTTCGTTCATCTAGCACCAAGGGAACGGGTTGCAGGTGACACTTTTTCTCTGCTTTCTCAGTCTGTTTCCTAGTGCCGGTTTGAAGTTCCTGCAGTTTTCACTGTAAAACCGAGTTGGAGCTAGAACCTCCCCATATATATGTATGGAATGGAGTTTGCAACTGAAAAGAAACTATGTGTTCCCAACAAGCTAGGTGAAGGACGGCTTTCACACACACTTATCTCTCAGAACTGAGCAACTGGAGAGACGTTCGTTCATCTAGCACCAACGGAACGGGTTGCAGGAGTCACATTTTCTCTGCTTTCTCAGTCTGTTTCCTAGTGCCGGTTTGAAGTTCCTGCAGTTTTCACTGTCAAACCGAGTTGGAGCTACTACCTCCCCATATATATGTATGGAATGGAGTTTGCAACTGAAAAGAAACTTTGTGTTCCCAACAAGCTAGGTGAAGGATGGCTTTCACACACACTTATCTCTCAGAACTGAGCAAGTGGAGAGACGTTCGTTCATCTAGCACCAAGGGAACGGGTTGCAGGAGACACTTTTTCCCTGCTTTCTCAGTCTGTTTCCTAGTGCCGGTTTGAAGTTCCTGCAGTTTTCACTGTCAAACCGAGTTGGAGCTAGTACCTCCGCATATACATGTATGGAATGGAGATTGCAACTGAAAAGAAACTTTGTGTTCCCAACATGCTAGGTGAAGGACGGCTTTCACACACACTTATCTCTCAGAAACTAGCAATTGGAGAGACGTTCGTTCATCTAGCACCAAGGGAACGGGTTGCAGGAGACACTTTTTCTCTGCTTTCTCAGTCTGTTTCCTAGTGCCGGTTTGAAGTTCCTGCAGTTTTCACTGTAAAACCGAGTTGGAGCTAGTACCTCCCCATATATATGTATGGAATGGAGTTTGCAACTCAAAAGAATCTTTGTGTTCCCAACAAGCTAGGTGAAGGACGGCTTTCACACACACTTATCTCTCAGAACTGAGCAAGTGGAGAGACTTTCGTTCATCTAGCACCAACGGAACGGGTTGCAGGAGTCACTTTTTCTCTGCTTTCTCAGTCTGTTTCCTAGTGCCGGTTTGAAGTTCCTGCAGTTTTCACTGTCAAACCGAGTTTGAGCTAGTACCTCCCCATATATATGCATGGAATGGAGTTTGCAACTGAAAAGAAACTTTGTGTTCCCAACAAGCTAGGTGAAGGACGGCTTTCACACACACTTATCTCTCAGAAATGAGCAAGAGGCGAGACGTTCGTTCATCTAGCACCAACGGAACGGGTTGCAGGAGTCACATTTTCTCTGCTTTCTCAGTCTGTTTCCTAGTGCTGGTTTGAAGTTCCTGCAGTTTTCACTGTCAAACCGAGTTGGAGCTACTTCCTCCCCATATATATGTAAGGATTGGAGTTTGCAACTGAAAAGAAACTTTGTGTTCCCAACAAGCAAGGTGAAGGACGGCTTTCACACACACTTATCTCTCAGAACTGCGCAAGTGGAGAGACGTTAGTTCATCTAGCACCAAGGGAACGGGTTGCCGGAGACACTTTTCTCTGCTTTCTCCGTCTGTTTCCTTGTGACGGTTTGAAGTTCCTGCAGTTTTCACTGTTAAACCGAGTTGGATCTATTACCTACCCATATATATGTATGGAATGGAATTTGCAACTGAAAAGAAACTTTGTGTTCCCAACAAGCTAGGTGAAGGACGGCTTTCACACACACGTATCTCTCAGAACTGAGCAACTGGAGAGACGTTCGTTCATCTAGCACCAAGGGAACGGGTTGCAGGAGACACTTTTTCTCTGCTTTCTCAGTCTGTTTCCTAGTGCCGGTTTGAAGTTCCTGCAGTTTTCACTGTAAAACCGAGTTGGAGATAGTACCTACCCATATATATGTATGGAATGGAATTTGCAACTGAAAAGAAACTTTGTGTTCCCAATAAGCTAGGTGAAGGACGGCTTTCACACACATTTAT
Organism: Camelus bactrianus; assembly: GCF_048773025.1. NCBI lineage: Eukaryota > Metazoa > Chordata > Mammalia > Artiodactyla > Camelidae > Camelus > Camelus bactrianus. The sequence continues at coordinate 99,767,444 of NC_133544.1, forward strand.
CTCTCAGAACTGAGCAAGTGGAGAGACGTTCGTTCATCTAGCACCAAAGGAACGGGTTGCAGGAGACACTATTTTTCTGCTTTCTCAGTCTGTTTCCTAGTGCCGGTTTGAAGTTCCTGCAGTTTTCAACCTGTAAAACCGAGTTGGAGCTAGTACCTCCCCATATATATGTATGGAATGGAGTTTGCAACTGAAAAGAATCTTTGTGTTCCCAACAAGCTAGGTGAAGGACGGCTTTCACACACACTTATCTCTCAGAACTGAGCAAGTGGAGAGACGTTCGTTCATCTAGCACCAAGGGAACGGGTTGCAGGAGACATTTTTCTCTGCTTTCTCAGTCTGTTTCCTAGTGCCGGTTTGAAGTTCCTGCATTTTTCACTGTAAAACCGAGTTGGAACTAGTACCTCCCCATATACATGTATGGAATGGAGTTTGCAACTGAAAAGAAACTTTGTGTTCCCAACAAGCTAGGTGAAGGACGGCTTTCACACACACTTATCTCTCAGAAATGAGCAAGAGGCGAGACGTTCGTTCATCTAGCACCAACGGAACGGGTTGCAGGAGTCACATTTTCTCTGCTTTCTCAGTCTGTTTCCTAGTGCTGGTTTGAAGTTCCTGCAGTTTTCACTGTCAAACCGAGTTGGAGCTACTACCTCCCCATATATATGTATGGATTGGAGTTTGCAACTGAAAAGAAACTTTGTGTTCCCAACAAGCTAGGTGAAGGACGGCTTTCACACACACTTATCTCTCAGAACTGCGCAAGTGGAGAGACGTTAGTTCATCTAGCACCAAGGGAACGGGTTGCCGGAGACACTTTTCTCTGCTTTCTCCGTCTGTTTCCTTGTGACGGTTTGAAGTTCCTGCAGTTTTCACTGTTAAACCGAGTTGGATCTATTACCTACCCATATATATGTATGGAATGGAATTTGCAACTGAAAAGAAACTTTGTGTTCCCAACAAGCTAGTTGAAGGACGGCTTTCACACACACGTATCGCTCAGAACTGAGCAAGTGGAGAGACATTCGTTCATCTAGCACCAAGGGAACGGGTTGCAGGAGACACTTTTTCTCTGCTTTCTCAGTCTGTTTCCTAGTGCCGGTTTGAAGTTCCTGCAGTTTTCACTGTAAAACCGAGTTGGAGATAGTACCTACCCATATATATGTATGGAATGGAGTTTGCAACTGAAAAGAAACTTTGTGTTCCCAATAAGCTAGGTGAAGGACGGCTTTCACACACAATTATCTCTCAGAACAGAGCAAGTGGAGAGACGTTCGTTCATCTAGCACCAAAGGAACGGGTTGCAGGAGACACTTTTTCTCTGCTTTCTCAGTCTGTTTCCTAGTGCCGGTTTGAAGTTCCTGCAGTTTTTAACTTTAAAACCGAGTTGGAGCTAGTACCTCCCCATATATATGTATGGAATGGAGTTTGCAACTGAAAAGAATCTTTGTGTTCCCAACAAGCTAGGTGAAGGACGGCTTTCACACACACTTATCTCTCAGAACTGAGCAAGTGGAGAGACGTTCGTTCATCTAGCACCAAGGGAACGGGTTGCAGGAGACACTTTTCTCTGCTTTCTCAGTCTGTTTCCTAGTGCCGGTTTGAAGTTCCTGCATTTTTCACTGTAAAACCGAGTTGGAACTAGTACCTCCCCATATACATGTATGGAATGGAGTTTGCAACTGAAAAGAAACTTTGTGTTCCCAACAAGCTAGGTGAAGGACGGCTTTCACACACACTTATCTCTCAGAACTGAGCAAGTGGAGAGACGTTCGTTCATCTAGCACCAAGGGAACGGGTTGCAGGAGACACTTTTTCTCTGATTTCTCAGTCTGTTTCCTAGTGCCGGTTTGAAGTTCCTGCAGTTTTCACTGTCAAACCGAGTTGGAGCTAGTACCTCCCCATATATATGTATGGAATGGAGTTTGCAACTGAAAAGAAACTTTGTGTTCCCAATAAGCTAGGTGAAGAACGGCTTTCACACACACTTATCTCTCAGAACTGAGCAAGTGGAGAGACTATCGTTCATCTAGCACCAAAGGAACGGGTTGCAGGGGACACTTTTTCTCTGCTTTCTCAGTCTGTTTCCTAGTGCCGGTTTGAAGTTCCTGCAGTTTTCAACTGTAAAACCGAGTTGGAGCTAGAACCTCCCCATATATATGTATGGAATGGAGTTTGCAACTGAAAAGAAACTTTGTGTTCCCAACAAGCTAGGTGAAGGACGGCTTTCACACACACTTATCACTCAGAACTGAGCAAGTGGAGAGACGTTCGTTCATCTAGCACCAAGGGAACGGGTTGCAGGAGACACTTTTTCTCTGCTTTCTCAGTCTGTTTCCTAGTGCCGGTTTGAAGTTCCTGCAGTTTTCACTGTCAAACCGAGTTGGAGCTAGTACCTCCCCATATACATGTATGGAATGGAGATTGCAACTGAAAAGAAACTTTGTGTTCCCAACATGCTAGGTGAAGGACGGCTTTCACACACACTTATCTCTCAGAAATTAGCAATTGGAGAGACGTTCGTTCATCTAGCACCAAGGGAACGGGTTGCAGGAGTCACTTTTTCTCTGCTTTCTCAGTCTATTTCCTAGTGCCGGTTTGAAGTTCCTGCAGTTTTCACTGTCAAAACGAGTTGGAGCTAGTACCTCCCCATATATATGCATGGAATGGAGTTTGCAACTGAAAAGAAACTTTGTGTTCCCAACAAGCTAGGTGAAGGACGGCTTTCACACACACTTATCTCTCAGAACTGAGCAAGTGGAGAGACGTTCGTTCATCTAGCACCAACGGAACGGGTTGCAGGAGTCACTTTTTCTCTGCTTTCTCAGTCTGTTTCCTAGTGCCGGTTTGAAGTTCCTGCAGTTTTCACTGTCAAACCGAGTTGGAGCTAGTACCTCCCCATATATATGCATGGAATGGAGTTTGCAACTGAAAAGAAACTTTGTGTTCCCAACAAGCTAGGTGAAGGACGGCTTTCACACACACTTATCTCTCAGAAATGAGCAAGAGGCGAGACGTTCGTTCATCTAGCACCAACGGAACGGGTTGCAGGAGTCACATTTTCTCTGCTTTCTCAGTCTGTTTCCTAGTGCCGGTTTGAAGTTCCTGCAGTTTTCACTGTCAAACCGAGTTGGAGCTACTACCTCCCTATATATATGTATGGATTGGAGTTTGCAACTGAAAAGAAACTTTGTGTTCCCAACAAGCTAGTTGAAGGACGGCTTTCACACACACTTATCTCTCAGAAATGAGCAAGTGGAGAGACGTTCGTTCATCTAGCACCAAGGGAACGTGTTGCCGGAGACACTTTTTCTCTGCTTTCTCAGTCTGTTTCCTAGTGCCGCTTTGAAGTTCCTGCAGTTTTCACTGTGAAATCGAGTTGGAGCTAGTACCTCCCCATATATATGTATGGAATGGAGTTTGCAACTGAAAAGAAACTTTGTGTTCCCAACAAGCTAGGTGAAGTACGGCTTTCACACACACTTATCTCTCAGAACTGAGCAATTGTAGAGACGTTCGTTCATCTAGCAAAAAGGGAACGGGTTGCAGGAGACACTTTTTCTCTGCTTTCTCAGTCTGTTTCCTAGTGCCTGTTTGAAGTTCCTGCAGTTTTCACTGTAAAAAAAGGTTGGAGCTAGTACCTCCCCATATATATGTATGGAATGGAGTTTGCAACTGAAAAGAAACTTTGTGTTCCCAACAAGCTAGGTGAAGGACGGCTTTCACACACAATTATCTCTCAGAACTGAGCTAGTGGAGAGACGTTCGTTCATCTAGCACCAAGGGAACGGGTTGCAGGGGTCATTTTTCTCTGCTTTCTCAGTCTGTTTCCTAGTGCCGGTTTGAAGTTCCTGCAGTTTTCACTGTAAAATCGAGTTGGAGCTACTACCTCCCCATATATATTTATGGAATGGAGTTTGCAACTGAAAAGAAACTTTGTGTTCCCAACAAGCTAGGTGAAGGACGGCTTTCACACACACTTATCTCTCTGAACTGGGCAAGTGGGGAGACGTTCATTCATCTAGCACCAACGGAACGGGTTGTAGGAGACACTGTTTCTCTGCTTTCTCAGTCTGTTTCCTAGTGCCGGTTTGAAGTTCCTGCAGTTTTCACTGTAAAACCTAGTTGGAGCTAGTACCTCCCCATATATATATATAGAATGGAGTTTGCAACTGAAAAGAAACTTTGTGTTCCCAACAAGCTAGGTGAAGGACGGCTTTCACACACACTTATCTCTCAGAATTCAGCAAGTGGAAGGACCTTCGTTCATCTAGCACCAAGGGAACGGGATGCAGGAGACACATTTTCTCTGCTCTCTCAGTCTGTTTCCTAGTGCCGGTTTGAAATTCCTGCAGTTTTCACTGTCAAACCGAGTTGGAGCTAGTACCTCCCCATATATATGTATGGAATGGAGTTTGCAACTGAAAAGAAACTTTGTGTTCCCAACAAGCTAGGTGAAGGACGGCTTTCACACACAATTATCTCTCAGAACTGAGCAAGTGGAGAGACGTTCGTTCATCTAGCACCAAGGGAACGGGTTGCAGGAGACACTTTTTCTCTGCTTTCTCAGTCTGTTTCCTAGTGCCTGTTTGAAGTTCCTGCATTTTTCACTGTAAAACCGTGTTGGAGCTAGTACCTCCCCATATATATGTATGGAATGGAGTTTGCAACTGAAAGAATCTTTGTGTTCCCAACAAGCTAGGTGAAGTACGGCTTTCACACACAATTATCTCTCAGAACTGAGCAAGTGGAGAGACGTTCGTTCATCTAGCACCAAGGGAACGGGTTGCAGGAGACACTTTTTCTCTGCTTTCTCAGTCTGTTTCCTAGTGCCGGTTTGAAGTTCCTGCAGTTTTCACTGTAAAACCGAGTTGGAGCTAGTACCTCCCCATATATATGTATGGAATGGAGTTTGCAACTGAAAAGAAACTTTGTGTTCCCAACAAGCTAGGTGAAGGACGGCTTTCACACACAAATTTCTCTCAGAACTGAGCAAGTGGAGAGACGTTCGTTCATATAGCACCAAGGGAACGGGTTGCAGGGGACACTTTTTCTCTGATTTCTCAGTCTGTTTCCTAGTGCCGGTTTGAAGTTCCTGCAATTTTCACTGTCAAACCGTGTTGGAGCTACTACCTCCACATATATATGCATGGAATTGAGTTTGCAACTGAAAAGAAACTTTTTGTTCCCAACAAGCAAGGTGAAGACGGCTTTCACACACACCTATCTCTCTGAACTGGGCAAGTGGGGAGACGTTCATTCATCTAGCACCAAGGGAACGGTTGTAGGAGACACTTTTTCTCTGAATTCTCAGTCTGTTTCCTAGTGCCGGTTTGAAGTTCCTGCAGTTTTCACTGTAAAACTTAGTTGGAGCTAGTACCTCCCCATATATATATATAGAATGGAGTTTGCAACTGAAAAGAAACTTTGTGTTCCCAACAAGCTAGGTGAAGGACGGCTTTCACACACACTTATCTCTCAGAATTGAGCAAGTGGAAGGACCTTCGTTCATCTAGCACCAAGGGAACGGGATGCAGGAGACACATTTTCTCTGCTCTCTCAGTCTGTTTCCTAGTGCCGGTTTGAAGTTCCTGCAGTTTTCACTGTCAAACCGAGTTGGAGCTAGTACCTCCCCATATATATGGATGGAATGGAGTTTGCAACTGAAAATAAACTTTGTGTTCCCAACAAGCTAGGTGAAGGACGGCTTTCACACACAATTATCTCTCAGAACTGAGCAAGTGGAGAGACGTTCGTTCATCTAGCACCAAGGGAACGGGTTGCAGGGGACACTTTTTCTCTGCTTTCTCTGTCTGTTTCCTAGTGTCGGTTTGAAGTTCCTGCAGTTTTCACTGTAAAACCGAGTTGGAGCTAGTACCTCCCCATATATATATATAGAATGGAGCTTGCAACTGAAAAGAAACTTTGTGTTCCCAAAAAGCTAGGTGAAGGACGGCTTTCACACACACTTATCTCTCAGAACTGAGCAAGTGGAGAGACGTTCGTTCATCTAGCACCAAGGGAACGGGTTGCAGGAGACACTTTTTCTCTGCTTTCTCAGTCTGTTTCCTAGTGCCGTTTTGAAGTTCCTGCAGTTTTCACTGTAAAACCGAGTTGGAGCTAGTACCTCCCCATATATATATGGAATGGAGTTTGCAACTGAAAAGAAACTTTGTGTTCCCAACAAGCTAGGTGAAGGACGGCTTTCACACACAATTATCTCTAAGAACTGCGCAAGTGGAGAGACGTTATTTCATCTAGCACCAAAGGAACGGGTTGCAGGAGACACTTTTCTCTGCTTTCTCAGTCTGTTTCCTTGTGCCGGTTTGAAGTTCCTGCAGTTTTCACTGTTAAACCGAGTTGGAGCTAGTACTTCCCCATATATATGTATGGAATGGAGTTTGCTACTGAAAAGAAACTTTGTGTTCCCAACAAGCTAGGTGAAGGACGGCTTTCACACACACGTATCTCTCAGAACTGAGCAAGTGGAGAGACGTTCGTTCATCTAGCACCAATGGAACGGTTTGCAGTAGACACTTTTTCTCTGCTTTCTCAGTCTGTTTCCTAGTGCCGGTATGAAGTTCCTGCATTTTTCACTGTCAAACCGAGTTGGAGCTAGTACCTCCCCATATATATGTATGGAATGGAGTTTGCAACTGAAAAGAAACTTTGTGTTCCCAACAAGCTAGGTGAAGTACGGCTTTCACACACAATTAACTCTCAGAACTGAGCAAGTGGAGAGTCGTTCGTTCATCTAGCACCAAGGGAACGGGTTGCAGGAGACACTTTTTCTCTGCTTTCTCAGTCTGTTTCCTAGTGCCGGTTTGAAGTTCCTTCAGTTTTCACTGTAAAACCGAGTTGGAGCTAGTACCTCCCCATATATATATATAGAATGGAGTTTGCAACTGAAAAGAAACTTTGTGTTCCCAAAAAGCTAGGTGAAGGACGGCTTTCACACACACTTATCTCTCAGAACTGAGCAAGTGGAGAGACGTTCGTTCATCTAGCACCAAGGGAACGGGTTGCAGGAGACACTTTTTCTCTGCTTTCTCAGTCTGTTTCCTAGTGCCGTTTTGAAGTTCCTGCAGTTTTCACTGTAAAACCGAGTTGGAGCTAGTACCTCCCCATATATATGTATGGAATGGAGTTTGCAACTGAAAAGAAACTTTGTGTTTCCAACAAGCTAGGTGAAGGACGGCTTTCACACACACTTATCTCTCAGAACTGAGCAAGTGGAGAGACGTTCGTTCATCTAGCACCAAGGGAACGGGTTGCAGGAGACACTTTTTCTCTGTTTTCTCAGTCTGTTTCCTAGTGCCGGTTTGAAGTTCCTGCAGTTTTCACTGTCAAACCGTGTTGGAGCTAGTACCTCCCCATATACATGTATGGAATGGAGATTGCAACTGAAAAGAAACTTTGTGTTCCCAACATGCTAGGTGAAGGACGGCTTTCACACACACTTATCTCTCAGAAATTAGCAATTGGAGAGACGTTCGTTCATCTAGCACCAAGGGAACGGGTTGCAGGAGTCACTTTTTCTCTGCTTTCTCAGTCTATTTCCTAGTGCCGGTTTGAAGTTCCTGCAGTTTTCACTGTCAAAACGAGTTGGAGCTAGTACCTCCCCATATATATGCATGGAATGGAGTTTGCAACTGAAAAGAAACTTTGTGTTCCCAACAAGCTAGGTGAAGGACGGCTTTCACACACACTTATCTCTCAGAACTGAGCAAGTGGAGAGACGTTCGTTCATCTAGCACCAACGGAACGGGTTGCAGGAGTCACTTTTTCTCTGCTTTCTCAGTCTGTTTCCTAGTGCCGGTTTGAAGTTCCTGCAGTTTTCACTGTCAAACCGAGTTGGAGCTAGTACCTCCCCATATATATGCATGGAATGGAGTTTGCAACTGAAAAGAAACTTTGTGTTCCCAACAAGCTAGGTGAAGGACGGCTTTCACACACACTTATCTCTCAGAAATGAGCAAGAGGCGAGACGTTCGTTCATCTAGCACCAACGGAACGGGTTGCAGGAGTCACATTTTCTCTGCTTTCTCAGTCTGTTTCCTAGTGCCGGTTTGAAGTTCCTGCAGTTTTCACTGTCAAACCGAGTTGGAGCTACTACCTCCCTATATATATGTATGGATTGGAGTTTGCAACTGAAAAGAAACTTTGTGTTCCCAACAAGCTAGTTGAAGGACGGCTTTCACACACACTTATCTCTCAGAAATGAGCAAGTGGAGAGACGTTCGTTCATCTAGCACCAAGGGAACGTGTTGCCGGAGACACTTTTTCTCTGCTTTCTCAGTCTGTTTCCTAGTGCCGCTTTGAAGTTCCTGCAGTTTTCACTGTGAAATCGAGTTGGAGCTAGTACCTCCCCATATATATGTATGGAATGGAGTTTGCAACTGAAAAGAAACTTTGTGTTCCCAACAAGCTAGGTGAAGTACGGCTTTCACACACACTTATCTCTCAGAACTGAGCAATTGTAGAGACGTTCGTTCATCTAGCAAAAAGGGAACGGGTTGCAGGAGACACTTTTTCTCTGCTTTCTCAGTCTGTTTCCTAGTGCCTGTTTGAAGTTCCTGCAGTTTTCACTGTAAAAAAAGGTTGGAGCTAGTACCTCCCCATATATATGTATGGAATGGAGTTTGCAACTGAAAAGAAACTTTGTGTTCCCAACAAGCTAGGTGAAGGACGGCTTTCACACACAATTATCTCTCAGAACTGAGCTAGTGGAGAGACGTTCGTTCATCTAGCACCAAGGGAACGGGTTGCAGGGGTCATTTTTCTCTGCTTTCTCAGTCTGTTTCCAAGTGCCGGTTTGAAGTTCCTGCAGTTTTCACTGTAAAATCGAGTTGGAGCTACTACCTCCCCATATATATTTATGGAATGGAGTTTGCAACTGAAAAGAAACTTTGTGTTCCCAACAAGCTAGGTGAAGGACGGCTTTCACACACAATTATCTCTCTGAACTGGGCAAGTGGGGAGACGTTCATTCATCTAGCACCAACGGAACGGGTTGTAGGAGACACTGTTTCTCTGCTTTCTCAGTCTGTTTCCTAGTGCCGGTTTGAAGTTCCTGCAGTTTTCACTGTAAAACCTAGTTGGAGCTAGTACCTCCCCATATATATATATAGAATGGAGTTTGCAACTGAAAAGAAACTTTGTGTTCCCAACAAGCTAGGTGAAGGACGGCTTTCACACACACTTATCTCTCAGAATTCAGCAAGTGGAAGGACCTTCGTTCATCTAGCACCAAGGGAACGGGATGCAGGAGACACATTTTCTCTGCTCTCTCAGTCTGTTTCCTAGTGCCGGTTTGAAATTCCTGCAGTTTTCACTGTCAAACCGAGTTGGAGCTAGTACCTCCCCATATATATGTATGGAATGGAGTTTGCAACTGAAAAGAAACTTTGTGTTCCCAACAAGCTAGGTGAAGGACGGCTTTCACACACAATTATCTCTCAGAACTGAGCAAGTGGAGAGACGTTCGTTCATCTAGCACCAAGGGAACGGGTTGCAGGAGACACTTTTTCTCTGCTTTCTCAGTCTGTTTCCTAGTGCCTGTTTGAAGTTCCTGCATTTTTCACTGTAAAACCGTGTTGGAGCTAGTACCTCCCCATATATATGTATGGAATGGAGTTTGCAACTGAAAGAATCTTTGTGTTCCCAACAAGCTAGGTGAAGTACGGCTTTCACACACAATTATCTCTCAGAACTGAGCAAGTGGAGAGACGTTCGTTCATCTAGCACCAAGGGAACGGGTTGCAGGAGACACTTTTTCTCTGCTTTCTCAGTCTGTTTCCTAGTGCCGGTTTGAAGTTCCTGCAGTTTTCACTGTAAAACCGAGTTGGAGCTAGTACCTCCCCATATATATGTATGGAATGGAGTTTGCAACTGAAAAGAAACTTTGTGTTCCCAACAAGCTAGGTGAAGGACGGCTTTCACACACAAATTTCTCTCAGAACTGAGCAAGTGGAGAGACGTTCGTTCATATAGCACCAAGGGAACGGGTTGCAGGGGACACTTTTTCTCTGATTTCTCAGTCTGTTTCCTAGTGCCGGTTTGAAGTTCCTGCAATTTTCACTGTCAAACCGTGTTGGAGCTACTACCTCCACATATATATGCATGGAATTGAGTTTGCAACTGAAAAGAAACTTTTTGTTCCCAACAAGCAAGGTGAAGACGGCTTTCACACACACCTATCTCTCTGAACTGGGCAAGTGGGGAGACGTTCATTCATCTAGCACCAAGGGAACGGTTGTAGGAGACACTTTTTCTCTGAATTCTCAGTCTGTTTCCTAGTGCCGGTTTGAAGTTCCTGCAGTTTTCACTGTAAAACTTAGTTGGAGCTAGTACCTCCCCATATATATATATAGAATGGAGTTTGCAACTGAAAAGAAACTTTGTGTTCCCAACAAGCTAGGTGAAGGACGGCTTTCACACACACTTATCTCTCAGAATTGAGCAAGTGGAAGGACCTTCGTTCATCTAGCACCAAGGGAACGGGATGCAGGAGACACATTTTCTCTGCTCTCTCAGTCTGTTTCCTAGTGCCGGTTTGAAGTTCCTGCAGTTTTCACTGTCAAACCGAGTTGGAGCTAGTACCTCCCCATATATATGGATGGAATGGAGTTTGCAACTGAAAATAAACTTTGTGTTCCCAACAAGCTAGGTGAAGGACGGCTTTCACACACAATTATCTCTCAGAACTGAGCAAGTGGAGAGACGTTCGTTCATCTAGCACCAAGGGAACGGGTTGCAGGGGACACTTTTTCTCTGCTTTCTCTGTCTGTTTCCTAGTGTCGGTTTGAAGTTCCTGCAGTTTTCACTGTAAAACCGAGTTGGAGCTAGTACCTCCCCATATATATATATAGAATGGAGCTTGCAACTGAAAAGAAACTTTGTGTTCCCAAAAAGCTAGGTGAAGGACGGCTTTCACACACACTTATCTCTCAGAACTGAGCAAGTGGAGAGACGTTCGTTCATCTAGCACCAAGGGAACGGGTTGCAGGAGACACTTTTTCTCTGCTTTCTCAGTCTGTTTCCTAGTGCCGTTTTGAAGTTCCTGCAGTTTTCACTGTAAAACCGAGTTGGAGCTAGTACCTCCCCATATATATATGGAATGGAGTTTGCAACTGAAAAGAAACTTTGTGTTCCCAACAAGCTAGGTGAAGGACGGCTTTCACACACAATTATCTCTAAGAACTGCGCAAGTGGAGAGACGTTAGTTCATCTAGCACCAAAGGAACGGGTTGCAGGAGACACTTTTCTCTGCTTTCTCAGTCTGTTTCCTTGTGCCGGTTTGAAGTTCCTGCAGTTTTCACTGTTAAACCGAGTTGGAGCTAGTACTTCCCCATATATATGTATGGAATGGAGTTTGCTACTGAAAAGAAACTTTGTGTTCCCAACAAGCTAGGTGAAGGACGGCTTTCACACACACGTATCTCTCAGAACTGAGCAAGTGGAGAGACGTTCGTTCATCTAGCACCAATGGAACGGTTTGCAGTAGACACTTTTTCTCTGCTTTCTCAGTCTGTTTCCTAGTGCCGGTATGAAGTTCCTGCATTTTTCACTGTCAAACCGAGTTGGAGCTAGTACCTCCCCATATATATGTATGGAATGGAGTTTGCAACTGAAAAGAAACTTTGTGTTCCCAACAAGCTAGGTGAAGTACGGCTTTCACACACAATTAACTCTCAGAACTGAGCAAGTGGAGAGTCGTTCGTTCATCTAGCACCAAGGGAACGGGTTGCAGGAGACACTTTTTCTCTGCTTTCTCAGTCTGTTTCCTAGTGCCGGTTTGAAGTTCCTTCAGTTTTCACTGTAAAACCGAGTTGGAGCTAGTACCTCCCCATATATATATATAGAATGGAGTTTGCAACTGAAAAGAAACTTTGTGTTCCCAAAAAGCTAGGTGAAGGACGGCTTTCACACACACTTATCTCTCAGAACTGAGCAAGTGGAGAGACGTTCGTTCATCTAGCACCAAGGGAACGGGTTGCAGGAGACACTTTTTCTCTGCTTTCTCAGTCTGTTTCCTAGTGCCGGTTTGAAGTTCCTGCAGTTTTCACTGTAAAACCGAGTTGGAGCTAGTACCTCCCCATATATATGTATGGAATGGAGTTTGCAACTGAAAAGAAACTTTGTGTTTCCAACAAGCTAGGTGAAGGACGGCTTTCACACACACTTATCTCTCAGAACTGAGCAAGTGGAGAGACGTTCGTTCATCTAGCACCAAGGGAACGGGTTGCAGGAGACACTTTTTCTCTGTTTTCTCAGTCTGTTTCCTAGTGCCGGTTTGAAGTTCCTGCAGTTTTCACTGTCAAACCGTGTTGGAGCTAGTACCTCCCCATATATATGTATGGAATGAGGTTTGCATATGAAAAGAAACTTTGTGTTCCCAACAAGCAAAGTGAAGGACGGCTTTAACACACACTTATCTCTCTGAACTGAGCAAGTGGAGAGACGTTCATTCATCTAGCACGAAGGGAACGGGGTGCAGGAGACACTTATTCTCTGCTTTCTCAGTCTGTTTCTTGTGCCGGTTTGAAGTTCCTGCAGTTTTCACTGTAAAACCGATTTGGAGCTAGTACCTCCCCATATATATATATAGAATGGAGTTTGCAACTGAAAAGAAACTTTGTGTTCCCAACAAGCTAGGTGAAGGACGGCTTTCACACACACTTATCTCTCTGAAGTTAGCAATTTGAGAGACGTTCGTTCATCTAGCACCAAGGGAACGGGTTGCAGGAGACACTTTTTCTCTGCTTTCTCAGTCTGTTTCCTAGTGCCGGTTTGAAGTTCCTGCAGTTTTCACTGTAAAACAGAGTTGGAGCTAGCACCTCTCCATATATATGTATGGAATGGAGTTTTCAACTGAAAAGAAACTTTGTGTTCCCAACAAGCTAGGTGAAGGACGGCTTTCACTCCCACTTATCTCTCAGAACTGAGCAAGTGGAGGGACGTCCGTTCATCTAGCACCAAGGGAACGGGTTTCAGGAGACACTTTTTGTCTGCATTCTCAGTCTGTTTCCTAGTGCCGGTTTGAAGTTCCTGCAGTTTTCACTGTAAAACCGAGTTGGAGCTAGTACCTCCCCATATATATGTATGGAATGGAGTTTGCAACTGAAAAGAAACTTTGTGTTCCCAACAAGCTAGGTGAAGGACGGCTTTCACACACAATTATCTCTCAGAACTGAGCAAGTGGAGAGACGTTCGTTCATCTAGCACCAATGGAACGGGTTGCAGGAGACACTTTTTCTCTGCTTTCTCAGTCTGTTTCCTAGTGCCGGTTTGAACTTCCTGCTGTTTTCACTGTCAAACCGAGTTGGAGCTAGTACCTCCCCATATATATATATAGAATGGAGTTTGCAACTGAAAAGAAACTTTGTGTTCCCAAAAAGCTAGGTGAAGGACGGCTTTCACACACACTTATCTCTCAGAACTGAGCAAGTGGAGAGACGTTCGTTCATCTAGCACCAAGGGAACGGGTTGCAGGAGACACTTTTTCTCTGCTTTCTCAGTCTGTTTCCTAGTGCCGGTTTGAAGTTCCTGAAGTTTTCACTGTAAAACAGAGTTGGAGCTAGTACCTCCCCATATATATGTATGGAATGGAGTTTGCAACTGAAAAGAATCTTTGTGTTCCCAACAAGCTAGGTGGAGGACGGCTTTCACACACACTTATCTCTCAGAACTGCGCAAGTGGAGAGACGTTAGTTCATCTAGCACCAAAGGAACGGGTTGCAGGAGACACTTTTCTCTGCTTTCTCAGTCTGTTTCCTTGTGCCGGTTTGAAGTTCCTGCAATTTTCAATGTTAAACCGAGTTGGAGCTAGTACCTCCCCTTATATATGTATGGAATGGAGTTTGCTACTGAAAAGAAACTATGTGTTCCCAACAAGCTAGGTGAAGGACGGCTTTCACACACACGTATCACTCAGAACTGAGCAAGTGGAGAGACATTCGTTCATCTAGCACCAATGGAACTGGTGGCAGGAGACACTTTTTCTCTGCTTTCTCAGTCTGTTTCCTAGTGCCTGTTTGAAGTTCCTGCAGTTTTCACTGTAAAACCTAGTTGGAGCTAGTTCCTCCCCATATATATGTATGAAATTGAGTTTGCAACTGAAAAGAATCTTTGTGTTCCCAACAAGCTAGGTGAAGGACGGCTTTCACACACACTGATCTCTCAGAACTGAGCAAGTGCAGAGACGTTCGTTCATCTAGCACCAAGGGAACGGTTTGCAGGAGACACTTTTTCTCTGCTTTCTCAGTCTGTTTCCTAGTGCCGGTTTGAAGTTCCTGCAGTTTTCACTGTCAAACAGAGTTGGAGCTAGTACCTCCCCATATAAATGTATGGAATGCAGTTTGCTACTGAAAAGAAACTTTGTGTTCCCAACAAGCTAGTTGAAGGACGGCTTTCACACACACTTATCTCTCAGAAATGAGCAAGTGGAGAGACGTTCGTTCATCTAGCACCAAGGGAACGTGTTGCCGGAGACACTTTTTCTCTGCTTTCTCAGTCTGTTTCCTAGTGCCGCTTTGAAGTTCCTGCAGTTTTCACTGTGAATTCGAGTTGGAGCTAGTACCTCCCCATATATATGTATGGAATGGAGTTTGCAACTGAAAAGAAACTTTGTGTTCCCAACAAGCTAGGTGAAGGACGGCTTTCACACACACTTATCTCTCAGAACTGAGCAATTGTAGAGACGTTCGTTCATCTAGCAAAAAGGGAACGGGTTGCAGGAGACACTTTTTCTCTGCTTTCTCAGTCTGTTTCCTAGTGCCTGTTTGAAGTTCCTGCAGTTTTCACTGTAAAAAAAGGTTGGAGCTAGTACCTCCCCATATATATGTATGGAATGGAGTTTGCAACTGAAAAGAAACTTTGTGTTCCCAACAAGCTAGGTGAAGGACGGCTTTCACACACAATTATCTCTCAGAACTGAGCTAGTGGAGAGACGTTCGTTCATCTAGCACCAAGGGAACGGGTTGCAGGGGTCATTTTTCTCTGCTTTCTCAGTCTGTTTCCTAGTGCCGGTTTGAAGTTCCTGCAGTTTTCACTGTAAAATCGAGTTGGAGCTACTACCTCCCCATATATATTTATGGAATGGAGTTTGCAACTGAAAAGAAACTTTGTGTTCCCAACAAGCTAGGTGAAGGACGGCTTTCACACACACTTATCTCTCTGAACTGGGCAAGTGGGGAGACGTTCATTCATCTAGCACCAACGGAACGGGTTGTAGGAGACACTATTTCTCTGCTTTCTCAGTCTGTTTCCTAGTGCCGGTTTGAAGTTCCTGCAGTTTTCACTGTAAAACCTAGTTGGAGCTAGTACCTCCCCATATATATATATAGAATGGAGTTTGCAACTGAAAAGAAACTTTGTGTTCCCAACAAGCTAGGTGAAGGACGGCTTTCACACACACTTATCTCTCAGAATTCAGCAAGTGGAAGGACCTTCGTTCATCTAGCACCAAGGGAACGGGATGCAGGAGACACATTTTCTCTGCTCTCTCAGTCTGTTTCCTAGTGCCGGTTTGAAATTCCTGCAGTTTTCACTGTCAAACCGAGTTGGAGCTAGTACCTCCCCATATATATGTATGGACTGGAGTTTGCAACTGAAAAGAAACTTTGTGTTCCCAACAAGCTAGGTGAAGGACGGCTTTCACACACAATTATCTCTCAGAACTGAGCAAGTGGAGAGACGTTCGTTCATCTAGCACCAAGGGAACGGGTTGCAGGAGACACATTTTCTCTGCTTTCTCAGTCTGTTTCCTAGTGCCGGTTTGAAGTTCCTGCAATTTTCACTGTAAAACCGTTTTGGAGCTAGTACCTCCCCATATATATGTATGGAATGGAGTTTGCAACTGAAAAGAAACTTTGTGTTCCCAACAAGCTAGGTGAAGGACGGCTTTCACACACACATTTCTCTCAGAACTGAGCAAGTGGAGAGACGTTCGTTCATACAGCACCAAGGGAACGGGTTGCAGGAGACAATTTTTCTCTGATTTCTCAGTCTGTTTCCTAGTGCCGGTTTGAAGTTCCTGCAGTTTTCACTGTCAAACCGTGTTGGAGCTACTACCTCCACATATATATGCATGGAATTGAGTTTGCAACTGAAAAGAAACTTTGTGTTCCCAACAAGCAAGGTGAAGACGGCTTTCACACACACTTATCTCTCTGAACTGGGCAAGTGGGGAGACGTTCATTCATCTAGCACCAAGGGAACGGTTTGTAGGAGACACTTTTTCTCTGCTTTCTCAGTCTGTTTCCTAGTGCCGGTTTGAAGTTCCTGCAGTTTTCACTGTAAAACCTAGTTGGAGCTTGTAAGTCCCCATATATATATATAGAATGGTGTTTGCAACTGAAAAGAAACTTTGTGTTCCCAACAAGCTAGGTGAAGAACGGCTTTCACACACACTTATCTCTCAGAATTGAGCAAGTGGTAGGACCTTCGTTCATCTAGCACCAAGGGAACGGGATGCAGGAGACACATTTTCTCTGCTCTCTCAGTCTGTTTCCTAGTGCCGTTTTGAAGTTCCTGCAGTTTTCACAGTCAAACCGAGTTGGAGCTAGTACCTCCCCATATATATGTATGGAATAGAGTTTGCAACTGAAAAGAAACTTTGTGTTCCCAACAAGCTAGGTGAAGGACGGCTTTCACACACAATTATCTCTCAGAACTGAGCAAGTGGAGAGACGTTCGTTCATCTAGCACCAAGGGAACGGGTTGCAGGAGACACTTTTTCTCTGTTTTCTCAGTCTGTTTCCTAGTGCCGGTTTGAAGTTCCTGCAGTTTTCACTGTCAAACCGTGTTGGAGCTAGTACCTCCCCATATATATGTATGGAATGAGGTTTGCATATGAAAAGAAACTTTGTGTTCCCAACAAGCAAAGTGAAGGACGGCTTTAACACACACTTATCTCTCTGAACTGAGCAAGTGGAGAGACGTTCATTCATCTAGCACGAAGGGAACGGGGTGCAGGAGACACTTATTCTCTGCTTTCTCAGTCTGTTTCTTGTGCCGGTTTGAAGTTCCTGCAGTTTTCACTGTAAAACCGATTTGGAGCTAGTACCTCCCCATATATATATATAGAATGGAGTTTGCAACTGAAAAGAAACTTTGTGTTCCCAACAAGCTAGGTGAAGGACGGCTTTCACACACACTTATCTCTCTGAAGTTAGCAATTTGAGAGACGTTCGTTCATCTAGCACCAAGGGAACGGGTTGCAGGAGACACTTTTTCTCTGCTTTCTCAGTCTGTTTCCTAGTGCCGGTTTGAAGTTCCTGCAGTTTTCACTGTAAAACAGAGTTGGAGCTAGCACCTCTCCATATATATGTATGGAATGGAGTTTTCAACTGAAAAGAAACTTTGTGTTCCCAACAAGCTAGGTGAAGGACGGCTTTCACTCCCACTTATCTCTCAGAACTGAGCAAGTGGAGGGACGTCCGTTCATCTAGCACCAAGGGAACGGGTTTCAGGAGACACTTTTTGTCTGCATTCTCAGTCTGTTTCCTAGTGCCGGTTTGAAGTTCCTGCAGTTTTCACTGTAAAACCGAGTTGGAGCTAGTACCTCCCCATATATATGTATGGAATGGAGTTTGCAACTGAAAAGAAACTTTGTGTTCCCAACAAGCTAGGTGAAGGACGGCTTTCACACACAATTATCTCTCAGAACTGAGCAAGTGGAGAGACGTTCGTTCATCTAGCACCAATGGAACGGGTTGCAGGAGACACTTTTTCTCTGCTTTCTCAGTCTGTTTCCTAGTGCCGGTTTGAACTTCCTGCTGTTTTCACTGTCAAACCGAGTTGGAGCTAGTACCTCCCCATATATATATATAGAATGGAGTTTGCAACTGAAAAGAAACTTTGTGTTCCCAAAAAGCTAGGTGAAGGACGGCTTTCACACACACTTATCTCTCAGAACTGAGCAAGTGGAGAGACGTTCGTTCATCTAGCACCAAGGGAACGGGTTGCAGGAGACACTTTTTCTCTGCTTTCTCAGTCTGTTTCCTAGTGCCGGTTTGAAGTTCCTGAAGTTTTCACTGTAAAACAGAGTTGGAGCTAGTACCTCCCCATATATATGTATGGAATGGAGTTTGCAACTGAAAAGAATCTTTGTGTTCCCAACAAGCTAGGTGGAGGACGGCTTTCACACACACTTATCTCTCAGAACTGCGCAAGTGGAGAGACGTTAGTTCATCTAGCACCAAAGGAACGGGTTGCAGGAGACACTTTTCTCTGCTTTCTCAGTCTGTTTCCTTGTGCCGGTTTGAAGTTCCTGCAATTTTCAATGTTAAACCGAGTTGGAGCTAGTACCTCCCCTTATATATGTATGGAATGGAGTTTGCTACTGAAAAGAAACTATGTGTTCCCAACAAGCTAGGTGAAGGACGGCTTTCACACACACGTATCACTCAGAACTGAGCAAGTGGAGAGACATTCGTTCATCTAGCACCAATGGAACTGGTGGCAGGAGACACTTTTTCTCTGCTTTCTCAGTCTGTTTCCTAGTGCCTGTTTGAAGTTCCTGCAGTTTTCACTGTAAAACCTAGTTGGAGCTAGTTCCTCCCCATATATATGTATGAAATTGAGTTTGCAACTGAAAAGAATCTTTGTGTTCCCAACAAGCTAGGTGAAGGACGGCTTTCACACACACTGATCTCTCAGAACTGAGCAAGTGCAGAGACGTTCGTTCATCTAGCACCAAGGTAACGGTTTGCAGGAGACACTTTTTCTCTGCTTTCTCAGTCTGTTTCCTAGTGCCGGTTTGAAGTTCCTGCAGTTTTCACTGTCAAACAGAGTTGGAGCTAGTACCTCCCCATATAAATGTATGGAATGCAGTTTGCTACTGAAAAGAAACTTTGTGTTCCCAACAAGCTAGTTGAAGGACGGCTTTCACACACACTTATCTCTCAGAAATGAGCAAGTGGAGAGACGTTCGTTCATCTAGCACCAAGGGAACGTGTTGCCGGAGACACTTTTTCTCTGCTTTCTCAGTCTGTTTCCTAGTGCCGCTTTGAAGTTCCTGCAGTTTTCACTGTGAATTCGAGTTGGAGCTAGTACCTCCCCATATATATGTATGGAATGGAGTTTGCAACTGAAAAGAAACTTTGTGTTCCCAACAAGCTAGGTGAAGGACGGCTTTCACACACACTTATCTCTCAGAACTGAGCAATTGTAGAGACGTTCGTTCATCTAGCAAAAAGGGAACGGGTTGCAGGAGACACTTTTTCTCTGCTTTCTCAGTCTGTTTCCTAGTGCCTGTTTGAAGTTCCTGCAGTTTTCACTGTAAAAAAAGGTTGGAGCTAGTACCTCCCCATATATATGTATGGAATGGAGTTTGCAACTGAAAAGAAACTTTGTGTTCCCAACAAGCTAGGTGAAGGACGGCTTTCACACACAATTATCTCTCAGAACTGAGCTAGTGGAGAGACGTTCGTTCATCTAGCACCAAGGGAACGGGTTGCAGGGGTCATTTTTCTCTGCTTTCTCAGTCTGTTTCCTAGTGCCGGTTTGAAGTTCCTGCAGTTTTCACTGTAAAATCGAGTTGGAGCTACTACC
Organism: Camelus bactrianus; assembly: GCF_048773025.1. Taxonomy (NCBI): domain Eukaryota; kingdom Metazoa; phylum Chordata; class Mammalia; order Artiodactyla; family Camelidae; genus Camelus; species Camelus bactrianus. Next base: position 99,787,001 of record NC_133544.1, read on the forward strand.
TCCCCATATATATTTATGGAATGGAGTTTGCAACTGAAAAGAAACTTTGTGTTCCCAACAAGCTAGGTGAAGGACGGCTTTCACACACACTTATCTCTCTGAACTGGGCAAGTGGGGAGACGTTCATTCATCTAGCACCAACGGAACGGGTTGTAGGAGACACTATTTCTCTGCTTTCTCAGTCTGTTTCCTAGTGCCGGTTTGAAGTTCCTGCAGTTTTCACTGTAAAACCTAGTTGGAGCTAGTACCTCCCCATATATATATATAGAATGGAGTTTGCAACTGAAAAGAAACTTTGTGTTCCCAACAAGCTAGGTGAAGGACGGCTTTCACACACACTTATCTCTCAGAATTCAGCAAGTGGAAGGACCTTCGTTCATCTAGCACCAAGGGAACGGGATGCAGGAGACACATTTTCTCTGCTCTCTCAGTCTGTTTCCTAGTGCCGGTTTGAAATTCCTGCAGTTTTCACTGTCAAACCGAGTTGGAGCTAGTACCTCCCCATATATATGTATGGACTGGAGTTTGCAACTGAAAAGAAACTTTGTGTTCCCAACAAGCTAGGTGAAGGACGGCTTTCACACACAATTATCTCTCAGAACTGAGCAAGTGGAGAGACGTTCGTTCATCTAGCACCAAGGGAACGGGTTGCAGGAGACACATTTTCTCTGCTTTCTCAGTCTGTTTCCTAGTGCCGGTTTGAAGTTCCTGCAATTTTCACTGTAAAACCGTTTTGGAGCTAGTACCTCCCCATATATATGTATGGAATGGAGTTTGCAACTGAAAAGAAACTTTGTGTTCCCAACAAGCTAGGTGAAGGACGGCTTTCACACACACATTTCTCTCAGAACTGAGCAAGTGGAGAGACGTTCGTTCATACAGCACCAAGGGAACGGGTTGCAGGAGACACTTTTTCTCTGATTTCTCAGTCTGTTTCCTAGTGCCGGTTTGAAGTTCCTGCAGTTTTCACTGTCAAACCGTGTTGGAGCTACTACCTCCACATATATATGCATGGAATTGAGTTTGCAACTGAAAAGAAACTTTGTGTTCCCAACAAGCAAGGTGAAGACGGCTTTCACACACACTTATCTCTCTGAACTGGGCAAGTGGGGAGACGTTCATTCATCTAGCACCAAGGGAACGGTTTGTAGGAGACACTTTTTCTCTGCTTTCTCAGTCTGTTTCCTAGTGCCGGTTTGAAGTTCCTGCAGTTTTCACTGTAAAACCTAGTTGGAGCTTGTAAGTCCCCATATATATATATAGAATGGTGTTTGCAACTGAAAAGAAACTTTGTGTTCCCAACAAGCTAGGTGAAGAACGGCTTTCACACACACTTATCTCTCAGAATTGAGCAAGTGGTAGGACCTTCGTTCATCTAGCACCAAGGGAACGGGATGCAGGAGACACATTTTCTCTGCTCTCTCAGTCTGTTTCCTAGTGCCGTTTTGAAGTTCCTGCAGTTTTCACAGTCAAACCGAGTTGGAGCTAGTACCTCCCCATATATATGTATGGAATAGAGTTTGCAACTGAAAAGAAACTTTGTGTTCCCAACAAGCTAGGTGAAGGACGGCTTTCACACACAATTATCTCTCAGAACTGAGCAAGTGGAGAGACGTTCGTTCATCTAGCACCAAGGGAACGGGTTGCAGGGGACACTTTTTCTCTGCTTTCTCAGTCTGTTTCCTAGTGCCGGTTTGAAGTTCCTGCAGTTTTCACTGTAAAACCGAGTTGGAGCTAGTACCTCCCCATATATATATATAGAATGGAGTTTGCAACTGAAAAGAAACTTTGTGTTCCCAAAAAGCTAGGTGAAGGACGGCTTTCACACACATTTATCTCTCAGAACTGAGCAAGTGGAGAGACGTTCGTTCATCTAGCACCAAGGGAACGGGTTGCAGGAGACACTTTTTCTCTGATTTCTCAGTCTGTTTCCTAGTGCCGGTTTGAAGTTCCTGCAGTTTTCACTGTAAAACCGAGTTGGAGCTAGTACCACCCCATATATATGTATGGAATGGAGTTTGCAACTGAAAAGAAACTTTGTGTTCCCAACAAGCTAGGTGAAGGACGGCTTTCACAGACACTTATCTCTCAGAACTGCGCAAGTGGAGAGACGTTAGTTCATCTAGCAGCAAAGGAACGGGTTGCAGGAGACAGTTTTCTCTGCTTTCTCAGTCTGTTTCCTTGTGCCGGTTTGAAGTTCCTGCAGTTTTCACTGTCAAACCGAGTTGGAGCTTGTACCTCCCCATATATATGTATGGAATGGAGTTTGCAACTGAAAAGAAACTTTGTGTTCCCAACAAGCTAGGTGAAGGACGGCTTTCACACACAATTAACTCTCAGAACTGAGCAAGTGGAGAGTCGTTCGTTCATCTAGCACCAAGGGAACGGGTTGCAGGAGACACTTTTTCTCTGCTTTCTCAGTCTGTTTCCTAGTGCCTGTTTGAAGTTCCTGCATTTTTCACTGTAAAACCGTGTTGGAGCTAGTACCTCCCCATATATATGTATTGAATGGAGTTTGCAACTGAAAGAATCTTTGTGTTCCCAACAAGCTAGGTGAAGTACGGCTTTCACACACAATTATCTCTCAGAACTGAGCAAGTGGAGAGACGTTCGTTCATCTAGCACCAAGGGAACGGGTTGCAGGAGACACTTTTTCTCTGCTTTCTCAGTCTGTTTCCTAGTGCCGGTTTGAAGTTCCTGCAGTTTTCACTGTAAAACCGTTTTGGAGCTAGAACCTCCCCATATATATGTATGGAATGGAGTTTGCAACTGAAAAGAAACTTTGTGTTCCCAACAAGCTAGGTGAAGAACGGCTTTCACACACACATTTCTCTCAGAACTGAGCAAGTGGAGAGACGTTCGTTCATATAGCACCAAGGGAACGGGTTGCAGGGGACACTTTTTCTCTGATTTCTCAGTCTGTTTCCTAGTGCCGGTTTGAAGTTCCTGCAGTTTTCACTGTCAAACCGTGTTGGAGCTACTACCTCCACATATATATGCATGGAATTGAGTTTGCAACTGAAAAGAAACTTTGTGTTCCCAACAAGCAAGGTGAAGACGGCTTTCACACACACCTATCTCTCTGAACTGGGCAAGTGGGGAGACGTTCATTCATCTAGCACCAAGGGAACGGGTTGTAGGAGACACTTTTTCTCTGAATTCTCAGTCTGTTTCCTAGTGCCGGTTTGAAGTTCCTGCAGTTTTCACTGTAAAACTTAGTTGGAGCTAGTACCTCCCCATATATATATATAGAATGGAGTTTGCAACTGAAAAGAAACTTTGTGTTCCCAACAAGCTAGGTGAAGGACGGCTTTCACACACACTTATCTCTCAGAATTGAGCAAGTGGAAGGACCTTCGTTCATCTAGCACCAAGGGAACGGGATGCAGGAGACACATTTTCTCTGCTCTCTCAGTCTGTTTCCTAGTGCCGGTTTGAAGTTCCTGCAGTTTTCACTGTCAAACCGAGTTGGAGCTAGTACCTCCCCATATATATGGATGGAATGGAGTTTGCAACTGAAAATAAACTTTGTGTTCCCAACAAGCTAGGTGAAGGACGGCTTTCACACACAATTATCTCTCAGAACTGAGCAAGTGGAGAGACGTTCGTTAATCTAGCACCAAGGGAACGGGTTGCAGGGGACACTTTTTCTCTGCTTTCTCAGTCTGTTTCCTAGTGCCGGTTTGAAGTTCCTGCAGTTTTCACTGTAAAACCGAGTTGGAGCTAGTACCTCCCCATATATATATATAGAATGGAGTTTGCAACTGAAAAGAAACTTTGTGTTCCCAAAAAGCTAGGTGAAGGACGGCTTTCACACACACTTATCTCTCAGAACTGAGCAAGTGGAGAGACGTTCGTTCATCTAGCACCAAGGGAACGGGTTGCAGGAGACACTTTTTCTCTGCTTTCTCAGTCTGTTTCCTAGTGCCGTTTTGAAGTTCCTGCAGTTTTCACTGTAAAACCGAGTTGGAGCTAGTACCTCCCCATATATATATATGGAATGGAGTTTGCAACTGAAAAGAAACTTTGTGTTCCCAACAAGCTAGGTGAAGGACGGCTTTCACACACACTTATCGCTCAGAACTGAGCAAGTGGAGAGACGTTCGTTCATCTAGCACCAAGGGAACGGGTTGCAGGAGACACTTTATCTCTGCTTTCTCAGTCTGTTTCCTAGTGCCGGTATGAAGTTCCTGCATTTTTCACTGTCAAACCGAGTTGGAGCTAGTACCTCCCCATATATATGTATGGAATGGAGTTTGCAACTGAAAAGAAACTTTGTGTTCCCAACAAGCTAGGTGAAGTACGGCTTTCACACACAATTAACTCTCAGAACTGAGCAAGTGGAGAGTCGTTCGTTCATCTAGCACCAAGGGAACGGGTTGCAGGAGACACTTTTTCTCTGCTTTCTCAGTCTGTTTCCTAGTGCCGGTTTGAAGTTCCTGCAGTTTTCACTGTAAAACAGAGTTGGAGCTAGTACCTCCCCATATATATGTATGGAATGGAGTTTGCAACTGAAAAGAAACTTTGTGTTCCCAACAAGCTAGGTGAAGGACGGCTTTCACACACAATTATCTCTCAGAACTGAGCAAGTGGAGAGACGTTCGTTCATCTAGCACCAAGGGAACTGGTTGCAGGGGACACATTTTCTCTGCTTTCTCAGACTGTTTCCTAGTGCCGGTTTGAAGTTCCTGCAATTTTCACTGTAAAACCGTTTTGGAGCTAGTACCTCCCCATATATATGTATGGAATGGAGTTTGCAACTGAAAAGAAACTTTGTGTTCCCAACAAGCTAGGTGAAGGACGGCTTTCACACACACATTTCTCTCAGAACTGAGCAAGTGGAGAGACGTTTGTTCATACAGCACCAAGGGAACGGGTTGCAGGAGACACTTTTTCTCTGATTTCTCAGTCTGTTTCCTAGTGCCGGTTTGAAGTTCCTGCAGTTTTCACTGTCAAACCGTGTTGGAGCTACTACCTCCACATATATATGCATGGAATTGAGTTTGCAACTGAAAAGAAACTTTGTGTTCCCAACAAGCAAGGTGAAGACGGCTTTCACACACACTTATCTCTCTGAACTGGGCAAGTGGGGAGACGTTCATTCATCTAGCACCAAGGGAACGGGTTGCTGGAGACACTTTTTCTCTGCTTTCTCAGTCTGTTTCCTAGTGCCGGTTTGAAGTTCCTGCAGTTTTCACTGTAAAACCTAGTTGGAGCTTGTACCTCCCCATATATATATATAGAATGGTGTTTGCAACTGAAAAGAAACTTTGTGTTCCCAACAAGCTAGGTGAAGAACGGCTTTCACACACACTTATCTCTCAGAATTGAGCAAGTGGTAGGACCTTCGTTCATCTAGCACCAAGGGAACGGGATGCAGGAGACACATTTTCTCTGCTCTCTCAGTCTGTTTCCTAGTGCCGTTTTGAAGTTCCTGCAGTTTTCACAGTCAAACCGAGTTGGAGCTAGTACCTCCCCATATATATGTATGGAATAGAGTTTGCAACTGAAAGAAACTTTGTGTTCCCAACAAGCTAGGTGAAGGACGGCTTTCACACACAATTATCTCTCAGAACTGAGCAAGTGGAGAGACGTTCGTTCATCTAGCACCAATGGAACGGGTTGCAGGAGACACTTTTTCTCTGCTTTCTCAGTCTGTTTCCTAGTGCCGGTTTGAAGTTCCTGCTGTTTTCACTGTCAAACCGAGTTGGAGCTAGTACCTCCCCATATATATGTATGGAATGGGGTTTGCAACTGAAAAGAATCTTTGTGTTCCCAACAAGCTAGGTGATGTACGGCTTTCACACATACTTATATCTCTGAACTGAGCAAGTGGAGAGACGTTCATTCATCTATCACCAAGGGAACGGTTTGCAGGAGACTCTTATTCTCTGCTTTCTCAGTCTGTTTCCTAGTGCCGGTTTGAAGTTCCTGCAGTTTTCACTGTCAAACCGAGTTGGAGCTAGTACCTCCCCATATATATATATAGAATGGAGTTTGCAACTGAAAAGAAACTTTGTGTTCCCAAAAAGCTAGGTGAAGGACGGCTTTCACACACACTTATCTCTCAGAACTGAGCAAGTGGAGAGACGTTCGTTCATCTAGCACCAAGGGAACGGGTTGCAGGAGACACTTTTTCTCTGCTTTCTCAGTCTGTTTCCTAGTGCCGGTTTGAAGTTCCTGCAGTTTTCACTGTAAAACCGAGTTGGAGCTAGTACCTCCCCATATATATGTATGGAATGGAGTTTGCAACTGAAAAGAATCTATGTGTTCCCAACAAGCTAGGTGGAGGACGGCTTTCACACACACTTATCTCTCAGAACTGCGCAAGTGGAGAGACGTTAGTTCATCTAGCACCAAAGGAACGGGTTGCAGGAGACACTTTTCTCTGCTTTCTCAGTCTGTTTCCTTGTGCCGGTTTGAAGTTCCTGCAATTTTCAATGTTAAACCGAGTTGGAGCTAGTACCTCCCCATATATATGTATGGAATGGAGTTTGCTACTGAAAAGAAACTTTGTGTTCCCAACAAGCTAGGTGAAGGACGGCTTTCACACACACGTATCACTCAGAACTGAGCAAGTGGAGAGACATTCGTTCATCTAGCACCAATGGAACTGGTGGCAGGAGACAGTTTTTCTCTGCTTTCTCAGTCTGTTTCCTAGTGCCTGTTTGAAGTTCCTGCAGTTTTCACTGTAAAACCTAGTTGGAGCTAGTTCCTCCCCATATATATGTATGAAATTGAGTTTGCAACTGAAAAGAATCTTTGTGTTCCCAACAAGCTAGGTGAAGGACGGCTTTCACACACACTTATCTCTCAGAACTGAGCAAGAGGAGAGATGTTCGTTCATCTAGCACCAATGGAACGGTTTGCAGGAGACACTTTTTCTCTGCTTTCTCAGTCTGTTTCCTAGTGCCGGTTTGAAGTTCCTGCAGTTTTCACTGTAAAACCGATTTGGAGCTAGTACCACCCCATATATATGTATGGAATGGAGTTTGCAACTGAAAAGAAACTTTGTGTTCCCAACAAGCTAATTGAAGGATGGCTTTCACACACACTGATCTCTCAGAACTGAGCAAGTGGAGAGACGTTCGTTCATCTAGCACCAAGGGAACGGTTTGCAGGAGACACTTTTTCTCTGCTTTCTCAGTCTGTTTCCTAGTGCCGGTTTGAAGTTCCTGCAGTTTTCACTGTAAAACAGAGTTGGAGCTAGTACCTCCCCATATAAATGTATGGAATGCAGTTTGCTACTGAAAAGAAACTTTGTGTTCCCAACAAGCTAGTTGAAGGACGGCTTTCACACACACTTATCTCTCAGAAATGAGCAAGTGGAGAGACGTTCGTTCATCTAGCACCAAGGGAACGTGTTGCCGGACACACTTTTTCTCTGCTTTCTCAGTCTGTTTCCTAGTGCCGCTTTGAAGTTCCTGAAGTTTTCACTGTGAATTCGAGTTGGAGCTAGTACCTCCCCATATATATGTATGGAATGGAGTTTGCAACTGAAAAGAAACTTTGTGTTCCCAACAAGCTAGGTGAAGGACGGCTTTCACACACACTTATCTCTCAGAACTGAGCAATTGTAGAGACGTTCGTTCATCTAGCAAAAAGGGAACGGGTTGCAGGAGACACTTTTTCTCTGCTTTCTCAGTCTGTTTCCTAGTGCCTGTTTGAAGTTCCTGCAGTTTTCACTGTAAAAAAAGGTTGGAGCTAGTACCTCCCCATATATATGTATGGAATGGAGTTTGCAACTGAAAAGAAACTTTGTGTTCCCAACAAGCTAGGTGAAGGACGGCTTTCACACACAATTATCTCTCAGAACTGAGCAAGTGGAGAGACGTTCGTTCATCTAGCACCAAGGGAACGGGATGCAGGAGACACATTTTCTCTGCTCTCTCAGTCTGTTTCCTAGTGCCGGTTTGAAATTCCTGCAGTTTTCACTGTCAAACCGAGTTGGAGCTAGTACCTCCCCATATATATGTATGGAATGGAGTTTGCAACTGAAAAGAAACTTTGTGTTCCCAACAAGCTAGGTGAAGGACGGCTTTCACACACAATTATCTCTCAGAACTGAGCAAGTGGAGAGACGTTCGTTCATCTAGCACCAAGGGAACGGGTTGCAGGAGACACATTTTCCCTGCTTTCTCAGTCTGTTTCCTAGTGCCGGTTTGAAGTTCCTGCAATTTTCACTGTAAAACCGTTTTGGAGCTAGTACCTCCCCATATATATGTATGGAATGGAGTTTGCAACTGAAAAGAAACTTTGTGTTCCCAACAAGCTAGGTGAAGGACGGCTTTCACACACACATTTCTCTCAGAACTGAGCAAGTGGAGAGACGTTCGTTCATACAGCACCAAGGGAACGGGTTGCAGGAGACACTTTTTCTCTGATTTCTCAGTCTGTTTCCTAGTGCCGGTTTGAAGTTCCTGCAGTTTTCACTGTCAAACCGTGTTGGAGCTACTACCTCCACATATATATGCATGGAATTGAGTTTGCAACTGAAAAGAAACTTTGTGTTCCCAACAAGCAAGGTGAAGATGGCTTTCACACACACTTATCTCTCTGAACTGGGCAATTGGCGAGACGTTCATTCATCTAGCACCAAGGGAACGGTTTGTAGGAGACACTTTTTCTCTGCTTTCTCAGTCTGTTTCCTAGTGCCGGTTTGAAGTTCCTGCAGTTTTCACTGTAAAACCTAGTTGGAGCTTGTACCTCCCCATATATATATATAGAATGGTGTTTGCAACTGAAAAGAAACTTTGTGTTCCCAACAAGCTAGGTGAAGAACGGCTTTCACACACACTTATCTCTCAGAATTGAGCAAGTGGTAGGACCTTCGTTCATCTAGCACCAAGGGAACGGGATGCAGGAGACACATTTTCTCTGCTCTCTCAGTCTGTTTCCTAGTGCCGTTTTGAAGTTCCTGCAGTTTTCACAGTCAAACCGAGTTGGAGCTAGTACCTCCCCATATATATGTATGGAATAGAGTTTGCAACTGAAAAGAAACTTTGTGTTCCCAACAAGCTAGGTGAAGGACGGCTTTCACACACAATTATCTCTCAGAACTGAGCAAGTGGAGAGACGTTCGTTCATCTAGCACCAAGGGAACGGGTTGCAGGGGACACTATTTCTCTGCTTTCTCAGTCTGTTTCCTAGTGCCGGTTTGAAGTTCCTGCAGTTTTCACTGTAAAACCGAGTTGGAGCTAGTACCTCCCCATATATATGTATGGAATGGAGTTTGCAACTGAAAAGAAACTTTGTGTTCCCAACAAGCTAGGTGAAGGACGGCTTTCACACACAATTAACTCTCAGAACTGAGCAAGTGGAGAGTCGTTCGTTCTTCTAGCACCAAGGGAACGGGTTGCAGGAGACACTTTTTCTCTGCTTTCTCAGTCTGTTTCCTAGTGCCTGTTTGAAGTTCCTGCATTTTTCACTGTAAAACCGTGTTGGAGCTAGTACCTCCCCATATATATGTATGGAATGGAGTTTGCAACTGAAAGAATCTTTGTGTTCCCAACAAGCTAGGTGAAGTACGGCTTTCACACACAATTATCTCTCAGAACTGAGCAAGTGGAGAGACGTTCGTTCATCTAGCACCAAGGGAACGGGTTGCAGGAGACACTTTTTCTCTGCTTTCTCAGTCTGTTTCCTAGTGCCGGTTTGAAGTTCCTGCAGTTTTCACTGTAAAACCGTTTTGGAGCTAGAACGTCCCCATATATATGTATGGAATGGAGTTTGCAACTGAAAAGAAACTTTGTGTTCCCAACAAGCTAGGTGAAGGACGGCTTTCACACACACATTTCTCTCAGAACTGAGCAAGTGGAGAGACGTTCGTTCATATAGCACCAAGGGAACGGGTTGCAGGGGACACTTTTTCTCTGATTTCTCAGTCTGTTTCCTAGTGCCGGTTTGAAATTCCTGCAGTTTTCACTGTCAAACCGTGTTGGAGCTACTACCTCCACATATATATGCATGGAATTGAGTTTGCAACTGAAAAGAAACTTTGTGTTCCCAACAAGCAAGGTGAAGACGGCTTTCACACACACCTATCTCTCTGAACTGGGCAAGTGGGGAGACTTTCATTCATCTAGCACCAAGGGAACGGGTTGTAGGAGACACTTTTTCTCTGAATTCTCAGTCTGTTTCCTAGTGCCGGTTTGAAGTTCCTGCAGTTTTCACTGTAAAACTTAGTTGGAGCTAGTACCTCCCCATATATATGTATGGAATGGAGTTTGCAACTGAAAAGAAACTTTGTGTTCCCAACAAGCTAGGTGAAGGACGGCCTTCACACACACTTATCTCTCAGAACTGCGCAAGTGGAGAGACGTTAGTTCATCTAGCACCAAAGGAACGGTTTGCAGGAGACACTTTTCTCTGCTTTCTCAGTCTGTTTCCTTGTGCCGGTTTGAAGTTCCTGCAGTTTTCACTGTTAAACCGAGTTGGAGCTAGTACTTCCCCATATATATGTATGGAATGGAGTTTGCTACTGAAAAGAAACTTTGTGTTCCCAACAAGCCAGGTGAAGGACGGCTTTCACACACACGTATCTCTCAGAACTGAGCAAGTGGAGAGACGTTCGTTCATCTAGCACCAATGGAACGGTTTGCAGTAGACACTTTTTCTCTGCTTTCTCAGTCTGTTTCCTAGTGCCGGTATGAAGTTCCTGCATTTTTCACTGTCAAACCGAGTTGGAGCTAGTACCTCCCCATATATATGTATGGAATGGAGTTTGCAACTGAAAAGAAACTTTGTGTTCCCAACAAGCTAGGTGAAGTACGGCTTTCACACACAATTAACTCTCAGAACTGAGCAAGTGGAGAGTCGTTCGTTCATCTAGCACCAAGGGAACGGGTTGCAGGAGACACTTTTTCTCTGCTTTCTCAGTCTGTTTCCTAGTGCCGGTTTGAAGTTCCTGCAGTTTTCACTGTAAAACCGAGTTGGAGCTAGTACCTCCCCATATATATATATAGAATGGAGTTTGCAACTGAAAAGAAACTTTGTGTTCCCAAAAATCTAGGTGAAGGACGGCTTTCACACACACTTATCTCTCAGAACTGAGCAAGTGGAGAGACGTTCGTTCATCTAGCACCAAGGGAACGGGTTGCAGGAGACACTTTTTCTCTGCTTTCTCAGTCTGTTTCCTAGTGCCGTTTTGAAGTTCCTGCAGTTTTCACTGTAAAACCGAGTTGGAGCTAGTACCTCCCCATATATATGTATGGAATGGAGTTTGCAACTGAAAAGAAACTTTGTGTTCCCAACAAGCTAGGTGAAGTACGGCTTTCACACACAATTAACTCTCAGAACTGAGCAAGTGGAGAGTCGTTCGTTCATCTAGCACCAAGGGAACGGGTTGCAGGAGACACTTTTTCTCTGCTTTCTCAGTCTGTTTCCTAGTGCCGGTTTGAAGTTCCTGCAGTTTTCACTGTAAAACCGAGTTGGAGCTAGTACCTCCCCATATATATATATAGAATGGAGTTTGCAACTGAAAAGAAACTTTGTGTTCCCAAAAAGCTAGGTGAAGGACGGCTTTCACACACACTTATCTCTCAGAACTGAGCAAGTGGAGAGACGTTCGTTCATCTAGCACCAAGTGAACGGGTTGCAGGAGACACTTTTTCTCTGCTTTCTCAGTCTGTTTCCTAGTGCCGTTTTGAAGTTCCTGCAGTTTTCACTGTAAAACCGAGTTGGAGCTAGTACCTCCCCATATATATGTATGGAATGGAGTTTGCAACTGAAAAGAAACTTTGTGTTTCCAACAAGCTAGGTGAAGGACGGCTTTCACACACAATTATCTCTCAGAACTGAGCAAGTGGAGAGACGTTCGTTCATCTAGCACCAAGGGAACGGGTTGCAGGAGACACTTTTTCTCTGTTTTCTCAGTCTGTTTCCTAGTGCCGGTTTGAAGTTCCTGCAGTTTTCACTGTCAAACCGAGTTGGAGCTAGTACCTCCCCATATATATGTATGGAATGAGGTTTGCATATGAAAAGAAACTTTGTGTTCCCAACAAGCAAGGTGAAGGACGGCTTTAACACACACTTATCTCTCTGAACTGAGCAAGTGGAGAGACGTTCATTCATCTAGCACGAAGGGAACGGGGTGCAGGAGACACTTATTCTCTGCTTTCTCAGTCTGTTTCTTGTGCCGGTTTGAAGTTCCTGCAGTTTTCACTGTAAAACCGATTTGGAGCTAGTACCTCCCCTTATATATATATAGAATGGAGTTTGCAACTGAAAAGAAACTTTGTGTTCCCAACAAGCTAGGTGAAGGACGGCTTTCACACACACTTATCTCTCTGAAGTTAGCAATTTGAGAGACGTTCGTTCATCTAGCACCAAGGGAACGGGTTGCAGGAGACACTTTTTCTCTGCTTTCTCAGTCTGTTTCCTAGTGCCGGTTTGAAGTTCCTGCAGTTTTCACTGTAAAACCGAGTTGGAGCTAGTACCTCCCCATATATATGTATGGAATGGAGTTTGCAACTGAAAAGAAACTTTGTGTTCCCAACAAGCTAGGTGAAGGACGGCTTTCACACACACTTATCTCTCAGAACTGCGCAAGTGGAGAGACGTTAGTTCATCTAGCACCAAAGGAACGGGTTGCAGGAGACACTTTTCTCTGCTTTCTCAGTCTGTTTCCTTGTGCCGGTTTGAAGTTCCTGCAATTTTCAATGTTAAACCGAGTTGGAGCTAGTACCTCCCCATATATATGTATGGAATGGAGTTTGCTACTGAAAAGAAACTTTGTGTTCCCAACAAGCTAGTTGAAGGACGGCTTTCACACACAGGTATCTCTCAGAACTGAGCAAGTGGAGAGACATTCGTTCATCTAGCACCAATGGAACTGGTGGCAGGAGACACTTTTTCTCTGCTTTCTCAGTCTGTTTCCTAGTGCCTGTTTGAAGTTCCTGCAGTTTTCACTGTAAAACCTAGTTGGAGCTAGTACCTCCCCATATATATGTATGGAATGGAGTTTGCAACTGAAAAGAAACTTTGTGTTCCCAACAAGCTAGGTGAAGTACGGCTTTCACACACAATTATCTCTCAGAACTGAGCAAGTGGAGAGACGTTCGTTCATCTAGCACCAATGGAACGGGTTGCAGGGGACACTTTTTCTCTGCTTTCTCAGTCTGTTTCCTAGTGCCTGTTTGAAGTTCCTGCATTTTTCACTGTAAAACCGTGTTGGAGCTAGTACCTCCCCATATATATGTATGGAATGGAGTTTGCAACTGAAAAGAAACTTTGTGTTCCCAACAAGCTAGGTGAAGGACGGCTTTCACACACACATTTCTCTCAGAACTGAGCAAGTGGAGAGACGTTCGTTCATCTAGCACCAAGGGAACGGGTTGCAGGGGACACTTTTTCTCTGATTTCTCAGTCTGTTTCCTAGTGCCGGTTTGAAGTTCCTGCAGTTTTCACTGTAAAACCGAGTTGGAGCTAGTACCACCCCATATATATGTATGGAATGGAGTTTGCAACTGAAAAGAAACTTTGTGTTCCCAACAAGCTAGGTGAAGGACGGCTTTCACACACACATTTCTCTCAGAACTGAGCAAGTGGAGAGACGTTCGTTCATCTAGCACCAAGGGAACGGGTTGCAGGGGACACTTTTTCTCTGCTTTCTCAGTCTGTTTCCTAGTGCCGGTTTGAAGTTCCTGCAGTTTTCACTGTCAAACCGTGTTGGAGCTACTACCTCCACATATATATGCATGGAATTGAGTTTGCAACTGAAAAGAAACTTTGTGTTCCCAGCAAGCAAGGTGAAGACGGCTTTCACACACACTTATCTCTCTGAACTGGGCAAGTGGGGAGACGTTCATTCATCTAGCACCAAGGGAACGGGTTGCAGGAGACACTTTTTCTCTGCTTTCTCAGTCTGTTTCCTAGTGCCGGTTTGAAGTTCCTGCAGTTTTCACTGTAAAACCTAGTTGGAGCTAGTACCTCCCCATATATATATATAGAATGGAGTTTGCAACTGAAAAGAAACTTTGTGTTCCCAACAAGCTAGGTGAAGTACGGCTTTCACACACACTTATCTCTCAGAATTGAGCAAGTGGAAGGGCCTTCGTTCATCTAGCACCAAGGGAACGGGATGAAGGAGACACATTTTCTCTGCTTTCTCAGTCTGTTTCCTAGTGCCGGTTTGAAGTTCCTGCAGTTTTCACTGTAAAACCGAGTTGGAGCTAGTACCTCCCCATATATATATATAGAATGGAGTTTGCATCTGAAAAGAAACTTTGTGTTCCCAACAAGCTAGGTGAAGGACGGCTTTCACACACACTTATCTTTCAGAACTGAGCAAGTGGAGAGACGTTCGTTCATCTAGCACCAAGGGAACGGGATGCAGGAGACACTATTTCTCTGATTTCTCAGTCTGTTTCCTAGTGCCGGTTTGAAGTTCCTGCAGTTTTCTCTGTAAAACCGAGTTGGAGCTAGTACCTCCCCATATATATGTATGGAATGGAGTTTGCTACTGAAAAGAAACTTTGTGTTCCCAACAAGCTAGGTGAAGGACGGCATTCACACACAAGTATCTCTCAGAACTGAGCAAGTGGAGAGACGTTCGTTCATCTAGCACCAATGGAACGGATTGCAGTAGACACTTTTTCTCTGCTTTCTCAGTCTGTTTCCTAGTGCCGGTATGAAGTTCCTGCAGTTTTCACTGTCAAACCGAGTTGGAGATAGTACCTCCCCATATATATGTATGGAATGGAGTTTGCAACTAAAAAGAAACTTTGTGTTCCCAACAAGCTAGGTGAAGGACGGCTTTCACACACACTTATCTCTCAGAACTGAGCAAGTGGAGAGTCGTTCGTTCATCTAGCACCAAGGGAACGGGTTGCAGGAGACACTTTTTCTCTGCTTTCTCAGTCTGTTTCCTAGTGCCGGTTTGAAGTTCCTGCAGTTTTCACTGTAAAACCGAGTTGGAGCTAGTACCTCCCCATATATATATAAAGAATGGAGTTTGCAACTGAAAAGAAACTTTGTGTTCCCAACAAGCTAGGTGAAGGACGGCTTTCACACACACTTATCTCTCAGAACTGAGCAAGTGGAGAGACGTTCGTTCATCTAGCACCAAGGGAACGGGTTGCAGGAGACACTTCTTCTCTTCTTTCTCAGTCTGTTTCCTAGTGCCGGTTTGAAGTTCCTGCAGTTTTCACTGTAAAATCGAGTTGGAGCTAGTACCTCCCCATATACATGTATGGAATGGAGTTTGCAACTGAAAAGAAACTTTGTGTTTCCAACAAGCTAGGTGAAGGACGGCTTTCACACACAATTATCTCTCAGAACTGAGCAAGTGGAGAGACGTTCGTTCATCTAGCACCAAGGGAACGGGTTGCAGGAGACACTTTTTCTCTGTTTTCTCAGTCTGTTTCCTAGTGCCGGTTTGAAGTTCCTGCAGTTTTCACTGTAAAACCGAGTTGGAGCTAGTACCTCCCCATATATATGTATGGAATGAGGTTTGCAACTGAAAAGAAACTTTGTGTTCCCAACAAGTAAGGTGAAGGACGGCTTTCACACACACTTATCTCTCAGAACTGAGCAAGTGGAGAGACGTTCATTCATCTAGCACGAAGGGAACGGGTTGCAGGAGACAATTATTCTCTGCTTTCTCAGTCTGTTTCTTGTGCCGGTTTGAAGTTCCTGCAGTTTTCACTGTAAAACCGATTTGGAGCTAGTACCTCCCCATATATATATATAGAATGGAGTTTGCAACTTAAAAGAAACTTTGTGTTCCCAACAAGCTAGGTGAAGGACGGCTTTCACACACACTTATCTCTCTGAAGTAGGCAATTTGAGAGACGTTTGTTCATCTAGCACCAAGGGAACGGGTTGCAGGAGACACTTTTTCTCTGCTTTCTCAGTTTGTTTCCTAGTGCCGGTTTGAAGTTCCTGCAGTTTTCTCTGTAAAACCGAGTTGGAGCTAGTACCTCCCCATATATATGTATGGAATGGAGTTTGCTACTGAAAAGAAACTTTGTGTTCCCAACAAGCTAGGTGAAGGACGGCATTCACACACAAGTATCTCTCAGAACTGAGCAAGTGGAGAGACGTTCGTTCATCTAGCACCAATGGAACGGTTTTCAGTAGACACCTTTTCTCTGCTTTCTCAGTCTGTTTCCTAGTGCCGGTATGAAGTTCCTGCAGTTTTCACTGTCAAACCGAGTTGGAGATAGTACCTCCCCATATATATGTATGGAATGGAGTTTGCAACTGAAAAGAAACTTTGTGTTCCCTACAAGCTAGGTGAAGGACGGCTTTCACACACACATATCTCTCAGAACTGAGCAAGTGGAGAGACGTTCGTTCATCTAGCACCAAGGGAACGGGTTGCAGGAGACACTTTTTCTCTGCTTTCTCAGTCTGTTTCCTAGGGCCGGTTTGAAGTTCCTGCAGTTTTCACTGTAAAACCGAGTTGGAGCTAGTACCTCCCCATATATATATATAGAATGGAGTTTGCAACTGAAAAGAAACTTTGTGTTCCCAACAAGCTAGGTGAAGGACGGCTTTCACACACACTTATCTCTCAGAACTGAGCAAGTGGAGAGACGTTCGTTCATCTAGCACCAATGTAACGGGTTGCAGGAGACACTTCTTCTCTTCTTTCTCAGTCTGTTTCCTAGTGCCGGTTTGAAGTTCCTGCAGTTTTCACTGTAAAATCGAGTTGGAGCTAGAACCTCCCCATATACATGTATGGAATGGAGTTTGCAACTGAAAAGAAACTTTGTGTTTCCAACAAGCTAGGTGAAGGACGGCTTTCACACACAATTATCTCTCAGAACTGAGCAAGTGGAGAGACGTTCGTTCATCTAGCACCAAGGGAACGGGTTGCAGGAGACACTTTTTCTCTGTTTTCTCAGTCTGTTTCCTAGTGCCGGTTTGAAGTTCCTGCAGTTTTCACTGTAAACCGAGTTGGAGCTTGTACCTCCCCATATATATGTATGGAATGGAGTTTGCAACTGAAAAGAAACTTTGTGTCCCCAACAAGCTAGGTGAAGGACGGCTTTCACACACACTTATCTCTCAGAACTGCGCAAGTGGAGAGAAGTTAGTTCATCTAGCACCAAAGGAACGGGTTGCAGGAGCACTTTTCTCTGCTTTCTCAGTCTGTTTCCTTGTGCCGGTTTGAAGTTCCTGCAGTTTTCACTGTTAAACCGAGTTGGAGCTAGTACCTACCCATATATATGTATGGAATGGAGTTTGCTACTGAAAAGAAACTTTGTGTTCCCAACAAGCTAGGTGAAGGACGGCTTTCACACACACGTATCTCTCAGAACTGAGCAAGTGGAGAGACGTTCGTTCATCTAGCACCAATGGAACGGTTTGCAGTAGACACTATTTCTCTGTTTTCTCAGTGTGTTTCCTAGTGCCGGTATGAAGTTCCTGCAGTTTTCACTGTCAAACCGAGTTGGAGCTAGTACCTCCCCATATATATGTATGGAATGGAGTTTGCAACTGAAAAGAAACTTTTGTTCCCAACAAGCTAGTTGAAGGATGGCTTTTACACACAATTAACTCTCAGAACTGAGCAAGTGGAGAGACGTTCGTTCATCTAGCACCAAGGGAACGGGTTGCAGGAGACACTTTTTCTCTGCTTTCTCAGTCTGTTTCCTAGTGCCGGTTTGAAGTTCCTGCAGTTTTCACTGTAAAACCGAGTTGGAGCTACTACCTCCCCATATATATATATAGAATGGAGTTTGCAACTAAAAAGAAACTTTGTGGTTCCAACAAGCTAGGTGAAGGACGGCTTTCACACAAAATTATCTCTCAGAACTGAGCAAGTGGAGAGACGTTCGTTCATCTAGCACCAAGGGAACGGGATGAAGGAGACACATTTTCTCTGCTTTCTCAGTCTGTTTCCTAGTGCCGGTTTGAAGTTCCTGCAGTTTTCACTGTAAAACCGAGTTGGAGCTAGTACCTCCCCATATATATATATAGAATGGAGTTTGCATCTTAAAAGAAACTTTGTGTTCCCAACAAGCTAGGTGAAGGACGGCTTTCACACACACTTATCTCTCAGAACTGAGCAAGTGGAGAGACGTTCGTTCATCTAGCACCAAGGGATCGGGATGCAGGAGACACTATTTCTCTGATTTCTCAGTCTGTTTCCTAGTGCCGGTTTGAAGTTCCTGCAGTTTTCTCTGTAAAACCGAGTTGGAGCTAGTACCTCCCCATATATATGTATGGAATGGAGTTTGCTACTGAAAAGGAACTTTGTGTTCCCAACAAGCTAGATGAAGGACGGCATTCACACACAAGTATCTCTCAGAACTGAGCAAGTGGAGAGACGTTCGTTCATCTAGCACCAATGGAACGGTTTGCAGTAGACACTTTTTCTCTGCTTTCTCAGTCTGTTTCCTAGTGCCGGTATGAAGTTCCTGCAGTTTTCACTGTCAAACCGTGTTGGAGATAGTACCTCCCCATATATATGTATGGAATGGAGTTTGCAACTGAAAAGAAACTTTGTGTTCCCAACAAGCTAGGTGAAGGACGGCTTTCACACACACTTATCTCTCAGAACTGAGCAAGTGGAGAGTCGTTCGTTCATCTAGCACCAAGGGAACGGGTTGCAGGAGACACTTTTTCTCTGCTTTCTCAGTCTGTTTCCTAGGGCCGGTTTGAAGTTCCTGCAGTTTTCACTGTAAAACCGAGTTGGAGCTAGTACCTCCCCATATATATATATACAATGGAGTTTGCAACTGAAAAGAAACTTTGTGTTCCCAACAAGCTAGGTGAAGGACGGCTTTCACACACACTTATCTCTCAGAACTGAGCAAGTGGAGAGACGTTCGTTCATCTAGCACCAAGGGAACGGGTTGCAGGAGACACTTCTTCTCTTCTTTCTCAGTCTGTTTCCTAGTGCCGGTTTGAAGTTCCTGCAGTTTTCACTGTAAAATCGAGTTGGAGCTAGTACCTCCCCATATATATGTATGGAATGGAGTTTGCAACTGAAAAGAAACTTTGTGTTTCCAACAAGCTAGGTGAAGGACGGCTTTCACACACAATTATCTCTCAGAACTGAGCAAGTGGAGAGACGTTCGTTCATCTAGCACCAAGGGAACGGGTTGCAGGAGACACTTTTTCTCTGTTTTCTCAGTCTGTTTCCTAGTGCCGGTTTGAAGTTCCTGCAGTTTTCACTGTAAAACCGAGTTGGAGCTAGTACCTCCCCATATATATGTATGGAATGAGGTTTGCAACTGAAAAGAAACTTTGTGTTCCCAACAAGTAAGGTGAAGGACGGCTTTCACACACACTTATCTCTCAGAACTGAGCAAGTGGAGAGACGTTCATTCATCTAGCACGAAGGGAACGGGTTGCAGGAGACAATTATTCTCTGCTTTCTCAGTCTGTTTCTTGTGCCGGTTTGAAGTTCCTGCAGATTTCACTGTAAAACCGATTTGGAGCTAGTACCTCCCCATATATATATATAGAATGGAGTTTGCAACTTAAAAGAAACTTTGTGTTCCCAACAAGCTAGGTGAAGGACGGCTTTCACACACACTTATCTCTCTGAAGTTAGCAATTTGAGAGACGTTCGTTCATCTAGCACCAAGGGAACGGGTTGCAGGAGACACTTTTTCTCTGCTTTCTCAGTCTGTTTCCTAGTGCCGGTTTGAAGTTCCTGCAGTTTTCTCTGTAAAACCGAGTTGGAGCTAGTACCTCCCCATATATATGTATGGAATGGAGTTTGCTACTGAAAAGAAACTTTGTGTTCCCAACAAGCTAGGTGAAGGACGGCATTCACACACAAGTATCTCTCAGAACTGAGCAAGTGGAGAGACGTTCGTTCATCTAGCACCAATGGAACGGTTTGCAGTAGACACTTTTTCTCTGCTTTCTCAGTCTGTTTCCTAGTGCCGGTATGAAGTTCCTGCAGTTTTCACTGTCAAACCGAGTTGGAGATAGTACCTCCCCATATATATGTATGGAATGGAGTTTGCAACTGAAAAGAAACTTTGTGTTCCCTACAAGCTAGGTGAAGGACGGCTTTCACACACACTTATCTCTCAGAACTGAGCAAGTGGAGAGACGTTCGTTCATCTAGCACCAAGGGAACGGGTTGCAGGAGACACTTTTTCTCTGCTTTCTCAGTCTGTTTCCTAGGGCCGGTTTGAAGTTCCTGCAGTTTTCACTGTAAAACCGAGTTGGAGCTAGTACCTCCCCATATATATATATAGAATGGAGTTTGCAACTGAAAAGAAACTTTGTGTTCCCAACAAGCTAGGTGAAGGACGGCTTTCACACACACTTATCTCTCAGAACTGAGCAAGTGGAGAGACGTTCGTTCATCTAGCACCAAGGGAACGGGTTGCAGGAGACACTTCTTCTCTTCTTTCTCAGTCTGTTTCCTAGTGCCGGTTTGAAGTTCCTGCAGTTTTCACTGTAAAATCGAGTTGGAGCTAGTACCTCCCCATATACATGTATGGAATGGAGTTTGCAACTGAAAAGAAACTTTGTGTTTCCAACAAGCTAGGTGAAGGACGGCTTTCACACACAATTATCTCTCAGAACTGAGCAAGTGGAGAGACGTTCGTTCATCTAGCACCAAGGGAACGGGTTGCAGGAGACACTTTTTCTCTGTTTTCTCATTCTGTTTCCTAGTGCCGGTTTGAAGTTCCTGCAGTTTTCACTGTAAACCGAGTTGGAGCTAGTACCTCCCCATATATATGTATGGAATGGAGTTTGCAACTGAAAAGAAACTTTGTGTCCCCAACAAGCTAGGTGAAGGACGGCTTTCACACACACTTATCTCTCAGAACTGCGCAAGTGGAGAGAAGTTAGTTCATCTAGCACCAAAGGAACGGGTTGCAGGAGCACTTTTCTCTGCTTTCTCAGTCTGTTTCCTTGTGCCGGTTTGAAGTTCCTGCAGTTTTCACTGTTAAACCGAGTTGGAGCTAGTACCTCCCCATATATATGTATGGAATGGAGTTTGCTACTGAAAAGAAACTTTGTGTTCCCAACAAGCTAGGTGAAGGACGGCTTTCACACACACGTATCTCTCAGAACTGAGCAAGTGGAGAGACGTTCGTTCATCTAGCACCAATGGAACGGTTTGCAGTAGACACTTTTTCTCTGCTTTCTCAGTGTGTTTCCTAGTGCCGGTATGAAGTTCCTGCAGTTTTCACTGTCAAACCGAGTTGGAGCTAGTACCTCCCCATATATATGTATGGAATGGAGTTTGCAACTGAAAAGAAACTTTTGTTCCCAACAAGCTAGTTGAAGGATGGCTTTTACACACAATTATCTCTCAGAACTGAGCAAGTGGAGAGACGTTCGTTCATCTAGCACCAAGGGAACGGGTTGCAGGAGACACTTTTTCTCTGCTTTCTCAGTCTGTTTCCTAGTGCCGGTTTGAAGTTCCTGCAGTTTTCACTGTAAAACCGAGTTGGAGCTACTACCTCCCCATATATATATATAGAATGGAGTTTGCAACTGAAAAGAAACTTTGTGGTTCCAACAAGCTAGGTGAAGGACGGCTTTCACACACAATTATCTCTCAGAACTGAGCAAGTGGAGAGACGTTCGTTCATCTAGCACCACGGGAACGGGTTGCAGGAGACACTTTTTCTCTGTTTTCTCAGTGAGTTTCCTAGTGCCGGTTTGAAGTTCCTGCAGTTTTCACTGTCAAACCGAGTTGGAGCTAGTACCTCCCCATATATATGTATGGAATGGGGTTTGCAACTGAAAAGAAACTTTGTGTTCCCAACAAGCAAGGTGAAGGACGGCTTTCACAGACACTTATCTCTCTGAACTGAGCAAGTGGAGAGACGTTCATTCACCTAGCACCAAGGGAACGGGTTGCAGGAGACACTTATTCTCTGCTTTCTCAGTCTGTTTCTTGTGCCGGTTTGAAGTTCCTGCAGTTTTCACTGTAAAACCGATTTGGAGCTAGTACCTCCCCATATATATATATAGAATGGTGTTGGCAACTGAAAAGAAACTTTGTGTTCCCAACAAGCTAGGTGAAGGACGGCTTTCACACACACTTTTCTCTCAGAACTGAGCAAGTGGAGAGACGTTCGTTCATCTAGCACCAAGGGAACGGGTTGCAGGAGACACTTTTTCTCTGCTTTCTCAGTCTGTTTCCTAGTGCCGGTTTGAAGTTCCTGCAGTTTTCACTGTCAAACCGAGTTGGAGCTAATACCTCCCCATATATATGCATGGAATTGAGTTTGCAACTGAAAAGAAACTTTGTGTTCCCAACAAGCTAGGTGAAGGACGGCTTTCACACACACTTATCTGTCAGAAGTTAGCAATTGGACAGACGTACGTTCATCTAGCACCAAGGGAACGGGTTGCAGGAGACACTTTTTCTCTGCTTTCTCAGTCTGTTTCCTAGTGCCGGTTTGAAGTTCCTGCAGTTTTCACTGTAAAACAGAGTTGGAGCTAGTACCTCCCCATATATATGTATGGAATGGAGTTTGCAACTGAAAAGAAACTTTGTGTTCCCAACAAGCTAGGTGAAGGACGGCTTTCACTCCCACATATCTCTCAGAACTGAGCAAGTGGAGAGACGTTCGTTCATCTAGCACCAAGGGAACGGGTTGCAGTAGACACTTTTTCTCTTCTTTCTCAGTCTGTTTCCTAGTGCCGGTTTGAAGTTCCTGCAGTTTTCACTGTCAAACCGAGTTGGAGCTAGTACCTCCCCATATATATGTATGGAATGGAGTTTGCAACTGAAAAGAAACTTTGTGTTCCCAACAAGCTAGGTGAAGGACGGCTTTCACACACAATTAACTCTCAGAACTGAGCAAGAGGAGAGACGTTCGTTCATCTAGCATCAAGGGAACGGGTTGCAGGAGACACTTTTTCTCTGCTTTCTCAGTCTGTTTCCTAGTGCCGGTTTGAAGTTCCTGCAGTTTTCACTGTAAAACCGATTTGGAGCTAGTACCTCCCCATATATATATATAGAATGGGGTTTGCAACTGAAAAGAAACTTTGTGTTCCCAACAACCTAGGTGAAGGACGGCTTTCACACACACTTATCTCTCAGAACTGAGCAAGTGGAGAGACGTTCGTTCATCTAGCACCAAGGGAACGGGTTGCAGGAGAAATTTTTTCTCTGCTTTCTCAGTATGTTTCCTAGTGCCGCTTTGAAGTTCCTGCAGTTTTCACTGTCAAACCGTGTTGGAGCTAGTACCTACCCATATATATGTATGGAATGCAGTTAGCAACTGCAAAGAAACTTTGTGTTCCCAACAAGCTAGTTGAAGGACGGCTTTCACACACTCTTATCTCTCAGAACTTAGCAATTGGAGAGACGTTCGTTCATCTAGCACCAAGGGAACGGGTTACAGGAGACACTTTTTCTCTGCTTTCTCAGTCTGTTTCCTAGTGCCGGTTTGAAGTTCCTGCAGTTTTAACTGTAAAACCGAGCTGGAGCTAGTACCTCCCCATATATATGTATGGATTGGAGTTTGCAACTGAAAAGAAACTTTGTTTTCCCAACAAGCTAGGTGAAGGACGGCTTTCACACACACTTATCTCTCAGAACTGAGCAAGTGGAGAGACGTTCGTTCATGTAGCACCAAGGGAACGCTTTGCAGGAGTCACTTTTTCTCTTCTTTCTCAGTCTGTTTCCTAGTGCCGGTTTGAAATTCCTGCAGTTTTCACTGTAAAACCGATTTGGAGCTTCTACCTTCCCATATATATGTATGGAATGGAGTTTGCAACTGAAAAGAAACTTTGTGTTCCCAACAAGCTAGGTGAAGGACGGCTTTCACACACACTTATCTCTCAGAACTGAGCTAGTTGAGAGACGTTCGTTCATCTAGCACCAAGGGAACGGGTTGCAGGAGTCACTTTTTCTCTGCTTTCTCAGTCTGTTTCCTAGTGCCGGTTTGAAGTTCCTGCAGTTTTCACTGTAAAACAGAGTTGGAGCTACTACCTCCCCATATATATTTATGGAATGGAGTTTGCAACTGAAAAGAAACATTGTGTTCCCAACTAGCTAGGTGAAGGACGGCATTCACACACACTTATCTCTCAGAACTGCGCAAGTGGAGAGACGTTAGTTCATCTAGCACCAAAGAAACGGGTTGCAGGAGACACTTTTCTCTGCTTTCTCAGTCTGTTTCCATGTGCCGGTTTGAAGTTCCTGCAGTTTTCACTGTTAAACCGAGTTGGAGCTACTACCTACCCATATATATGTATTAAATGGAGTTTGCTACTGAAAAGAAACTTTGTGTTCCCAACAAGCTAGGTGAAGGACGGCTTTCACACACAATTAACTCTCAGAACTGAGCAAGTGGAGAGACGTTCGTTCATCTAGCATCAAGGGAACGGGTTGCAGGGGACACTTTTTCTCTGCTTTCTCAGTCTGTTTCCTAGTGCCGGTTTGATCTTCCTGCAGTTTTCACTGTAAAACCGATTTGGAGCTAGTACCTCCCCATATATATATATAGAATGGGGTTTGCAACTGAAAAGAAACTTTGTGTTCCCAACAAGCTAGGTGAAGAACGGTTTTCACACACACTTATCTCTCAGAACTGAGCAAGTGGAGAGACGTTCGTTCATCTAGCACCAAGGGAACGGATTGCAGGAGACACTTCCTCTCTGCTTTCTCAGTCTGTTTCCTAGTGCCGGTTTGAAGTTCCTGCAGTTTTCACTGTAAAACCGATTTGGAGCTTGTACCTCCCCATATATATGTATTGATTGGAGTTTGCAAATGAAAAGAAACTTTGTGTTCCCAACAAGCTAGGTGAAGGACGGCTTTCACAAACACTTATCTCTCAGAACTGAGCAATTGGAGAGATGTTCGTTCATCTAGCACCAAGGAAACGGGTTGCAGGAGACACTTTTTCTCTGATTTCTCAGTCTGTTTCCTAGTGCCGGTTTGAAGTTCCTGCAGTTTTCACTGTAAAACAGAGTTGGAGTTAGTACCAACCCTTATATATGTATGGAATGGAGTTTGCAACTTAAAAGAAACTATGTGTTCCCAACAAGCTAGGTGAAGGACGGCTTTCACACACACTTATCTCTCAGAACTGAGCAAGTGGAGAGACGTTCGTTCATCTAGCACCAAGGGAACGGGTTGCAGGAGTCACATTTTCTCTGCTTTCTCAGTCTGTTTCCTAGTGCCGGTTTGAAGTTCCTGCTGTTTTCACTGTCAAACCGAGTTGGAGCTAGTACCTCCCCATATATATGTATGGAATGGGGTTTGCAACTGAAAAGAAACTTTGTTTTCCCAACAAGCTAGGTGAAGGACGGCTTTCACACATAGTTATCTCTCTGAACTGAGCAAGTGGAGAGACGTTCATTCATCTATCACCAAGGGAACGGGTTGCAGGGGACACTTATTCTCTGCTTTCTCAGTCTGTTTCCTAGTGCCGGTTTGAAGTTCCTGCAGTTTTCACTGTAAAACCGAGTTGGAGCTAGTACCTCCCCATATATATATATAGAATGGAGTTTGCAACTGAAAAGAAACTTTGTGTTCCCAACAAGCTATGTGATGGACGGCTTTCACACATACTTATCTCTCTGAACTGAGCAAGTGGAGAGACGTTCATTCATCTATCACCAAGGGAACGGGTTGCAGGAGACACTTATTCTCTGCTTTCTCAGTCTGTTTCCTAGTGCCGGTTTGAAGTTCCTGCAGTTTTCACTGTAAAACCGTGTTGGAGCTAGTACCTCCCCATATAAATGCATGGAATTGAGTTTGCAACTGAAAAGAAACTTTGTGTTCCCAACAAGCTAGGTGAAGGACGGCTTTCACACACACTTATCTCTCAGAATTGAGCAAGTGGAAGGACCTTCGTTCATCTAGCACCAAGGGTACGGGTTGCAGGAGAAACTTTTTCTCTGCTTTCTCAGTCTGTTTCCTAGTGCCGGTTTGAAGTTCCTGCAGTTTTCACTGTAAAACAGAGTTGGAGCTAGTACCTCCCCATATATATCTATGGAATGCAGTTAGCAACTGAAAGGAAACTTTGTGTTCCCAACAACCTAGGTGAAGGACGGCTTTCACACACACTTATCTCTCAGAACTGAGCAAGTGGAGAGACGTTCGTTCATCTAGCAACAAGGGAACGGGTAGCAGGAGAAATTTTTTCTCTGCTTTCTCAGTATGTTTCCTAGTGCCGCTTTGAAGTTCCTGCAGTTTTCACTGTCAAACCGTGTTGGAGCTAGTACCTCCCCATATATATGTATGGAATGCAGTTAGCAACTGCAAGGAAACTTTGTGTTCCCAACAAGCTAGTTGAAGGACGGCTTTCACACACTCTTATCTCTCAGAACTTAGCAATTGGAGAGACGTTCGTTCATCTAGCACCAAGGGAACGGGTTGCAGTTGACACTTTTTCTCTGCTTTCTCAGTCTGTTTCCTAGTGCCGGTTTGAAGTTCCTGCAGTTTTCACTGTAAAACCGAGTTGGAGCTTGTACCTCCCCATATATATGTATGGATTGGAGTTTGCAACTGAAAAGAAACTTTGTTTTCCCAACAAGATAGGTGAAGGACGGCTTTCACACACACTTATCTCTCAGAACTGAGCAAGTGGAGAGACGTTCGTTCATCTAGCACCAAGGGAACGGGTTGCAGGAGACACTTTTTCTCTGTTTTCTCAGTGTGTTTCCTTGTGCCGGTTTGAAGTTCCTGCAGTTTTCACTGTCAAACCGAGTTGGAGCTAGTACCTCCCCATATATATGTATGGAATGGGGTTTGCAACTGAAAAGAAACTTTGTGTTCCCAACAAGCAAGGTGAAGGACGGCTTTCACACACACTTATCTCTCTGAACTGAGCAAGTGGAGAGACGTTCATTCACCTAGCACCAAGGGAACGGGTTGCAGGAGACACTTATTCTCTGCTTTCTCAGTCTGTTTCTTGTGCCGGTTTGAAGTTCCTGCAGTTTTCACTGTAAAACCGATTTGGAGCTAGTACCTCCCCATACATATATATAGAATGGAGTTGGCAACTGAAAAGAAACTTTGTGTTCCCAACAAGCTAGGTGAAGGACGGCTTTCACACACACTTTTCTCTCAGAACTGAGCAAGTGGAGAGACGTTCGTTCATCTAGCACCAAGGGAACGGGTTGCAGGAGACACTTTTCTCTGCTTTCTCAGTCTGTTTCCTAGTGCCGGTTTGAATTTCCTGCAGTTTTCACTGTAAAACAGAGTTGGAGCTAGTACCTCCCCATATATATGTATGGAATGGAGTTTGCAACTGAAAAGAAACTTTGTGTTCCCAACAAGCTAGGTGAAGGACGGCTTTCACTCCCACTTATCTCTCAGAACTGAGCAAGTGGAGAGACGTTCGTTCATCTAGCACCAAGGGAACGGGTTGCAGGAGACACTTTTTCTCTGCTTTCTCAGTCTGTTTCCTAGTGCCGGTTTGAAGTTCCTGCAGTTTTCACTGTAAAACCGAGTTGGAGCTTGTACCTCCCCATATATATGTATAGAATGGATTTTGCAACTGAAAAGAAACTTTGTGTTCCCAAGAAGCTAGGTGAAGGACGGCTTTCACACACAATTATCTCTCAGAACTGAGCAAGTGGAGAGACGTTCGTTCATCTAGCACCAAGGGAACGGTTTGCAGGAGACACTATTTCTCTGCTTTCTCAGTCTGTTTCCTAGTGCCGGTTTGAAGTTCCTGCAGTTTTCACTGTAAAATCGAGTTGGAGCTACAACCTCCCCATATATATGTATGGATTGGAGTTTGCAACTGAAAAGAAACTTTGTGTTCCCAACAAGCTAGGTGAAGGACGGCTTTCAAACTCACATATCTCTCAGAACTGAGCAATTGGAGAGACGTTCGTTCATCTAGCACCAAGGGAACGGGTTGCAGGAGACACTTTTTCTCTGCTTTCTCAGTCTGTTTACTAGTGCCAGTTTGATGTTCCAGCAATTTTCACTGTAAAACAGATTTGGAGCTTGTACCTCCCTATATATATGTATGGAATGGAGTTTGCAACTGAATAGAAACTTTGTGTTCCCAACAAGCTAGGTGAAGGACGGCTTTCACACACACTTATCTCTCAGAACTGAGCAAGTGGAGAGACGTTCGTTCATCTAGCACCAAGGGAACGGGTTGCAGGAGACACTTTTTCTCTGCTTTCTCAGTCTGTTTCCTAGTGCCGGTTTGAAGTTCCTGCAGTTTTCACTGTCAAACCGAGTTGGAGATAGTACCTCCCCATATATATGTATGGACTGGAGTTTGCAACTGAAAAGAAACTTTGTGTTCACAACAAGCTTGGTGAATGACGGCTTTCAAACTCACATATCTCACAGAACTGAGCAATTGGAGAGGCGTTCGTTCATCTAGCACTAAGGGAACGGGTTGCAGGAGACACTTTTTCTCTGCTTTCTCAGTCTGTTTCCTAGTGCCGCTTTGAAGTTCCTGCAGTTTTCACTTTAAAATCGAGTTGGAGCTTGTACCTCCCCATATATATGTATGGAATGGAGTTTGCAGCTGAAAAGAAACTTTGTGTTCCCAACAAGCTAGGTGAAGTATGGCTTTCACACACACTTATCTCTCAGAACTGAGCAAGTGGAGAGACGTTCGTTCATCTAGCACCAAGGGAACGGGTTGCAGGAGACACTTTTTCTCTGCTTTCTCAGTCTGTTTCCTAGTGCCGGTT
This sequence comes from Camelus bactrianus, assembly GCF_048773025.1. NCBI lineage: Eukaryota > Metazoa > Chordata > Mammalia > Artiodactyla > Camelidae > Camelus > Camelus bactrianus. The sequence continues at coordinate 99,815,561 of NC_133544.1, forward strand.
TGATGTTCCTTCAGTTTTCACTGTAAAACCGAGTTGGAGCTAGTACCTCCCCATATATATGTATGGAATGGAGTTTGCAACTGAAAAGAAACTTTGTGTTCCCATCAAGCTAGGTGAAGGACGGCTTTCACACACACTTATCTCTCAGAACTGAGCAAGTGGAGAGACGTTCGTTCATCTAGCACCAAGTGAACGGGTTGCAGGAGACACTTTTTCTCTGCTTTCTCAGTTTGTTTCCTAGTGCCGGTTTGAACTTCCTGCAGTTTTCACTGTAAAACCGAGTTGGAGCTAGTACCTCCCCATATATATGTATGGAATGGAGTTTGCAACTGAAAAGAAACTTTGTGTTCACAACAAGCTAGGTGAATGACGGCTTTCAAACTCACATATCTCTCAGAACTGAGCAATTGGAGAGACGTTCGTTCATCTAGCACCAAGGGAACGGGTTGCAGGAGACACTTTTTCTCTGCTCTCTCAGTCTGTTTACTAGTGCCAGTTTGATGTTCCAGCAATTTTCACTGTAAAACCGATTTGGAGCTTGTACCTCCCTATATATATGTATGGAATGGAGTTTGCAACTGAATAGAAACTTTGTGTTCCCAACAAGCTAGGTGAAGGACGGCTTTCACACACACTTATCTCTCAGAACTGAGCAAGTGGCGAGACGTTCGTTCATCTAGCACCAAGGGAACGGGTTGCAGGAGACACTTTTTCTCTGCTTTCTCAGTCTGTTTCCTAGTGCCGGTTTGAAGTTCCTGCAGTTTTCACTGTAAAACCGAGTTGGAGCTAGTACCTCCCCATATATATGTATGGAATGGAGTTTGCTACTGAAAAGAAACTTTGTGTTCCCAACAAGCTAGGTGAAGGACGGCTTTCACACACACTTATCTCTCAGAACTGAGCAAGTGGAGAGACGTTCGTTCATCTAGCACCAAGGGAACAGGTTGCAGGAGACACTTTTTCTCTGCTTTCTCATTCTGTTTCTTAGTGCCGGTTTGAAGTTCCTGCAGTTTTCACTGTAAAACCGAGTTGGAGCTAGTACCTCCCCATATATATGCATGGAATGGAGTTTGCTACTGAAAAGAAACTTTGTGTTCCCAACAAGCTAGGTGAAGGACGGCTTTCACACACACTTATCTCTCAGAACTGAGCAAGTGGAGAAACGTTCGTTCATCTAGCACCAAGGGAACGGATTGCAAGAGACACTATTTCTCTGCTTTCTCAGTCTGTTTCCTAGTGCCGGTTTGAAGTTCCTGCAGTTTTCACTGTCAAACCGAGTTGGAGCTAGTACCTCCCCATATATATGTATGGAATGGAGTTTGCAACTGAAAAGAAACTTTGTGTTCCCAACAAGCTAGGTGAAGGACGGCTTTCACACACACTTATCTCTCAGAACTGAGCAAGTGGAGAGACGTTCGTTCATCTAGCACCAAGGGAACAGGTTGCAGGAGACACTTTTTCTCTGCTTTCTCAGTCTGTTTCCTAGTTCCGGTTTGAAGTTCCTGCAGTTTTCACTGTCAAACCGAGTTGGAGCTAGTACCTCCCCATATATATTTAAGGAATGGAGTTTGCAACTGAAAAGAAACTTTGTCTTCCCAACAAGCTAGATGAAGGACGGCTTTCACACACACTTACCTCTCAGAACTGAGCAAGTGGAGAGACGTTCGTTCATCTAGCACCAAGGGAACGGGTTGCAGGAGACACTTTTTCTCTGCTTTCTCAGTCTGTTTCCTAGTGCCGGTTTGAAGTTCCTGCAGTTTTCACAGTCAAACCGAGTTGGAGCTAGTACCTCCCCGTATATATGTATGGAATGGAGTTTGCAACTGAAAAGAAACTTTGTGTTCCCAACAAGCTAATTGAAGGATGGCTTTGACACACACTTATCTCTCAGAACTGAGCAAGTGGAGAGACGTTCGTTCATCTAGCACCAAGGGAATGGGTTGCAGGAGACACTTTTTCTCTGCTATCTCAGTCTGTTTCCTAGTGCCGGCTTGAAGTTCCTGCAGTTTTCACTGAAAAACCGAGTTGGAGCTAGTACCTCCCCATATATATGTATGGACTGGAGTTTGCAACTGAAAAGAAACTTTGTGTTCCCAACAAGCTAGGTGAAGGACGGCTTTCACACACAGTTATCTCTCAGAACTGAGCATGTGGAGAGACGTTCGTTCATCTAGCACCAAGGGAACGTGTTGCAGGAGACACTTTTTCTCTGGATTCTCATTCTGTTTCCTAGTGCCGGTTTGAAGTTCCTGCAGTTTTCACTGTAAAATCGAGTTGAAGTTAGTACCTCCCCATATATATGTATGGAATGGAGTTTGCAACTGAAAAGAAACTTTGTGTTCCCAACAAGCTAGGTGAAGGACGGCTTTCACACACACTAATCTCTCAGAACTGAGCAAGTGTAGAGACGTTCGTTCATCTAGCACCAAGGGAACGGGTTGCAGGAGCCAATTTTTCTCTGCTTTCTCAGACTGTTTCCTAGTGCCGGTTTGAAGTTCCTGCATTTTTCACTGTAAAACCGAGTTGGAACTAGTATCTCCCCATATATATGCATGGAATGGAGTTTGAAACTGAATAGAAACTTTTTTTCACAACAATCTAGGTGAAGGACGGCTTTCACACACACTTATCTCTCAGAACTGAGCAAGTGGAGAGACGTTCGTTCATCTAGCACCAAGGGAACGGGTTGCAGGAGACACTTTTTCTCTGCTTTCTCAGTCTGTTTCCTAGTGCCAGTTTGATGTTCCTTCAGTTTTCACTGTAAAACCGAGTTGGAGCTAGTACCTCCCCATATATATGTATGGAATGGAGTTTGCAACTGAAAAGAAACTTTGTGTTCCCAACAAGCTAGGTGAAGGACGGCTTTCACACACACTTATTTCTCAGAACTGAGCAAGTGTAGAGACGTTCGTTCATCTAGCACCAAGGGAACGGGTTGCAGGAGACACTTTTTCTCTGCTTTCTCAGTCTGTTTCCTAGTGCCGGTTTGAAGTTCCTGCAGTTTTCACTGTCAAACCGAGTTGGAGATAGTACCTCCCCATATATATGTATGGACTGGAGTTTGCAACTGAAAAGAAACTTTGTGTTCCCAACAAGCTAGGTGAATGACGGCTTTCAAACTCACATATCTCTCAGAACTGAGCAATTGGAGAGGCGTTCGTTCATCTAGCACCAAGGGAACGGGTTGCAGGAGACACTTTTTCTCTGCTTTCTCAGTCTGTTTCCTAGTGTCGGTTTGAAGTTCCTGAAGTTTTCACTGTAAAATCGAGTTGAAGTTAGTACCTCCCCATATATATGTATGGAATGGAGTTTGCAACTGAAAAGAAACTTTGTGTTCCCAACAAGCTAGGTGAAGGACGGCTTTCACACACACTAATCTCTCAGAACTGAGCAAGTGTAGAGACGTTCGTTCATCTAGCACCAAGGGAACGGGTTGCAGGAGCCAATTTTTCTCTGCTTTCTCAGACTGTTTCCTAGTGCCGGTTTGAAGTTCCTGCAGTTTTCACTGTAAAACCGAGTTGAAACTACTATCTCCCCATATATATGCATGGAATGGAGTTTGCAACTGAATAGAAACTTTGTTTTCACAACAATCTAGGTGAAGGACGGCTTTCACACACACTTATCTCTCAGAACTGAGCAAGTGGAGAGACGTTCGTTCATCTAGCACCAAGGGAACGGGTTGCTGGAGACACTTTTTCTCTGCTTTCTCAGTCTGTTTCCTAGTGCCGGTTTGATGTTCCTTCAGTTTTCACTGTAAAACCGAGTTGGAGCTAGTACCTCCCCATATATATGTATGGAATGGAGTTTGCAACTGAAAAGAAACTTTGTGTTCCCAACAAGCTAATTGAAGTATGGCTTTCACACACACTTATCTCTCAGAACTGAGCTAGTGGAGAGACGTTCGTTCATCTAGCACCAAGGGAACGGGTTGCAGGAGACACTTTTTCTCTGCTTTCTCAGTCTGTTTCCTAGTGCCGGTTTGAAGTTCCTGCAGTTTTCACTGTCAAACCGAGTTGGAGATAGTACCTCTCCATATATATGTATGGACTGGAGTTTGCAACTGAAAAGAAACTTTGTGTTCCCAGCAAGCTAGGTGAATGACGGCTTTCAAACTCACATATCTCACAGAACTGAGCAATTGGAGAGGCGTTCGTTCATCTAGCACCAAGGGAACGGGTTGCAGGAGACACTTTTTCTCTGCTTTCTCAGTCTGTTTCCTTGTGCCGCTTTGAAGTTCCTGCAGTTTTCACTTTAAAACCGAGTTGGAGCTTGTACCTCCCCATATATATGTATGGAATGGAGTTTGCAGCTGAAAAGAAACTTTGTGTTCCCAACAAGCTAGGTGAAGTATGGCTTTCACACACACTTATCTCTCAGAACTGAGCAAGTGGAGAGACGTTCGTTCATCTAGCACCAAGGGAACGGGTTGCAGGAGACACTTTTTCTCTGCTTTCTCAGTCTGTTTCCTAGTGCCGGTTTGATGTTTCTTCAGTTTTCACTGTAAAACCGAGATGGAGCTAGTACCTCCCCATATATATGTATGGAAAGGAGTTTGCAACTGAAAAGAAACTTTGTGTTCCCAACAAGCTAGGTGAAGGACGGCTTTCACACACACTTATCTCTCAGAACTGAGCAAGTGGAGAGACGTTCGTTCATCTAGCACCAAGGGAACGGGTTGCAGGAGACACTTTTTCTCTGCTTTCTCAGTTTGTTTCCTAGTGCCGGTTTGAAGTTCCTGCAGTTTTCACTGTAAAACCGAGTTGGAGCTAGTACCTCCCCATATATATGTATGGAATGGAGTTTGCAACTGAAAAGAAACTTTGTGTTCACAACAAGCTAGGTGAATGACGGCTTTCAAACTCACATATCTCTCAGAACTGAGCAATTGGAGAGACGTTCGTTCATCTAGCACCAAGGGAACGGGTTGCAGGAGACACTTTTTCTCTGCTTTCTCAGTCTGTTTACTAGTGCCAGTTTGATGTTCCAGCAATTTTCACTGTAAAACCGATTTGGAGCTTGTACCTCCCTATATATATGTATGGAATGGAGTTTGCAACTGAATAGAAACTTTGTGTTCCCAACAAGCTAGGTGAAGGACTGCTTTCACACACACTTATCTCTCAGAACTGAGCATGTGGAGAGACGTTCGTTCATCTAGCACCAAGGGAACGGGTTGCAGGAGACACTTTTTCTCTGCTTTCTCAGTCTGTTTCCTAGTGCCGGTTTGAAGTTCCTGCAGTTTTCACTGTCAAACCGAGTTGGAGATAGTACCTCCCCATATATATGTATGGACTGGAGTTTGCAACTGAAAAGAAACTTTGTGTTCACAACAAGCTTGGTGAATGACGGCTTTCAAACTCACATATCTCACAGAACTGAGCAATTGGAGAGGCGTTCGTTCATCTAGCACTAAGGGAACGGGTTGCAGGAGACACTTTTTCTCTGCTTTCTCAGTCTGTTTCCTAGTGCCGCTTTGAAGTTCCTGCAGTTTTCACTTTAAAATCGAGTTGGAGCTTGTACCTCCCCATATATATGTATGGAATGGAGTTTGCAGCTGAAAAGAAACTTTGTGTTCCCAACAAGCTAGGTGAAGTATGGCTTTCACACACACTTATCTCTCAGAACTGAGCAAGTGGAGAGACGTTCGTTCATCTAGCACCAAGGGAACGGGTTGCAGGAGACACTTTTTCTCTGCTTTCTCAGTCTGTTTCCTAGTGCCGGTTTGATGTTCCTTCAGTTTTCACTGTAAAACCGAGTTGGAGCTAGTACCTCCCCATATATATGTATGGAATGGAGTTTGCAACTGAAAAGAAACTTTGTGTTCCCATCAAGCTAGGTGAAGGACGGCTTTCACACACACTTATCTCTCAGAACTGAGCAAGTGGAGAGACGTTCGTTCATCTAGCACCAAGTGAACGGGTTGCAGGAGACACTTTTTCTCTGCTTTCTCAGTTTGTTTCCTAGTGCCGGTTTGAACTTCCTGCAGTTTTCACTGTAAAACCGAGTTGGAGCTAGTACCTCCCCATATATATGTATGGAATGGAGTTTGCAACTGAAAAGAAACTTTGTGTTCACAACAAGCTAGGTGAATGACGGCTTTCAAACTCACATATCTCTCAGAACTGAGCAATTGGAGAGACGTTCGTTCATCTAGCACCAAGGGAACGGGTTGCAGGAGACACTTTTTCTCTGCTCTCTCAGTCTGTTTACTAGTGCCAGTTTGATGTTCCAGCAATTTTCACTGTAAAACCGATTTGGAGCTTGTACCTCCCTATATATATGTATGGAATGGAGTTTGCAACTGAATAGAAACTTTGTGTTCCCAACAAGCTAGGTGAAGGACGGCTTTCACACACACTTATCTCTCAGAACTGAGCAAGTGGCGAGACGTTCGTTCATCTAGCACCAAGGGAACGGGTTGCAGGAGACACTTTTTCTCTGCTTTCTCAGTCTGTTTCCTAGTGCCGGTTTGAAGTTCCTGCAGTTTTCACTGTAAAACCGAGTTGGAGCTAGTACCTCCCCATATATATGTATGGAATGGAGTTTGCTACTGAAAAGAAACTTTGTGTTCCCAACAAGCTAGGTGAAGGACGGCTTTCACACACACTTATCTCTCAGAACTGAGCAAGTGGAGAGACGTTCGTTCATCTAGCACCAAGGGAACAGGTTGCAGGAGACACTTTTTCTCTGCTTTCTCATTCTGTTTCTTAGTGCCGGTTTGAAGTTCCTGCAGTTTTCACTGTAAAACCGAGTTGGAGCTAGTACCTCCCCATATATATGCATGGAATGGAGTTTGCTACTGAAAAGAAACTTTGTGTTCCCAACAAGCTAGGTGAAGGACGGCTTTCACACACACTTATCTCTCAGAACTGAGCAAGTGGAGAAACGTTCGTTCATCTAGCACCAAGGGAACGGATTGCAAGAGACACTATTTCTCTGCTTTCTCAGTCTGTTTCCTAGTGCCGGTTTGAAGTTCCTGCAGTTTTCACTGTCAAACCGAGTTGGAGCTAGTACCTCCCCATATATATGTATGGAATGGAGTTTGCAACTGAAAAGAAACTTTGTGTTCCCAACAAGCTAGGTGAAGGACGGCTTTCACACACACTTATCTCTCAGAACTGAGCAAGTGGAGAGACGTTCGTTCATCTAGCACCAAGGGAACAGGTTGCAGGAGACACTTTTTCTCTGCTTTCTCAGTCTGTTTCCTAGTTCCGGTTTGAAGTTCCTGCAGTTTTCACTGTCAAACCGAGTTGGAGCTAGTACCTCCCCATATATATTTAAGGAATGGAGTTTGCAACTGAAAAGAAACTTTGTCTTCCCAACAAGCTAGATGAAGGACGGCTTTCACACACACTTACCTCTCAGAACTGAGCAAGTGGAGAGACGTTCGTTCATCTAGCACCAAGGGAACGGGTTGCAGGAGACACTTTTTCTCTGCTTTCTCAGTCTGTTTCCTAGTGCCGGTTTGAAGTTCCTGCAGTTTTCACAGTCAAACCGAGTTGGAGCTAGTACCTCCCCGTATATATGTATGGAATGGAGTTTGCAACTGAAAAGAAACTTTGTGTTCCCAACAAGCTAATTGAAGGATGGCTTTGACACACACTTATCTCTCAGAACTGAGCAAGTGGAGAGACGTTCGTTCATCTAGCACCAAGGGAATGGGTTGCAGGAGACACTTTTTCTCTGCTATCTCAGTCTGTTTCCTAGTGCCGGCTTGAAGTTCCTGCAGTTTTCACTGAAAAACCGAGTTGGAGCTAGTACCTCCCCATATATATGTATGGACTGGAGTTTGCAACTGAAAAGAAACTTTGTGTTCCCAACAAGCTAGGTGAAGGACGGCTTTCACACACAGTTATCTCTCAGAACTGAGCATGTGGAGAGACGTTCGTTCATCTAGCACCAAGGGAACGTGTTGCAGGAGACACTTTTTCTCTGGATTCTCATTCTGTTTCCTAGTGCCGGTTTGAAGTTCCTGCAGTTTTCACTGTAAAATCGAGTTGAAGTTAGTACCTCCCCATATATATGTATGGAATGGAGTTTGCAACTGAAAAGAAACTTTGTGTTCCCAACAAGCTAGGTGAAGGACGGCTTTCACACACACTAATCTCTCAGAACTGAGCAAGTGTAGAGACGTTCGTTCATCTAGCACCAAGGGAACGGGTTGCAGGAGCCAATTTTTCTCTGCTTTCTCAGACTGTTTCCTAGTGCCGGTTTGAAGTTCCTGCATTTTTCACTGTAAAACCGAGTTGGAACTAGTATCTCCCCATATATATGCATGGAATGGAGTTTGAAACTGAATAGAAACTTTTTTTCACAACAATCTAGGTGAAGGACGGCTTTCACACACACTTATCTCTCAGAACTGAGCAAGTGGAGAGACGTTCGTTCATCTAGCACCAAGGGAACGGGTTGCAGGAGACACTTTTTCTCTGCTTTCTCAGTCTGTTTCCTAGTGCCAGTTTGATGTTCCTTCAGTTTTCACTGTAAAACCGAGTTGGAGCTAGTACCTCCCCATATATATGTATGGAATGGAGTTTGCAACTGAAAAGAAACTTTGTGTTCCCAACAAGCTAGGTGAAGGACGGCTTTCACACACACTTATTTCTCAGAACTGAGCAAGTGTAGAGACGTTCGTTCATCTAGCACCAAGGGAACGGGTTGCAGGAGACACTTTTTCTCTGCTTTCTCAGTCTGTTTCCTAGTGCCGGTTTGAAGTTCCTGCAGTTTTCACTGTCAAACCGAGTTGGAGATAGTACCTCCCCATATATATGTATGGACTGGAGTTTGCAACTGAAAAGAAACTTTGTGTTCCCAACAAGCTAGGTGAATGACGGCTTTCAAACTCACATATCTCTCAGAACTGAGCAATTGGAGAGGCGTTCGTTCATCTAGCACCAAGGGAACGGGTTGCAGGAGACACTTTTTCTCTGCTTTCTCAGTCTGTTTCCTAGTGTCGGTTTGAAGTTCCTGAAGTTTTCACTGTAAAATCGAGTTGAAGTTAGTACCTCCCCATATATATGTATGGAATGGAGTTTGCAACTGAAAAGAAACTTTGTGTTCCCAACAAGCTAGGTGAAGGACGGCTTTCACACACACTAATCTCTCAGAACTGAGCAAGTGTAGAGACGTTCGTTCATCTAGCACCAAGGGAACGGGTTGCAGGAGCCAATTTTTCTCTGCTTTCTCAGACTGTTTCCTAGTGCCGGTTTGAAGTTCCTGCAGTTTTCACTGTAAAACCGAGTTGAAACTACTATCTCCCCATATATATGCATGGAATGGAGTTTGCAACTGAATAGAAACTTTGTTTTCACAACAATCTAGGTGAAGGACGGCTTTCACACACACTTATCTCTCAGAACTGAGCAAGTGGAGAGACGTTCGTTCATCTAGCACCAAGGGAACGGGTTGCTGGAGACACTTTTTCTCTGCTTTCTCAGTCTGTTTCCTAGTGCCGGTTTGATGTTCCTTCAGTTTTCACTGTAAAACCGAGTTGGAGCTAGTACCTCCCCATATATATGTATGGAATGGAGTTTGCAACTGAAAAGAAACTTTGTGTTCCCAACAAGCTAATTGAAGTATGGCTTTCACACACACTTATCTCTCAGAACTGAGCTAGTGGAGAGACGTTCGTTCATCTAGCACCAAGGGAACGGGTTGCAGGAGACACTTTTTCTCTGCTTTCTCAGTCTGTTTCCTAGTGCCGGTTTGAAGTTCCTGCAGTTTTCACTGTCAAACCGAGTTGGAGATAGTACCTCTCCATATATATGTATGGACTGGAGTTTGCAACTGAAAAGAAACTTTGTGTTCCCAGCAAGCTAGGTGAATGACGGCTTTCAAACTCACATATCTCACAGAACTGAGCAATTGGAGAGGCGTTCGTTCATCTAGCACCAAGGGAACGGGTTGCAGGAGACACTTTTTCTCTGCTTTCTCAGTCTGTTTCCTTGTGCCGCTTTGAAGTTCCTGCAGTTTTCACTTTAAAACCGAGTTGGAGCTTGTACCTCCCCATATATATGTATGGAATGGAGTTTGCAGCTGAAAAGAAACTTTGTGTTCCCAACAAGCTAGGTGAAGTATGGCTTTCACACACACTTATCTCTCAGAACTGAGCAAGTGGAGAGACGTTCGTTCATCTAGCACCAAGGGAACGGGTTGCAGGAGACACTTTTTCTCTGCTTTCTCAGTCTGTTTCCTAGTGCCGGTTTGATGTTTCTTCAGTTTTCACTGTAAAACCGAGATGGAGCTAGTACCTCCCCATATATATGTATGGAAAGGAGTTTGCAACTGAAAAGAAACTTTGTGTTCCCAACAAGCTAGGTGAAGGACGGCTTTCACACACACTTATCTCTCAGAACTGAGCAAGTGGAGAGACGTTCGTTCATCTAGCACCAAGGGAACGGGTTGCAGGAGACACTTTTTCTCTGCTTTCTCAGTTTGTTTCCTAGTGCCGGTTTGAAGTTCCTGCAGTTTTCACTGTAAAACCGAGTTGGAGCTAGTACCTCCCCATATATATGTATGGAATGGAGTTTGCAACTGAAAAGAAACTTTGTGTTCACAACAAGCTAGGTGAATGACGGCTTTCAAACTCACATATCTCTCAGAACTGAGCAATTGGAGAGACGTTCGTTCATCTAGCACCAAGGGAACGGGTTGCAGGAGACACTTTTTCTCTGCTTTCTCAGTCTGTTTACTAGTGCCAGTTTGATGTTCCAGCAATTTTCACTGTAAAACCGATTTGGAGCTTGTACCTCCCTATATATATGTATGGAATGGAGTTTGCAACTGAATAGAAACTTTGTGTTCCCAACAAGCTAGGTGAAGGACTGCTTTCACACACACTTATCTCTCAGAACTGAGCATGTGGAGAGACGTTCGTTCATCTAGCACCAAGGGAACGGGTTGCAGGAGACACTTTTTCTCTGCTTTCTCAGTCTGTTTCCTAGTGCCGGTTTGAAGTTCCTGCAGTTTTCACTGTAAAACCGAGTTGGAGCTAGTACCTCCCCATATATATGCATGGAATGGGGTTTGCAACTGAAAAGAAACTTTGTGTTCCCAACAAGCTAGGTGAAGGACGGCTTTCACACACACTAATCTCTCAGAACTGAGCAAGTGTAGAGACGTTCGTTCATCTAGCACCAAGGGAACGGGTTGCAGGAGACAATTTTTCTTTGCTTTCTCAGTCTGTTTCCTAGTGCCGGTTTGAAGTTCCTGCAGTTTTCACTGTAAAACCGAGTTGGAACTAGTACCTCCCCATATATATGCATGGAATTGAGTTTGCAACTGAAAAGAAACTTTGTGTTCCCAACAAGCTAGGTGAAGGACGGCTTTCACACACACTTATCTCTCAGAAATTAGCAATTGGAGAGACGTTCGTTCATCTAGCACCAAGGGAACGGGTTGCAGGAGACACTTTTTCTCTGCTTTCTCAGTCTGTTTCCTAGTGCCGCTTTGAAGTTCCTGCAGTTTTCACTTTAAAACCGAGTTGGAGCTTGTACCTCCCCATATATATGTATGGAATGGAGTTTGCAGCTGAAAAGAAACTTTGTGTTCCCAAAAAGCTAGGTGAAGTATGGCTTTCACACACACTTATCTCTCAGAACTGAGCAAGTGGAGAGACGTTCGTTCATCTAGCACCAAGGGAACGGGTTGCAGGAGACACTTTTTCTCTGCTTTCTCAGTCTGTTTCCTAGTGCCGGTGTGATTTTCCTTCAGTTTTCACTGTAAAACCGAGTTGGAGCTAGTACCTCCCCATATATATGTATGGAATGGAGTTTGCAACTGAAAAGAAACTTTGTGTTCCCAACAAGCTAGGTGAAGGACGGCTTTCACACACACTTATCTCTCAGAACTGAGCAAGTGGAGAGACGTTCGTTCATCTAGCACCAAGGGAACGGGTTGCAGGAGACACTTTTTCTCTGCTTTCTCAGTCTGTTTCCTAGTGCCGGTTTGAAGTTCCTGCAGTTTTCACTGTAAAACCGAGTTGGAGCTTGTACCTCCCCATATATATGTATGGAATGGAGTTTGCTACTGAAAAGAAACTTTGTGTTCCCAACAAGGTAGGTGAAGGACGGCTTTCACACACACTTATCTCTCAGAACTGAGCAAGTGGAGAGACGTTCGTTCATCTAGCACCAAGGGAACGGGTTGCAGGAGACACTTTTTCTCTGCTTTCTCAGTCTGTTTCCTAGTGCCGGTTTGAAGTTCCTGCAGTTTTCACTGTAAAACCGAGTTGGAGCTAGTACCTCCCCATATATATGTATGGACTGGAGTTTGCAACTGAAAAGAAACTTTGTGTTCCCAACAAGCTAGGTGAAGGACGGCTTTCACACACACTTATCTCTCAGAACTGAGCAAGTGGAGAGACGATCGTTCATCTAGCACCAAGGGAACGGGTTGCAGGAGATACTTTTTCTCTGCTTTCTCAGTCTGTTTCCTAGTGCCGGTTTGAAGTTCCTGCAGTTTTCACAGTCAAACCGAGTTGGAGCTAGTACCTCCCCATATATATGTATGGACTGGAGTTTGCAACTGAAAAGAAACTTTGTGTTCCCAACAAGCTAGGTGAAGGACGGCTTTCACACACACTTATCTCTCAGAACTGAGCATGTGGAGAGACGTTCGTTCATCTAGCACCAAGGGAACGGGTTGCAGGAGACACTTTTTCTCTGCTTTCTCAGTCTGTTTCCTAGTGCCGGTTTGAAGTTCCTGCAGGTTTCACTGTCAAACCGAGTTGGAGCTAGTACCTCCCCATATATATGCATGGAATGGGGTTTGCAACTGAAAAGAATCTTTGTGTTCCCAACAAGCTAGGTGAAGGACGGCTTTCACACACACTTATCTCTCAGAAATGAGCAAGTGTAGAGACGTTCGTTCATCTAGCACCAAGGGAACGGGTTGCAGGAGACAATTTTTCTTTGCTTTCTCAGTCTGTTTCCTAGTGCCGGTTTGAAGTTCCTGCAGTTTTCACTGTAAAACCGAGTTGGAACTAGTACCTCCCCATATATATGCATGGAATTGTGTTTACAACTGAAAAGAAACTTTGTGTTCCCAACAAGCTAGGTGAAGGACGGCTTTCACACACACTTATCTCTCAGAAATTAGCAATTGGAGAGACGTTCGTTCATCTAGCACCAAGGGAACGGGTTGCAGGAGACAATTTTTCTCTGCTTTCTCAGTCTGTTTCCTAGTGCCGCTTTGAAGTTCCTGCAGTTTTCACTTTAAAACCGAGTTGGAGCTTGTACCTCCCCATATATATGTATGGAATGGAGTTTGCAGCTGAAAAGAAACTTTGTGTTCCCAAAAAGCTAGGTGAAGTATGGCTTTCACACACACATTTCTCTCAGAACTGAGCAAGTGGAGAGACGTTCGTTCATCTAGCACCAAGGGAACGGGTTGCAGGAGACACTTTTTCTCTGCTTTCTCAGTCTGTTTCCTAGTGCCGGTTTGATTTTCCTTCAGTTTTCACTGTAAAACCGAGTTGGAGCTAGTACCTCCCCATATATATGTATGGAATGGAGTTTGCAACTGAAAAGAAACTTTGTGTTCCCAACAAGCTAGGTGAAGGACGGCTTTCACACACACTTATCTCTCAGAACTGAGCAAGTGGAGAGACGTTCGTTCATCTAGCACCAAGGGAACGGGTTGCAGGAGACACTTTTTCTCTGCTTTCTCAGTCTGTTTCCTAGTGCCGGTTTGAAGTTCCTGCAGTTTTCACTGTAAAACCGAGTTGGAGCTAGTACCTCCCCATATATATGTATGGAATGGAGTTTGCTACTGAAAAGAAACTTTGTGTTCCCAACAAGCTAGGTGAAGTACGGCTTTCACACACACTTATCTCTCAGAACTGAGCAAGTGGAGAGACGTTCGTTCATCTAGCACCAAGGGAACGGGTTGCATGTGACACTTTTTCTCTGCTTTCTCAGTCTGTTTCCTACTGCCGTTTTGATGTTCCTTCAGTTTTCACTGTAAACCCGAGTTGGAGCTAGTACCTCCCCATATATATGTATGGAATGGAGTTTGCAACTGAAAAGAAACTTTGTGTTCCCAACAAGCTAGGTGAAGTACGGCTTTCACACACACTTATCTCTCAGAACTGAGCAAGTGGAGAGACGTTCGTTCATCTAGCACCAAGGGAATGGGTTGCAGGAGACACTTTTTCTCTGCTATCTCAGTCTGTTTCCTAGTGCCGGCTTGAAGTTCCTGCAGTTTTCACTGAAAAACCGAGTTGGAGCTAGTACCTCCCCATATATATGTATGGACTGGAGTTTGCAACTGAAAAGAAACTTTGTGTTCCCAACAAGCTAGGTGAAGGACGGCTTTCACACACAGTTATCTCTCAGAACTGAGCATGTGGAGAGACGTTCGTTCATCTAGCACCAAGGGAACGTGTTGCAGGAGACACTTTTTCTCTGGATTCTCATTCTGTTTCCTAGTGCCGGTTTGAAGTTCCTGCAGTTTTCACTGTAAAATCGAGTTGAAGTTAGTACCTCCCCATATATATGTATGGAATGGAGTTTGCAACTGAAAAGAAACTTTGTGTTCCCAACAAGCTAGGTGAAGGACGGCTTTCACACACACTAATCTCTCAGAACTGAGCAAGTGTAGAGACGTTCGTTCATCTAGCACCAAGGGAACGGGTTGCAGGAGCCAATTTTTCTCTGCTTTCTCAGACTGTTTCCTAGTGCCGGTTTGAAGTTCCTGCATTTTTCACTGTAAAACCGAGTTGGAACTAGTATCTCCCCATATATATGCATGGAATGGAGTTTGAAACTGAATAGAAACTTTTTTTCACAACAATCTAGGTGAAGGACGGCTTTCACACACACTTATCTCTCAGAACTGAGCAAGTGGAGAGACGTTCGTTCATCTAGCACCAAGGGAACGGGTTGCAGGAGACACTTTTTCTCTGCTTTCTCAGTCTGTTTCCTAGTGCCAGTTTGATGTTCCTTCAGTTTTCACTGTAAAACCGAGTTGGAGCTAGTACCTCCCCATATATATGTATGGAATGGAGTTTGCAACTGAAAAGAAACTTTGTGTTCCCAACAAGCTAGGTGAAGGACGGCTTTCACACACACTTATTTCTCAGAACTGAGCAAGTGTAGAGACGTTCGTTCATCTAGCACCAAGGGAACGGGTTGCAGGAGACACTTTTTCTCTGCTTTCTCAGTCTGTTTCCTAGTGCCGGTTTGAAGTTCCTGCAGTTTTCACTGTCAAACCGAGTTGGAGATAGTACCTCCCCATATATATGTATGGACTGGAGTTTGCAACTGAAAAGAAACTTTGTGTTCCCAACAAGCTAGGTGAATGACGGCTTTCAAACTCACATATCTCTCAGAACTGAGCAATTGGAGAGGCGTTCGTTCATCTAGCACCAAGGGAACGGGTTGCAGGAGACACTTTTTCTCTGCTTTCTCAGTCTGTTTCCTAGTGCCGGTTTGAAGTTCCTGAAGTTTTCACTGTAAAATCGAGTTGAAGTTAGTACCTCCCCATATATATGTATGGAATGGAGTTTGCAACTGAAAAGAAACTTTGTGTTCCCAACAAGCTAGGTGAAGGACGGCTTTCACACACACTAATCTCTCAGAACTGAGCAAGTGTAGAGACGTTCGTTCATCTAGCACCAAGGGAACGGGTTGCAGGAGCCAATTTTTCTCTGCTTTCTCAGACTGTTTCCTAGTGCCGGTTTGAAGTTCCTGCAGTTTTCACTGTAAAACCGAGTTGAAACTACTATCTCCCCATATATATGCATGGAATGGAGTTTGCAACTGAATAGAAACTTTGTTTTCACAACAATCTAGGTGAAGGACGGCTTTCACACACACTTATCTCTCAGAACTGAGCAAGTGGAGAGACGTTCGTTCATCTAGCACCAAGGGAACGGGTTGCTGGAGACACTTTTTCTCTGCTTTCTCAGTCTGTTTCCTAGTGCCGGTTTGATGTTCCTTCAGTTTTCACTGTAAAACCGAGTTGGAGCTAGTACCTCCCCATATATATGTATGGAATGGAGTTTGCAACTGAAAAGAAACTTTGTGTTCCCAACAAGCTAATTGAAGTATGGCTTTCACACACACTTATCTCTCAGAACTGAGCTAGTGGAGAGACGTTCGTTCATCTAGCACCAAGGGAACGGGTTGCAGGAGACACTTTTTCTCTGCTTTCTCAGTCTGTTTCCTAGTGCCGGTTTGATCTTCCTGCAGTTTTCACTGTAAAACCGATTTGGAGCTAGTACCTCCCCATATATATATATAGAATGGGGTTTGCAACTGAAAAGAAACTTTGTGTTCCCAACAAGCTAGGTGAAGAACGGTTTTCACACACACTTATCTCTCAGAACTGAGCAAGTGGAGAGACGTTCGTTCATCTAGCACCAAGGGAACGGATTGCAGGAGACACTTCCTCTCTGCTTTCTCAGTCTGTTTCCTAGTGCCGGTTTGAAGTTCCTGCAGTTTTCACTGTAAAACCGATTTGGAGCTTGTACCTCCCCATATATATGTATTGATTGGAGTTTGCAAATGAAAAGAAACTTTGTGTTCCCAACAAGCTAGGTGAAGGACGGCTTTCACAAACACTTATCTCTCAGAACTGAGCAATTGGAGAGATGTTCGTTCATCTAGCACCAAGGAAACGGGTTGCAGGAGACACTTTTTCTCTGATTTCTCAGTCTGTTTCCTAGTGCCGGTTTGAAGTTCCTGCAGTTTTCACTGTAAAACAGAGTTGGAGTTAGTACCAACCCTTATATATGTATGGAATGGAGTTTGCAACTTAAAAGAAACTATGTGTTCCCAACAAGCTAGGTGAAGGACGGCTTTCACACACACTTATCTCTCAGAACTGAGCAAGTGGAGAGACGTTCGTTCATCTAGCACCAAGGGAACGGGTTGCAGGAGTCACATTTTCTCTGCTTTCTCAGTCTGTTTCCTAGTGCCGGTTTGAAGTTCCTGCTGTTTTCACTGTCAAACCGAGTTGGAGCTAGTACCTCCCCATATATATGTATGGAATGGGGTTTGCAACTGAAAAGAAACTTTGTTTTCCCAACAAGCTAGGTGAAGGACGGCTTTCACACATACTTATCTCTCTGAACTGAGCAAGTGGAGAGACGTTCATTCATCTATCACCAAGGGAACGGGTTGCAGGGGACACTTATTCTCTGCTTTCTCAGTCTGTTTCCTAGTGCCGGTTTGAAGTTCCTGCAGTTTTCACTGTAAAACCGAGTTGGAGCTAGTACCTCCCCATATATATATATAGAATGGAGTTTGCAACTGAAAAGAAACTTTGTGTTCCCAACAAGCTATGTGATGGACGGCTTTCACACATACTTATCTCTCTGAACTGAGCAAGTGGAGAGACGTTCATTCATCTATCACCAAGGGAACGGGTTGCAGGAGACACTTATTCTCTGCTTTCTCAGTCTGTTTCCTAGTGCCGGTTTGAAGTTCCTGCAGTTTTCACTGTAAAACCGTGTTGGAGCTAGTACCTCCCCATATAAATGCATGGAATTGAGTTTGCAACTGAAAAGAAACTTTGTGTTCCCAACAAGCTAGGTGAAGGACGGCTTTCACACACACTTATCTCTCAGAATTGAGCAAGTGGAAGGACCTTCGTTCATCTAGCACCAAGGGTATGGGTTGCAGGAGAAACTTTTTCTCTGCTTTCTCAGTCTGTTTCCTAGTGCCGGTTTGAAGTTCCTGCAGTTTTCACAGTAAAACAGAGTTGGAGCTAGTACCTCCCCATATATATCTATGGAATGCAGTTAGCAACTGAAAAGAAACTTTGTGTTCCCAACAACCTAGGTGAAGGACGGCTTTCACACACACTTATCTCTCAGAACTGAGCAAGTGGAGAGACGTTCGTTCATCTAGCAACAAGGGAACGGGTAGCAGGAGAAATTTTTTCTCTGCTTTCTCAGTATGTTTCCTAGTGCCGCTTTGAAGTTCCTGCAGTTTTCACTGTCAAACCGTGTTGGAGCTAGTACCTCCCCATATATATGTATGGAATGCAGTTAGCAACTGCAAGGAAACTTTGTGTTCCCAACAAGCTAGTTGAAGGACGGCTTTCACACACTCTTATCTCTCAGAACTTAGCAATTGGAGAGACGTTCGTTCATCTAGCACCAAGGGAACGGGTTGCAGTTGACACTTTTTCTCTGCTTTCTCAGTCTGTTTCCTAGTGCCGGTTTGAAGTTCCTGCAGTTTTCACTGTAAAACCGAGTTGGAGCTTGTACCTCCCCATATATATGTATGGATTGGAGTTTGCAACTGAAAAGAAACTTTGTTTTCCCAACAAGATAGGTGAAGGACGGCTTTCACACACACTTATCTCTCAGAACTGAGCAAGTGGAGAGACGTTCGTTCATCTAGCACCAAGGGAACGGGTTGCAGGAGACACTTTTTCTCTGTTTTCTCAGTGTGTTTCCTTGTGCCGGTTTGAAGTTCCTGCAGTTTTCACTGTCAAACCGAGTTGGAGCTAGTACCTCCCCATATATATGTATGGAATGGGGTTTGCAACTGAAAAGAAACTTTGTGTTCCCAACAAGCAAGGTGAAGGACGGCTTTCACACACACTTATCTCTCTGAACTGAGCAAGTGGAGAGACGTTCATTCACCTAGCACCAAGGGAACGGGTTGCAGGAGACACTTATTCTCTGCTTTCTCAGTCTGTTTCTTGTGCCGGTTTGAATTTCCTGCAGTTTTCACTGTAAAACCGATTTGGAGCTAGTACCTCCCCATACATATATATAGAATGGAGTTGGCAACTGAAAAGAAACTTTGTGTTCCCAACAAGCTAGGTGAAGGACGGCTTTCACACACACTTTTCTCTCAGAACTGAGCAAGTGGAGAGACGTTCGTTCATCTAGCACCAAGGGAACGGGTTGCAGGAGACACTTTTCTCTGCTTTCTCAGTCTGTTTCCTAGTGCCGGTTTGAATTTCCTGCAGTTTTCACTGTAAAACAGAGTTGGAGCTAGTACCTCCCCATATATATGTATGGAATGGAGTTTGCAACTGAAAAGAAACTTTGTGTTCCCAACAAGCTAGGTGAAGGACGGCTTTCACTCCCACTTATCTCTCAGAACTGAGCAAGTGGAGAGACGTTCGTTCATCTAGCACCAAGGGAACGGGTTGCAGGAGACACTTTTTCTCTGCTTTCTCAGTCTGTTTCCTAGTGCCGGTTTGAAGTTCCTGCAGTTTTCACTGTAAAACCGAGTTGGAGCTTGTACCTCCCCATATATATGTATAGAATGGATTTTGCAACTGAAAAGAAACTTTGTGTTCCCAAGAAGCTAGGTGAAGGACGGCTTTCACACACAATTATCTCTCAGAACTGAGCAAGTGGAGAGACGTTCGTTCATCTAGCACCAAGGGAACGGTTTGCAGGAGACACTATTTCTCTGCTTTCTCAGTCTGTTTCCTAGTGCCGGTTTGAAGTTCCTGCAGTTTTCACTGTAAAATCGAGTTGGAGCTACAACCTCCCCATATATATGTATGGATTGGAGTTTGCAACTGAAAAGAAACTTTGTGTTCCCAACAAGCTAGGTGAAGGACGGCTTTCAAACTCACATATCTCCCAGAACTGAGCAATTGGAGAGACGTTCGTTCATCTAGCACCAAGGGAACGGGTTGCAGGAGACACTTTTTCTCTGCTTTCTCAGTCTGTTTACTAGTGCCAGTTTGATGTTCCAGCAATTTTCACTGTAAAACAGATTTGGAGCTTGTACCTCCCTATATATATGTATGGAATGGAGTTTGCAACTGAATAGAAACTTTGTGTTCCCAACAAGCTAGGTGAAGGACGGCTTTCACACACACTTATCTCTCAGAACTGAGCAAGTGGAGAGACGTTCGTTCATCTAGCACCAAGGGAACGGGTTGCAGGAGACACTTTTTCTCTGCTTTCTCAGTCTGTTTCCTAGTGCCGGTTTGAAGTTCCTGCAGTTTTCACTGTCAAACCGAGTTGGAGATAGTACCTCCCCATATATATGTATGGACTGGAGTTTGCAACTGAAAAGAAACTTTGTGTTCACAACAAGCTTGGTGAATGACGGCTTTCAAACTCACATATCTCACAGAACTGAGCAATTGGAGAGGCGTTCGTTCATCTAGCACTAAGGGAACGGGTTGCAGGAGACACTTTTTCTCTGCTTTCTCAGTCTGTTTCCTAGTGCCGCTTTGAAGTTCCTGCAGTTTTCACTTTAAAATCGAGTTGGAGCTTGTACCTCCCCATATATATGTATGGAATGGAGTTTGCAGCTGAAAAGAAACTTTGTGTTCCCAACAAGCTAGGTGAAGTATGGCTTTCACACACACTTATCTCTCAGAACTGAGCAAGTGGAGAGACGTTCGTTCATCTAGCAACAAGGGAACGGGTTGCAGGAGACACTTTTTCTCTGCTTTCTCAGTCTGTTTCCTAGTGCCGGTTTGATGTTCCTTCAGTTTTCACTGTAAAATCGAGTTGGAGCTACAACCTCCCCATATATATGTATGGATTGGAGTTTGCAACTGAAAAGAAACTTTGTGTTCCCAACAAGCTAGGTGAAGGACGGCTTTCAAACTCACATATCTCCCAGAACTGAGCAATTGGAGAGACGTTCGTTCATCTAGCACCAAGGGAACGGGTTGCAGGAGACACTTTTTCTCTGCTTTCTCAGTCTGTTTACTAGTGCCAGTTTGATGTTCCAGCAATTTTCACTGTAAAACAGATTTGGAGCTTGTACCTCCCTATATATATGTATGGAATGGAGTTTGCAACTGAATAGAAACTTTGTGTTCCCAACAAGCTAGGTGAAGGACGGCTTTCACACACACTTATCTCTCAGAACTGAGCAAGTGGAGAGACGTTCGTTCATCTAGCACCAAGGGAACGGGTTGCAGGAGACACTTTTTCTCTGCTTTCTCAGTCTGTTTCCTAGTGCCGGTTTGAAGTTCCTGCAGTTTTCACTGTCAAACCGAGTTGGGGATAGTACCTCCCCATATATATGTATGGACTGGAGTTTGCAACTGAAAAGAAACTTTGTGTTCACAACAAGCTTGGTGAATGACGGCTTTCAAACTCACATATCTCACAGAACTGAGCAATTGGAGAGGCGTTCGT
Organism: Camelus bactrianus; assembly: GCF_048773025.1. Taxonomy (NCBI): domain Eukaryota; kingdom Metazoa; phylum Chordata; class Mammalia; order Artiodactyla; family Camelidae; genus Camelus; species Camelus bactrianus. The sequence continues at coordinate 99,836,646 of NC_133544.1, forward strand.
TCATCTAGCACTAAGGGAACGGGTTGCAGGAGACACTTTTTCTCTGCTTTCTCAGTCTGTTTCCTAGTGCCGCTTTGAAGTTCCTGCAGTTTTCACTGTAAAACCGAGTTGGAGCTAGTACCTCCCCATATATATGTATGGAATGGAGTTTGCAACTGAAAAGAAACTTTGTGTTCACAACAAGCTAGGTGAATGACGGCTTTCAAACTCACATATCTCTCAGAACTGAGCAATTGGAGAGACGTTCGTTCATCTAGCACCAAGGGAACGGGTTGCAGGAGACACTTTTTCTCTGCTCTCTCAGTCTGTTTACTAGTGCCAGTTTGATGTTCCAGCAATTTTCACTGTAAAACCGATTTGGAGCTTGTACCTCCCTATATATATGTATGGAATGGAGTTTGCAACTGAATAGAAACTTTGTGTTCCCAACAAGCTAGGTGAAGGACGGCTTTCACACACACTTATCTCTCAGAACTGAGCAAGTGGCGAGACGTTCGTTCATCTAGCACCAAGGGAACGGGTTGCAGGAGACACTTTTTCTCTGCTTTCTCAGTCTGTTTCCTAGTGCCGGTTTGAAGTTCCTGCAGTTTTCACTGTAAAACCGAGTTGGAGCTAGTACCTCCCCATATATATGTATGGAATGGAGTTTGCTACTGAAAAGAAACTTTGTGTTCCCAACAAGCTAGGTGAAGGACGGCTTTCACACACACTTATCTCTCAGAACTGAGCAAGTGGAGAGACGTTCGTTCATCTAGCACCAAGGGAACAGGTTGCAGGAGACACTTTTTCTCTGCTTTCTCATTCTGTTTCTTAGTGCCGGTTTGAAGTTCCTGCAGTTTTCACTGTAAAACCGAGTTGGAGCTAGTACCTCCCCATATATATGCATGGAATGGAGTTTGCTACTGAAAAGAAACTTTGTGTTCCCAACAAGCTAGGTGAAGGACGGCTTTCACACACACTTATCTCTCAGAACTGAGCAAGTGGAGAGACGTTCGTTCATCTAGCACCAAGGGAACGGATTGCAAGAGACACTATTTCTCTGCTTTCTCAGTCTGTTTCCTAGTGCCGGTTTGAAGTTCCTGCAGTTTTCACTGTCAAACCGAGTTGGAGCTAGTACCTCCCCATATATATGTATGGAATGGAGTTTGCAACTGAAAAGAAACTTTGTGTTCCCAACAAGCTAGGTGAAGGACGGCTTTCACACACACTTATCTCTCAGAACTGAGCAAGTGGAGAGACGTTCGTTCATCTAGCACCAAGGGAACAGGTTGCAGGAGACACTTTTTCTCTGCTTTCTCAGTCTGTTTCCTAGTTCCGGTTTGAAGTTCCTGCAGTTTTCACTGTCAAACCGAGTTGGAGCTAGTACCTCCCCATATATATTTAAGGAATGGAGTTTGCAACTGAAAAGAAACTTTGTCTTCCCAACAAGCTAGATGAAGGACGGCTTTCACACACACTTACCTCTCAGAACTGAGCAAGTGGAGAGACGTTCGTTCATCTAGCACCAAGGGAACGGGTTGCAGGAGACACTTTTTCTCTGCTTTCTCAGTCTGTTTCCTAGTGCCGGTTTGAAGTTCCTGCAGTTTTCACAGTCAAACCGAGTTGGAGCTAGTACCTCCCCGTATATATGTATGGAATGGAGTTTGCAACTGAAAAGAAACTTTGTGTTCCCAACAAGCTAATTGAAGGATGGCTTTGACACACACTTATCTCTCAGAACTGAGCAAGTGGAGAGACGTTCGTTCATCTAGCACCAAGGGAATGGGTTGCAGGAGACACTTTTTCTCTGCTATCTCAGTCTGTTTCCTAGTGCCGGCTTGAAGTTCCTGCAGTTTTCACTGAAAAACCGAGTTGGAGCTAGTACCTCCCCATATATATGTATGGACTGGAGTTTGCAACTGAAAAGAAACTTTGTGTTCCCAACAAGCTAGGTGAAGGACGGCTTTCACACACAGTTATCTCTCAGAACTGAGCATGTGGAGAGACGTTCGTTCATCTAGCACCAAGGGAACGTGTTGCAGGAGACACTTTTTCTCTGGATTCTCATTCTGTTTCCTAGTGCCGGTTTGAAGTTCCTGCAGTTTTCACTGTAAAATCGAGTTGAAGTTAGTACCTCCCCATATATATGTATGGAATGGAGTTTGCAACTGAAAAGAAACTTTGTGTTCCCAACAAGCTAGGTGAAGGACGGCTTTCACACACACTAATCTCTCAGAACTGAGCAAGTGTAGAGACGTTCGTTCATCTAGCACCAAGGGAACGGGTTGCAGGAGCCAATTTTTCTCTGCTTTCTCAGACTGTTTCCTAGTGCCGGTTTGAAGTTCCTGCATTTTTCACTGTAAAACCGAGTTGGAACTAGTATCTCCCCATATATATGCATGGAATGGAGTTTGAAACTGAATAGAAACTTTTTTTCACAACAATCTAGGTGAAGGACGGCTTTCACACACACTTATCTCTCAGAACTGAGCAAGTGGAGAGACGTTCGTTCATCTAGCACCAAGGGAACGGGTTGCAGGAGACACTTTTTCTCTGCTTTCTCAGTCTGTTTCCTAGTGCCAGTTTGATGTTCCTTCAGTTTTCACTGTAAAACCGAGTTGGAGCTAGTACCTCCCCATATATATGTATGGAATGGAGTTTGCAACTGAAAAGAAACTTTGTGTTCCCAACAAGCTAGGTGAAGGACGGCTTTCACACACACTAATCTCTCAGAACTGAGCAAGTGTAGAGACGTTCGTTCATCTAGCACCAAGGGAACGGGTTGCAGGAGCCAATTTTTCTCTGCTTTCTCAGACTGTTTCCTAGTGCCGGTTTGAAGTTCCTGCAGTTTTCACTGTAAAACCGAGTTGAAACTACTATCTCCCCATATATATGCATGGAATGGAGTTTGCAACTGAATAGAAACTTTGTTTTCACAACAATCTAGGTGAAGGACGGCTTTCACACACACTTATCTCTCAGAACTGAGCAAGTGGAGAGACGTTCGTTCATCTAGCACCAAGGGAACGGGTTGCTGGAGACACTTTTTCTCTGCTTTCTCAGTCTGTTTCCTAGTGCCGGTTTGATGTTCCTTCAGTTTTCACTGTAAAACCGAGTTGGAGCTAGTACCTCCCCATATATATGTATGGAATGGAGTTTGCAACTGAAAAGAAACTTTGTGTTCCCAACAAGCTAATTGAAGTATGGCTTTCACACACACTTATCTCTCAGAACTGAGCTAGTGGAGAGACGTTCGTTCATCTAGCACCAAGGGAACGGGTTGCAGGAGACACTTTTTCTCTGCTTTCTCAGTCTGTTTCCTAGTGCCAGTTTGAAGTTCCTGCAGTTTTCACTGTCAAACCGAGTTGGAGATAGTACCTCTCCATATATATGTATGGACTGGAGTTTGCAACTGAAAAGAAACTTTGTGTTCCCAGCAAGCTAGGTGAATGACGGCTTTCAAACTCACATATCTCACAGAACTGAGCAATTGGAGAGGCGTTCGTTCATCTAGCACCAAGGGAACGGGTTGCAGGAGACACTTTTTCTCTGCTTTCTCAGTCTGTTTCCTTGTGCCGCTTTGAAGTTCCTGCAGTTTTCACTTTAAAACCGAGTTGGAGCTTGTACCTCCCCATATATATGTATGGAATGGAGTTTGCAGCTGAAAAGAAACTTTGTGTTCCCAACAAGCTAGGTGAAGTATGGCTTTCACACACACTTATCTCTCAGAACTGAGCAAGTGGAGAGACGTTCGTTCATCTAGCACCAAGGGAACGGGTTGCAGGAGACACTTTTTCTCTGCTTTCTCAGTCTGTTTCCTAGTGCCGGTTTGATGTTTCTTCAGTTTTCACTGTAAAACCGAGATGGAGCTAGAACCTCCCCATATATATGTATGGAATGGAGTTTGCAACTGAAAAGAAACTTTGTGTTCCCAACAAGCTAGGTGAAGGACGGCTTTCACACACACTTATCTCTCAGAACTGAGCAAGTGGAGAGACGTTCGTTCATCTAGCACCAAGGGAACGGGTTGCAGGAGACACTTTTTCTCTGCTTTCTCAGTTTGTTTCCTAGTGCCGGTTTGAAGTTCCTGCAGTTTTCACTGTAAAACCGAGTTGGAGCTAGTACCTCCCCATATATATGTATGGAATGGAGTTTGCAACTGAAAAGAAACTTTGTGTTCACAACAAGCTAGGTGAATGACGGCTTTCAAACTCACATATCTCTCAGAACTGAGCAATTGGAGAGACGTTCGTTCATCTAGCACCAATGGAACGGGTTGCAGGAGACACTTTTTCTCTGCTTTCTCAGTCTGTTTACTAGTGCCAGTTTGATGTTCCAGCAATTTTCACTGTAAAACCGATTTGGAGCTTGTACCTCCCTATATATATGTATGGAATGGAGTTTGCAACTGAATAGAAACTTTGTGTTCCCAACAAGCTAGGTGAAGGACTGCTTTCACACACACTTATCTCTCAGAACTGAGCATGTGGAGAGACGTTCGTTCATCTAGCACCAAGGGAACGGGTTGCAGGAGACACTTTTTCTCTGCTTTCTCAGTCTGTTTCCTAGTGCCGGTTTGAAGTTCCTGCAGTTTTCACTGTAAAACCGAGTTGGAGCTAGTACCTCCCCATATATATGCATGGAATGGGGTTTGCAACTGAAAAGAAACTTTGTGTTCCCAACAAGCTAGGTGAAGGACGGCTTTCACACACACTAATCTCTCAGAACTGAGCAAGTGTAGAGACGTTCGTTCATCTAGCACCAAGGGAACGGGTTGCAGGAGACAATTTTTCTTTGCTTTCTCAGTCTGTTTCCTAGTGCCGGTTTGAAGTTCCTGCAGTTTTCACTGTAAAACCGAGTTGGAACTAGTACCTCTCCATATATATGCATGGAATTGAGTTTGCAACTGAAAAGAAACTTTGTGTTCCCAACAAGCTAGGTGAAGGACGGCTTTCACACACACTTATCTCTCAGAAATTAGCAATTGGAGAGACGTTCGTTCATCTAGCACCAAGAGAACGGGTTGCAGGAGACACTTTTTCTCTGCTTTCTCAGTCTGTTTCCTAGTGCCGCTTTGAAGTTCCTGCAGTTTTCACTTTAAAACCGAGTTGGAGCTTGTACCTCCCCATATATATGTATGGAATGGAGTTTGCAGCTGAAAAGAAACTTTGTGTTCCCAAAAAGCTAGGTGAAGTATGGCTTTCACACACACTTATCTCTCAGAACTGAGCAAGTGGAGAGACGTTCGTTCATCTAGCACCAAGGGAACGGGTTGCAGGAGACACTTTTTCTCTGCTTTCTCAGTCTGTTTCCTAGTGCCGGTGTGATTTTCCTTCAGTTTTCACTGTAAAACCGAGTTGGAGCTAGTACCTCCCCATATATATGTATGGAATGGAGTTTGCAACTGAAAAGAAACTTTGTGTTCCCAACAAGCTAGGTGAAGGACGGCTTTCACACACACTTATCTCTCAGAACTGAGCAAGTGGAGAGACGTTCGTTCATCTAGCACCAAGGGAACGGGTTGCAGGAGACACTTTTTCTCTGCTTTCTCAGTCTGTTTCCTAGTGCCGGTTTGAAGTTCCTGCAGTTTTCACTGTAAAACCGAGTTGGAGCTTGTACCTCCCCATATATATGTATGGAATGGAGTTTGCTACTGAAAAGAAACTTTGTGTTCCCAACAAGCTAGGTGAAGGACGGCTTTCACACACACTTATCTCTCAGAACTGAGCAAGTGGAGAGACGTTCGTTCATCTAGCACCAAGGGAACAGGTTGCAGGGGACACTTTTTCTCTGCTTTCTCATTCTGTTTCTTAGTGCCGGTTTGAAGTTCCTGCAGTTTTCACTGTAAAACCGAGTTGGAGCTAGTACCTCCCCATATATATGTATGGAATGGAGTTTGCAACTGAAAAGAAACTTTGTCTTCCCAACAAGCTAGGTGAAGTACGGCTTTCACACACACTTATCTCTCAGAACTGAGCAAGTGGAGAGACGTTCGTTCATCTAGCACCAAGGGAACGGGTTGCATGTGACACTTTTTCTCTGCTTTCTCAGTCTGTTTCCTACTGCCGTTTTGATGTTCCTTCAGTTTTCACTGTAAACCGAGTTGGAGCTAGTACCTCCCCATATATATGTATGGAATGGAGTTTGCAACTGAAAAGAAACTTTGTGTTCCCAACAAGCGAGGTGAATGACGGCTTTCAAACTCACATATATCTCAGAACTGAGCAATTGGAGAGACGTTCGTTCATCTAGCACCAAGGGAACGGGTTGCAGGAGACACTTTTTCTCTGCTTTCTCAGTCTGTTTCCTAGTGCCGGTTTGAAGTTCCTGCAGTTTTCACTGTAAAACCGAGTTGGAGCTAGTACCTCCCCATATATATGTATGGACTGGAGTTTGCAACTGAAAAGAAACTTTGTGTTCCCAACAAGCTAGGTGAAGGACGGCTTTCACACACACTTATCTCTCAGAACTGAGCAAGTGGAGAGACGATCGTTCATCTAGCACCAAGGGAACGGGTTGCAGGAGATACTTTTTCTCTGCTTTCTCAGTCTGTTTCCTAGTGCCGGTTTGAAGTTCCTGCAGTTTTCACAGTCAAACCGAGTTGGAGCTAGTACCTCCCCATATATATGTATGGACTGGAGTTTGCAACTGAAAAGAAACTTTGTGTTCCCAACAAGCTAGGTGAAGGACGGCTTTCACACACACTTATCTCTCAGAACTGAGCATGTGGAGAGACGTTCGTTCATCTAGCACCAAGGGAACGGGTTGCAGGAGACACTTTTTCTCTGCTTTCTCAGTCTGTTTCCTAGTGCCGGTTTGAAGTTCCTGCAGGTTTCACTGTCAAACCGAGTTGGAGCTAGTACCTCCCCATATATATGCATGGAATGGGGTTTGCAACTGAAAAGAATCTTTGTGTTCCCAACAAGCTAGGTGAAGGACGGCTTTCACACACACTTATCTCTCAGAAATGAGCAAGTGTAGAGACGTTCGTTCATCTAGCACCAAGGGAACGGGTTGCAGGAGACAATTTTTCTTTGCTTTCTCAGTCTGTTTCCTAGTGCCGATTTGAAGTTCCTGCAGTTTTCACTGTAAAACCGAGTTGGAACTAGTACCTCCCCATATATATGCATGGAATTGTGTTTACAACTGAAAAGAAACTTTGTGTTCCCAACAAGCTAGGTGAAGGACGGCTTTCACACACACTTATCTCTCAGAAATTAGCAATTGGAGAGACGTTCGTTCATCTAGCACCAAGGGAACGGGTTGCAGGAGACACTTTTTCTCTGCTTTCTCAGTCTGTTTCCTAGTGCCGCTTTGAAGTTCCTGCAGTTTTCACTTTAAAACCGAGTTGGAGCTTGTACCTCCCCATATATATGTATGGAATGGAGTTTGCAGCTGAAAAGAAACTTTGTGTTCCCAAAAAGCTAGGTGAAGTATGGCTTTCACACACACATTTCTCTCAGAACTGAGCAAGTGGAGAGACGTTCGTTCATCTAGCACCAAGGGAACGGGTTGCAGGAGACACTTTTTCTCTGCTTTCTCAGTCTGTTTCCTAGTGCCGGTTTGATTTTCCTTCAGTTTTCACTGTAAAACCGAGTTGGAGCTAGTACCTCCCCATATATATGTATGGAATGGAGTTTGCAACTGAAAAGAAACTTTGTGTTCCCAACAAGCTAGGTGAAGGACGGCTTTCACACACACTTATCTCTCAGAACTGAGCAAGTGGAGAGACGTTCGTTCATCTAGCACCAAGGGAACGGGTTGCAGGAGACACTTTTTCTCTGCTTTCTCAGTCTGTTTCCTAGTGCCGGTTTGAAGTTCCTGCAGTTTTCACTGTAAAACCGAGTTGGAGCTAGTACCTCCCCATATATATGTATGGAATGGAGTTTGCTACTGAAAAGAAACTTTGTGTTCCCAACAAGCTAGGTGAAGTACGGCTTTCACACACACTTATCTCTCAGAACTGAGCAAGTGGAGAGACGTTCGTTCATCTAGCACCAAGGGAACGGGTTGCATGTGACACTTTTTCTCTGCTTTCTCAGTCTGTTTCCTACTGCCGTTTTGATGTTCCTTCAGTTTTCACTGTAAACCCGAGTTGGAGCTAGTACCTCCCCATATATATGTATGGAATGGAGTTTGCAACTGAAAAGAAACTTTGTGTTCCCAACAAGCTAGGTGAAGTACGGCTTTCACACACACTTATCTCTCAGAACTGAGCAAGTGGAGAGACGTTCGTTCATCTAGCACCAAGGGAATGGGTTGCAGGAGACACTTTTTCTCTGCTATCTCAGTCTGTTTCCTAGTGCCGGCTTGAAGTTCCTGCAGTTTTCACTGAAAAACCGAGTTGGAGCTAGTACCTCCCCATATATATGTATGGACTGGAGTTTGCAACTGAAAAGAAACTTTGTGTTCCCAACAAGCTAGGTGAAGGACGGCTTTCACACACAGTTATCTCTCAGAACTGAGCATGTGGAGAGACGTTCGTTCATCTAGCACCAAGGGAACGTGTTGCAGGAGACACTTTTTCTCTGGATTCTCATTCTGTTTCCTAGTGCCGGTTTGAAGTTCCTGCAGTTTTCACTGTAAAATCGAGTTGAAGTTAGTACCTCCCCATATATATGTATGGAATGGAGTTTGCAACTGAAAAGAAACTTTGTGTTCCCAACAAGCTAGGTGAAGGACGGCTTTCACACACACTAATCTCTCAGAACTGAGCAAGTGTAGAGACGTTCGTTCATCTAGCACCAAGGGAACGGGTTGCAGGAGCCAATTTTTCTCTGCTTTCTCAGACTGTTTCCTAGTGCCGGTTTGAAGTTCCTGCATTTTTCACTGTAAAACCGAGTTGGAACTAGTATCTCCCCATATATATGCATGGAATGGAGTTTGAAACTGAATAGAAACTTTTTTTCACAACAATCTAGGTGAAGGACGGCTTTCACACACACTTATGTCTCAGAACTGAGCAAGTGGAGAGACGTTCGTTCATCTAGCACCAAGGGAACGGGTTGCAGGAGACACTTTTTCTCTGCTTTCTCAGTCTGTTTCCTAGTGCCAGTTTGATGTTCCTTCAGTTTTCACTGTAAAACCGAGTTGGAGCTAGTACCTCCCCATATATATGTATGGAATGGAGTTTGCAACTGAAAAGAAACTTTGTGTTCCCAACAAGCTAGGTGAAGGACGGCTTTCACACACACTTATTTCTCAGAACTGAGCAAGTGTAGAGACGTTCGTTCATCTAGCACCAAGGGAACGGGTTGCAGGAGACACTTTTTCTCTGCTTTCTCAGTCTGTTTCCTAGTGCCGGTTTGAAGTTCCTGCAGTTTTCACTGTCAAACCGAGTTGGAGATAGTACCTCCCCATATATATGTATGGACTGGAGTTTGCAACTGAAAAGAAACTTTGTGTTCCCAACAAGCTAGGTGAATGACGGCTTTCAAACTCACATATCTCTCAGAACTGAGCAATTGGAGAGGCGTTCGTTCATCTAGCACCAAGGGAACGGGTTGCAGGAGACACTTTTTCTCTGCTTTCTCAGTCTGTTTCCTAGTGCCGGTTTGAAGTTCCTGAAGTTTTCACTGTAAAATCGAGTTGAAGTTAGTACCTCCCCATATATATGTATGGAATGGAGTTTGCAACTGAAAAGAAACTTTGTGTTCCCAACAAGCTAGGTGAAGGACGGCTTTCACACACACTAATCTCTCAGAACTGAGCAAGTGTAGAGACGTTCGTTCATCTAGCACCAAGGGAACGGGTTGCAGGAGCCAATTTTTCTCTGCTTTCTCAGACTGTTTCCTAGTGCCGGTTTGAAGTTCCTGCAGTTTTCACTGTAAAACCGAGTTGAAACTACTATCTCCCCATATATATGCATGGAATGGAGTTTGCAACTGAATAGAAACTTTGTTTTCACAACAATCTAGGTGAAGGACGGCTTTCACACACACTTATCTCTCAGAACTGAGCAAGTGGAGAGACGTTCGTTCATCTAGCACCAAGGGAACGGGTTGCTGGAGACACTTTTTCTCTGCTTTCTCAGTCTGTTTCCTAGTGCCGGTTTGATGTTCCTTCAGTTTTCACTGTAAAACCGAGTTGGAGCTAGTACCTCCCCATATATATGTATGGAATGGAGTTTGCAACTGAAAAGAAACTTTGTGTTCCCAACAAGCTAATTGAAGTATGGCTTTCACACACACTTATCTCTCAGAACTGAGCTAGTGGTGAGACGTTCGTTCATCTAGCACCAAGGGAACGGGTTGCAGGAGACACTTTTTCTCTGCTTTCTCAGTCTGTTTCCTAGTGCCGGTTTGAAGTTCCTGCAGTTTTCACTGTCAAACCGAGTTGGAGATAGTACCTCCCCATATATATGTATGGACTGGAGTTTGCAACTGAAAAGAAACTTTGTGTTCCCAGCAAGCTAGGTGAATGACGGCTTTCAAACTCACATATCTCACAGAACTGAGCAATTGGAGAGGCGTTCGTTCATCTAGCACCAAGGGAACGGGTTGCAGGAGACACTTTTTCTCTGCTTTCTCAGTCTGTTTCCTTGTGCCGCTTTGAAGTTCCTGCAGTTTTCACTTTAAAACCGAGTTGGAGCTTGTACCTCCCCATATATATGTATGGAATGGAGTTTGCAGCTGAAAAGAAACTTTGTGTTCCCAACAAGCTAGGTGAAGTATGGCTTTCACACACACTTATCTCTCAGAACTGAGCAAGTGGAGAGACGTTCGTTCATCTAGCACCAAGGGAACGGGTTGCAGGAGACACTTTTTCTCTGCTTTCTCAGTCTGTTTCCTAGTGCCGGTTTGATGTTTCTTCAGTTTTCACTGTAAAACCGAGATGGAGCTAGTACCTCCCCATATATATGTATGGAATGGAGTTTGCAACTGAAAAGTAACTTTGTGTTCCCAACAAGCTAGGTGAAGGACGGCTTTCACACACACTTATCTCTCAGAACTGAGCAAGTGGAGAGACGTTCGTTCATCTAGCACCAAGGGAACGGGTTGCAGGAGACACTTTTTCTCTGCTTTCTCAGTTTGTTTCCTAGTGCCGGTTTGAAGTTCCTGCAGTTTTCACTGTAAAACCGAGTTGGAGCTAGTACCTCCCCATATATATGTATGGAATGGAGTTTGCAACTGAAAAGAAACTTTGTGTTCACAACAAGCTAGGTGAATGACGGCTTTCAAACTCACATATCTCTCAGAACTGAGCAATTGGAGAGACGTTCGTTCATCTAGCACCAAGGGAACGGGTTGCAGGAGACACTTTTTCTCTGCTTTCTCAGTCTGTTTACTAGTGCCAGTTTGATGTTCCAGCAATTTTCACTGTAAAACCGATTTGGAGCTTGTACCTCCCTATATATATGTATGGAATGGAGTTTGCAACTGAATAGAAACTTTGTGTTCCCAACAAGCTAGGTGAAGGACTGCTTTCACACACACTTATCTCTCAGAACTGAGCATGTGGAGAGACGTTCGTTCATCTAGCACCAAGGGAACGGGTTGCAGGAGACACTTTTTCTCTGCTTTCTCAGTCTGTTTCCTAGTGCCGGTTTGAAGTTCCTGCAGTTTTCACTGTAAAACCGAGTTGGAGCTAGTACCTCCCCATATATATGCATGGAATGGGGTTTGCAACTGAAAAGAAACTTTGTGTTCCCAACAAGCTAGGTGAAGGACGGCTTTCACACACACTAATCTCTCAGAACTGAGCAAGTGTAGAGACGTTCGTTCATCTAGCACCAAGGGAACGGGTTGCAGGAGACAATTTTTCTTTGCTTTCTCAGTCTGTTTCCTAGTGCCGGTTTGAAGTTCCTGCAGTTTTCACTGTAAAACCGAGTTGGAACTAGTACCTCCCCATATATATGCATGGAATTGAGTTTGCAACTGAAAAGAAACTTTGTGTTCCCAACAAGCTAGGTGAAGGACGGCTTTCACACACACTTATCTCTCAGAAATTAGCAATTGGAGAGACGTTCGTTCATCTAGCACCAAGGGAACGGGTTGCAGGAGACACTTTTTCTCTGCTTTCTCAGTCTGTTTCCTAGTGCCGCTTTGAAGTTCCTGCAGTTTTCACTTTAAAACCGAGTTGGAGCTTGTACCTCCCCATATATATGTATGGAATGGAGTTTGCAGCTGAAAAGAAACTTTGTGTTCCCAAAAAGCTAGGTGAAGTATGGCTTTCACACACACTTATCTCTCAGAACTGAGCAAGTGGAGAGACGTTCGTTCATCTAGCACCAAGGGAACGGGTTGCAGGAGACACTTTTTCTCTGCTTTCTCAGTCTGTTTCCTAGTGCCGGTGTGATTTTCCTTCAGTTTTCACTGTAAAACCGAGTTGGAGCTAGTACCTCCCCATATATATGTATGGAATGGAGTTTGCAACTGAAAAGAAACTTTGTGTTCCCAACAAGCTAGGTGAAGGACGGCTTTCACACACACTTATCTCTCAGAACTGAGCAAGTGGAGAGACGTTCGTTCATCTAGCACCAAGGGAACGGGTTGCAGGAGACACTTTTTCTCTGCTTTCTCAGTCTGTTTCCTAGTGCCGGTTTGAAGTTCCTGCAGTTTTCACTGTAAAACCGAGTTGGAGCTTGTACCTCCCCATATATATGTATGGAATGGAGTTTGCTACTGAAAAGAAACTTTGTGTTCCCAACAAGCTAGGTGAAGGACGGCTTTCACACACACTTATCTCTCAGAACTGAGCAAGTGGAGAGACGTTCGTTCATCTAGCACCAAGGGAACAGGTTGCAGGGGACACTTTTTCTCTGCTTTCTCATTCTGTTTCTTAGTGCCGGTTTGAAGTTCCTGCAGTTTTCACTGTAAAACCGAGTTGGAGCTAGTACCTCCCCATATATATGTATGGAATGGAGTTTGCAACTGAAAAGAAACTTTGTGTTCCCAACAAGCTAGGTGAAGTACGGCTTTCACACACACTTATCTCTCAGAACTGAGCAAGTGGAGAGACGTTCGTTCATCTAGCACCAAGGGAACGGGTTGCATGTGACACTTTTTCTCTGCTTTCTCAGTCTGTTTCCTACTGCCGTTTTGATGTTCCTTCAGTTTTCACTGTAAACCGAGTTGGAGCTAGTACCTCCCCATATATATGTATGGAATGGGGTTTGCAACTGAAAAGAAACTTTGTGTTCCCAACAAGCGAGGTGAATGACGGCTTTCAAACTCACATATATCTCAGAACTGAGCAATTGGAGAGACGTTCGTTCATCTAGCACCAAGGGAACGGGTTGCAGGAGACACTTTTTCTCTGCTTTCTCAGTCTGTTTCCTAGTGCCGGTTTGAAGTTCCTGCAGTTTTCACTGTAAAACCGAGTTGGAGCTAGTACCTCCCCATATATATGTATGGACTGGAGTTTGCAACTGAAAAGAAACTTTGTGTTCCCAACAAGCTAGGTGAAGGACGGCTTTCACACACACTTATCTCTCAGAACTGAGCAAGTGGAGAGACGATCGTTCATCTAGCACCAAGGGAACGGGTTGCAGGAGATACTTTTTCTCTGCTTTCTCAGTCTGTTTCCTAGTGCCGGTTTGAAGTTCCTGCAGTTTTCACAGTCAAACCGAGTTGGAGCTAGTACCTCCCCATATATACGTATGGAATGGAGTTTGCATCTTAAAAGAAACTTTGTGTTCCCAACAAGCTAGGTGAAGGACGGCTTTCACACACACTTATCTCTCAGAACTGAGCATGTGGAGAGACGTTCGTTCATATAGCACCAAGGGAACGGGTTGCAGGAGACACTTTTTCTCTGCTTTCTCAGTCTGTTTCCTAGTGCCGGTTTGAAGTTCCTGCAGGTTTCACTGTCAAACCGAGTTGGAGCTAGTACCTCCCCATATATATGCATGGAATGGGGTTTGCAACTGAAAAGAATCTTTGTGTTCCCAACAAGCTAGGTGAAGGACGGCTTTCACACACACTTATCTCTCAGAAATGAGCAAGTGTAGAGACGTTCGTTCATCTAGCACCAAGGGAACGGGTTGCAGGAGACAATTTTTCTTTGCTTTCTCAGTCTGTTTCCTAGTGCCGGTTTGAAGTTCCTGCAGTTTTCACTGTAAAACCGAGTTGGAACTAGTACCTCCCCATATATATGCATGGAATTGTGTTTACAACTGAAAAGAAACTTTGTGTTCCCAACAAGCTAGGTGAAGGACGGCTTTCACACACACTTATCTCTCAGAAATTAGCAATTGGAGAGACGTTCGTTCATCTAGCACCAAGGGAACGGGTTGCAGGAGACACTTTTTCTCTGCTTTCTCAGTCTGTTTCCTAGTGCCGCTTTGAAGTTCCTGCAGTTTTCACTTTAAAACCGAGTTGGAGCTTGTACCTCCCCATATATATGTATGGAATGGAGTTTGCAGCTGAAAAGAAACTTTGTGTTCCCAAAAAGCTAGGTGAAGTATGGCTTTCACACACACATTTCTCTCAGAACTGAGCAAGTGGAGAGACGTTCGTTCATCTAGCACCAAGGGAACGGGTTGCAGGAGACACTTTTTCTCTGCTTTCTCAGTCTGTTTCCTAGTGCCGGTTTGATTTTCCTTCAGTTTTCACTGTAAAACCGAGTTGGAGCTAGTACCTCCCCATATATATGTATGGAATGGAGTTTGCAACTGAAAAGAAACTTTGTGTTCCCAACAAGCTAGGTGAAGGACGGCTTTCACACACACTTATCTCTCAGAACTGAGCAAGTGGAGAGACGTTCGTTCATCTAGCACCAAGGGAACGGGTTGCAGGAGACACTTTTTCTCTGCTTTCTCAGTCTGTTTCCTAGTGCCGGTTTGAAGTTCCTGCAGTTTTCACTGTAAAACCGAGTTGGAGCTAGTACCTCCCCATATATATGTATGGAATGGAGTTTGCTACTGAAAAGAAACTTTGTGTTCCCAACAAGCTAGGTGAAGTACGGCTTTCACACACACTTATCTCTCAGAACTGAGCAAGTGGAGAGACGTTCGTTCATCTAGCACCAAGGGAACGGGTTGCATGTGACACTTTTTCTCTGCTTTCTCAGTCTGTTTCCTACTGCCGTTTTGATGTTCCTTCAGTTTTCACTGTAAACCCGAGTTGGAGCTAGTACCTCCCCATATATATGTATGGAATGGAGTTTGCAACTGAAAAGAAACTTTGTGTTCCCAACAAGCTAGGTGAAGTACGGCTTTCACACACACTTATCTCTCAGAACTGAGCAAGTGGAGAGACGTTCGTTCATCTAGCACCAAGGGAACGGGTTGCAGGAGACACTTTTTCTCTGCTTTCTCAGTCTGTTTCCTACTGCCGTTTTGATGTTCCTTCAGTTTTCACTGTAAAACCGAGTTGGAGCTAGTACCTCCCCATATATATGTATGGAATGGAGTTTGCAACTGAAAAGAAACTTTGTGTTCCCAACAAGCTAGGTGAAGGACGGCTTTCACAAACACTTATCTCTCAGAACTGAGCAAGTGGAGAGACGATCGTTCATCTAGCACCAAGGGAACGGGTTGCAGGAGATACTTTTTCTCTGCTTTCTCAGTCTGTTTCCTAGTGCCGGTTTGAAGTTCCTGCAGTTTTCACAGTCAAACCGAGTTGGAGCTAGTACCTCCCCATATATACGTATGGAATGGAGTTTGCATCTTAAAAGAAACTTTGTGTTCCCAACAAGCTAGGTGAAGGACGGCTTTCACACACACTTATCTCTCAGAACTGAGCATGTGGAGAGACGTTCGTTCATCTAGCACCAAGGGAACGGGATGCAGGAGACACTTTTTCTCTGCTTTCTCAGTCTGTTTCCTAGTGCCGGTTTGAAGTTCCTGCAGTTTTCACTGTAAAACCGAGTTGGAGCTAGTACCTCCCCATATATATGCATGGAATGGGGTTTGCAACTGAAAAGAATCTTTGTGTTCCCAACAAGCTAGGTGAAGGACGGCTTTCACACACACTAATCTCTCAGAACTGAGCAAGTGTAGAGACGTTCGTTCATCTAGCACCAAGGGAACGGGTTGCAGGAGACAATTTTTCTTTGCTTTCTCAGTCTGTTTCCTAGTGCCGGTTTGAAGTTCCTGCAGTTTTCACTGTAAAACCGAGTTGGAACTAGTACCTCCCCATATATATGCATGGAATTGAGTTTGCAACTGAAAAGAAACTTTGTGTTCCCAACAAGCTAGGTGAAGGACGGCTTTCACACACACTTATCTCTCAGAAATTAGCAATTGGAGAGACGTTCGTTCATCTAGCACCAAGGGAACGGGTTGCAGGAGACACTTTTTCTCTGCTTTCTCAGTCTGTTTCCTAGTGCCGGTTTGAAGTTCCTGCAATTTTCACTGTAAATCCGAGTTGGAGCTAGTACCTCCCCATATATATGTATGGAATGGAGTTAGCAACTGAAAAGAAACTTTGTGTTCCCAACAAGCTAGGTGAAGGACGGCTTTCACACACACTTATCTCTCAGAACTGAGCATGTGGAGAGACGTTCGTTCATCTAGCACCAAGGGAACGGGTTGCAGGAGACACTTTTTCTCTGCTTTCTCAGTCTGTTTCCTAGTGCCGGTTTGAAGTTCCTGCAGTTTTCACTGTAAAACCGAGTTGGAGCTTGTACCTCCCCATATATATGTATGGAATGGAGTTTGCTACTGAAAAGAAACTTTGTGTTCCCAACAAGCTAGGTGAAGGACGGCTTTCACACACACTTATCTCTCAGAACTGAGCAAGTGGAGAGACGTTCGTTCATCTAGCACCAAGGGAACAGGTTGCAGGGGACACTTTTTCTCTGCTTTCTCATTCTGTTTCTTAGTGCCGGTTTGAATTTCCTGCAGTTTTCACTGTAAAACCGAGTTGGAGCTAGTACCTCCCCATATATATGTATGGAATGGAGTTTGCAACTGAAAAGAAACTTTGTGTTCCCAACAAGCTAGGTGAAGGACGGCTTTCACACACACTTATCTCTCAGAACTGAGCAAGTGGAGAGACGTTCGTTCATCTAGCACCAAGGGAACGGGTTGCAGGAGACACTTTTTCTCTGCTTTCTCAGTCTGTTTCCTAGTGCCGGTTTGAAGTTCCTGCAGTTTTCACTATAAATCCGAGTTGGAGCTAGTACCTCCCCATATATATGTATGGAATGGAGTTTGCAACTGAAAAGAAACTTTGTGTTCCCAACAAGCTAGGTGAAGGACGGCTTTCACACACACTTATCTCTCAGAACTGAGCAAGTGGAGAGACGTTCGTTCATCTAGCACCAAGGGAACGGGTTGCAGGAGACACTTTTTCTCTGCTTTCTCAGTCTGTTTCCTAGTGCCGGTTTGAAGTTCCTGCAGTTTTCACTGTAAAACCGAGTTGGAGCTTGTACCTCCCCATATATATGTATGGAATGGAGTTTGCTACTGAAAAGAAACTTTGTGTTCCCAACAAGCTAGGTGAAGGACGGCTTTCACAAACACTTATCTCTCAGAACTGAGCAAGTGGAGAGACGATCGTTCATCTAGCACCAAGGGAACGGGTTGCAGGAGATACTATTTCTCTGCTTTCTCAGTCTGTTTCCTAGTGCCGGTTTGAAGTTCCTGCAGTTTTCACAGTCAAACCGAGTTGGAGCTAGTACCTCCCCATATATACGTATGGAATGGAGTTTGCAACTTAAAAGAAACTTTGTGTTCCCAACAAGCTAGGTGAAGGACGGCTTTCACACACACTTATCTCTCAGAACTGAGCATGTGGAGAGACGTTCGTTCATCTAGCACCAAGGGAACGGGTTGCAGGAGACACTTTTTCTCTGCTTTCTCAGTCTGTTTCCTAGTGCCGGTTTGAAGTTCCTGCAGTTTTCACTGTAAAACCGAGTTGGAGCTAGTACCTCCCTATATATATGCATGGAATGGGGTTTGCAACTGAAAAGAATCTTTGTGTTCCCAACAAGCTAGGTGAAGGACGGCTTTCACACACACTAATCTCTCAGAACTGAGCAAGTGTAGAGACGTTCGTTCATCTAGCACCAAGGGAACGGGTTGCAGGAGACAATTTTTCTTTGCTTTCTCATTCTGTTTCCTAGTGCCGGTTTGAAGTTCCTGCAGTTTTCACTGTAAAACCGAGTTGGAACTAGTACCTCCCCATATATATGCATGGAATTGAGTTTGCAACTGAAAAGAAACTTTGTGTTCCCAACAAGCTAGGTGAAGGACGGCTTTCACACACACTTATCTCTCAGAAATTAGCAATTGGAGAGACGTTCGTTCATCTAGCACCAAGGGAACGGGTTGCAGGAGAAACTTTTTCTCTGCTTTCTCAGTCTGTTTCCTAGTGCCGGTTTGAAGTTCCTGCAGTTTTCACTGTAAAACCGAGTTGGAGCTAGTACCTCCCCATATATATGTATGGAATGGAATTTGCAGCTGAAAAGAAACTTTGTGTTCCCAACAAGCTAGGTGAAGTATGGCTTTCACACACACTTATCTCTCAGAACTGAGCAAGTGGAGAGACGTTCGTTCATCTAGCACCAAGGGAACGGGTTGCAGGAGACACTTTTTCTCTGCTTTCTCAGTCTGTTTCCTAGTGCCGGTTTGATGTTCCTTCAGTTTTCACTGTAAAACCGAGTTGGAGCTAGTACCTCCCCATATATATGTATGGAATGGAGTTTGCAACTGAAAAGAAACTTTGTGTTCCCAACAAGCTAGGTGAAGGACGGCTTTCACACACACATATCTCTCAGAACTGAGCAAGTGGAGAGACGTTCGTTCATCTAGCACCAAGGGAACGGGTTGCAGGAGACACATTTTCTCTGCTTTCTGAGTTTGTTTCCTAGTGCCGGTTTGAAGTTCCTGCAGTTTTCACTGTAAAACCGAGTTGGAGCTAGTACCTCCCCATATATATGTATGAAATGGAGTTTGCAACTGAAAAGAAACTTTGTGTTCCCAACAAGCTAGGTGAATGACGGCTTTCAAACTCACATATCTCTCAGAACTGAGCAATTGGAACGACGTTCGTTCATCTAGCACCAAGGGAACCGTTGGCAGGAGACACTTTTTCTCTGCTTTCTCAGTCTGTTTCCTAGTGCCTGTTTGATGTTCCAGCAATTTTCACTGTAAAACCGAGTTGGAGCTAGTACCTCCCCATATATATGTATGGAGTGGAGTTTGCTACTGAAAAGAAACTTTGTGTTCCCAACAAGCTAGGTGAAGGACGGCTTTCACACACACTTATCTCTCAGAACTGAGCAAGTGGAGAGACGTTCGTTCATCTATCACCAAGGGAACAGGTTGCAGGGGACACTAATTCTCTGCTTTCTCATTCTGTTTCTTAGTGCCGGTTTGAAGTTCCTGCAGTTTACACTGTAAAACCGAGTTGGAGCTAGTACCTCCCCATATATATGTATGGAATGGAGTTTGCAACTGAAAAGAAACTTTGTGTTCCCAACAAGCTAGGTGAAGGACGGCTTTCACACACACTTATCTCTCAGAACTGAGCAAGTGGAGAGACGTTCGTTCATCTAGCACCAAGGGAACGGGTTGCATGAGACACTTTTTCTCTGCTTTCTCAGTCTGTTTCCTACTGCCGTTTTGATGTTCCTTCAGTTTTCACTGTAAACCGAGTTGGAGCTAGTACCTCCCCATATATATGTATGGAATGGAGTTTGCAACTGAAAAGAAACTTTGTGTTCCCAACAAGCTAATTGAAGGATGGCTTTCACACGCACTTATCTCTCAGAACTGAGCAAGTGGAGAGACGTTCGTTCATCTAGCACCAAGGGAATGGGTTGCAGGAGACACTTTTTCTCTGCTTTCTCAGACTGTTTCCTAGTGCCGGTTTGAAGTTCCTGCAGTTTTCACAGTCAAACCGAGTTGGAGCTAGTACCTCCCCATATATATGTATGGAATGGAGTTTGCAACTTAAAAGAAACTTTGTGTTCCAACAAGCTAGGTGAAGGACGGCTTTCACACACACTTATCTCTCAGAACTGAGCATGTGGAGAGACGTTCGTTCATCTACCACCAAGGGAACGGGTTGCAGGAGACACTTTTTCTCTGGATTCTCACTCTGTTTCCTAGTGCCGATTTGAAGTTCCTGCAGTTTTCACTGTAAAACCGAGTTGGAGCTAGTACCTCCCAATATATATGCATGGAATGGAGTTTGCAACTGAAAAGAAACTTTGTGTTCCCAACAAGCTAGGTGAAGGACGGCTTTCACACACACTAATCTCTCAGAACTGAGCAAGTGTAGAGACGTTCGTTCATCTAGCACCAAGGGAACGTGTTGCAGGAGACAATTTTTCTCTGCTTTCTAAGTCTGTTTCCTAGTGCCGGTTTGAAGTTCCTGCAGTTTTCACTGTAAAACCGAGTTGGAACTAGTACCTCCCCATATATATGCATGGAATGGAGTTTGCAACTTAAAAGAAACTTTGTGTTCCCAACAAGCTAGGTGAAGGACGGCTTTCACACACACTAATCTCTCAGAACTGAGCAAGTGTAGAGACGTTCGTTCATCTAGCACCAAGGGAACGGGTTGCAGGAGCCAATTTTTCTCTGCTTTCTCAGACTGTTTCCTAGTGCTGGTTTGAAGTTCCTGCAGTTTTCACTGTAAAACCGAGTTGGAACTAGTATCTCCCCATATATATGCATGGAATGGAGTTTGCAACTGAATAGAAACTTTGTTTTCACAACAATCTAGGTGAAGGACGGCTTTCACACACACTTATCTCTCAGAACTGAGCAATTGGAGAGACGTTCGTTCATCTAGCACCAAGGGAACGGGTTGCTGGAGACACTTTTTCTCTGCTTTCTCAGTCTGTTTCCTAGTGCCGGTTTGATGTTCCTTCAGTTTTCACTGTAAAACCGAGTTGGAGATAGTACCTCCCCATATATATGTATGGAATGAAGTTTGCAACTGAAAAGAAACTTTGTGTTCCCAACAAGCTAATTGAAGTATGGCTTTCACACACACTTATCTCTCAGAACTGAGCAAGTGGAGAGACGTTCGTTCATCTAGCACCAAGGGAACGGGTTGCAGGAGACACTTTTTCTCTGCTTTCTCAGTCTGTTTCCTAGTGCCGGTTTGAAGTTCCTGCAGTTTTCACTGTCAAACCGAGTTGGAGATAGTACCTCCCCATATATATGTATGGACTGGAGTTTGCAACTGAAAAGAAACTTTGTGTTCCCAACAAGCTAGGTGAATGACGGCTTTCAAACTCACATATCTCACAGAACTGAGCAATTGGAGAGGCGTTCGTTCATCTAGCACCAAGGGAACGGGTTGCAGGAGACACTTTTTCTCTGCTTTCTCAGTCTGTTTCCTAGTGCCGCTTTGAAGTTCCTGCAGTTTTCACTTTAAAACCGAGTTGGAGATTGTACCTCCCCATATATATGTATGGAATGCAGTTTGCAGCTGAAAAGAAACTTTGTGTTCCCAACAAGCTAGGTGAAGTATGGCTTTCACACACACTTATCACTCAGAACTGAGCAAGTGGAGAGACGTTCGTTCATCTAGCACCAAGGGAACGGGTTGCAGGAGACACTTTTTCTCTGCTTTCTCAGTCTGTTTCCTAGTGCCGGTTTGAAGTTCCTGCAGTTTTCACTGTAAAACCGAGTTGGAGCTAGTACCTCCCCATATATATGTATGGAATGGAGTTTGCTACTGAAAAGAAACTTTGTGTTCCCAACAAGCTAGGTGAAGGACGGCTTTCACACACACTTATCTCTCAGAACTGAGCAAGTGGAGAGACGTTCGTTCATCTAGCACCAAGGGAACGGGTTGCATGAGACACTTTTTCTCTGCTTTCTCAGTCTGTTTCCTTCTGCCGTTTTGATATTCCTTCAGTTTTCACTGTAAACCGAGTTGGAGCTAGTACCTCCCCATATATATGTATGGAATGGAGTTTGCAACTGAAAAGAAACTTTGTGTTCCCAACAAGCAAATTGAAGGATGGCTTTCACACGCACTTATCTCTCAGAACTGAGCAAGTGGAGAGACGTTCGTTCATCTAGCACCAAGGGAATGGTTTGCAGGAGACACTTTTTCTCTGCTTTCTCAGTCTGTTTCCTAGTGCCGGTTTGAAATTCCTGCATTTTTCACAGTAAAACCGAGTTGGAGCTAGTACCTCCCCATATATATGTATGGAATGCAGTTTGCAACTGAAAAGAAACTTTGTGTTCCCAACAAGCTAGGTGAAGGACGGCTTTCACACACACTTATCTCTCAGAACTGAGCAAGTGGAGAGACGTTCGTTCATCTAGCACCAAGGGAACGGGTTGCATGAGACACTTTTTCTCTGCTTTCTCAGTCTGTTTCCTACTGCCGTTTTGATGTTCCTTCAGTTTTCACTGTAAACCGAGTTGGAGCTAGTACCTCCCCATATATATGTATGGAATGGAGTTTGCAACTGAAAAGAAACTTTGTGTTCCCAACAAGCAAATTGAAGGATGGCTTTCACACGCACTTATCTCTCAGAACTGAGCAAGTGGAGAGACGTTCGTTCATCTAGCACCAAGGGAATGGTTTGCAGGAGACACTTTTTCTCTGCTTTCTCAGTCTGTTTCCTAGTGCCGGTTTGAAGTTCCTGCATTTTTCACAGTAAAACCGAGTTGGAGCTTGTACCTCCCCATATATATGTATGGAATGGAGTTTGCAACTTAAAAGAAACTTTGTGTTCCCAACAAGCTAGGTGAAGGACGGCTTTCACACACACTTATCTCTCAGAACTGAGCATGTGGAGAGACGTTCGTTCATCTACCACCAAGGGAACGGGTTGCAGGAGACACTTTTTCTCTGGATTCTCAGTCTGTTTCCTAGTGCCGATTTGAAGTTCCTGCAGTTTTCACTGTAAAACCGAGTTGGAGTTAGTACCTCACAATATATATGCATGGAATGGAGTTTGCAACTGAAAAGAAACTTTGTGTTCCCAACAAGCTAGGTGAAGGACGGCTTTCACACACACTAATCTCTCAGAACTGAGCAAGTGTAGAGACGTTCGTTCATCTAGCACCAAGGGAACGGGTTGCAGGAGACAATTTTTCTCTGCTTTCTAAGTCTGTTTCCTAGTGCCGGTTAGAAGTTCCTGCAGTTTTCACTGTAAAACCGAGTTGGAACTAGTACCTCCCAATATATATGCATGGAATGGAGTTTGCAACTGAAAAGAAACTTTGTGTTCCCAACAAGCTAGGTGAAGGACGGCTTTCACACACACTAATCTCTCAGAACTGAGCAAGTGCAGAGACGTTCGTTCATCTAGCACCAAGGGAACGGGTTGCTGGAGACACTTTTTCTCTGCTTTCTCAGTCTGTTTCCTAGTGCCGGTTTGATGTTCCTTCAGTTTTCACTGTAAAACCGAGTTGGAGCTAGTACCTCCCCATATATATGCATGGAATGGAGTTTGCAACTGAATAGAAACTTTGTTTTCACAACAATCTAGGTGAAGGATGGCATTCACACACACTTATCTCTCAGAACTGAGCAAGTGGAGAGACGTTCGTTCATCTAGCACCAAGGGAACGGGTTGCTGGAGACACTTTTTCTCTGCTTTCTCAGTCTGTTTCCTAGTGCCGGTTTGATGTTCCTTCATTTTTCACTGTAAAACAGAGTTGGAGCTAGTACCTCCCCATATATATGAATGGAATGGAGTTTGCAACTGAAAAGAAACTTTGTGTTCCCAACAAGCTAATTGAAGTTTGGCTTTCACACACACTTATCTCTCAGAACTGAGCAAGTGAAGAGACGTTCGTTCATCTAGCACCAAGGGAACGGGTTGCAGGAGACACTTTTTCTCTGCTTTCTCAGTCTGTTTCCTAGTGCCGGTTTGAAGTTCCTGCAGTTTTCACTGTCAAACCGAGTTGGAACTAGTATCTCCCCATATATATGCATGGAATGGAGTTTGCAACTGAATAGAAACTTTGTTTTCACAACAATCTAGGTGAAGGACGGCATTCACACACACTTATCTCTCAGAACTGAGCAAGTGGAGAGACGTTCGTTCATCTAGCACCAAGGGAACGGGTTGCTGGAGACACTTTTTCTCTGCTTTCTCAGTCTGTTTCCTAGTGCCGGTTTGATGTTCCTTCAGTTTTCACTTTAAAACCGAGTTGGAGCTAGTACCTCCCCATATATATGTATGGAATGGAGTTTGCAACTGAAAAGAAACTTTGTGTTCCCAACAAGCTAATTGAAGTATGGCTTTCACACACACTTATCTCTCAGAACTGAGCAAGTGGAGAGACGTTCGTTCATCTAGCACCTAGGGAACGGGTTGCAGGAGCCAATTTTTCTCTGCTTTCTCAGACTGTTTCCTAGTGCCGGTTTGAAGTTCCTGCAGTTTTCACTGTAAAACCGAGTTGGAACTTGAACCTCCCCATATATATGTATGGACTGGAGTTTGCAACTGAAAAGAAACTTTGTGTTCCCAACAAGCTAGGTGAATGACGGCTTTCAAACTCACATATCTCACAGAACTGAGCAATTGGAGAGGCGTTCGTTCATCTAGCACCAAGGGAACGGGTTGCAGGAGACACTTTTTCTCTGCTTTCTCAGTCTGTTTCCTAGTGCCGCTTTGAAGTTCCTGCAGTTTTCACTTTAAAACCGAGTTGGAGCTTGTACCTCCCCATATATATGTATGGAATGGAGTTTGCAGCTGAAAAGAAACTTTGTGTTCCCAACAAGCTAGGTGAAGTATGGCTTTCACACACACTTATCTCTCAGAACTGAGCAAGTGGAGAGACGTTCGTTCATCTAGCACCAAGGGAACGGGTTGCAGGAGACACTTTTTCTCTGCTTTCTCAGTCTGTTTCCTAGTGCCGGTTTGAAGTTCCTGCAGTTTTCACTGTAAAACCGAGTTGGAGCTAGTACCTCCCCATATATATGTATGGAATGGAGTTTGCTACTGAAAAGAAACTTTGTGTTCCCAACAAGCTAGGTGAAGGACGGCTTTCACACACACTTATCTCTCAGAACTGAGCAAGTGGAGAGACGTTCGTTCATCTAGCACCAAGGGAACAGGTTGCAGGGGACACTTTTTCTCTGCTTTCTCATTCTGTTTCTTAGTGCCGGTTTGAAGTTCCTGCAGTTTTCACAGTCAAACCGAGTTGGAGCTAGTACCTCCCCATATATATGTATGGAATGGAGTTTGCAACTTAAAAGAAACTTTGTGTTCCCAACAAGCTAGGTGAAGGACGGCTTTCACACACACTTATCTCTCAGAACTGAGCAAGTGGAGAGACGTTCGTTCATCTAGCACCAAGGGAACGGGTTGCAGGAGACACTTTTTCTCTGCTTTCTCAGTCTGTTTCCTAGTGCCGGTTTGAAGTTCCTGCAGTTTTCACTGTAAAACCGAGTTGGAGCTAGTACCTCCCCATATATATGTATGGAATGGAGTTTGCTACTGAAAAGAAACTTTGAATTCCCAACAAGCTAGGTGAAGGACGGCTTTCACACACACTTATCTCTCAGAACTGAGCAAGTGGAGAGACGTTCGTTCATCTAGCACCAAGGGAACAGGTTGCAGGAGACACTTTTTCTCTGCTTTCTCATTCTGTTTCTTAGTGCCGGTTTGAAGTTCCTGCAGTTTTCACTGTAAAACCGAGTTGGAGCTAGTACCTCCCAATATATATGTATGGAATGGAGTTTGCAACTGAAAAGAAACTTTGTCTTCCCAACAAGCTAGGTGAAGTACGGCTTTCACACACACTTATCTCTCAGAACTGAACAAGTGGAGAGACGTTCGTTCATCTAGCACCAAGGGAACGGGTTGCATTAGACACTTTTTCTCTGCTTTCTCAGTCTGTTTCCTTCTGCCGTTTTGATGTTCCTTCAGTTTTCACTGTAAAACCGAGTTGGAGCTAGTACCTCCCCATATATATGTATGGAATGGAGTTTGCAACTGAAAAGAAACTTTGTGTTCCCAACAAGCTAATTGAAGTATGGCTTTCACACACACTTATCTCTCAGAACTGAACAAGTGGAGAGACGTTCGTTCATCTAGCACCAAGGGAACGGGTTGCATGAGACACTTTTTCTCTGCTTTCTCAGTCTGTTTCCTAGTGCCGGTTTGAAGTTCCTGCAGTTTTCACTGTCAAACCGATTTGGAACTAGTATCTCCCCATATATATGCATGGAATGGAGTTTGCAACTGAATAGAAACTTTGTTTTCACAACAATCTAGGTGAAGGACGGCATTCACACACACTTATCTCTCAGAACTGAGCAAGTGGAGAGACGTTCGTTCATCTAGCACCAAGGGAACGGGTTGCTGGAGACACTTTTTCTCTGCTTTCTCAGTCTGTTTCCTAGTGCCGGTTTGATGTTCCTTCAGTTTTCACTTTAAAACCGAGTTGGAGCTAGTACCTCCCCATATATATGTATGGAATGGAGTTTGCAACTGAAAAGAAACTTTGTGTTCCCAACAAGCTAATTGAAGTATGGCTTTCACACACACTTATCTCTCAGAACTGAGCAAGTGGAGAGACGTTCGTTCATCTAGCACCAAGGGAACAGGTTGCAGGAGCCAATTTTTCTCTGCTTTCTCAGACTGTTTCCTAGTGCCGGTTTGAAGTTCCTGCAGTTTTCACTGTAAAACCGAGTTGGAACTAATATCTCCCCATATATATGCATGGAATGGAGTTTGCAACTGAATAGAAACTTTGTTTTCACAACAATCTAGGTGAAGGACGGCATTCACACACACTTATCTCTCAGAACTGAGCAAGTGGAGAGACGTTCGTTCATCTAGCACCAAGGGAACGGGTTGCTGGAGACACTTTTTCTCTGCTTTCTCAGTCTGTTTCCTAGTGCCGGTTTGATGTTCCTTCAGTTTTCACTTTAAAACCGAGTTGGAGCTAGTACCTCCCCATATATATGTATGGAATGGAGTTTGCAACTGAAAAGAAACTTTGTGTTCCCAACAAGCTAATTGAAGTATGGCTTTCACACACACTTATCTCTCAGAACTGAGCAAGTGGAGAGACGTTCGTTCATCTAGCACCAAGGGAACGGGTTGCAGGAGCCAATTTTTCTCTGCTTTCTCAGACTGTTTCCTAGTGCCGGTTTGAAGTTCCTGCAGTTTTCACTGTAAAACCGAGTTGGCACTAGTATCTCCCCATATATATGCATGGAATGGAGTTTGCAACTGAATAGAAACTTTGTTTTCACAACAATCTAGGTGAAGGACGGCATTCACACACACTTATCTCTCAGAACTGAGCAAGTGGAGAGACGTTCGTTCATCTAGCACCAAGGGAACGGGTTGCTGGAGACACTTTTTCTCTGCTTTCTCAGTCTGTTTCCTAGTGCCGGTTTGATGTTCCTTCAGTTTTCACTGTAAAACCGAGTTGGAGCTTGTACCTCCCCATATATATGTATGGAATGGAGTTTGCAACTGAAAAGAAACTTTGTGTTCCCAACAAGCTAATTGAAGTATGGCTTTCACACACACTTATCTCTCAGAACTGAGCAAGTGGAGAGACGTTCGTTCATCTAGCACCAAGGGAACGGGTTGAAGGAGACACTTTTTCTCTGCTTTCTCAGTCTGTTTCCTAGTGCCGGTTTGAAGTTCCTGCAGTTTTCACTGTGAAACCGAGTTGGAGATAGTACCTCCCCATATATATGTATGGACTGGAGTTTGCAACTGAAAAGAAACTTTGTGTTCCCAACAAGCTAGGTGAATGACGGCTTTCAAACTCACATATCTCACAGAACTGAGCAATTGGAGAGGCGTTCGTTCATCTAGCACCAAGGGAACGGGTTGCAGGAGACAATTTTTCTCTGCTTTCTCAGTCTGTTTCCTAGTGCCGCTTTGAAGTTCCTGCAGTTTTCACTTTAAAACCGAGTTGGAGATTGTACCTCCCCATATATATGTATGGAATGGAGTTTGCAGCTGAAAAGAAACTTTGTGTTCCCAACAAGCTAGGTGAAGTATGGCTTTCACACACACTTATCTCTCAGAACTGAGCAAGTGGAGAGACGTTCGTTCATCTAGCACCAAGGGAACGGGTTGCAGGAGACACTTTTTCTCTGCTTTCTCAGTCTGTTTCCTACTGCCGTTTTGATGTTCCTTCAGTTTTCACTGTAAACCGAGTTGGAGCTAGTACCTCCCCATATATATGTATGGAATGGAGTTTGCAACTGAAAAGAAACTTTGTGTTCCCAACAAGCAAATTGAAGGATGGCTTTCACACGCACTTATCTCTCAGAACTGAGCAAGTGGAGAGACGTTCGTTCATCTAGCACCAAGGGAATGGGTTGCAGGAGACACTTTTTCTCTGCTTTCTCAGTCTGTTTCCTAGTGCCGGTTTGAAGTTCCTGCAGTTTTCTCTGTAAAACCGAGTTGGAGCTAGTACCTCCCCATATATATGTATGGAATGGAGTTTGCAACTTAAAAGAAACTTTGTGTTCCCAACAATCTAGGTGAAGGACGGCTTTCACACACACTTATCTCTCAGAACTGAGCAAGTGGAGAGACGTTCGTTCATCTAGCACCAAGGGAACGGGTTGCAGGAGACACTTTTTCTCTGCTTTCTCAGTCTGTTTCCTAGTGCCGGTTTGAAGTTCCTGCAGTTTTCACTGTAAAACCGAGTTGGAGCTAGTACCTCCCCATATATATGTATGGAATGGAGTTTGCTACTGAAAAGAAACTTTGTGTTCCCAACAAGCTAGGTGAAGGACGGCTTTCACACACACTTATCTCTCAGAACTGAGCAAGTGGAGAGACGTTTGTTCATCTAGCACCAAGGGAACAGGTTGCAGGAGACACTTTTTCTCTGATTTCTCATTCTGTTTCTTAGTGCCGGTTTGAAGTTCCTGCAGTTTTCACTGTAAAACCGAGTTGGAGCTAGTACCTCCCCATATATATGTATGGACTGGAGTTTGCAACTGAAAAGAAACTTTGTGTTCCCAACAAGCTAGGTGAAGGACGGCTTTCACACACACTTATCTCTCAGAACTGAGCAAGTGGAGAGACGATCGTTCATCTAGCACCAAGGGAACGGGTTGCAGGAGATACTTTTTCTCTGCTTTCTCAGTCTGTTTCCTAGTGCCGGTTTGAAGTTCCTGCAGTTTTCACAGTCAAACCGAGTTGGAGCTAGTACCTCCCCATATATACGTATGGAATGGAGTTTGCAACTTAAAAGAAACTTTGTGTTCCCAACAAGCTAGGTGAAGGACAGCTTTCACACACACTTATCTCTCAGAAATGAGCATGTGGAGATACGTTCGTTCATCTAGCACCAAGGGAATGGGTTGCAGGAGACACTTTTTCTCTGCTTTCTCAGTCTGTTTCCTAGTGCCGGTTTGAAGTTCCTGCAGTTTTCACTGTAAAACCGAGTTGGAGCTAGTACCTCCCCATATATATGCATGGAATGGGGTTTGCAACTGAAAAGAAACTTTGTGTTCCCAACAAGCTAGGTGAAGGACGGCTTTCACACACACTAATCTCTCATAACTGAGCAAGTGTAGAGACGTTCGTTCATCTAGCACCAAGGGAACGGGTTGCAGGAGACAATTTTTCTTTGCTTTCTCAGTCTGTTTCCTAGTGCCGGTTTGAAGTTCCTGCAGTTTTCTCTGTAAAACCGAGTTGGAACTAGTACCTCCCCATATATATGCATGGAATTGAGTTTGCAACTGAAAAGAAAATTTGTGTTCCCATCAAGCTAGGTGAAGGACGGCTTTCACACACACTTATCTCTCAGAAATTAGCAATTGGAAAGACGTTCGTTCATCTAGCACCAAGGGAACGGGTTGCAGGAGACACTTTTTCTCTGCTTTCTCAGTCTGTTTCCTAGTGCCGGTTTGAAGTTCCTGCAGTTTTCACTGTAAAACCGAGTTGGAGCTAGTACCTCCCCATATATATGTATGGAATGGAATTTGCAGCTGAAAAGAAACTTTGTGTTCCCAACAAGCTAGGTGAAGTATGGCTTTCACAAACACTTATCTCTCAGAACTGAGCAAGTGGAGAGACTTTCGTTCATCTAGCACCAAGGGAACGGGTTGCAGGAGACACTTTTTCTCTGCTTTCTCAGTCTGTTTCCTAGTGCCGGTTTGATGTTCCTTCAGTTTTCACTGTAAAACCGAGTTGGAGCTAGTACCTCCCCATATATATGTATGGAATGGAGTTTGCAACTGAAAAGAAACTTTGTGTTCCCAACAAGCTAGGTGAAGGACGGCTTTCACACACACTTATCTCTCAGAACTGAGCAAGTGGAGAGACGTTCGTTCATCTAGCACCAAGGGAACGGGTTGCAGGAGACACTTTTTCTCTGCTTTCTCAGTTTGTTTCCTAGTGCCGGTTTGAAGTTCCTGCAGTTTTCACTGTAAAACCGAGTTGGAGCTAGTACCTCCCCATATATATGTATGGAATGGAGTTTGCAACTGAAAAGAAACTTTGTGTTCCCAACAAGCTAGGTGAATGACGGCTTTCAAACTCACATATCTCTCAGAACTGAGCAATTGGAGAGACGTTCGTTCATCTAGCACCAAGGGAACGGGTTGCAGGAGACACTTTTTCTCTGCTTTCTCAGTCTGTTTCCTAGTGCCGGTTTGAAGTTCCTGCAGTTTTCACAGTCAAACCGAGTTGGAGCTAGTACCTCCCCATATATACGTATGGAATGGAGTTTGCAACTTAAAAGAAACTTTGTGTTCCCAACAAGCTAGGTGAAGGACAGCTTTCACACACACTTATCTCTCAGAAATGAGCATGTGGAGATACGTTCGTTCATCTAGCACCAAGGGAATGGGTTGCAGGAGACACTTTTTCTCTGCTTTCTCAGTCTGTTTCCTAGTGCCGGTTTGAAGTTCCTGCAGTTTTCACTGTAAAACCGAGTTGGAGCTAGTACCTCCCCATATATATGCATGGAATGGGGTTTGCAACTGAAAAGAAACTTTGTGTTCCCAACAAGCTAGGTGAAGGACGGCTTTCACACACACTAATCTCTCATAACTGAGCAAGTGTAGAGACGTTCGTTCATCTAGCACCAAGGGAACGGGTTGCAGGAGACAATTTTTCTTTGCTTTCTCAGTCTGTTTCCTAGTGCCGGTTTGAAGTTCCTGCAGTTTTCTCTGTAAAACCGAGTTGGAACTAGTACCTCCCCATATATATGCATGGAATTGAGTTTGCAACTGAAAAGAAAATTTGTGTTCCCATCAAGCTAGGTGAAGGACGGCTTTCACACACACTTATCTCTCAGAAATTAGCAATTGGAAAGACGTTCGTTCATCTAGCACCAAGGGAACGGGTTGCAGGAGACACTTTTTCTCTGCTTTCTCAGTCTGTTTCCTAGTGCCGGTTTGAAGTTCCTGCAGTTTTCACTGTAAAACCGAGTTGGAGCTAGTACCTCCCCATATATATGTATGGAATGGAATTTGCAGCTGAAAAGAAACTTTGTGTTCCCAACAAGCTAGGTGAAGTATGGCTTTCACAAACACTTATCTCTCAGAACTGAGCAAGTGGAGAGACTTTCGTTCATCTAGCACCAAGGGAACGGGTTGCAGGAGACACTTTTTCTCTGCTTTCTCAGTCTGTTTCCTAGTGCCGGTTTGATGTTCCTTCAGTTTTCACTGTAAAACCGAGTTGGAGCTAGTACCTCCCCATATATATGTATGGAATGGAGTTTGCAACTGAAAAGAAACTTTGTGTTCCCAACAAGCTAGGTGAAGGACGGCTTTCACACACACTTATCTCTCAGAACTGAGCAAGTGGAGAGACGTTCGTTCATCTAGCACCAAGGGAACGGGTTGCAGGAGACACTTTTTCTCTGCTTTCTCAGTTTGTTTCCTAGTGCCGGTTTGAAGTTCCTGCAGTTTTCACTGTAAAACCGAGTTGGAGCTAGTACCTCCCCATATATATGTATGGAATGGAGTTTGCAACTGAAAAGAAACTTTGTGTTCCCAACAAGCTAGGTGAATGACGGCTTTCAAACTCACATATCTCTCAGAACTGAGCAATTGGAGAGACGTTCGTTCATCTAGCACCAAGGGAACGGGTTGCAGGAGACACTTTTTCTCTGCTTTCTCAGTCTGTTTCCTAGTGCCAGTTTGATGTTCCAGCAATTTTCACTGTAAAACCGATTTGGAGCTTGTACCTCCCTATATATATGTATGGAATGGAGTTTGCAACTGAATAGAAACTTTGTGTTCCCAACAAGCTAGGTGAAGGACGGCTTTCACACACACTTATCTCTCAGAACTGAGCAAGTGGAGAGACGTTCGTTCATCTAGCACCAAGGGAACGGGTTGCAGGAGACACTTTTTCTCTGCTTTCTCAGTCTGTTTCCTAGTGCCGGTTTGAAGTTCCTGCAGTTTTCACTGTAAAACCGAGTTGGAGCTAGTACCTCCCCATATATATGTATGGAATGGAGTTTGCTACTGAAAAGAAACTTTGTGTTCCCAACAAGCTAGGTGAAGGACGGCTTTCACACACACTTATCTCTCAGAACTGAGCAAGTGGAGAGACGTTCGTTCATCTAGCACCAAGGGAACAGGTTGCAGGGAACACTTTTTCTCTGCTTTCTCATTCTGTTTCTCAGTGCCGGTTTGAAGTTCCTGCAGTTTTCACTGTAAAACCGAGTTGGAGCTAGTACCTCCCCATATATATGTATGGACTGGAGTTTGCAACTGAAAAGAAACTTTGTCATCCCAACAAGCTAGGTGAAGTACGGCTTTCACACACACTTATCTCTCAGAACTGAGCAAGTGGAGAGACGTTCGTTCATCTAGCACCAAGGGAACGGGTTGCATGAGACACTTTTTCTCTGCTTTCTCAGTCTGTTTCCTACTGCCGTTTTGATGTTCCTTCAGTTTTCACTGTAAACCGAGTTGGAGCTAGTACCTCCCCATATATATGTATGGAATGGAGTTTGCAACTGAAAAGAAACTTTGTGTTCCCAACAAGCTAATTGAAGGATGGCTTTCACACGCACTTATCTCTCAGAACTGAGCAAGTGGAGAGACGTTCGTTCATCTAGCACCAAGGGAATGGGTTGCAGGAGACACTTTTTCTCTGCTTTCTCAGTCTGTTTCCTAGTGCCGGTTTGAAGTTCCTGCAGTTTTCACAGTCAAACCGAGTTGGAGCTAGTACCTCCCCATATATATGTATGGAATGGAGTTTGAAACTTAAAAGAAACTTTGTGTTCCCAACAAGCTAGGTGAAGGACGGCTTTCACACACACTTATCTCTCAGAACTGAGCATGTGGAGAGACGTTCGTTCATCTACCACCAAGGGAACGGGTTGCAGGAGACACTTTTTCTCTGCTTTCTCATTCTGTTTCTTAGTGCCGGTTTGAAGTTCCTGCAGTTTTCACTGTAAACCGAGTTGGAGCTAGTACCTCCCCATATATATGTATGGAATGCAGTTTGCAACTGAAAAGAAACTTTGTGTTCCCAACAAGCGAGGTGAATGACGGCTTTCAAACTCACATATCTCTCAGAACTGATCAATTGGAGAGACGTTCGTTCATCTAGCACCAAGGGAACGGGTTGCAGGAGACACTTTTTCTCTGCTTTCTCAGTCTGTTTCCTAGTGCCGGTTTGAAGTTCCTGCAGTTTTCACTGTAAAACCGAGTTGGAGCTAGTACCTCCCCATATATATGTATGGACTGGAGTTTGCAACTGAAAAGAAACTTTGTGTTCCCAACAAGCTAGGTGAAGGACGGCTTTCACACAGAATTATCTCTCAGAACTGAGCAAGTGGAGAGACGATCGTTCATCTAGCACCATGGGAACGGGTTGCATGAGACACTTTTTCTCTGCTTTCTCATTCTGTTTCCTACTGCCGTTTTGATGTTCCTTCAGTTTTCACTGTAAACCGAGTTGGAGCTAGTACCTCCCCATATATATGTATGGAATGCAGTTTGCAACTGAAAAGAAACTTTGTGTTCCCAACAAGCGAGGTGAATGACGGCTTTCAAACTCACATATCTCTCAGAACTGAGCAATTGGAGAGACGTTCGTTCATCTAGCACCAAGGGAACGGGTTGCAGGAGACACTTTTTCTCTGCTTTCTCAGTCTGTTTCCTAGTGCCGGTTTGAAGTTCCTGCAGTTTTCACTGTAAAACCGAGTTGGAGCTAGTACCTACCCATATATATGTATGGACTGGAGTTTGCAACTGAAAAGAAACTTTGTGTTCCCAACAAGCTAGGTGAAGGACGGCTTTCACACACACTTATCTCTCAGAACTGAGCAAGTGGAGAGACGATCGTTCATCTAGCACCAAGGGAACGGTTTGCAGGAGATACTTTTTCTCTGCTTTCTCAGTCTGTTTCCTAGTGCCGGTTTGAAGTTCCTGCAGTTTTCACAGTCAAACCGAGTTGGGGCTAGTACCTCCCCATATATATGTATGGAATGGAGTTTGCAACTTAAAAGAAACTTTGTGTTCCCAACAAGCAAGGTGAAGGACGGCTTTCACACACACTTATCTCTCAGAACTGAGCATGTGGAGAGACGTTCTTTCATCTAGCACCAAGGGAACGGGTTGCAGGAGACACTTTTTCTCTGCTTTCTCAGTCTGTTTCCTAGTGCCGGTTTGAAGTTCCTGCAGTTTTCACTGTAAAACCGAGTTGGAGCTAGTACCTCCCCATATATATGCATGGAATGGGGTTTGCAACTGAAAAGAAACTTTGTTTTCCCAACAAGCTAGGTGAAGGACGGCTTTCACACACACTTATCTCTCAGAACTGAGCAAGTGTAGAGACGTTCTTTCATCTAGCACCAAGGGAACGGGTTGCAGGAGACAATTTTTCTTTGCTTTCTCAGTCTGTTTCCTAGTGCCGGTTTGAAGTTCCTGCAGTTTTCACTGTAAAACCGAGTTGGAACTAGTACCTCCCCATATATATGCATGGAATTGAGTTTGCAACTGAAAAGAAACTTTGTGTTCCCAACAAGCTAGGTGAAGGACGGCTTTCACACACACTTATCTCTCAGAAATTAGCAATTGGAGAGACTTTCGTTCATCTAGCACCAAGGGAACGGTTTGCAGGAGACACTTTTTCTCTGCTTTCTCAGTCTGTTTCCTAGTGCCGGTTTGAAGTTCCTGCAGTTTTCACTGTAAAACCGAGTTGGAGCTAGTACCTCCCCATATATATGTATGGAATGGAATTTGCAGCTGAAAAGAAACTTTGTGTTCCCAACAAGCTAGGTGAAGTATGGCTTTCACACACACTTATCTCTCAGAACTGAGCAAGTGGAGAGACGTTCGTTCATCTACCACCAACGGAACGGGTTGCAGGAGACACTTTTTCTCTGCTTTCTCAGTCTGTTTCCTAGTGCCGGTTTGATGTTCCTTCAGTTTTCACTGTAAAACCGAGTTGGAGCTAGTACCTCCCCATATATATGTATGGAATGGAGTTTGCAACTGAAAAGAAACTTTGTGTTCCCAACAAGCTAGGTGAAGGACGGCTTTCACACACACTTATCTCTCAGAACTGAGCAAGTGGAGAGACGTTCGTTCATCTAGCACCAAGGGAACGGGTTGCAGGAGACACTTTTTCTCTGCTTTCTCAGTTTGTTTCCTAGTGCCGGTTTGAAGTTCCTGCAGTTTTCACTGTAAAACCGAGTTGGAGCTAGTACCTCCCCATATATATGTATGGAATGGAGTTTGCAACTGAAAAGAATCTTTGTGTTCCCAACAAGCTAGGTGAATGACGGCTTTCAAACTCACATATCTCTCAGAACTGAGCAATTGGAGAGACGTTCGTTCATCTAGCACCAAGGGAACGGGTTGCAGGAGACACTTTTTCTCTGCTTTCTCAGTCTGTTTCCTAGTGCCAGTTTGATGTTCCAGCAATTTTCACTGTAAAACCGATTTGGAGCTTGTACCTCCCTATATATATGTATGGAATGGAGTTGGCAACTGAATAGAAACTTTGTGTTCCCAACAAGCTAGGTGAAGGACGGCTTTCACACACACTTATCTCTCAGAACTGAGCAAGTGGAGAGACGTTCGTTCATCTAGCACCAAGGGAACGGGTTGCAGGATACACTTTTTCTCTGCTTTCTCAGTCTGTTTCCTAGTGCCGGTTTGAAGTTCCTGCAGTTTTCACTGTAAAACCGAGTTGGAGCTAGTACCTCCCCATATATATGTATGGAATGGAGTTTGCTACTGAAAAGAAACTTTGTGTTCCCAACAAGCTAGGTGAAGGACGGCTTTCACACACACTTATCTCTCAGAACTGAGCAAGTGGAGAGACGTTCGTTCATCTAGCACCAAGGGAACAGGTTGCAGGGGACACTTTTTCTCTTCTTTCTCATTCTGTTTCTTAGTGCCGGTTTGAAGTTCCTGCAGTTTTCACTGTAAAACCGAGTTGAAGCTAGTACCTCCCCATATATATGTATGGAATGGAGTTTGCAACTGAAAAGAAACTTTGTGTTCCCAACAAGCTAATTGAAGGATGGCTTTCACACGCACTTATCTCTCAGAACTGAGCAAGTGGAGAGACGTTCGTTCATCTAGCACCAAGGGAATGGGTTGCAGGAGACACTTTTTCTCTGCTTTCTCAGTCTGTTTCCTAGTGCCGGTTTGAAGTTCCTGCAGTTTTCACAGTCAAACCGAGTTGGAGCTAGTACATCCCCATATATATGTATGGAATGGAGTTTGAAACTTAAAAGAAACTTTGTGTTCCCAACAAGCTAGGTGAAGGACGGCTTTCACACACACTTATCTCTCAGAACTGAGCATGTGGAGAGACGTTCGTTCATCTACCACCAAGGGAACGGGTTGCAGGAGACACTTTTTCTCTGCTTTCTCATTCTGTTTCTTAGTGCCGGTTTGAAGTTCCTGCAGTTTTCACTGTAAAACCGAGTTGGAGCTAGTACCTCCCCATATATATGTATGGAATGGAGTTTGCAACTGAAAAGAAACTTTGTCTTCCCAACAAGCTAGGTGAAGTACGGCTTTCACACACACTTATCTCTCAGAACTGAGCAAGTGGAGAGACATTCGTTCATCTAGCACCAAGGGAACGGGTTGCAGGAGACACTTTTTCTCTGCTTTCTCAGTCTGTTTCCTAGTGCCGGTTTGAAGTTCCTGCAGTTTTCACTGTAAAACCGAGTTGGAGCTAGTACCTCCCCATATATATGTATGGACTGGAGTTTGCAACTGAAAAGAAACTTTGTGTTCCCAACAAGCTAGGTGAAGGACGGCTTTCACACAGACTTATCTCTCAGAACTGAGCAAGTGGAGAGACGATCGTTCATCTAGCACCAAGGGAACGGGTTGCAGGAGATACTTTTTCTCTGCTTTCTCAGTCTGTTTCCTAGTGCCGGTTTGAAGTTCCTGCAGTTTTCACAGTCAAACCGAGTTGGAGCTAGTACCTCCCCATATATATGTATGGAATGGAGTTTGCAACTTAAAAGAAACTTTGTGTTCCCAACAAGCTAGGTGAAGGACGGCTTTCACACACACTTATCTCTCAGAACTGAGCATGTGGAGAGACGTTCGTTCATCTAGCACCAAGGGAACGGGTTGCAGGAGACACTTTTTCTCTGCTTTCTCAGTCTGTTTCCTAGTGCCGGTTTGAAGTTCCTGCAGTTTTCACTGTAAAACCGAGTTGGAGCTAGTACCTCCCCATATATATGCATGGAATGGGGTTTGCAACTGAAAAGAAACTTTGTGTTCCCAACAAGCTAGGTGAAGGACGGCTTTCACACACACTAATCTCTCAGAACTGAGCAAGTGTAGAGACGTTCGTTCATCTAGCACCAAGGGAACGGGTTGCAGGAGACAATTTTTCTTTGCTTTCTCAGTCTGTTTCCTAGTGCCGGTTTGAAGTTCCTGCAGTTTTCACTGTAAAACCGAGTTGGAGCTAGTACCTCCCCATATATATGTATGGAATGGAGTTTGCTACTGAAAAGAAACTTTGTGTTCCCAACAAGCTAAGTGAAGGACGGCTTTCACAAACACTTATCTCTCAGAACTGAGCAAGTGGAGAGACGTTCGTTCATCTAGCACCAAGGGAACAGGTTGCAGGGGACACTTTTTCTCTGCTTTCTCATTCTGTTTCTTAGTGCCGGTTTGAAGTTCCTGCAGTTTTCACTGTAAAACCGAGTTGGAGCTAGTACCTCCCCATATATATGTATGGAATGGAGTTTGCAACTGAAAAGAAACTTTGTCTTCCCAACAAGCTAGGTGAAGTACGGCTTTCACACACACTTATCTCTCAGAACTGAGCAAGTGGAGAGACGTTCGTTCATCTAGCACCAAGGGAACGGGTTGCATGAGACACTTTTTCTCTGCTTTCTCAGTCTGTTTCCTACTGCCGTTTTGATGTTCCTTCAGTTTTCACTGTAAACCGAGTTGGAGCTAGTACCTCCCCATATATATGTATGGAATGGAGTTTGCAACTGAAAAGAAACTTTGTGTTCCCAACAAGCTAATTGAAGGATGGCTTTCACACGCACTTAACTCTCAGAACTGAGCAAGTGGAGAGACGTTCGTTCATCTAGCACCAAGGGAATGGGTTGCAGGAGACACTTTTTCTCTGCTTTCTCAGTCTGTTTCCTAGTGCCGGTTTGAAGTTCCTGCAGTTTTCACAGTCAAACCGAGTTGGAGCTAGTACCTCCCCATATATATGTATGGAATGGAGTTTGCAACTTAAAAGAAACTTTGTGTTCCCAACAAGCTAGGTGAAGGACGGCTTTCACACACACTTATCTCTCAGAACTGAGCATGTGGAGAGACGTTCGTTCATCTACCACCAAGCGAACGGGTTGCAGGAGACACTTTTTCTCTGCTTTCTCATTCTGTTTCTTAGTGCCGGTTTGAAGTTCCTGCAGTTTTCACTGTAAAACCGAGTTGGAGCTAGTACCTCCCCATATATATGTATGGAATGGAGTTTGCAACTGAAAAGAAACTTTGTCTTCCCAACAAGCTAGGTGAAGTACGGCTTTCACACACACTTATCTCTCAGAACTGAGCAAGAGGAGAGACGTTCGTTCATCTAGCACCAAGGGAACGGGTTGCATGAGACACTTTTTCTCTGCTTTCTCATTCTGTTTCCTACTGCCGTTTTGATGTTCCTTCAGTTTTCACTGTAAACCGAGTTGGAGCTAGTACCTCCCCATATATATGTATGGAATGGAGTTTGCAACTGAAAAGAAACTTTGTGTTCCCAACAAGCGAAGTGAATGACGGCTTTCAAACTCACATATCTCTCAGAACTGAGCAATTGGAGAGACGTTCGTTCATCTAGCACCAAGGGAACGGGTTGCAGGAGAGAATTTTTCTTTGCTTTCTCAGTCTGTTTCCTAGTGCCGGTTTGAAGTTCCTGCAGTTTTCACAGTCAAACCGAGTTGGAGCTAGTACCTCCCCATATATATGTATGGAATGGAGTTTGCAACTTAAAAGAAACTTTGTGTTCCCAACAAGCTAGGTGAAGGACGGCTTTCACACACACTTATCTCTCAGAACTGAGCATGTGGAGAGACGTTCGTTCATCTAGCACCAAGGGAACGGGTTGCAGGAGACACTTTTTCTCTGCTTTCTCAGTCTGTTTCCTAGTGCCGGTTTGAAGTTCCTGCAGTTTTCACTGTAAAATCGAGTTGGAGCTAGTACCTCCCCATATATATGCATGGAATGGGGTTTGCATCTGAAAAGAAACTTTGTGTTCCCAACAAGCTAGGTGAAGGACGGCTTTCACACACACTTATCTCTCAGAAATTAGCAATTGGAGAGACGTTCGTTCATCTAGCACCAAGGGAACGGGTTGCATGAGACACTTTTTCTCTGCTTTCTCAGTCTGTTTCCTACTGCCGTTTTGATGTTCCTTCAGTTTTCACTGTAAACCGAGTTGGAGCTAGTACCTCCCCATATATATGTATGGAAAGGAGTTTGCAACTGAAAAGAAACTTTGTGTTCCCAACAAGCTAATTGAAGGATGGCTTTCACACGCACTTATCTCTCAGAACTGAGCAAGTGGAGAGACGTTCGTTCATCTAGCACCAAGGGAATGGGTTGCAGGAGACACTTTTTCTCTGCTTTCTCAGTCTGTTTCCTAGTGCCGGTTTGAATTTCCTGCAGTTTTCACAGTCAAACCGAGTTGGAGCTAGTACCTCCCCATATATATGTATGGAATGGAGTTTGCAACTGAAAAGAAACTTTGTGTTCCCAACAAGCTAGGTGAAGGACGGCTTTCACACACACTTATCTCTCAGAACTGAGCAAGTGGAGAGACGTTCGTTCATCTACCACCAAGGGAACGGGTTGCAGGAGACACTTTTTCTCTGCTTTCTCATTCTGTTTCTTAGTGCCGGTTTGAAGTTCCTGCAGTTTTCACTGTAAAACCGAGTTGGAGCTAGTACCTCCCCATATATATGTATGGAATGGAGTTTGCAACTGAAAAGAAACTTTGTCTTCCCAACAAGCTAGGTGAAGTACGGCTTTCACACACACTTATCTCTCAGAACTGAGCAAGTGGAGAGACATTCGTTCATCTAGCACCAAGGGAACGGGTTGCATGAGACACTTTTTCTCTGCTTTCTAAGTCTGTTTCCTAGTGCCGTCTTGATGTTCCTTCAGTTTTCACTGTAAACCGAGTTGGAGCTAGTACCTCCCCATATATATGTATGGAATGCAGTTTGCAACTGAAAAGAAACTTTGTGTTCCCAACAAGCGAGGTGAATGACGGCTTTCAAACTCACATATCTCTCAGAACTGAGCAATTGGAGAGACGTTCGTTCATCTAGCACCAAGGGAACGGGTTGCAGGAGACACTTTTTCTCTGCTTTCTCAGTCTGTTTCCTAGTGCCGGTTTGAAGTTCCTGCAGTTTTCACTGTAAAACCGAGTTGGAGCTAGTACCTCCCCATATATATGTATGGACTGGAGTTTGCAACTGAAAAGAAACTTTGTGTTCCCAACAAGCTAGGTGAAGGACGGCTTTCACACAGACTTATCTCTCAGAACTGAGCAAGTGGAGAGACGATCGTTCATCTAGCACCAAGGGAACGGGTTGCAGGTGATACTTTTTCTCTGCTTTCTCAGTCTGTTTCCTAGTGCCGGTTTGAAGTTCCTGCAGTTTTCACAGTCAAACCGAGTTGGAGCTAGTACCTCCCCATATATATGTATGGAATGGAGTTTGCAACTTAAAAGAAACTTTGTGTTCCCAACAAGCTAGGTGAAGGACGGCTTTCACACACACTTATCTCTCAGAACTGAGCATGTGGAGAGACGTTCGTTCATCTAGCACCAAGGGAACGGGTTGCAGGAGACACTTTTTCTCTGCTTTCTCAGTCTGTTTCCTAGTGCCGGTTTGAAGTTCCTGCAGTTTTCACTGTAAAACCGAGTTGGAGCTAGTACCTCCCCATATATATGCATGGAATGGGGTTTGCAACTGAAAAGAAACTTTGTGTTCCCAACAAGCTAGGTGAAGGACGGCTTTCACACACACTAATCTCTCAGAACTGAGCAAGTGTAGAGACGTTCGTTCATCTAGCACCAAGGGAACGGGTTGCAGGAGACAATTTTTCTTTGCTTTCTCAGTCTGTTTCCTAGTGCCGGTTTGAAGTTCCTGCAGTTTTCACTGTAAAACCGAGTTGGAGCTAGTACCTCCCCATATATATGTATGGAATGGAGTTTGCTACTGAAAAGAAACTTTGTGTTCCCAACAAGCTAAGTGAAGGACGGCTTTCACAAACACTTATCTCTCAGAACTGAGCAAGTGGAGAGACGTTAGTTCATCTAGCACCAAGGGAACAGGTTGCAGGGGACACTTTTTCTCTGCTTTCTCATTCTGTTTCTTAGTGCCGGTTTGAAGTTCCTGCAGTTTTCACTGTAAAATCGAGTTGGAGCTAGTACCTCCCCATATATATGTATGGAATGGAGTTTGCAACTGAAAAGAAACTTTGTCTTCCCAAC
Source organism: Camelus bactrianus (assembly GCF_048773025.1). Classification (NCBI taxonomy): domain Eukaryota; kingdom Metazoa; phylum Chordata; class Mammalia; order Artiodactyla; family Camelidae; genus Camelus; species Camelus bactrianus. The sequence continues at coordinate 99,878,394 of NC_133544.1, forward strand.
AAGCTAGGTGAAGTACGGCTTTCACACACACTTATCTCTCAGAACTGAGCAAGTGGAGAGACGTTCGTTCATCTAGCACCAAGGGAACGGGTTGCATGAGACACTTTTTCTCTGCTTTCTCAGTCTGTTTCCTACTGCCGTTTTGATGTTCCTTCAGTTTTCACTGTAAACCGAGTTGGAGCTAGTACCTCCCCATATATATGTATGGAATGGAGTTTGCAACTGAAAAGAAACTTTGTGTTCCCAACAAGCTAATTGAAGGATGGCTTTCACACGCACTTAACTCTCAGAACTGAGCAAGTGGAGAGACGTTCGTTCATCTAGCACCAAGGGAATGGGTTGCAGGAGACACTTTTTCTCTGCTTTCTCAGTCTGTTTCCTAGTGCCGGTTTGAAGTTCCTGCAGTTTTCACAGTCAAACCGAGTTGGAGCTAGTACCTCCCCATATATATGTATGGAATGGAGTTTGCAACTTAAAAGAAACTTTGTGTTCCCAACAAGCTAGGTGAAGGACGGCTTTCACACACACTTATCTCTCAGAACTGAGCATGTGGAGAGACGTTCGTTCATCTAGCACCAAGGGAACGGGTTGCATGAGACACTTTTTCTCTGCTTTCTCATTCTGTTTCCTACTGCCGTTTTGATGTTCCTTCAGTTTTCACTGTAAACCGAGTTGGAGCTAGTACCTCCCCATATATATGTATGGAATGGGGTTTGCAACTGAAAAGAAACTTTGTGTTCCCAACAAGCGAAGTGAATGACGGCTTTCAAACTCACATATCTCTCAGAACTGAGCAATTGGAGAGATGTTCGTTCATCTAGCACCAAGGGAACGGGTTGCAGGAGACACTTTTTCTCTGCTTTCTCAGTCTGTTTCCTAGTGCCGGTTTGAAGTTCCTGCAGTTTTCACTGTAAAACCGAGTTGGAGCTAGTACCTCCCCATATATATGTATGGACTGGAGTTTGCAACTGAAAAGAAACTTTGTGTTCCCAACAAGCTAGGTGAAGGACGGCTTTCACACACACTTATCTCTCAGAACTGAGCAAGTGGAGAGACGATCGTTCATCTAGCAACAAGGGAACGGGTTGCAGGAGACAATTTTTCTTTGCTTTCTCAGTCTGTTTCCTAGTGCCGGTTTGAAGTTCCTGCAGTTTTCACAGTCAAACCGAGTTGGAGCTAGTACCTCCCCATATATATGTATGGAATGGAGTTTGCAACTTAAAAGAAACTTTGTGTTCCCAACAAGCTAGGTGAAGGACGGCTTTCACACACACTTATCTCTCAGAACTGAGCATGTGGAGAGACGTTCGTTCATCTAGCACCAAGGGAACGGGTTGCAGGAGACACTTTTTCTCTGCTTTCTCAGTCTGTTTCCTAGTGCCGGTTTGAAGTTCCTGCAGTTTTCACTGTAAAACCGAGTTGGAGCTAGTACCTCCCCATATATATGCATGGAATGGGGTTTGCATCTGAAAAGAAACTTTGTGTTCCCAACAAGCTAGTTGAAGGACGGCTTTCACACACACTAATCTCTCAGAACTGAGCAAGTGGAGAGACTTTCGTTCATCTAGCACCAAGGGAACGGATTGCAGGAGACACTTTTTCTCTGCTTTCTCAGTCTGTTTCCTAGTGCCGGTTTGAAGTTCCTGCAGTTTTCACTGTAAAACCGAGTTGGAACTAGTACCTCCCCATATATATGCATGGAATTGAGTTTGCAACTGAAAAGAAACTTTGTGTTCCCAACAAGCTAGGTGAAGGACGGCTTTCACACACACTTATCTCTCAGAAATTAGCAATTGGAGAGACGTTCGTTCATCTAGCACCAAGGGAACGGGTTGCAGGAGACACTTTTTCTCTGCTTTCTCAGTCTGTTTCCTAGTGCCGGTTTGAAGTTCCTGCAGTTTTCACTGTAAAACCGAGTTGGAGCTAGTACCTCCCCATATATATGTATGGAATGGAATTTGCAGCTGAAAAGAAACTTTGTGTTCCCAACAAGCTAGGTGAAGTATGGCTTTCACACACACTTATCTCTCAGAACTGAGCAAGTGGAGAGACGTTCGTTCATCTAGCACCAAGGGAACGGGTTGCAGGAGACACTTTTTCTCTGCTTTCTCAGTCTGTTTCCTAGTGCCGGTTTGATGTTCCTTCAGTTTTCACTGTAAAACCGAGTTGGAGCTAGTAACTCCCCATATATATGTATGGAATGGAGTTTGCAACTGAAAAGAAACTTTGTGTTCCCAACAAGCTAGGTGAAGGACGGCTTTCACACACACTTATCTCTCAGAACTGAGCAAGTGGAGAGACGTTCGTTCATCTAGCACCAAGGGAACGGGTTGCAGGAGACACTTTTTCTCTGCTTTCTCAGTTTGTTTCCTAGTGCCGGTTTGAAGTTCCTGCAGTTTTCACTGTAAAACCGAGTTGGAGCTAGTACCTCCCCATATATATGTATGGAATGAAGTTTGTAACTGAAAAGAAACTTTGTGTTCCCAACAAGCTAGGTGAATGACGGCTTTCAAACTCACATATCTCTCAGAACTGAGCAATTGGAGAGACGTTCGTTCATCTAGCACCAAGGGAACGGGTTGCAGGAGACACTTTTTCTCTGCTTTCTCAGTCTGTTTCCTAGGGCCAGTTTGATGTTCCTGCAATTTTCACTGTAAAACCGATTTGGAGCTTGTACCTCCCTATATATATGTATGGAATGGAGTTGGCAACTGAATAGAAACTTTGTGTTCCCAACAAGCTAGGTGAAGGACGGCTTTCACACACACTTATCTCTCAGAACTGAGCAAGTGGAGAGACGTTCGTTCATCTAGCACCAAGGGAACGGGTTGCAGGAGACACTTTTTCTCTGCTTTCTCAGTCTGTTTCCTAGTGCCGGTTTGAAGTTCCTGCAGTTTTCACTGTAAAACCGAGTTGGAGCTAGTACCTCCCCATATATATGTATGGAATGGAGTTTGCTACTGAAAAGAAACTTTGTGTTCCCAACAAGCTAGGTGAAGGACGGCTTTCACACACACTTATCTCTCAGAACTGAGCAAGTGGAGAGACGTTCGTTCATCTAGCACCAAGGGAACGGGTTGCAGGAGATACTTTTTCTCTGCTTTCTCATTCTGTTTCTTAGTGCCGGTTTGAAGTTCCTGCAGTTTTCACTGTAAAACCGAGTTGGAGCTAGTACCTCCCCATATATATGTATGGAATGGAGTTTGCAACTGAAAAGAAACTTTGTCTTCCCAACAAGCTAGGTGAAGTACGGCTTTCACACACACTTATCTCTCAGAACTGAGCAAGTGGAGAGACGTTCGTTCATCTAGCACCAAGGGAACGGGTTGCATGAGACACTTTTTCTCTGCTTTCTCAGTCTGTTTCCTACTGCCGTTTTGATGTTCCTTCAGTTTTCACTGTAAACCGAGTTGGAGCTAGTACCTCCCCATATATATGTATGGAAAGGAGTTTGCAACTGAAAAGAAACTTTGTGTTCCCAACAAGCTAATTGAAGGATGGCTTTCACACGCACTTATCTCTCAGAACTGAGCAAGTGGAGAGACGTTCGTTCATCTAGCACCAAGGGAATGGGTTGCAGGAGACACTTTTTCTCTGCTTTCTCAGTCTGTTTCCTAGTGCCGGTTTGAATTTCCTGCAGTTTTCACAGTCAAACCGAGTTGGAGCTAGTACCTCCCCATATATATGTATGGAATGGAGTTTGCAACTGAAAAGAAACTTTGTGTTCCCAACATGCTAGGTGAAGGACGGCTTTCACACACAATTATCTCTCAGAACTGAGCATGTGGAGAGACGTTCCTTCATCTAGCACCAAGGGAACGGGTTGCAGGAGACACTTTTTCTCTGGATTCTCAGTCTGTTTCCTAGTGCCGGTTTGAAGTTCCTGCAGTTTTCACTGTAAAACCGAGTTGGAGCTAGTACCTCCCAATATATATGCATGGAATGGAGTTTGCAACTGAAAAGAAACTTTGTGTTCCCAACAAGCTAGGTGAATGACGGCTTTCAAACTCACATATCTCTCAGAACTGAGCAATTGGAGAGACGTTCGTTCATCTAGCACCAAGGGAACAGGTTGCAGGAGACACTTTTTCTCTGCTTTCTCAGTCTGTTTCCTAGTGCCAGTTTCATGTTCCAGCAATTTTCACTGTAAAACCGATTTGGAGCTTGTACCTCCCTATATATATGTATGGAATGGAGTTTGCAACTGAATAGAAACTTTGTGTTCCCAACAAGCTAGGTGAAGGACGGCTTTCACACACACTTATCTCTCAGAACTGAGCAAGTGGAGAGACGTTCGTTCATCTAGCACCAAGGGAACGGGTTGCAGGAGACACTTTTTCTCTGCTTTCTCAGTCTGTTTCCTAGTGCCGGTTTGAAGTTCCTGCAGTTTTCACTGTAAAACCGAGTTGGAGCTAGTACCTCCCCATATATATGTATGGAATGGAGTTTGCTACTGAAAAGAAACTTTGTGTTCCCAACAAGCTAGGTGAAGGACGGCTTTCACACACACTTATCTCTCAGAACTGAGCAAGTGGAGAGACGTTCGTTCATCTAGCACCAAGGGAACAGGTTGCAGGGGACACTTTTTCTCTGCTTTCTCATTCTGTTTCTTAGTGCCGGTTTGAAGTTCCTGCAGTTTTCACTGTAAAACCGAGTTGGAGCTAGTACCTCCCCATATATATGTATGGAATGGAGTTTGCAACTGAAAAGAAACTTTGTCTTCCCAACAAGCTAGGTGAAGTACGGCTTTCACACACACTTATCTCTCAGAACTGAGCAAGTGGAGAGACGTTCGTTCATCTAGCACCAAGGGAACGGGTTGCATGAGACACTTTTTCTCTGCTTTCTCAGTCTGTTTCCTACTGCCGTTTTGATGTTCCTTCAGTTTTCACTGTAAACCGAGTTGGAGCTACTACCTCCCCATATATATGTATGGAATGGAGTTTGCAACTGAAAAAAAACTTTGTGTTCCCAACAAGCTAATTGAAGGATGGCTTTCACACGCACTTATCTCTCAGAACTGAGCAAGTGGAGAGACGTTCGTTCATCTAGCACCAAGGGAATGGGTTGCAGGAGACACTTTTTCTCTGCTTTCTCAGTCTGTTTCCTAGTGCCGGTTTGAAGTTCCTGCAGTTTTCATAGTCAAACCGAGTTGGAGCTAGTACCTCCCCTTATATATGTATGGAATGGAGTTTGCAACTTAAAAGAAACTTTGTGTTCCCAACAAGCTAGGTGAAGGACGGCTTTCACACACACTTATCTCTCAGAACTGAGCATGTGGAGAGACGTTCGTTCATCTACCACCAAGGGAACGGGTTGCAGGAGACACTTTTTCTCTGCTTTCTCATTCTGTTTCTTAGTGCCGGTTTGAAGTTCCTGCAGTTTTCACTGTAAAACCGAGTTGGAGCTAGTACCTCCCCATATATATGTATGGAATGGAGTTTGCAACTGAAAAGAAACTTTGTCTTCCCAACAAGCTAGGTGAAGTACGGCTTTCACACACACTTATCTCTCAGAACTGAGCAAGTGGAGAGACGTTCGTTCATCTAGCACCAAGGGAACGGGTTGCATGAGACACTTTTTCTCTGCTTTCTCAGTCTGTTTCCTACTGCCGTTTTGATGTTCCTTCAGTTTTCACTGTAAACCGAGTTGGAGCTAGTACCTCCCCATATATATGTATGGAATGGAGTTTGCAACTGAAAAGAAACTTTGTGTTCCCAACAAGCGAGGTGAATGACGGCTTTCAAACTCACATATCTCTCAGAAATGAGCAATTGGAGAGACGTTCGTTCAACTAGCACCAAGGGAACGGGTTGCAGGAGACACTTTTTCTCTGCTTTCTCAGTCTGTTTCCTAGTGCCGGTTTGAAGTTCCTGCAGTTTTCACTGTAAAACCGAGTTGGAGCTAGTACCTCCCCATATATATGTATGGAATGGAGTTTGCAACTGAAAAGAAACTTTGTGTTCCCAACAAGCTAGGTGAAGGATGGCTTTCACACACACTTATCTCTCAGAACTGAGCAAGTGGAGAGACGATCGTTCATCTAGCACCAAGGGAACGGGTTGCAGGAGATACTTTTTCTCTGCATTCTCAGTCTGTTTCCTAGTGCCGGTTTGAAGTTCCTGCAGTTTTCACAGTCAAACCGAGTTGGAGCTAGTACCTCCCCATATATATGTATGGAATGGAGTTTGCAACTGAAAAGAAGCTTTGTGTTCCCAACAAGCTAATTGAAGGATGGCTTTCACACGCACTTATCTCTCAGAACTGAGCAAGTGGAGAGACGTTCGTTCATCTAGCACCAAGGGAATGGGTTGCAGGAGACACTTTTTCTCTGCTTTCTCAGTCTGTTTCCTAGTGCCGGTTTGAAGTTCCTGCAGTTTTCACTGTAAAACCGAGTTGGAGCTAGTACCTCCCCATATATATGTATGGACTGGAGTTTGCAACTGAAAAGAAACTTTGTGTTCCCAACAAGCTAGGTGAAGGACGGCTTTCATACACACTTATCTCTCAGAACTGAGCAAGTGGAGAGACGATCGTTCATCTAGCACCAAGGGAACGGGTTGCAGGAGATACTTTTTCTCTGCTTTCTCAGTCTGTTTCCTAGTGCCGGTTTGAAGTTCCTGCAGTTTTCACAGTCAAACCGAGTTGGAGCTAGTACCTCCCCATATATATGTATGGAATGGAGTTTGCAACTTAAAAGAAAATTTGTGTTCCCAACAAGCTAGGTGAAGGACGGCTTTCACACACACTTATCTCTCAGAACTGAGCATGTGGAGAGACGTTCGTTCATCTAGCACCAAGGGAACGGGTTGCAGGAGACACTTTTTCTCTGCTTTCTCAGTCTGTTTCCTAGTGCCGGTTTGAAGTTCCTGCAGTTTTCACTGTAAAACCGAGTTGGAGCTAGTACCTCCCCATATATATGTATGGAATGGAGTTTGCTACTGAAAAGAAACTTTGTGTTCCCAACAAGCTAGGTGAAGGACGGCTTTCACACACACTTAACTCTCAGAACTGAGCAAGTGGAGAGACGTTCGTTCATCTAGCACCAAGGGAACAGGTTGCAGGGGACACTTTTTCTCTGCTTTCTCATTCTGTTTCTTAGTGCCAGTTTGAAGTTCCTGCAGTTTTCACTGTAAAACCGAGTTGGAGCTAGTACCTCCCCATATATATGTATGGAATGGAGTTTGCAACTGAAAAGAAACTTTGTCTTCCCAACAAGCTAGGTGAAGTACGGCTTTCACACACACTTATCTCTCAGAACTGAGCAAGTGGAGAGATGTTCGTTCATCTAGCACCAAGGGAACGGGTTGCATGAGACACTTTTTCTCTGCTTTCTCAGTCTGTTTCCTACTGCGGTTTTGATGTTCCTTCAGTTTTCACTGTAAACCGAGTTGGAGCTAGTACCTCCCCATATATATGTATGGAATGGAGTTTTCAACTGAAAAGAAACTTTGTGTTCCCAACAAGCTAATTGAAGGATGGCTTTCACACGCACTTATCTCTCAGAACTGAGCAAGTGGAGAGACGTTCGTTCATCTAGCACCAAGGGAATGGGTTGCAGGAGACACTTTTTCTCTGCTTTCTCAGTCTGTTTCCTAGTGCCGGTTTGAAGTTCCTGCAGTTTTCATAGTCAAACCGAGTTGGAGCTAGTACCTCCCCATATATATGTATGGAATGGAGTTTGCAACTTAAAAGAAACTTTGTGTTCCCAACAAGCTAGGTGAAGGACGGCTTTCACACACACTTATCTCTCAGAACTGAGCATGTGGAGAGACGTTCGTTCATCTACCACCAAGGGAACGGGTTGCAGGAGACACTTTTTCTCTGCTTTCTCATTCTGTTTCTTAGTGCCGGTTTGAAGTTCCTGCAGTTTTCACTGTAAAACCGAGTTGGAGCTAGTACCTCCCCATATATATGTATGGAATGGAGTTTGCAACTGAAAAGAAACTTTGTCTTCCCAACAAGCTAGGTGAAGTACGGCTTTCACACACACTTATCTCTCAGAACTGAGCAAGTGGAGAGACGTTCGTTCATCTAGCACCAAGGGAACGGGTTGCATGAGACACTTTTTCTCTGCTTTCTCAGTCTGTTTCCTACTGCCGTTTTGATGTTCCTTCAGTTTTCACTGTAAACCGAGTTGGAGCTAGTACCTCCCCATATATATGTATGGAATGCAGTTTGCAACTGAAAAGAAACTTTGTGTTCCCAACAAGCTAATTGAAGGATGGCTTTCACACGCACTTATCTCTCAGAACTGAGCAAGTGGAGAGACGTTCGTTCATCTAGCACCAAGGGAATGGGTTGCAGGAGACACTTTTTCTCTGCTTTCTCAGTCTGTTTCCTAGTGCCGGTTTGAAGTTCCTGCAGTTTTCACTGTAAAACCGAGTTGGAGCTAGTACCTCCCCATATATATGTATGGAATGGAGTTTGCAACTTAAAAGAAACTTTGTGTTCCCAACAAGCTAGGTGAAGGACGGCTTTCACACACACTTATCTCTCAGAACTGAGCATGTGGAGAGACGTTCGTTCATCTACCACCAAGGGAACGGGTTGCAGGAGACACTTTTTCTCTGCTTTCTCATTCTGTTTCTTAGTGCCGGTTTGAAGTTCCTGCAGTTTTCACTGTAAAACCGAGTTGGAGCTAGTACCTCCCCATATATATGTATGGAATGGAGTTTGCAACTGAAAAGAAACTTTGTCTTCCCAACAAGCTAGGTGAAGTACGGCTTTCACACACACTTATCTCTCAGAACTGAGCAAGTGGAGAGACGTTCGTTCATCTAGCACCAAGGGAACGGGTTGCATGAGACACTTTTTCTCTGCTTTCTCAGTCTGTTTCCTACTGCCGTTTTGATGTTCCTTCAGTTTTCACTGTAAACCGAGTTGGAGCTAGTACCTCCCCATATATATGTATGGAATGCAGTTTGCAACTGAAAAGAAACTTTGTGTTCCCAACAAGCGAGGTGAATGACGGCTTTCAAACTCACATATCTCTCAGAACTGAGCAATTGGAGAGACGTTCGTTCATCTAGCACCAAGGGAACGGTTTGCAGGAGAAACTTTTTCTCTGCTTTCTCAGTCTGTTTCCTAGTGCCGGTTTGAAGTTCCTGCAGTTTTCACTGTAAAACCGAGTTGGAGCTAGTACCTCCCCATATATATGTATGGACTGGAGTTTGCAACTGAAAAGAAACTTTGTGTTCCCAACAAGCTAGGTGAAGGACGGCTTTCACACACACTTATCTCTCAGAACTGAGCAAGTGGAGAGACGATCGTTCATCTAGCACCAAGGGAACGGGTTGCAGGAGATACTTTTTCTCTGCTTTCTCAGTCTGTTTCCTAGTGCCGGTTTGAAGTTCCTGCAGTTTTCACAGTCAAACCGAGTTGGAGCTAGTACCTCCCCATATATATGTATGGAATGGAGTTTGCAACTTAAAAGAAACTTTGTGTTCCCAACAAGCTAGGTGAAGGACGGCTTCCACACACACTTATCTCTCAGAACTGAGCATGTGGAGAGACGTTCGTTCATCTAGCACCAAGTGAACAGGTTGCAGGAGACACTTTTTCTCTGCTTTCTCATTCTGTTTCCTAGTGCCAGTTTGATGTTCCAGCAATTTTCACTGTAAAACCGATTTGGAGCTTGTACCTCCCCATATATATGCATGGAATGGAGTTTGCAACTGAATAGAAACTTTGTGTTCCCAACAAGCTAGGTGAAGGACGGCTTTCACACACACTTATCTCTCAGAACTGAGCAAGTGGAGAGACGTTCGTTCATCTAGCACCAAGGGAACGGGTTGCAGGAGACACTTTTTCTCTGCTTTCTCAGTCTGTTTCCTAGTGCCGGTTTGAAGTTCCTGCAGTTTTCACTGTAAAACCGAGTTGGAGCTAGTACCTCCCCATATATATGTATGGAATGGAGTTTGCTACTGAAAAGAAACTTTGTGTTCCCAACAAGCTAGGTGAAGGACGGCTTTCACACACACTTATCTCTCAGAACTGAGCAAGTGGAGAGACGTTCGTTCATCTAGCACCAAGGGAACAGGTTGCAGGGGACACTTTTTCTCTGCTTTCTCATTCTGTTTCTTAGTGCCGGTTTGAAGTTCCTGCAGTTTTCACTGTAAAACCGAGTTGGAGCTAGTACCTCCCCATATATATGTATGGAATGGAGTTTGCAACTGAAAAGAAACTTTGTCTTCCCAACAAGCTAGGTGAAGTACGGCTTTCACACACACTTATCTCTCAGAACTGAGCAAGTGGAGAGACGTTCGTTCATCTAGCACCAAGGGAACGGGTTGCATGAGACACATTTTCTCTGCTTTCTCAGTCTGTTTCCTACTGCGGTTTTGATGTTCCGTCAGTTTTCACTGTAAACCGAGTTGGAGCTAGTACCTCCCCATATATATGTATGGAATGGAGTTTGCAACTGAAAAGAAACTTTGTGTTCCCAACAAGCTAATTGAAGGATGGCTTTCACACGCACTTATCTCTCAGAACTGAGCAAGTGGAGAGACGTTCGTTCATCTAGCACCAAGGGAACGGGTTGCAGGAGACACTTTTTCTCTGCTTTCTCAGTCTTTTTCCTAGTGCCGGTTTGAAGTTCCTGCAGTTTTCACTTTAAAACCGAGTTGGAGCTTGTACCTCCCCATATATATGTATGGAATGGAGTTTGCAGCTGAAAAGAAACTTTGTGTTCCCAACAAGCTAGGTGAAGGACGGCTTTCACACACACTTATCTCTCAGAACTGAGCATGTGGAGAGACGTTCGTTCATCTACCACCAAGGGAACGGGTTGCAGGAGACACTTTTTCTCTGCTTTCTCATTCTGTTTCTTAGTGCCGGTTTGAAGTTCCTGCAGTTTTCACTGTAAAACCGAGTTGGAGCTAGTACCTCCCCATATATATGTATGGAATGGAGTTTGCAACTGAAAAGAAACTTTGTCTTCCCAACAAGCTAGGTGAAGTACGGCTTTCACACACACTTATCTCTCAGAACTGAGCAAGTGGAGAGACGTTCGTTCATCTAGCACCAAGGGAACGGGTTGCATGAGACACTTTTTCTCTGCTTTCTCAGTCTGTTTCCTACTCCCGTTTTGATGTTCCTTCAGTTTTCACTGTAAACCGAGTTGGAGCTAGTACCTCCCCATATATATTTATGGAATGCAGTTTGCAACTGAAAAGAAACTTTGTGTTCCCAACAAGCGAGGTGAATGACGGCTTTCAAACTCACATATCTCTCAGAACTGAGCAATTGGAGAGACGTTCGTTCATCTAGCACCAAGGGAACGGGTTGCAGGAGAAACTTTTTCTCTGCTTTCTCAGTCTGTTTCCTAGTGCCGGTTTGAAGTTCCTGCAGTTTTCACTGTAAAACCGAGTTGGAGCTAGTACCTCCCCATATATATGTATGGACTGGAGTTTGCAACTGAAAAGAAACTTTGTGTTCCCAACAAGCTAGGTGAAGGACGGCTTTCACACACACTTATCTCTCAGAACTGAGCAAGTGGAGAGACGATCGTTCATCTAGCACCAAGGGAACGGGTTGCAGGAGATACTTTTTCTCTGCTTTCTCAGTCTGTTTCCTAGTGCCGGTTTGAAGTTCCTGCATTTTTCACTGTAAAACCGAGTTGGAGCTAGTACCTCCCCATATATATGCATGGAATGGAGTTTGCTACTGAAAAGAAACTTTGTGTTCCCAACAAGCTAGGTGAAGGACGGCTTCCACACACACTTATCTCTCAGAACTGAGCATGTGGAGAGACGTTCGTTCATCTAGCACCAAGGGAACGGGTTGCAGGAGACACTTTTTCTCTGCTTTCTCAGTCTGTTTCCTAGTGCCGGTTTGAAGTTCCTGCAGTTTTCACTGTAAAACCGAGTTGGAGCTAGTACCTCCCCATATATATGCATGGAATTGGGTTTGCAACTGAAAAGAAACTTTGTTTTCCCAACAAGCTAGGTGAAGGACGGCTTTCACACACACTAATCTCTCAGAACTGAGCAAGTGTAGAGACGTTCGTTCATCTAGCACCAAGGGAATGGGTTGCAGGAGACAATTTTTCTTTGCTTTCTCAGTCTGTTTCCTAGTGCCGGTTTGAAGTTCCTGCAGTTTTCACTGTAAAACCGAGTTGGAGCTAGTACCTCCCCATATATATGTATGGAATGGAGTTTGCTACTGAAAAGAAACTTTGTGTTCCCAACAAGCTAGGTGAAGGACGGCTTTCACACACACTTATCTCTCAGAACTGAGCAAGTGGAGAGACGTTCGTTCATCTAGCACTAAGGGAACAGGTTGCAGGGGACACTTTTTCTCTGCTTTCTCATTCTGTTTCTTAGTGCCGGTTTGAAGTTCCTGCAGTTTTCACAGTAAAACCGAGTTGGAGCTAGTACCTCCCCATATATATGTATGGAATGGAGTTTGCAACTGAAAAGAAACTTTGTCTTCCCAACAAGCTAGGTGAAGTACGGCTTTCACACACACTTATCTCTCAGAACTGAGCAAGTGGAGAGACGTTCGTTCATCTAGCACCAAGGGAACGGGTTGCATGAGACACTTTTTCTCTGCTTTCTCAGTCTGTTTCCTACTGCCGTTTTGATGTTCCTTCAGTTTTCACTGTAAACCGAGTTGGAGCTAGTACCTCCCCATATATATGTATGGAATGGAGTTTGCAACTGAAAAGAAACTTTGTGTTCCCAACAAGCTAATTGAAGGATGGCTTTCACACGCACTTATCTCTCAGAACTGAGCAAGTGGAGAGACGTTCGTTCATCTAGCACCAAGGGAATGGGTTGCAGGAGACACTTTTTCTCTGCTTTCTCAGTCTGTTTCCTAGTGCCGGTTTGAAGTTCCTGCAGTTTTCGCAGTCAAACCGAGTTGGAGCTAGTACCTCCCCATATATATGAATGGAATGGAGTTTGCAACTTAAAAGAAACTTTGTGTTCCCAACAAGCTAGGTGAAGGACGGCTTTCACACACACTTATCTCTCAGAAATGAGCATGTGGAGAGACGTTCGTTCATCTACCACCAAGGGAACGGGTTGCAGGAGACACTTTTTCTCTGCTTTCTCATTCTGTTTCTTAGTGCCGGTTTGAAGTTCCTGCAGTTTTCACTGTAAAACCGAGTTGGAGCTAGTACCTCCCCATATATATGTATGGAATGGAGTTTGCAACTGAAAAGAAACTTTGTCTTCCCAACAAGCTAGGTGAAGTACGGCTTTCACACACACTTATCTCTCAGAACTGAGCAAGTGGAGAGACGATCGTTCATCTAGCACCAAGGGAACGGGTTGCAGGAGATACTTTTTCTCTGCTTTCTCAGTCTGTTTCCTAGTGCCGGTTTGAAGTTCCTGCAGTTTTCACTGTAAAACCGAGTTGGAGCTAGTACCTCCCCATATATATGTATGGAATGGAATTTGCAGCTGAAAAGAAACTTTGTGTTCCCAACAAGCTAGGTGAAGGACGGCTTTCACACACACTTATCTCTCAGAACTGAGCATGTGGAGAGACGTTCGTTCATCTAGCACCAAGGGAACGGGTTGCAGGAGACACTTTTTCTCTGCTTTCTCATTCTGTTTCTTAGTGCCGGTTTGAAGTTCCTGCAGTTTTCACTGTAAAACCGAGTTGGAGCTAGTACCTCCCCATATATATGTATGGAATGGAGTTTGCAACTGAAAAGAAACTTTGTCTTCCCAACAAGCTAGGTGAAGGACGGCTTTCACACACACTTATCTCTCAGAACTGAGCAAGAGGAGAGACGTTCGTTCATCTAGCACCAAGGGAACGGGTTGCATGAGACACTTTTTCTCTGCTTTCTCAGTCTGTTTCCTACCACCGTTTTGATGTTCCTTCAGTTTTCACTGTAAACCGAGTTGGAGCTAGTACCTCCCCATATATATGTATGGAATGCAGTTTGCAACTGAAAAGAAACTTTGTGTTCCCAACAAGCGAGGTGAATGACGGCTTTCAAACTCACATATCTCTCAGAACTGAGCAATTGGAGAGACGTTCGTTCATCTAGCACCAAGGGAACGGGTTGCAGGAGACACTTTTTCTCTGCTTTCTCAGTCTGTTTCCTAGTGCCGGTTTGAAGTTCCTGCAGTTTTCACTGTAAAACCGAGTTGGAGCTAGTACCTCCCCATATATATGTATGGACTGGAGTTTGCAACTGAAAAGAAACTTTTTGTTCCCAACAAGCTAGGTGAAGGACGGCTTTCAAACACACTTATCTCTCAGAACTGAGCAAGAGGAGAGACGATCGTTCATCTAGCACCAAGGGAACGGGTTGCAGGAGATACTTTTTCTCTGCTTTCTCAGTCTGTTTCCTAGTGCCGGTTTGAAGTTCCTGCAGTTTTCACAGTCAAACCGAGTTGGAGCTAGTACCTCCCCATATGTATGTATGGAATGGAGTTTGCTACTTAAAAGAAACTTTGTTTTCCCAACAAGCTAGGTGAAGGACGGCTTTCACACACACTTATCTCTCAGAACTGAGCATGTGGAGAGACGTTCGTTCATCTAGCACCAAGGGAACGGGTTGCAGGAGACACTTTTTCTCTGCTTTCTCAGTCTGTTTCCTAGTGCCGGTTTGAAGTTCCTGCAGTTTTCACTGTAAATCCGAGTTGGAGCTAGTACCTCCCCATATATATGCATGGAATGGGGTTTGCAACTGAAAAGAAACTTTGTGTTCCCAACAAGCTAGGTGAAGTACGGCTTTCACACACACTAATCTCTCAGAACTGAGCAAGTGTAGAGACGTTCGTTCATCTAGCACCAAGGGAACGGGTTGCAGGAGACACTTTTTCTCTGCTTTCTCATTCTGTTTCTTAGTGCCGGTTTGAAGTTCCTGCAGTTTTCACTGTAAAACCGAGTTGGAGCTAGTACCTCCCCATATATATGTATGGAATGGAGTTTGCAACTGAAAAGAAACTTTGTCTTCCCAACAAGCTAGGTGAAGTACGGCTTTCACACACACTTATCTCTCAGAACTGAGCAAGTGGAGAGACGTTCGTTCATCTAGCACCAAGGGAACGGGTTGCATGAGACACTTTTTCTCTGCTTTCTCAGTCTGTTTCCTACTGCCGTTTTGATGTTCCTTCAGTTTTCACTGTAAACCGAGTTGGAGCTAGTACCTCCCCATATATATGTATGGAATGGAGTTTGCAACTGAAAAGAAACTTTGTGTTCCCAACAAGCTAATTGAAGGATATCTTTCACACGCACATATCTCTCAGAACTGAGCAAGTGGAGAGACGTTCGTTCATCTAGCACCAAGGGAATGGGTTGCAGGAGACACTTTTTCTCTGCTTTCTCAGTCTGTTTCCTAGTGCCGGTTTGAAGTTCCTGCAGTTTTCACAGTCAAACCGAGTTGGAGCTAGTACCTCCACATATATATGTATGGAATGGAGTTTGCAACTTAAAAGAAACTTTGTGTTCCCAACAAGCTAGGTGAAGGACGGCTTTCACACACACTTATCTCTCAGAACTGAGCATGTGGAGAGACGTTCGTTCATCTACCACCAAGGGAACGGGTTGCAGGAGACACTTTTTCTCTGGATTCTCATTCTGTTTCCTAGTGCCGATTTGAAGTTCCTGCAGTTTTCACTGTAAAACCGAGTTGGAGCTAGTACCTCCCAATATATATGCATGGAATGGAGTTTGCAACTGAAAAGAAACTTTGTGTTCCCAACAAGCTAGGTGAAGGACGGCTTTCACACACACTTATCTCTCAGAACTGAGCAAGTGGAGAGACGTTCGTTAATCTAGCACCAAGGGAACGGGTTGCAGGAGACACTATTTCTCTGCTTTCTCAGTCTGTTTCCTAGTGCCGGTTTGAAGTTCCTGCAGTTTTCACTGTAAAACCGAGTTGGAGCTAGTACCTCCCCATATATATGTATGGAATGGAGTTTGCAACTGAAAAGAAACTTTGTGTTCCCAACAAGCTAGGTGAAGGACGGCTTTCACACACACTTATCTCTCAGAACTTAGCAAGTGGAGAGACGTTCGTTCATCTAGCACCAAGGGAACAGGTTGCAGGGGACACTTTTTCTCTGCTTTCTCATTCTGTTTCTTAGTGCCGGTTTGAAGTTCCTGCAGTTTTCACTGTAAAACCGAGTTGGAGCTAGTACCTCCCCATATATATGTATGGAATGGAGTTTGCAACTGAAAAGAAACTTTGTCTTCCCAACAAGCTAGGTGAAGTACGGCTTTCACACACACTTATCTCTCAGAACTGAGCAAGTGGAGAGACGTTCGTTCATCTAGCACCAAGGGAACGGGTTGCATGAGACACTTTTTCTCTGCTTTCTCAGTCTGTTTCCTACTGCCGTTTTGATGTTCCTTCAGTTTTCACTGTAAACCGAGTTGGAGCTAGTACCTTCCCATATATATGTATGGAATGGAGTTTGCAACTGAAAAGAAACTTTGTGTTCCCAACAAGCTAATTGAAGGATGGCTTTCACACGCACTTATCTCTCAGAACTGAGCAAGTGGAGAGACGTTCGTTCATCTACCACCAAGGGAATGGGTGGCAGGAGACACTTTTTCTCTGCTTTCTCAGTCTGTTTCCTAGTGCCGGTTTGAAGTTCCTGCAGTTTTCACAGTCAAACCGAGTTGGAGCTAGTACCTCCCCATATATATGTATGGAATGGAGTTTGCAACTTAAAAGAAACTTTGTGTTCCCAACAAGCTAGGTGAAGGACGGCTTTCACACACACTTATCTCTCAGAACTGAGCATGTGGAGAGACGTTCGTTCATCTAGCACCAAGGGAACGGGTTGCAGGAGACACTTTTTCTCTGCTTTCTCATTCTGTTTCTTAGTGCCGGTTTGAAGTTCCTGCAGTTTTCACTGTAAAACCGAGTTGGAGCTAGTACCTCCCCATATATATGTATGGAATGGAGTTTGCAACTGAAAAGAAACTTTGTCTTCCCAACAAGCTAGGTGAAGGACGGCTTTCACACACACTTATCTCTCAGAACTGAGCAAGAGGAGAGACGTTCGTTCATCTAGCACCAAGGGAACGGGTTGCATGAGACACTTTTTCTCTGCTTTCTCAGTCTGTTTCCTACCACCGTTTTGATGTTCCTTCAGTTTTCACTGTAAACCGAGTTGGAGCTAGTACCTCCCCATATATATGTATGGAATGCAGTTTGCAACTGAAAAGAAACTTTGTGTTCCCAACAAGCGAGGTGAATGACGGCTTTCAAACTCACATATCTCTCAGAACTGAGCAATTGGAGAGACGTTCGTTCATCTAGCACCAAGGGAACGGGTTGCAGGAGACACTTTTTCTCTGCTTTCTCAGTCTGTTTCCTAGTGCCGGTTTGAAGTTCCTGCAGTTTTCACTGTAAAACCGAGTTGGAGCTAGTACCTCCCCATATATATGTATGGACTGGAGTTTGCAACTGAAAAGAAACTTTTTGTTCCCAACAAGCTAGGTGAAGGACGGCTTTCAAACACACTTATCTCTCAGAACTGAGCAAGAGGAGAGACGATCGTTCATCTAGCACCAAGGGAACGGGTTGCAGGAGATACTTTTTCTCTGCTTTCTCAGTCTGTTTCCTAGTGCCGGTTTGAAGTTCCTGCAGTTTTCACAGTCAAACCGAGTTGGAGCTAGTACCTCCCCATATGTATGTATGGAATGGAGTTTGCTACTTAAAAGAAACTTTGTTTTCCCAACAAGCTAGGTGAAGGACGGCTTTCACACACACTTATCTCTCAGAACTGAGCATGTGGAGAGACGTTCGTTCATCTAGCACCAAGGGAACGGGTTGCAGGAGACACTTTTTCTCTGCTTTCTCAGTCTGTTTCCTAGTGCCGGTTTGAAGTTCCTGCAGTTTTCACTGTAAATCCGAGTTGGAGCTAGTACCTCCCCATATATATGCATGGAATGGGGTTTGCAACTGAAAAGAAACTTTGTGTTCCCAACAAGCTAGGTGAAGTACGGCTTTCACACACACTAATCTCTCAGAACTGAGCAAGTGTAGAGACGTTCGTTCATCTAGCACCAAGGGAACGGGTTGCAGGAGACACTTTTTCTCTGCTTTCTCATTCTGTTTCTTAGTGCCGGTTTGAAGTTCCTGCAGTTTTCACTGTAAAACCGAGTTGGAGCTAGTACCTCCCCATATATATGTATGGAATGGAGTTTGCAACTGAAAAGAAACTTTGTCTTCCCAAAAAGCTAGGTGAAGGACGGCTTTCACACACACTTATCTCTCAGAACTGAGCAAGAGGAGAGACGTTCGTTCATCTAGCACCAAGGGAACGGGTTGCATGAGACACTTTTTCTCTGCTTTCTCAGTCTGTTTCCTACCACCGTTTTGATGTTCCTTCAGTTTTCACTGTAAACCGAGTTGGAGCTAGTACCTCCCCTTATATATGTATGGAATGCAGTTTGCAACTGAAAAGAAACTTTGTGTTCCCAACAAGCGAGGTGAATGACGGCTTTCAAACTCACATATCTCTCAGAACTGAGCAATTGGAGAGACGTTCGTTCATCTAGCACCAAGGGAACGGGTTGCAGGAGACACTTTTTCTCTGCTTTCTCAGTCTGTTTCCTAGTGCCGGTTTGAAGTTCCTGCAGTTTTCACTGTAAAACCGAGTTGGAGCTAGTACCTCCCCATATATATGTATGGACTGGAGTTTGCAACTGAAAAGAAACTTTTTGTTCCCAACAAGCTAGGTGAAGGACGGCTTTCAAACACACTTATCTCTCAGAACTGAGCAAGAGGAGAGACGATCGTTCATCTAGCACCAAGGGAACGGGTTGCAGGAGATACTTTTTCTCTGCTTTCTCAGTCTGTTTCCTAGTGCCGGTTTGAAGTTCCTGCAGTTTTCACAGTCAAACCGAGTTGGAGCTAGTACCTCCCCATATGTATGTATGGAATGGAGTTTGCAACTTAAAAGAAACTTTGTGTTCCCAACAAGCTAGGTGAAGGACGGCTTTCACACACACTAATATCTCAGAACTGAGCAAGTGTAGAGACGTTCGTTCATCTAGCACCAAGGGAACGGGTTGCAGGGGACAATTTTTCTTTGCTTTCTCAGTCTGTTTCCTAGTGCCGGTATGAAGTTCCTGCAGTTTTCACTGTAAAACCGAGTTGGAACTAGTACCTCCCCATATATATGCATAGAATTGAGTTTGCAACTGAAAAGAAACTTTGTGTTCCCAACAAGCTAGGTGAAGGACGGCTTTCACACACACTTATCTCTCAGAAATTAGCAATTGGAGAGACGTTCGTTCATCTAGCACCAAGGGAACGGGTTGCAGGAGACACTTTTTCTCTGCTTTCTCAGTCTGTTTCCTAGTGCCGGTTTGAAGTTCCTGCAGTTTTCACTGTAAACCCGAGTTGGAGCTAGTACCTCCCCATATATATGTATGGAATGGAATTTGCAGCTGAAAAGAAACTTTGTGTTCCCAACAAGCTAGGTGAAGTATGGCTTTCACACACACTTATCTCTCAGAACTGAGCAAGTGGAGAGACGTTCGTTCATCTAGCACCAAGGGAACGGGTTGCAGGAGACACTTTTTCTCTGCTTTCTCAGTCTGTTTCCTAGTGCCGGTTTGAAGTTCCTGCAGTTTTCACTGTAAAACCGAGTTGGAGCTAGTACCTCCCCATATATATGTATGGAATGGAGTTTGCAACTGAAAAGAAACTTTGTGTTCCCAACAAGCTAGGTGAATGACGGCTTTCAAACTCACATATCTCTCAGAACTGAGCAATTGGAGAGACGTTCGTTCATCTAGCACCAAGGGAACGGGTTGCAGGAGACACTTTTTCTCTGCTTTCTCAGTCTGTTTCCTAGTGCCAGTTTGATGTTCCAGCAATTTTCACTGTAAAACCGATTTGGAGCTTGTACCTCCCTATATATATGTATGGAATGGAATTTGCAGCTGAAAAGAAACTTTGTGTTCCCAACAAGCTAGGTGAAGTATGGCTTTCACACACACATATCTCTCAGAACTGAGCAAGTGGAGAGACGTTCGTTCATCTAGCACCAACGGAACGGGTTGCAGGAGACACTTTTTCTCTGATTTCTCAGTCTGTTTCCTAGTGCCGGTTTGATGTTCCTTCAGTTTTCACTGTAAAATCGATTTGAAGTTAGTACCACCCATATATATGTATGGAATGGAGTTTGCAACTGAAAAGAAACTTTGTGTTCCCAACAAGCTAGGTGAATGACGGCTTTCAAACTCACATATCTCTCAGAACTGAGCAATTGGAGAGACGTTCGTTCATCTAGCACCAAGGGAACGGGTTGCAGGAGACACTTTTTCTCTGCTTTCTCAGTCTGTTTCCTAGTGCCAGTTTGATGTTCCAGCAATTTTCACTGTAAAACCGATTTGGAGCTTGTACCTCCCTATATATATGTATGGAATGGAATTTGCAGCTGAAAAGAAACTTTGTGTTCCCAACAAGCTAGGTGAAGTATGGCTTTCACACACACTTATCTCTCAGAACTGAGCAAGTGGAGAGACGTTCGTTCATCTAGCACCAAGGGAACGGGTTGCAGGAGACACTTTTTCTCTGCTTTCTCAGTCTGTTTCCTAGTGCCGGTTTGATGTTCCTTCAGTTTTCACTGTTAAACCGAGTTGGAGCTAGTACCTCCCCATATATATGTATGGAATGGAGTTTGCAACTGAAAAGAAACTTTGTGTTCCCAACAAGCTAGATGAAGGACGGCTTTCACACACACTTATCTCTCAGAACTGAGCAAGTGGAGAGACGTTCGTTCATCTAGCACCAAGGGAACGGGTTGCAGGAGACACTTTTTCTCTGCTTTCTCAGTTTGTTTCCTAGTGTCGGTTTGAAGTTCCTGCAGTTTTCACTGTAAAACCGAGTTGGAGCTAGTACCTCCCCATATATATGTATGGAATGGAGTTTGCAACTGAAAAGAAACTTTGTGTTCCCAACAAGCTAGGTGAATGACGGCTTTCAAACTCACATATCTCTCAGAACTGAGCAATTGGAGGGACGTTCGTTCATCTAGCACCAAGGGAACGGGTTGCAGGAGACACTTTTTCTCTGCTTTCTCAGTCTGTTTCCTAGTGCCAGTTTGATGTTCCAGCAATTTTCACTGTAAAACCGATTTGGAGCTTGTACCTCCCTATATATATGTATGGAATGGAGTTTGCAACTGAATAGAAACTTTGTGTTCCCAACAAGCTAGGTGAAGTATGGCTTTCACACACACTTATCTCTCAGAACTGAGCAAGTGGAGAGACGTTCGTTCATCTAGCACCAAGGGAACGGGTTGCAGGAGACACTTTTTCTCTGCTTTCTCAGTCTGTTTCCTAGTGCCGGTTTGAAGTTCCTGCAGTTTTCACTGTAAAACCGAGTTGGAGCTAGTACCTCCCCATATATATGTATGGAATGGAGTTTGCTACTGAAAAGAAACTTTGTGTTCCCAACAAGCTAGGTGAAGGACGGCTTTCACACACACTTATCTCTCAGAACTGAGCAAGTGGAGAGACTTTCGTTCATCTAGCACCAAGGGAACAGGTTGCAGGGGACACTTTTTCTCTGCTTTCTCATTCTGTTTCTTAGAGCCGGTTTGAAGTTCCTGCAGTTTTCACTGTAAAACCGAGTTGGAGCTAGTACCTCCCCATATATATGTATGGAATGGAGTTTGCAACTGAAAAGTAACTTTGTCTTCCCAACAAGCTAGGTGAAGTACGGCTTTCACACACACTTATCTCTCAGAACTGAGCAAGTGGAGAGACGTTCGTTCATCTAGCACCAAGGGAACGGGTTGCATGAGACACTTTTTCTCTGCTTTCTCAGTCTGTTTCCTACTGCCGTTTTGATGTTCCTTCAGTTTTCACTGTAAACCGAGTTGGAGCTAGTACCTCCCCATATATATGTATGGAATGGAGTTTGCAACTGAAAAGAAACTTTGTGTTCCCAACAAGCTAATTGAAGGATATCTTTCACACGCACTTATCTCTCAGAACTGCGCAAGTAGAGAGACGTTCGTTCATCTAGCACCAAGGGAATGGGTTGCAGGAGACACTTTTTCTCTGCTTTCTCAGTCTGTTTCCTAGTGCCGGTTTGAATTTCCTGCAGTTTTCACTGTAAACCGAGTTGGAGCTAGTACATCCCCATATATATGTATGGACTGGAGTTTGCAACTGAAAAGAAACTTTGTGTTCCCAACAAGCTATGTGAAGGACGGCTTTCACACACACTTATCTCTCAGAAATGAGCAAGTGGAGGGACGATCGTACATCTAGCACCAAGGGAACGGGTTGCAGGAGATACTTTTTCTCTGCTTTCTCAGTCTGTTTCCTAGTGCCGGTTTGAAGTTCCTTCATTTTTCACTGTCAAACCGAGTTGGAGCTAGTACCTCCCCATATATATGTATGGAATGGAGTTTGCAACTTAAAAGAAACTTTGTGTTCCCAACAAGCTAGGTGAAGGACGGCTTTCACACACACTAATCTCTCAGAACTGAGCAAGTGTAGAGACGTTCGTTCATCAAGCACCAAGGGAACGTGTTGCAGGAGACAATTTTTCTCTGCTTTCTCAGACTGTTTCCTAGTGCCGGTTTGAAGTTCCTGCAGTTTTCACTGTAAAACCGAGTTGGAGCTAGTACCTCCCCATATATATGCATGGAATGGAGTTTGCAACTGAATAGAAACTTTGGGTTCCCAACAAGCTAGGTGAAGGATGGCTTTCACACACAATTATCTCTCAGAACTTAGCAAGTGGAGAGAAGTTCGTTCATCTAGCACCAAGGGAACGGGTTGCAGGAGACACTTTTTCTCTGTTTTCTCAGTCTGTTTCCTAGTGCCGGTTTGATGTTCCTTCAGTTTTCACTGTAAAACCGAGTTGGAGCTAGTACCTCCCCATATATATGTATGGAATGGAGTTTGCAACTGAAAAGAAACTTTGTGTTCCCAACAAGCTAGGTGAAGGACGGCTTTCACACACACTTATCTCTCAGAACTGAGCAAGTGGAGAGACGTTCGTTCATCTAGCACCAAGGGAACAGGTTGCAGGAGACAGTTTTTCTCTGCTTTCTCAGTCTGTTTCCTAGTGCCGGTTTGATGTTCCTTCAGTTTTCACTGTAAAACCGAGTTGGAGCTAGTACCTCGCCATATATATGTATGGAATGGAGTTTGCAACTGAAAAGAAACTTTGTGTTCCCAACAAGCTAATTGAAGAATGGCTTTCACACACACTTATCTCTCAGAACTGAGCAAGTGGAGAGACGTTCGTTCATCTAGCACCAAGGGAACGGGTTGCAGGGGACACTTTTTCTCTGCATTCTCAGTCTGTTTCCTAGTGCCGGTTTGAAGTTCCTGCAGTTTTCACTGTAATACCGAGTTGGAGATAGTACCTCCCCATATATATTTATGGAATGGAGTTTGCAACTGAAAAGAATCTTTGTGTTCCCAACAAGCTAGGGGAAGAACGGCTTTCACACACACTTATCTCTCAGAAATGAGCATGTGGGGAGACGTTCGTTCATCTAGCACCAAGGGAACGTGTTGCAGGAGACAATTTTTCTCTGCTTTCTCAGACTGTTTCCTAGTGCCGGTTTGAAATTCCTGCAGTTTTCACTGTAAAACCGAGTTGGAGCTAGTACCTCCCCATATATATGCATGGAATGGAGTTTGCAACTGAATAGAAACTTTGTGTTCCCAACAAGCTAGGTGAAGGATGGCTTTCACACACACTTATCTCTCAGAACTTAGCAAGTGGAGAGACGTTCGTTCATCTAGCACCAAGGGAACGGGTTGCAGGAGACACTTTTTCTCTATTTTCTCAGTCTGTTTCCTAGTGCCGGTTTGATGTTCCTTCAGTTTTCACTGTAAAACCGAGTTGGAGCTAGTACCTCCCCATATATATGTATGGAATGGAGTTTGCAACTGAAAAGAAAATTTGTGTTCCCAACAAGCTAGGTGAAGCACGGCTTTCACACACACTTATCTCTCAGAACTGAGCAAGTGGAGAGACGTTCGTTCATCTAGCACCAAGGGAACGGGTTGCAGGAGACACTTTTTCTCTGCTTTCTCAGTCTGTTTCCTAGTGCCGGTTTGAAGTTCCTGCAGTTTTCACTGTAAAACCGAGTTGGAGATAGTACCTCCCCATATATATGTATGGAATGGAGTTTGCTACTGAAAAGAATCTTTGTGTTCCCAACAAGCTAGGTGAATGACGGCTTTCAAACTCACCTATCTCTCAGAAGTGAGCAAGTGGAGAGACGTTCGTTCATCTAGCACCAAGGAAACAGGTTGCAGGAGACAATTTTTCTCTGCTTTCTCAGTCTGTTTCTTAGTGCCGGTTTGAAGTTCCTGCAGTTTTCACTGTAAAACCGAGTTGTAACTAGTACCTCCCCATATATATATATGGAATGGAGTTTGCAACTGAAAAGAATCTTTGTGTTCCCAACAAGCTAGGTGAAGGAATGCTTTCACACACACTTATCTCTCAGAACTGAGCAAGTGGAGAGACGTTCGTTCATCTAGCACCAAGGGAACGGGTTGCAGGAGACACTTTTTCTCTGCTTTCTCAGTCTGTTTCCTAGTGCCGGTTTGAAGTTCCTTCAGTTTTCACTGTAAAACCGAGTTGGAGCTAGTACCTCCCCATATATATGTATGGAATGGAGTTTGCAGCTGAAAAGAAACTTTGTGTTCCCAACAAGCTAGGTGAAGTATGGCTTTCACACACACTTATCTCTCAGAACTGAGCAAGTGGAGAGACGTTCGTTCATCTAGCACCAAGGGAACAGGTTGCAGGAGACACTTTTTCTCTGCTTTCTCAGTCTGTTTCCTAGTGCCGGTTTGATGTTCCTTCAGTTTTCACTGTAAAACCGAGTTGGAGCTAGTACCTCGCCAAATATATGTATGGACTGGAGTTTGCAACTGAAAAGAAACTTTGTGTTCCCAACAAGCTAATTGAAGAATGGCTTTCACACACACTTATCTCTCAGAACTGAGCAAGTGGAGAGACGTTCGTTCATCTAGCACCAAGGGAACGGGTTGCAGGAGACACTTTTTCTCTGCTTTCTCAGTCTGTTTCCTAGTGCCGGTTTGAAGTTCCTGCAGTTTTCACTGTAATACCGAGTTGGAGCTAGTACCTCCCCATATATATTTATGGAATGGAGTTTGCAACTGAAAAGAATCTTTGTGTTCCCAACAAGCTAGGTGAAGGACGGCTTTCACACACACTTATCTATCTGAAATGAGCATGTGGGGAGACGTTCGTTCATCTAGCACCAAGGGAACGGGTTGCAGGAGACACTTTTTCTCTGGATTCTCAATCTTTTTCCTAGTGCCGGTTTGAAGTTCCTGCAGTTTTCACTGTAAAATCGATTTGAAGTTAGTACCTCCCCATATATATGTATGGAATGGAGTTTGCAACTGAAAAGAAACTTTGTGTTCCCAAAAAGCTAGGTGAAGGACGGCTTTCACACACACTAATCTCTCAGAATTGAGCAAGTGTAGAGACGTTCTTTCATCTAGCACCAAGGGAACGGGTTGCAGGAGACAATTTTTCTCTGCATTCTCAGACTGTTTCCTAGTGCCGGTTTGATGTTCCTGCAGTTTTCACTGTAAAACCGAGTTGGAGCTAGTACCTCCCCATATATATGTATGGAATGGAGTTTGCAGCTGAAAAGAAACTTTGTGTTCCCAACAAGCTAGGTGAAGTATGGCTTTCACACACACATATCTCTCAGAACTGAGCAAGTGGAGAGACGTTCGTTCATCTAGCACCAAGGGAACAGGTTGCAGGAGACACTTTTTCTCTGCTTTCTCAGTCTGTTTCCTAGTGCCGGTTTGATGTTCCTTCAGTTTTCACTGTAAAACCGAGTTGGAGCTAGTACCTCGCCATATATATGTATGGAATGGAGATTGCAACTGAAAAGAAACTTTGTGTTCCCAACAAGCTAATTGAAGAATGGCTTTCACACACACTTATCTCTCAGAACTGAGCAAGTGGAGAGACGTTCGTTCATCTAGCACCAAGGGAACGGGTTGCAGGAGACACTTTTTCTCTGCTTTCTCAGTCTGTTTCCTAGTGCCGGTTTGAAGTTCCTGCAGTTTTCACTGTAATACCGAGTTGGAGATAGTACCTCCCCATATATATTTATGGAATGGTGTTTGCAACTGAAAAGAATCTTTGTGTTCCCAACAAGCTAGGTGAAGGACGGCTTTCACACACACTTATCTCTCAGAAATCAGCATGTGGGGAGACGTTCGTTCATCTAGCACCAAGGGAACGGGTTGCAGGGACACTTTTTCTCTGGATTCTCAGTCTGTTTCCTAGTGCCGGTTTGAAGTTCCTGCAGTTTTCACTGTAAAATCGATTTGAAGTTAGTACCTCCCCATATATATGTATGGAATGGAGTTTGCAACTGAAAAGAAACTTTGTGTTCCCAAAAAGCTAGGTGAAGGACGGCTTTCACACACACTAATCTCTCAGAATTGAGCAAGTGTAGAGACGTTCGTTCATCTAGCACCAAGGGAACGGGTTGCAGGAGACAATTTTTCTCTGCATTCTCAGACTGTTTCCTAGTGCCGGTTTGATGTTCCTGCAGTTTTCACTGTAAAACCGAGTTGGAGCTAGTACCTCCCCATATATATGTATGGAATGGAGTTTGCAGCTGAAAAGAAACTTTGTGTTCCCAACAAGCTAGGTGAAGTATGGCTTTCACACACACTTATCTCTCAGAACTGAGCAAGTGGAGAGACGTTCGTTCATCTAGCACCAAGGGAACAGGTTGCAGGAGACACTTTTTCTCTGCTTTCTCAGTCTGTTTCCTAGTGCCGGTTTGATGTTCCTTCAGTTTTCACTGTAAAACCGAGTTGGAGCTAGTACCTCGCCATATATATGTATGGAATGGAGTTTGCAACTGAAAAGAAACTTTGTGTTCCCAACAAGCTAATTGAAGAATGGCTTTCACACACACTTATCTCTCAGAACTGAGCAAGTGGAGAGACGTTCGTTCATCTAGCACTAAGGGAACGGGTTGCAGGGGACACTTTTTCTCTGCTTTCTCAGTCTGTTTCCTAGTGCCGGTTTGAAGTTCCTGCAGTTTTCACTGTAATACCGAGTTGGAGATAGTACCTCCCCATATATATTTATGGAATGGAGTTTGCAACTGAAAAGAAACTTTGTGTTCCCAACAAGCTAGGTGAAGGACGGCTTTCACACACACTTATCTCTCAGAAATGAGCATGTGGGGAGACGTTCGTTCATCTAGCACCAAGGAAACGGGTTGCAGGAGACACTTTTTCTCTGGATTCTCAGTCTGTTTCCTAGTGCCGGTTTGAAGTTCCTGCAGTTTTCACTGTAAAATCGATTTGAAGTTAGTACCTCCCCATATATATGTATGGAATGGAGTTTGCAACTGAAAAGAAACTTTGTGTTCCCAAAAAGCTAGGTGAAGAACGGCTTTCACACACACGAATCTCTCAGAATTGAGCAAGTGTAGAGACGTTCGTTCATCTAGCACCAAGGGAACGGGTTGCAGGAGACAATTTTTCTCTGCATTCTCAGACTGTTTCCTAGTGCCGGTTTGATGTTCCTGCAGTTTTCACTGTAAAACCGAGTTGGAGCAAGTACCTCCCGATATATATGCATGGAATGGAGTTTGCAACTGAAAAGAAACTTTGTCTTCCTAACAAGCTAGGTGAAGGACGGCTTTCACACACACTTATCTCTCAGAACTGAGCAATTGGAGAGACGTTCGTTCATCTAGCACCAAGGGAACGGGTTGCAGGAGACACTTTTTCTCTGTTTTCTCAGTGTGTTTAATAGTGCCGTTTTGATGTTCCTTCAGTTTTCACTGTAAAACCTAGTTGGAGCTAGTACCTCCCCATATATATGTATGGAATGGAGTTTGCAACTGAAAAGAAACTTTGTGTTCCCAACAAGCTAATTGAAGGATGGCTTTCACACACACTTATCTCTAGAACTGAGCAAGTGGAGAAACGTTCGTTCATCTAGCACCAAGGGAATGGGTTGCAGGGGACACTTTTTCTCTGCTTTCTCAGTCTGTTTCCTAGTGCCGGTTTGAAGTACCTGCAGTTTTCACTGAAAAACCGAGTTGGAGCTAGTACCTCCCCATATATATGTATGGACTGGAGTTTGCAACTGAAAAGAATCTTTGTTTTCCCAACAAGCTATGTGAAGTACGGCTTTCACACACACTTATCTCTCAGAAATGAGCAAGTGGAGGGACGATCGTTCATCTAGCACCAAGGGAACGGGTTGCAGGAGATACTTTTTCTTTGCTTCCTCAGTCTGTTTCCTAGTGCCGGTTTGAAGTTCCTTCAGTTTTCACTGTCAAACCGAGTTGGAGCTAGTACCTACCCATATATATGTATGGAATGGAGTTTGCAACTTAAAAGAAACTTTGTGTTCCCAACAAGCTAGGTGAAGGACGGCTTTCACACACACTAATCTCTCAGAACTGAGCAAGTGTAGAGACGTTCGTTCATCTAGCACCAAGGGAACGTGTTGCAGGAGACAATTTTTCTCTGCTTTCTCAGACTGTTTCCTAGTGCCGGTTTGAAGTTCCTGCAGTTTTCACTGTAAAACCGAGTTGGAGCTAGTACCTCCCCATATATATGCATGGAATGGAGTTTGCAACTGAATAGAAACTTTGTGTTCCCAACAAGCTAAGTCAAGGATGGCTTTCACACACACTTATCTCTCAGAACTTAGCAAGTGGAGAGACGTTCGTTCATCTAGCACCAAGGGAACGGGTTGCAGGAGACACTTTTTCTCTGTTTTCTCAGTCTGTTTCCTTGTGCCGGTTTGATGTTCCTTCAGTTTTCACTGTAAAACCGAGTTGGAGCTAGTACCTCCCCATATATATGTATGGAATGGAGTTTGCAACTGAAAAGAAACTTTGTGTTCCCAACAAGCTAGGTGAATGACGGCTTTCAAACTCACATATCTCTCAGAACTGAGCAAGTGGAGAGACGTTCGTTCATCTAGCACCAAGGAAACAGGTTGCAGGAGACAATTTTTCTCTGCTTTCTCAGTCTGTTTCCTAGTGCCGGTTTGAAGTTCCTGCAGTTTTCACTGTAAAACCGAGTTGGAGATAGTACCTCCCCATATATATGTATGGAATGGAGTTTGCTACTGAAAAGAATCTTTGTGTTCCCAACAAGCTAGGTGAATGACGGCTTTCAAACTCACATATCTCTCAGAACTGAGCAAGTGGAGAGACGTTCGTTCATCTAGCACCAAGGAAACAGGTTGCAGGAGACAATTTTTCTCTGCTTTCTCAGTCTGTTTCCTAGTGCCGGTTTGAAGTTCCTGCAGTTTTCACTGTAAAACTGAGTTGGAGCTAGTACCTCCCCATATATATGTATGGAATGGAGTTTGCAGCTGAAAAGAAACTTTGTGTTCCCAACAAGCTAGGTGAAGTATGGCTTTCACACACACTTATCTCTCAGAACTGAGCAAGTGGAGAGACGTTCGTTCATCTAGCACCAAGGGAACAGGTTGCAGGAGACACTTTTTCTCTGCTTTCCCAGTCTGTTTCCTAGTGCCGGTTTGATGATCCTTCAGTTTTCACCGTAAAACCGAGTTGGAGCTAGTACCTCGCCATATATATGTATGGAATGGAGTTTGCAACTGAAAAGAAACTTTGTGTTCCCAACAAGCTAGGTGAATGACGGCTTTCAAACTCACATATCTCTCAGAACTGAGCAATTGGAGAGACGTTCGTTCATCTAGCACCAAGGGAACGGGTTGCAGGAGACACTTTTTCTCTGCTTTCTCAGTCTGTTTCCTAGTGCCAGTTTGATGTTCCTGCAATTTTCACTGTAAAACCGAGTTGGAGCTTGTACCTCCCTATATATATGTATGGAATGGAGTTTGCAACTGAAAAGAAACTTTGTGTTCCCAACAAGCTAGGTGAAGGACGGCTTTCACACACACTTATCTCTCAGAACTGAGCAAGTGGAGAGACGTTCGTTCATCTAGCACCAAGGGAACGGGTTGCAGTAGACACTATTTCTCTGCTTTCTGAGTCTTTTTCCTAGTGCCAGTTTGATGTTCCTGCAATTTTCACTGCAAAACCGAGTTGGAGCTTGTACCTCCCTATATATATGTATGGAATGGAGTTTGCAACTGAAAAGAAACTTTGTGTTCCCAACAAGCTAGGTGAAGGACGGCTTTCACACACACTTATCTCTCCGAACTGAGCAAGTGGAGAGACGTTCGTTCATCTAGCACCAAGGGAACGGGTTGCAGGAGATACTTTTTCTTTGCTTCCTCAGTCTGTTTCCTAGTGCCGGTTTGAAGTTCCTTCAGTTTTCACTGTCAAACCGAGTTGGAGCTAGTACCTACCCATATATATGTATGGAATGGAGTTTGCAACTTAAAAGAAACTTTGTGTTCCCAACAAGCTAGGTGAAGGACGGCTTTCACACACACTAATCTCTCAGAACTGAGCAAGTGTAGAGACGTTCGTTCATCTAGCACCAAGGGAACGTGTTGCAGGAGACAATTTTTCTCTGCTTTCTCAGACTGTTTCCTAGTGCCGGTTTGAAGTTCCTGCAGTTTTCACTGTAAAACCGAGTTGGAGCTAGTACCTCCCCATATATATGCATGGAATGGAGTTTGCAACTGAATAGAAACTTTGTGTTCCCAACAAGCTAGGTCAAGGATGGCTTTCACACACACTTATCTCTCAGAACTTAGCAAGTGGAGAGACGTTCGTTCATCTAGCACCAAGGGAACGGGTTGCAGGAGACACTTTTTCTCTGTTTTCTCAGTCTGTTTCCTTGTGCCGGTTTGATGTTCCTTCAGTTTTCACTGTAAAACCGAGTTGGAGCTAGTACCTCCCCATATATATGTATGGAATGGAGTTTGCAACTGAAAAGAAACTTTGTGTTCCCAACAAGCTAGGTGAATGACGGCTTTCAAACTCACATATCTCTCAGAACTGAGCAAGTGGAGAGACGTTCGTTCATCTAGCACCAAGGAAACAGGTTGCAGGAGACAATTTTTCTCTGCTTTCTCAGTCTGTTTCCTAGTGCCGGTTTGAAGTTCCTGCAGTTTTCACTGTAAAACCGAGTTGGAGATAGTACCTCCCCATATATATGTATGGAATGGAGTTTGCTACTGAAAAGAATCTTTGTGTTCCCAACAAGCTAGGTGAATGACGGCTTTCAAACTCACATATCTCTCAGAACTGAGCAAGTGGAGAGACGTTCGTTCATCTAGCACCAAGGAAACAGGTTGCAGGAGACAATTTTTCTCTGCTTTCTCAGTCTGTTTCCTAGTGCCGGTTTGAAGTTCCTGCAGTTTTCACTGTAAAACCGAGTTGGAGCTAGTACCTCCCCATATATATGTATGGAATGGAGTTTGCAGCTGAAAAGAAACTTTGTGTTCCCAACAAGCTAGGTGAAGTATGGCTTTCACACACACTTATCTCTCAGAACTGAGCAAGTGGAGAGACGTTCGTTCATCTAGCACCAAGGGAACAGGTTGCAGGAGACACTTTTTCTCTGCTTTCCCAGTCTGTTTCCTAGTGCCGGTTTGATGTTCCTTCAGTTTTCACCGTAAAACCGAGTTGGAGCTAGTACCTCGCCATATATATGTATGGAATGGAGTTTGCAACTGAAAAGAAACTTTGTGTTCCCAACAAGCTAGGTGAATGACGGCTTTCAAACTCACATATCTCTCAGAACTGAGCAATTGGAGAGACGTTCGTTCATCTAGCACCAAGGGAACGGGTTGCAGGAGACACTTTTTCTCTGCTTTCTCAGTCTGTTTCCTAGTGCCAGTTTGATGTTCCTGCAATTTTCACTGTAAAACCGAGTTGGAGCTTGTACCTCCCTATATATATGTATGGAATGGAGTTTGCAACTGAAAAGAAACTTTGTGTTCCCAACAAGCTAGGTGAAGGACGGCTTTCACACACACTTATCTCTCAGAACTGAGCAAGTGGAGAGACGTTCGTTCATCTAGCACCAAGGGAACGGGTTGCAGTAGACACTATTTCTCTGCTTTCTGAGTCTTTTTCCTAGTGCCAGTTTGATGTTCCTGCAATTTTCACTGCAAAACCGAGTTGGAGCTTGTACCTCCCTATATATATGTATGGAATGGAGTTTGCAACTGAAAAGAAACTTTGTGTTCCCAACAAGCTAGGTGAAGGACGGCTTTCACACACACTTATCTCTCCGAACTGAGCAAGTGGAGAGACGTTCGTTCATCTAGCACCAAGGGAACGGGTTGCAGGAGACACTTTTTCTCTGCTTTCTGAGTCTGTTTCCTAGTGCCGGTTTGAAGTTCCTGCAGTTTTCACTGTAAAACCGAGTTGGAGCTAGTACCTCCCCATATATATGTATGGAATGGAGTTTGCTACTGAAAAGAATCTTTGTGTTCCCAACAAGCTAGGTGAAGGACGGCTTTCACACACACTTATCTCTCAGAACTGAGCAATTGGGAGACGTTGGTTCATCTAGCACCAAGGGAACAGGTTGCAGGAGACAATTTTTCTCTGCTTTCTCATTCTGACTCTTAGTGCCGGTTTGAAGTTCCTGCAGTTTTCACTGTAAAACCGAGTTGGAGCTAGTACCTCCCCATATATATGTATGAAATGGAGTTTGCAACTGAAAAGAAACTTTGTCTTCCTAACAACCTAGGTGAAGTACGGCTTTCACACACACTTATCACTCAGAACTGAGCAAGTGGAGAGACGTTCGTTCATCTAGCACCAAGGGAACGGGTTGCAGGAGACAATTTTTCTCTGCTATCTCAGTCTGTTTCCTAGTGCCGTTTTGATGTTCCTTCAGTTTTCACTGTAAAACCGAGTTGGAGCTAGTACCTCTCCATATATATGTATGGAATGGAGTTTGCAACTGAAAAGAAACTTTGTGTTCCCAACAAGCTAACTGAAGGATGGCTTTCACACACACTTATCTCTCAAAACTGAGCAAGTGGAGAGACGTTCGTTCATCTAGCACCAAGGGAATGGGTTGCAGGAGACACTTTTTCTCTGCTTTCTCATTCTGTTTCCTAGTGTCGGTTTGAAGTTCCTGCAGTTTTCACTGAAAAACCGAGTTGGAGCTAGTACCTCCCCATATATATGTATGGACTGGGGTTTGCAACTGAAAAGAAACTTTGTGTTCCCAACAAGCTATGTGAAGGACGGCTTTCACACACACTTTTCTCTCAGAACTGAGCAAATGGAGACACGTTCGTTCATCTAGCACCAAGGGAACGGGTTGCAGGGGACACTTTTTCTCTGCTTTCTCAGTCTGTTTCCTAGTGCCGGTTTGATGTTCCTTCAGTTTTCACTGTAAAACCGAGTTGGAGCTAGTACCTCCCCATATATATGTATGGAATGGAGTTTGCAACTGAAAAGAAACTTTGTGTTCCCAACAAGCTAATTGAAGTACGGCTTTCACACACACTTATCTCTCAGAACTGAGCAGGTGGAGAGACGTTCGTTCATCTAGCACCAAGGGAACGGGTTGCAGGAGACAGTTTTTCTCTGCTTTCTCAGTCTGTTTCCTAGTGCCGGTTTGAAGTTCCTGCAGTTTTCACTGTAAAACCGAGTTGGAGATAGTACCTCCCCATATATATGTATGGAATGGAGTTTGCTACTGAAAAGAATCTTTGTGTTCCCAACAAGCTAGGTGAATGACGGCTTTCAAACTCACATATCTCTCAGAACTGAGCAAGTGGAGAGACGTTCGTTCATCTAGCACCAAGGGAACAGGTTGCAGGAGACAATTATTCTCTGCATTCTCAGCCTGTTTCTTAGTGCCGGTTTGAAGTTCCTGCAGTTTTCACTGTAAAACCGAGTTGTAACTAGTACCTCCCCATATATATGTATGGAATGGAGTTTGCAACTGAAAAGAAACTTTGTGTTCCCAACAAGCTAGGTGAAGGACTGCTTTCATACACACTTATCTCTCAGAACTGAGCAAGTGGAGAGACGTTCGTTCATCTAGCACCAAGGGAACGGGTTGCAGGAGACACTTTTTCTCTGCTTTCTCAGTCTGTTTCCTAGTGCCGGTTTGAAGTTCCTGCAGTTTTCACTGTAAAACCGATTTGGAGCTAGTACCTCCCCATATATATGTATGGAATGGAGTTTGCAGCTGAAAAGAAACTTTGTGTTCCCAACAAGCTAGGTGAAGTATGGCTTTCACACACACTTATCTCTCAGAACTGAGCAAGTGGAGAGACGTTCGTTCATCTAGCACCAAGGGAACAGGTTGCAGGAGACACTTTTTCTCTGCTTTCTCAGTCTGTTTCCTAGTGCCGGTTTGATGTTCCTTCAGTTTTCACTGTAAAACCGAGTTGGAGCTAGTACCTCGCCATATATATGTATGGAATGGAGTTTGCAACTGAAAAGAAACTTTGTGTTCCCAACAAGCTAATTGAAGAATGACTTTCACACACACTTATCTCTCAGAACTGAGCAAGTGGAGAGACGTTCGTTCATCTAGCACCAAGGGAACGGGTGGCAGGAGACACTTTTCCTCTGCTTTCTCAGTCTGTTTCCTAGTGCCGGTTTGAAGTTCCTGCAGTTTTCACTGTAATACCGAGTTGGAGCTTGTACCTCCCTATATATATGTATGGAATGGAGTTTGCAACTGAAAAGAAACTTTGTGTTCCCAACAAGATAGGTGAAGGACGGCTTTCACACACACTTTTCTCTCAGAACTGAGCAAGTGGAGAGACGTTCGTTCATCTAGCACCAAGGGAACGGGTTGCAGGAGACACTATTTCTCTGCTTTCTGAGTCTGTTTCCTAGTGCCGGTTTGAAGTTCCTGCAGTTTTCACTGTAAAACCGAGTTGGAGCTAGTACCTCCCCATATATATGTATGGAACGGAGTTTGCTACTGAAAAGAAACTTTGTGTTCCCAACAAGCTAGGTGAAGTATGGCTTTCACACACACTTATCTCTCAGAACTGAGCAAGTGGAGAGACGTTCGTTCATCTAGCACCAAGG
Organism: Camelus bactrianus; assembly: GCF_048773025.1. NCBI lineage: Eukaryota > Metazoa > Chordata > Mammalia > Artiodactyla > Camelidae > Camelus > Camelus bactrianus. Next base: position 99,913,316 of record NC_133544.1, read on the forward strand.
GAACAGGTTGCAGGAGACACTTTTTCTCTGCTTTCTCAGTCTGTTTCCTAGTGCCGGTTTGATGTTCCTTCAGTTTTCAGTGTAAAACCGAGTTGGAGCTAGTACCTCGCCATATATATGTATGGAATGGAGTTTGCAACTGAAAAGAAACTTTGTGTTCCCAACAAGCTAGGTGAAGGACGGCTTTCACACACACTTATCTCTCCGAACTGAGCAAGTGGAGAGACGTTCGTTCATCTAGCACCAAGGGAACGGGTTGCAGGAGATACTTTTTCTTTGCTTCCTCAGTCTGTTTCCTAGTGCCGGTTTGAAGTTCCTTCAGTTTTCACTGTCAAACCGAGTTGGAGCTAGTACCTACCCATATATATGTATGGAATGGAGTTTGCAACTTAAAAGAAACTTTGTGTTCCCAACAAGCTAGGTGAAGGACGGCTTTCACACACACTAATCTCTCAGAACTGAGCAAGTGTAGAGACGTTCGTTCATCTAGCACCAAGGGAACGTGTTGCAGGAGACAATTTTTCTCTGCTTTCTCAGACTGTTTCCTAGTGCCGGTTTGAAGTTCCTGCAGTTTTCACTGTAAAACCGAGTTGGAGCTAGTACCTCCCCATATATATGCATGGAATGGAGTTTGCAACTGAATAGAAACTTTGTGTTCCCAACAAGCTAGGTCAAGGATGGCTTTCACACACACTTATCTCTCAGAACTTAGCAAGTGGAGAGACGTTCGTTCATCTAGCACCAAGGGAACGGGTTGCAGGAGACACTTTTTCTCTGTTTTCTCAGTCTGTTTCCTTGTGCCGGTTTGATGTTCCTTCAGTTTTCACTGTAAAACCGAGTTGGAGCTAGTACCTCCCCATATATATGTATGGAATGGAGTTTGCAACTGAAAAGAAACTTTGTGTTCCCAACAAGCTAGGTGAATGACGGCTTTCAAACTCACATATCTCTCAGAACTGAGCAAGTGGAGAGACGTTCGTTCATCTAGCACCAAGGAAACAGGTTGCAGGAGACAATTTTTCTCTGCTTTCTCAGTCTGTTTCCTAGTGCCGGTTTGAAGTTCCTGCAGTTTTCACTGTAAAACCGAGTTGGAGATAGTACCTCCCCATATATATGTATGGAATGGAGTTTGCTACTGAAAAGAATCTTTGTGTTCCCAACAAGCTAGGTGAATGACGGCTTTCAAACTCACATATCTCTCAGAACTGAGCAAGTGGAGAGACGTTCGTTCATCTAGCACCAAGGAAACAGGTTGCAGGAGACAATTTTTCTCTGCTTTCTCAGTCTGTTTCCTAGTGCCGGTTTGAAGTTCCTGCAGTTTTCACTGTAAAACCGAGTTGGAGCTAGTACCTCCCCATATATATGTATGGAATGGAGTTTGCAGCTGAAAAGAAACTTTGTGTTCCCAACAAGCTAGGTGAAGTATGGCTTTCACACACACTTATCTCTCAGAACTGAGCAAGTGGAGAGACGTTCGTTCATCTAGCACCAAGGGAACAGGTTGCAGGAGACACTTTTTCTCTGCTTTCCCAGTCTGTTTCCTAGTGCCGGTTTGATGTTCCTTCAGTTTTCACCGTAAAACCGAGTTGGAGCTAGTACCTCGCCATATATATGTATGGAATGGAGTTTGCAACTGAAAAGAAACTTTGTGTTCCCAACAAGCTAGGTGAATGACGGCTTTCAAACTCACATATCTCTCAGAACTGAGCAATTGGAGAGACGTTCGTTCATCTAGCACCAAGGGAACGGGTTGCAGGAGACACTTTTTCTCTGCTTTCTCAGTCTGTTTCCTAGTGCCAGTTTGATGTTCCTGCAATTTTCACTGTAAAACCGAGTTGGAGCTTGTACCTCCCTATATATATGTATGGAATGGAGTTTGCAACTGAAAAGAAACTTTGTGTTCCCAACAAGCTAGGTGAAGGACGGCTTTCACACACACTTATCTCTCAGAACTGAGCAAGTGGAGAGACGTTCGTTCATCTAGCACCAAGGGAACGGGTTGCAGTAGACACTATTTCTCTGCTTTCTGAGTCTTTTTCCTAGTGCCAGTTTGATGTTCCTGCAATTTTCACTGCAAAACCGAGTTGGAGCTTGTACCTCCCTATATATATGTATGGAATGGAGTTTGCAACTGAAAAGAAACTTTGTGTTCCCAACAAGCTAGGTGAAGGACGGCTTTCACACACACTTATCTCTCCGAACTGAGCAAGTGGAGAGACGTTCGTTCATCTAGCACCAAGGGAACGGGTTGCAGGAGACACTTTTTCTCTGCTTTCTGAGTCTGTTTCCTAGTGCCGGTTTGAAGTTCCTGCAGTTTTCACTGTAAAACCGAGTTGGAGCTAGTACCTCCCCATATATATGTATGGAATGGAGTTTGCTACTGAAAAGAATCTTTGTGTTCCCAACAAGCTAGGTGAAGGACGGCTTTCACACACACTTATCTCTCAGAACTGAGCAATTGGGAGACGTTGGTTCATCTAGCACCAAGGGAACAGGTTGCAGGAGACAATTTTTCTCTGCTTTCTCATTCTGACTCTTAGTGCCGGTTTGAAGTTCCTGCAGTTTTCACTGTAAAACCGAGTTGGAGCTAGTACCTCCCCATATATATGTATGAAATGGAGTTTGCAACTGAAAAGAAACTTTGTCTTCCTAACAACCTAGGTGAAGTACGGCTTTCACACACACTTATCACTCAGAACTGAGCAAGTGGAGAGACGTTCGTTCATCTAGCACCAAGGGAACGGGTTGCAGGAGACAATTTTTCTCTGCTATCTCAGTCTGTTTCCTAGTGCCGTTTTGATGTTCCTTCAGTTTTCACTGTAAAACCGAGTTGGAGCTAGTACCTCTCCATATATATGTATGGAATGGAGTTTGCAACTGAAAAGAAACTTTGTGTTCCCAACAAGCTAACTGAAGGATGGCTTTCACACACACTTATCTCTCAAAACTGAGCAAGTGGAGAGACGTTCGTTCATCTAGCACCAAGGGAATGGGTTGCAGGAGACACTTTTTCTCTGCTTTCTCATTCTGTTTCCTAGTGTCGGTTTGAAGTTCCTGCAGTTTTCACTGAAAAACCGAGTTGGAGCTAGTACCTCCCCATATATATGTATGGACTGGGGTTTGCAACTGAAAAGAAACTTTGTGTTCCCAACAAGCTATGTGAAGGACGGCTTTCACACACACTTTTCTCTCAGAACTGAGCAAATGGAGACACGTTCGTTCATCTAGCACCAAGGGAACGGGTTGCAGGGGACACTTTTTCTCTGCTTTCTCAGTCTGTTTCCTAGTGCCGGTTTGATGTTCCTTCAGTTTTCACTGTAAAACCGAGTTGGAGCTAGTACCTCCCCATATATATGTATGGAATGGAGTTTGCAACTGAAAAGAAACTTTGTGTTCCCAACAAGCTAATTGAAGTACGGCTTTCACACACACTTATCTCTCAGAACTGAGCAGGTGGAGAGACGTTCGTTCATCTAGCACCAAGGGAACGGGTTGCAGGAGACAGTTTTTCTCTGCTTTCTCAGTCTGTTTCCTAGTGCCGGTTTGAAGTTCCTGCAGTTTTCACTGTAAAACCGAGTTGGAGATAGTACCTCCCCATATATATGTATGGAATGGAGTTTGCTACTGAAAAGAATCTTTGTGTTCCCAACAAGCTAGGTGAATGACGGCTTTCAAACTCACATATCTCTCAGAACTGAGCAAGTGGAGAGACGTTCGTTCATCTAGCACCAAGGGAACAGGTTGCAGGAGACAATTATTCTCTGCATTCTCAGCCTGTTTCTTAGTGCCGGTTTGAAGTTCCTGCAGTTTTCACTGTAAAACCGAGTTGTAACTAGTACCTCCCCATATATATGTATGGAATGGAGTTTGCAACTGAAAAGAAACTTTGTGTTCCCAACAAGCTAGGTGAAGGACTGCTTTCATACACACTTATCTCTCAGAACTGAGCAAGTGGAGAGACGTTCGTTCATCTAGCACCAAGGGAACGGGTTGCAGGAGACACTTTTTCTCTGCTTTCTCAGTCTGTTTCCTAGTGCCGGTTTGAAGTTCCTGCAGTTTTCACTGTAAAACCGATTTGGAGCTAGTACCTCCCCATATATATGTATGGAATGGAGTTTGCAGCTGAAAAGAAACTTTGTGTTCCCAACAAGCTAGGTGAAGTATGGCTTTCACACACACTTATCTCTCAGAACTGAGCAAGTGGAGAGACGTTCGTTCATCTAGCACCAAGGGAACAGGTTGCAGGAGACACTTTTTCTCTGCTTTCTCAGTCTGTTTCCTAGTGCCGGTTTGATGTTCCTTCAGTTTTCACTGTAAAACCGAGTTGGAGCTAGTACCTCGCCATATATATGTATGGAATGGAGTTTGCAACTGAAAAGAAACTTTGTGTTCCCAACAAGCTAATTGAAGAATGACTTTCACACACACTTATCTCTCAGAACTGAGCAAGTGGAGAGACGTTCGTTCATCTAGCACCAAGGGAACGGGTGGCAGGAGACACTTTTCCTCTGCTTTCTCAGTCTGTTTCCTAGTGCCGGTTTGAAGTTCCTGCAGTTTTCACTGTAATACCGAGTTGGAGCTTGTACCTCCCTATATATATGTATGGAATGGAGTTTGCAACTGAAAAGAAACTTTGTGTTCCCAACAAGATAGGTGAAGGACGGCTTTCACACACACTTTTCTCTCAGAACTGAGCAAGTGGAGAGACGTTCGTTCATCTAGCACCAAGGGAACGGGTTGCAGGAGACACTATTTCTCTGCTTTCTGAGTCTGTTTCCTAGTGCCGGTTTGAAGTTCCTGCAGTTTTCACTGTAAAACCGAGTTGGAGCTAGTACCTCCCCATATATATGTATGGAACGGAGTTTGCTACTGAAAAGAAACTTTGTGTTCCCAACAAGCTAGGTGAAGTATGGCTTTCACACACACTTATCTCTCAGAACTGAGCAAGTGGAGAGACGTTCGTTCATCTAGCACCAAGGGAACAGGTTGCAGGAGACACTTTTTCTCTGCTTTCTCAGTCTGTTTCCTAGTGCCGGTTTGATGTTCCTTCAGTTTTCAGTGTAAAACCGAGTTGGAGCTAGTACCTCGCCATATATATGTATGGAATGGAGTTTGCAACTGAAAAGAAACTTTGTGTTCCCAACAAGCTAATTGAAGAATGACTTTCACACACACTTATCTCTCACAACTGAGCAAGTGGAGAGACGTTCGTTCATCTAGCACCAAGGGAACGGGTTGCAGGAGACACTTTTTCTCTGCTTTCTCAGTCTGTTTCCTAGTGCCGGTTTGAAGTTCCTGCAGTTTTCACTGTAATACCGAGTTGGAGCTTGTACCTCCCTATATATATGTATGGAATGGAGTTTGCAACTGAAAAGAAACTTTGTGTTCCCAACAAGCTAGGTGAAGGACGGCTTTCACACACACTTATCTCTCAGAACTGAGCAAGTGGAGAGACGTTCGTTCATCTAGCACCAAGGGAACGGGTTGCAGGAGACACTATTTCTCTGCTTTCTGAGTCTGTTTCCTAGTGCCGGTTTGAAGTTCCTGCAGTTTTCACTGTAAAACCGAGTTGGAGCTAGTACCTCCCCATATATATGTATGGAATGGAGTTTGCTACTGAAAAGAAACTTTGTGTTCCCAACAAGCTAGGTGAAGGACGGCTTTCACACACACTTATCTCTCAGAACTGAGCAATTGGAGAGACGTTCGTTCATCTAGCACCAAGGGAACAGGTTGCAGGAGACACATTTTCTCTGCTTTCTCATTCTGACTCTTAGTGCCGGTTTGAAGTTCCTGCAGTTTTCACTGTAAAACCGAGTTGGAGCTAGTACCTCCCCATATATATGTATGAAATGGAGTTTGCAACTGAAAAGAAACTTTGTCTTCCTAACAACCTACGTGAAGTACGGCTTTCACACACACTTATCACTCAGAACTGAGCAAGTGGAGAGACGTTCGTTCATCTAGCACCAAGGGAAAGGGTTGCAGGAGACACTTTTTCTCTGCTTTCTCAGTCTGTTTCCTAGTGCCGTTTTGATGTTCCTTCAATTTTCACTGTAAAACCGAGTTGGAGCTAGTACCTCCCCATATATATGTATGGAATGGAGTTTGCAGCTGAAAAGAGACTTTGTGTTCCCAACAAGCTAGGTGAAGTATGGTTTTCACACACACTTATCTCTCAGAACTGAGCAAGTGGAGAGACGTTCGTTCATCTAGCACCAAGGGAACAGGTTGCAGGAGACACTTTTTCTCTGCTTTCTCAGTCTGTTTCCTAGTGCCGGTTTGATGTTCCTTCAGTTTTCACTGTAAAACCGAGTTGGAGCTAGTACCTCCCCATATATATGTATGGAATGGAGTTTGCAACTGAAAAGAAACTTTGTGTTCCCAACAAGCTAATTGAAGGATGGCTTTAACACACACTTATCTCTCAGAACTGAGCAAGTGGAGAGACGTTCGTTCATCTAGCACCAAGGGAACGGGTTGCAGGACACACTTTTTCTCTGCTTTCTCAGTCTGTTTCCTAGTGCCGGTTTGAAGTTCCTGCAGTTTTCACTGTCAAACCGAGTTGGAGCTAGTACCTCCCCATATATATGTATGGACTGGAGTTTGCAACTGAAAAGAAACTTTGTGTTCCCAACAAGCTATGTGAAGGACGGTTTTCACACACACTTATCTCTCAGAAATGAGCAAGTGGAGGGACGATCGTTCATCTAGCACCAAGGGAACGGGTCACAGGATATACTTTTTCTCTGCTTTCTCAGTCTGTTTCCTAGTGCCGGTTTGAAGTTCCTGCAGTTTTCACTGTAAAACCGAGTTGGAGCTAGTACCTCCCCATATATATGTATGGAATGGAGTTTGCAACTTAAAAGAAACTTTGTGTTCCCAACAAGCTAGGTGAAGGACGGCTTTCACACACACTAGTCTCTCAGAACTGAGCAAGTGTAGAGACGTTCGTTCATCTAGCACCAAGGGAACGTGTTGCAGGAGACAATTTTTCTCTGCTTTCTCAGACTGTTTCCTAATGCCGGTTTGAAGTTCCTGCAGTTTTCACTGTAAAACCGAGTTGGAGCTAGTACCTCCCCATATATATGCATGGAATGGAGTTTGCAACTGAATAGAAACTTTGTGTTCCCAACAAGATAGGTGAAGGATGGCTTTCACACACACATATCTCTCAGAACTTAGCAAGTGGAGAGACGTTCGTTCATCTAGCACCAAGGGAACGGGTTGCAGGAGACACTTTTTCTCTGTTTTCTCAGTCTGTTTCCTAGTGCCGGTTTGATGTTCCTTCAGTTTTCACTGCAAAACCGAGTTGGAGCTAGTACCTCCCCATATATATGTATGGAATGGAGTTTGCAACTGAAAAGAAACTTTGTGTTCCCAACAAGCTAGGTGAAGGACGGCTTTCACACACACTTATCTCTCACAACTGAGCAAGTGGAGAGACGTTCGTTCATCTAGCACCAAGGGAACGGGTTGCAGGAGACACATTTTCTCTGCTTTCTCAGTCTGTTTCCTAGTGCCGGTTTGAAGTTCCTGCAGTTTTCACTGTAAAACCGAGTTGGAGATAGTACGTCCCCATATATATGTATGGAATGGAGTTTGCTACTGAAAAGAATCTTTGTGTTCCCAACAAGCTAGGTGAATGACGGCTTTCAAACTCACATATCTCTCAGAACTGAGCAAGTGGAGAGACGTTCGTTCATCTAGCACCAAGGGAACAGGTTGCAGGAGACAATTTTTCTCTGCTTTCTCAGTCTGTTTCTTAGTGCCGGTTTGAAGTTCCTGCAGTTTTCACTGTAAAACCGAGTTGGAGCTAGTACCTCCCCATATATATGTATGGAATGGAGTTTGCTACTGAAAAGAAACTTTGTGTTCCCAACAAGCTAGGTGAAGGACGGCTTTCACACACACTTATCTCTCAGAACTGAGCAAGTGGAGAGACGTTCGTTCATCTAGCACCAAGGGAACGGGTTGCAGGAGACAAATTTTCTCTGCTTTCTCAGTCTGTTTCCTAGTGCCGGTTTGAAGTTCCTGCAGTTTTCACTGTAAAACCGTGTTGGAGCTAGTACCTCCCCATATATATGTATGTAGAATGGAGTTTGCAGCTGAAAAGAAACTTTGTGTTCCCAACAAGCTAGGTGAAGTACGGCTTTCAAGCACACTTATCTCTCAGAACTGAGCAAGTGGAGAGACGTTCGTTCATCTAGCACCAAGGGAACGGGTTGCAGGAGACACTATTTCTCTGCTTTCTGAGTCTGTTTCCTAGTGCCGGTTTGAAGTTCCTGCAGTTTTCACTGTAAAACCGAGTTGGAGCTAGTACCTCCCCATATATATGTATGGAATGGAGTTTGCAACTGAAAAGAAACTTTGTGTTCCCAACAAGCTAGGTGAAGGACGGCTTTCACACACACTTATCTCTCAGAACTGAGCAATTGGAGAGACGTTCGTTCATCTAGCACCAAGGGAACAGGTTGCAGGAGACACATTTTCTCTGCTTTCTCATTCTGACTCTTAGTGCCGGTTTGAAGTTCCTGCAGTTTTCAGTGTAAAACCGAGTTGGAGCTAGTACCTCCCCATATATATGTATGAAATGGAGTTTGCAACTGAAAAGAAACTTTGTCTTCCTAACAAACTAGGTGAAGTACGGCTTTCATACACACTTATCACTCAGAACTGAGCAAGTGGAGAGACGTTCGTTCATCTAGCACCAAGGGAACGGGTTGCAGGAGAAACTTTTTCTCTGCTTTCTCAGTGTGTTTCCTAGTGCCGTTTTGATGTTCCTTCAATTTTCACTGTAAAACCGAGTTGGAGCTAGTACCTCCCCATATATATGTATGGAATGGAGTTTGCAGCTGAAAAGAGACTTTTTGTTCCCAAAAAGCTAGGTGAAGTATGGTTTTCACACACACTTATCTCTCAGAACTGAGCAAGTGGAGAGACGTTCGTTCATCTAGCACCAAGGGAACAGGTTGCAGGAGACACTTTTTCTCTGCTTTCTCAGTCTGTTTCCTAGTGCCGGTTTGATGTTCCTTCAGTTTTCACTGTAAAACCGAGTTGGAGCTAGTACCTCCCCATATATATGTATGGAATGGAGTTTGCAACTGAAAAGAAACTTTGTGTTCCCAACAAGCTAGGTGAAGGACGGCTTTCACACACACTTATCTCTCACAACTGAGCAAGTGGAGAGACGTTCGTTCATCTAGCACCAAGGGAACGGGTTGCAGGAGACACTTTTTCTCTGCTTTCTCAGTCTGTTTCCTAGTGCCGGTTTGAAGTTCCTGCAGTTTTCACTGTAAAACCGAGTTGGAGATAGTACGTCCCCATATATATGTATGGAATGGAGTTTGCTACTGAAAAGAATCTTTGTGTTCCCAACAAGCTAGGTGAATGACGGCTTTCAAACTCACATATCTCTCAGAACTGAGCAAGTGGAGAGACGTTCGTTCATCTAGCACCAAGGGAACAGGTTGCAAGAGACAATTTTTCTCTGCTTTCTCAGTCTGTTTCTTAGTGCCGGTTTGAAGTTCCTGCAGTTTTCACTGTAAAACCGAGTTGTAACTAGTACCTCCCCATATATATGTATGGAATGGAGTTTGCAACTGAAAAGAAACTTTGTGTTCCCAACAAGCTAGGTGAAGGACTGCTTTCACACACACTTATCTCTCAGAACTGAGCAAGTGGAGAGACGTTCGTTCATCTAGCACCAAGGGAACGGGTTGCAGGAGACACTTTTTCTCTGCTTTCTCAGTCTGTTTCCTAGTGCCGGTTTGAAGTTCCTGCAGTTTTCACTGTAAAACCGTGTTGGAGCTAGTACCTCCCCATATATATGTATGTAGAATGGAGTTTGCAGCTGAAAAGAAACTTTGTGTTCCCAACAAGCTAGGTGAAGGACGGCTATCAAGCACACTTATCTCTCAGAACTGAGCAAGTGGAGAGACGTTCGTTCATCTAGCACCAAGGGATCGGGTTGCAGGAGACACTTTTTCTCTGCTTTCTCAGTCTGTTTCCTAGTGCCGGTTTGAAGTTCCTGCAGTTTTCACTGTAAAACCGAGTTGGAGATAGTACCTCCCCATATATATGTATGGAATGGAGTTTGCTACTAAAAAGAATCTTTGTGTTCCCAACAAGCTAGGTGAATGACGGCTTTCAAACTCACATATCTCTCAGAACTGAGCAAGTGGAGAGACGTTCGTTCATCTAGCACCAAGGGAACAGGTTGCAGGAGACAATTTTTCTCTGCTTTCTCAGTCTGTTTCTTAGTGCCGGTTTGAAGTTCCTGCAGTTTTCACTGTAAAACCGAGTTGTAACTAGTACCTCCCCATATATATGTATGGAATGGAGTTTGCAACTGAAAAGAAACTTTGTGTTCCCAACAAGCTAGGTGAAGGACTGCTTTCACACACACTTATCTCTCAGAACTGAGCAAGTGGAGAGACGTTCGTTCATCTAGCACCAAGGGAACGGGTTGCAGGAGACACTTTTTCTCTGCTTTCTCAGTCTGTTTCCTAGTGCCGGTTTGAAGTTCCTTCAGTTTTCACTGTCAAACCGAGTTGGAGCTAGTACCTCCCCATATATATGTATGGAATGGAGTTTGCAACTTAAAAGAAACTTTGTGTTCCCAACAAGCTAGGTGAAGGACGGCTTTCACACACACTAGTCTCTCAGAACTGAGCAAGTGTAGAGACGTTCGTTCATCTAGCACCAAGGGAACGTGTTGCAGGAGACAATTTTTCTCTGCTTTCTCAGACTGTTTCCTAATGCCGGTTTGAAGTTCCTGCAGTTTTCACTGTAAAACCGAGTTGGAGATAGTACCTCCCTATATATATGCATGGAATGGAGTTTGCAACTGAATAGAAACTTTGTGTTCCCAACAAGATAGGTGAAGGATGGCTTTCACACACACTTATCTCTCAGAACTTAGCAAGTGGAGAGACGTTCGTTCATCTAGCACCAAGGGAACGGGTTGCAGGAGACACTTTTTCTCTGTTTTCTCAGTCTGTTTCCTAGTGCCGGTTTGATGTTCCTTCAGTTTTCACTGCAAAACCGAGTTGGAGCTAGTACCTCCCCATATATATGTATGGAATGGAGTTTGCAACTGAAAAGAAACTTTGTGTTCCCAACAAGCTAGGTGAAGGACGGCTTTCACACACACTTATCTCTCAGAACTTAGCAAGTGGAGAGACGTTCGTTCATCTAGCACCAAGGGAACGGGTTGCAGTAGACACTTTTTCTCTGCTTTCTCAGTCTGTTTCCTAGTGCCGGTTTGAAGTTCCTGCAGTTTTCACTGTAAAACCGACTTGGAGATAGTACGTCCCCATATATATGTATGGAATGGAGTTTGCTACTGAAAAGAATCTTTGTGTTCCCAACAAGCTAGGTGAATGAAGGCTTTCAAACTCACATATCTCTCAGAACTGAGCAAGTGGAGAGACGTTCGTTCATCTAGCACCAAGGGAACAGGTTGCAGGAGACAATTTTTCTCTGCTTTCTCAGTCTGTTTCTTAGTGCCGGTTTGAAGTTCCTGCAGTTTTCACTGTAAAACCGAGTTGTAACTAGTACCTCCCCATATATATGTATGTAATGGAGTTTGCTACTGAAAAGAAACTTTGTGTTCCCAACAAGCTAGGTGAAGGACTGCTTTCACACACACTTATCTCTCAGAACTGAGCAAGTGGAGAGACGTTCGTTCATCTAGCACCAAGGGAACGGGTTGCAGGAGACACTATTTCTCTGCTTTCTCAGTCTGTTTCCTAGTGCCGGTTTGAAGTTCCTGCAGTTTTCACTGTAAAACCGTGTTGGAGCTAGTACCTCCCCATATATATGTATGTAGAATGGAGTTTGCAGCTGAAAAGAAACTTTGTGTTCCCAACAAGCTAGGTGAAGGACGGCTTTCAAGCACACTTATCTCTCAGAACTGAGCAAGTGGAGAGACGTTCGTTCATCTAGCACCAAGGGAACGGGTTGCAGGAGCCACTTTTTCTCTGCTTTCTCAGTCTGTTTCCTAGTGCCGGTTTGAAGTTCCTTCAGTTTTCACTGTAAAACCGAGTTGGAGATAGTACCTCCCCATATATATGTATGGAATGGAGTTTGCTACTGAAAAGAAACTTTGTGTTCCCAACAAGCTAGGTGAAGGACTGCTTTCACACACACTTATCTCTCAGAACTGAGCAAGTGGAGAGACGTTCGTTCATCTAGCACCAAGGGAACGGGTTGCAGGAGACACTTTTTCTCTGCTTTCTCAGTCTTTTTCCTAGTGCCGGTTTGATGTTCCTTCAGTTTTCACTGTAAAACCGAGTTGGAGCTAATACCTCCCCATATATATGTATGGAATGGAGTTTGCAACTGAAAAGAAACTTTTTGTTCCCAACAAGCTAATTGAAGGATGGCTTTCACACACACTTATCTCTCAGAACTGAGCAAGTGGAGAGACGTTCGTTCATCTAGCACCAATGGAACGGGTTGCAGGAGACACTTTTTCTGTGCTTTCTCAGTCTGTTTTCTAGTGCCGGTTTGAAGTTCCTGCAGTTTTCACTGTCTAACCGAGTTGGAGCTATTACCTCCCCATATATATGTATGGACTGGAGTTTGCAACTGAAAAGAAACTTTGTGTTCCCAACAAGCTATGTGAAGGACGGTTTTCACACACACTTATCTCTCAGAAATGAGCAAGTGGAGGGACGATCGTTCATCTAGCACCAAGGGAACGGGTCACAGTATATACTTTTTCTCTGCTTTCTCAGTCTGTTTCCTAGTGCCGGTTTGAAGTTCCTTCAGTTTTCACTGTCAAACCGAGTTGGAGCTAGTACCTCCCCATATATATGTATGGAATGGAGTTTGCAACTTAAAAGAAACTTTGTGTTCCCAACAAGCTAGGTGAAGGACGGCTTTCACACACACTAGTCTCTCAGAACTGAGCAAGTGTAGAGACGTTCGTTCTTCTAGCACCAAGGGAACGTGTTGCGGCAGACAATTTTTCTCTGCTTTCTCAGACTGTTTCCTAATGCCGGTTTGAAGTTCCTGCAGTTTTCACTGTAAAACCGAGTTGGAGCTAGTACCTCCCCATATATATGCATGGAATGGAGTTTGCAACTGAATAGAATCTTTGTGTTCCCAACAAGATAGGTGAAGGATGGCTTTCACACACACTTATCTCTCAGAACTTAGCAAGTGGAGAGACGTTCGTTCATCTAGCACCAAGGGAACGGGTTGCAGGAGACACTTTTTCTCTGTTTTCTCAGTCTGTTTCCTAGTGCCGGTTTGATGTTCCTTCAGTTTTAACTGCAAACCCGAGTTGAGCTAGTACCTCCCCATATATATGTATGGAATGGAGTTTGCAGCTGAAAAGAAACTTTTTGTTCCCAACAAGCTAGGTGAAGGACGGCTTTCACACACACTTATCTCTCAGAACTGAGCAAGTGGAGAGACGTTCGTTCATCTAGCACCAAGGGAACGGGTTGCAGGAGACACTTTTTCTCTGCTTTCTCAGTCTGTTTCCTAGTGCCGGTTTGAAGTTCCTTCAGTTTTCATTGTAAAACCGAGTTGGAGATAGTACGTCCCCATATATATTTATGGAATGGAGTTTGCTACTGAAAAGAATCTTTGTGTTCCCAACAAGCTAGGTGAATGACGGCTTTCAAACTCACATATCTCTCAGAACTGAGCAAGTGGAGAGACGTTCGTTCATCTAGCACCAAGGGAACAGGTTGCAGGAGACAATTTTTCTCTGCTTTCTCAGTCTGTTTCTTAGTGCCGGTTTGAAGTTCCTGCAGTTTTCACTGTAAAACCGAGTTGTAACTAGTACCTCCCCATATATATGTATGGAATGGAGTTTGCAACTGAAAAGAAACTTTGTGTTCCCAACAAGCTAGGTGAAGGACTGCTTTCACACACACTTATCTCTCAGAACTGAGCAAGTGGAGAGACGTTCGTTCATCTAGCACCAAGGGAACGGGTTGCAGGAGACACTTTTTCTCTGCTTTCTCAGTCTGTTTCCTAGTGCCGGTTTGAAATTCCTGCAGTTTTCACTGTAAAACCGTGTTGGAGCTAGTACCTCCCCATATATATGTATGTAGAATGGAGTTTGCAGCTGAAAAGAAACTTTGTGTTCCCAACAAGCTAGGTGAAGGACGGCTTTCAAGCACACTTATCTCTCAGAACTGAGCAAGTGGAGAGACGTTCGTTCATCTAGCACCAAGGGAACGGTTTGCAGGAGACAATTTTTCTCTGCTTTCTCAGACTGTTTCCTAATGCCGGTTTGAAGTTCCTGCAGTTTTCACTGTAAAACCGAGTTGGAGATAGTACCTCCCTATATATATGCATGGAATGGAGTTTGCAACTGAATAGAAACTTTGTGTTCCCAACAAGATAGGTGAAGGATGGCTTTCACACACACTTATCTCTCAGAACTTAGCAAGTGGAGAGACGTTCGTTCATCTAGCACCAAGGGAACGGGTTGCAGGAGACACTTTTTCTCTGTTTTCTCAGTCTGTTTCCTAGTGCCGGTTTGATGTTCCTTCAGTTTTCACTGCAAAACCGAGTTGGAGCTAGTACCTCCCCATATATATGTATGGAATGGAGTTTGCAACTGAAAAGAAACTTTGTGTTCCCAACAAGCTAGGTGAAGGACGGCTTTCACACACACTTATCTCTCAGAACTTAGCAAGTGGAGAGACGTTCGTTCATCTAGCACCAAGGGAACGGGTTGCAGTAGACACTTTTTCTCTGCTTTCTCAGTCTGTTTCCTAGTGCCGGTTTGAAGTTCCTGCAGTTTTCACTGTAAAACCGACTTGGAGATAGTACGTCCCCATATATATGTATGGAATGGAGTTTGCTACTGAAAAGAATCTTTGTGTTCCCAACAAGCTAGGTGAATGAAGGCTTTCAAACTCACATATCTCTCAGAACTGAGCAAGTGGAGAGACGTTCGTTCATCTAGCACCAAGGGAACAGGTTGCAGGAGACAATTTTTCTCTGCTTTCTCAGTCTGTTTCTTAGTGCCGGTTTGAAGTTCCTGCAGTTTTCACTGTAAAACCGAGTTGTAACTAGTACCTCCCCATATATATGTATGTAATGGAGTTTGCTACTGAAAAGAAACTTTGTGTTCCCAACAAGCTAGGTGAAGGACTGCTTTCACACACACTTATCTCTCAGAACTGAGCAAGTGGAGAGACGTTCGTTCATCTAGCACCAAGGGAACGGGTTGCAGGAGACACTATTTCTCTGCTTTCTCAGTCTGTTTCCTAGTGCCGGTTTGAAGTTCCTGCAGTTTTCACTGTAAAACCGTGTTGGAGCTAGTACCTCCCCATATATATGTATGTAGAATGGAGTTTGCAGCTGAAAAGAAACTTTGTGTTCCCAACAAGCTAGGTGAAGGACGGCTTTCAAGCACACTTATCTCTCAGAACTGAGCAAGTGGAGAGACGTTCGTTCATCTAGCACCAAGGGAACGGGTTGCAGGAGCCACTTTTTCTCTGCTTTCTCAGTCTGTTTCCTAGTGCCGGTTTGAAGTTCCTTCAGTTTTCACTGTAAAACCGAGTTGGAGATAGTACCTCCCCATATATATGTATGGAATGGAGTTTGCTACTGAAAAGAAACTTTGTGTTCCCAACAAGCTAGGTGAAGGACTGCTTTCACACACACTTATCTCTCAGAACTGAGCAAGTGGAGAGACGTTCGTTCATCTAGCACCAAGGGAACGGGTTGCAGGAGACACTTTTTCTCTGCTTTCTCAGTCTTTTTCCTAGTGCCGGTTTGATGTTCCTTCAGTTTTCACTGTAAAACCGAGTTGGAGCTAATACCTCCCCATATATATGTATGGAATGGAGTTTGCAACTGAAAAGAAACTTTTTGTTCCCAACAAGCTAATTGAAGGATGGCTTTCACACACACTTATCTCTCAGAACTGAGCAAGTGGAGAGACGTTCGTTCATCTAGCACCAATGGAACGGGTTGCAGGAGACACTTTTTCTGTGCTTTCTCAGTCTGTTTTCTAGTGCCGGTTTGAAGTTCCTGCAGTTTTCACTGTCTAACCGAGTTGGAGCTATTACCTCCCCATATATATGTATGGACTGGAGTTTGCAACTGAAAAGAAACTTTGTGTTCCCAACAAGCTATGTGAAGGACGGTTTTCACACACACTTATCTCTCAGAAATGAGCAAGTGGAGGGACGATCGTTCATCTAGCACCAAGGGAACGGGTCACAGTATATACTTTTTCTCTGCTTTCTCAGTCTGTTTCCTAGTGCCGGTTTGAAGTTCCTTCAGTTTTCACTGTCAAACCGAGTTGGAGCTAGTACCTCCCCATATATATGTATGGAATGGAGTTTGCAACTTAAAAGAAACTTTGTGTTCCCAACAAGCTAGGTGAAGGACGGCTTTCACACACACTAGTCTCTCAGAACTGAGCAAGTGTAGAGACGTTCGTTCTTCTAGCACCAAGGGAACGTGTTGCGGCAGACAATTTTTCTCTGCTTTCTCAGACTGTTTCCTAATGCCGGTTTGAAGTTCCTGCAGTTTTCACTGTAAAACCGAGTTGGAGCTAGTACCTCCCCATATATATGCATGGAATGGAGTTTGCAACTGAATAGAATCTTTGTGTTCCCAACAAGATAGGTGAAGGATGGCTTTCACACACACTTATCTCTCAGAACTTAGCAAGTGGAGAGACGTTCGTTCATCTAGCACCAAGGGAACGGGTTGCAGGAGACACTTTTTCTCTGTTTTCTCAGTCTGTTTCCTAGTGCCGGTTTGATGTTCCTTCAGTTTTAACTGCAAACCCGAGTTGAGCTAGTACCTCCCCATATATATGTATGGAATGGAGTTTGCAGCTGAAAAGAAACTTTTTGTTCCCAACAAGCTAGGTGAAGGACGGCTTTCACACACACTTATCTCTCAGAACTGAGCAAGTGGAGAGACGTTCGTTCATCTAGCACCAAGGGAACGGGTTGCAGGAGACACTTTTTCTCTGCTTTCTCAGTCTGTTTCCTAGTGCCGGTTTGAAGTTCCTTCAGTTTTCATTGTAAAACCGAGTTGGAGATAGTACATCCCCATATATATTTATGGAATGGAGTTTGCTACTGAAAAGAATCTTTGTGTTCCCAACAAGCTAGGTGAATGACGGCTTTCAAACTCACATATCTCTCAGAACTGAGCAAGTGGAGAGACGTTCGTTCATCTAGCACCAAGGGAACAGGTTGCAGGAGACAATTTTTCTCTGCTTTCTCAGTCTGTTTCTTAGTGCCGGTTTGAAGTTCCTGCAGTTTTCACTGTAAAACCGAGTTGTAACTAGTACCTCCCCATATATATGTATGGAATGGAGTTTGCAACTGAAAAGAAACTTTGTGTTCCCAACAAGCTAGGTGAAGGACTGCTTTCACACACACTTATCTCTCAGAACTGAGCAAGTGGAGAGACGTTCGTTCATCTAGCACCAAGGGAACGGGTTGCAGGAGACACTTTTTCTCTGCTTTCTCAGTCTGTTTCCTAGTGCCGGTTTGAAATTCCTGCAGTTTTCACTGTAAAACCGTGTTGGAGCTAGTACCTCCCCATATATATGTATGTAGAATGGAGTTTGCAGCTGAAAAGAAACTTTGTGTTCCCAACAAGCTAGGTGAAGGACGGCTTTCAAGCACACTTATCTCTCAGAACTGAGCAAGTGGAGAGACGTTCGTTCATCTAGCACCAAGGGAACGGTTTGCAGGAGACAATTTTTCTCTGCTTTCTCAGTCTGTTTCCTAGTGCCGGTTTGAAGTTCCTGCAGTTTTCACTGTAAAACCGAGTTGGAGATAGTACCTCCCCATATATATGTATGGAATGGAGTTTGCTACTAAAAAGAATCTTTGTGTTCCCAACAATCTAGGTGAATGACGGCTTTCAAACTCACATATCTCTCAGAACTGAGCAAGTGGAGAGACGTTCGTTCATCTAGCACCAAGGGAACAGTTTGCAGGAGACAATTTTTCTCTGCTTTCTCAGTCTGTTTCTTAGTGCCGGTTTGAAGTTCCTGCAGTTTTCACTGTAAAACCGAGTTGTAACTAGTACCTCCCCATATATATGTATGGATAGGAGTTTGCAACTGAAAAGAAACTTTGTGTTCCCAACAAGCTAGGTGAAGGACTGCTTTCACACACACTTATCTCTCAGAACTGAGCAAGTGGAGAGACGTTCGTTCATCTAGCACCAAGGGAACAGGTTGCAGGAGAAAATTTTTCTCTGCTTTCTCAGTCTGTTTCCTAGTGCCGGTTTGAAGTTCCTTCAGTTTTCACTGTCAAACCGAGTTGGAGCTAGTACCTCCCCATATATATGTATGGAATGGAGTTTGCAACTTAAAAGAAACTTTGTGTTCCCAACAAGCTAGGTGAAGGACGGCTTTCACACACACTAGTCTCTCAGAACTGAGCAAGTGTAGAGACGTTCGTTCATCTAGCACCAAGGGAACGTGTTGCAGGAGACAATTTTTCTCTGCTTTCTCAGACTGTTTCCTAATGCCGGTTTGAAGTTCCTGCAGTTTTCACTGTAAAACCGAGTTGGAGCTAGTACCTCCCCATATATATGCATGGAATGGAGTTTGCAACTGAATAGAAACTTTGTGTTCCCAACAAGATAGGTGAAGGATGGCTTTCACACACACTTATCTCTCAGAACTTAGCAAGTGGAGAGACGTTCGTTCATCTAGCACCAAGGGAACGGGTTGCAGGAGACACTTTTTCTCTGTTTTCTCAGTCTGTTTCCTAGTGCCGGTTTGATGTTCCTTCAGTTTTCACTGCAAAACCGAGTTGGAGCTAGTACCTCCCCATATATATGTATGGAATGGAGTTTGCAACTGAAAAGAAACTTTGTGTTCCCAACAAGCTAGGTGAAGGACGGCTTTCACACACACTTATCTCTCAGAACTGAGCAAGTGGAGAGACGTTCGTTCATCTAGCACCAAGGGAACGGGTTGCAGGAGACACTTTTTCTCTGCTTTCTCAGTCTGTTTCCTAGTGCCGGTTTGAAGTTCCTGCAGTTTTCACTGTAAAACCGTGTTGGAGCTAGTACCTCCCCATATATATTTATGTAGAATGGAGTTTGCAGCTGAAAAGAAACTTTGTGTTCCCAACAAGCTAGGTGAAGGGCGGCTTTCAAGCACACTTATCTCTCAGAACTGAGCAAGTGGAGAGACGTTCGTTCATCTAGCACCAAGGGAGCGGGTTGCAGGAGACACTTTTTCTCTGCTTTCTCAGTCTGTTTCCTAGTGCCGGTTTGAAGTTCCTGCAGTTTTCACTGTAAAACCGAGTTGGAGATAGTACCTCCCCATATATATGTATGGAATGGAGTTTGCTACTGAAAAGAATCTATGTGTTCCCAACAAGCTAGGTGAATGACGGCTTTCAAACTCACATATCTCTCAGAACTGAGCAAGTGGAGAGACGTTCGTTCATCTAGCACCAAGGGAACAGGTTGCAGGAGACAATTTTTCTCTGCTTTCTCAGTCTGTTTCTTAGTGCCGGTTTGAAGTTCCTGCAGTTTTCACTGTAAAACCGAGTTGTAACTAGTACCTCCCCATATATATGTATGGAATGGAGTTTGCAACTGAAAAGAAACTTTGTGTTCCCAACAAGCTAGGTGAAGGACGGCTTTCACACACACTTATCTCTCAGAACTGAGCAAGTGGAGAGACGTTCGTTCATCTAGCACCAAGGGAACGGGTTGCAGGAGACACTTTTTCTCTGCTTTCTCAGTCTGTTTCCTAGTGCCGGTTTGAAGTTCCTGCAGTTTTCACTGTAAAACCGTGTTGGAGCTAGTACCTCCCCATATATATTTATGTAGAATGGAGTTTGCAGCTTAAAAGAAACTTTGTGTTCCCAACAAGCTAGTTGAAGGACGGCTTTCAAGCACACTTATCTCTCAGAACTGAGCAAGTGGAGAGACGTTCGTTCATCTAGCACCAAGGGAGCGGGTTGCAGGAGACACTTATTCTCTGCTTTCTCAGTCTGTTTCCTAGTGCCGGTTTGAAGTTCCTGCAGTTTTCACTGTAAAACCGAGTTGGAGATAGTACCTCCCCATATATATGTATGGAATGGAGTTTGCTACTAAAAAGAATCTTTGTGTTCCCAACAAGCTAGGTGAATGACGGCTTTCAAACTCACATATCTCTCAGAACTGAGCAAGTGGAGAGACGTTCGTTCATCTAGCACCAAGGGAACAGGTTGCAGGAGACACTTTTTCTCTGATTTCTCAGTCTGTTTCTTAGTGCCGGTTTGAAGTTCCTGCAGTTTTCACTGTAAAACCGAGTTGTAACTAGTACCTCCCCATATATATGTATGGAATGGAGTTTGCAACTGAAAAGAAACTTTGTGTTCCCAACAAGCTAGGTGAAGGACTGCTTTCACACACACTTATCTCTCAGAACTGAGCAAGTGGAGAGACGTTCGTTCATCTAGCACCAAGGGAACGGGTTGCAGGAGACACTTTTTCTCTGCTTTCTCAGTCTGTTTCCTAGTGCCGGTTTGAAGTTCCTGCAGTTTTCACTGTCAAACCGAGTTGGAGCATTTACCTCCCCATATATATGTATGGAATGGAGTTTGCAGCTGAAAAGAAACTTTGTGTTCCCAACAAGCTAGGTGAAGTATGGCTTTCACACACATTTATCTCTCAGAACTTAGCAAGTGGAGAGACGTTCGTTCATCTAGCACCAAGGGAACAGGTTGCAGGAGACACTTTTTCTCTGCTTTCTCAGTCTGTTTCCTAGTGCCGGTTTGATGTTCCTTCAGTTTTCACTGTAAAACCGAGTTGGAGCTAGTACTTCCCCATATATATGTATGGAATGGAGTTTGCAACTGAAAAGAAACTTTGTGTTCCCAACAAGCTAATTGAAGGATGGCTTTCACACACACTTATCTCTCAGAACTGAGCAAGTGGAGAGACGTTCGTTCATCTATCACCAAGGGAACGGGTTGCAGGAGACACTTTTTCTCTGCTTTCTCAGTCTGTTTCCTAGTGCCGGTTTGAAGTTCCTGCAGTTTTCACTGTAAAACCGAGTTGGAGATAGTACCTCCCCATATATATTTATGGAATGGAGTTTGCAACTGAAAAGAAACTTTGTGTTCCCAACAAGCTAGGTGAATTACGGCTTTCAAACTCACATATCTCTCAGAACTGAGCAATTGGAGAGACGTTCGTTCATCTAGCACCAAGGGAACGGGTAGCAGGAGACACTTTTTCTCTGCTTTCTCAGTCTGTTTCCTAGTGCCAGTTTGATGTTCCTGCAATTTTCACTTAAAAACCGAGTTGGAGCTTGTACCTCCCTATATATATGTATGGAATGGAGTTTGCAACTGAAAAGAAACTTTGTGTTCCCAACAAGCTAGGTGAAGGACGGCTTTCACACACACTTATCTCTCAGAACTGAGCAAGTGGAGAGACGTTCGTTCATCTAGCACCAAGGGAACTGGTTGCAGGAGACACTATTACTCTGCTTTCTCAGTCTGTTTCCTAGTGCCGGTTTGAAGTTCCTGCAGTTTTCACTGTAAAACCGCGTTGGAGATAGTACCTCCCCACATATATGTATGGACTGGAGTTTGCAACTGAAAAGAAACTTTGTGTTCCCAACAAGCTAGGTGAAGGACGGCTTTCACACACACTTATCTCTCAGAACTGAGCAATTGGAGAGACTTCGTTCATCTAGCACCAAGGGAACAGGTTGCAGGAGACACTTTTTCTCTGCTTTCTCATTCTGACTCTTAGTGCCGGTTTGAAGTTCCTGCAGTTTTCACTGTAAAATCGAGTTGGAGCTAGTACCTCCCCATATATATGTATGGAATGGAGTTTGCAACTGAAAAGAAACTTTGTGTTCCCAACAAGCTAATTGAAGGATAGCTTTCACACACACTTATCTCTCAGAACTGAGCAAGTGGAGAGACGTTCGTTCATCTAGCACCAAGGGAACGGGTTGCAGGAGACACTTTTTCTCTGCTTTCTCAGTGTGTTTCCTAGTGCCGTTTTGATGTTCCTTCAGTTTTCACTGTAAAATCGAGTTGGAGCTAGTACCTCCCCATATATATGTATGGAATGGAGTTTGCAGCTGAAAAGAAACTTTGTGTTCCCAACAAGCTAATTGAAGGATGGCTTTCACACACACTTATCTCTCAGAACTGAGCAAGTGGAGAGACGTTCGTTCATCTAGCACCAAGGGAATGGGTTGCAGGAGACACTTTTTCTCTGCTTTCGCAGTCTGTTACCTAGTGCCGGTTTGAAGTTCCTGCAGTTTTCACTGAAAAACCGAGTTGGAGCTAGTACCTCCCCATATATATGTATGGACTGGAGTTTGCAACTGAAAAGAAACTTTGTGTTCCCAACAAGCTATGTGAAGGACGGCTTTCACACACACTTATCTCTCAGAACTGAGCATGTGTAGAGACGTTCGTTGATCTAGCACCAAGGGAACGGGTTGCAGGAGACAATTTTTCTCTGCTTTCTCAGACTGTTTCCTAGTGCCGGTTTGAAGTTCCTGCAGTTTTCACTGTAAAACCGAGTTGCAGCTAGTACCTCCCCATATATATGCATGGAATGGAGTTTGCAACTGAAAAGAAACTTTGTGTTCCCAACAAGCTAGGTGAAGGACGGCTTTCACACACACTTATCTCTCAGAAATTAGCAATTGGGGAGACGTTCGTTCATCTAGCACCAAGGGAACGGGTTGCAGGAGACACTTTTTCTCTGCTTTCTCAGTCTGTTTCCTAGTGCCGGTTTGAAGTTCCTGCAGTTTTCACTGTAAAACCGAGTTGGAGCTAGTACCTCCCCATATATATGTATGGAATGGAGTTTGCAGCTGAAAAGAAACTTTGTGTTCCCAACAAGCTAGGTGAAGTATGGCTTTCACACACACTTATCTCTCAGAACTGAGCAAGTGGAGAGACTTTCGTTCATCTAGCACCAAGGGAACAGGTTGCAGGAGACACTTTTTCTCTGCTTTCTCAGTCTGTTTCCTAGTGCCGGTTTGATGTTCCTTCAGTTTTCACTGTAAAACCGAGTTGGAGCTAGTACCTCCCCATATATATGTATGGAATGGAGTTTGCAACTGAAAAGAAACTTTGTGTTCCCAACAAGCTAATTGAAGGATGGCTTTCACACACACTTATCTCTCAGAACTGAGCAAGTGGAGAGACGTTCGTTCATCTAGCACCAAGGGAACGGGATGCAGGAGACACTTTTCCTCTGCTTTCTCAGTCTGTTTCCTAGTGCCGGTTTGAAGTTCCTGCAGTTTTCACAGTAAAATCGAGTTGGAGATAGTACCTCCCCATATATATTTATGGAATGGAGTTTGCTACTGAAAAGAAACTTTGTGTTCCCAACAAGCTAGGTGAATGACTGCTTTCAATCTCACATATCTCTCAGAACTGAGCAATTGGAGAGACGTTCGTTCATCTAGCACCAAGGGAACGGGTTGCAGGAGACACTTTTTCTCTGCTTTCTCAGTCTGTTTCCTAGTGCCAGTTTGATGTTCCTGCAATTTTCACTGTAAAACCGAGTTGGAGCTTGTACCTCCCTATATATATGTATGGAATGGAGTTTGCAACTGAAAAGAAACTTTGTGTTCCCAACAAGCTAGGTGAAGGACGGCTTTCACACACACTTATCTCTCGGAACTGAGCAAGTGGAGAGACGTTCGTTCATCTAGCACCAAGGGAACGGGTTGCAGGAGACACTATTTCTCTGCTTTCTCAGTCTGTTTCCTAGTGCCGGTTTGAAGTTCCTGCAGTTTTCACTGTAAAACCGAGTTGGAGCTAGTACCTCCCCATATATATGTATGGAATGGAGTTTGCTACTGAAAAGAAACTTTGTGTTCCCAACAAGCTAGGTGAAGGACGGCTTTCACACACACTTATCTCTCAGAACTGAGCAATTGGAGAGACGTTCGTTCATCTAGCACCAAGGGAACAGGTTGCAGGAGACACTTATTCTCTGCTTTCTCATTCTGACTCTTAGTGCCGGTTTGAAGTTCCTGCAGTTTTCACTGTAAAACCGATTTGGAGCTAGTACCTCCCCATATATATTTATGGAATGGAGTTTGCAACTGAAAAGAAACTTTGTCTTCCTAACAAGCTAGGTGAAGTACGGCTTTCACACACACTTATCTCTCAGAACTGAGCAAGTGGAGAGACGTTCGTTCATCTAGCACCAAGGGAACGGGTTGCAGGAGACACTTTTTCTCTGCTTTCTCAGTGTGTTTCCTAGTGCCGTTTTGATGTTCCTTCAGTTTTCCCTGTAAAACCGAGTTGGAGCTAGTACCTCCCCATATATATGTATGGAATGCAGTTTGCAACTGAAAAGAAACTTTGTGTTCCCAACAAGCTAATTGAAGGATGGCTTTCACACACACTTATCTCTCAGAACTGAGCAAGTGGAGAGACTTTCGTTCATCTAGCACCAAGGGAATGGGTTGAAGGAGACACTTTTTGTCTGCTTTCTCAGTCTGTTTCCTAGTGCCGGTTTGAAGTTCCTGCAGTTTTCACTGAAAAACCGAGTTGGAGCTAGTACCTCCCCATATATATTTATGGACTGGAGTTTGCAACTGAAAAGAAACTTTGTGTTCCCAACAAGCTATGTGAAGGACGGCTTTCACACACACTTATCTCTCAGAACTGAGCAAGTGGAGAGACGATCGTTCATCTAGCACCAAGGGAACGGGTTGCAGGAGAAATTTTTTCTCTGCTTTCTCAGTCTGTTTCCTAGTGCCGGTTTGAAGTTCCTGCAGTTTTCACTGTCAAACCGAGTTGGAGCTAGTACTTCCCCATATATATGTATGGAATGGAGTTTGGAACTGAAAAGAAACTTTGTGTTCCCAACAAGCTAGGTGAAGGACGGCTTTCACACACACTAATCTCTCAGAACTGAGCAAGTGTAGAGACGTTCGTTCATCTAGCACCAAGGGAACGTGTTGCAGGAGACAATTTTTCTCTGCTTTATCAGACTGTTTCCTAGTGCCGGTTTGAAGTTCCTGCAGTTTTCACTGTAAAACCGAGTTGGAGTTAGAACCTCCCCATATATATGCATGGAATGGAGTTTGCAACTGAATAGAAACTTAGTGTTCCCAACAAGATATGTGAAGGACGGCTTTCACACACACTTATCTCTCAGAACTTAGCAAGTGGAGAGACGTTCGTTCATCTAGCACCAAGGGAACGGGTTGCAGGAGACACTTTTTCTCTGTTTTCTCAGTCTGTTTCCTAGTGCCGTTTTGATGTTCCTTCAGTTTTCACTGTAAAACCGAGTTGGAGCTAGTACCTCCCCATATATATGTATGGAATGCAGTTTGCAACTGAAAAGAAACTTTGTGTTCCCAACAAGCTAATTGAAGGATGGCTTTCACACACACTTATCTCTCAGAACTGAGCAAGTGGAGAGACGTTCGTTCATCTAGCACCAAGGGAACGGGTTGCAGGAGACACTTTTTCTCTGCTTTCTCATTCTGACTCTTAGTGCCGGTTTGAAGTTCCTGCAGTTTTCACTGTAAAATCGAGTTGGAGCTAGTACCTCCCTATATATATGTATGGAATGGAGTTTGCGACTGAAAAGAAACTTTGTCTTCCTAACAAGCTAGGTGAAGTATGGCTTTCACACACACTTATCTCTCAGAACTGAGCAAGTGGAGAGACGTTCGTTCATCTAGCACCAAGGGAACGGGTTGCAGGAGACACTTTTTCTCTGCTTTCTCAGTGTGTTTCCTAGTGCCGTTTTGATGTTCCTTCAGTTTTCACTGTAAAATCGAGTTGGAGCTAGTACCTCCCCATATATATGTATGGAATGGAGTTTGCAGCTGAAAAGAAACTTTGTGTTCCCAACAAGCTAATTGAAGGATGGCTTTCACACACACTTATCTCTCAGAACTGAGCAAGTGGAGAGACGTTCGTTCATCTAGCACCAAGGGAATGGGTGGCAGGAGACACTTTTTCTCTGCTTTCGCAGTCTGTTTCCTAGTGCCGGTTTGAAGTTCCTGCAGTTTTCACTGAAAAACCGAGTTGGAGCTAGTACCTCCCCATATATATGTATGGACTGGAGTTTGCAACTGAAAAGAAACTTTGTTTTCCCAACAAGCTATGTGAAGGACGGCTTTCACACACACTTATCTCTCAGAACTGAGCATGTGTAGAGACGTTCGTTGATCTAGCACCAAGGGAACGGGTTGCAGGAGACAATTTTTCTCTGCTTTCTCAGACTGTTTCCTAGTGCCGGTTTGAAGTTCCTGCAGTTTTCACTGTAAAACCGAGTTGCAGCTAGTACCTCCCCATATATATGCATGGAATGGAGTTTGCAACTGAAAAGAAACTTTGTGTTCCCAACAAGCTAGGTGAAGGACGGCTTTCACACACACTTATCTCTCAGAAATTAGCAATTGGGGAGACGTTCGTTCATCTAGCACCAAGGGAACGGGTTGCAGGAGACCCTTTTTCTCTGCTTTCTCAGTCTGTTTCCTAGTGCCGGTTTGAAGTTCCTGCAGTTTTCACTGTAAAACCGAGTTGGAGCTAGTACCTCCCCATATATATGTATGGAATGGAGTTTGCAGCTGAAAAGAAACTTTGTGTTCCCAACAAGCTAGGTGAAGTATGGCTTTCACACACACTTATCTCTCAGAACTGAGCAAGTGGAGAGACTTTCGTTCATCTAGCACCAAGGGAACAGGTTGCAGGAGACACTTTTTCTCTGCTTTCTCAGTCTGTTTCCTAGTGCCGGTTTGATGTTCCTTCAGTTTTCACTGTAAAACCGAGTTGGAGCTAGTACCTCCCCATATATATGTATGGAATGGAGTTTGCAACTGAAAAGAAACTTTGTGTTCCCAACAAGCTAATTGAAGAATGGCTTTCACACACACTTATCTCTCAGAACTGAGCAAGTGGAGAGACGTTCGTTCATCTAGCACCAAGGGAACGGGTTGCAGGAGACACTTTTTCTCTGCTTTCTCAGTCTGTTTCCTAGTGCCGGTTTGAAATTCCTGAAGTTTTCACAGTAAAATCGAGTTGGAGATAGTACCTCCCCATATATATTTATGGAATGGAGTTTGCTACTGAAAAGAAACTTTGTGTTCCCAACAAGCTAGGTGAATGACTGCTTTCAATCTCACATATCTCTCAGAACTGAGCAATTGGAGAGACGTTCGTTCATCTAGCACCTAGGGAACGGGTTGCAGGAGACACTTTTTCTCTGCTTTCTCAGTCTGTTTCCTAGTGCCAGTTTGATGTTCCTGCAATTTTCACTGTAAAACCGAGTTGGAGCTTGTACCACCCTATATATATGTATGGAATGGAGTTTGCAACTGAAAAGAAACTTTGTGTTCCCAACAAGCTAGGTGAAGGACGGCTTTCACACACACTTATCTCTCGGAACTGAGCAAGTGGAGAGACGTTCGTTCATCTAGCACCAAGGGAACGGGTTGCAGGAGACACTATTTCTCTGCTTTCTCAGTCTGTTTCCTAGTGCCGGTTTGAAGTTCCTGCAGTTTTCACTGTAAAACCGAGTTGGAGCTAGTACCTCCCCATATATATGTATGGAATGGAGTTTGCTACTGAAAAGAAACTTTGTGTTCCCAACAAGCTAGGTGAAGGACGGCTTTCACACACACTTATCTCTCAGAACTGAGCAATTGGAGAGACGTTCGTTCATCTAGCACCAAGGGAACAGGTTGCAGGAGACACTTATTCTCTGCTTTCTCATTCTGACTCTTAGTGCCGGTTTGAAGTTCCTGCAGTTTTCACTGTAAAACCGAGTTGGAGCTAGTACCTCCCCATATATATGTATGGAATGGAGTTTGCAACTTAAAAGAAACTTTGTGTTCCCAACAAGCTAGGTGAAGGACGGCTTTCACACACACTAGTCTCTCAGAACTGAGCAAGTGGAGAGACGTTCGTTCATCTAGCACCAAGGGAACGGGTTGCAGGAGACACTTTTTCTCTGCTTTCTCAGTCTGTTTCCTAGTGCCGGTTTGAAATTCCTGCAGTTTTCACAGTAAAATCGAGTTGGAGATAGTACCTCCCCATATATATTTATGGAATGGAGTTTGCTACTGAAAAGAAACTTTGTGTTCCCAACAAGCTAGGTGAATGACTGCTTTCAATCTCACATATCTCTCAGAACTGAGCAATTGGAGAGACGTTCGTTCATCTAGCACCTAGGGAACGGGTTGCAGGAGACACTTTTTCTCTGCTTTCTCAGTCTGTTTCCTAGTGCCAGTTTGATGTTCCTGCAATTTTCACTGTAAAACCGAGTTGGAGCTTGTACCACCCTATATATATGTATGGAATGGAGTTTGCAACTGAAAAGAAACTTTGTGTTCCCAACAAGCTAGGTGAAGGACGGCTTTCACACACACTTATCTCTCGGAACTGAGCAAGTGGAGAGACGTTCGTTCATCTAGCACCAAGGGAACGGGTTGCAGGAGACACTATTTCTCTGCTTTCTCAGTCTGTTTCCTAGTGCCGGTTTGAAGTTCCTGCAGTTTTCACTGTAAAACCGAGTTGGAGCTAGTACCTCCCCATATATATGTATGGAATGGAGTTTGCTACTGAAAAGAAACTTTGTGTTCCCAACAAGCTAGGTGAAGGACGGCTTTCACACACACGTATCCCTCAGAACTGAGCAATTGGAGAGACGTTCGTTCATCTAGCACCAAGGGAACAGGTTGCAGGAGACACTTATTCTCTGCTTTCTCATTCTGACTCTTAGTGCCGGTTTGAAGTTCCTGCAGTTTTCACGGTAAAACCGAGTTGGAGCTAGTACCTCCCCATATATATGTATGGAATGGAGTTTGCAACTTAAAAGAAACTTTGTGTTCCCAACAAGCTAGGTGAAGGACGGCTTTCACACACACTAGTCTCTCAGAACTGAGCAAGTGTAGAGACGTTCGTTCATCTAGCACCAAGGGAACGTGTTGCAGGAGACAATTATTCTCTGCTTTCTCAGACTGTTTCCTAATGCCGGTTTGAAGTTCCTGCAGTTTTCACTGTAAAACCGAGTTGGAGCTAGTACCTCCCCATATATATGCATGGAATGGAGTTTGCAACTGAATAGAAACTTTGTGTTCCCAACAAGATAGGTGAAGGATGGCTTTCACACACACTTATCTCTCAGAACTTAGCAAGTGGAGAGACGTTCGTTCATCTAGCACCAAGGGAACGGGTTGCAGGAGACACTTTTTCTCTGTTTTCTCAGTCTGTTTCCTAGTGCCGGTTTGATGTTCCTTCAGTTTTCACTGCAAAACCGAGTTGGAGCTAGTACCTCCCCATATATATGTATGGAATGGAGTTTGCAACTGAAAAGAAACTTTGTGTTCCCAACATGCTAGGTGAAGGACGGCTTTCACACACACTTATCTCTCAGAACTGAGCAAGTGGAGAGACGTTCGTTCATCTAGCACCAAGGGAACGGGTTGCAGGAGACACTTTTTCTCTGCTTTCTCAGTCTGTTTCCTAGTGCCGGTTTGAAGTTCCTGCAGTTTTCACTGTAAAACCGAGTTGGAGATAGTACGTCCCCATATATATGTATGGAATGGAGTTTGCTACTGAAAAGAATCTATGTGTTCCCAACAAGCTAGGTGAATGACGGCTTTAAAACTCACATATCTCTCAGAACTGAGCAAGTGGAGAGACGTTCGTTCATCTAGCACCAAGGGAACAGGTTGCAGGAGACAATTTTTCTCTGCTTTCTCAGTCTGTTTCTTAGTGCCGGTTTGAAGTTCCTGCAGTTTTCACTGTAAAACCGAGTTGTAACTAGTACCTCCCCATATATATGTATGGAATGGAGTTTGCAACTGAAAAGAAACTTTGTGTTCCCAACAAGCTAGGTGAAGGACTGCTTTCACACACACTTATCTCTCAGAACTGAGCAAGTGGAGAGACGTTCGTTCATCTAGCACCAAGGGAACGGGTTGCAGGAGACACTTTTTCTCTGCTTTCTCAGTCTGTTTCCTAGTGCCGGTTTGAAGTTCCTGCAGTTTTCACTGTAAAACCGTGTTGGAGCTAGTACCTCCCCATATATATTTATGTAGAATGGAGTTTGCAGCTGAAAAGAAACTTTGTGTTCCCAACAAGCTAGGTGAAGGGCGGCTTTCAAGCACACTTATCTCTCAGAACTGAGCAAGTGGAGAGACGTTCGTTCATCTAGCACTAAGGGAGCGGGTTGCAGGAGACACTTTTTCTCTGGATTCTCAGTCTGTTTCCTAGTGCCGGTTTGAAGTTCCTGCAGTTTTCACTGTAAAACCGAGTTGGAGATAGTACCTCCCCATATATATGTATGGAATGGAGTTTGCTACTAAAAAGAATCTTTGTGTTCCCAACAAGCTAGGTGAATGACGGCTTTCAAACTCACATATCTCTCAGAACTGAGCAAGTGGAGAGACGTTCGTTCATCTAGCACCAAGGGAACAGGTTGCAGGAGACACTTTTTCTCTGATTTCTCAGTCTGTTTCTTAGTGCCGGTTTGAAGTTCCTGCAGTTTTCACTGTAAAACCGAGTTGTAACTAGTACCTCCCCATATATATGTATGGAATGGAGTTTGCAACTGAAAAGAAACTTTGTGTTCCCAACAAGCTAGGTGAAGGACTGCTTTCACACACACTTATCTCTCAGAACTGAGCAAGTGGAGAGACGTTCGTTCATCTAGCACCAAGGGAACGGGTTGCAGGAGACACTTTTTCTCTGCTTTCTCAGTCTGTTTCCTAGTGCCGGTTTGAAGTTCCTGCAGTTTTCACTGTCAAATCGAGTTGGAGCATTTACCTCCCCATATATATGTATGGAATGGAGTTTGCAGCTGAAAAGAAACTTTGTGTTCCCAACAAGCTAGGTGAAGTATGGCTTTCACACACACTTATCTCTCAGAACTTAGCAAGTGGAGAGACGTTCGTTCATCTAGCACCAATGGAACAGGTTGCAGGAGACACTTTTTCTCTGCTTTCTCAGTCTGTTTCCTGGTGCCGGTTTGATGTTCCTTCAGTTTTCACTGTAAAACCGAGTTGGAGCTAGTACCTCCCCATATATATGTATGGAATGGAGTTTGCAACTGAAAAGAAACTTTGTGTTCCCAACAAGCTAATTGAAGGATGGCTTTCACACACACTTATCTCTCAGAACTGAGCAAGTGGAGAGACGTTCGTTCATCTAGCACCAAGGGAACGGGTTGCAGGAGACACTTTTTCTCTGCTTTCTCAGTCTGTTTCCTAGTGCCGGTTTGAAGTTCCTGCAGTTTTCACTGTAAAACCGAGTTGGAGATAGTACCTCCCCATATATACTTATGGAATGGAGTTTGCAACTGAAAAGAAACTTTGTGTTCCCAACAAGCTAGGTGAATGACGGCTTTCAAACTCACATATCTCTCAGAACTGAGCAATTGGAGAGACGTTCCTTCATCTAGCACCAAGAGAACGGGTTGCAGGAGACACTTTTTCTCTGCTTTCTCAGTCTGTTTCCTAGTGCCAGTTTGATGTTCCTGCAATTTTCACTTAAAAACCGAGTTGGAGCTTGTACCTCCCTATATATATGTATGGAATGGAGTTTGCAACTGAAAAGAAACTTTGTGTTCCCAACAAGCTAGGTGAAGGACGGCTTTCACACACACTTATCTCTCAGAACTGAGCAAGTGGAGAGACGTTCGTTCATCTAGCACCAAGGGAACGGGTTGCAGGAGACACTATTACTCTGCTTTCTCAGTCTGTTTCCTAGTGCCGGTTTGAAGTTCCTGCAGTTTTCACTGTAAAACCGCGTTGGAGATAGTACCTCCCCATATATATGTATGGACTGGAGTTTGCAACTGAAAAGAAACTTTGTGTTCCCAACAAGCTAGGTGAAGGACGGCTTTCACACACACTTATCTCTCAGAACTGAGCAATTGGAGAGACTTCGTTCATCTAGCACCAAGGGAACATGTTGCAGGAGACACTTTTCTCTGCTTTCTCATTCTGACTCTTAGTGCCGGTTTGAAGTTCCTGCAGTTTTCACTGTAAAATCGAGTTGGAGCTAGTACCTCCCTATATATATGTATGGAATGGAGTTTGCAACTGAAAAGAAACTTTGTCTTCCTAACAAGCTAGGTGAAGTACGGCTTTCACACACACTTATCTCTCAGAACTGAGCATGTGTAGAGACGTTCGTTGATCTAGCACCAAGGGAACGGGTTGCAGGAGACAATTTTTCTCTGCTTTCTCAGACTGTTTCCTAGTGCCGGTTTGAAGTTCCTGCAGTTTTCACTGTAAAACCGAGTTGCAGCTAGTACCTCCCCATATATATGCATGGAATGGAGTTTGCAACTGAAAAGAAACTTTGTGTTCCCAACAAGCTAGGTGAAGGACGGCTTTCACACACACTTATCTCTCAGAAATTAGCAATTGGGGAGACGTTCGTTCATCTAGCACCAAGGGAACGGGTTGCAGGAGACCCTTTTTCTCTGCTTGCTCAGTCTGTTTCCTAGTGCCGGTTTGAAGTTCCTGCAGTTTTCACTGTAAAACCGAGTTGGAGCTAGTACCTCCCCATATATATGTATGGAATGGAGTTTGCAGCTGAAAAGAAACTTTGTGTTCCCAACAAGCTAGGTGAAGTATGGCTTTCACACACACTTATCTCTCAGAACTGAGCAAGTGGAGAGACGTTCGTTCACCTAGCACCAAGGGAACAGGTTGCAGGAGACACTTTTTCTCTGCTTTCTCAGTCTGTTTCCTAGTGCCGGTTTGATGTTCCTTCAGTTTTCACTGTAAAACCGAGTTGGAGCTAGTACCTCCCCATATATATGTATGGAATGGAGTTTGCAACTGAAAAGAAACTTTGTGTTCCCAACAAGCTAATTGAAGGATGGCTTTCACACACACTTATCTCTCAGAACTGAGCAAGTGGAGAGACGTTCGTTCATCTAGCACCAAGGGAACGGGTTGCAGGAGACACTTTTTCTCTGCTTTCTCAGTCTGTTTCCTAGTGCCAGTTTGATGTTCCTGCAATTTTCACTGTAAAACCGAGTTGGAGCTTGTACCTCCCTATATATATGTATGGAATGGAGTTTGCAACTGAAAAGAAACTTTGTGTTCCCAACAAGCTAGGTGAAGGACGGCTTTCACACACACTTATCTCTCGGAACTGAGCAAGTGGAGAGACGTTCGTTCATCTAGCACCAAGGGAACGGGTTGCAGGAGGCACTATTTCTCTGCTTTCTCAGTCTTTTTCCTAGTGCCGGTTTGAAGTTCCTGCAGTTTTCACTGTAAAACCGAGTTGGAGCTAGTACCTCCCCATATATATGTATGGAATGGAGTTTGCTACTGAAAAGAAACTTTGTGTTCCCAACAAGCTAGGTGAAGGACGGCTTTCACACACACTTATCTCTCAGAACTGAGCAATTGGAGAGACGTTCGTTCATCTAGCACCAAGGGAACAGGTTGCAGGAGACACTTATTCT
This sequence comes from Camelus bactrianus, assembly GCF_048773025.1. NCBI lineage: Eukaryota > Metazoa > Chordata > Mammalia > Artiodactyla > Camelidae > Camelus > Camelus bactrianus. The sequence continues at coordinate 99,946,721 of NC_133544.1, forward strand.
CTGCTTTCTCATTCTGACTCTTAGTGCCGGTTTGAAGTTCCTGCAGTTTTCACTGTAAAACCGAGTTGGAGCTAGTACCTCCCCATATATATTTATGGAATGGAGTTTGCAACTGAAAAGAAACTTTGTCTTCCTAACAAGCTAGGTGAAGTACGGCTTTCACACACACTTATCTCTCAGAACTGAGCAAGTGGAGAGACGTTCGTTCATCTAGCACCAAGGGAACGGGTTGCAGGAGACACTTTTTCTCTGCTTTCTCAGTGTGTTTCCTAGTGCCATTTTGATGTTCCTTCAGTTTTCCCTGTAAAACCGAGTTGGAGCTAGTACCTCCCCATATATATGTATGGAATGCATTTTGCAACTGAAAAGAAACTTTGTGTTCCCAACAAGCTAATTGAAGGATGGCTTTCACACACACTTATCTCTCAGAACTGAGCAAGTGGAGAGACTTTCGTTCATCTAGCACCAAGGGAATGGGTTGCAGGAGACACTTTTTGTCTGCTTTCTCAGTCTGTTTCCTAGTGCCGGTTTGAAGTTCCTGCAGTTTTCACTGAAAAACCGAGTTGGAGCTAGTACCTCCCCATATAAATTTATGGACTGGAGTTTGCAACTGAAAAGAAACTTTGTGTTCCCAACAAGCTATGTGAAGGACGGCTTTCACACACACTTATCTCTCAGAACTGAGCAAGTGGAGAGACGATCGTTCATCTAGCACCAAAGGAACGGGTTGCAGGAGAAATTTTTTCTCTGCTTTCTCAGTCTGTTTCCTAGTGCCGGTTTGAAGTTCCTGCAGTTTTCACTGTCAAACCGAGTTGGAGCTAGTACCTCCCCATATATATGTATGGAATGGAGTTTGGAACTGAAAAGAAACTTTGTGTTCCCAACAAGCTAGGTGAAGGACGGCTTTCACACACACTAATCTCTCAGAACTGAGCAAGTGTAGAGACGTTCGTTCATCTAGCACCAAGGGAACGTGATGCAGGAGACAATTTTTCTCTGCTTTCTCAGACTATTTCCTAGTGCCGGTTTGAAGTTCCTGCAGTTTTCACTGTAAAACCGAGTTGGAGTTAGAACCTCCCCATATATATGCATGGAATGGAGTTTGCAACTGAATAGAAACTTTGTGTTCCCAACAAGCTAGGTGAAGGACGGCTTTCACACACACTTATCTCTCAGAACTTAGCAAGTGGAGAGACGTTCGTTCATCTAGCACCAAGGGAACGGGTTGCAGGAGACACTTTTTCTCTGTTTTCTCAGTCTGTTTCCTAGTGCCGTTTTGATGTTCCTTCAGTTTTCACTGTAAAACCGAGTTGGAGCTAGTACCTCCCCATATATATGTATGGAATGCAGTTTGCAACTGAAAAGAAACTTTGTGTTCCCAACAAGCTAATTGAAGGATGGCTTTCACACACACTTATCTCTCAGAACTGAGCAAGTGGAGAGACGTTCGTTCATCTAACACCAAGGGAACGGGTTGCAGGAGACACTTTTTCTCTGCATTCTCATTCTGACTCTTAGTGCCGGTTTGAAGTTCCTGCAGTTTTCACTGTAAAATCGAGTTGGAGCTAGTACCTCCCTATATATATGTATGGAATGGAGTTTGCAACTGAAAAGAAACTTTGTCTTCCTAACAAGCTAGTTGAAGTACGGCTTTCACACACACTTATCTCTCAGAACTGAGCAAGTGGAGAGACGTTCGTTCATCTAGCACCAAGGGAACGGGTTGCAGGAGACACTTTTTCTCTGCTTTCTCAGTGTGTTTCCTAGTGCCGTTTTGATGTTCCTTCAGTTTTCACTGTAAAATCGAGTTGGAGCTAGTACCTCCCCATATATATGTATGGAATGGAGTTTGCAGCTGAAAAGAAACTTTGTGTTCCCAACAAGCTAATTGAAGGATGGCTTTCACACACAATTATCTCTCAGAACTGAGCAAGTGGAGAGACGTTCGTTCATCTAGCACCAAGGGAATGGGTTGCAGGAGACACTTTTTCTCTGCTTTCGCAGTCTGTTTCCTAGTGCCGGTTTGAAGTTCCTGCAGTTTTCACTGAAAAACCGAGTTGGAGCTAGTACCTCCCCATATATATGTATGGACTGGAGTTTGCAACTGAAAAGAAACTTTGTGTTCCCAACAAGCTATGTGAAGGACGGCTTTCACACACACTTATCTCTCAGAACTGAGCATGTGTAGAGACGTTCGTTGATCTAGCACCAAGGGAACGGGTTGCAGGAGACAATTTTTCTCTGCTTTCTCAGACTGTTTCCTAGTGCCGGTTTGAAGTTCCTGCAGTTTTCACTGTAAAACCGAGCTGCAGCTAGTACCTCCCCATATATATGCATGGAATGGATTTTGCAACTGAAAAGAAACTTTGTGTTCCCAACAAGCTAGGTGAAGGACGGCTTTCACACACACTTATCTCTCAGAAATTAGCAATTGGGGAGACGTTCGTTCATCTAGCACAAAGGGAACGGGTTGCAGGAGACCCTTTTTCTCTGCTTTCTCAGTCTGTTTCCTAGTGCCGGTTTGAAGTTCCTGCAGTTTTCACTGTAAAACCGAGTTGGAGCTAGTACCTCCCCATATATATGTATGGAATGGAGTTTGCAGCTGAAAAGAAACTTTGTGTTCCCAACAAGCTAGGTGAAGTATGGCTTTCACACACACTTATCTCTCAGAACTGAGCAAGTGGAGAGACTTTCGTTCATCTAGCACCAAGGGAACAGGTTGCAGGAGACACTTTTTCTCTGCTTTCTCAGTCTGTTTCCTAGTTCCGGTTTGATGTTCCTTCAGTTTTCACTGTAAAACCGAGTTGGAGCTAGTACCTCCCCATATATATGTATGGAATGGAGTTTGCAACTGAAAAGAAACTTAGTGTTCCCAACAAGCTAATTGAAGGATGGCTTTCACACACACTTATCTCTCAGAACTGAGCAAGTGGAGAGACGTTCGTTCATCTAGCACCAAGGGAACGGGTTGCAGGAGACACTTTTTCTCTGCTTTCTCAGTCTGTTTCCTAGTGCCGGTTTGAAGTTCCTGCAGTTTTCACAGTAAAATCGAGTTGGAGATATTACCTCCCCATATATATTTATGGAATGGAGTTTGCTACTGAAAAGAAACTTTGTGTTCCCAACAAGCTAGGTGAATGACTGTTTTCAATCTCACATATCTCTCAGAACTGTGCAATTGGAGAGACGTTCGTTCATCTAGCACCAAGGGAACGGGTTGCAGGAGACACTTTTTCTCTGCTTTCTCAGTCTGTTTCCTAGTGCCAGTTTGATGTTCCTGCAATTTTCACTTAAAAACCGAGTTGGAGCTTGTACCTCCCTATATATATGTATGGAATGGAGTTTGCAACTGAAAAGAAACTTTGTGTTCCCAACAAGCTAGGTGAAGGACGGCTTTCACACACACTTATCTCTCGGAACTGAGCAAGTGGAGAGACGTTCGTTCATCTAGCACCAAGGGAACGGGTTGCAGGAGACACTATTTCTCTGCTTTCTCAGTCTTTTTCCTAGTGCCGGTTTGAAGTTCCTGCAGTTTTCACTGTAAAACCGAGTTGGAGCTAGTACCTCCCCATATATATGTATGGAATGGAGTTTGCTACTGAAAAGAAACTTTGTGTTCCCAACAAGCTAGGTGAAGGACGGCTTTCACACACACTTATCTCTCAGAACTGAGCAATTGGAGAGACGTTCGTTCATCTAGCACCAAGGGAACAGGTTGCAGGAGACACTTATTCTCTGCTTTCTCATTCTGACTCTTAGTGCCGGTTTGAAGTTCCTGCAGTTTTCACTGTAAAACCGAGTTGGAGCTAGTACCTCCCCATATATATGTATGGAATGGAGTTTGCAACTGAAAAGAAACTTTGTCTTCCTAACAAGCTAGGTGAAGTACGGCTTTCACACACACATATCTCTCAGAACTGAGCAAGTGGAGAGACGTTCGTTCATCTAGCACCAAGGGAACGGGTTGCAGGAGACACTTTTTCTCTGCTTTCTCAGTGTGTTTCCTAGTGCCGTTTTGATGTTCCTTCAGTTTTCCCTGTAAAACCGAGTTGGAGCTAGTACCTCCCCATATATATGTATGGAATGCAGTTTGCAACTGAAAAGAAACTTTGTGTTCCCAACAAGCTAATTGAAGGATGGCTTTCACACACACTTATCTCTCAGAACTGAGCAAGTGGAGAGACTTTCGTTCATCTAGCACCAAGGGAATGGGTTGCAGGAGACACTTTTTGTCTGCTTTCTCAGTCTGTTTCCTAGTGCCGGTTTGAAGTTCCTGCAGTTTTCACTGAAAAACCGAGTTGGAGCTAGTACCTCCCCATATATATTTATGGACTGGAGTTTGCAACTGAAAAGAAACTTTGTGTTCCCAACAAGCTATGTGAAGGACGGCTTTCACACACACTTATCTCTCAGAACTGAGCAAGTGGAGAGACGATCGTTCATCTAGCACCAAGGGAACGGGTTGCAGGAGAAATTTTTTCTCTGCTTTCTCAGTCTGTTTCCTAGTGCCGGTTTGAAGTTCCTGCAGTTTTCACTGTCAAACCGAGTTGGAGCTAGTACCTCCCCATATATATGTATGGAATGGAGTTTGGAACTGAAAAGAAACTTTGTGTTCCCAACAAGCTAGGTGAAGGACGGCTTTCACACACACTTATCTCTCAGAACTTAGCAAGTGGAGAGACGTTCGTTCATCTAGCACCAAGGGAACGGGTTGCAGGAGACACTTTTTCTCTGTTTTCTCAGTCTGTTTCCTAGTGCCGTTTTGATGTTCCTTCAGTTTTCACTGTAAAACCGAGTTGGAGCTAGTACCTCCCCATATATATGTATGGAATGCAGTTTGCAACTGAAAAGAAACTTTGTGTTCCCAACAAGCTAATTGAAGGATGGCTTTCACACACACTTATCTCTCAGAACTGAGCAAGTGGAGAGACGTTCGTTCATCTAGCACCAAGGGAACGGGTTGCAGGAGACACTTTTTCTCTGCTTTCTCAGTCTGTTTCCTAGTGCCGGTTTGAAATTCCTGCAGTTTTCACTGTCAAACCGAGTTGGAGCTAGTACCTCCCCATATATCTATGGACTGGAGTTTGCAACTGAAAAGAAACTTTGTGTTCCCAACAAGCTAGGTGAATGACGGCTTTCAAACTCACATATCTCTCAGAACTGAGCAATTGGAGAGATGTTCGTTCATCTAGCACCAAGGGAACGGGTTGCAGGGGACACTTTTTCTCTGCTTTCTCAGTCTGTTTCCTAGTGCCGGTTTGAAGTTCCTGCAGTTTTCACTGTCAAACCGAGTTGGAGCTAGTACCTCCCCATATTTATGTATGGACTGGAGTTTGCAACTGAAAAGAAACTTTGTGTTCCCAACAAGCTAGGTGAAGTATGGCTTTCACACACACTTATCTCTCAGAACTGAGCAAGTGGAGAGACGTTCGTTCATCTAGCACCAAGGGAACAGGTTGCAGGAGACACTTTTTCTCTGCTTTCTCAGTCTGTTTCCTAGTGCCGGTTTGATGTTCCTTCAGTTTTCACTGTAAAACCGAGTTGGAGCTAGTACCTCCCCATATATATGTATGGAATGGAGTTTGCAACTGAAAAGAAACTTTGTGTTCCCAACAAGCTAATTGAAGGATGGCTTTCACACACACTTATCTCTCAGTACTGAGCAAGTGGAGAGACGTTCGTTCATCTAGAACCAAGGGAACGGGTTGCAGGAGACACTTTTTCTCTGCTTTCTCAGTCTGTTTCCTAGTGCCGGTTTTAAGTTCCTGCAGTTTTCACAGTAAAACCGAGTTGGAGCTAGTACCTCCCTATATATATTTATGGAATGGAGTTTGCAACTGAAAAGAAACTTTGTGTTCCCAACAAGCTAGGTGAATGACTGCTTTCAATCTCACATATCTCTCAGAACTGAGCAATTGGAGAGACGTTCTTTCATCTAGCACCAAGGGAACGGGTTGCAGGAGACACTTTTTCTCTGCTTTCTCAGTCTGTTTCCTAGTGCCAGTTTGATGTTCCTGCAATTTTCACTGCAAAACCGAGTTGGAGCTTGTACCTCCCTATATATATGTATGGAATGGAGTTTGCAACTGAAAAGAAACTTTGTGTTCCCAACAAGCTAGGTGAAGGACGGCTTTCACACACACTTATCTCTCAGAACTGAGCAAGTGGAGAGACGTTCGTTCATCTAGCACCAAGGGAACGGGTTGCAGGAGACACTATTTCTCTGCTTTCTCAGTCTGTTTCCTAGTGCCGGTTTGACGTTCCTGCAGTTTTCACTGTAAAACCGAGTTGGAGCTAGTACCTCCCCATATATATGTATGGAATGGAGTTTGCTACTGAAAAGAAACTTTGTGTTCCAAACAAGCTAGGTGAAGGACGGCTTTCACACACACTTATCTCTCAGAACTGAGCAAGTGGAGAGACGTTCGTTCATCTAGCACCAAGGGAATGGGTTGCAGGAGACACTTTTTCTCTGCTTTCTCAGTCTGTTTCCTAGTGCCGGTTTGAAGTTCCTGCAGTTTTCACTGAAAAACCGATTTGGAGCTAGTACCTCCCCATATATATGTATGGACTGGAGTTTGCAACTGAAAAGAAACTTTGTGTTCCCAACAAGCTATGTGAAGGACGGCTTTCACACACACTTATCTCTCAGAACTGAGCAAGTGGAGAGACGTTCGTTCATCTAGCACCAAGGGAACGGGTTGCAGGAGATACTTTTTCTCTGCTTTCTCAGTCTGTTTCCTAGTGCTGGTTTGAAGTTCCTGCAGTTTTCACTGTCAAACCGAGTTGGAGCTAGTACCTCCCCATATATATGTATGGAATGGAGTTTGCAACTTAAAAGAAAGTTTGTGTTCCCAACAAGCTAGGTGAAGGACGGCTTTCACACACACTAATCTCTCAGAACTGAGCAAGTGTAGAGACGTTCGTTCATCTAGAACCAAGGGAACGTGTTGCACGGGACAATTATTCTCTGCTTTCTCAGACTGTTTCCTAGTGCCGGTTTGAATTTCCTGAAGTTTTCACTGTAAAACCGAGTTGGAGCTAGTACCTCCGCATATATATGCATGGAATGGAGTTTGCAACTGAATAGAAACTTTGTGTTCCCAACAAGCTAGGTGAAGGACGGCTTTCACACACACTTATCTCTCAGAACTGAGCAAGTGGAGAGACGTTCGTTCATCTAGCACCAAGGGAACGGGTTGCAGGGGACACTATTTCTCTGCTTTCTCAGTCTGTTTCCTAGTGCCGGTTTGAAGTTCCTTCAGTTTTCACTGTAAAACCGTGTTGGAGCTAGTACCTCCCCATATATATGTATGGAATGGAGTTTGCTACTGAAAAGAAACTTTGTGTTCCCAACAAGCTAGGTGAAGGACGGCTTTCACACACACTTATCTCTCAGAACTGAGCAATTGGAGAGACGTTCGTTCATCTAGCACCAAGGGAACAGGTTGCAGTAGACACTTTTTCTCTGCTTTCTCATTCTGACTCTTAGTGCCGGTTTGAAGTTCCTGCAGTTTTCACTGTAAAACCGAGTTGGAGCTAGTACCTCCCCATATATATGTATGGAATGGAGTTTGCGACTGAAAAGAAACTTTGTGTTCCCAACAAGCTAATTGAAGAATGGCTTTCACACACACTTATCTCTCAGAACTGAGCAAGTGGAGAGACTTTCGTTCATCTAGCACCAAGGGAATGGGTTTCAGGAGACACTTTTTCTCTGCTTTCTCAGTCTGTTTCCTAGTGTCGGTTTGATGTTCCTGCAGTTTTCACTGTAAAACCGAGTTGGAGCTAGAACCTCCCCATATATATGCATGGAATGGAGTTTGCAACTGAATAGAAACTTTGTGTTCCCAACAAGCTAGGTGAAGGACGGCTTTCACACACACTTATCTCTCAGAACTGAGCAAGTGGAGAGACGTTCGTTCATCTAGCACCAAGGGAACGGGTTGCAGGAGACACTTTTTCTCTGCTTTCTCAGTCTGTTTCCTAGTGCCGGTTTGATGTTCCTTCAGTTTTCACTGTAAACCCGAGTTGGAGCTAGTACCTCCCCATATATATGTATGGAATGCAGTTTGCAACTGAAAAGAAACTTTGTGTTCCCAACAAGCTAATTGAAGGATGGCTTTCACACACACTTATCTCTCAGAACTGAGCAAGTGGAGAGACGTTCGTTCATCTAGCACCAAGGGAACGGGTTGCAGGAGACACTATTTCTCTGCTTTCTCAGTCTGTTTCCTAGTGCCGGTTTGAAGTTCCTGCAGTTTTCACTGTCAAACCGAGTTGGAGCTAGTACCTCCCCATATATATGTATGGACTGGAGTTTGCAACTGAAAAGAAACTTTCTGTTCCCAACAAGCTAGGTGAATGACGACTTTCAAACTCACATATCTCTCAGAACTGAGAAATTGAAGAGATGTTCGTTCATCTAGCACCAAGGGAACGGGTTGCAGGGGACACTTTTTCTCTGCTTTCTCAGTCTGTTTCCTAGTGCCAGTCTGATGTTCCTGCAATTTTCACTGTAAAAACGATTTTGAGCTTGTACCTCCCTATATATATGTATGTAATGGAGTTTGCAACTGAAAAGAAACTTTGTGTTCCCAACAAGCTAGGTGAAGGACGGCTTTCACACACACTTATCTCTCAGAACTGAGCACGTGGAGAGACGTTCGTTCATCTAGCACCAAGGGAACGGGTTGCAGGAGACACTTTTTCTCTGCTTTCTCAGTCTGTTTCCTAGTGCCGGTTTGAAGTTCCTGCAGTTTTCACTGTAAAACCGAGTTGGAGCTAGTACCTCCCCATATATATGTATGGAATGGAGTTTGCAACTGAAAAGAAACTTTGTGTTCCCAACAAGCTAGGTGAAGCACGGCTTTCACACACACTTATCTCTCAGAACTGAGCAAGTGGAGAGACGTTCGTTCATCTAGCACCAAGGGAACGCGTTGCAGGAGACACTATTTCTCTGCTTTCTCAGTCTGTTTCCTAGTGCCGGTTTGAAGTTCCTGCAGTTTTCATGTCAAACCGAGTTGGAGCTAGTACCTCCCCATATATATGTATGGAATGGAGTTTGCAATGAAAAGTAACTTTGTGTTCCCAACAAGCTAGGTGAAGGACGGCTTTCACACACACTTATCTCTCAGAACTCAGCATGTGGAGAGACGTTCGTTCATCTAGCACCAATGGAACGGGTTGCAGGAGACACTTTTTCTCTGGATTCTCAGTCTGTTTCCTAGTGCCGGTTTGAAGTTCCTGCAGTTTTCACTGTAAAATCGAGTTGGAGCTAGTACCTCCCCATATATATGTATGGAATGGAGTTTGCAACTGAAAAGTAACTTTGTGTTCCCAACAAGCTAGATGAAGTACGGCTTTCACACACACTTATCTCTCAGAACTGAGCAAGTGGAGAGACGTTCGTTCATCTAGCAACAAGGGAACGGGTTGCAGGAGACACTTTTCTCTGCTTTCTCAGTCTGTTTCCTAGTGCCGGTTTGAAGTTCCTGCAGTTTTCACTGTCAAACCGAGTTGGAGCTAGTACCTCCCCATATATATGTATGGAATGGGGTTTGAAACTGAAAAGTAACTTTGTGTTCCCAACAAGCTAGGTGAAAGACGGCTTTCACACACACCTATCTCTCAGAACTGAGCATGTGGAGAGACATTCGTTCATCTAGCACCAAGGGAACGGGTTGCAGGAGACACTTTTTCTCTGGATTCTCAGTCTGTTTCCTAGTGCCGGTTTGAAGTTCCTGCAGTTTTCACTTTAAAATCGAGTTGCAGTTAGTACCTCCCCTTATATATGTATGGAATGGAGTTTGCAACTGAAAAGAAACTTTGTGTTCCCAACAAGCTAGGTGAAGGACGGCTTTCACACACACTAATCTCTCAGAACTGAGCAAGTGTAGAGACGTTCGTTCATCTAGCACCAAGGGAACGGGTTGCAGGAGACAATTTTTCTCTGCTTTCTCAGACTGTTTCCTAGTGCCGGTTTGAAGTTCCTTCAGTTTTCACTGTAAAACCGAGTTGGAACTACTACCTCCCCATATATATGCATGGAATGGAGTTTGCAACTGAAAAGAAACTTTGTGTTCCCAACAAGCTAGGTGAAGGACGGCTTTCACACACACTTAACTCTCAGAACTGAGCAAGTGGAGAGACGTTCGTTCATCTAGCACCAAGGGAACGGGTTGCAGGAGACACTTTTTCACTGCTTTCTAAGTCTGTTTCCTAGTGCCGGTTTGAAGTTTCTGCAGTTTTCACTGTAAAACCGAGTTGGAGCTAGTACCTCCCCATATATATGTATGGAATGGTGTTTGCAACTGAAAAGAAACTTTGTGTTCCCAAAAAGCTAGTTCAAGTATGGCTTTCACACACACTTATCTCTCAGAACTGAGCAAGTGGAGAGACGTTCGTTCATCTAGCACCAAGGGAACGGGTTGCAGGAGACACTATTTCTCTGCTTTCACAGTCTGTTTCCTAGTGCCGGTTTGATGTTCCTGCAGTTTTCACTGTAAAACCGAGTTGGAGCTACTACCTCCCCATATATATGTATGGAATGGAGTTTGCAACTGAAAAGAAACTTTGTGTTCCCAACAAGCTAGGTGAAGGACGGCTTTCACACACACTTACCTCTCAGAACTGAGCAAGTGGAGAGATGTTCGTTCATCTAGCACCAAGGGAACGGGTTGCAGGAGACACTTTTTCTCTGCTTTCTAAGTCTGTTTCCTAGTGCCGGTTTGAAGTTTCTGCAGTTTTCACTGTCAAACAGAGTTGGAGCTAGTACCTCCCCATATATATGTATGGAATGGAGTTTGCAACTGAAAAGGAACTTTGTGTTCCCAACAAGCAAGCTAGGTCAAGTACGGCTTTCACACACACTTATCTCTCAGAACTGAGCAAGTGGAGAGACGTTCGTTCATCTAGCACCAACGGAACGGGTTGCAGGAGACACTATTTCTCTGCTTTCACAGTCTGTTTCCTAGTGCCGCTTTGATGTTCCTGCAGTTTTCACTGTAAAACCGAGTTGGAGTTAGTACCTCCCCATATATATGTATGGAATGGAGTTTGCAACTGAAAAGAATCTTTGTGTTCCCAACAAGCTAATTGAAGGATGGCATTCACACACACTTATCTCTCAGAACTGAGCAAGTGGAGAGACGTTCGTTCATCTAGCACCAAGGGAACGGGTTGCAGGAGAAACATTTTCTCTTCTTTCTCAGTCTGTTTCCTAGTGCCGGTTTGAAGTTCCTGCAGTTTTCACTGTAAAACCGAGTTGGAGCTAGTACCTCCCCATATATATGTTTGGAATGGAGTTTGCAACTGAAAAGAAACTTTGTGTTCCCAACAAGCTAGGTGAAGGACGGCTTTCACACACACTAATCTCTCAGAACTGAGCAAGTGTAGAGACGTTCGTTCATCTAGCACCAAGGGAACGGGTTGCAGGAGACAATTTTTCTCTGCTTTCTCAGACTGTTTCCTAGTGCCGGTTTGAAGTTCCTTCAGTTTTCACTGTAAAACCGTGTTGGAACTACTACCTCCCCATATATATGCATGGAATGGAGTTTGCAACTGAAAAGAAACTTTGTGTTCCCAACAAGCTAGGTGAAGGACGGCTTTCACACACACTTAACTCTCAGAACTGAGCAAGTGGAGAGACGTTCGTTCATCTAGCACCAAGGGAACGGGTTGCAGGAGACACTTTTTCACTGCTTTCTAAGTCTGTTTCCTAGTGCCGGTTTGAAGTTTCTGCAGTTTTCACTGTAAAACCGAGTTGGAGCTAGTACCTCCCCATATATATGTATGGAATGGTGTTTGCAACTGAAAAGAAACTTTGTGTTCCCAAAAAGCTAGTTCAAGTATGGCTTTCACACACACTTATCTCTCAGAACTGAGCAAGTGGAGAGACGTTCGTTCATCTAGCACCAAGGGAACGGGTTGCAGGAGACACTATTTCTCTGCTTTCACAGTCTGTTTCCTAGTGCCGGTTTGATGTTCCTGCAGTTTTCACTGTAAAACCGAGTTGGAGCTACTACCTCCCCATATATATGTATGGAATGGAGTTTGCAACTGAAAAGAAACTTTGTGTTCCCAACAAGCTAGGTGAAGGACGGCTTTCACACACACATATCTCTCAGAACTGAGCAATTGGAGAGACGTTCGTTCATCAAGCACCAAGGGAACGGGTTGCAGGAGACACTTTTTCTCTGCTTTCTAAGTCTGTTTCCTAGTGCCGGTTTGAAGTTTCTGCAGTTTTCACTGTCAAACAGAGTTGGAGCTAGTACCTCCCCATATATATGTATGGAATGGAGTTTGCAACTGAAAAGAAACTTTGTGTTCCCAACAAGCAAGCTAGGTCAAGTACGGCTTTCACACACACTTATCTCTCAGAACTGAGCAAGTGGAGAGACGTTCGTTCATCTAGCACCAAGGGAACGGGTTGCAGGAGACACTATTTCTCTGCTTTCACAGTCTGTTTCCTAGTGCCGCTTTGATGTTCCTGCAGTTTTCACTGTAAAACCGAGTTGGAGTTAGTACCTCCCCATATATATGTATGGAATGGAGTTTGCAACTGGAAAGAATCTTTGTGTTCCCAACAAGCTAATTGAAGGATGGCATTCACACACACTTATCTCTCAGAACTGAGCAAGTGGAGAGACGTTCGTTCATCTAGCACCAAGGGAACGGGTTGCAGGAGAAACATTTTCTCTTCTTTCTCAGTCTGTTTCCTAGTGCCGGTTTGAAGTTCCTGCATTTTTCACTGTAAAACCGAGTTGGAGCTAGTACCTCCCCATATATATGTATGGAATGGAGTTTGCATCTGAAAAGAAACTTTGTGTTCCCAACAAGCTAGGTGAAGGACGGCTTTCACACACAATTAACTCTCAGAACTGAGCAAGTGGAGAGACGTTCGTTCATCTAGCACCAAGGGAACGGGTTGCAGGAGACACTATTTCTCTGCTTCACAGTCTGTTTCCTAGTGCCGGTTTGATGTTCCTGCAGTTTTCACTGTAAAACCGAGTTGGAGCTAGTACCTCCCCATATATATGTATGGAATGGAGTTTTCAACTGAAAAGAAACTTTGTGTTCCCAACAAGCTAATTGAAGGATGGCTTTCACACACACTTATCTCTCAGAACTGAGCAAGTGGAGAGACGTTCGTTCATCTAGCACCAAGGGAACGGGTTGCAGGAGACACATTTTCTCCGCTTTCTCAGTCTGTTTCCTAGTGCCGGTTTGAAGTTCCTGCAGTTTTCACTGTAAAACCGAGTTGGAGCTAGTACCTCCCCATATATATGTTTGGAATGGAGTTTGCAACTGAAAAGAAACTTTGTGTTCCCAACAAGCTAGGTGAATGACGGCTTTCAAACTCACATATCTCTCAGAACTGAGCAATTGGAGAGACGTTCGTTCATCTAGCACCAAGGGAACGGGTTGCAGGAGACACTTTTTCTCTGCTTTCTCAGTCTGTTTCCTAGTGCCAGTTTGATGTTCCTGCAGTTTTCACTGTAAAACCGAGTTGGAGCTTGTACCTCCTATATATATGTATGGAATGGAGTTTGCAACTGAAAAGAAACTTTGTGTTCCCAACAAGCTAGGTGAAGGTCTGCTTTCACACACACTTATCTCTCAGAACTGAGCAAGTGGAGAGACGTTCGTTCATCTAGCACCAAGGGAACGGGTTGCAGGAGACACTATTTCTCTGTTTTCTCAGTCTGTTTCCTAGTGCCGGTTTGAAGTTCCTGCAGTTTTCACTGTAAAACCGAGTTGGAGCTAGTAACTCCCCATATATATGTATGGAATGGAGTTTGCTACTGAAAAGAATCTTTGTGTTCCCAACAAGCTAGGTGAAGGACGGCTTTCACACACACTAATCTCTCAGAACTGAGCAAGTGTAGAGACGTTCGTTCATCTTGCACCAAGGGAACGGGTTGCAGGAGACACTTTTTCTCTGCTGTCTGAGACTGTTTCCTAGTGCCGGTTTGAAGTTCCTGCAGTTTTCACTGTAAAACCGAGTTCGAACTAGTACCTCCCCATATATATGCATGGAATTTAGTTTGCAACTGAAAAGAAACTTTGTGTTCCCAACAAGCTAGGTGAAGGACGGCTTTCACACACACTTATCTCTCAGAACTGAGCAAGTGGAGAGACGATCGTTCATCTAGCACCAAGGGAACGGGTTGCAGGAGACACATTTTCTGTGCTTTCTAAGTCTGTTTCCTAGTGCCTGTTTGAAGTTTCTGCAGTTTTCACTGTCAAACCGAGTTGGAGCTAGTACCTCCCAATATATATGTATGAAATGGAGATTGCAATTGAAAAGAAACTTTGTGTTCCCAAAAAGCTAGGTCAAGTACGGCTTTCACACACACTTATCTCTCAGAACTTAGCAAGTGGAGAGACGTTCGTTCATCTAGCACCAAGGGAACGGGTTGCAGGAGACACTATTTCTCTGCTTTCACAGTCTGTTTCCTAGTGCCGGTTTGATGTTCCTGCAGTTTTCACTGTAAAACCGAGTTGGAGCTAGTACCTCCCCATATATATGTATGGAATGGAGTTTGCAACTGAAAAGAAACTTTGTGTTCCCAACAAGCTAATTGAAGGATGGCTTTCACACACACTTATCTCTCAGAACTGAGCAAGTGGAGAGACGTTCGTTCATCTAGCACCAAGGGAACGAGTTGCAGGAGAAACTATTTCTCTGCTTTCTCAGTCTGTTTCCTAGTGCCGGTTTGAAATTCCTGCAGTTTTCACTGTAAAACAGAGTTGGAGCTAGTACCTCCCCATATATATGTATGGAATGGAGTTTGCAACTGAAAAGAAACTTTGTGTTCCCAACAAGCTAGGTGAAGGACGGCTTTCACACACACTTAACTCTCAGAACTGAGCAAGTGGAGAGACGTTCGTTCATCTAGCACAAAGGGAACGGGTTGCAGGAGACACTTTTTCTCTGCTTTCTAAGTCTGTTTCCTAGTGCCGGTTTGAAGTTTCTGCAGTTTTCACTGTCAAACCGAGTTTGAGCTAGTACCTCCCCATATATATGTATGGAATGGAGTTTGCAACTGAAAAGAAACTTTGTGTTAACAACAAGCTAGGTCAAGTATGGCTTTCACACACACTTATCTCTCAGAACTGAGCAAGTGGAGAGACGTTCGTTCATCTAGCACCAAGGGAACGGGTTGAAGGAGACACTATTTCTCTGCTTCACAGTCTGTTTCCTATTGCCGGTTTGATGTTCTTGCAGTTTTCACTTTAAAACCGAGTTGGAGCTAGTACCTCCCCATATATATGTATGGAATGGAGTTTTCAACTGAAAAGAAACTTTGTGTTCCCACAAGCAAATTGAAGGATGGCTTTCAAACACACTTATCTCTCAGAACTGAGCAAGTGGAGAGACGTTCGTTCATCTAGCACCAAGGGAACGGGCTGCAGGAGACACTTTTTCTCTGCTTTCTCAGTCTGTTTCCTAGTGCCGGTTTGAAGTTCCTGCAGTTTTCACTGTAAAACCGAGTTCGAACTAGTACTTCCCCATATATATGCATGGAATGGAGTTTCCAACTGAAAAGAAACTTTGTGTTCCCAACAAGCTAGGTGAAGGACGGCTTTCACACACACTTATCTCTCAGAACTGAGCAAGTGGAGAGACGTTCGTTCATCTAGCACCAAGGGAACGGGTTGCAGGAGACACTTTTTCTGTGCTTTCTAAGTCTGTTTCCTAGTGCCTGTTTGAAGTTTCTGCAGTTTTCACTGTCAAACCGAGTTGGAGCTAGTACCTCCCCATATATATGTATGGAATGGAGTTTGCAACTGAAAAGAAACTTTGTGTTCCCAACAAGCTAGGTCAAGTACGGCTTTCACACACACTTATCTCTCAGAACTGAGCAAGTGGAGAGACGTTCGTTCATCTAGCACCAAGGGAACGGGTTGCAGGAGACACTATTTCTCTGCTTTCACAGTCTGTTTCCTAGTGCCGGTTTGATGTTCCTGCAGTTTTCACTGTAAAACCGAGTTGGAGCTAGTACCTCCCCATATATATGTATGGACTGGAGTTTGCAACTGAAAAGAAACTTTGTGTTCCCAACAACCTAGGTGAAGCACGGCTTTCACACACAATTAACTCTCAGAACTGAGCAAGTGGAGAGATGTTCGTTCATCTAGCACAAAGGGAACGGGTTGCAGGAGACACTTTTTCTCTGCTTTCTAAGTCTGTTTCCTAGTGCCGGTTTGAAGTTTCTGCAGTTTTCACTCTCAAACCGAGTTTGAGCTAGTACCTCCCCATATATATGTATGGAATGGAGTTTGCAACTGAAAAGAAACTTTGTGTTCCCAACAAGCTAGGTCAAGTATGGCTTTCACACACACTTATCTCTCAGAACTGAGCAAGTGGAGAGACGTTCGTTCATCTAGCACCAAGGGAACGGGTTGCATGAGACACTTTTTCTCTGCTTTCTCAGTCTGTTTCCTAGTGCCGGTTTGATGTTCCTGCAGTTTTCACTGTAAAACCGAGTTGGAGCTAGTACCTCCCCATATATATGTATGGAATGGAGTTTGCAACTGAAAAGAAACTTTGTGTTCCCAACAAGCGAGGTGAATGACGGCTTTCAAACTCACATATCTCTCAGAACTGAGCAAGTGGAGAGACGTTCGTTCATCTAGCACCAAGGGAACGGGTTGCAGGAGACACTTTTTCTCTGCTTTCTCAGTCTGTTTCCTAGTGCCAGTTTGATGTTCCTGCAGTTTTCACTGTAAAACCGAGTTGGAGCTTGTACCTCCTATATATATGTATGGAATGGAGTTTGCAACTGAAAAGAAACTTTGTGTTCCCAACAAGCTAGGTGAAGGACGGCTTTCACACACATTTATCTCTCAGAACTGAGCAAGTGGAGAGACGTTCTTTCATCTAGCACCAAGGGAACGGTTTGCAGGAGACACTTTTTCTCTGGATTCTCAGTCTGTTTCCTAGTGCCGGTTTGAATTTCCTGCAGTTTTCACTGTAAAATCGAGTTGAAGTTAGTACCTCCCCATATATATGTATGGAATGGAGTTTGCAACTGAAAAGAAACTTTGTGTTCCCAACAAGCTAGGTGAAGGACGGCTTTCACACACACTTATCTCTCAGAACTGAGCAAGTGGAGAGACGTTCGTTCATCTAGCGCCAAGGGAACGGGTTGCAGGAGACACTTTTTCTCTGCTTCCTAAGTCTGTTTCCTAGTGCCGGTTTGATGTTCCTGCAGTTTTCACTGTAAAACCGAGTTGGAGCTAGTACCTCCCCATATATATGTATGGAATGGAGTTTGCAACTGAAAAGAAACTTTGTGTTCCCAACAAGCTTATTGAAGGATGGCTTTCACACACACTTATCTCTCAGAACTGAGCAAGTGGAGAGACGTTCGTTCATCTAGCACCAAGGGAACGGGTTGCAGGAGACAATTTTTCTCTGCTTTCTCAGACTGTTTCCTAGTGCCGGTTTGAAGTTCCTGCAGTTTTCACTGTAAAACCGAGTTGGAACTAGTACCTCCCCATATATGCATGGAATGGAGTTTGCAACTGTAAAGAAACTTTGTGTTCACAAGAAGCTAGGTGAAGGACGGCTTTCACACACACTTATCTCTCAGAACTGAGCAAGTGGAGAGACGTTCGTTCATCTAGCACCAAGGGAACGGGTTGCAGGAGACACTTTTTCTCTGTTTTCTCAGTCTGTTTCCTAGTGCCGGTTTGAAGTTCCTGCAGTTTTCACTGTCAAACCGAGTTGGAGATAGTACCTCCCCATATATATGTATGGACTGGAGTTTGCAACTGAAAAGAAACTTTGTGTTCCCAACAAGCTAGGTGAATGACGGCTTTCAACCTCACATATCTCTCAGAACTGAGCAATTGGAGAGACGTTCGTTCATCTAGCACCAACGGAACGGGTTGCAGGGAACACTTTTTCTCTGCTTTCTCAGTCTGTTTCCTAGTGCCAGTTTGATGTTCCTGCAATTTTCACTGTAAAACCGATTTGGAGCTTGTACCTCCCTATATATATGTATGGAATGGAGTTTGCAACTGAAAAGAAACTTTGTGTTCCCAAAAAGCTAGGTGAAGGACGGCTTTCACACACACTTATCTCTCACAACTGAGCAAGTGGATAGACGTTCGTTCATCTAGCACCAAGGGAACGGGTTGCAGGAGACAGTTTTTCTCTGCTTTCTCAGTCTGTTTCCTAGTGCCAGTTTGAAGTTCCTGCAGTTTTCACTGTAAAACCGAGTTGGAGCTTGTACCTCCCCATATATATGTATGGAATGGAGTTTGCAACTGAAAAGAAACTTTGTGTTCCCAACAAGCTAGTTGGAGGACGGCTTTCACACACACTTATCTCTCAGAACTGAGCAAGTGGAGAGACGTTCGTTCATCTAGCACCAAGCGAACGGGTTGCAGGAGACACTTTGTCTCTGTTTCTCAGTCTGTTTCCAAGTGTCGGTTTGAATTACCTGCAGTTTTCACTGTAAAACCGATTTGGAGCTAGTACCTCCCCATATATATATATGGAATGGAGTTTGCAACTGAAAAGAAACTTTGTGTTCCCAACAAGCTAGATGAAGTACGGCTTTCACACACACTTATCTCTCACAACTGAGCAAGTGGAGAGACGTTCGTTCATCTAGCAACAAGGGAACAGGTTGCAGGAGACCCTTTTTCTCTGCTTTCTCAGTCTGTTTCCTAGTGCCGGTTTGAAGTTCCTGCAGTTTTCACTGTAAAACCGAGTTGGAGCTAGTACCTCCCAATATATATGTATGGACTGGAGTTTGCAACTGAAAAGAAACTTTGTGTTCCCAACAAGCTAGGTGAAGGACGGCTTTCACACACACTTATCTCTCAGAACTGATCAAGTGGAGAGACGATCGTTCATCTAGCACCAAATGAACGGGTTGCAGGGGACAATTTTTCTCTGCTTTCTCAGACTGTTTCCTAGTGCCGGTTTGAATTTCCTGCAGTTTTCACTGTAAAACAGAGTTGGAGCTAGTACCTCCCCATATATATGTATGGAATGGAGTTTGCAACTGAAAAGAAACTTTGTGTTCCCAACAAGCGAGGTGAATGACGGCTTTCAAACTCACATATCTCTCAGAACTGAGCAAGTGGAGAGACGTTCGTTCATCTAGCACCAAGGGAACGGGTTGCAGGAGACACTTTTTCTCTGCTTTCTCAGTCTGTTTCCTAGTGCCAGTTTGATGTTCCTGCAGTTTTCACTGTAAAACCGAGTTGGAGCTTGTACCTCCTATATATATGTATGGAATGGAGTTTGCAACTGAAAAGAAACTTTGTGTTCCCAACAAGCTAGGTGAAGGACGGCTTTCACACACATTTATCTCTCAGAACTGAGCAAGTGGAGAGACGTTCTTTCATCTAGCACCAAGGGAACGGTTTGCAGGAGACACTTTTTCTCTGGATTCTCAGTCTGTTTCCTAGTGCCGGTTTGAATTTCCTGCAGTTTTCACTGTAAAATCGAGTTGAAGTTAGTACCTCCCCATATATATGTATGGAATGGAGTTTGCAACTGAAAAGAAACTTTGTGTTCCCAACAAGCTAGGTGAAGGACGGCTTTCACACACACTTATCTCTCAGAACTGAGCAAGTGGAGAGACGTTCGTTCATCTAGCGCCAAGGGAACGGGTTGCAGGAGACACTTTTTCTCTGCTTCCTAAGTTGTTTCCTAGTGCCGGTTTGATGTTCCTGCAGTTTTCACTGTAAAACCGAGTTGGAGCTAGTACCTCCCCATATATATGTATGGAATGGAGTTTGCAACTGAAAAGAAACTTTGTGTTCCCAACAAGCTTATTGAAGGATGGCTTTCACACACACTTATCTCTCAGAACTGAGCAAGTGGAGAGACGTTCGTTCATCTAGCACCAAGGGAACGGGTTGCAGGAGACAATTTTTCTCTGCTTTCTCAGACTGTTTCCTAGTGCCGGTTTGAAGTTCCTGCAGTTTTCACTGTAAAACCGAGTTGGAACTAGTACCTCCCCATATATGCATGGAATGGAGTTTGCAACGGTAAAGAAACTTTGTGTTCACAAGAAGCTAGGTGAAGGACGGCTTTCACACACACTTATCTCTCAGAACTGAGCAAGTGGAGAGACGTTCGTTCATCTAGCACCAAGGGAACGGGTTGCAGGAGACACTTTTTCTCTGTTTTCTCAGTCTGTTTCCTAGTGCCGGTTTGAAGTTCCTGCAGTTTTCACTGTCAAACCGAGTTGGAGATAGTACCTCCCCATATATATGTATGGACTGGAGTTTGCAACTGAAAAGAAACTTTGTGTTCCCAACAAGCTAGGTGAATGACGGCTTTCAACCTCACATATCTCTCAGAACTGAGCAATTGGAGAGACGTTCGTTCATCTAGCACCAAGCGAACGGGTTGCAGGAGACACTTTGTCTCTGTTTCTCAGTCTGTTTCCAAGTGTCGGTTTGAATTACCTGCAGTTTTCACTGTAAAACCGATTTGGAGCTAGTACCTCCCCATATATATATATGGAATGGAGTTTGCAACTGAAAAGAAACTTTGTGTTCCCAACAAGCTAGATGAAGTACGGCTTTCACACACACTTATCTCTCACAACTGAGCAAGTGGAGAGACGTTCGTTCATCTAGCAACAAGGGAACAGGTTGCAGGAGACCCTTTTTCTCTGCTTTCTCAGTCTGTTTCCTAGTGCCGGTTTGAAGTTCCTGCAGTTTTCACTGTAAAACCGAGTTGGAGCTAGTACCTCCCAATATATATGTATGGACTGGAGTTTGCAACTGAAAAGAAACTTTGTGTTCCCAACAAGCTAGGTGAAGGACGGCTTTCACACACACTTATCTCTCAGAACTGATCAAGTGGAGAGACGATCGTTCATCTAGCACCAAATGAACGGGTTGCAGGAGACAATTTTTCTCTGCTTTCTCAGACTGTTTCCTAGTGCCGGTTTGAATTTCCTGCAGTTTTCACTGTAAAACCGAGTTGGAACTAGTACCTCCCCATATATATGCATGGAATGGAGTTTGCAACTGAAAAGAAACTTTGTGTTCACAACAAGCTAGGTGAAGGACGGCTTTCACACACACTAATCTCTCAGAACTGAGCAAGTGGAGAGACGTTCGTTCATCTAGCACCAAGGGAACGGGTTGCAGGGGACACTTTTTCTCTGCTTTCTCATTCTGTTTCTTAGTGCCGGTTTGAAGTTCCTGCAGTTTTCACTGTAAAACCGAGTTGGAGCTAGTACCTCCCCATATATATGTATGGAATGGAGTTTGCAACTGAAAAGAAACTTTGTGTTCCCAACAAGCTAGGTGAAGTACGGATTTCACACACACTTATCTCTCAGAACTGAGCAAGTGGAGAGACGTTCGTTCATCTAGCACCAAGGGACCGGGTTGCAGGAGACACTTTTTCTCTGCTTTCTCAGTCTGTTTCCTAGTGCCGTTTTGATGTTCCTTCAGTTTTCACTGTAAAACCGAGTTGGAGCTAGTACCTCCCTTTATATATGTCTGGAATGGAGTTTGCAACTGAAAAGAAACTTTGTGTTCCCAACAAGCTAGGTGAAGTACGGCTTTCACATACACTTATCTCTCAGAACTGAACAAGTGGAGAGACGTTCGTTCATCTAGCACCACGGGAACGGGTTGCAGGGGACACTATTTCTCTGCTTTCTCAGTCTTTTTCCTAGTGCCGGTTTGAAGTTCCTGCAGTTTTCACTCTAAAACCGAGTTGGAGCTAGTACCTCCCCATATATATGTATGGAATGGAGTTTGCTAGTGAAAAGAATCTTTGTGTTCCCAAAAAGCTAGGTGAAGGACGGCTTTCACACACACTTATCTCTCAGAACTGAGCAAGTGGGGAGACGTTCGTTCATCTAGCACTAAGGGAACAGGTTGCAGGAGACCCTTTTTCTCTGCTTTCTCAGTCTGTTTCTTAGTGCCGGTTTGAAGTTCCTGCAGTTTTCACTGTAAAACGGAGATGGAGCTAGTACCTCCCCATATATATGTATGGAATGGAGTTTGCAACTGAAAAGAAACTTTGTGTTCCCAACCAGCTAGGTGAAGTACGGCTTTCACACACACATATCTCTCAGAACTGTGCAAGTGGAGAGACGTTCGTTCATCTAGCACCAAGGGAAAGGGTTGCAGGAGACACTTTTTCTCTGCTTTCTTAGTCTGTTTCCTAGTGCCGTTTTGATGTTCCTTCAGTTTTCACTGTAAATTCGAGTTGGAGCTAGTATCTCCCCATATATATGTATGGAATGGAGTTTGCAACTGAAAAGAAACTTTGTGTTCCCAACAAGCTAATTGAAGGATGGTTTTCACACACACTTATCTCTCAGAACTGAGCAAGTGGAGAGACGTTCGTTCATCTAGCACCAAGGGAACGGGTTGCAGGAGACACTTTTCTCTGCTTTCTCAGTCTGTTTCCTAGTGCCAGTTTGATGTTCCTGCAGTTTTCACTGTAAAACCGAGTTGGAGCTTGTACCTCCTATATATATGTATGGAATGGAGTTTGCAACTGAAAAGAAACTTTGTGTTCACAAGAAGCTAGGTGAAGGACGGCTTTCACACACAATTATCTCTCAGAACTGAGCAAGTGGAGAGACGTTCGTTCATCTAGCACCAAGGGAACGGGTTGCAGGAGACACTTTTTCTCTGCTTTCTCAGTCTGTTTCCTAGTGCCGGTTTGAAGTTCCTGCAGTTTTCACTGTCAAACCGAGTTGGAGATAGTACCTCCCCATATATATGTATGGACTGGAGTTTGCAACTGAAAAGAAACTTTGTGTTCCCAACAAGCTAGGTGAATGACGGCTTTCAACCTCACATATCTCTCAGAACTGAGCAATTGGAGAGACGTTCGTTCATCTAGCACCAACGGAACGGGTTGCAGGGAACACTTTTTCTCTGCTTTCTCAGTCTGTTTCCTAGTGCCAGTTTGATGTTCCTGCAATTTTCACTGTAAAACCGATTTGGAGCTTGTACCTCCCTATATATATGTATGGAATGGAGTTTGCAACTGAAAAGAAACTTTGTGTTCCCAAAAAGCTAGGTGAAGGACGGCTTTCACACACACTTATCTCTCACAACTGAGCAAGTGGATAGACGTTCGTTCATCTAGCACCAAGGGAACGGGTTGCAGGAGACAGTTTTTCTCTGCTTTCTCAGTCTGTTTCCTAGTGCCAGTTTGAAGTTCCTGCAGTTTTCACTGTAAAACCGAGTTGGAGCTTGTACCTCCCCATATATATGTATGGAATGGAGTTTGCAACTGAAAAGAAACTTTGTGTTCCCAACAAGCTAGTTGGAGGACGGCTTTCACACACACTTATCTCTCAGAACTGAGCAAGTGGAGAGACGTTCGTTCATCTAGCACCAAGCGAACGGGTTGCAGGAGACACTTTGTCTCTGTTTCTCAGTCTGTTTCCAAGTGTCGGTTTGAATTACCTGCAGTTTTCACTGTAAAACCGATTTGGAGCTAGTACCTCCCCATATATATGTATGGAATGGAGTTTGCAACTGAAAAGAAACTTTGTGTTCCCAACAAGCTAGATGAAGTACGGCTTTCACACACACTTATCTCTCACAACTGAGCAAGTGGAGAGACGTTCGTTCATCTAGCAACAAGGGAACAGGTTGCAGGAGACCCTTTTTCTCTGCTTTCTCAGTCTGTTTCTTAGTGCCGGTTTGAAGTTCCTGCAGTTTTCACTGTAAAACCGAGTTGGAGCTAGTACCTCCCCATATATATGTATGGACTGGAGTTTGCAACTGAAAAGAAACTTTGTGTTCCCAACAAGCTAGGTGAAGGACGGCTTTCAAACACACTTATCTCTCAGAACTGATCAAGTGGAGAGACGATCGTTCATCTAGCACCAAATGAACGGGTTACAGGAGACAATTTTTCTCTGCTTTCTCAGACTGTTTCCTAGTGCCGGTTTGATGTTCCTGCAGTTTTCACTGTAAAACCGAGTTGGAACTAGTACCTCCCCATATATATGCATGGAATGGAGTTTGCAACTGAAAAGAAACTTTGTGTTCACAACAAGCTAGGTGAAGGACGGCTTTCACACACACTTATCTCTCAGAACTGAGCAAGTGGAGAGACGTTCGTTCATCTAGCACCAAGGGAACGGGTTGCAGGGGGCACTATTTCTCTGCTTTCTCAGTCTGTTTCCTAGTGCCGGTTTGAAGTTTCTGCAGTTTTCACTGTCAAACCGAGTTGGAGCTAGTACCTCCACATATATATGTATGGACTGGAGTTCGCTACTGAAAAGAATCTTTGTGTTCCCAACAAGCTAGGTGAAGGACGGCTTTCACACACACTTATCTCTCAGAACTGAACAAGTGGAGAGACGTTCGTTCATCTAGCACCAAGGGAACATGTTGCAGGAGACCCTTTTTCTCTGCTTTCTCAGTCTGTTTCCTAGTGCCGGTTTGAAGTTCCTGCAGTTTTCACTGTAAAACCGAGTTGGAGCTACTACCTCCCCATATATATGTATGGAATGGAGTTTGCAACTGAAAAGAAACTTTGTGTTCCCAACAAGCTAGGTGAAGTACGGCTTTCACACACACTTATCTCTCAGAACTGAGCAAGTGGAGAGACGTTCGTTCATCTAGCACCAAGGGAAAGGGTTGCAGGGGACACTTTTTCTCTGCTTTCTCAGTCTGTTTCCTAGTGCCGTTTTGATGTTCCTTCAGTTTTCACTGTAAAACCGAGTTGGAGCTAGTACCTCCCCATATATATGTATGGAATGGAGTTTGCAACTGAAAAGAAATTTTGTGTTCCCAACAAGCTAATTGAAGGATGGCTTTCACACACACTTATCTCTCAGAACTGAGCAAGTGGAGAGACGTTCGTTCATCTAGCACCAAGGGAACGGGTTGCAGGAGACACTTTTTCTCTGCTTTCTCAGTCTGTTTCCTAGTGCCGGTTTGAAGTTCCTGCAGTTTTCACTGTAAAACCGAGTTGGAGCTAGTACCTCCCAATATATATGTATGGACTGGAGTTTGCAACTGAAAAGAAACTTTGTGTTCCCAACAAGCTAGGTGAAGGACGGCTTTCACACACACTTATCTCTCAGAACTGATCAAGTGGAGAGACGATCGTTCATCTAGCACCAAATGAACGGGTTGCAGGAGACAATTTTTCTCTGCTTTCTCAGACTGTTTCCTAGTGCCGGTTTGAACTTCCTGCAGTTTTCACTGTAAAACCGAGTTGGAACTAGTACCTCCCCATATATATGCATGGAATGGAGTTTGCAACTGAAAAGAAACTTTGTGTTCACAACAAGCTAGGTGAAGGACGGCTTTCACACACACTAATCTCTCAGAACTGAGCAAGTGGAGAGACGTTCGTTCATCTAGCACCAAGGGAACGGGTTGCAGGGGACACTTTTTCTCTGCTTTCTCATTCTGTTTCTTAGTGCCGGTTTGAAGTTCCTGCAGTTTTCACTGTAAAACCGAGTTGGAGCTAGTACCTCCCCATATATATGTATGGAATGGAGTTTGCAACTGAAAAGAAACTTTGTGTTCCCAACAAGCTAGGTGAAGTACGGCTTTCACACACACTTATCTCTCAGAACTGAGCAAGTGGAGAGACGTTCGTTCATCTTGCACCAAGGGACCGGGTTGCAGGAGACACTTTTTCTCTGCTTTCTCATTCTGACTCTTAGTGCCGGTTTGAAGTTCCTGCAGTTTTCACTGTAAAACCGAGTTGGAGCTAGTACCTCCCCATATATATGTATGGAATGGAGTTTGCGACTGAAAAGAAACTTTGTGTTCCCAACAAGCTAATTGAAGAATGGCTTTCACACACACTTATCTCTCAGAACTGAGCAAGTGGAGAGACTTTCGTTCATCTAGCACCAAGGGAATGGGTTTCAGGAGACACTTTTTCTCTGCTTTCTCAGTCTGTTTCCTAGTGTCGGTTTGATGTTCCTGCAGTTTTCACTGTAAAACCGAGTTGGAGCTAGAACCTCCCCATATATATGCATGGAATGGAGTTTGCAACTGAATAGAAACTTTGTGTTCCCAACAAGCTAGGTGAAGGACGGCTTTCACACACACTTATCTCTCAGAACTGAGCAAGTGGAGAGACGTTCGTTCATCTAGCACCAAGGGAACGGGTTGCAGGAGACACTTTTTCTCTGCTTTCTCAGTCTGTTTCCTAGTGCCGGTTTGATGTTCCTTCAGTTTTCACTGTAAACCCGAGTTGGAGCTAGTACCTCCCCATATATATGTATGGAATGCAGTTTGCAACTGAAAAGAAACTTTGTGTTCCCAACAAGCTAATTGAAGGATGGCTTTCACACACACTTATCTCTCAGAACTGAGCAAGTGGAGAGACGTTCGTTCATCTAGCACCAAGGGAACGGGTTGCAGGAGACACTATTTCTCTGCTTTCTCAGACTGTTTCCTACTGCCGGTTTGAAGTTCCTGCAGTTTTCACTGTCAAACCGAGTTGGAGCTAGTACCTCCCCATATATATGTATGGACTGGAGTTTGCAACTGAAAAGAAACTTTCTGTTCCCAACAAGCTAGGTGAATGACGACTTTCAAACTCACATATCTCTCAGAACTGAGAAATTGAAGAGATGTTCGTTCATCTAGCACCAAGGGAACGGGTTGCAGGGGACACTTTTTCTCTGCTTTCTCAGTCTGTTTCCTAGTGCCAGTCTGATGTTCCTGCAATTTTCACTGTAAAAACGATTTTGAGCTTGTACCTCCCTATATATATGTATGTAATGGAGTTTGCAACTGAAAAGAAACTTTGTGTTCCCAACAAGCTAGGTGAAGGACGGCTTTCACACACACTTATCTCTCAGAACTGAGCACGTGGAGAGACGTTCGTTCATCTAGCACCAAGGGAACGGGTTGCAGGAGACACTTTTTCTCTGCTTTCTCAGTCTGTTTCCTAGTGCCGGTTTGAAGTTCCTGCAGTTTTCACTGTAAAACCGAGTTGGAGCTAGTACCTCCCCATATATATGTATGGAATGGAGTTTGCAACTGAAAAGAAACTTTGTGTTCCCAACAAGCTAGGTGAAGCACGGCTTTCACACACACTTATCTCTCAGAACTGAGCAAGTGGAGAGACGTTCGTTCATCTAGCACCAAGGGAACGCGTTGCAGGAGACACTATTTCTCTGCTTTCTCAGTCTGTTTCCTAGTGCCGGTTTGAAGTTCCTGCAGTTTTCATGTCAAACCGAGTTGGAGCTAGTACCTCCCCATATATATGTATGGAATGGAGTTTGCAATGAAAAGTAACTTTGTGTTCCCAACAAGCTAGGTGAAGGACGGCTTTCACACACACTTATCTCTCAGAACTGAGCATGTGGAGAGACGTTCGTTCATCTAGCACCAATGGAACGGGTTGTAGGAGACACTTTTTCTCTGGATTCTCAGTCTGTTTCCTAGTGCCGGTTTGAAGTTCCTGCAGTTTTCACTGTAAAATCGAGTTGGAGCTAGTACCTCCCCATATATATGTATGGAATGGAGTTTGCAACTGAAAAGTAACTTTGTGTTCCCAACAAGCTAGATGAAGTACGGCTTTCACACACACTTATCTCTCAGAACTGAGCAAGTGGAGAGACGTTCGTTCATCTAGCAACAAGGGAACGGGTTGCAGGAGACACTTTTCTCTGCTTTCTCAGTCTGTTTCCTAGTGCCGGTTTGAA
Source organism: Camelus bactrianus (assembly GCF_048773025.1). Classification (NCBI taxonomy): domain Eukaryota; kingdom Metazoa; phylum Chordata; class Mammalia; order Artiodactyla; family Camelidae; genus Camelus; species Camelus bactrianus. The sequence continues at coordinate 99,974,380 of NC_133544.1, forward strand.
GTTCCTGCAGTTTTCACTGTCAAACCGAGTTGGAGCTAGTACCTCCCCATATATATGTATGGAATGGGGTTTGAAACTGAAAAGTAACTTTGTGTTCCCAACAAGCTAGGTGAAAGACGGCTTTCACACACACCTATCTCTCAGAACTGAGCATGTGGAGAGACATTCGTTCATCTAGCACCAAGGGAACGGGTTGCAGGAGACACTTTTTCTCTGGATTCTCAGTCTGTTTCCTAGTGCCGGTTTGAAGTTCCTGCAGTTTTCACTGTAAAATCGAGTTGCAGTTAGTACCTCCCCTTATATATGTATGGAATGGAGTTTGCAACTGAAAAGAAACTTTGTGTTCCCAACAAGCTAGGTGAAGGACGGCTTTCACACACACTAATCTCTCAGAACTGAGCAAGTGTAGAGACGTTCGTTCATCTAGCACCAAGGGAACGGGTTGCAGGAGACAATTTTTCTCTGCTTTCTCAGACTGTTTCCTAGTGCCGGTTTGAAGTTCCTTCAGTTTTCACTGTAAAACCGAGTTGGAACTACTACCTCCCCATATATATGCATGGAATGGAGTTTGCAACTGAAAAGAAACTTTGTGTTCCCAACAAGCTAGGTGAAGGACGGCTTTCACACACACTTAACTCTCAGAACTGAGCAAGTGGAGAGACGTTCGTTCATCTAGCACCAAGGGAACGGGTTGCAGGAGACACTTTTTCACTGCTTTCTAAGTCTGTTTCCTAGTGCCGGTTTGAAGTTTCTGCAGTTTTCACTGTAAAACCGAGTTGGAGCTAGTACCTCCCCATATATATGTATGGAATGGTGTTTGCAACTGAAAAGAAACTTTGTGTTCCCAAAAAGCTAGTTCAAGTATGGCTTTCACACACACTTATCTCTCAGAACTGAGCAAGTGGAGAGACGTTCGTTCATCTAGCACCAAGGGAACGGGTTGCAGGAGACACTATTTCTCTGCTTTCACAGTCTGTTTCCTAGTGCCGGTTTGATGTTCCTGCAGTTTTCACTGTAAAACCGAGTTGGAGCTACTACCTCCCCATATATATGTATGGAATGGAGTTTGCAACTGAAAAGAAACTTTGTGTTCCCAACAAGCTAGGTGAAGGACGGCTTTCACACACACTTACCTCTCAGAACTGAGCAAGTGGAGAGACGTTCGTTCATCTAGCACCAAGGGAACGGGTTGCAGGAGACACTTTTTCTCTGCTTTCTAAGTCTGTTTCCTAGTGCCGGTTAGAAGTTTCTGCAGTTTTCACTGTCAAACAGAGTTGGAGCTAGTACCTCCCGTATATATGTATGGAATGGAGTTTGCAACTGAAAAGGAACTTTGTGTTCCCAACAAGCAAGCTAGGTCAAGTACGGCTTTCACACACACTTATCTCTCAGAACTGAGCAAGTGGAGAGACGTTCGTTCATCTAGCACCAACGGAACGGGTTGCAGGAGACACTATTTCTCTGCTTTCACAGTCTGTTTCCTAGTGCCGCTTTGATGTTCCTGCAGTTTTCACTGTAAAACCGAGTTGGAGTTAGTACCTCCCCATATATATGTATGGAATGGAGTTTGCAACTGAAAAGAATCTTTGTGTTCCCAACAAGCTAATTGAAGGATGGCATTCACACACACTTATCTCTCAGAACTGAGCAAGTGGAGAGACGTTCGTTCATCTAGCACCAAGGGAACGGGTTGCAGGAGAAACATTTTCTCTTCTTTCTCAGTCTGTTTCCTAGTGCCGGTTTGAAGTTCCTGCAGTTTTCACTGTAAAACCGAGTTGGAGCTAGTACCTCCCCATATATATGTTTGGAATGGAGTTTGCAACTGAAAAGAAACTTTGTGTTCCCAACAAGCTAGGTGAAGGACGGCTTTCACACACACTAATCTCTCAGAACTGAGCAAGTGTAGAGACGTTCGTTCATCTAGCACCAAGGGAACGGGTTGCAGGAGACAATTTTTCTCTGCTTTCTCAGACTGTTTCCTAGTGCCGGTTTGAAGTTCCTTCAGTTTTCACTGTAAAACCGTGTTGGAACTACTACCTCCCCATATATATGCATGGAATGGAGTTTGCAACTGAAAAGAAACTTTGTGTTCCCAACAAGCTAGGTGAAGGACGGCTTTCACACACACTTAACTCTCAGAACTGAGCAAGTGGAGAGACGTTCGTTCATCTAGCACCAAGGGAACGGGTTGCAGGAGACACTTTTTCACTGCTTTCTAAGTCTGTTTCCTAGTGCCGGTTTGAAGTTTCTGCAGTTTTCACTGTAAAACCGAGTTGGAGCTAGTACCTCCCCATATATATGTATGGAATGGTGTTTGCAACTGAAAAGAAACTTTGTGTTCCCAAAAAGCTAGTTCAAGTATGGCTTTCACACACACTTATCTCTCAGAACTGAGCAAGTGGAGAGACGTTCGTTCATCTAGCACCAAGGGAACGGGTTGCAGGAGACACTATTTCTCTGCTTTCACAGTCTGTTTCCTAGTGCCGGTTTGATGTTCCTGCAGTTTTCACTGTAAAACCGAGTTGGAGCTACTACCTCCCCATATATATGTATGGAATGGAGTTTGCAACTGAAAAGAAACTTTGTGTTCCCAACAAGCTAGGTGAAGGACGGCTTTCACACACACTTAACTCTCAGAACTGAGCAAGTGGAGAGACGTTCGTTCATCAAGCACCAAGGGAACGGGTTGCAGGAGACACTTTTTCTCTGCTTTCTAAGTCTGTTTCCTAGTGCCGGTTTGAAGTTTCTGCAGTTTTCACTGTCAAACAGAGTTGGAGCTAGTACCTCCCCATATATATGTATGGAATGGAGTTTGCAACTGAAAAGAAACTTTGTGTTCCCAACAAGCAAGCTAGGTCAAGTACGGCTTTCACACACACTTATCTCTCAGAACTGAGCAAGTGGAGAGACGTTCGTTCATCTAGCACCAAGGGAACGGGTTGCAGGAGACACTATTTCTCTGCTTTCACAGTCTGTTTCCTAGTGCCGCTTTGATGTTCCTGCAGTTTTCACTGTAAAACCGAGTTGGAGTTAGTACCTCCCCATATATATGTATGGAATGGAGTTTGCAACTGGAAAGAATCTTTGTGTTCCCAACAAGCTAATTGAAGGATGGCATTCACACACACTTATCTCTCAGAACTGAGCAAGTGGAGAGACGTTCGTTCATCTAGCACCAAGGGAACGGGTTGCAGGAGAAACATTTTCTCTTCTTTCTCAGTCTGTTTCCTAGTGCCGGTTTGAAGTTCCTGCAGTTTTCACTGTAAAACCGAGTTGGAGCTAGTACCTCCCCATATATATGTATGGAATGGAGTTTGCAACTGAAAAGAAACTTTGTGTTCCCAACAAGCTAGGTGAAGGACGGCTTTCACACACAATTAACTCTCAGAACTGAGCAAGTGGAGAGACGTTCGTTCATCTAGCACCAAGGGAACGGGTTGCAGGAGACACTATTTCTCTGCTTCACAGTCTGTTTCCTAGTGCCGGTTTGATGTTCCTGCAGTTTTCACTGTAAAACCGAGTTGGAGCTAGTACCTCCCCATATATATGTATGGAATGGAGTTTTCAACTGAAAAGAAACTTTGTGTTCCCAACAAGCTAATTGAAGGATGGCTTTCACACACACTTATCTCTCAGAACTGAGCAAGTGGAGAGACGTTCGTTCATCTAGCACCAAGGGAACGGGTTGCAGGAGACACATTTTCTCCGCTTTCTCAGTCTGTTTCCTAGTGCCGGTTTGAAGTTCCTGCAGTTTTCACTGTAAAACCGAGTTGGAGCTAGTACCTCCCCATATATATGTTTGGAATGGAGTTTGCAACTGAAAAGAAACTTTGTGTTCCCAACAAGCTAGGTGAATGACGGCTTTCAAACTCACATATCTCTCAGAACTGAGCAATTGGAGAGACGTTCGTTCATCTAGCACCAAGGGAACGGGTTGCAGGAGACACTTTTTCTCTGCTTTCTCAGTCTGTTTCCTAGTGCCAGTTTGATGTTCCTGCAGTTTTCACTGTAAAACCGAGTTGGAGCTTGTACCTCCTATATATATGTATGGAATGGAGTTTGCAACTGAAAAGAAACTTTGTGTTCCCAACAAGCTAGGTGAAGGACTGCTTTCACACACACTTATCTCTCAGAACTGAGCAAGTGGAGAGACGTTCGTTCATCTAGCACCAAGGGAACGGGTTGCAGGAGACACTATTTCTCTGTTTTCTCAGTCTGTTTCCTAGTGCCGGTTTGAAGTTCCTGCAGTTTTCACTGTAAAACCGAGTTGGAGCTAGTAACTCCCCATATATATGTATGGAATGGAGTTTGCTACTGAAAAGAATCTTTGTGTTCCCAACAAGCTAGGTGAAGGACGGCTTTCACACACACTAATCTCTCAGAACTGAGCAAGTGTAGAGACGTTCGTTCATCTTGCACCAAGGGAACGGGTTGCAGGAGACACTTTTTCTCTGCTGTCTGAGACTGTTTCCTAGTGCCGGTTTGAAGTTCCTGCAGTTTTCACTGTAAAACCGAGTTCGAACTAGTACCTCCCCATATATATGCATGGAATTTAGTTTGCAACTGAAAAGAAACTTTGTGTTCCCAACAAGCTAGGTGAAGGACGGCTTTCACACACACTTATCTCTCAGAACTGAGCAAGTGGAGAGACGATCGTTCATCTAGCACCAAGGGAACGGGTTGCAGGAGACACATTTTCTGTGCTTTCTAAGTCTGTTTCCTAGTGCCTGTTTGAAGTTTCTGCAGTTTTCACTGTCAAACCGAGTTGGAGCTAGTACCTCCCCATATATATGTATGAAATGGAGATTGCAACTGAAAAGAAACTTTGTGTTCCCAACAAGCTAGGTCAAGTACGGCTTTCACACACACTTATCTCTCAGAACTTAGCAAGTGGAGAGACGTTCGTTCATCTAGCACCAAGGGAACGGGTTGCAGGAGACACTATTTCTCTGCTTTCACAGTCTGTTTCCTAGTGCCGGTTTGATGTTCCTGCAGTTTTCACTGTAAAACCGAGTTGGAGCTAGTACCTCCCCATATATATGTATGGAATGGAGTTTGCAACTGAAAAGAAACTTTGTGTTCCCAACAAGCTAATTGAAGGATGGCTTTCACACACACTTATCTCTCAGAACTGAGCAAGTGGAGAGACGTTCGTTCATCTAGCACCAAGGGAACGAGTAGCAGGAGAAACTATTTCTCTGCTTTCTCAGTCTGTTTCCTAGTGCCGGTTTGAAGTTCCTGCAGTTTTCACTGTAAAACAGAGTTGGAGCTAGTACCTCCCCATATATATGTATGGAATGGAGTTTGCAACTGAAAAGAAACTTTGTGTTCCCAACAAGCTAGGTGAAGGACGGCTTTCACACACACTTAACTCTCAGAACTGAGCAAGTGGAGAGACGTTCGTTCATCTAGCACAAAGGGAACGGGTTGCAGGAGACACTTTTTCTCTGCTTTCTAAGTCTGTTTCCTAGTGCCGGTTTGAAGTTTCTGCAGTTTTCACTGTCAAACCGAGTTTGAGCTAGTACCTCCCCATATATATGTATGGAATGGAGTTTGCAACTGAAAAGAAACTTTGTGTTAACAACAAGCTAGGTCAAGTATGGCTTTCACACACACTTATCTCTCAGAACTGAGCAAGTGGAGAGACGTTCGTTCATCTAGCACCAAGGGAACGGGTTGAAGGAGACACTATTTCTCTGCTTCACAGTCTGTTTCCTAGTGCCGGTTTGATGTTCTTGCAGTTTTCACTTTAAAACCGAGTTGGAGCTAGTACCTCCCCATATATATGTATGGAATGGAGTTTTCAACTGAAAAGAAACTTTGTGTTCCCACAAGCTAATTGAAGGATGGCTTTCAAACACACTTATCTCTCAGAACTGAGCAAGTGGAGAGACGTTCGTTCATCTAGCACCAAGGGAACGGGCTGCAGGAGACACTTTTTCTCTGCTTTCTCAGTCTGTTTCCTAGTGCCGGTTTGAAGTTCCTGCAGTTTTCACTGTAAAACCGAGTTCGAACTAGTACTTCCCCATATATATGCATGGAATGGAGTTTCCAACTGAAAAGAAACTTTGTGTTCCCAACAAGCTAGGTGAAGGACGGCTTTCACACACACTTATCTCTCAGAACTGAGCAAGTGGAGAGACGTTCGTTCATCTAGCACCAAGGGAACGGGTTGCAGGAGACACTTTTTCTGTGCTTTCTAAGTCTGTTTCCTAGTGCCTGTTTGAAGTTTCTGCAGTTTTCACTGTCAAACCGAGTTGGAGCTAGTACCTCCCCATATATATGTATGGAATGGAGTTTGCAACTGAAAAGAAACTTTGTGTTCCCAACAAGCTAGGTCAAGTACGGCTTTCACACACACTTATCTCTCAGAACTGAGCAAGTGGAGAGACGTTCGTTCATCTAGCACCAAGGGAACGGTTTGCAGGAGACACTTTTTCTCTGGATTCTCAGTCTGTTTCCTAGTGCCGGTTTGAATTTCCTGCAGTTTTCACTGTAAAATCGAGTTGAAGTTAGTACCTCCCCATATATATGTATGGAATGGAGTTTGCAACTGAAAAGAAACTTTGTGTTCCCAACAAGCTAGGTGAAGGACGGCTTTCACACACACTTATCTCTCAGAACTGAGCAAGTGGAGAGACGTTCGTTCATCTAGCGCCAAGGGAACGGGTTGCAGGAGACACTTTTTCTCTGCTTCCTAAGTCTGTTTCCTAGTGCCGGTTTGATGTTCCTGCAGTTTTCACTGTAAAACCGAGTTGGAGCTAGTACCTCCCCATATATATGTATGGAATGGAGTTTGCAACTGAAAAGAAACTTTGTGTTCCCAACAAGCTTATTGAAGGATGGCTTTCACACACACTTATCTCTCAGAACTGAGCAAGTGGAGAGACGTTCGTTCATCTAGCACCAAGGGAACGGGTTGCAGGAGACAATTTTTCTCTGCTTTCTCAGACTGTTTCCTAGTGCCGGTTTGAAGTTCCTGCAGTTTTCACTGTAAAACCGAGTTGGAACTAGTACCTCCCCATATATGCATGGAATGGAGTTTGCAACTGTAAAGAAACTTTGTGTTCACAAGAAGCTAGGTGAAGGACGGCTTTCACACACACTTATCTCTCAGAACTGAGCAAGTGTAGAGACGTTCGTTCATCTAGCACCAAGGGAACGGGTTGCAGGAGACACTTTTTCTCTGTTTTCTCAGTCTGTTTCCTAGTGCCGGTTTGAAGTTCCTGCAGTTTTCACTGTCAAACCGAGTTGGAGATAGTACCTCCCCATATATATGTATGGACTGGAGTTTGCAACTGAAAAGAAACTTTGTGTTCCCAACAAGCTAGGTGAATGACGGCTTTCAACCTCACATATCTCTCAGAACTGAGCAATTGGAGAGACGTTCGTTCATCTAGCACCAACGGAACGGGTTGCAGGGAACACTTTTTCTCTGCTTTCTCAGTCTGTTTCCTAGTGCCAGTTTGATGTTCCTGCAATTTTCACTGTAAAACCGATTTGGAGCTTGTACCTCCCTATATATATGTATGGAATGGAGTTTGCAACTGAAAAGAAACTTTGTGTTCCCAAAAAGCTAGGTGAAGGACGGCTTTCACACACACTTATCTCTCACAACTGAGCAAGTGGATAGACGTTCGTTCATCTAGCACCAAGGGAACGGGTTGCAGGAGACAGTTTTTCTCTGCTTTCTCAGTCTGTTTCCTAGTGCCAGTTTGAAGTTCCTGCAGTTTTCACTGTAAAACCGAGTTGGAGCTTGTACCTCCCCATATATATGTATGGAATGGAGTTTGCAACTGAAAAGAAACTTTGTGTTCCCAACAAGCTAGTTGGAGGACGGCTTTCACACACACTTATCTCTCAGAACTGAGCAAGTGGAGAGACGTTCGTTCATCTAGCACCAAGCGAACGGGTTGCAGGAGACACTTTGTCTCTGTTTCTCAGTCTGTTTCCAAGTGTCGGTTTGAATTACCTGCAGTTTTCACTGTAAAACCGATTTGGAGCTAGTACCTCCCCATATATATATATGGAATGGAGTTTGCAACTGAAAAGAAACTTTGTGTTCCCAACAAGCTAGATGAAGTACGGCTTTCACACACACTTATCTCTCACAACTGAGCAAGTGGAGAGACGTTCGTTCATCTAGCAACAAGGGAACAGGTTGCAGGAGACCCTTTTTCTCTGCTTTCTCAGTCTGTTTCTTAGTGCCGGTTTGAAGTTCCTGCAGTTTTCACTGTAAAACCGAGTTGGAGCTAGTACCTCCCCATATATATGTATGGATTGGAGTTTGCAACTGAAAAGAAACTTTGTGTTCCCAACAAGCTAGGTGAAGGACGGCTTTCAAACACACTTATCTCTCAGAACTGATCAAGTGGAGAGACGATCGTTCATCTAGCACCAAATGAACGGGTTGCAGGAGACAATTTTTCTCTGCTTTCTCAGACTGTTTCCTAGTGCCGGTTTGAAGTTCCTGCAGTTTTCACTGTAAAACCGAGTTGGAACTAGTACCTCCCCATATATATGCATGTAATGGAGTTTGCAACTGAAAAGAAACTTTGTGTTCACAACAAGCTAGGTGAAGGACGGCTTTCACACACACTTATCTCTCAGAACTGAGCAAGTGGAGAGACGTTCGTTCATCTAGCACCAAGGGAACGGGTTGCAGGGGGCACTATTTCTCTGCTTTCTCAGTCTGTTTCCTAGTGCCGGTTTGAAGTTTCTACAGTTTTCACTGTCAAACCGAGTTGGAGCTAGTACCTCCACATATATATGTATGGACTGGAGTTCGCTACTGAAAAGAATCTTTGTGTTCCCAACAAGCTAGGTGAAGGACGGCTTTCACACACACTTATCTCTCAGAACTGAGCAAGTGGAGAGACGTTCGTTCATCTAGCACCAAGGGAACATGTTGCAGGAGACCCTTTTTCTCTGCTTTCTCAGTCTGTTTCCTAGTGCCGGTTTGAAGTTCCTGCAGTTTTCACTGTAAAACCGAGTTGGAGGTACTACCTCCCCATATATATGTATGGAATGGAGTTTGCAACTGAAAAGAAACTTTGTGTTCCCAACAAGCTAGGTGAAGTACGGCTTTCACACACACTTATCTCTCAGAACTGAGCAAGTGGAGAGACGTTCGTTCATCTAGCACCAAGGGAAAGGGTTGCAGGGGACACTTTTTCTCTGCTTTCTCAGTCTGTTTCCTAGTGCCGTTTTGATGTTCCTTCAGTTTTCACTGTAAAACCGAGTTGGAGCTAGTACCTCCCCATATATATGTATGGAATGGAGTTTGCAACTGAAAAGAAATTTTGTGTTCCCAACAAGCTAATTGAAGGATGGCTTTCACACACACTTATCTCTCAGAACTGAGCAAGTGGAGAGACGTTCGTTCATCTAGCACCAAGGGAACGGGTTGCAGGAGACACTTTTTCTCTGCTTTCTCAGTCTGTTTCCTAGTGCCGGTTTGAAGTTCCTGCAATTTTCACTGTAAAACCGAGTTGGAGCTAGTACCTCCCAATATATATGTATGGACTGGAGTTTGCAACTGAAAAGAAACTTTGTGTTCCCAACAAGCTAGGTGAAGGACGGCTTTCACACACACTTATCTCTCAGAACTGATCAAGTGGAGAGACGATCGTTCATCTAGCACCAAATGAACGGGTTGCAGGAGACAATTTTTCTCTGCTTTCTCAGACTGTTTCCTAGTGCCGGTTTGAATTTCCTGCAGTTTTCACTGTAAAACCGAGTTGGAACTAGTACCTCCCCATATATATGCATGGAATGGAGTTTGCAACTGAAAAGAAACTTTGTGTTCACAACAAGCTAGGTGAAGGACGGCTTTCACACACACTAATCTCTCAGAACTGAGCAAGTGGAGAGACGTTCGTTCATCTAGCACCAAGGGAACGGGTTGCAGGGGACACTTTTTCTCTGCTTTCTCATTCTGTTTCTTAGTGCCGGTTTGAAGTTCCTGCAGTTTTCACTGTAAAACCGAGTTGGAGCTAGTACCTCCCCATATATATGTATGGAATGGAGTTTGCAACTGAAAAGAAACTTTGTGTTCCCAACAAGCTAGGTGAAGTACGGCTTTCACACACACTTATCTCTCAGAACTGAGCAAGTGGAGAGACGTTCGTTCATCTAGCACCAAGGGACCGGGTTGCAGGAGACACTTTTTCTCTGCTTTCTCAGTCTGTTTCCTAGTGCCGTTTTGATGTTCCTTCAGTTTTCACTGTAAAACCGAGTTGGAGCTAGTACCTCCCTTTATATATGTCTGGAATGGAGTTTGCAACTGAAAAGAAACTTTGTGTTCCCAACAAGCTAGGTGAAGTACGGCTTTCACATACACTTATCTCTCAGAACTGAACAAGTGGAGAGACGTTCGTTCATCTAGCACCACGGGAACGGGTTGCAGGGGACACTATTTCTCTGCTTTCTCAGTCTTTTTCCTAGTGCCGGTTTGAAGTTCCTGCAGTTTTCACTCTAAAACCGAGTTGGAGCTAGTACCTCCCCATATATATGTATGGAATGGAGTTTGCTTGTGAAAAGAATCTTTGTGTTCCCAAAAAGCTAGGTGAAGGACGGCTTTCACACACACTTATCTCTCAGAACTGAGCAAGTGGGGAGACGTTCGTTCATCTAGCACTAAGGGAACAGGTTGCAGGAGACCCTTTTTCTCTGCTTTCTCAGTCTGTTTCTTAGTGCCGGTTTGAAGTTCCTGCAGTTTTCACTGTAAAACGGAGATGGAGCTAGTACCTCCCCATATATATGTATGGAATGGAGTTTGCAACTGAAAAGAAACTTTGTGTTCCCAACCAGCTAGGTGAAGTACGGCTTTCACACACACATATCTCTCAGAACTGTGCAAGTGGAGAGACGTTCGTTCATCTAGCACCAAGGGAAAGGGTTGCAGGAGACACTTTTTCTCTGCTTTCTTAGTCTGTTTCCTAGTGCCGTTTTGATGTTCCTTCAGTTTTCACTGTAAATTCGAGTTGGAGCTAGTACCTCCCCATATATATGTATGGAATGGAGTTTGCAACTGAAAAGAAACTTTGTGTTCCCAACAAGCTAATTGAAGGATGGTTTTCACACACACTTATCTCTCAGAACTGAGCAAGTGGAGAGACGTTCGTTCATCTAGCACCAAGGGAACGGGTTGCAGGAGACACTTTTCTCTGCTTTCTCAGTCTGTTTCCTAGTGCCAGTTTGATGTTCCTGCAGTTTTCACTGTAAAACCGAGTTGGAGCTTGTACCTCCTATATATATGTATGGAATGGAGTTTGCAACTGAAAAGAAACTTTGTGTTCCCAACAAGCTAGGTGAAGGACGGCTTTCACACACATTTATCTCTCAGAACTGAGCAAGTGGAGAGACGTTCGTTCATCTAGCACCAAGGGAACGGTTTGCAGGAGACACTTTTTCTCTGGATTCTCAGTCTGTTTCCTAGTGCCGGTTTGAATTTCCTGCAGTTTTCACTGTAAAATCGAGTTGAAGTTAGTACCTCCCCATATATATGTATGGAATGGAGTTTGCAACTGAAAAGAAACTTTGTGTTCCCAACAAGCTAGGTGAAGGACGGCTTTCACACACACATATCTCTCAGAACTGAGCAAGTGGAGAGACGTTCGTTCATCTAGCGCCAAGGGAACGGGTTGCAGGAGACACTTTTTCTCTGCTTTCTAAGTCTGTTTCCTAGTGCCGGTTTGATGTTCCTGCAGTTTTCACTGTAAAACCGAGTTGGAGCTAGTACCTCCCCATATATATGTATGGAATGGAGTTTGCAACTGAAAAGAAACTTTGTGTTCCCAACAAGCTTATTGAAGGATGGCTTTCACACACACTTATCTCTCAGAACTGAGCAAGTGGAGAGACGTTCGTTCATCTAGCACCAAGGGAACGGGTTGCAGGAGACAATTTTTCTCTGCTTTCTCAGACTGTTTCCTAGTGCCGTTTTGAAGTTCCTGCAGTTTTCACTGTAAAACCGAGTTGGAACTAGTACCTCCCCATATATGCATGGAATGGAGTTTGCAACTGAAAAGAAACTTTGTGTTCACAAGAAGCTAGGTGAAGGACGGCTTTCACACACAATTATCTCTCAGAACTGAGCAAGTGGAGAGACGTTCGTTCATCTAGCACCAAGGGAACGGGTTGCAGGAGACACTTTTTCTCTGCTTTCTCAGTCTGTTTCCTAGTGCCGGTTTGAAGTTCCTGCAGTTTTCACTGTCAAACCGAGTTGGAGATAGTACCTCCCCATATATATGTATGGACTGGAGTTTGCAACTGAAAAGAAACTTTGTGTTCCCAACAAGCTAGGTGAATGACGGCTTTCAACCTCACATATCTCTCAGAACTGAGCAATTGGAGAGACGTTCGTTCATCTAGCACCAACGGAACGGGTTGCAGGGAACACTTTTTCTCTGCTTTCTCAGTCTGTTTCCTAGTGCCAGTTTGATGTTCCTGCAATTTTCACTGTAAAACCGATTTGGAGCTTGTACCTCCCTATATATATGTATGGAATGGAGTTTGCAACTGAAAAGAAACTTTGTGTTCCCAAAAAGCTAGGTGAAGGACGGCTTTCACACACACTTATCTCTCACAACTGAGCAAGTGGATAGACGTTCGTTCATCTAGCACCAAGGGAACGGGTTGCAGGAGACAGTTTTTCTCTGCTTTCTCAGTCTGTTTCCTAGTGCCAGTTTGAAGTTCCTGCAGTTTTCACTGTAAAACCGAGTTGGAGCTTGTACCTCCCCATATATATGTATGGAATGGAGTTTGCAACTGAAAAGAAACTTTGTGTTCCCAACAAGCTAGTTGGAGGACGGCTTTCACACACACTTATCTCTCAGAACTGAGCAAGTGGAGAGACGTTCGTTCATCTAGCACCAAGCGAACGGGTTGCAGGAGACACTTTGTCTCTGTTTCTCAGTCTGTTTCCAAGTGTCGGTTTGAATTACCTGCAGTTTTCACTGTAAAACCGATTTGGAGCTAGTACCTCCCCATATATATGTATGGAATGGAGTTTGCAACTGAAAAGAAACTTTGTGTTCCCAACAAGCTAGATGAAGTACGGCTTTCACACACACTTATCTCTCACAACTGAGCAAGTGGAGAGACGTTCGTTCATCTAGCAACAAGGGAACAGGTTGCAGGAGACCCTTTTTCTCTGCTTTCTCAGTCTGTTTCTTAGTGCCGGTTTGAAGTTCCTGCAGTTTTCACTGTAAAACCGAGTTGGAGCTAGTACCTCCCCATATATATGTATGGACTGGAGTTTGCAACTGAAAAGAAACTTTGTGTTCCCAACAAGCTAGGTGAAGGACGGCTTTCAAACACACTTATCTCTCAGAACTGATCAAGTGGAGAGACGATCGTTCATCTAGCACCAAATGAACGGGTTACAGGAGACAATTTTTCTCTGCTTTCTCAGACTGTTTCCTAGTGCCGGTTTGATGTTCCTGCAGTTTTCACTGTAAAACCGAGTTGGAAATAGTACCTCCCCATATATATGCATGGAATGGAGTTTGCAACTGAAAAGAAACTTTGTGTTCACAACAAGCTAGGTGAAGGACGGCTTTCACACACACTTATCTCTCAGAACTGAGCAAGTGGAGAGACGTTCGTTCATCTAGCACCAAGGGAACGGGTTGCAGGGGGCACTATTTCTCTGCTTTCTCAGTCTGTTTCCTAGTGCCGGTTTGAAGTTTCTGCAGTTTTCACTGTCAAACCGAGTTGGAGCTAGTACCTCCACATATATATGTATGGACTGGAGTTCGCTACTGAAAAGAATCTTTGTGTTCCCAACAAGCTAGGTGAAGGACGGCTTTCACACACACTTATCTCTCAGAACTGAACAAGTGGAGAGACGTTCGTTCATCTAGCACCAAGGGAACATGTTGCAGGAGACCCTTTTTCTCTGCTTTCTCAGTCTGTTTCCTAGTGCCGGTTTGAAGTTCCTGCAGTTTTCACTGTAAAACCGAGTTGGAGCTACTACCTCCCCATATATATGTATGGAATGGAGTTTGCAACTGAAAAGAAACTTTGTGTTCCCAACAAGCTAGGTGAAGTACGGCTTTCAAACACACTTATCTCTCAGAACTGAGCAAGTGGAGAGACGTTCGTTCATCTAGCACCAAGGGAAAGGGTTGCAGGGGACACTTTTTCTCTGCTTTCTCAGTCTGTTTCCTAGTGCCGTTTTGATGTTCCTTCAGTTTTCACTGTAAAACCGAGTTGGAGCTAGTACCTCCCCATATATATGTATGGAATGGAGTTTGCAACTGAAAAGAAATTTTGTGTTCCCAACAAGCTAATTGAAGGATGGCTTTCACACACACTTATCTCTCAGAACTGAGCAAGTGGAGAGACGTTCGTTCATCTAGCACCAAGGGAACGGGTTGCAGGAGACACTTTTTCTCTGCTTTCTCAGTCTGTTTCCTAGTGCCGGTTTGAAGTTCCTGCAGTTTTCACTGTAAAACCGAGTTGGAGCTAGTACCTCCCAATATATATGTATGGACTGGAGTTTGCAACTGAAAAGAAACTTTGTGTTCCCAACAAGCTAGGTGAAGGACGGCTTTCACACACACTTATCTCTCAGAACTGATCAAGTGGAGAGACGATCGTTCATCTAGCACCAAATGAACGGGTTGCAGGAGACAATTTTTCTCTGCTTTCTCAGACTGTTTCCTAGTGCCGGTTTGAACTTCCTGCAGTTTTCACTGTAAAACCGAGTTGGAACTAGTACCTCCCCATATATATGCATGGAATGGAGTTTGCAACTGAAAAGAAACTTTGTGTTCACAACAAGCTAGGTGAAGGACGGCTTTCACACACACTAATCTCTCAGAACTGAGCAAGTGGAGAGACGTTCGTTCATCTAGCACCAAGGGAACGGGTTGCAGGGGACACTTTTTCTCTGCTTTCTCATTCTGTTTCTTAGTGCCGGTTTGAAGTTCCTGCAGTTTTCACTGTAAAACCGAGTTGGAGCTAGTACCTCCCCATATATATGTATGGAATGGAGTTTGCAACTGAAAAGAAACTTTGTGTTCCCAACAAGCTAGGTGAAGTACGGCTTTCACACACACTTATCTCTCAGAACTGAGCAAGTGGAGAGACGTTCGTTCATCTAGCACCAAGGGACCGGGTTGCAGGAGACACTTTTTCTCTGCTTTCTCAGTCTGTTTCCTAGTGCCGTTTTGATGTTCCTTCAGTTTTCACTGTAAAACCGAGTTGGAGCTAGTACCTCCCTTTATATATGTCTGGAATGGAGTTTGCAACTGAAAAGGAACTTTGTGTTCCCAACAAGCTAGGTGAAGTACGGCTTTCACATACACTTATCTCTCAGAACTGAACAAGTGGAGAGACGTTCGTTCATCTAGCACCACGGGAACGGGTTGCAGGGGACACTATTTCTCTGCTTTCTCAGTCTTTTTCCTAGTGCCGGTTTGAAGTTCCTGCAGTTTTCACTCTAAAACCGAGTTGGAGCTAGTACCTCCCCATATATATGTATGGAATGGAGTTTGCTAGTGAAAAGAATCTTTGTGTTCCCAAAAAGCTAGGTGAAGGACGGCTTTCACACACATTTATCTCTCAGAACTGAGCAAGTGGGGAGACGTTCGTTCATCTAGCACTAAGGGAACAGGTTGCAGGAGACCCTTTTTCTCTGCTTTCTCAGTCTGTTTCCTAGTGCCGGTTTGAAGTTCCTGCAGTTTTCACTGTAAAACGGAGATGGAGCTAGTACCTCCCCATATATATGTATGGAATGGAGTTTGCAACTGAAAAGAAACTTTGTGTTCCCAACCAGCTAGGTGAAGTACGGCTTTCACACACACATATCTCTCAGAACTGTGCAAGTGGAGAGACGTTCGTTCATCTAGCACCAAGGGAAAGGGTTGCAGGAGACACTTTTTCTCTGCTTTCTTAGTCTGTTTCCTAGTGCCGTTTTGATGTTCCTTCAGTTTTCACTGTAAATTCGAGTTGGAGCTAGTACCTCCCCATATATATGTATGGAATGGAGTTTGCAACTGAAAAGAAACTTTGTGTTCCCAACAAGCTAATTGAAGGATGGTTTTCACACACACTTATCTCTCAGAACTGAGCAAGTGGAGAGACGTTCGTTCATCTAGCACCAAGGGAACGGGTTGCAGGAGACACTTTTCTCTGCTTTCTCAGTCTGTTTCCTAGTGCCGGTTTGAAGTTCCTGCAGTTTTCACTGTAAAACCGAGTTGGAGCTAGTACCTCCCTATATATATGTATGGACTGGAGTTTGCAACTGAAAAGAAACTTTGTGTTCCCAACAAGCTAGGTGAAGGACGGCTTTCACACACACTTATCTCTCAGAACTGAGCAAGTGGAGAGACGTTCGTTCATCTAGCACCAAGGGAACGGGTTGCAGGAGGCACTATTTCTCTGCTTTCTCAGTCTGTTTCCTAGTGCCGGTTTGAAGTTCCTGCAGTTTTCACTGTAAAACGGAGTTGGAGCTAGTACCTCCCCATATATATGTATGGAATGGAGTTTGCAACTGAAAAGAAACTTTGTGTTCCCAACAAGCTAGGTGAAGGACGGCTTTCACACACACTTATCTCTCAGAACTGAGCAAGTGGAGAGACGTTCGTTCATCTAGCACCAAGGGAAAGGGTTGCAGGAGGCACTATTTCTCTGCTTTCTCAGTCTGTTTCCTAGTGCCGGTTTGAAGTTCCTGCAGTTTTCACTGTAAAACGGAGTTGGAGCTAGTACCTCCCCATATATATGTATGGAATGGAGTTTGCAACTGAAAAGAAACTTTGTGTTCCCAACAAGCTAGGTGAAGCACGGCTTTCACACACACTTATCTCTCAGAACTGAGCAAGTGGAGAGACGTTCGTTCATCTAGCACCAAGGGAACGGGTTGCAGGAGACACTTTTTCTCTGCTTTCTCAGTCTGTTTCCTAGTGCCGGTTTGAAGTTCTTGCAGTTTTCACTGTAAAACCGAGTTGGAGCTAGTACCTCCCCATATATATGTATGGAATGGAGTTTGCAACTGAAAAGAAACTTTGTCTTCCTAACAAGTTAGGTGAAGTACGGCTTTCACACACACTTATCTCTCAGAACTGAGCAATTGGAGAGACGTTCGTTCATCTAGCACCAAGGGAACGGGTTGCAGGAGACACTTTTTCTCTGCTTTCTAAGTCTGTTTCCTAGTGCCGGTTTGAAGTTCCTGCAGTTTTCACTGTAAAACCGAGTTGGAGCTAGTACCTCCCCATATATATGTATGGAATGGAGTGTGCAACTGAAAAGAAACTTTGTGTTCCCAACAAGCTATGTGAAGGACGGCTTTCACACACACTTATCTCTCAGAACTGAGCAAGTGGAGAGACGTTCGTTCATCTAGCACCAATGGAACGGGTTGCAGGAGACACTATTTCTCTGATTTCTCAGTCTGTTTCCTAGTGCCGGTTTGATGTTCCTTCAGTTTTCACTGTAAAACCGAGTTGGAGCTAGTACCTCCCCATATATATGTATGGAATGGAGTTTGCAACTGAAAAGAAACTTTGTGTTCCCAACAAGCTAGGTGAAGCACGGCTTTCACACACACTTATCTCTCAGAATTGAGCAATTGGAGAGACGTTCGTTCATCTAGCACCAAGGGAACGGGTTGCAGGAGACACTTTTTCTCTGCTTTCTCAGTCTGTTTCCTAGTGCCGGTTTGAAGTTCCTGCAGTTTTCACTGAAAAACCGAGTTGGAGCTAGTACCTCCCCATATATATGTATGGACTGGAGTTTGCAACTGAAAAGAAACTTTGTGTTCCCAACAAGCTATGTGAAGGACGGCTTTCACACACACTTATCTCTCAGAACTGAGCAAGTGGAGAGACGTTCGTTCATCTAGCACCAATGGAACGGGTTGCAGGAGACACTATTTCTCTGATTTCTCAGTCTGTTTCCTAGTGCCGGTTTGATGTTCCTTCAGTTTTCACTGTAAAACCGAGTTGGAGCTAGTACCTCCCCATATATATGTATGGAATGGAGTTTGCAACTGAAAAGAAACTTTGTGTTCCCAACAAGCTAATTGAAGGATGGTTTTCACACACACTTATCTCTCAGAACTGAGCAAGTGGAGAGACGTTCGTTCATCTAGCACCAAGGGAACGGGTTGCAGGAGACACTTTTCTCTGCTTTCTCAGTCTGTTTCCTAGTGCCGGTTTGAAGTTCCTGCAGTTTTCACTGTAAAACCGAATTGGAGCTAGTACCTCCCCATATATATGTATGGACTGGAGTTTGCAACTGAAAAGAAACTTTGTGTTCCCAACAAGCTAGGTGAAGAACGGCTTTCACACACACTTATCTCTCAGAACTGAGCAAGTGGAGAGACGTTCGTTCATCTAGCACCAAGGGAACGGGTTGCACGAGGCACTATTTCTCTGCTTTCTCAGTCTGTTTCCTAGTGCGGGTTTGAAGTTCCTGCAGTTTTCACTGTAAAACGGAGTTGTAACTAGTACCTCCCCATATATATGTATGGAATGGAGTTTGCAACTGAAAAGAAACTTTGTGTTCCCAACAAGCTAGGTGAAGGACGGCTTTCACACACATTTATCTCTCAGAACTGAGCAAGTGGAGAGACGTTCGTTCATCTAGCACCAATGGAACGGGTTGCAGGAGACACTATTTCTCTGATTTCTCAGTCTGTTTCCTAGTGCCGGTTTGATGTTCCTTCAGTTTTCACTGTAAAACCGAGTTGGAGCTAGTACCTCCCCATATATATGTATGGAATGGAGTTTGCAACTGAAAAGAAACTTTGTGTTCCCAACAAGCTAGGTGAAGCACGGCTTTCACACACACTTATCTCTCAGAACTGAGCAAGTGGAGAGACGTTCGTTCATCTAGCACCAAGGGAACGGGTTGCAGGAGACACTTTTTCTCTGCTTTCTCAGTCTGTTTCCTAGTGCCGGTTTGAAGTTCTTGCAGTTTTCACTGTAAAACCGAGTTGGAGCTAGTACCTCCCCATATATATGTATGGAATGGAGTTTGCAACTGAAAAGAAACTTTGTCTTCCTAACAAGTTAGGTGAAGTACGGCTTTCACACACACTTATCTCTCAGAACTGAGCAATTGGAGAGACGTTCGTTCATCTAGCACCAAGGGAACGGGTTGCAGGAGACACTTTTTCTCTGCTTTCTAAGTCTGTTTCCTAGTGCCGGTTTGAAGTTCCTGCAGTTTTCACTGTAAAACCGAGTTGGAGCTAGTACCTCCCCATATATATGTATGGAATGGAGTGTGCAACTGAAAAGAAACTTTGTGTTCCCAACAAGCTATGTGAAGGACGGCTTTCACACACACTTATCTCTCAGAACTGAGCAAGTGGAGAGACGTTCGTTCATCTAGCACCAATGGAACGGGTTGCAGGAGACACTATTTCTCTGATTTCTCAGTCTGTTTCCTAGTGCCGGTTTGATGTTCCTTCAGTTTTCACTGTAAAACCGAGTTGGAGCTAGTACCTCCCCATATATATGTATGGAATGGAGTTTGCAACTGAAAAGAAACTTTGTGTTCCCAACAAGCTAGGTGAAGCACGGCTTTCACACACACTTATCTCTCAGAATTGAGCAATTGGAGAGACGTTCGTTCATCTAGCACCAAGGGAACGGGTTGCAGGAGACACTTTTTCTCTGCTTTCTCAGTCTGTTTCCTAGTGCCGGTTTGAAGTTCCTGCAGTTTTCACTGAAAAACCGAGTTGGAGCTAGTACCTCCCCATATATATGTATGGACTGGAGTTTGCAACTGAAAAGAAACTTTGTGTTCCCAACAAGCTATGTGAAGGACGGCTTTCACACACACTTATCTCTCAGAAATGAGCAAGTGGAGGGACGATCGTTCATCTAGCACCAAGGGAACGGGTTGCAGGAGATACTTTTTCTCTGCTTTCTCAGTCTGTTTCCTAGTGCCGGTTTGAAGTTCCTGCAGTTTTCACTGAAAAACGGATTGGAGCTAGTACCTCCCCATATATATGTATGGACTGGAGTTTGCAACTGAAAAGAAACTTTGTGTTCCCAACAAGCTAGGTGAAGGACGGCTTTCACACACACTTATCTCTCAGAACTGAGCAAATGGAGAGACGTTCGTTCATCTAGCACCAAGGGAACGGGTTGCAGGGGACACTTTTTCTCTGCTTTCTCAGTCTGTTTCCTAGTGCCGGTTTGAAGTTCCTTCAGTTTTCACTGTCAAACCGAGTTGGAGCTAGTACCTCCCCATATATATGTATGGACTGGAGTTTGCAACTGAAAAGAAACTTTGTGTTCCCAACAAGCTAGGTGAAGGACGGCTTTCACACACACTTATCTCTCAGAACTGAGCAAGTGGAGAGACGTTCGTTCATCTAGCACCAAGGGAACGGGTTGCAGGAGACACTATTTCTCTGCTTTCTCAGTCTGTTTCCTAGTGCCGGTTTGAAGTTCCTGCAGTTTTCACTGTAAAACCGAGTTGGAGCTAGTACCTCCCCATATATATGTATGGAATGGAGTTTGCAACTGAAAAGAAACTTTGTGTTCCCAACAAGCTAATTGAAGGATGGCTTTCACACACACTAATCTCTCAGAACTGAGCAAGTGGAGAGACGTTCGTTCATCTAGCACCAAGGGAACGGGTTGCAGGAGACACTTTTTCTCTACTTTCTCAGTCTGTTTCCTAGTGCCGGTTTGAAGTTCCTGCAGTTTTCACTGTAAAACCGAGTTGGAGCTAGTACCTCCCCATATATATGTATGGAATGGAGTTTGCAACTGAAAAGAAACTTTGTGTTCCCAACAAGCTAGGTGAAGCACGGCTTTCACACACACTTATCTCTCAGAACTGAGCAAGTGGAGAGACGTTCGTTCATCTAGCACCAAGGGAACGGGTTGCAGGAGACACTTTTTCTCTGCTTTCTCAGTCTGTTTCCTAGTGCCGGTTTGAAGTTCTTGCAGTTTTCACTGTAAAACCGAGTTGGAGCTAGTACCTCCCCATATATATGTATGGAGTGGAGTTTGCAACTGAAAAGAAACTTTGTCTTCCTAACATGCTAGGTGAAGTACGGCTTTCACACACACTTATCTCTCAGAACTGAGCAAGTGGAGAGACGTTCGTTCATCTAGCACCAAGGGAACGGGTTGCAGGAGACACTTTTTCTCTGCTTTCTCAGTCTGTTTCCTAGTGCCGGTTTGAAGTTCCTGCAGTTTTCACTGTAAAACCGAGTTGGAGCTAGTACCTCCCCATATATATGTATGGAATGCAGTTTGCAACTGAAAAGAAACTTTGTGTTCCCAACAAGCTAGGTGAAGGACGGCTTTCACACACACTTATCTCTCAGAACTGAGCAAGTGGAGAGACGTTCGTTCATCTAGCACCAAGGGAACGGGTTGCAGGAGACACTATTTCTCTGATTTCTCAGTCTGTTTCCTAGTGCCGGTTTGATGTTCCTTCAGTTTTCACTGTAAAACCGAGTTGGAGCTAGTACCTCCCCATATATATGTATGGAATGGAGTTTGCAACTGAAAAGAAACTTTGTGTTCCCAACAAGCTAGGTGAAGCACGGCTTTCACACACACTTATCTCTCAGAACTGAGCAAGTGGAGAGACGTTCGTTCATCTAGCACCAAGGGAACGGGTTGCAGGAGACACTATTTCTCTGCTTTCTCAGTCTGTTTCCTAGTGCCGGTTTGAAGTTCCTGCAGTTTTCACTGTAAAACCGAGTTGGAGCTAGTACCTCCCCATATATATGTATGGAATGGAGTTTGCAACTGAAAAGAAACTTTGTGTTCCCAACAAGCTAATTGAAGGATGGCTTTCACACACACTTATCTCTCAGAACTGAGCAAGTGGAGAGACGTTCGTTCATCTAGCACCAAGGGAACGGGTTGCAGGAGACACTTTTTCTCTACTTTCTCAGTCTGTTTCCTAGTGCCAGTTTGAAGTTCCTGCAGTTTTGACTGTAAAACCGAGTTGGAGCTAGTACCTTCCCATATATATGTATGGAATGGAGTTTGCAACTGAAAAGAAACTTTGTGTTCCCAACAAGCTAGGTGAAGCACGGCTTTCACACACACTTATCTCTCAGAACTGAGCAAGTGGAGAGACGTTCGTTCATCTAGCACCAAGGGAACGGGTTGCAGGAGACACTTTTTCTCTGCTTTCTCAGTCTGTTTCCTAGTGCCGGTTTGAAGTTCTTGCAGTTTTCACTGTAAAACCGAGTTGGAGCTAGTACCTCCCCATATATATGTATGGAGTGGAGTTTGCAACTGAAAAGAAACTTTGTCTTCCTAACATGCTAGGTGAAGTACGGCTTTCACACACACTTATCTCTCAGAACTGAGCAAGTGGAGAGACGTTCGTTCATCTAGCACCAAGGGAACGGGTTGCAGGAGACACTTTTACTCTGCTTTCTCAGTCTGTTTCCTAGTGCCGGTTTGAAGTTCCTGCAGTTTTCACTGTAAAACCGAGTTGGAGCTAGTACCTCCCCATATATATGTATGGAATGCAGTTTGCAACTGAAAAGAAACTTTGTGTTCCCAACAAGCTAGGTGAAGGACGGCTTTCACACACACTTATCTCTCAGAACTGAGCAAGTGGAGAGACGTTCGTTCATCTAGCACCAAGGGAACGGGTTGCAGGAGACACTATTTCTCTGATTTCTCAGTCTGTTTCCTAGTGCCGGTTTGATGTTCCTTCAGTTTTCACTGTAAAACCGAGTTGGAGCTAGTACCTCCCCATATATATGTATGGAATGGAGTTTGCAACTGAAAAGAAACTTTGTGTTCCCAACAAGCTAGGTGAAGCACGGCTTTCACACACACTTATCTCTCAGAATTGAGCAATTGGAGAGACGTTCGTTCATCTAGCACCAAGGGAACGGGTTGCAGGAGACACTTTTTCTCTGCTTTCTCAGTCTGTTTCCTAGTGCCGGTTTGAAGTTCCTGCAGTTTTCACTGAAAAACCGAGTTGGAGCTAGTACCTCCCCATATATATGTATGGACTGGAGTTTGCAACTGAAAAGAAACTTTGTGTTCCCAACAAGCTATGTGAAGGACGGCTTTCACACACACTTATCTCTCAGAAATGAGCAAGTGGAGGGACGATCGTTCATCTAGCACCAAGGGAACGGGTTGCAGGAGATACTTTTTCTCTGCTTTCTCAGTCTGTTTCCTAGTGCCGGTTTGAAGTTCCTGCAGTTTTCACTGAAAAACGGATTGGAGCTAGTACCTCCCCATATATATGTATGGACTGGAGTTTGCAACTGAAAAGAAACTTTGTGTTCCCAACAAGCTAGGTGAAGGACGGCTTTCACACACACTTATCTCTCAGAACTGAGCAAATGGAGAGACGTTCGTTCATCTAGCACCAAGGGAACGGGTTGCAGGGGACACTTTTTCTCTGCTTTCTCAGTCTGTTTCCTAGTGCCGGTTTGAAGTTCCTTCAGTTTTCACTGTCAAACCGAGTTGGAGCTAGTACCTCCCCTATATATGTATGGACTGGAGTTTGCAACTGAAAAGAAACTTTGTGTTCCCAACAAGCTAGGTGAAGGACGGCTTTCACACACACTTATCTCTCAGAACTGAGCAAGTGGAGAGACGTTCGTTCATCTAGCACCAAGGGAACGGGTTGCAGGAGACACTATTACTCTGCTTTCTCAGTCTGTTTCCTAGTGCCGGTTTGAAGTTCCTGCAGTTTTCACTGTAAAACCGAGTTGGAGCTAGTACCTCCCCATATATATGTATGGAGTGGAGTTTGCAACTGAAAAGAAACTTTGTCTTCCTAACATGCTAGGTGAAGTACGGCTTTCACACACACTTATCTCTCAGAACTGAGCAAGTGGAGAGACGTTCGTTCATCTAGCACCAAGGGAACGGGTTGCAGGAGACACTTTTTCTCTGCTTTCTCAGTCTGTTTCCTAGTGCCGGTTTGAAGTTCCTGCAGTTTTCACTGTAAAACCGAGTTGGAGCTAGTACCTCCCCATATATATGTATGGAATGCAGTTTGCAACTGAAAAGAAACTTTGTGTTCCCAACAAGCTAGGTGAAGGACGGCTTTCACACACACTTATCTCTCAGAACTGAGCAAGTGGAGAGACGTTCGTTCATCTAGCACCAAGGGAACGGGTTGCAGGAGACACTATTTCTCTGATTTCTCAGTCTGTTTCCTAGTGCCGGTTTGATGTTCCTTCAGTTTTCACTGTAAAACCGAGTTGGAGCTAGGACCTCCCCATATATATGTATGGAATGGAGTTTGCAACTGAAAAGAAACTTTGTGTTCCCAACAAGCTAGGTGAAGCACGGCTTTCACACACACTTATCTCTCAGAATTGAGCAATTGGAGAGACGTTCGTTCATCTAGCACCAAGGGAACGGGTTGCAGGAGACACTTTTTCTCTGCTTTCTCAGTCTGTTTCCTAGTGCCGGTTTGAAGTTCCTGCAGTTTTCACTGAAAAACCGAGTTGGAGCTAGTACCTCCCCATATATATGTACGGACTGGAGTTTGCAACTGAAAAGAAACTTTGTGTTCCCAACAAGCTATGTGAAGGACGGCTTTCACACACACTTTTCTCTCAGAAATGAGCAAGTGGAGGGACGATCGTTCATCTAGCACCAAGGGAACGGGTTGCAGGAGATACTTTTTCTCTGCTTTCTCAGTCTGTTTCCTAGTGCCGGTTTGAAGTTCCTGCAGTTTTCACTGAAAAACGTATTGGAGCTAGTACCTCCCCATATATATGTATGGACTGGAGTTTGCAACTGAAAAGAAACTTTGTGTTCCCAACAAGCTAGGTGAAGGACGGCTTTCACACACACTTATCTCTCAGAACTGAGCAAATGGAAAGACGTTCGTTCATCTAGCACCAAGGGAACGGGTTGCAGGGGACACTTTTTCTCTGCTTTCTCAGTCTGTTTCCTAGTGCCGGTTTGAAGTTCCTTCAGTTTTCACTGTCAAACCGAGTTGGAGCTAGTACCTCCCCTATATATGTATGGACTGGAGTTTGCAACTGAAAAGAAACTTTGTGTTCCCAACAAGCTAGGTGAAGGACGGCTTTCACACACACTTATCTCTCAGAACTGAGCAAGTGGAGAGACGTTCGTTCATCTAGCACCAAGGGAACGGGTTGCAGGAGACACTATTTCTCTGCTTTCTCAGTCTGTTTCCTAGTGCCGGTTTGAAGTTCCTGCAGTTTTCACTGTAAAACCGAGTTGGAGCTAGTACCTCCCCATATATATGTATGGAATGGAGTTTGCAACTGAAAAGAAACTTTGTTTTCCCAACAAGCTAGTTGAATGACGGCTTTCAAAGTCACATATCTCTCAGAACTGAGCAATTGGAGAGACGTTCGTTCATCTAGCACCAAGGGAACGGGTTGCAGGAAACACTTTTTCTCTGCTTTCTCAGTCTGTTTCCTAGTGCCGGTTTGATGTTCCTGCAATTTTCACTGTAAAACCGAGTTGGAGCTTGTACCTCCCTATATATATGTATGGAATGGAGTATGCAACTGAAAAGAAACTTTGTGTTCCCAACAAGCTAGGTGAAGGACGGCTTTCACACACACTAATCTCTCAGAACTGAGCAAGTGTAGAGACGTTCGTTCATCTAGCACCAAGGGAACGGTTTGCAGGGGACACTATTTCTCTGCTTTCTCAGTCTGTTTCCTAGTGCTGGTTTGAAGTTCCTGCAGTTTTCACTGTAAAACCGAGTTGGAGCTAGTACCTCCCCATATATATGTATGGAATGGAGTTTGCTACTGAAAAGAAACTTTGTGTTCCCAACAAGCTTTGTGAAGGACGGCTTTCACACACACTTATCTCTCAGAACTGAGCAAGTGGAGAGACGTTCGTTCATCTAGCACCAAGGGAACGGGTTGCAGGAGACACTTTTTCTCTGCTTTCTCAGTCTGTTTCCTAGTGCCGGTTTGAAGTTCCTGCAATTTTCACTGAAAAACCGAGTTGGAGCTAGTACCTCCCCATATATATGTATGGACTGGAGTTTGCAACTGAAAAGAAACTTTGTGTTCCCAACAAGCTAGGTGAAGGACGGCTTTCACACACACTTATCTCACAGAATTGAGCAAGTGGAGAGACGTTCGTTCATCTAGCACCAAGGGAACGGGTTGCAGGAGACACTTTTTCTCTGCTTTCTCAGTCTGTTTCCTAGTGCCAGTTTGATGTTCCTGCAATTTTCACTGTAAAACCGAGTTGGAGCTTGTACCTCCCTATATATATGTATGGAATGGAGTTTGCAACTGAAAAGAAACTTTGTGTTCCCAACAAGCTAGGTGAAGGACGGCTTTCACACACACTTATCTCTCAGAACTGAGCAAATGGAGAGACGTTCGTTCATCTAGCACCAAGGGAACGGGTTGCAGGGGACACTATTTCTCTGCTTTCTCAGTCTTTTTCCTAGTGCTGGTTTGAAGTTCCTGCAGTTTTCACTGTAAAACCGAGTTGGAGCTAGTACCTCCCCATATATATGTATGGAATGGAGTTTGCTACTGAAAAGAAACTTTGTGTTCCCAACAATCTTTGTGAAGGACGGCTTTCACACACACTTATCTCTCAGAACTGAGCAAGTGGAGAGACGTTCGTTCATCTAGCACCAAGGG
This sequence comes from Camelus bactrianus, assembly GCF_048773025.1. Taxonomy (NCBI): domain Eukaryota; kingdom Metazoa; phylum Chordata; class Mammalia; order Artiodactyla; family Camelidae; genus Camelus; species Camelus bactrianus. The sequence continues at coordinate 100,000,949 of NC_133544.1, forward strand.
AACAGGTTGCAGGAGACAATTTTTCTCTGCTTTCTCAGTCTGTTTCTTAGTGCCGGTTTGAAGTTCCTGCAGTTTTCACTGTAAAACCGAGTTGGAGCTAGTACCTCCCCATATATATGTATGGAATGGAGTTTGCAACTGAAAAGAAACTTTGTCTTCCCAACAAGCTAGGTGAAGTACGGCATTCACACACACTTATCTCTCAGAACTGAGCATGTGGAGAGACGTTCGTTCATCTAGCACCAAGGGAACGGGTTGCAGGAGACACTTTTTCTCTGCATTCTCAGACTGTTTCCTAGTGCCGTTTTGATGTTCCTTCAGTTTTCACTGTAAAGCCGAGTTGGAGCTAGTACCTCCCCATATATATGTATGGAATGGAGTTTGCAACTGAAAAGAAACTTTGTATTTCCAAAAAGCTAATTGAAGTATGGCTTTCACACACACTTATCTCTCAGAACTGAGCAAGTGGAGAGACGTTCGTTCATCTAGCACCAAGGGAACGGGTTGCAGGAGACCCTTTTTCTCTGCTTTCTCAGTGTGTTTCCTAGTGCCGGTTTGAAGTTCCTGCAGTTTTCACTGAAAAACCGAGTTGGAGCTAGTACCTCCCCATATATATGTATGGACTGGAGTTTGCAACTAAAAAGAAACTTTGTGTTCCCAACAAGCAAGGTGAATGACGGCTTTCACACACACTTATCTCTCAGAAATGAGCAAGTGGAGAGACGTTCGTTCATCTAGCACCAAGGGAACGGGTTGCAGGAGACACTATTTCTCTGCTTTCTCAGTCTGTTTCCTAGTGCCGGTTTGAAGTTCCTGCAGTTTTCACTGAAAAACCGAGTTTGAGATAGTACCTCCCCATATATATGTATGGAATGGAGTTTGCAACTGAAAAGAAACTTTTTGTTCCCAACAAGCTAATTGAAGGATGGCTTTCACACACACTTATCTCTCAGAACTGAGCAAGTGGAGAGACGTTCGTTCATCTAGCACCAAGGGAACGGGTTGCAGGAGACACTTTTTCTCTGCTTTCTCAGTCTGTTTCCTAGTGCCGGTTTGAAGTTCCTGCAGTTTTCACTGTAAAACCGAGTTGGAGCTAGTACCTCCCCATATATATGTATGGAATGGAGTTTGCAACTGAAAAGAAACTTTGTGTTCCCAACAAGCTAGTTGAATGACGGCTTTCAAACTCACATATCTCTCAGAACTGAGCAATTGGAGAGACGTTCGTTCATCTAGCCCGAAGGGAACGGGTTGCAGGAGACACTTTTTCTCTGCTTTCTCAGTCTGTTTCCTAGTGCCAGTGTGATGTTCCTGCAATTTTCACTGTAAAACCGAGTTGGAGCTTGTACCTCCCTATATATATGTATGGAATGGAGTTTGCAACTGAAAAGAAACTTTGTGTTCCCAACAAGCTAGGTGAAGGACGGCTTTCACACACACTTATCTCTCAGAACTTAGCAAGTGGAGAGACGTTCGTACATCTAGCACCAAGGGAACGGGTTGCAGGAGACACTTTTTCTATGCTTTCTCAGTCTGTTTCCTAGTGCCGGTTTGAAGTTCCTGCAGTTTTCACTGTAAAACCGAGTTGGAGCTACTACCTCCCCATATATATGTATGGAATGGAGTTTGCAACTGAAAAGAAACTTTGTGTTCCCAACAAGCTAGGTGAAGGACGGCTTTCACACACACTTATCTCTCAGAACTGAGCAAGTGGAGAGACGTTCGTTCATCTAGCACCAAGGGAACGGGTTGCAGGAGACACTTTTTCTCTGACTTCTCAGTCTGTTTCCTAGTGCCGTTTTGATGTTCCTTCAGTTTTCACTGTAAAACCGAGTTGGAGCTATTACCTCCCCATATACATGTATGGAATGGAGTTTGCAACTGAAAAGAAACTTTGTGTTCCCAACAAGCTAGGTGAAGCACGGCTTTCACACACACTTATCTCTCAGAACTGAGCAAGTGGAGAGACGTTCGTTCATCTAGCACCAAGGGAACGGGTTGCAGGAGACACTTTTTCTCTGCTTTCTCAGTCTGTTTCCTAGTGCCGGTTTGAAGTTCCTGCAGTTTTCACAGTCAAACGAGTTGGAGCTAGTACCTCCCCATATATATGTATGGAATGGAGTTTGCAACTGAAAAGAAACTTTGTGTTCCCAACAAGCTAGGTGAAGTACGGCTTTCACACAAACTTATCTCTCAGAACTGAGCAAGTGGAGAGACGTTCGTTCATCTAGCACCAAGGGAATGGGTTGCAGGGACACTTTTACTCTGCTTTCTCAGTCTGTTTCCTAGTGCCGGTTTGAAGTTCCTGCAGTTTTCACTGAAAAACCGTGTTGGAGCTAGTACCTCCCCATATATATGTATGGACTGGAGATTGCAACTGAAAAGAAACTTTGTGTTCCAATCAAGCTAGGTGAAGGACGGCTTTCACACACACTTTTCTCTCAGAACTGAGCAAGTGGAGAGACGATCGTTCATCTAGCACCAAGGGAACGGGTTGCAGGAAATACTTTTTCTCTGCTTTCTCAGTATGTTTCCTAGTGCGGGTTTGAAGATCCTGCAGTTTTCTCTGTCAAACCGAGTTGGAGCTAGTACCTCCCCATATATATGCATGGAATGGAGTTTGCAACTGAAAAGAATCTTTGTGTTCACAACAACCTAGGTGAAGGACGGCTTTCACACACACTTATCTCTCAGAACTGAGCAAGTGGAGAGACTTTCTTTCATCTAGCACCAAGGGAACCGGTTGCAGGAGACACTTTTTCTCTGATTTCTCAGTCTGTTTCCTAGTGCCGGTTTGATGTTCCTTCAGTTTTCACTGTAAAACCGAGTTGGAGCTACTACCTCCCCATATATATGTATGGAATGGAGTTTGCAACTGAAAAGAAACTTTGTGTTCCCAACAAGCTAGTTGAAGCACGGCTTTCACACACACTTATCTCTCAGAACTGAGCAAGAGGAGAGACGTTCGTTCATCTAGCACCAAGGGAACGGGTTGCAGGAGACACTTTTTCTCTGCTTTCTCAGTCTGTTTCCTAGTGCCGGTTTGAAGTTCCTGCAGTTTTCACTGTAAAACCGAGTTGGAGATAGTACCTCCCCATATATATGTATGGAATGGAGTTTGCAACTGAAAAGAAACTGTGTGTTCCCAACAAGCTAGGTGAATGACGGCTTTGAAACTCACATATCTCTCAGAACTGAGCAAGTGGAGAGACGTTCGTTCATCTAGCACCAAGGGAACGGGTTGCTATAGACACTATTTCTCTGCTTTCTCAGTCTGTTTCCTAGTGCCGGTTTGAAGTTCCTGCAGTTTTCACTGTAAAACCGTGTTGGAGCTAGTACCTCCCCATATATATGTATGGACTGGAGTTTGCAACTGAAAAGAAACTTTGTGTTCCCAACAAGCTAGGTGAAGGACGGCTTTCACACACACTTATCTCTCAGAACTGAGCAAGTGGAGAGACGTTCGTTCATCTAGCACCAAGGGAACGGGTTGCTGGAGACACTTTTTCTCTGCTTTCTCAGTCTGTTTCCTAGTGCCGGTTTGAAGTTCCTGCAGTTTTCACTGTAAAACCGAGTTGGAGATAGTACCTCCCCATATATATGTATGGAAATGGAGTTTGCAACTGAAAAGAAACTGTTTGTTCCCAAAAAGCTAGGTGAATGACGGCTTTGAAACTCACATATCTCTCAGAACTGAGCAAGTGGAGAGACGTTCGTTCATCTAGCACCAAGGGAACGGGTTGCTAGAGACACTATTTCTCTGCTTTCTCAGTCTGTTTCCTAGTGCCGGTTTGAAGTTCCTGCAGTTTCCACAGTCAAACCGAGTTGGAGCTAGTACCTCCCCATATATATGTATGGAATGGAGTTTGCAACTGAAAAGAAACTTTGTGTTCCCAACAAGCTAGGTGAAGGATGGCTTTCACACACACTTATCTCTCAGAACTGAGCAAGTGGAGAGACGTTCGTTCATCTAGCACCAAGGGAATGGGTTGCAGGAGACACTTTTTCTCTGTTTTCTCATTCTGTTTCCTAGTGCCGGTTTGATGTTCCTGCAGTTTTCACTGAAAAACCGAATTGGAGCTAGTACCTCCCCATATATATGTATGGAGTGGAGTTTGCATCTGAAAAGAAACTTTGTGTTCCCAACAAGCTAGGTGAAGGACGGCTTTCACACACACTTTTCTCTCAGAACTGAGCAAGTGGAGAGACGATCGTTCATCTAGCACCAAGGGAACGGGTTGCAGGAAATACTTTTTCTCTGCTTTCTCAGTCTGTTTCCTAGTGCCGGTTTGAAGTTCCTGCAGTTTTCACTGTCAAACCGAGTTGGAGCTAGTACCTCCCCATATATATGCATGGAATGGAGTTTGCAACTGAAAAGAAACTTTGTGTTCCCAACAAGCTAGGTGAAGGACGGCTTTCACACACACTTATCTCTCAGAACTGAGCAAGTGGAGAGACGTTCGTTCATCTAGCACCAAGGGAACGGGTTGCAAGAGACACTATTTCTCTGCTTTCCCAGTCTGTTTCCTAGTGCCGGTTTGAAGTTCCTGCAGTTTTCACTGTCAAACCGAGTTGGAGCTTGTACCTCCCCATATATATGTATGGAATGGAGTTTGCAACTGAAAAGAAACTTTGTGTTCCCAACAAGCTAGGTGAAGGACGGCTTTCACACACACTTATCTCTCAGAACTGAGCAAGTGGAGAGACGTTCTTTCATCTAGCACCAAGGGAATAGGTTGCAGGAGACACATTTTCTCTGCTTTCTCAGTCTGTTTCCTAGTTCCGGTTTGAAGTTCCTGCAGTTTTCACTGTCAAACCGAGTTGGAGCTAGTACCTCCCCATATATATGTAAGGAATGGAGTTTGCAACTGAAAAGAAACTTTGTCTTCCCAACAAGCTAGATGAAGGACGGCTTTCACACACACTTACCTCTCAGAACTGAGCAAGTGGAGAGACGTTCGTTCATCTAGCACCAAGGGAACGGGTTGCAGGAGACACTTTTTCTCTGCTTTCTCAGTCTGTTTCCTAGTGCCGGTTTGAAGTTCCTGCAGTTTTCACAGTCAAACCGAGTTGGAGCTAGTACCTCCCCATATATATGTATGGAATGGAGTTTGCAACTGAAAAGAAACTATGTGTTCCCAAAAAGCTAATTGAAGGATGGCTTTGACACACACTTTTCTCTCAGAACTGAGCAAGTGGAGAGACGTTCGTTCATCTAGCACCAAGGGAATGGGTTGCAGGAGACACTTTTTCTCTGCTATCTCAGTCTGTTTCCTAGTGCCGGCTTGAAGTTCCTGCAGTTTTCACTGAAAAACCGAGTTGGAGCTAGTACCTCCCCATATATATGTATGGACTGGAGTTTGCAACTGAAAAGAAACTTTGTGTTCCCAACAAGCTAGGTGAAGGACGGCTTTCACACACAGTTATCTCTCAGAACTGAGCATGTGGAGAGACTTTCGTTCATCTAGCACCAAGGGAACGTGTTGCAGGAGACACTTTTTCTCTGGATTCTCATTCTGTTTCCTGGTGCCGGTTTGAAGTTCCTGAAGTTTTCACTGTAAAATCGAGTTGAAGTTAGTACCTCCCCATATATATGTATGGAATGGAGTTTGCATCTGAAAAGAAACTTTGTGTTCCCAACAAGCTAGGTGAAGGACGGCTTTCACACACACTAATCTCTCAGAACTGAGCAAGTGTAGAGACGTTCGTTCATCTAGCACCAAGGGAACGGGTTGCAGGAGCCAATTTTTCTCTGCTTTCTCAGACTGTTTCCTAGTGCCGGTTTGAAGTTCCTGCAGTTTTCACTGTAAAACCGAGTTGGAACTAGTATCTCCCCATATATATGTATGGAATGGAGTTTGCAACTGAAAAGAAACTTTGTATTTCCAAAAAGCTAATTGAAGTATGGCTTTCACACACACTTATCTCTCAGAACTGAGCAAGTGGAGAGACGTTCGTTCATCTAGCACCAAGGGAACGGGTTGCAGGAGACCCTTTTTCTCTGCTTTCTCAGTGTGTTTCCTAGTGCCGGTTTGAAGTTCCTGCAGTTTTCACTGAAAAACCGAGTTGGAGCTAGTACCTCCCCATATATATGTATGGACTGGAGTTTGCAACTAAAAAGAAACTTTGTGTTCCCAACAAGCAAGGTGAATGACGGCTTTCACACACACTTATCTCTCAGAAATGAGCAAGTGGAGAGACGTTCGTTCATCTAGCACCAAGGGAACGGGTTGCAGGAGACACTATTTCTCTGCTTTCTCAGTCTGTTTCCTAGTGCCGGTTTGAAGTTCCTGCAGTTTTCACTGAAAAACCGAGTTTGAGATAGTACCTCCCCATATATATGTATGGAATGGAGTTTGCAACTGAAAAGAAACTTTTTGTTCCCAACAAGCTAATTGAAGGATGGCTTTCACACACACTTATCTCTCAGAACTGAGCAAGTGGAGAGACGTTCGTTCATCTAGCACCAAGGGAACGGGTTGCAGGAGACACTTTTTCTCTGCTTTCTCAGTCTGTTTCCTAGTGCCGGTTTGAAGTTCCTGCAGTTTTCACTGTAAAACCGAGTTGGAGCTAGTACCTCCCCATATATATGTATGGAATGGAGTTTGCAACTGAAAAGAAACTTTGTGTTCCCAACAAGCTAGTTGAATGACGGCTTTCAAACTCACATATCTCTCAGAACTGAGCAATTGGAGAGACGTTCGTTCATCTAGCCCGAAGGGAACGGGTTGCAGGAGACACTTTTTCTCTGCTTTCTCAGTCTGTTTCCTAGTGCCAGTGTGATGTTCCTGCAATTTTCACTGTAAAACCGAGTTGGAGCTTGTACCTCCCTATATATATGTATGGAATGGAGTTTGCAACTGAAAAGAAACTTTGTGTTCCCAACAAGCTAGGTGAAGGACGGCTTTCACACACACTTATCTCTCAGAACTTAGCAAGTGGAGAGACGTTCGTACATCTAGCACCAAGGGAACGGGTTGCAGGAGACACTTTTTCTATGCTTTCTCAGTCTGTTTCCTAGTGCCGGTTTGAAGTTCCTGCAGTTTTCACTGTAAAACCGAGTTGGAGCTACTACCTCCCCATATATATGTATGGAATGGAGTTTGCAACTGAAAAGAAACTTTGTGTTCCCAACAAGCTAGGTGAAGGACGGCTTTCACACACACTTATCTCTCAGAACTGAGCAAGTGGAGAGACGTTCGTTCATCTAGCACCAAGGGAACGGGTTGCAGGAGACACTTTTTCTCTGACTTCTCAGTCTGTTTCCTAGTGCCGTTTTGATGTTCCTTCAGTTTTCACTGTAAAACCGAGTTGGAGCTATTACCTCCCCATATACATGTATGGAATGGAGTTTGCAACTGAAAAGAAACTTTGTGTTCCCAACAAGCTAGGTGAAGCACGGCTTTCACACACACTTATCTCTCAGAACTGAGCAAGTGGAGAGACGTTCGTTCATCTAGCACCAAGGGAACGGGTTGCAGGAGACAATTTTTATCTGCTTTCTCAGTCTGTTTCCTAGTGCCGGTTTGAAGTTCCTGCAGTTTTCACAGTCAAACGAGTTGGAGCTAGTACCTCCCCATATATATGTATGGAATGGAGTTTGCAACTGAAAAGAAACTTTGTGTTCCCAACAAGCTAGGTGAAGTACGGCTTTCACACAAACTTATCTCTCAGAACTGAGCAAGTGGAGAGACGTTCGTTCATCTAGCACCAAGGGAATGGGTTGCAGGGACACTTTTACTCTGCTTTCTCAGTCTGTTTCCTAGTGCCGTTTTGAAGTTCCTGCAGTTTTCACTGAAAAACCGTGTTGGAGCTAGTACCTCCCCATATATATGTATGGACTGGAGATTGCAACTGAAAAGAAACTTTGTGTTCCAATCAAGCTAGGTGAAGGACGGCTTTCACACACACTTTTCTCTCAGAACTGAGCAAGTGGAGAGACGATCGTTCATCTAGCACCAAGGGAACGGGTTGCAGGAAATACTTTTTCTCTGCTTTCTCAGTATGTTTCCTAGTGCGGGTTTGAAGATCCTGCAGTTTTCTCTGTCAAACCGAGTTGGAGCTAGTACCTCCCCATATATATGCATGGAATGGAGTTTGCAACTGAAAAGAATCTTTGTGTTCACAACAACCTAGGTGAAGGACGGCTTTCACACACACTTATCTCTCAGAACTGAGCAAGTGGAGAGACTTTCTTTCATCTAGCACCAAGGGAACCGGTTGCAGGAGACACTTTTTCTCTGATTTCTCAGTCTGTTTCCTAGTGCCGGTTTGATGTTCCTTCAGTTTTCACTGTAAAACCGAGTTGGAGCTAGTACCTCCCCATATATATGTATGGAATGGAGTTTGCAACTGAAAAGAAACTTTGTGTTCCCAACAAGCTAGGTGAAGCACGGCTTTCACACACACTTATCTCTCAGAACTGAGCAAGAGGAGAGACGTTCGTTCATCTAGCACCAAGGGAACGGGTTGCAGGAGACACTTTTTCTCTGCTTTCTCAGTCTGTTTCCTAGTGCCGGTTTGAAGTTCCTGCAGTTTTCACTGTAAAACCGAGTTGGAGATAGTACCTCCCCATATATATGTATGGAATGGAGTTTGCAACTGAAAAGAAACTGTGTGTTCCCAACAAGCTAGGTGAATGACGGCTTTGAAACTCACATATCTCTCAGAACTGAGCAAGTGGAGAGACGTTCGTTCATCTAGCACCAAGGGAACGGGTTGCTATAGACACTATTTCTCTGCTTTCTCAGTCTGTTTCCTAGTGCCGGTTTGAAGTTCCTGCAGTTTTCACTGTAAAACCGTGTTGGAGCTAGTACCTCCCCATATATATGTATGGACTGGAGTTTGCAACTGAAAAGAAACTTTGTGTTCCCAACAAGCTAGGTGAAGGACGGCTTTCACACACACTTATCTCTCAGAACTGAGCAAGTGGAGAGACGTTCGTTCATCTAGCACCAAGGGAACGGGTTGCTGGAGACACTTTTTCTCTGCTTTCTCAGTCTGTTTCCTAGTGCCGGTTTGAAGTTCCTGCAGTTTTCACTGTAAAACCGAGTTGGAGATAGTACCTCCCCATATATATGTATGGAAATGGAGTTTGCAACTGAAAAGAAACTGTTTGTTCCCAAAAAGCTAGGTGAATGACGGCTTTGAAACTCACATATCTCTCAGAACTGAGCAAGTGGAGAGACGTTCGTTCATCTAGCACCAAGGGAACGGGTTGCTAGAGACACTATTTCTCTGCTTTCTCAGTCTGTTTCCTAGTGCCGGTTTGAAGTTCCTGCAGTTTCCACAGTCAAACCGAGTTGGAGCTAGTACCTCCCCATATATATGTATGGAATGGAGTTTGCAACTGAAAAGAAACTTTGTGTTCCCAACAAGCTAGGTGAAGGATGGCTTTCACACACACTTATCTCTCAGAACTGAGCAAGTGGAGAGACGTTCGTTCATCTAGCACCAAGGGAATGGGTTGCAGGAGACACTTTTTCTCTGTTTTCTCATTCTGTTTCCTAGTGCCGGTTTGATGTTCCTGCAGTTTTCACTGAAAAACCGAGTTGGAGCTAGTACCTCCCCATATATATGTATGGAGTGGAGTTTGCATCTGAAAAGAAACTTTGTGTTCCCAACAAGCTAGGTGAAGGACGGCTTTCACACACACTTTTCTCTCAGAACTGAGCAAGTGGAGAGACGATCGTTCATCTAGCACCAAGGGAACGGGTTGCAGGAAATACTTTTTCTCTGCTTTCTCAGTCTGTTTCCTAGTGCCGGTTTGAAGTTCCTGCAGTTTTCACTGTCAAACCGAGTTGGAGCTAGTACCTCCCCATATATATGCATGGAATGGAGTTTGCAACTGAAAAGAAACTTTGTGTTCCCAACAAGCTAGGTGAAGGACGGCTTTCACACACACTTATCTCTCAGAACTGAGCAAGTGGAGAGACGTTCGTTCATCTAGCACCAAGGGAACGGGTTGCAAGAGACACTATTTCTCTGCTTTCCCAGTCTGTTTCCTAGTGCCGGTTTGAAGTTCCTGCAGTTTTCACTGTCAAACCGAGTTGGAGCTTGTACCTCCCCATATATATGTATGGAATGGAGTTTGCAACTGAAAAGAAACTTTGTGTTCCCAACAAGCTAGGTGAAGGACGGCTTTCACACACACTTATCTCTCAGAACTGAGCAAGTGGAGAGACGTTCTTTCATCTAGCACCAAGGGAATAGGTTGCAGGAGACACATTTTCTCTGCTTTCTCAGTCTGTTTCCTAGTTCCGGTTTGAAGTTCCTGCAGTTTTCACTGTCAAACCGAGTTGGAGCTAGTACCTCCCCATATATATGTAAGGAATGGAGTTTGCAACTGAAAAGAAACTTTGTCTTCCCAACAAGCTAGATGAAGGACGGCTTTCACACACACTTACCTCTCAGAACTGAGCAAGTGGAGAGACGTTCGTTCATCTAGCACCAAGGGAACGGGTTGCAGGAGACACTTTTTCTCTGCTTTCTCAGTCTGTTTCCTAGTGCCGGTTTGAAGTTCCTGCAGTTTTCACAGTCAAACCGAGTTGGAGCTAGTACCTCCCCATATATATGTATGGAATGGAGTTTGCAACTGAAAAGAAACTATGTGTTCCCAAAAAGCTAATTGAAGGATGGCTTTGACACACACTTTTCTCTCAGAACTGAGCAAGTGGAGAGACGTTCGTTCATCTAGCACCAAGGGAATGGGTTGCAGGAGACACTTTTTCTCTGCTATCTCAGTCTGTTTCCTAGTGCCGGCTTGAAGTTCCTGCAGTTTTCACTGAAAAACCGAGTTGGAGCTAGTACCTCCCCATATATATGTATGGACTGGAGTTTGCAACTGAAAAGAAACTTTGTGTTCCCAACAAGCTAGGTGAAGGACGGCTTTCACACACAGTTATCTCTCAGAACTGAGCATGTGGAGAGACTTTCGTTCATCTAGCACCAAGGGAACGTGTTGCAGGAGACACTTTTTCTCTGGATTCTCATTCTGTTTCCTGGTGCCGGTTTGAAGTTCCTGAAGTTTTCACTGTAAAATCGAGTTGAAGTTAGTACCTCCCCATATATATGTATGGAATGGAGTTTGCATCTGAAAAGAAACTTTGTGTTCCCAACAAGCTAGGTGAAGGACGGCTTTCACACACACTAATCTCTCAGAACTGAGCAAGTGTAGAGACGTTCGTTCATCTAGCACCAAGGGAACGGGTTGCAGGAGCCAATTTTTCTCTGCTTTCTCAGACTGTTTCCTAGTGCCGGTTTGAAGTTCCTGCAGTTTTCACTGTAAAACCGAGTTGGAACTAGTATCTCCCCATATATATGCATGGAATGGAGTTTGCAACTGAATAGAAACTTTGTTTTCACAACAATCTAGTTGAAGGACGGCTTTCACACACACTTATCTCTCAGAACTGAGCAAGTGGAGAGACGTTCGTTCATCTAGCACCAAGGGAAGGGGTTGCAGGAGACACTTTTTCTCTGATTTCTCAGTCTGTTTCCTAGTGCCGGTTTGATGTTCCTTCAGTTTTCACTGTAAAACCGAGTTGGAGCTAGTACCTCCCCATATACATGTATGGAATGGAGTTTGCAACTGAAAAGAAACTTTGTGTTCCCAACAAGCTAGGTGAAGCACGGCTTTCACACACACTTATCTCTCAGAACTGAGCAAGTGGAGAGACGTTCGTTCATCTAGCACCAAGGGAACGGGTTGCAGGAGACACTTTTTCTCTGCTTTCTCAGTCTGTTTCCTAGTGCCGGTTTGAAGTTCCTGCAGTTTTCACAGTCAAAAGAGTTGGAGCTAGTACCTCCCCATATATATGTATGGACTGGAGTTTGCAACTGAAAAGAAACTTTGTGTTCCCAACAAGCTAGGTGAAGTACGGCTTTCACACAAACTTATCTCTCAGAACTGAGCAAGTGGAGAGACGTTCGTTCATCTAGCACCAAGGGAATGGGTTGCAGGGACACTTTTTCTCTGCTTTCTCAGTCTGTTTCCTAGTGCCGGTTTGAAGTTCCTGCAGTTTTCACTGAAAAACCGAGTTGGAGCTAGTACCTCCCCATATATATGTATGGACTGGAGATTGCAACTGAAAAGAATCTTTGTGTTCCAATCAAGCTAGGTGAAGGACGGCTTTCACACACACTTTTCTCTCAGAACTGAGCAAGTGGAGAGACGATCGTTCATCTAGCACCAAGGGAACGGGTTGCAGGAAATACTTTTTCTCTGCTTTCTCAGTATGTTTCCTAGTGCGGGTTTGAAGTTCCTGCAGTTTTCACTGTCAAACCGAGTTGGAGCTAGTACCTCCCCATATATATGCATGGAATGGAGTTTGCAACTGAAAAGAATCTTTGTGTTCACAACAAGCTAGGTGAAGGACGGCTTTCACACACACTTATCTCTCAGAACTGAGCAAGTGGAGAGACTTTCTTTCATCTAGCACCAAGGGAACAGGTTGCAGGAGACACTTTTTCTCTGATTTCTCAGTCTGTTTCCTAGTGCCGGTTTGATGTTCCTTCAGTTCTCACTGTAAAACCGAGTTGGAGCTAGTACCTCCCCATATATATGTATGGAATGGAGTTTGCAACTGAAAAGAAACTTTGTGTTCCCAACAAGCTAGGTGAAGCACGGCTTTCACACACACTTATCTCTCAGAACTGAGCAAGTGGAGAGACGTTCGTTCATCTAGCACCAAGGGAACGGGTTGCAGGAGACCCTTTTTCTCTGCTTTCTCAGTCTGTTTCCTAGTGCCGGTTTGAAGTTCCTGCAGTTTTCACTGTAAAACCGAGTTGGAGATAGTACCTCCCCATATATATGTATGGAATGGAGTTTGCAACTGAAAAGAAACTGTGTGTTCCCAACAAGCTAGGTGAATGACGGCTTTGAAACTCACATATCTCTCAGAACTGAGCAATTGGAGAGACGTTCGTTCATCTAGCACCAAGGGAACGGGTTGCTAGAGACACTATTTCTCTGCTTTCTCAGTCTGTTTCCTAGTGCCGGTTTGAAGTTCCTGCAGTTTTCACTGTAAAACCGAGTTGGAGCTAGTACCTCCCCATATATATGTATGGAATGGAATTTGCAACTGAAAAGAAACTTTGTGTTCCCAACAAGCTAGGTGAAGGACGGCTTTCACACACACTTATCTCTCAGAACTGAGCAAGTGGAGAGACGTTCGTTCATCTAGCACCAAGGGAACGGTTTGCAGGAGACACTTTTTCTCTGCTTTCTCAGTCTGTTTCCTAGTGCCGGTTTGAAGTTCCTGCAGTTTTCACTGTAAAACCGAGTTGGAGATAGTACCTCCCCATATATATGTATGGAATGGAGTTTGCAACTGAAAAGAAACTGTGTGTTCCCAACAAGCTAGGTGAATGACGGCTTTGAAACTCACATATCTCTCAGAACTGAGCAAGTGGAGAGACGTTCGTTCATCTAGCACCAAGGGAAAGGGTTGCTAGAGACACTATTTCTCTGCTTTCTCAGTCTGTTTCCTAGTGCCGTTTTGAAGTTCCTGCAGTTTTCACAGTCAAACCGAGTTGGAGCTAGTACCTCCCCATATATATGTATGGAATGGAGTTTGCAACTGAAAAGAAACTTTGTGTTCCCAACAAGCTAGGTGAAGGACGGCTTTCACACACACTTATCTCTCAGAACTGAGCAAGTGGAGAGACGTTCGTTCATCTAGCACCAAGGGAATGGGTTGCAGGAGACACTTTTTCTCTGTTTTCTCAGTCTGTTTCCTAGTGCCGGTTTGAAGTTCCTGCAGTTTTCACTGAAAAACCGAGTTGGAGCTAGTACCTCCCCATATATATGTATGGACTGGAGTTTGCAACTGAAAAGAAACTTTGTGTTCCCAACAAGCTAGGTGAAGGACGGCTTTCACACACACTTTTCTCTCAGAACTGAGCAAGTGGAGAGACGATCGTTCATCTAGCACCAAGGGAACGGGTTGCAGGAAATACTTTTTCTGTGCTTTCTCAGTCTGTTTCCTAGTGCCGGTTTGAAGTTCCTGCAGTTTTCACTGTCAAACCGAGTTGGAGCTAGTACCTCCCCATATATATGCATGGAATGGAGTTTGCAACTGAAAAGAAACTTTGTGTTCCCAACAAGCTAGGTGAAGGACGGCTTTCACACACACTTATCTCTCAGAACTGAGCAAGTGGAGATACGTTCGTTCATCTAGCACCAAGGGAACGGGTTGCAAGAGACACTATTTCTCTGCTTTCTCAGTCTGTTTCCTAGTGCCGGTTTGAAGTTCCTGCAGTTTTCACTGTCAAACCGAGTTGGAGCTAGTACCTCCCCATATATATGTATGGAATGGAGTTTGCAACTGAAAAGAAACTTTGTGTTCCCAACAAGCTAGGTGAAGGACGGCTTTCACACACACTTATCTCTCAGAACTAAGCAAGTGGAGAGACGTTCTTTCATCTAGCACCAAGGGAACAGGTTGCAGGAGACACTTTTTCTCTGCTTTCTCAGTCTGTTTCCTAGTTCCGGTTTGAAGTTCCTGCAGTTTTCACTGTCAAACCGAGTTGGAGCTACTACCTCCCCATATATATGTAAGGAATGGAGTTTGCAACTGAAAAGAAACTTTGTCTTCCCAACAAGCTAGATGAAGGACGGCTTTCACACACACTTATCTCTCAGAACTGAGCAAGTGGAGAGACGTTCGTTCATCTAGCACCAAGGGAACGGGTTGCAGGAGACACTTTTTCTCTGCTTTCTCAGTCTGTTTCCTAGTGCCGGTTTGAAGTTCCTGCAGTTTTCACAGTCAAACCGAGTTGGAGCTAGTACCTCCCCATATATATGTATGGAATGGAGTTTGCAACTGAAAAGAAACTTTGTGTTCCCAACAAGCTAATTGAAGGATGGCTTTGACACACACTTATCTCTCAGAACTGAGCAAGTGGAGAGACGTTCGTTCATCTAGCACCAAGGGAATGGGTTGCAGGAGACACTTTTTCTCTGCTATCTCAGTCTGTTTCCTAGTGCCGGCTTGAAGTTCCTGCAGTTTTCACTGAAAAACCGAGTTGGAGCTAGTACCTCCCCATATATATGTATGGACTGGAGTTTGCAACTGAAAAGAAACTTTGTGTTCCCAACAAGCTAGGTGAAGGACGGCTTTCACACACAGTTATCTCTCAGAACTGAGCATGTGGAGAGACGTTCGTTCATCTAGCACCAAGGGAACGTGTTGCAGGAGACACTTTTTCTCTGGATTCTCATTCTGTTTCCTAGTGCCGGTTTGAAGTTCCTGAAGTTTTCACTGTAAAATCGAGTTGAAGTTAGTACCTCCCCATATATATGTATGGAATGGAGTTTGCAACTGAAAAGAAACTTTGTGTTCCCAACAAGCTAGGTGAAGGACGGCTTTCACACACACTAATCTCTCAGAACTGAGCAAGTGTAGAGACGTTCGTTCATCTAGCACCAAGGGAACGGGTTGCAGGAGCCAATTTTTCTCTGCTTTCTCAGACTGTTTCCTAGTGCCGGTTTGAAGTTCCTGCAGTTTTCACTGTAAAACCGAGTTGGAACTAGTATCTACCCATATATATGCATGGAATGGAGTTTGCAACTGAATAGAAACTTTGTTTTCACAACAATCTAAGTGAAGTACGGCTTTCACACACACTTATCTCTCAGAACTGAGCAAGTGGAGAGACGTTCGTTCATCTAGCACCAAGGGAACGGGTTGCAGGAGACACTTTTTCTCTGCTTTCTCAGTCTGTTTCCTAGTGCCGGTTTGATGTTCCTTCAGTTTTCACTGTAAAACCGAGTTGGAGCTAGTACCTCCCCATATATATGTATGGAATGGAGTTTGCAACTGAAAAGAAACTTTGTGTTCCCAACAAGCTAGGTGAAGGACGGCTTTCACACACATTTATCTCTCAGAACTGAGCAAGTGTAGAGACGTTCGTTCATCTAGCACCAAGGGAACGGGTTGCAGGAGACACTTTTTCTCTGCTTTCTCAGTCTGTTTCCTAGTGCCGGTTTGAAGTTCCTGCAGTTTTCACTGTCAAACCTAGTTGGAGATAGTACCTCCCCATATATATGTATGGACTGGAGTTTGCAACTGAAAAGAAACTTTGTGTTCCCAACAAGCTAGGTGAATGACGGCTTTCAAACTCACATATCTCTCAGAACTGAGCAATTGGAGAGGCGTTCGTTCATCTAGCACCAAGGGAACGGGTTGCAGGAGACACTTTTTCTCTGCTTTCTCAGTCTGTTTCCTAGCGCCGGTTTGATGTTCCTTCAGTTTTCACTGTAAAACCGAGTTGGAGCTAGTACCTCCCCATATATATGTATGGAATGGAGTTTGCAACTGAAAAGAAACTTTGTGTTCCCAACAAGCTAATTGAAGTATGGCTTTCACACACACTTTTCTCTCAGAACTGAGCAAGTGGAGAGACGTTCGTTCATCTAGCACCAAGGGAACGGGTTGCAGGAGACACTTTTTCTCTGCTTTCTCAGTCTGTTTCCTAGTGCCGGTTTGAAGTTCCTGCAGTTTTCACTGTGAAACCGAGTTGGAGATAGTACCTCCCCATATATATGTATGGACTGGAGTTTGCAACTGAAAAGAAACTTTGTGTTCCCAACAAGCTAGGTGAATGACGGCTTTCGAACTCACATATCTCACAGAACTCAGCAATTGGAGAGGCGTTCGTTCATCTAGCACCAAGGGAACGGGTTGCAGGATACACTTTTTCTCTGGATTCTCAGTCTGTTTCCTAGTGCCGCTTTGAAGTTCCTGCAGTTTTCACTTTAAAATCGAGTTGGAGCTTGTACCTCCCCATATATATGTATGGAATGGAGTTTGCAGCTGAAAAGAAACTTTGTGTTCCCAACAATCTAGGTGAAGGACGGCTTTCACACACACTTATCTCTCAGAACTGAGCAAGTGGAGAGACGTTCGTTCATCTAGCACCAAGGGAACGGGTTGCAGGAGACACTTTTTCTCTGCTTTCTCAGTCTGTTTCCTAGTGCCGGTTTGATGTTCCTTCAGTTTTCACTGTAAAACCGAGTTGGAGCTAGTACCTCCCCATATATATGTATGGAATGGAGTTTGCAACTGAAAAGAAACTTTGTGTTCCCAACAAGCTAGGTGAAGGACGGCTTTCACACACACTTATCTCTCAGAACTGAGCAAGTGCAGAGACGTTCGTTCATCTAGCACCAAGGGAACGGGTTGCAGGAGACACTTTTTCTCTGCTTTCTCAGTTTGTTTCCTAGTGCCGGTTTGAAGTTCCTGCAGTTTTCACTGTAAAACCGAGTTGGAGCTAGTACCTCCCCATATATATGTATTGAATGGAGTTTGCAACTGAAAAGAAACTTTGTGTTCCCAACAAGCTAGGTGAATGACGGCTTTCAAACTCACATATCTCTCAGAACTGAGCAATTGGAGAGACGTTCGTTCATCTAGCACCAAGGGAACGGGTTGCAGGAGACACTTTTTCTCTGCTTTCTCAGTCTGTTTACTAGTGCCAGTTTGATGTTCCAGCAATTTTCACTGTAAAACCGATTTGGAGCTTGTACCACCCTATATATATGTATGGAATGGAGTTTGCAACTGAATAGAAACTTTGTGTTCCCAACAAGCTAGGTGAAGGACGGCTTTCACACACACTTATCTCTCAGAACTGAGCAAGTGGAGAGACGTTCGTTCATCTAGCACCAAGGGAACAGGTTGCAAGAGACACTTTTTCTCTGCTTTCTCAGTCTGTTTCCTAGTGCTGGTTTGAAGTTCCTGCAGTTTTCACTGTAAAACCGAGTTGGAGCTAGTACCTCCCCATATATATGTATGGAATGGAGTTTGCTACTGAAAAGAAACTTTGTCTTCCCAACAAGCTAGGTGAAGGACGGCTTTCACACACACTTATCTCTCAGAACTGAGCAAGTGGAGAGACGTTCGTTCATCTAGCACCAAGGGAACAGGTTGCAGGAGACACTTTTTCTCTGCTTTCTCATTCTGTTTCTTAGTGCCGGTTTGAAGTTCCTGCAGTTTTCACTGTCAAACCGAGTTGGAGCTAGTACCTCCCCATATATATGCATGGAATGGAGTTTGCAACTGAAAAGAAACTTTGTGTTCCCAACAAGCTAGGTGAAGGACGGCTTTCACACACACTTATCTCTCAGAACTGAGCAAGTGGAGAGACGTTCGTTCATCTAGCACCAAGGGAACGGGTTGCAAGAGACACTATTTCTCTGCTTTCTCAGTCTGTTTCCTAGTGCCGGTTTGAAGTTCCTGCAGTTTTCACTGTCAAACCGATTTGGAGCTAGTACCTCCCCATATATATGTATGGAATGGAGTTTGCAACTGAAAAGAAACTTTGTGTTCCCAACAAGCTAGGTGAAGGACGGCTTTCACACACACTTATCTCTCAGAACTGAGCAAGTGGAGAGACGTTCGTTCATCTAGCACCAAGGAAACAGGTTGCAGGAGACACTTTTTCTCTGCTTTCTCAGTCTGTTTCCTAGTTCCGGTTTGAAGTTCCTGCAGTTTTCACTGTCAAACCGAGTTGGAGCTAGTACCTCCCCGTATATATGTAAGGAATGGAGTTTGCAACTGAAAAGAAACTTTGTCTTCCCAACAAGCTAGATGAAGGACGGCTTTCACACACACTTACCTCTCAGAACTGAGCAAGTGGAGAGACGTTCGTTCATCTAGCACCAAGGGAACGGGTTGCAGGAGACACTTTTTCTCTGCTTTCTCAGTCTGTTTCCTAGTGCCGGTTTGAAGTTCCTGCAGTTTTCACAGTCAAACCGAGTTGGAGCTAGTACCTCCCCATATATATGTATGGAATGGAGTTTGCAACTGAAAAGAAACTTTGTGTTCCCAACAAGCTAATTGAAGGATGGCTTTGACACACACTTATCTCTCAGAACTGAGCAAGTGGAGAGACGTTCGTTCATCTAGCACCAAGGGAATGGGTTGCAGGAGACACTTTTTCTCTGCTATCTCAGTCTGTTTCCTAGTGCCGGCTTGAAGTTCCTGCAGTTTTCACTGAAAAACCGAGTTGGAGCTAGTACCTCCCCATATATATGTATGGACTGGAGTTTGCAACTGAAAAGAAACTTTGTGTTCCCAACAAGCTAGGTGAAGGACGGCTTTCACACACAGTTATCTCTCAGAACTGAGCATGTGGAGAGACGTTCGTTCATCTAGCACCAAGGGAACGTGTTGCAGGAGACACTTTTTCTCTGGATTCTCATTCTGTTTCCTAGTGCCGGTTTGAAGTTCCTGAAGTTTTCACTGTAAAATCGAGTTGAAGTTAGTACCTCCCCATATATATGTATGGAATGGAGTTTGCAACTGAAAAGAAACTTTGTGTTCCCAACAATCTAGGTGAAGGACGGCTTTCACACACACTAATCTCTCAGAACTGAGCAAGTGTAGAGACGTTCGTTCATCTAGCACCAAGGGAACGGGTTGCAGGAGCCAATTTTTCTCTGCTTTCTCAGACTGTTTCCTAGTGCCGGTTTGAAGTTCCTGCAGTTTTCACTGTAAAACCGAGTTGGAACTAGTATCTCCCCATATATATGCATGGAATGGAGTTTGCAACTGAATAGAAACTTTGTTTTCACAACAATCTAGGTGAAGGACGGCTTTGACACACACTTATCTCTCAGAACTGAGCAAGTAGAGAGACGTTCGTTCATCTAGCACCAAGGGAACGGGTTGCAGGAGACACTTTTTCTCTGCTTTCTCAGTCTGTTTCCTAGTGCCAGTTTGATGTTCCTTCAGTTTTCACTGTAAAACCGAGTTGGAGCTAGTACCTCCCCATATATATGTATGGAATGGAGTTTGCAACTGAAAAGAAACTTTGTGTTCCCAACAAGCTAGGTGAAGGACGGCTTTCACACACACTTATCTCTCAGAACTGAGCAAGTGTAGAGACGTTCGTTCATCTAGCACCAAGGGAACGGGTTGCAGGAGACACTTTTTCTCTGCTTTCTCAGTCTGTTTCCTAGTGCCGGTTTGAAGTTCCTGCAGTTTTCACTGTCAAACCGAGTTGGAGATAGTACCTCCCCATATATATGTATGGATTGGAGTTTGCAACTGAAAAGAAACTTTGTGTTCCCAACAAGCTAGGTGAATGACGGCTTTCAAACTCACATATCTCTCAGAACTGAGCAATTGGAGAGGCGTTCGTTCATCTAGCACCAAGGGAACGGTTTGCAGGAGACACTTTTTCTCTGCTTTCTCAGTCTGTTTCCTAGTGCCGGTTTGAAGTTCCTGAAGTTTTCACTGTAAAATCGAGTTGAAGTTAGTACCTCCCCATATATATGTATGGAATGGAGTTTGCAACTGGAAAGAAACTTTGTGTTCCCAACAAGCTAGGTGAAGGACGGCTTTCACACACACTAATCTCTCAGAACTGAGCAAGTGTAGAGACGTTCGTTCATCTAGCACCAAGGGAACGGGTTGCAGGAGCCAATTTTTCTCTGCTTTCTCAGACTGTTTCCTAGTACCGGTTTGAAGTTCCTGCAGTTTTCACTGTAAAACCGAGTTGGAACTAGTATCTCCCCATATATATGCATGGAATGGAGTTTGCAACTGAATAGAAACTTTGTTTTCACAACAATCTAGGTGAAGGACGGCTTTCACACACACTTATCTCTCAGAACTGAGCAAGTGGAGAGACGTTCGTTCATCTAGCACCAAGGGAACGGGTTGCTGGAGACACTTTTTCTCTGCTTTCTCAGTCTGTTTCCTAGTGCCGGTTTGATGTTCCTTCAGTTTTCACTGTAAAACTGAGTTGGAGCTAGTACCTCCCCATATATATGTATGGAATGGAGTTTGCAACTGAAAAGAAACTTTGTGTTCCCAACAAGCTAATTGAAGTATGGCTTTCACACACACTTATCTCTCAGAACTGAGCAAGTGGAGAGACGTTCGTTCATCTAGCACCAAGGGAACGGGTTGCAGGAGACACTTTTTCTCTGCTTTCTCAGTCTGTTTCCTAGTGCCGGTTTGAAGTTCCTGCAGTTTTCACTGTCAAACCGAGTTGGAGATAGTACCTCCCCATATATATGTATGGACTGGAGTTTGCAACTGAAAAGAAACTTTGTGTTCCCAACAATCTAGGTGAATGACGGCTTTCAAACTCACATATCTCACAGAACTGAGCAATTGGAGAGGCGTTCGTTCATCTAGCACCAAGGGAACGGGTTGCAGGAGACACTTTTTCTCTGCTTTCTCATTCTGTTTCCTAGTGCCGCTTTGAAGTTCCTGCAGTTTTCACTGTAAAACAGAGTTGGAGCTTGTACCTCCCCATATATATGTATGGAATGGAGTTTGCAGCTGAAAAGAAACTTTGTGTTCCCAACAAGCTAGGTGAAGTATGGCTTTCACACACACTTATCTCTCAGAACTGAGCAAGTGGAGAGACGTTCGTTCATCTAGCACCAAGGGAACGGGTTGCAGGAGACACTTTTTCTCTGCTTTCTCAGTCTGTTTCCTAGTGCCGGTTTGATGTTCCTTCAGTTTTCACTGTAAAACCGAGTTGGAGCTAGTACCTCCCCATATATATGTATGGAATGGAGTTTGCAACTGAAAAGAAACTTTGTGTTCCCAACAAGCTAGGTGAAGGACGGCTTTCACACACACTTATCTCTCAGAACTGAGCAAGTGGAGAGACGTTCGTTCATCTAGCACCAAGGGAACGGGTTGCAGGAGACACTTTTTCTCTGCTTTCTCAGTTTGTTACCTAGTGCCGGTTTGAAGTTCCTGCAGTTTTCACTGTAAAACCGAGTTGGAGCTAGTACCTCCCCATATATATGTATGGAATGGAGTTTGCAACTGAAAAGAAACTTTGTGTTCACAACAAGCTAGGTGAATGACGGCTTTCAAACTCACATATCTCTCAGAACTGAGCAATTGGAGAGACGTTCGTTCATCTAGCACCAAGGGAACGGGTTGCAGGAGACACTTTTTCTCTGCTTTCTCAGTCTGTTTACTAGTGCCAGTTTGATGTTCCAGCAATTTTCACTGTAAAACCGATTTGGAGCTTGTACCTCCCTATATATATGTATGGAATGGAGTTTGCAACTGAATAGAAACTTTGTGTTCCCAACAAGCTAGGTGAAGGACGGCTTTCACACACACTTATCTCTCAGAACTGAGCAAGTGGAGAGACGTTCGTTCATCTAGCACCAAGGGAACGGGTTGCAGGAGACACTTTTTCTCTGCTTTCTCAGTCTGTTTCCTAGTGCCGGTTTGAAGTTCCTGCAGTTTTCACTGTAAAACCGAGTTGGAGCTAGTACCTCCCCATATATATGTATGGAATGGAATTTGCAGCTGAAAAGAAACTTTGTGTTCCCAACAAGCTAGGTGAAGTATGGCTTTCACACACACTTATCTCTCAGAACTGAGCAAGTGGAGAGACGTTCGTTCATCTAGCACCAAGGGAACGGGTTGCAGGAGACACTTTTTCTCTGCTTTCTCAGTCTGTTTCCTAGTGCCGGTTTGAAGTTCCTGCAGTTTTCACTGTAAAACCGAGTTGGAGCTTGTACCTCCCCATATATATGTATGGAATGGAGTTTGCTACTGAAAAGAAACTTTGTGTTCCCAACAAGCTAGGTGAAGGACGGCTTTCACACACACTTATCTCTCAGAACTGAGCAAGTGGAGAGACGTTCGTTCATCTAGCACCAAGGGAACAGGTTGCAGGGGACACTTTTTCTCTGCTTTCTCATTCTGTTTCTTAGTGCCGGTTTGAAGTTCCTGCAGTTTTCACTGTAAAACCGAGTTGGAGCTAGTACCTCCCCATATATATGTATGGAATGGAGTTTGCAACTGAAAAGAAACTTTGTGTTCCCAACAAGCTAGGTGAAGTACGGCTTTCACACACACTTATCTCTCAGAACTGAGCAAGTGGAGAGACGTTCGTTCATCTAGCACCAAGGGAACGGGTTGCATGAGACACTTTTTCTCTGCTTTCTCAGTCTGTTTCCTACTGCCGTTTTGATGTTCCTTCAGTTTTCACTGTAAACCGAGTTGGAGCTAGTACCTCCCCATATATATGAATGGAATGGAGTTTACAACTGAAAAGAAACTTTGTGTTCCCAACAAGCGAGGTGAATGACGGCTTTCAAACTCACATATATCTCAGAACTGAGCAATTGGAGAGACGTTCGTTCATCTAGCACCAAGGGAACGGGTTGCAGGAGACACTTTTTCTCTGCTTTCTCAGTCTGTTTCCTAGTGCCGGTTTGAATTTCCTGCAGTTTTCACTGTAAAACCGAGTTGTAGCTAGTACCTCCCCATATATATGTATGGACTGGAGTTTGCAACTGAAAAGAAACTTTGTGTTCCCAACAAGCTAGGTGAAGGACGGCTTTCACACACACATATCTCTCAGAACTGAGCAAGTGGAGAGACGATCGTTCATCTAGCACCAAGGGAACGGGTTGCAGGAGACACTTTTTCTCTGCTTTCTCAGTCTGTTTCCTAGTGCCGGTTTGAAGTTCCTGCAGTTTTCACAATCAAACCGAGTTGGAGCTAGTACCTCCCCATATATACGTATGGAATGGAGTTTGCAACTTAAAAGAAACTTTGTGTTCCCAACAAGCTAGTTGAAGGACGGCTTTCACACACACTTATCTCTCAGAACTGAGCATGTGGAGAGACGTTCGTTCATCTAGCACCAAGGGAACGGGTTGCAGGGGACACTTTTTCTCTGCTTTCTCAGTCTGTTTCCTAGTGCCGGTTTGAAGTTCCTGCAGTTTTCACTGTAAAACCGAGTTGGAGCTAGTACCTCCCCATATATATGCATGGAATGGAGTTTGCAACTTAAAAGAAACTTTGTGTTCCCAACAAGCTAGGTGAAGGACGGCTTTCACACACACTAATCTCTCAGAACTGAGCAAGTGTAGAGACGTTCGTTCATCTAGCACCAAGGGAACGGGTTGCAGGAGACAATTTTTCTTTGCTTTCTCAGTCTGTTTCCTAGTGCCGGTTTGAAGTTCCTGCAGTTTTCACTGTAAAACCGAGTTGGAACTAGTACCTCCCCATATATATGCATGGAATTGATTTTGCAACTGAAAAGAAACTTTGTGTTCCCAACAAGCTAGGTGAAGGACGGCTTTCACACACACTTATCTCTCAGAAATTAGCAATTGGAGAGACGTTCGTTCATCTAGCACCAAGGGAACGGGTTGCAGGAGACACTTTTTCTCTGCTTTCTCAGTCTGTTTCCTAGTGCCGGTTTGAAGTTCCTGCAGTTTTCACTGTAAAACCGAGTTGGAGCTAGTACCTCCCCATATATATGTATGGAATGGAATTTGCAGCTGAAAAGAAACTTTGTGTTCCCAACAAGCTAGGTGAAGTATGGCTTTCACACACACTTATCTCTCAGAACTGAGCAAGTGGAGAGACGTTCGTTCATCTAGCACCAAGGGAACGGGTTGCAGGAGACACTTTTTCTCTGCTTTCTCAGTCTGTTTCCTAGTGCCGGTTTGATGTTCCTTCAGTTTTCACTGTAAAAACGAGTTGGAGCTAGTACCTCCCCATATATATGTATGGAATGGAGTTTGCAACTAAAAAGAAACTTTGTGTTCCCAACAAGCTAGGTGAAGGACGGCTTTCACACACATTTATCTCTCAGAACTGAGCAAGTGGAGAGACGTTCGTTCATCTAGCACCAAGGGAACGGGTTGCAGGAGACACTTTTTCTCAGCTTTCTGAGTTTGTTTCCTAGTGCCGCTTTGAAGTTCCTGCAGTTTTCACTGTAAAACCGAGTTGGAGCTAGTACCTCCCCATATATATGTATGGAATGGAGTTTGCAACTGAAAAGAAACTTTGTGTTCCCAACAAGCTAGGTGAATGACGGCTTTCAAACTCACATATCTCTCAGAACTGAGCAATTGGAGAGACGTTCGTTCATCTAGCACCAAGGGAACGGTTTGCAGGAGACACTTTTTCTCTGCTTTCTCAGTCTGTTTCCTAGTGCCAGTTTGATGTTCCAGCAATTTTCACTGTAAAACCGATTTGGAGCTTGTACCTCCCTATATATATGTATGGAATGGAGTTTGCAACTGAATAGAAACTTTGTGTTCCCAACAAGCTAGGTGAAGGATGGCTTTCACACACACTTATCTCTCAGAACTGAGCAAGTGGAGAGACGTTCGTTCATCTAGCACCAAGGGAACGGGTTGCAGGAGACACTTTTTCTCTGCTTTCTCAGTCTGTTTCCTAGTGCCGGTTTGAAGTTCCTGCAGTTTTCACTGTAAAACCGAGTTGGAGCTTGTACCTCCCCATATATATGTATGGAATGGAGTTTGCTACTGAAAAGAAACTTTGTGTTCCCAACAAGCTAGGTGAATGACGGCTTTCAAACTCACATATCCCTCAGAACTGAGCAATTGGAGAGACGTTCGTTCATCTAGCACCAAGGGAACGGGTTGCAGGAGACACTTTTTCTCTGCTTTCTCAGTCTGTTTCCTAGTGCCGGTTTGAAGTTCCTGCAGTTTTCACTGTAAAACCGAGTTGGAGCTTGTACCTCCCCATATATATGTATGGAATGGAGTTTGCTACTGAAAAGAAACTTTGTGTTCCCAACAAGCTAGGTGAAGGACGGCTTTCACACACACTTATCTCTCAGAACTGAGCAAGTGGAGAGACGTTCGTTCATCTAGCACCAAGGGAACAGGTTGCAGGGGACACTTTTTCTCTGCTTTCTCATTCTGTTTCTTAGTGCCGGTTTGAAGTTCCTGCAGTTTTCACTGTAAAACCGAGTTGGAGCTAGTACCTCCCCATATATATGTATGGAATGGAGTTTGCAACTGAAAAGAAACTTTGTGTTCCCAACAAGCTAGGTGAAGGACGGCTTTCACACACACTTATCTCTCAGAACTGAGCAAGTGGAGAGACGTTCGTTCATCTAGCACCAAGGGAACGGGTTGCATGAGACACTTTTTCTCTGCTTTCTCAGTCTGTTTCCTACTGCCGTTTTGATGTTCCTTCAGTTTTCACTGTAAACCGAGTTGGAGCTAGTACCTCCCCATATATATGAATGGAATGGAGTTTGCAACTGAAAAGAAACTTTGTGTTCCCAACAAGCGAGGTGAATGACGGCTTTCAAACTCACATATATCTCAGAACTGAGCAATTGGAGAGACGTTCGTTCATCTAGCACCAAGGGAACGGGTTGCAGGAGACACTTTTTCTCTGCTTTCTCAGTCTGTTTCCTAGTGCCGGTTTGAATTTCCTGCAGTTTTCACTGTAAAACCGAGTTGTAGCTAGTACCTCCCCATATATATGTATGGACTGGAGTTTGCAACTGAAAAGAAACTTTGTGTTCCCAACAAGCTAGGTGAAGGACGGCTTTCACACACAATTATCTCTCAGAACTGAGCAAGTGGAGAGACGATCGTTCATCTAGCACCAAGGGAACGGGTTGCAGGAGACACTTTTTCTCTGCTTTCTCAGTCTGTTTCCTAGTGCCGGTTTGAAGTTCCTGCAGTTTTCACAATCAAACCGAGTTGGAGCTAGTACCTCCCCATATATACGTATGGAATGGAGTTTGCAACTTAAAAGAAACTTTGTGTTCCCAACAAGCTAGTTGAAGGACGGCTTTCACACACACTTATCTCTCAGAACTGAGCATGTGGAGAGACGTTCGTTCATCTAGCACCAAGGGAACGGGTTGCAGGGGACACTTTTTCTCTGCTTTCTCAGTCTGTTTCCTAGTGCCGGTTTGAAGTTCCTGCAGTTTTCACTGTAAAACCGAGTTGGAGCTAGTACCTCCCCATATATATGCATGGAATGGAGTTTGCAACTTAAAAGAAACTTTGTGTTCCCAACAAGCTAGGTGAAGGACGGCTTTCACACACACTAATCTCTCAGAACTGAGCAAGTGTAGAGACGTTCGTTCATCTAGCACCAAGGGAACGGGTTGCAGGAGACAATTTTTCTTTGCTTTCTCAGTCTGTTTCCTAGTGCCGGTTTGAAGTTCCTGCAGTTTTCACTGTAAAACCGAGTTGGAACTAGTACCTCCCCATATATATGCATGGAATTGATTTTGCAACTGAAAAGAAACTTTGTGTTCCCAACAAGCTAGGTGAAGGACGGCTTTCACACACACTTATCTCTCAGAAATTAGCAATTGGAGAGACGTTCGTTCATCTAGCACCAAGGGAACGGGTTGCAGGAGACACTTTTTCTCTGCTTTCTCAGTCTGTTTCCTAGTGCCGGTTTGAAGTTCCTGCAGTTTTCACTGTAAAACCGAGTTGGAGCTAGTACCTCCCCATATATATGTATGGAATGGAATTTGCAGCTGAAAAGAAACTTTGTGTTCCCAACAAGCTAGGTGAAGTATGGCTTTCACACACACTTATCTCTCAGAACTGAGCAAGTGGAGAGACGTTCGTTCATCTAGCACCAAGGGAACGGGTTGCAGGAGACACTTTTTCTCTGCTTTCTCAGTCTGTTTCTTAGTGCCGGTTTGATGTTCCTTCAGTTTTCACTGTAAAACCGAGTTGGAGCTAGTACCTCCCCATATATATGTATGGAATGGAGTTTGCAACTAAAAAGAAACTTTGTGTTCCCAACAAGCTAGGTGAAGGACGGCTTTCACACACATTTATCTCTCAGAACTGAGCAAGTGGAGAGACGTTCGTTCATCTAGCACCAAGGGAACGGGTTGCAGGAGACACTTTTTCTCAGCTTTCTGAGTTTGTTTCCTAGTGCCGCTTTGAAGTTCCTGCAGTTTTCACTGTAAAACCGAGTTGGAGCTAGTACCTCCCCATATATATGTATGGAATGGAGTTTGCAACTGAAAAGAAACTTTGTGTTCCCAACAAGCTAGGTGAATGACGGCTTTCAAACTCACATATCTCTCAGAACTGAGCAATTGGAGAGACGTTCGTTCATCTAGCACCAAGGGAACGGTTTGCAGGAGACACTTTTTCTCTGCTTTCTCAGTCTGTTTCCTAGTGCCAGTTTGATGTTCCAGCAATTTTCACTGTAAAACCGATTTGGAGCTTGTACCTCCCTATATATATGTATGGAATGGAGTTTGCAACTGAATAGAAACTTTGTGTTCCCAACAAGCTAGGTGAAGGACGGCTTTCACACACACTTATCTCTCAGAACTGAGCAAGTGGAGAGACGTTCGTTCATCTAGCACCAAGGGAACGGGTTGCAGGAGACACTTTTTCTCTGCTTTCTCAGTCTGTTTCCTAGTGCCGGTTTGAAGTTCCTGCAGTTTTCACTGTAAAACCGAGTTGGAGCTAGTACCTCCCCATATATATGTATGGAATGGAGTTTGCTACTGAAAAGAAACTTTGTGTTCCCAACAAGCTAGGTGAAGGACGGCTTTCACACACACTTATCTCTCAGAACTGAGCAAGTGGAGAGACGTTCGTTCATCTAGCACCAAGGGAACAGGTTGCAGGGGACACTTTTTCTCTGCTTTCTCATTCTGTTTCTTAGTGCCGGTTTGAAGTTCCTGCAGTTTTCACTGTAAAACCGAGTTGGAGCTAGTACCTCCCCATATATATGTATGGAATGGAGTTTGCAACTGAAAAGAAACTTTGTGTTCCCAACAAGCTAATTGAAGGATGGCTTTCACACGCACTTATCTCTCAGAACTGAGCAAGTGGAGAGACGTTCGTTCATCTAGCACCAAGGGAATGGGTTGCAGGAGACACTTTTTCTCTGCTTTCTCAGACTGTTTCCTAGTGCCGGTTTGAAGTTCCTGCAGTTTTCACAGTCAAACCGAGTTGGAGCTAGTACCTCCCCATATATATGTATGGAATGGAGTTTGCAACTTAAAAGAAACTTTGTGTTCCCAACAAGCTAGGTGAAGGACGGCTTTCACACACACTTATCTCTCAGAACTGAGCATGTGGAGAGACGTTCGTTCATCTACCACCAAGGGAACGGGTTGCAGGAGACACTTTTTCTCTGCTTTCTCAGTCTGTTTCCTAGTGCCGATTTGAAGTTCCTGCAGTTTTCACTGTAAAACCGAGTTGGAGCTAGTAGCTCCCAATATATATGCATGGAATGGAGTTTGCAACTGAAAAGAAACTTTGTGTTCCCAACAAGCTAGGTGAAGGACGGCTTTCACACACACTAATCTCTCAGAACTGAGCAAGGGTAGAGACGTTCGTTCATCTAGCACCAAGGGAACGGGTTGCAAGAGACAATTATTCTCTGCTTTCTAAGTCTGTTTCCTAGTGCCGGTTTGAAGTTCCTGCAGTTTTCACTGTAAAACCGAGTTGGAACTAGTACCTCCCCATATATATGCATGGAATGGAGTTTGCAACTGAAAAGAAACTTTGTGTTCCCAACAAGCTAGGTGAAGGACGGCTTTCACACACACTAATCTCTCAGAACTGAGCAAGTGTAGAGACGTTCGTTCATCTAGCACCAAGGGAACGGGTTGCAGGGGCCAATTTTTCTCTGCTTTCTCAGACTGTTTCCTAGTGCCGGTTTGAAGTTCCTACAGTTTTCACTGTAAAACCGAGTTGGAACTAGTATCTCCCCATATATATGCATGGAATGGAGTTTGCAACTGAATAGAAACATTGTTTTCACAACAATCTAGGTGAAGGACGGCTTTCACACACACTTATCTCTCAGAACTGAGCAATTGGAGAGACGTTCGTTCATCTAGCACCAAGGGAACGGGTTGCTGGAGACACTTTTTCTCTGCTTTCTCAGTCTGTTTCCTAGTGCCGGTTTGATGTTCCTTCAGTTTTCACTGTAAAACCGAGTTGGAGCTAGTACCTCCCCATATATATGTATGGAATGGAGTTTGCAACTGAAAAGAAACTTTGTGTTCCCAACAAGCTAATTGAAGTATGGCTTTCACACACACTTATCTCTCAGAACTGAGCAAGTGGAGAGACGTTCGTTCATCTAGCACCAAGGGAACGGGTTGCAGGAGACACTTTTTCTCTGCTTTCTCAGTCTGTTTCCTAGTGCCGGTTTGAAGTTCCTGCAGTTTTCACTGTCAAACCGAGTTGGAGATAGTACCTCCCCATATATATGTATGGACTGGAGTTTGCAACTGAAAAGAAACTTTGTGTTCCCAACAAGCTAGGTGAATGACGGCTTTCAAACTCACATATCTCACAGAACTGAGCAATTGGAGAGACGTTCGTTCATCTAGCACCAAGGGAACGGGTTGCAGGAGACACTTTTTCTCTGCTTTCTCAGTCTGTTTCCTAGTGCCGCTTTGAAGTTCCTGCAGTTTTCACTTTAAATCCGAGTTGGAGCTTGTACCTCCCCATATATATGTATGGAATGGAGATTGCAGCTGAAAAGAAACTTTGTGTTCCCAACAAGCTAGGTGAATTATGGCTTTCACACACACTTATCTCTCAGAACAGAGCAAGTGGAGAGACGTTCGTTCATCTAGCACCAAGGGAACGGGTTGCAGGAGACACTTTTTCTCTGCTTTCTCAGTCTGTTTCCTAGTGCCGTTTTGAAGTTCCTGCAGTTTTCACTGTAAAACCGAGTTGGAGCTAGTACCTCCCCATATATATGTATGGAATGGAGTTTGCTACTGAAAAGAAACTTTGTGTTCCCAACAAGCTAGGTGAAGGACGGCTTTCACACACACTTATCTCTCAGAACTGAGCAAGTGGAGAGACGTTCGTTCATCTAGCACCAAGGGAACGGGTTGCAGGAGACACTTTTTCTCTGGATTCTCAGTCTGTTTCCTAGTGCCGGTTTGAAGTTCCTGCAGTTTTCACTGTAAAACCGAGTTGGAGCTAGTACCTCCCAATATATATGCATGGAATGGAGTTTGCAACTGAAAAGAAACTTTGTGTTCCCAACAAGCTAGTTGAAGGACGGCTTTCACACACACTAATCTCTCAGAACTGAGCAAGTGTAGAGACGTTCGTTCATCTAGCACCAAAGGAACGGGTTGCAGGAGACAATTTTTCTCTGCTTTCTAAGTCTGTTTCCTAGTGCCGTTTTGAAGTTCCTGCAGTTTTCACTGTAAAACCGAGTTGGAACTAGTACCTCCCCATATATATGCATGGAATGGAGTTTGCAACTGAAAAGAAACTTTGTGTTCCCAACAAGCTAGGTGAAGGACGGCTTTCACACACACTAATCTCTCAGAACTGAGCAAGGGCTGAGACGTTCGTTCATCTAGCACCAAGGGAACGGGTTGCAGGAGCCAATTTTTCTCTGCTTTCTCAGACTGTTTCCTAGTGCCGGTTTGAAGTTCCTGCAGTTTTCACTGTAAAACCGAGTTGGAACTAGTATCTCCCCATATATATGCATGGAATGGAGTTTGCAACTGAATAGAAACTTTGTTTTCACAACAATCCAGGTGAAGGACGGCATTCACACACACTTATCTCTCAGAACTGAGCAAGTGGAGAGACGTTCGTTCATCTAGCACCAAGGGAACGGGTTGCTGGAGACAGTTTTTCTCTGCTTTCTCAGTCTGTTTCCTAGTGCCGGTTTGATGTTCCTTCAGTTTTCACTGTAAAACCGAGTTGGAGATAGTACCTCCCCATATATATGTATGGAATGGAGTTTGCAACTGAAAAGAAACTTTGTGTTCCCAACAAGCTAATTGAAGTATGGCTTTCACACACACTTATCTCTCAGAACTGAGCAAGTGGAGAGACGTTCGTTCATCTAGCACCAAGGGAACGGGTTGCAGAAGCCAATTTTTCTCTGCTTTCTCAGACTGTTTCCTAGTGCCGGTTTGAAGTTCCTGCAGTTTTCACTGTAAAACCGAGTTGGAACTAGTATCTCCCCATATATATGCATGGAATGGAGTTTGCAACTGAATAGAAACTTTGTTTTCACAACAATCTAGGTGAAGGACGGCATTCACACACACTTATCTCTCAGAACTGAGCAAGTGGAGAGACGTTCGTTCATCTAGCACCAAGGGAACGGGTTGCTGGAGACACTTTTTCTCTGCTTTCTCAGTCTGTTTCCTAGTGCCGGTTTGATGTTCCTTCAGTTTTCACTGTAAAACAGAGTTGGAGCTTGTACCTCCCCATATATATGTATGGAATGGAGTTTGCAACTGAAAAGAAACTTTGTGTTCCCAACAAGCTAATTGAAGTATGGCTTTCACACACACTTATCTCTCAGATCTGAGCAAGTGGAGAGACGTTCGTTCATCTAGCACCAAGGGAACGGGTTGCAGGAGACACTTTTTCTCTGCTTTCTCAGTCTGTTTCCTAGTGCCGGTTTGAAGTTCCTGCAGTTTTCACTGTGAAACCGAGTTGGAGATAGTACCTCCCCATATATATGTATGGACTGGAGTTTGCAACTGAAAAGAAACTTTGTGTTCCCAACAAGCTAGGTGAATGACGGCTTTCAAACTCACATATCTCACAGAACTGAGCAATTGGAGAGGCGTTCGTTCATCTAGCACCAAGGGAACGGGTTGCAGGAGACACTTTTTCTCTGCTTTCTCAGTCTGTTTCCTAGTGCCGCTTTGAAGTTCCTGCAGTTTTCAATTTAAAACCGAGTTGGAGCTTGTACCTCCCCATATATATGTATGGAATGGAGTTTGCAGCTGAAAAGAAACTTTGTGTTCCCAACAAGCTAGGTGAAGTATGGCTTTCACACACACTTATCTCTCAGAACTGAGCAAGTGGAGAGACGTTCGTTCATCTAGCACCAAGGGAACGGGTTGCAGGAGACACTTTTTCTCTGCTTTCTCAGTCTGTTTCCTAGTGCCGGTTTGAAGTTCCTGCAGTTTTCACTGTAAAACCGAGTTGGAGCTAGAACCTCCCCATATATATGTATGGAATGGAGTTTGCTACTGAAAAGAAACTTTGTGTTCCCAACAAGCTAGGTGAAGGACGGCTTTCACACACACTTATCTCTCAGAACTGAGCAAGTGGAGAGACGTTCGTTCATCTAGCACCAAGGGAACAGGTTGCAGGGGACACTTTTTCTCTGCTTTCTCATTCTGTTTCTTAGTGCCGGTTTGAAGTTCCTGCAGTTTTCATTGTAAAACCGAGTTGGAGCTAGTACCTCCCCATATATATGTGTGGAATGGAGTTTGCAACTGAAAAGAAACTTTGTCTTCCCAACAAGCTAGGTGAAGTACGGCTTTCACACACACTTATCTCTCAGAACTGAGCAAGTGGAGAGACGTTCGTTCATCTAGCACCAAGGGAACGGGTTGCATGAGACACTTTTTCTCTGCTTTCTCAGTCTGTTTCCTACTGCCGTTTTGATGTTCCTTCAGTTTTCACTGTAAACCGAGTTGGAGCTAGTACCTCCCCATATATATGTATGGAATGGAGTTTGCAACTGAAAAGAAACTTTGTGTTCCCAACAAGCTAATTGAAGGATGGCTTTCACACGCACTTATCTCTCAGAACTGAGCAAGTGGAGAGACGTTCGTTCATCTAGCACCAAGGGAATGGGTTGCAGGAGACACTTTTTCTCTGCTTTCTCAGTCTGTTTCCTAGTGCCGGTTTGAAGTTCCTGCAGTTTTCACAGTCAAACCGAGTTGGAGCTAGTACCTCCCCATATATATGTATGGAATGGAGTTTGCAACTTAAAAGAAACTTTGTGTTCCCAACAAGCTAGGTGAAGGACGGCTTTCACACACACTTATCTCTCAGAACTGAGCATGTGGAGAGACGTTCGTTCATCTACCACCAAGGGAACGGGTTGCAGGAGACACTTTTTCTCTGGATTCTCAGTCTGTTTCCTAGTGCCGATTTGAAGTTCCTGCAGTTTTCACTGTAAAACCGAGTTGGAGCTAGTACCTCCCAATATATATGCATGGAATGGAGTTTGCAACTGAAAAGAAACTTTGTGTTCCCAACAAGCTAGGTGAAGGACGGCTTTCACACACACTAATCTCTCAGAACTGAGCAAGTGTAGAGACGTTCGTTCATCTAGCACCAAGGGAACGGGTTGCAGGAGACAATTTTTCTCTGCTTTCTAAGTCTGTTTCCTAGTGCCGGTTTGAAGTTCCTGCAGTTTTCACTGTAAAACCGAGTTGGAACTAGTACCTCCCCATATATATGCATGGAATGGAGTTTGCAACTGAAAAGAAACTTTGTGTTCCCAATAAGCTAGGTGAAGGACGGCTTTCACACACACTAAACTCTCAGAACTGAGCAAGTGCAGAGACGTTCGTTCATCTAGCACCAAGGGAACGGTTTGCAGGAGCCAATTTTTCTCTGCTTTCTCAGACTGTTTCCTAGTGCCGGTTTGAAGTTCCTGCAGTTTTCACTGTAAAACCGAGTTGGAACTAGTATCTCCCCATATATATGCATGGAATGGAGTTTGCAACTGAATAGAAACTTTGTTTTCACAACAATCTAGGTGAAGGACGGCATTCACACACACTTATCTCTCAGAACTGAGCAAGTGGAGAGACGTTCGTTCATCTAGCACCAAGGGAACGGGTTGCTGGAGACACTTTTTCTCTGCTTTCTCAGTCTGTTTCCTAGTGCCGGTTTGATGTTCCTTCAGTTTTCACTGTAAAACCGAGTTGGAGCTTGTACCTCCCCATATATATGTATGGAATGGAGTTTGCAACTGAAAAGAAACTTTGTGTTCCCAACAAGCTAATTGAAGTATGGCTTTCACACACACTTATCTCTCAGAACTGAGCAAGTGGAGAGACGTTCGTTCATCTAGCACCAAGGGAACGGGTTGCAGGAGACACTTTTTCTCTGCTTTCTCAGTCTGTTTCCTAGTGCCGGTTTGAAGTTCCTTCAGTTTTCACTGTCAAACCGAGTTGGAGATAGTACCTCCCCATATATATGCATGGACTGGAGTTTGCAACTGAAAAGAAACTTTGTGTTCCCAACAAGCGAGGTGAATGACGGCTTTCAAACTCACATATCTCACAGAACTGAGCAATTGGAGAGGCGTTCGTTCATCTAGCACCAAGGGAACGGGTTGCAGGAGACACTTTTTCTCTGCTTTCTCATTCTGTTTCTTAGTGCCGGTTTGAAGTTCCTGCAGTTTTCACTGTAAAACCGAGTTGGAGCTAGTACCTCCCAATATATATGTATGGAATGGAGTTTGCAACTGAAAAGAAACTTTGTCTTCCCAACAAGCTAGGTGAATTACGGCTTTCACACACACTTATCTCTCAGAACTGAACAAGTGGAGAGACGTTCGTTCATCTAGCACCAAGAGAACGGGTTGCATGAGACACTTTTTCTCTGCTTTCTCAGTCTGTTTCCTACTGCCGTTTTGATGTTCCTTAAGTTTTCACTGTAAACCGAGTTGGAGCTAGTACCTCCCCATATATATGTATGGAATGGAGTTTGCAACTGAAAAGAAACTTTGTGTTCCCAACAAGCGAGGTGAATGACGGCTTTCAAACTCACATATCTCTCAGAACTGAGCAATTGGAGAGACGTTCGTTCATCTAGCACCAAGGGAACGGGTTGCAGGGGACACTTTTTCTCTGCTTTCTCAGTCTGTTTCCTAGTGCCGGTTTGAAGTTCCTGCAGTTTTCACAGTCAAACCGAGTTGGAGCTAGTACCTCCCCATATATATGTATGGAATGGAGTTTGCAACTTAAAAGAAACTTTGTGTTCCCAACAAGCTAGGTGAAGGACGGCTTTCACACACACTTATCTCTCAGAACTGAGCATGTGGAGAGACGTTCGTTCATCTACCACCAAGGGAACGGGTTGCAGGAGACACTTTTTCTCTGGATTCTCAGTCTGTTTCCTAGTGCCGGTTTGAAGTTCCTGCAGTTTTCACTGTAAAACCGAGTTGGAGCTAGTACCTCCCAATATATATGCATGGAATGGAGTTTGCAACTGAAAAGAAACTTTGTGTTCCCAACAAGCTAGTTGAAGGACGGCTTTCACACACACTAATCTCTCAGAACTGAGCAAGTGTAGAGACGTTCGTTCATCTAGCACCAAGGGAACGGGTTGCAGGAGACAATTTTTCTCTGCTTTCTAAGTCTGTTTCCTAGTGCCGGTTTGAAGTTCCTGCAGTTTTCACTGTAAAACCGAGTTGGAACTAGTACCTCCCCATATATATGCATGGAATGGAGTTTGCAACTGAAAAGAAACTTTGTGTTCCCAACAAGCTAGGTGAAGGACGGCTTTCACACACACTAATCTCTCAGAACTGAGCAAGGGCTGAGACGTTCGTTCATCTAGCACCAAGGGAACGGGTTGCAGGAGCCAATTTTTCTCTGCTTTCTCAGACTGTTTCCTAGTGCCGGTTTGAAGTTCCTGCAGTTTTCACTGTAAAACCGAGTTGGAACTAGTATCTCCCCATATATATGCATGGAATGGAGTTTGCAACTGAATAGAAACTTTGTTTTCACAACAATCTAGGTGAAGGACGGCATTCACACACACTTATCTCTCAGAACTGAGCAAGTGGAGAGACGTTCGTTCATCTAGCACCAAGGGAACGGGTTGCTGGAGACACTTTTTCTCTGCTTTCTCAGTCTGTTTCCTAGTGCCGGTTTGATGTTCCTTCAGTTTTCACTGTAAAACCGAGTTGGAGCTAGTACCTCCCCATATATATGTATGGAATGGAGTTTGCAACTGAAAAGAAACTTTGTGTTCCCAACAAGCTAATTGAAGTATGGCTTTCACACACACTTATCTCTCAGAACTGAGCAAGTGGAGAGACGTTCGTTCATCTAGCACCAAGGGAACGGGTTGCAGGAGACACTTTTTCTCTGCTTTCTCAGTCTGTTTCCTAGTGCCGGTTTGAAGTTCCTGCAGTTTTCACTGTCAAACCGAGTTGGAACTAGTATCTTCCCATATATATGCATGGAATGGAGTTTGCAACTGAATAGAAACTTTGTTTTCACAACAATCTAGGTGAAGGACGGCATTCACACACACTTATCTCTCAGAACTGAGCAAGTGGAGAGACGTTCGTTCATCTAGCACCAAGGGAACGGGTTGCTGGAGACAGTTTTTCTCTGCTTTCTCAGTCTGTTTCCTAGTGCCGGTTTGATGTTCCTTCAGTTTTCACTGTAAAACCGAGTTGGAGATAGTACCTCCCCATATATATGTATGGAATGGAGTTTGCAACTGAAAAGAAACTTTGTGTTCCCAACAAGCTAATTGAAGTATGGCTTTCACACACACTTATCTCTCAGAACTGAGCAAGTGGAGAGACGTTCGTTCATCTAGCACCAAGGGAACGGGTTGCAGAAGCCAATTTTTCTCTGCTTTCTCAGACTGTTTCCTAGTGCCGGTTTGAAGTTCCTGCAGTTTTCACTGTAAAACCGAGTTGGAACTAGTATCTCCCCATATATATGCATGGAATGGAGTTTGCAACTGAATAGAAACTTTGTTTTCACAACAATCTAGGTGAAGGACGGCATTCACACACACTTATCTCTCAGAACTGAGCAAGTGGAGAGACGTTCGTTCATCTAGCACCAAGGGAACGGGTTGCTGGAGACACTTTTTCTCTGCTTTCTCAGTCTGTTTCCTAGTGCCGGTTTGATGTTCCTTCAGTTTTCACTGTAAAACAGAGTTGGAGCTTGTACCTCCCCATATATATGTATGGAATGGAGTTTGCAACTGAAAAGAAACTTTGTGTTCCCAACAAGCTAATTGAAGTATGGCTTTCACACACACTTATCTCTCAGAACTGAGCAAGTGGAGAGACGTTCGTTCATCTAGCACCAAGGGAACGGGTTGCAGGAGACACTTTTTCTCTGCTTTCTCAGTCTGTTTCCTAGTGCCGGTTTGAAGTTCCTGCAGTTTTCACTGTGAAACCGAGTTGGAGATAGTACCTCCCCATATATATGTATGGACTGGAGTTTGCAACTGAAAAGAAACTTTGTGTTCCCAAAAAGCTAGGTGAATGACGGCTTTCAAACTCACATATCTCACAGAACTGAGCAATTGGAGAGGCGTTCGTTCATCTAGCACCAAGGGAACGGGTTGCAGGAGACACTTTTTCTCTGCTTTCTCAGTCTGTTTCCTAGTGCCGCTTTGAAGTTCCTGCAGTTTTCAATTTAAAACCGAGTTGGAGCTTGTACCACCCCATATATATGTATGGAATGGAGTTTGCAGCTGAAAAGAAACTTTGGGTTCCCAACAAGCTAGGTGAAGTATGGCTTTCACACACACTTATCTCTCAGAACTGAGCAAGTGGAGAGACGTTCGTTCATCTAGCACCAAGGGAACGGGTTGCAGGAGACACTTTTTCTCTGCTTTCTCAGTCTGTTTCCTAGTGCCGGTTTGAAGTTCCTGCAGTTTTCACTGTAAAACCGAGTTGGAGCTAGAACCTCCCCATATATATGTATGGAATGGAGTTTGCTACTGAAAAGAAACTTTGTGTTCCCAACAAGCTAGGTGAAGGACGGCTTTCACACACACTTATCTCTCAGAACTGAGCAAGTGGAGAGACGTTCGTTCATCTAGCACCAAGGGAACAGGTTGCAGGGGACACTTTTTCTCTGCTTTCTCATTCTGTTTCTTAGTGCCGGTTTGAAGTTCCTGCAGTTTTCATTGTAAAACCGAGTTGGAGCTAGTACCTCCCCATATATATGTGTGGAATGGAGTTTGCAACTGAAAAGAAACTTTGTCTTCCCAACAAGCTAGGTGAAGTACGGCTTTCACACACACTTATCTCTCAGAACTGAGCAAGTGGAGAGACGTTCGTTCATCTAGCACCAAGGGAACGGGTTGCATGAGACACTTTTTCTCTGCTTTCTCAGTCTGTTTCCTACTGCCGTTTTGATGTTCCTTCAGTTTTCACTGTAAACCGAGTTGGAGCTAGTACCTCCCCATATATATGTATGGATTGGAGTTTGCAACTGAAAAGAAACTTTGTGTTCCCAACAAGCTAATTGAAGGATGGCTTTCACACGCACTTATCTCTCAGAACTGAGCAAGTGGAGAGACGTTCGTTCATCTAGCACCAAGGGAATGGGTTGCAGGAGACACTTTTTCTCTGCTTTCTCAGTCTGTTTCCTAGTGCCGGTTTGAAGTTCCTGCAGTTTTCACTTTCAAACCGAGTTGGAGCTAGTACCTCCCCATATATATGTATGGAATGGAGTTTGCAACTTAAAAGAAACTTTGTGTTCCCAACAAGCTAGGTGAAGGACGGCTTTCACACACACTTATCTCTCAGAACTGAGCATGTGGAGAGACGTTCGTTCATCTACCACCAAGGGAACGGGTTGCAGGAGACACTTTTTCTCTGGATTCTCAGTCTGTTTCCTAGTGCCGATTTGAAGTTCCTGCAGTTTTCACTGTAAAACTGAGTTGGAGCTAGTACCTCCCAATATATATGCATGGAATGGAGTTTGCAACTGAAAAGAAACTTTGTGTTCCCAACAAGCTAGGTGAAGGACGGCTTTCACACACAATAATCTCTCAGAACTGAGCAAGTGTAGAGACGTTCGTTCATCTAGCACCAAGGGAACGGGTTGCAGGAGACAATTTTTCTCTGCTTTCTAAGTCTGTTTCCTAGTGCCGGTTTGAAGTTCCTGCAGTTTTCACTGTAAAACCGAGTTGGAACTAGTACCTCCCCATATATATGCATGGAATGGAGTTTGCAACTGAAAAGAAACTTTGTGTTCCCAATAAGCTAGGTGAAGGACGGCTTTCACACACACTAAACTCTCAGAACTGAGCAAGTGCAGAGACGTTCGTTCATCTAGCACCAAGGGAACGGTTTGCAGGAGCCAATTTTTCTCTGCTTTCTCAGACTGTTTCCTAGTGCCGGTTTGAAGTTCCTGCAGTTTTCACTGTAAAACCGAGTTGGAACTAGTATCTCCCCATATATATGCATGGAATGGAGTTTGCAACTGAATAGAAACTTTGTTTTCACAACAATCTAGGTGAAGGACGGCATTCACACACACTTATCTCTCAGAACTGAGCAAGTGGAGAGACGTTCGTTCATCTAGCACCAAGGGAACGGGTTGCTGGAGACACTTTTTCTCTGCTTTCTCAGTCTGTTTCCTAGTGCCGGTTTGATGTTCCTTCAGTTTTCACTGTAAAACCGAGTTGGAGCTTGTACCTCCCCATATATATGTATGGAATGGAGTTTGCAACTGAAAAGAAACTTTGTGTTCCCAACAAGCTAATTGAAGTATGGCTTTCACACACACTTATCTCTCAGAACTGAGCAAGTGGAGAGACGTTCGTTCATCTAGCACCAAGGGAACGGGTTGCAGGAGACACTTTTTCTCTGCTTTCTCAGTCTGTTTCCTAGTGCCGGTTTGAAGTTCCTTCAGTTTTCACTGTCAAACCGAGTTGGAGATAGTACCTCCCCATATATATGCATGGACTGGAGTTTGCAACTGAAAAGAAACTTTGTGTTCCCAACAAGCGAGGTGAATGACGGCTTTCAAACTCACATATCTCACAGAACTGAGCAATTGGAGAGGCGTTCGTTCATCTAGCACCAAGGGAACGGGTTGCAGGAGACACTTTTTCTCTGCTTTCTCAGTCTGTTTCCTAGTGCCGGTTTGAAGTTCCTGCAGTTTTCACTTTAAAACCGAGTTGGAGCTTGTACCTCCCCATATATATGTATGGAATGGAGTTTGCAGCTGAAAAGAAACTTTGTGTTCCCAACAAGCTAGGTGAAGGACGGCTTTCACACACACTTATCTCTCAGAACTGAGCAAGTGGAGAGACGTTCGTTCATCTAGCACCAAGGGAACAGGTTGCAGGGGACACTTTTTCTCTGCTTTCTCATTCTGTTTCTTAGTGCCGGTTTGAAGTTCCTGCAGTTTTCACTGTAAAACCGAGTTGGAGCTAGTACCTCCCCATATATATGTATGGAATGGAGTTTGCAACTGAAAAGAAACTTTGTCTTCCCAACAAGCTAGGTGAAGTACGGCTTTCACACACACTTATCTCTCAGAACTGAGCAAGTGGAGAGACGTTCGTTCATCTAGCACCAAGGGAACGGGTTGCATGAGACACTTTTTCTCTGCTTTCTCAGTCTGTTTCCTACTGCCGTTTTGATGTTCCTTCAGTTTTCACTGTAAACCGAGTTGGAGCTAGTACCTCCCCATATATATGTATGGAATGGAGTTTGCAACTGAAAAGAAACTTTGTGTTCCCAACAAGCTAATTGAAGGATGGCTTTCACACGCACTTATCTCTCAGAACAGAGCAAGTGGAGAGACGTTCGTTCATCTAGCACCAAGGGAACGGGTTGCAGGAGACACTTTTTCTCTGCTTTCTCAGTCTGTTTCCTAGTGCCGGTTTGAAGTTCCTGCAGTTTTCACAGTCAAACCGAGTTGGAGCTAGTACCTCCCCATATATATGTATGGAATGGAGTTTGCAACTTAAAAGAAACTTTGTGTTCCCAACAAGCTAGGTGAAGGACGGCTTTCACACACACTTATCTCTCAGAACTGAGCAAGTGGAGAGACGTTCGTTCATCTAGCACCAAGGGAACGGGTTGCAGGAGACACTTTTTCTCTGCTTTCTCAGTCTGTTTCCTAGTGCCGGTTTGAAGTTCCTGCAGTTTTCACTGTAAAACTGAGTTGGAGCTTGTACCTCCCCATATATATGTATGGAATGGAGTTTGCTACTGAAAAGAAACTTTGTGTTCCCAACAAGCTAGGTGAAGGACGGCTTTCACACACACTTATCTCTCAGAACTGAGCAACTGGAGAGACGTTCGTTCATCTAGCACCAAGGGAACAGGTTGCAGGAGACACTTTTTCTCTGCTTTCTCATTCTGTTTCTTAGTGCCGGTTTGAAGTTCCTGCAGTTTTCACTGTAAAACCGAGTTGGAGCTAGTACCTCCCAATATATATGTATGGAATGGAGTTTGCAACTGAAAAGAAACTTTGTGTTCCCAACAAGCTAGGTGAATTACGGCTTTCACACACACTTATCTCTCAGAACTGAACAAGTGGAGAGACGTTCGTTCATCTAGCACCAAGAGAACGGGTTGCATGAGACACTTTTTCTCTGCTTTCTCAGTCTGTTTCCTACTGCCGTTTTGATGTTCCTTCAGTTTTCACTGTAAACCGAGTTGGAGCTAGTACCTCCCCATATATATGTATGGAATGGAGTTTGGAACTGAAAAGAAATTTTGTGTTCCCAACAAGCGAGGTGAATGACGGCTTTCAAACTCACATATCTCTAAGAACTGAGCAATTGGAGAGACGTTCGTTCATCTAGCACCAAGGGAACGGTTTGCAGGAGCCAATTTTTCTCTGCTTTCTCAGACTGTTTCCTAGTGCCGGTTTGAAGTTCCTGCAGTTTTCACTGTAAAACCGAGTTGGAACTAGTATCTCCCCATATATATGCATGGAATGGAGTTTGCAACTGAATAGAAACTTTGTTTTCACAACAATCTAGGTGAAGGACGGCATTCACACACACTTATCTCTCAGAACTGAGCAAGTGGAGAGACGTTCGTTCATCTAGCACCAAGGGAACGGGTTGCTGGAGACACTTTTTCTCTGCTTTCTCAGTCTGTTTCCTAGTGCCGGTTTGATGTTCCTTCAGTTTTCACTGTAAAACCGAGTTGGAGCTTGTACCTCCCCATATATATGTATGGAATGGAGTTTGCAACTGAAAAGAAACTTTGTGTTCCCAACAAGCTAATTGAAGTATGGCTTTCACACACACTTATCTCTCAGAACTGAGCAAGTGGAGAGACGTTCGTTCATCTAGCACCAAGGGAACGGGTTGCAGGAGACACTTTTTCTCTGCTTTCTCAGTCTGTTTCCTAGTGCCGGTTTGAAGTTCCTTCAGTTTTCACTGTCAAACCGAGTTGGAGATAGTACCTCCCCATATATATGCATGGACTGGAGTTTGCAACTGAAAAGAAACTTTGTGTTCCCAACAAGCGAGGTGAATGACGGCTTTCAAACTCACATATCTCACAGAACTGAGCAATTGGAGAGGCGTTCGTTCATCTAGCACCAAGGGAACGGGTTGCAGGAGACACTTTTTCTCTGCTTTCTCAGTCTGTTTCCTAGTGCCGGTTTGAAGTTCCTGCAGTTTTCACTTTAAAACCGAGTTGGAGCTTGTACCTCCCCATATATATGTATGGAATGGAGTTTGCAGCTGAAAAGAAACTTTGTGTTCCCAACAAGCTAGGTGAAGGACGGCTTTCACACACACTTATCTCTCAGAACTGAGCAAGTGGAGAGACGTTCGTTCATCTAGCACCAAGGGAACAGGTTGCAGGGGACACTTTTTCTCTGCTTTCTCATTCTGTTTCTTAGTGCCGGTTTGAAGTTCCTGCAGTTTTCACTGTAAAACCGAGTTGGAGCTAGTACCTCCCCATATATATGTATGGAATGGAGTTTGCAACTGAAAAGAAACTTTGTCTTCCCAACAAGCTAGGTGAAGTACGGCTTTCACACACACTTATCTCTCAGAACTGAGCAAGTGGAGAGACGTTCGTTCATCTAGCACCAAGGGAACGGGTTGCATGAGACACTTTTTCTCTGCTTTCTCAGTCTGTTTCCTACTGCCGTTTTGATGTTCCTTCAGTTTTCACTGTAAACCGAGTTGGAGCTAGTACCTCCCCATATATATGTATGGAATGGAGTTTGCAACTGAAAAGAAACTTTGTGTTCCCAACAAGCTAATTGAAGGATGGCTTTCACACGCACTTATCTCTCAGAACAGAGCAAGTGGAGAGACGTTCGTTCATCTAGCACCAAGGGAACGGGTTGCAGGAGACACTTTTTCTCTGCTTTCTCAGTCTGTTTCCTAGTGCCGGTTTGAAGTTCCTGCAGTTTTCACAGTCAAACCGAGTTGGAGCTAGTACCTCCCCATATATATGTATGGAATGGAGTTTGCAACTTAAAAGAAACTTTGTGTTCCCAACAAGCTAGGTGAAGGACGGCTTTCACACACACTTATCTCTCAGAACTGAGCAAGTGGAGAGACGTTCGTTCATCTAGCACCAAGGGAACGGGTTGCAGGAGACACTTTTTCTCTGCTTTCTCAGTCTGTTTCCTAGTGCCGGTTTGAAGTTCCTGCAGTTTTCACTGTAAAACTGAGTTGGAGCTAGTACCTCCCCATATATATGTATGGAATGGAGTTTGCTACTGAAAAGAAACTTTGTGTTCCCAACAAGCTAGGTGAAGGACGGCTTTCACACACACTTATCTCTCAGAACTGAGCAACTGGAGAGACGTTCGTTCATCTAGCACCAAGGGAACAGGTTGCAGGAGACACTTTTTCTCTGCTTTCTCATTCTGTTTCTTAGTGCCGGTTTGAAGTTCCTGCAGTTTTCACTGTAAAACCGAGTTGGAGCTAGTACCTCCCAATATATATGTATGGAATGGAGTTTGCAACTGAAAAGAAACTTTGTGTTCCCAACAAGCTAGGTGAATTACGGCTTTCACACACACTTATCTCTCAGAACTGAACAAGTGGAGAGACGTTCGTTCATCTAGCACCAAGAGAACGGGTTGCATGAGACACTTTTTCTCTGCTTTCTCAGTCTGTTTCCTACTGCCGTTTTGATGTTCCTTCAGTTTTCACTGTAAACCGAGTTGGAGCTAGTACCTCCCCATATATATGTATGGAATGGAGTTTGGAACTGAAAAGAAACTTTGTGTTCCCAACAAGCGAGGTGAATGACGGCTTTCAAACTCACATATCTCTAAGAACTGAGCAATTGGAGAGACGTTCGTTCATCTAGCACCAAGGGAACGGGTTGCAGGAGACACTTTTTCTCTGCTTTCTCAGTCTGTTTCCTAGTGCCGGTTTGAAGTTCCTGCAGTTTTCACTGTAAAACCGAGTTGGAGCTAGTACCTCCCCATATATATGTATGGACTGGAGTTT
The DNA here is from genome assembly GCF_048773025.1 of Camelus bactrianus. Lineage (NCBI taxonomy): Eukaryota > Metazoa > Chordata > Mammalia > Artiodactyla > Camelidae > Camelus > Camelus bactrianus. The sequence continues at coordinate 100,045,641 of NC_133544.1, forward strand.
GCAACTGAAAAGAAACTTTGTGTTCCCAACAAGCTAGGTGAAGGACGGCTTTCACACACACTTATCTCTCAGAACTGAGCAAGTGGAGAGACAATCGTTCATCTAGCACCAAGGGAACGGGTTGCAGGAGATACTTTTTCTCTGCTTTCTCAGTCTGTTTCCTAGTGCCGGTTTGAAGTTCCTGCAGTTTTCACAGTCAAACCGAGTTGGAGCTAGTACCTCCCCATATATACGTATGGAATGGAGTTTGCAACTTAAAAGAAACTTTGTGTTCCCAACAAGCAAGTTGAAGGACGGCTTTCACACACACTTATCTCTCAGAACTGAGCATGTGGAGAGACGTTCGTTCATCTAGCACCAAGGGAACGTGTTGCAGGAGACACTTTTTCTCTGCTTTCTCAGTCTGTTTCCTACTGCCGTTTTGATGTTCCTTCAGTTTTCACTGTAAAACCGAGTTGGAGCTAGTACCTCCCCATAAATATGTCTGGAATGGGGTTTGCAACTGAAAAGAAACTTTGTGTTCCCAACAAGCTAATTGAAGGATGGCTTTCACACGCACTTATCTCTCAGAACTGAGCAAGTGGAGAGACGTTCGTTCATCTAGCACCAAGGGAACGGGTTGCAGGAGACACTTTTTCTCTGCTTTCTCAGTCTGTTTCCTACTGCCGTTTTGATGTTCCTTCAGTTTTCACTGTAAACCGAGTTGGAGCTTGTACCACCCCATATATATGTATGGAATGGAGTTTGCAACTGAAAAGAAACTTTGTGTTCCCAACAAGATAATTGAAGGATGGCTTTCACACGCACTTATCTCTCAGAACTGAGCAAGTGGAGAGACGTTCGTTCATCTAGCACCAAGGGAATGGGTTGCAGGAGACACTTTTTCTCTGCTTTCTCAGTCTGTTTCCTAGTGCCGGTTTGAAGTTCCTGCAGTTTTCACAGTCAAACCGATTTGGAGCTAGTACCTCCCCATATATATGTATGGAATGGAGTTTGCAACTTAAAAGAAACTTTGTGTTCCCAACAAGCTAGTTGAAGGACGGCTTTCACACACACTTATCTCTCAGAACTGAGCAAGTGGAGAGACGTTCGTTCATCTAGCACCAAGGGAACGGGTTGCAGGAGACACTTTTTCTCTGCTTTCTCAGTCTGTTTCCTAGTGCCGGTTTGAAGTTCCTGCAGTTTTCACTGTAAAACCAAGTTGGAGCTAGTACCTCCCCATATATATGTATGGAATGGAGTTTGCTACTGAAAAGAAACTTTGTGTTCCCAACAAGCTAGGTGAAGGACGGCTTTCACACACACTTATCTCTCAGAACTGAGCAAGTGGAGAGACGTTCGTTCATCTAGCACCAAGGGAACAGGTTGCAGGAGACACTTTTTCTCTGCTTTCTCATTCTGTTTCTTAGTGCCGGTTTGAAGTTCCTGCAGTTTTCACTGTAAAACCGAGTTGGAGCTAGTACCTCCCAATATATATGTATGGAATGGAGTTTGCAACTGAAAAGAAACTTTGTCTTCCCAACAAGCTAGGTGAAGTACGGCTTTCACACACACTTATCTCTCAGAACTGAACAAGTGGAGAGACGTTCGTTCATCTAGCACCAAGGGAACGGGTTGCATGAGACACTTTTTCTCTGCTTTCTCAGTCTGTTTCCTACTGCCGTTTTGATGTTCCTTCAGTTTTCACTGTAAACCGAGTTGGAGCTAGTACCTCCCCATATATATGTATGGAATGGAGTTTGCAACTGAAAAGAAACTTTGTGTTCCCAACAAGCGAGGTGAATGACGGCTTTCAAACTCACATATCTCTCAGAACTGAGCAATTGGAGAGACGTTCGTGCATCTAGCACCAAGGGAACGGGTTGCAGGAGACACTTTTTCTCTGCTTTCTCAGTCTGTTTCCTAGTGCCGGTTTGAAGTTCCTGCAGTTTTCACTGTAAAACCGAGTTGGAGCTAGTACCTCCCCATATATATGTATGGACTGGAGTTTGCAACTGAAAAGAAACTTTGTGTTCCCAACAAGCTAGGTGAAGGACGGCTTTCACACACACATATCTCTCAGAACTGAGCAAGTGGAGAGACGATCGTTCATCTAGCACCAAGGGAACGGGTTGCAGGAGATACTTTTTCTCTGCTTTCTCAGTCTGTTTACTAGTGCCGGTTTGAAGTTCCTGCAGTTTTCACAGTCAAACCGAGTTGGAGCTAGTACCTCCCCATATATACGTATGGAATGGAGTTTGCAACTTAAAAGAAACTTTGTGTTCCCAACAAGCTAGGTGAAGGACGGCTTTCACACACACTTATCTCTCAGAACTGAGCATGTGGAGAGACGTTCGTTCATCTAGCACCAAGGGAACGGGTTGCAGGAGACAATTTTTCTTTGCTTTCTCAGTCTTTTTCCTAGTGCCGGTTTGAAGTTCCTGCAGTTTTCACTGTAAAACCGAGTTGGAACTAGAACCTCCCCATATATATGCATGGAATTGAGTTTGCAACTGAAAAGAAACTTTGTGTTCCCAACAAGCTAGGTGAAGGACGGCTTTCACACACACTTATCTCTCAGAAATTAGCAATTGGAGAGACGTTCGTTCATCTAGCACCAAGGGAAAGGGTTGCAGGAGACACTTTTTCTCTGCTTTCTCAGTCTGTTTCCTAGTGCCGGTTTGAAGTTCCTGCAGTTTTCACTGTAAAACCGAGTTGGAGCTAGTACCTCCCCATATATATGTATGGAATGGAATTTGCAGCTGAAAAGAAACTTTGTGTTCCCAACAAGCTAGGTGAAGTATGGCTTTCACACACACTTATCTCTCAGAACTGAGCAAGTGGAGAGACGTTCGTTCATCTAGCACCAAGGGAACGGGTTGCAGGAGACACTTTTTCTCTGCTTTCTCAGTCTGTTTCCTAGTGCCGGTTTGATGTTCCTTCAGTTTTCACTGTAAAACCGAGTTGGAGCTAGTACCTCCCCATATATATGTATGGAATGGAGTTTGCTACTGAAAAGAAACTTTGTGTTCCCAACAAGCTAAGTGAAGGACGGCTTTCACACACACTTATCTCTCAGAACTGAGCAAGTGGAGAGACGTTCGTTCATCTAGCACCAAGGGAACAGGTTGCAGGGGACACTTTTTCTCTGCTTTCTCATTCTGTTTCTTAGTGCCGGTTTGAAGTTCCTGCAGTTTTCACTGTAAAACCGAGTTGGAGCTAGTACCTCCCCATATATATGTATGGAATGGAGTTTGCAACTGAAAAGAAACTTTGTGTTCCCAACAAGCTAAGTGAAGTACGGCTTTCACACACACTTATCTCTCAGAACTGAGCAAGTGGAGAGACGTTCGTTCATCTAGCACCAAGGGAACGGGTTGCATGAGACACTTTTTCTCTGCTTTCTCAGTCTGTTTCCTACTGCCGTTTTGATGTTCCTTCAGTTTTCACTGTAAACCGAGTTGGAGCTAGTACCTCCCCATATATATGTATGGAATGGAGTTTGCAACTGAAAAGAAACTTTGTGTTCCCAACAAGCTAATTGAAAGATGGCTTTCACACGCACTTATCTTTCAGAACTGAGCAAGTGGAGAGACGTTCGTTCATCTAGCACCAAGGGAATGGGTTGCAGGAGAAACTTTTTCTCTGCTTTCTCACTCTGTTTCCTAGTGCCGGTTTGAAGTTCCTGCAGTTTTCACAGTCAAACCGAGTTGGAGCTAGTACCACCCCATATATATGTATGGAATGGAGTTTGCAACTTAAAAGAAACTTTGTGTTCCCAACAAGCTAGGTGAAGGACGGCTTTCACACACACTTATCTCTCAGAACTGAGCATGTGGAGAGACGTTCGTTCATCTACCACCAAGCGAACGGGATGCAGGAGACACTTTTTCTCTTCTTTCTCATTCTGTTTCTTAGTGCCGGTTTGAAGTTCCTGCAGTTTTCACTGTAAAACCGAGTTGGAGCTAGTACCTCCCCATATATATGTATGGAATGGAGTTTGCAACTGAAAAGAAACTTTGTCTTCCCAACAAGCTAGGTGAAGTACGGCTTTCACACACACTTATCTCTCAGAACTGAGCAAGAGGAGAGACGTTCGTTCATCTAGCACCAAGGGAACGGGTTGCATGAGACACTTTTTCTCTGCTTTCTCATTCTGTTTCCTACTGCCGTTTTGATGTTCCTTCAGTTTTCACTGTAAACCGAGTTGGAGCTAGTACCTCCCCATATATATGTATGGAATGCAGTTTGCAACTGAAAAGAAACTTTGTTTTCCCAACAAGCGAGGTGAATGACGGCTTTCAAACTCACATATCTCTCAGAACTGAGCAATTGGAAAGACGTTCGTTCATCTAGCACCAAGGGAACGGGTTGCAGGAGACACTTTTTCTCTGCTTTCTCAGTCTGTTTCCTAGTGCCGGTTTGAAGTTCCTGCAGTTTTCACTGTAAAACCGAGTTGGAGCTAGTACCTCCCCATATATATGTATGGACTGGAGTTTGCAACTGAAAAGAAACTTTGTGTTCCCAACAAGCTAGGTGAAGGACGGCTTTCACACACACTTATCTCTCAGAACTGAGCAAGTGGAGAGACTATCGTTCATCTAGCACCAAGGGAACGGGTTGCAGGAGATACTTTTTCTCTGCTTTCTCAGTCTGTTTCCTAGTGCCGGTTTGAAGTTCCTGCAGTTTTCACAGTCAAACCGAGTTGGAGCTAGTACCTCCCCATATATATGTATGGAATGGAGTTTGCAACTGAAAAGAAACTTTGTGTTCCCAACAAGCTAGGTGAAGGACGGCTTTCACACACACTTATCTCTCAGAACTGAGCATGTGGAGAGACGTTCGTTCATCTAGCACCAAGGGAACGGGTTGCAGGAGACACTTTTTCTCTGCTTTCTCAGTCTGTTTCCTAGTGCCGGTTTGAAGTTCCTGCAGTTTTCACTGTAAAACCTAGTTGGAGCTAGTACCTCCCCATATATATGCATGGAATGGGGTTTGCAACTGAAAAGAAACTTTGTGTTCCCAACAAGCTAGGTGAAGGACGGCTTTCACACACACTAATCTCTCAGAACTGAGCAAGTGTAGAGACGTTCGTTCATCTAGCACCAAGGGAACGGGTTGCAGGAGACAATTTTTCTTTGCTTTCTCAGTCTGTTTCCTAGTGCCGGTTTGAAGTTCCTGCAGTTTTCACTGTAAAACCGAGTTGGAGCTAGTACCTCCCAATATATATGCATGGAATTGAGTTTGCAACTGAAAAGAAACTTTGTGTTCCCAACAAGCTAGGTGAATGACGGCTTTCACACACACTTATCTCTAAGAAATTAGCAATTGGAGAGACGTTCGTTCATCTAGCACCAAGGGAACGGGTTGCAGGGGACACTTTTTCTCTGCTTTCTCAGTCTGTTTCCTAGTGCCGGTTTGAAGTTCCTGCAGTTTTCACTGTAAAACCGAGTTGGAGCTAGTACCTCCCCATATATATGTATGGAATGGAATTTGCAGCTGAAAAGAAACTTTGTGTTCCCAACAAGCTAGGTGAAGTATGGCTTTCACACACACTTATCTCTCAGAACTGAGCAAGTGGAGAGACGTTCGTTCATCTAGCACCAAGGGAACGGGTTGCAGGAGACACTTATTCTCTGCTTTCTCAGTCTGTTTCCTAGTGCCGGTTTGATGTTCCTTCAGTTTTCACTGTAAAACCGAGTTGGAGCTAGTACCTCCCCATATATATGTATGGAATGGAGTTTGCAACTGAAAAGAAACTTTGTGTTCCCAACAAGCTAGGTGAAGGATGGCTTTCACACGCACTTATCTCTCAGAACTGAGCAAGTGGAGAGACGTTCGTTCAACTAGCACCATGGGAATGGGTTGCAGGAGACACTTTTTCTCTGCTTTCTCAGTCTGTTTCCTAGTGCCGGTTTGAAGTTCCTGCAGTTTTCACAGTCAAACCGAGTTGGAGCTAGTACCTCCCCATATATATGTATGGAATGGAGTTTGCAACTTAAAAGAAACTTTGTGTTCCCAACAAGCTAGGTGAAGGACGGCTTTCACACACACTTATCTCTCAGAACTGAGCAAGTGGAGAGACGTTCGTTCATCTAGCACCAAGGGAACGGGTTGCAGGAGACACTTTTCTCTGCTTTCTCAGTCTGTTTCCTAGTGCCGGTTTGATGTTCCTTCAGTTTTCACTGTAAAACCGAGTTGGAGCTAGTACCTCCCCATATATATGTATGGAATGGAGTTTGCTACTGAAAAGAAACTTTGTGTTCCCAACAAGCTAAGTGAAGGACGGCTTTCACACACACTTATCTCTCAGAACTGAGCAAGTGGAGAGACGTTCGTTCATCTAGCACCAAGGGAACAGGTTGCAGGGGACACTTTTTCTCTGCTTTCTCATTCTGTTTCTTAGTGCCGGTTTGAAGTTCCTGCAGTTTTCACTGTAAAACCGAGTTGGAGCTAGTACCTCCCCATATATATGTATGGAATGGAGTTTGCAACTGAAAAGAAACTTTGTCTTCCCAACAAGCTAGGTGAAGTACGGCTTTCACACACACTTATCTCTCAGAACTGAGCAAGTGGAGAGACGTTCGTTCATCTAGCACCAAGGGAACGGGTTGCATGAGACACTTTTTCTCTGCTTTCTCAGTCTGTTTCCTACTGCCGTTTTGATGTTCCTTCAGTTTTCACTGTAAACCGAGTTGGAGCTAGTACCTCCACATATATATGTATGGAATGGAGTTTGCAACTGAAAAGAAACTTTGTGTTCCCAACAAGCTAATTGAAGGATGGCTTTCACACGCACTTATCTCTCAGAACTGAGCAAGTGGAGAGACGTTCGTTCATCTAGCACCAAGGGAACAGGTTGCAGGAGACACTTTTTCTCTGCTTTCTCAGTCTGTTTCCTAGTGCCGGTTTGAAGTTCCTGCAGTTTTCACAGTCAAACCGAGTTGGAGCTAGTACCTACCCATATATATGTATGGAATGGAGTTTGCAACTTAAAAGAAACTTTGTGTTCCCAACAAGCTAGGTGAAGGACGGCTTTCACACACACTTATCTCTCAGAACTGAGCATGTGGAGAGACGTTCGTTCATCTACCACCAAGCGAACGGGTTGCAGGAGACACTTTTTCTCTGCTTTCTCATTCTGTTTCTTAGTGCCGGTTTGAAGTTCCTGCAGGTTTCACTGTAAAACAGAGTTGGAGCTAGTACCTCCCCATATATATGTATGGAATGGAGTTTGCAACTGAAAAGAAACTTTTTCTTCCCAACAAGCTAGGTGAAGTACGGCTTTCACACACACTTATCTCTCAGAACTGAGCAAGAGGAGAGACGTTCGTTCATCTAGCACCAAGGGAACGGGTTGCATGAGACACTTTTTCTCTGCTTTCTCATTCTGTTTCCTACTGCCGTTTTGATGTTCCTTCAGTTTTCACTGTAAACCGAGTTGGAGCTAGTACCTCCCCATATATATGTATGGAAAGCAGTTTGCAACTGAAAAGAAACTTTGTGTTCCCAACAAGCGAGGTGAATGACGGCTTTCAAACTCACATATCTCTCAGAACTGAGCAATTGGAGAGACGTTCGTTCATCTAGCACCAAGGGAACGGGTTGCAGGAGACACTTTTTCTCTGCTTTCTCAGTCTGTTTCCTAGTGCCGGTTTGAAGTTCCTGCAGTTTTCACTGTAAAACCGAGTTGGAGCTAGTACCTCCCCATATATATGTATGGACTGGAGTTTGCAACTGAAAAGAAACTTTGTGTTCCCAACAAGCTAGGTGAAGGACGGCTTTCACACACACTTATCTCTCAGAACTGAGCAAGTGGAGAGACGTTCGTTCATCTAGTACCAAGGGAACGGGTTGCAGGAGATACTTTTTCTCTGCTTTCTCAGTCTGTTTCCTAGTGCCGGTTTGAAGTTCCTGCAGTTTTCACAGTCAAACCGAGTTGGAGCTAGTACCTCCCCATATATATGTATGGAATGGAGTTTGCAACTGAAAAGAAACTTTGTGTTCCCAACAAGCTAGGTGAAGGACGGCTTTCACACACACTTATCTCTCAGAAATTAGCAATTGGAGAGACGTTCGTTCATCTAGCACCAAGGGAACGTGTTGCAGGAGACACTTTTTCTCTGCTTTCTCAGTCTGTTTCCTAGTGCCGGTTTGAAGTTCCTGCAGTTTTCACTGTAAAACCGAGTTGGAGCTAGTACCTCCCCATATATATGTATGGAATGGAATTTGCAGCTGAAAAGAAACTATGTGTTCCCAACAAGCTAGGTGAAGTATGGCTTTCACACACACTTATCTCTCAGAACTGAGCAAGTGGAGAGACGTTCGTTCATCTAGCACCAAGGGAACGGGTTGCAGGAGACACTTTTTCTCTGCTTTCTCAGTCTGTTTCCTAGTGCCGGTTTGATGTTCCTTCAGTTTTCACTGTAAAACCGAGTTGGAGCTAGTACCTCCCCATATATATGTATGGAATGGAGTTTGCAACTGAAAAGAAACTTTGTGTTCCCAACAAGCTAGGTGAAGGACGGCTTTCACACACACTTATCTCTCAGAACTGAGCAAGTGGAGAGACGTTCGTTCATCTAGCACCAAGGGAACGGGTTGCAGGAGACACTTTTTCTCTGCTTTCTCAGTTTGTTTCCTAGTGCCGGTTTGAAGTTCCTGCAGTTTTCACTGTAAAACCGAGTTGGAGCTAGTACCTCCCCATATATATGTATGGAATGGAGTTTGCAACTGAAAAGAAACTTTGTGTTCCCAACAAGCTAGGTGAATGACGGCTTTCAAACTCACATATCTCTCAGAACTGAGCAATTGGAGAGACGTTCGTTCATCTAGCACCAAGGGAACGGGTTGCAGGGGACACTTTTTCTCTGCTTTCTCATTCTGTTTCCTACTGCCGTTTTGATGTTCCTTCAGTTTTCACTGTAAACCGAGTTGGAGCTAGTACCTCCCCATATATATGTATGGAAAGCAGTTTGCAACTGAAAAGAAACTTTGTGTTCCCAACAAGCGAGGTGAATGACGGCTTTCAAACTCACATATCTCTCACAACTGAGCAATTGGAGAGACGTTCGTTCATCTAGCACCAAGGGAACGGGTTGCAGGAGACACTTTTTCTCTGCTTTCTCAGTCTGTTTCCTAGTGCCGGTTTGAAGTTCCTGCAGTTTTCACTGTAAAACCGAGTTGGAGCTAGTACCTCCCCATATATATGTATGGACTGGAGTTTGCAACTGAAAAGAAACTTTGTGTTCCCAACAAGCTAGGTGAAGGACGGCTTTCACACACACTTATCTCTCAGAACTGAGCAAGTGGAGAGACGATCGTTCATCTAGTACCAAGGGAACGGGTTGCAGGAGATACTTTTTCTCTGCTTTCTCAGTCTGTTTCCTAGTGCCGGTTTGAAGTTCCTGCAGTTTTCACAGTCAAACCGAGTTGGAGCTAGTACCTCCCCATATATATGTATGGAATGGAGTTTGCAACTGAAAAGAAACTTTGTGTTCCCAACAAGCTAGGTGAAGGACGGCTTTCACACACACTTATCTCTCAGAAATTAGCAATTGGAGAGACGTTCGTTCATCTAGCACCAAGGGAACGTGTTGCAGGAGACACTTTTTCTCTGCTTTCTCAGTCTGTTTCCTAGTGCCGGTTTGAAGTTCCTGCAGTTTTCACTGTAAAACCGAGTTGGAGCTAGTACCTCCCCATATATATGTATGGAATGGAATTTGCAGCTGAAAAGAAACTTTGTGTTCCCAACAAGCTAGGTGAAGTATGGCTTTCACACACACTTATCTCTCAGAACTTAGCAAGTGGAGAGACGTTCGTTCATCTAGCACCAAGGGAACGGGTTGCAGGAGACACTTTTTCTCTGCTTTCTCAGTCTGTTTCCTAGTGCCGGTTTGATGTTCCTTCAGTTTTCACTGTAAAACCGAGTTGGAGCTAGTACCTCCCCATATATATGTATGGAATGGAGTTTGCAACTGAAAAGAAACTTTGTGTTCCCAACAAGCTAGGTGAAGGACGGCTTTCACACACACTTATCTCTCAGAACTGAGCAAGTGGAGAGACGTTCGTTCATCTAGCACCAAGGGAACGGGTTGCAGGAGACACTTTTTCTCTGCTTTCTCAGTTTGTTTCCTAGTGCCGGTTTGAAGTTCCTGCAGTTTTCACTGTAAAACCGAGTTGGAGCTAGTACCTCCCCATATATATGTATGGAATGGAGTTTGCAACTGAAAAGAAACTTTGTGTTCCCAACAAGCTAGGTGAATGACGGCTTTCAAACTCACATATCTCTCAGAACTGAGCAATTGGAGAGACGTTCGTTCATCTAGCACCAAGGGAACGGGTTGCAGGAGACACTTTTTCTCTGCTTTCTCAGTCTGTTTCCTAGTGCCAGTTTGATGTTCCAGCAATTTTCACTGTAAAACCGATTTGGAGCTTGTACCTCCCTATATATATGTATGGAATGGAGTTGGCAACTGAATAGAAACTTTGTGTTCCCAACAAGCTAGATGAAGGACGGCTTTCACACACACTTATCTCTCAGAACTGAGCAAGTGGAGAGACGTTCGTTCATCTAGCACCAAGGGAATGGGTTGCAGGAGACACTATTTCTCTGCTTTCTCAGTCTGTTTCCTAGTGCCGGTTTGAAGTTCCTGCAGTTTAAACTGTAAAACCGAGTTGGAGCTAGTACCTCCCCATATATATGTATGGAATGGAGTTTGCTACTGAAAAGAAACTTTGTGTTCCCAACAAGCTAGGTGAAGGACGGCTTTCACACACACTTATCTCTCAGAACTGAACAAGTGGAGAGACGTTCGTTCATCTAGCACCAAGGGAACAGGTTGCAGGGGACACTTTTTCTCTGCTTTCTCATTCTGTTTCTTAGTGCCGGTTTGAAGTTCCTGCAGTTTTCACTGTAAAACGGAGTTGGAGCTAGTACCTCCCCATATATATGTATGGAATGGAGTTTGCAACTGAAAAGAAACTTTGTGTTCCCAACCAGCTAGGTGAAGTACGGCTTTCACACACACTTATCTCTCAGAACTGAGCAAGTGGAGAGACGTTCGTTCATCTAGCACCAAGGGAACGGGTTGCATGAGACACTTTTTCTCTGCTTTCTCAGTCTGTTTCCTACTGCCGTTTTGATGTTCCTTCAGTTTTCACTGTAAACCGAGTTGGAGCTAGTACCTCCCCATATATATGTATGGAATGGAGTTTGCAACTGAAAAGAAACTTTGTGTTCCCAACAAGCTAATTGAAGGATGGCTTTCACACGCACTTATCTCTCAGAACTGAGCAAGTGGAGAGACGTTCGTTCATCTAGCACCAAGGGAATGGGTTGCAGGAGACACTTTTTCTCTGCTTTCTCAGTCTGTTTCCTAGTGCCGGTTTGAAGTTCCTGCAGTTTTCACAGTCAAACCGAGTTGGAGCTAGTACCTCCCCATATATATGTATGGAATGGAGTTTGCAACTTAAAAGAAACTTTGTGTTCCCAACAAGCTAGGTGAAGGACGGCATTCACACACACTTATCTCTCAGAACTGAGCATGTGGAGAGACGTTCGTTCATCTACCACCAAGGGAACGGGTTGCAGGAGACACTTTTTCTCTGGATTCTCAGTCTGTTTCCTAGTGCCGATTTGAAGTTCCTGCAGTTTTCACTGTAAAACCGAGTTGGAGCTAGTACCTCCCAATATATATGCATGGAATGGAGTATGCAACTGAAAAGAAACTTTGTGTTCCCAACAAGCTAGGTGAAGGACGGCTTTCACACACACTTATCTCTCAGAACTGAGCAAGTGGAGAGACGTTCGTTAATCTAGCACCAAGTGAACGGGTTGCAGGAGACACTATTTCTCTGCTTTCTCAGTCTGTTTACTAGTGCCGGTTTGAAGTTCCTGCAGTTTTCACTGTAAAACCGAGTTGGAGCTAGTACCTCCCCATATATATGTATGGAATGGAATTTGCAGCTGAAAAGAAACTTTGTGTTCCCAACAAGCTAGGTGAAGTATGGCTTTCACACACACTTATCTCTCAGAACTGAGCAAGTGGAGAGACGTTCGTTCATCTAGCACCAAGGGAACGGGTTGCAGGAGACACTTTTTCTCTGCTTTCTCAGTCTGTTTCCTAGTGCCGGTTTGAAGTTCCTGCAGTTTTCACTGTAAAACCGAGTTGGAGCTAGTACCTCCCCATATATATGTATGGACTGGAGTTTGCAACTGAAAAGAAACTTTGTGTTCCCAACAAGCTAGGTGAAGGACGGCTTTCACACACACTTATCTCTCAGAACTGAGCAAGTGGAGAGACGATCGTTCATCTAGCACCAAGGGAACGGGTTGCAGGAGATACTTTTTCTCTGCTTTCTCAGTCTGTTTCCTAGTGCCGGTTTGAAGTTCCTGCAGTTTTCACAGTCAAACCGAGTTGGAGCTAGTACCTCCCCATATATATGTATGGAATGGAGTTTGCAACTGAAAAGAAACTTTGTGTTCCCAACAAGCTAGGTGAAGGACGGCTTTCACACACACTTATCTCTCAGAACTGAGCATGTGGAGAGACGTTCGTTCATCTAGCACCAAGGGAACGGGTTGCAGGAGACAATTTTTCTCTGCTTTCTCAGTCTGTTTCCTAGTGCCGGTTTGAAGTTCCTGCAGTTTTCACTGTAAAACCGAGTTGGAGCTAGTACCTCCCCATATATATGCATGGAATGGGGTTTGCAACTGAAAAGAAACTTTGTGTTCCCAACAAGCTAGGTGAAGGACGGCTTTCACACACACTAATCTCTCAGAACTGAGCAAGTGTAGAGACGTTCGTTCATCTAGCACCAAGGGAACGGGTTGCAGGAGACAATTTTTCTTTGCTTTCTCAGTCTGTTTCCTAGTGCCGGTTTGAAGTTCCTGCAGTTTTCACTGTAAAACCGAGTTGGAACTAGTACCTCCCCATATATATGCATGGAATTGAGTTTGCAACTGAAAAGAAACTTTGTGTTCCCAACAAGCTAGGTGAAGGACGGCTTTCACACACACTTATCTCTCAGAAATTAGCAATTGGAGAGACGTTCGTTCATCTAGCACCAAGGGAACGTGTTGCAGGAGACACTTTTTCTCTGCTTTCTCAGTCTGTTTCCTAGTGCCGGTTTGAAGTTCCTGCAGTTTTCACTGTAAAACCGAGTTGGAGCTATTACCTCCCCATATATATGTATGGAATGGAATTTGCAGCTGAAAAGAAACTTTGTGTTCCCAACAAGCTAGGTGAAGTATGGCTTTCACACACACTTATCTCTCAGAACTGAGCAAATGGAGAGACGTTCGTTCATCTAGCACCAAGGGAACGGGTTGCAGGAGACACTTTTTCTCTGCTTTCTCAGTCTGTTTCCTAGTGCCGGTTTGATGTTCCTTCAGGTTTCACTGTAAAACCGAGTTGGAGCTAGTACCTCCCCATATATATGTATGGAATGGAGTTTGCAACTGAAAAGAAACTTTGTGTTCCCAACAAGCTAGGTGAAGGACGGCTTTCACACACACTTATCTCTCAGAACTGAGCAAGTGGAGAGACGTTCGTTCATCTAGCACCAAGGGAATGGGTTGTAGGAGACACTTTTTCTCTGCTTTCTCAGTCTGTTTCCTAGTGCCGGTTTGAAGTTCCTGCAGTTTTCACTGTAAAACCGAGTTGGAGCTAGTACCTCCCCATATATATGTATGGAATGGAGTTTGCTACTGAAAAGAAACTTTGTGTTCCCAACAAGCTAGGTGAAGGACGGCTTTCACACACACTTATCTCTCAGAACTGAGCAAGTGGAGAGACGTTCGTTCATCTAGCACCAAGGGAACAGGTTGCAGGGGACACTTTTTCTGTGCTTTCTCATTCTGTTTCTTAGTGCCGGTTTGAAGTTCCTGCAGTTTTCACTGTAAAACGGAGTTGGAGCTAGTACCTCCCCATATATATGTATGGACTGGAGTTTGCAACTGAAAAGAAACTTTGTGTTCCCAACCAGCTAGGTGAAGTACGGCTTTCACACACACTCATCTCTCAGAACTGAGCAAGTGGAGAGACGTTCGTTCATCTAGCACCAAGGGAACGGGTTGCATGAGACACTTTTTCTCTGCTTTCTCAGTCTGTTTCCTACTGCCGTTTTGATGTTCCTTCAGTTTTCACTGTAAACCGAGTTGGAGCTAGTACCTCCGCATATATATGTATGGAATGGAGTTTGCAACTGAAAAGAAACTTTGTGTTCCCAACAAGCTAGGTGAAGGACGGCTTTCACACGCACTTATCTCTCAGAACTGAGCAAGTGGAGAGACGTTCGTTCATCTAGCACCAAGGGAATGGGTTGCAGGAGACACTTTTTCTCTGCTTTCTCAGTCTGTTTCCTAGTGCCGGTTTGAAGTTCCTGCAGTTTTCACAGTCAAACCGAGTTGTAGCTAGTACCTCCCCATATATATGTATGGAATGGAGTTTGCAACTTAAAAGAAACTTTGTGTTCCCAACAAGCTAGGTGAAGGACGGCTTTCACACACACTTATCTCTCAGAACTGAGCATGTGGAGAGACGTTCGTTCATCTACCACCAAGGGAACGGGTTGCAGGAGACACTTTTTCTCTGGATTCTCAGTCTGTTTCCTAGTGCCGATTTGAAGTTCCTGCAGTTTTCACTGTAAAACCGAGTTGGAGCTAGTACCTCCCAATATATATGCATGGAATGGAGTTTGCAACTGAAAAGAAACTTTGTGTTCCCAACAAGCTAGGTGAAGGACGGCTTTCACACACACTTATCTCTCAGAACTGAGCAAGTGGAGAGACGTTCGTTAATCTAGCACCAAGGGAACGGGTTGCAGGAGACACTATTTCTCTGCTTTCTCAGTCTGTTTCCTAGTGCCGGTTTGAAGTTCCTGCAGTTTTCACTGTAAAACCGAGTTGGTGCTAGTACCTCCCCATATATATGTATGGAATGGAATTTGCAGCTGAAAAGAAACTTTGTGTTCCCAACAAGCTAGGTGAAGTATGGCTTTCACACACACTTATCTCTCAGAACTGAGCAAGTGGAGAGACGTTCGTTCATCTAGCACCAAGGGAACGGGTTGCAGGAGACACTTTTTCTCTGCTTTCTCAGTCTGTTTCCTAGTGCCGGTTTGATGTTCCTTCAGTTTTCACTGTAAAACCGAGTTGGAGCTAGTACCTCCCCATATATATGTATGGAATGGAGTTTGCAACTGAAAAGAAACTTTGTGTTCCCAACAAGCTAGGTGAAGGACGGCTTTCACACACACTTATCTCTCAGAACTGAGCAAGTGGAGAGACGTTCGTTCATCTAGCACCAAGGGAACGGGTTGCAGGAGACACTTTTTCTCTGCTTTCTCAGTTTGTTTCCTAGTGCCGGTTTGAAGTTCCTGCAGTTTTCACTGTAAAACCGAGTTGGAGCTAGTACCTCCCCATATATATGTATGGAATGGAGTTTGCAACTGAAAAGAAACTTTGTGTTCCCAACAAGCTAGGTGAAGGACGGCTTTCAAACTCACATATCTCTCAGAACTGAGCAATTGGAGAGACGTTCGTTCATCTAGCACCAAGGGAACGGGTTGCAGGAGACACTTTTTCTCTGCTTTCTCAGTCTGTTTCCTAGTGCCAGTTTGATGTTCCAGCAATTTTCACTGTAAAACCGATTTGGAGCTTGTACCTCCCAATATATATGTATGGAATGGAGTTTGCAACTGAATAGAAACTTTGTGTTCCCAACAAGCTAGGTGAAGGACGGCTTTCACACACACTTATCTCTCAGAACTGAGCAAGTGGAGAGACGTTCGTTCATCTAGCACCAAGGGAACGGGTTGCAGGAGACACTTTTTCTCTGCTTTCTCAGTCTGTTTCCTAGTGCCGGTTTGAAGTTCCTGCAGTTTTCACTGTAAAACCGAGTTGGAGCTAGTACCTCCCCATATATATGTATGGAATGGAGTTTGCTACTGAAAAGAAACTTTGTGTTCCCAACAAGCTAGGTGAAGGACGGCTTTCACACACACTTATCTCTCAGAACTGAGCAAGTGGAGAGACGTTCGTTCATCTAGCACCAAGGGAACAGGTTGCAGGGGACACTTTTTCTCTGCTTTCTCATTCTGTTTCTTAGTGCCGGTTTGAAGTTCCTGCAGTTTTCACTGTAAAACCGAGTTGGAGCTAGTACCTCCCCATATATATGTATGGAATGGAGTTTGCAACTGAAAAGAAACTTTGTCTTCCCAACAAGCTAGGTGAAGTACGGCTTTCACACACACTTATCTCTCAGAACTGAGCAAGTGGAGAGACGTTCGTTCATCTAGCACCAAGGGAACGGGTTGCATGAGACACTTTTTCTCTGCTTTCTCAGTCTGTTTCCTACTGCCGTTTTGATGTTCCTTCAGTTTTCACTGTAAACCGAGTTGGAGCTAGTACCTCCCCATATATATGTATGGAATGGAGTTTGCAACTGAAAAGAAACTTTGTGTTCCCAACAAGCTAATTGAAGGATGGCTTTCACACGCACTTATCTCTCAGAACTGAGCAAGTGGAGAGACGTTCGTTCACCTAGCACCAAGGGAATGGGTTGCAGGAGACACTTTTTCTCTGCTTTCTCAGTCTGTTTCCTAGTGCCGGTTTGAAGTTCCTGCAGTTTTCACAGTCAAACCGAGTTGGAGCTAGTACCTCCCCATATATATGTACGGAATGGAGTTTGCAACTTAAAAGAAACTTTGTGTTCCCAACAAGCTAGGTGAAGGACGGCTTTCACACACACATATCTCTCAGAACTGAGCATGTGGAGAGACGTTCGTTCATCTACCACCAAGGGAACGCGTTGCAGGAGACACTTTTTCTCTGCTTTCTCATTCTGTTTCTTAGTGCCGGTTTGAAGTTCCTGCAGTTTTCACTGTAAAACCGAGTTGGAGCTAGTACCTCCCCATATATATGTATGGAATGGAGTTTGCAACTGAAAAGAAACTTTGTCTTCCCAACAAGCTAGGTGAAGGACGGCTTTCACACACACTTATCTCTCAGAACTGAGCAAGTGGAGAGACGTTCGTTCATCTAGCACCAAGGGAACGGGTTGCATGAGACACTTTTTCTCTGCTTTCTCAGTCTGTTTCCTACTGCCGTTTTGATGTTCCTTCAGTTTTCACTGTAAACCGAGTTGGAGCTAGTACCTCCCCATATATATGTATGGAATGCAGTTTGCAACTGAAAAGAAACTTTGTGTTCCCAACAAGCGAGGTGAATGACGGCTTTCAAACTCACATATCTCTCAGAACTGAGCAATTGGAGAGACGTTCGTTCATCTAGCACCAAGGGAACGGGTGGCAGGGGACACTTTTTCTCTGCTTTCTCAGTCTGTTTCCTAGTGCCGGTTTGAAGTTCCTGCAGTTTTCACTGTAAAACCGAGTTGGAGCTAGTACCTCCCCATATATATGTATGGACTGGAGTTTGCAACTGAAAAGAAACTTTGTGTTCCCAACAAGCTAGGTGAAGGACGGTTTTCACACACACTTATCTCTCAGAACTGAGCAAGTGGAGAGACGATCGTTCATCTAGCACCAAGGGAACGGGTTGCAGGAGATACTTTTCCTCTGCTTTCTCAGTCTGTTTCCTAGTGCCGGTTTGAAGTTCCTGCAGTTTTCACAGTCAAACCGAGTTGGAGCTAGTACCTCCCCATATATATGCATGGAATGGAGTTTGCAACTTAAAAGAAACTTTGTGTTCCCAACAAGCTAGGTGAAGGACGGCTTTCACACACACTTATCTCTCAGAACTGAGCATGTGGAGAGACGTTCGTTCATCTAGCACCAAGGGAACGGGTTGCAGGAGACACTTTTTCTCTGCTTTCTCAGTCTGTTTCCTAGTGCCGGTTTGAAGCTCCTGCAGTTTTCACTGTAAAACCGAGTTGGAGCTAGTACCTCCCCATATATATGCATGGAATGGGGTTTGCAACTGAAAAGAAACTTTGTGTTCCCAACAAGCTAGGTGAAGGACGGCTTTCACACACACTAATCTCTCAGAACTGAGCAAGTGTAGAGACGTTCGTTCATCTAGCACCAAGGGAACGGGTTGCAGGAGACACTTTTTCTCTGCTTTCTCAGTCTGTTTCCTAGTGCCGGTTTGAAGTTCCTGCAGTTTTCACTGTAAAACCGAGTTGGAGCTAGTACCTCCCCATATATATGTATGGAATGGAGTTTGCTACTGAAAAGAAACTTTGTGTTCCCAACAAGCTAGGTGAAGGACGGTTTTCACACACACTTATCTCTCAGAACTGAGCAAGTGGAGAGATGTTCGTTCATCTAGCACCAAGGGAACAGGTTGCAGGGGACACTTTTTCTCTGCTTTCTCATTCTGTTTCTTAGTGCCGGTTTGAAGTTCCTGCAGTTTTCACTGTAAAACCGAGTTGGAGCTAGTACCTCCCCATATATATGTATGGAATGGAGTTTGCAACTGAAAAGAAACTTTGTCTTCCCAACAAGCTAGGTGAAGTACGGCTTTCACACACACTTATCTCTCAGAACTGAGCAAGTGGAGAGACGTTCGTTCATCTAGCACCAAGGGAACGGGTTGCATGAGACACTTTTTCTCTGCTTTCTCAGTCTGTTTCCTAGTGCCGGTTTGAAGTTCCTTCAGTTTTCACTGTAAACCGAGTTGGAGCTAGTACCTCCCCATATATATGTATGGAAAGGAGTTTGCAACTGAAAAGAAACTTTGTGTTCCCAACAAGCTAATTGAAGGATGGATTTCACACGCACTTATCTCTCAGAACTGAGCAATTGGAGAGACGTTCGTTCATCTAGCACCAAGGGAATGGGTTGCAGGAGACACTTTTTCTCTGCTTTCTCAGTCTGTTTCCTAGTGCCGGTTTGAAGTTCCTGCAGTTTTCACAGTCAAACCGAGTTGGAGCTAGTACCTCCCCATATATACGTATGGAATGGAGTTTGCAACTGAATAGAAACTTTGTGTTTCCAACAAGCTAGGTGAAGGTCGGCTTTCACACACACTTATCTCTCAGAAATGAGCATGTGGAGAGACGTTCGTTCATCTGCCATCAAGGGAACGGGTTGCAGGAGACACTTTTTCTCTGCTTTCTCATTCTGTTTCTTAGTGCCGGTTTGAAGTTCCTGCAGTTTTCACTGTAAAACCGAGTTGGAGCTAGTACCTCCCCATATATATGTATGGAATGGAGTTTGCAACTTAAAAGAAACTTTGTCTTCCCAACAAGCTAGGTGAAGTACGGCTTTCACACACACTTATCTCTCAGAACTTAGCAAGAAGAGAGACGTTCGTTCATCTAGCACCAAGGGAACGGGTTGCATGAGACACTTTTTCTCTGCTTTCTCATTCTGTTTCCTACTGCCGTTTTGATGTTCCTTCAGTTTTCACTGTAAACCGAGTTGGAGCTAGTACCTCCCCATATATATGTATGGAATGCAGTTTGCAACTGAAAAGAAACTTTGTGTTCCCAACAAGCGAGGTGAATAACGGCTTTCAAACTCACATATCTCTCAGAACTGAGCAATTGGAGAGACGTTCGTTCATCTAGCACCAAGGGAACGGGTTGCAGGAGACACTTTTTCTCTGCTTTCTCAGTCTGTTTCCTAGTGCCGGTTTGAAGTTCCTGCAGTTTTCACTGTAAAACCGAGTTGGAGCTAGTACCTCCCCATATATATGTATGGACTGGAGTTTGCAACTGAAAAGAAACTTTGTGTTCCCAACAAGCTAGGTGAAGGACGGCTTTCACACACACTTATCTCTCAGAACTGAGCATGTGGAGAGACGTTCGTTCATCTACCACCAAGGGAACGGGTTGCAGGAGACACTTTTTCTCTGGATTCTCAGTCTGTTTCCTAGTGCCGATTTGAAGTTCCTGCAGTTTTCACTGTAAAACCGAGTTGGAGCTAGTACCTCCCAATATATATGCATGGAATGGAGTTTGCAACTGAAAAGAAACTTTGTGTTCCCAACAAGCTAGGTGAAGGACGGCTTTCACACACACTTATCTCTCAGAACTGAGCAAGTGGAGAGACGTTCGTTAATCTAGCACCAAGGGAACGGGTTGCAGGAGACACTATTTCTCTGCTTTCTCAGTCTGTTTCCTAGTGCCGGTTTGAAGTTCCTGCAGTTTTCACTGTAAAACCGAGTTGGTGCTAGTACCTCCCCATATATATGTATGGAATGGAATTTGCAGCTGAAAAGAAACTTTGTGTTCCCAACAAGCTAGGTGAAGTATGGCTTTCACACACACTTATCTCTCAGAACTGAGCAAGTGGAGAGACGTTCGTTCATCTAGCACCAAGGGAACGGGTTGCAGGAGACACTTTTTCTCTGCTTTCTCAGTCTGTTTCCTAGTGCCGGTTTGATGTTCCTTCAGTTTTCACTGTAAAACCGAGTTGGAGCTAGTACCTCCCCATATATATGTATGGAATGGAGTTTGCAACTGAAAAGAAACTTTGTGTTCCCAACAAGCTAGGTGAAGGACGGCTTTCACACACACTTATCTCTCAGAACTGAGCAAGTGGAGAGACGTTCGTTCATCTAGCACCAAGGGAACGGGTTGCAGGAGACACTTTTTCTCTGCTTTCTCAGTTTGTTTCCTAGTGCCGGTTTGAAGTTCCTGCAGTTTTCACTGTAAAACCGAGTTGGAGCTAGTACCTCCCCATATATATGTATGGAATGGAGTTTGCAACTGAAAAGAAACTTTGTGTTCCCAACAAGCTAGGTGAAGGACGGCTTTCAAACTCACATATCTCTCAGAACTGAGCAATTGGAGAGACGTTCGTTCATCTAGCACCAAGGGAACGGGTTGCAGGAGACACTTTTTCTCTGCTTTCTCAGTCTGTTTCCTAGTGCCAGTTTGATGTTCCAGCAATTTTCACTGTAAAACCGATTTGGAGCTTGTACCTCCCAATATATATGTATGGAATGGAGTTTGCAACTGAATAGAAACTTTGTGTTCCCAACAAGCTAGGTGAAGGACGGCTTTCACACACACTTATCTCTCAGAACTGAGCAAGTGGAGAGACGTTCGTTCATCTAGCACCAAGGGAACGGGTTGCAGGAGACACTTTTTCTCTGCTTTCTCAGTCTGTTTCCTAGTGCCGGTTTGAAGTTCCTGCAGTTTTCACTGTAAAACCGAGTTGGAGCTAGTACCTCCCCATATATATGTATGGAATGGAGTTTGCTACTGAAAAGAAACTTTGTGTTCCCAACAAGCTAGGTGAAGGACGGCTTTCACACACACTTATCTCTCAGAACTGAGCAAGTGGAGAGACGTTCGTTCATCTAGCACCAAGGGAACAGGTTGCAGGGGACACTTTTTCTCTGCTTTCTCATTCTGTTTCTTAGTGCCGGTTTGAAGTTCCTGCAGTTTTCACTGTAAAACCGAGTTGGAGCTAGTACCTCCCCATATATATGTATGGAATGGAGTTTGCAACTGAAAAGAAACTTTGTCTTCCCAACAAGCTAGGTGAAGTACGGCTTTCACACACACTTATCTCTCAGAACTGAGCAAGTGGAGAGACGTTCGTTCATCTAGCACCAAGGGAACGGGTTGCATGAGACACTTTTTCTCTGCTTTCTCAGTCTGTTTCCTACTGCCGTTTTGATGTTCCTTCAGTTTTCACTGTAAACCGAGTTGGAGCTAGTACCTCCCCATATATATGTATGGAATGGAGTTTGCAACTGAAAAGAAACTTTGTGTTCCCAACAAGCTAATTGAAGGATGGCTTTCACACGCACTTATCTCTCAGAACTGAGCAAGTGGAGAGACGTTCGTTCACCTAGCACCAAGGGAATGGGTTGCAGGAGACACTTTTTCTCTGCTTTCTCAGTCTGTTTCCTAGTGCCGGTTTGAAGTTCCTGCAGTTTTCACAGTCAAACCGAGTTGGAGCTAGTACCTCCCCATATATATGTATGGAATGGAGTTTGCAACTTAAAAGAAACTTTGTGTTCCCAACAAGCTAGGTGAAGGACGGCTTTCACACACACTTATCTCTCAGAACTGAGCATGTGGAGAGACGTTCGTTCATCTACCACCAAGGGAACGCGTTGCAGGAGACACTTTTTCTCTGCTTTCTCATTCTGTTTCTTAGTGCCGGTTTGAAGTTCCTGCAGTTTTCACTGTAAAACCGAGTTGGAGCTAGTACCTCCCCATATATATGTATGGAATGGAGTTTGCAACTGAAAAGAAACTTTGTCTTCCCAACAAGCTAGGTGAAGGACGGCTTTCACACACACTTATCTCTCAGAACTGAGCAAGTGGAGAGACGTTCGTTCATCTAGCACCAAGGGAACGGGTTGCATGAGACACTTTTTCTCTGCTTTCTCAGTCTGTTTCCTACTGCCGTTTTGATGTTCCTTCAGTTTTCACTGTAAACCGAGTTGGAGCTAGTACCTCCCCATATATATGTATGGAATGCAGTTTGCAACTGAAAAGAAACTTTGTGTTCCCAACAAGCGAGGTGAATGACGGCTTTCAAACTCACATATCTCTCAGAACTGAGCAATTGGAGAGACGTTCGTTCATCTAGCACCAAGGGAACGGGTGGCAGGGGACACTTTTTCTCTGCTTTCTCAGTCTGTTTCCTAGTGCCGGTTTGAAGTTCCTGCAGTTTTCACTGTAAAACCGAGTTGGAGCTAGTACCTCCCCATATATATGTATGGACTGGAGTTTGCAACTGAAAAGAAACTTTGTGTTCCCAACAAGCTAGGTGAAGGACGGTTTTCACACACACTTATCTCTCAGAACTGAGCAAGTGGAGAGACGATCGTTCATCTAGCACCAAGGGAACGGGTTGCAGGAGATACTTTTCCTCTGCTTTCTCAGTCTGTTTCCTAGTGCCGGTTTGAAGTTCCTGCAGTTTTCACAGTCAAACCGAGTTGGAGCTAGTACCTCCCCATATATATGCATGGAATGGAGTTTGCAACTTAAAAGAAACTTTGTGTTCCCAACAAGCTAGGTGAAGGACGGCTTTCACACACACTTATCTCTCAGAACTGAGCATGTGGAGAGACGTTCGTTCATCTAGCACCAAGGGAACGGGTTGCAGGAGACACTTTTTCTCTGCTTTCTCAGTCTGTTTCCTAGTGCCGGTTTGAAGCTCCTGCAGTTTTCACTGTAAAACCGAGTTGGAGCTAGTACCTCCCCATATATATGCATGGAATGGGGTTTGCAACTGAAAAGAAACTTTGTGTTCCCAACAAGCTAGTTGAAGGACGGCTTTCACACACACTAATCTCTCAGAACTGAGCAAGTGTAGAGACGTTCGTTCATCTATCACCAAGGGAACGGGTTGCAGGAGACACTTTTTCTCTGCTTTCTCAGTCTGTTTCCTAGTGCCGGTTTGAAGTTCCTGCAGTTTTCACTGTAAAACCGAGTTGGAGCTAGTACCTCCCCATATATATGTATGGAATGGAGTTTGCTACTGAAAAGAAACTTTGTGTTCCCAACAAGCTAGGTGAAGGACGGCTTTCACACACACTTATCTCTCAGAACTGAGCAAGTGGAGAGATGTTCGTTCATCTAGCACCAAGGGAACAGGTTGCAGGGGACACTTTTTCTCTGCTTTCTCATTCTGTTTCTTAGTGCCGGTTTGAAGTTCCTGCAGTTTTCACTGTAAAACCGAGTTGGAGCTAGTACCTCCCCATATATATGTATGGAATGGAGTTTGCAACTGAAAAGAAACTTTGTCTTCCCAACAAGCTAGGTGAAGTACGGCTTTCACACACACTTATCTCTCAGAACTGAGCAAGTGGAGAGACGTTCGTTCATCTAGCACCAAGGGAACGGGTTGCATGAGACACTTTTTCTCTGCTTTCTCAGTCTGTTTCCTAGTGCCGGTTTGAAGTTCCTTCAGTTTTCACTGTAAACCGAGTTGGAGCTAGTACCTCCCCATATATATGTATGGAAAGGAGTTTGCAACTGAAAAGAAACTTTGTGTTCCCAACAAGCTAATTGAAGGATGGATTTCACACGCACTTATCTCTCAGAACTGAGCAATTGGAGAGACGTTCGTTCATCTAGCACCAAGGGAATGGGTTGCAGGAGACACTTTTTCTCTGCTTTCTCAGTCTGTTTCCTAGTGCCGGTTTGAAGTTCCTGCAGTTTTCACAGTCAAACCGAGTTGGAGCTAGTACCTCCCCATATATACGTATGGAATGGAGTTTGCAACTGAATAGAAACTTTGTGTTTCCAACAAGCTAGGTGAAGGTCGGCTTTCACACACACTTATCTCTCAGAAATGAGCATGTGGAGAGACGTTCGTTCATCTGCCACCAAGGGAACGGGTTGCAGGAGACACTTTTTCTCTGCTTTCTCATTCTGTTTCTTAGTGCCGGTTTGAAGTTCCTGCAGTTTTCACTGTAAAACCGAGTTGGAGCTAGTACCTCCCCATATATATGTATGGAATGGAGTTTGCAACTGAAAAGAAACTTTGTCTTCCCAACAAGCTAGGTGAAGTACGGCTTTCACACACACTTATCTCTCAGAACTTAGCAAGAGGAGAGACGTTCGTTCATCTAGCACCAAGGGAACGGGTTGCATGAGACACTTTTTCTCTGCTTTCTCATTCTGTTTCCTACTGCCGTTTTGATGTTCCTTCAGTTTTCACTGTAAACCGAGTTGGAGCTAGTACCTCCCCATATATATGTATGGAATGCAGTTTGCAACTGAAAAGAAACTTTGTGTTCCCAACAAGCGAGGTGAATAACGGCTTTCAAACTCACATATCTCTCAGAACTGAGCAATTGGAGAGACGTTCGTTCATCTAGCACCAAGGGAACGGGTTGCAGGAGACACTTTTTCTCTGCTTTCTCAGTCTGTTTCCTAGTGCCGGTTTGAAGTTCCTGCAGTTTTCACTGTAAAACCGAGTTGGAGCTAGTACCTCCCCATATATATGTATGGACTGGAGTTTGCAACTGAAAAGAAACTTTGTGTTCCCAACAAGCTAGGTGAAGAACGGCTTTCACACACACTTATCTCTCAGAACTGAGCAAGTGGAGAGACGATCGTTCATCTAGCACCAAGGGAACGGGTTGCAGGAGATACATTTTCTCTGCTTTCTCAGTCTGTTTCCTAGTGCCGGTTTGAAGTTCCTGCAGTTTTCACAGTCAAACCGAGTTGGAGCTAGTACCTCCCCATATATATGTATGGAATGGAGTTTGCAACTTAAAAGAAACTTTGTGTTCCCAACAAGCTAGGTGAAGGACGGCTTTCACACACACTTATCTCTCAGAACTGAGCATGTGGAGAGACGTTCGTTCATCTAGCACCAAGGGAACGGGTTGCAGGAGACACTTTTTCTCTGCTTTCTCAGTCTGTTTCCTAGTGCCGGTTTGAAGTTCCTGCAGTTTTCACTGTAAAACCGAGTTGGAGCTAGTACCTCCCCATATATATGCATGGAATGGGGTTTGCAACTGAAAAGAAACTTTGTGTTCCCAACAAGCTAGGTGAAGGACGGCTTTCACACACACTAATCTCTCAGAAATTAGCAATTGGAGAGACGTTCGTTCATCTAGCACCAAGGGAACGGGTTGCAGGAGACACTTTTTCTCTGCTTTCTCAGTCTGTTTCCTAGTGCCGGTTTGAAGTTCCTGCAGTTTTCACTGTAAAACCGAGTTGGAGCTAGTACCTCCCCATATATATGTATGGAATGGAATTTGCAGCTGAAAAGAAACTTTGTGTTCCCAACAAGCTAGGTGAAGTATGGCTTTCACACACACTTATCTCTCAGAACTGAGCAAGTGGAGAGACGTTCGTTCATCTAGCACCAAGGGAACGGGTTGCAGGAGACACTTTTTCTCTGCTTTCTCAGTCTGTTTCCTAGTGCCGGTTTGATGTTCCTTCATTTTCACTGTAAAACCGAGTTGGAGCTAGTACCTCCCCATATATATGTATGGAATGGAGTTTGCAACTGAAAAGAAACTTTGTGTTCCCAACAAGCTAGGTGAAGGACGGCTTTCACACACACTTATCTCTCAGAACTGAGCAAGTGGAGAGACGTTCGTTCATCTAGCACCAAGGGAACGGGTTGCAGGAGACACTTTTTCTCTGCTTTCTCAGTTTGTTTCCTAGTGCCGGTTTGAAGTTCCTGCAGTTTTCACTGTAAAACCGAGTTGGAGCTAGTACCTCCCCATATATATGTATGGAATGGAGTTTGCAACTGAAAAGAAACTTTGTGTTCCCAACAAGCTAGGTGAAGGACGGCTTTCACACACACTTATCTCTCAGAACTGAGCAAGCGGAGAGACGTTCGTTCATCTAGCACCAAGGGAACAGGTTGCAGGGGACACGTTTTCTCTGCTTTCTCAGTCTGTTTCCTAGTGCCGGTTTGAAGTTCCTGCAGTTTTCACAGTCAAACCGAGTTGGAGTTAGTACCTCCCCATATATATGTATGGAATGGAGTTTGCAACTTAAAAGAAACTTTGTGTTCCCAACAAGCTAGGTGAAGGACGGCTTTCACACACACTTATCTCTCAGAACTGAGCATGTGGAGAGACGTTCGTTCATCTAGCACCAAGGGAACGGGTTGCAGGAGACACTTTTTCTCTGCTTTCTCAGTCTGTTTCCTAGTGCCGGTTTGAAGCTCCTGCAGTTTTCACTGTAAAACCGAGTTGGAGCTAGTACCTCCCCATATATATGCATGGAATGGGGTTTGCAACTGAAAAGAAACTTTGTGTTCCCAACAAGCTAGGTGAAGGACGGCTTTCACACACACTAATCTCTCAGAACTGAGCAAGTGTAGAGACGTTCGTTCATCTATCACCAAGGGAACGGGTTGCAGGAGACACTTTTTCTCTGCTTTCTCAGTCTGTTTCCTAGTGCCGGTTTGATGTTCCTGCAGTTTTCACTGTAAAACCGAGTTGGAGCTAGTACCTCCCCATATATATTTATGGAATGGAGTTTGCTACTGAAAAGAAACTTTGTGTTCCCAACAAGCTAGGTGAAGGACGGCTTTCAAACACACTTATCTCTCAGAACTGAGCAAGTGGAGAGACGTTCGTTCATCTAGCACCAAGGGAACAGGTTGCAGGGGACACTTTTTCTCTGCTTTCTCATTCTGTTTCTTAGTGCCGGTTTGAAGTTCCTGCAGTTTTCACTGTAAAACCGAGTTGGAGCTAGTACCTCCCCATATATATGTATGGAATGGAATTTGCAACTGAAAAGAAACTTTGTCTTCCCAACAAGCTAGTTGAAGTACGGCTTTCACACACACTTATCTCTCAGAACTGAGCAAGTGGAGAGACGTTCGTTCATCTAGCACCAAGGGAACGGGTTGCATGGGACACTTTTTCTCTGCTTTCTCAGTCTGTTTCCTAGTGCCGGTTTGAAGTTCCTTCAGTTTTCACTGTAAACCGAGTTGGAGCTAGTACCTCCCCATATATATGTATGGAATGGAGTTTGCAACTGAAAAGAAACTTTGTGTTCCCAACAAGCTAATTGAAGGATGGCTTTCACACGCACTTATCTCTCAGAACTGAGCAATTGGAGAGACGTTCGTTCATCTAGCACCAAGGGAATGGGTTGCAGGAGACACTTTTTCTCTGCTTTCTCAGTCTGTTTCCTAGTGCCGGTTTGAAGTTCCTGCAGTTTTCACAGTCAAACCGAGTTGGAGCTAGTACCTCCCCATATATATGTATGGAATGGAGTTTGCAACTGAATAGAAACTTTGTGTTTCCAACAAGCTAGGTGAAGGTCGGCTTTCACACACACTTATCTCTCAGAAATGAGCATGTGGAGAGACGTTCGTTCATCTAGCACCAAGGGAACGGGTTGCAGGAGACACTTTTTCTCTGCTTTCTCAGTCTGTTTCCTAGTGCCGGTTTGAAGTTCCTGCAGTTTTCACTGTAAAACCGAGTTGGAGCTAGTACCTCCCCATATATATGCATGGAATGGGGTTTGCAACTGAAAAGAAACTTTGTGTTCCCAACAAGCTAGGTGAAGGACGGCTTTCACACACACTAATCTCTCAGAAATTAGCAATTGGAGAGACGTTCGTTCATCTAGCACCAAGGGAACGGGTTGCAGGAGACACTTTTTCTCTGCTTTCTCAGTCTGTTTCCTAGTGCCGGTTTGAAGTTCCTGCAGTTTTCACTGTAAAACCGAGTTGGAGCTAGTACCTCCCCATATATATGTATGGAATGGAATTTGCAGCTGAAAAGAAACTTTGTGTTCCCAACAAGCTAGGTGAAGTATGGCTTTCACACACACTTATCTCTCAGAACTGAGCAAGTGGAGAGACGATCGTTCATCTATCACCAAGGGAACGGGTTGCAGGAGATACTTTTTATCTGCTTTCTCAGTCTGTTTCCTAGTGCCGGTTTGAAGTTCCTGCAGTTTTCACAGTCAAACCGAGTTGGAGCTAGTACCTCCCCATATATATGTATGGAATGGAGTTTGCAACTTAAAAGAAACTTTGTGTTCCCAACAAGCTAGGTGAAGGACGGCTTTCACACACACTTATCTCTCAGAACTGAGCAAGTGGAGAGACGATCGTTCATCTAGCACCAAGGGAACGGGTTGCAGGAGATACTTTTTCTCTGCTTTCTCAGTCTGTTTCCTAGTGCCGGTTTGAAGTTCCTGCAGTTTTCACAGTCAAACCGAGTTGGAGCTAGTACCTCCCCATATATATGTATGGAATGGAGTTTGCAACTTAAAAGAAACTTTGTGTTCCCAACAAGCTAGGTGAAGGACGGCTTTCACACACACTTATCTCTCAGAACTGAGCATGTGGAGAGACGTTCGTTCATCTAGCACCAAGGGAACGGGTTGCAGGAGACACTTTTTCTCTGCTTTCTCAGTCTGTTTCCTAGTGCCGGTTTGAAGTTCCTGCAGTTTTCACTGTAAAACCGAGTTGGAGCTAGTACCTCCCCATATATATGCATGGAATGGGGTTTGCAACTGAAAAGAAACTTTGTGTTCCCAACAAGCTAGGTGAAGGACGGCTTTCACACACACTAATCTCTCAGAAATTAGCAATTGGAGAGACGTTCGTTCATCTAGCACCAAGGGAACGGGTTGCAGGAGACACTTTTTCTCTGCTTTCTCAGTCTGTTTCCTAGTGCCGGTTTGAAGTTCCTGCAGTTTTCACTGTAAAACCGAGTTGGAGCTAGTACCTCCCCATATATATGTATGGAATGGAATTTGCAGCTGAAAAGAAACTTTGTGTTCCCAACAAGCTAGGTGAAGTATGGCTTTCACACACACTTATCTCTCAGAACTGAGCAAGTGGAGAGACGTTCGTTCATCTAGCACCAAGGGAACGGGTTGCATGAGACACTTTTTCTCTGCATTCTCAGTCTGTTTCCTACTGCCGTTTTGATGTTCCTTCAGTTTTCACTGTAAACCGAGTTGGAGCTAGTACCTCCCCATATATATGTATGGAATGGAGTTTGCAACTGAAAAGAAACTTTGTGTTCCCAACAAGCTAATTGAAGGATATCTTTCACACGCACTTATCTCTCAGAACTGAGCAAGTGGAGAGACGTTCATTCATCTAGCACCAAGGGAATGGGTTGCAGGAGACACTTTTTCTCTGCTTTCTCAGTCTGTTTCCTAGTGCCGGTTTGAAGTTCCTGCAGTTTTCACAGTCAAACCGAGTTGGAGCTAGTACCTCCCCATATATATGTATGGAATGGAGTTTGCAACTTAAAAGAAACTTTGTGTTCCCAACAAGCTAGGTGAAGGACGGCTTTCACACACACTTATCTCTCAGAACTGAGCATGTGGAGAGACGTTCGTTCATCTACCACCAAGGGAACGGGTTGCAGGAGACACTTTTTCTCTGGATTCTCAGTCTGTTTCCTAGTGCCTGTTTGAAGTTCCTGCAGTTTTCACTGTAAAACCGAGTTGGAGCTAGTACCTCCCAATATATATGCATGGAATGGAGTTTGCAACTGAAAAGAAACTTTGTGTTCCCAACAAGCTAGGTGAAGGACGGCTTTCACACACACTTATCTCTCAGAACTGAGCAAG
Organism: Camelus bactrianus; assembly: GCF_048773025.1. Lineage (NCBI taxonomy): Eukaryota > Metazoa > Chordata > Mammalia > Artiodactyla > Camelidae > Camelus > Camelus bactrianus. Next base: position 100,075,583 of record NC_133544.1, read on the forward strand.
TGGAGAGACGTTCGTTAATCTAGCACCAAGGGAACGGGTTGCAGGAGACACTATTTCTCTGCTTTCTCAGTCTGTTTCCTAGTGCCGGTTTGAAGTTCCTGCAGTTTTCACTGTAAAACCGAGTTGGAGCTAGTACCTCCCCATATATATGTATGGAATGGAGTTTGCAACTGAAAAGAAACTTTGTGTTCCCAAAAAGCTAGGTGAAGGACGGCTTTCACACACACTTATCTCTCAGAACTGAGCAAGTGGAGAGACGTTCGTTCATCTAGCACCAAGGGAACAGGTTGCAGGGGACACGTTTTCTCTGCTTTCTCATTCTGTTTCTTAGTGCCGGTTTGAAGTTCCTGCAGTTTTCACTGTAAAACCGATTTGGAGCTAGTACCTCCCCATATATATGTATGGAATGGAGTTTGCAACTGAAAAGAAACTTTGTCTTCCCAACAAGCTAGGTGAAGTACGGCTTTCACACACACTTATCTCTCAGAACTGAGCAAGTGGAGAGACGTTCGTTCATCTAGCACCAAGGGAACGGGTTGCATGAGACACTTTTTATCTGCTTTCTCAGTCTGTTTCCTACTGCCGTTTTGATGTTCCTTCAGTTTTCACTGTAAACAGAGTTGGAGCTAGTACCTCCCCATATATATGTATGGAATGGAGTTTGCAACTGAAAAGAAACTTTGTGTTCCCAACAAGCTAATTGAAGGATGGCTTTCACACGCACTTATCTCTCAGAACTGAGCAAGTGGAGAGACGTTCGTTCATCTAGCACCAAGGGAATGGGTTGCAGGAGACACTTTTTCTCTGCTTTCTCAGTCTGTTTCCTAGTGCCGGTTTGAAGTTCCTGCAGTTTTCACAGTCAAACCGAGTTGGAGCTAGTACCTCCCCATATATATGTATGGAATGGAGTTTGCAACTTAAAAGAAACTTTGTGTTCCCAACAAGCTAGGTGAAGGACGGCTTTCACACACACTTATCTCTCAGAACTGAGCATGTGGAGAGACGTTCGTTCATCTACCACCAAGGGAACGGGTTGCAGGAGACACTTTTTCTCTGGATTCTCAGTCTGTTTCCTAGTGCCTGTTTGAAGTTCCTGCAGTTTTCACTGTAAAACCGAGTTGGAGCTAGTACCTCCCAATATATATGCATGGAATGGAGTTTGCAACTGAAAAGAAACTTTGTGTTCCCAACAAGCTAGGTGAAGGACGGCTTTCACACACACTTATCTCTCAGAACTGAGCAAGTGGAGAGACGTTCGTTAATCTAGCACCAAGGGAACGGGTTGCAGGAGACACTATTTCTCTGCTTTCTCAGTCTGTTTCCTAGTGCCGGTTTGAAGTTCCTGCAGTTTTCACTGTAAAACCGAGTTGGAGCTAGTACCTCCCCATATATATGTATGGAATGGAGTTTGCAACTGAAAAGAAACTTTGTGTTCCCAAAAAGCTAGGTGAAGGACGGCTTTCACACACACTTATCTCTCAGAACTGAGCAAGTGGAGAGACGTTCGTTCATCTAGCACCAAGGGAACAGGTTGCAGGGGACACGTTTTCTCTGCTTTCTCATTCTGTTTCTTAGTGCCGGTTTGAAGTTCCTGCAGTTTTCACTGTAAAACCGATTTGGAGCTAGTACCTCCCCATATATATGTATGGAATGGAGTTTGCAACTGAAAAGAAACTTTGTCTTCCCAACAAGCTAGGTGAAGTACGGCTTTCACACACACTTATCTCTCAGAACTGAGCAAGTGGAGAGACGTTCGTTCATCTAGCACCAAGGGAACGGGTTGCATGAGACACTTTTTATCTGCTTTCTCAGTCTGTTTCCTACTGCCGTTTTGATGTTCCTTCAGTTTTCACTGTAAACAGAGTTGGAGCTAGTACCTCCCCATATATATGTATGGAATGGAGTTTGCAACTGAAAAGAAACTTTGTGTTCCCAACAAGCTAATTGAAGGATGGCTTTCACACGCACTTATCTCTCAGAACTGAGCAAGTGGAGAGACGTTCGTTCATCTAGCACCAAGGGAATGGGTTGCAGGAGACACTTTTTCTCTGCTTTCTCAGTCTGTTTCCTAGTGCCGGTTTGAAGTTCCTGCAGTTTTCACAGTCAAACCGAGTTGGAGCTAGTACCTCCCCATATATATGTATGGAATGGAGTTTGCAACTTAAAAGAAACTTTGTGTTCCCAACAAGCTAGGTGAAGGACGGCTTTCACACACACTTATCTCTCAGAACTGAGCATGTGGAGAGACGTTCGTTCATCTACCACCAAGGGAACGGTTTGCAGGAGACACTTTTTCTCTGCTTTCTCATTCTGTTTCTTAGTGCCGGTTTGAAGTTCCTGCAGTTTTCACTGTAAAACCGAGTTGGAGCTAGTACCTCCCCATATATATGTATGGAATGGAGTTTGCAACTGAAAAGAAACTTTGTCTTCCCAACAAGCTAGGTGAAGTACGGCTTTCACACACACATATCTCTCAGAACTGAGCAAGTGGAGAGACGTTCGTTCATCTAGCACCAAGGGAACGGGTTGCAGGAGACACTTTTTCTCTGCTTTCTCATTCTGTTTCCTACTGCCGTTTTGATGTTCCTTCAGTTTTCACTGTAAACCGAGTTGGAGCTAGTACCTCCCCATATATATGTATGGAATGCAGTTTGCAACTGAAAAGAAACTTTGTGTTCCCAACAAGCGAGGTGAATGACGGCTTTCAAACTCACATATCTCTCAGAACTGAGCAATTGGAGAGACGTTCGTTCATCTAGCACCAAGGGAACGGGTTGCAGGAGACACTTTTTCTCTGCTTTCTCAGTTTGTTTCCTAGTGCCGGTTTGTAGTTCCTGCAGCTTTCACTGTAAAACCGAGTTGGAGCTAGTACCTCCCCATATATATGTATGGAATGGAGTTTGCAACTGAAAAGAAACTTTGTGTTCCCAACAAGCTAGGTGAAGGACGGCTTTCACACACACTTATCTCTCAGAACTGAGCTAGTGGAGAGACGATCGTTCATCTAGCACCAAGCGAACGGGTTGCAGGAGATACTTTTTCTCTGCTTTCTCAGTCTGTTTCCTAGTGCCGGTTTGAAGTTCCTGCAGTTTTCACAGTCAAACCGAGTTGGAGCTAGTACCTCCCCATATGTATGTATGGAATGGAGTTTGCAACTTAAAAGAAACTTTGTGTTCCCAACAAGCTAGGTGAATAACGGCTTTCACACACACTTATCTCTCAGAACTGAGCATGTGGAGAGACGTTCGTTCATCTAGCACCAAGGGAACGGGTTGCAGGAGACACTTTTTCTCTGCTTTCTCAGTCTGTTTCCTAGTGCCGGTTTGAAGTTCCTGCAGTTTTCACTGTAAAACCGAGTTGGAGCTAGTACCTCCCCATATATATGCATGGAATGGGGTTTGCAACTGAAAAGAAACTTTGTGTTCCCAACAAGCTAGGTGAAGGACGGCTTTCACACACACTAATCTCTCAGAACTGAGCAAGTGTAGAGACGTTCGTTCATCTAGCACCAAGGGAACGGGTTGCAGGAGACAATTTTTCTTTGCTTTCTCAGTCTGTTTCCTAGTGCCGGTTTGAAGTTCCTGCAGTTTTCACTGTAAAACCGAGTTGGAACTAGTACCTCCCCATATATATGCATGGAATTGAGTTTGCAACTGAAAAGAAACTTTGTGTTCCCAACAAGCTAGGTGAAGGACGGCTTTCACACACACTTATCTCTCAGAAATTAGCAATTGGAGAGACGTTCGTTCATCTAGCACCAAGGGAACGGGTTGCAGGAGACACTTTTTCTCTGCTTTCTCAGTCTGTTTCCTAGTGCCGGTTTGAAGTTCCTGCAGTTTTCACTGTAAAACCGAGTTGGAGCTAGTACCTCCCCATATATATGTATGGAATGGAATTTGCAGCTGAAAAGAAACTTTGTGTTCCCAAAAAGCTAGGTGAAGTATGGCTTTCACACACACTTATCTCTCAGAACTGAGCAAGTGGAGAGACGTTCGTTCATCTAGCACCAAGGGAACGGGTTGCAGGAGACACTTTTTCTCTGCTTTCTCAGTCTGTTTCCTAGTGCCGGTTTGAAGTTCCTTCAGTTTTCACTGTTAAACCGAGTTGGAGCTAGTACCTCCCCATATATATGTATGGAATGGAGTTTGCAACTGAAAAGAAACTTTGTGTTCCCAACAAGCTAGGTGAAGGACGGCTTTCACACACACTTATCTCTCAGAACTGAGCAAGTGGAGAGACGTTCGTTCATCTAGCACCAAGGGAACGGGTTGCAGGGGACACTTTTTCTCTGCTTTCTCAGTTTGTTTCCTAGTGCCGGTTTGAAGTTCCTGCAGTTTTCACTGTAAAACCGAGTTGGAGCTAGTACCTCCCCATATATATGTATGGAATGGAGTTTGCAACTGAAAAGAAACTTTGTGTTCCCAACAAGCTAGGTGAATGACGGCTTTCAAACTCACATATCTCTCAGAACTGAGCAATTGGAGAGACATTCGTTCATCTAGCACCAAGAGAACGGGTTGCAGGAGACACTTTTTCTCTGCTTTCTCAGTCTGTTTCCTAGTGCCAGTTTGATGTTCCAGCAATTTTCACTGTAAAACCGATTTGGAGCTTGTACCTCCCTATATATATGTATGGAATGGAATTTGCAGCTGAAAAGAAACTTTGTGTTCCCAACAAGCTAGCTGAAGTATGGCTTTCACACACACTTATCTCTCAGAACTGAGCAAGTGGAGAGACGTTCGTTCATCTAGCACCAAGGGAACGGGTTGCAGGAGACAATTTTTCTCTGCTTTCTCAGTCTGTTTCCTAGTGCCGGTTTGATGTTCCTTCAGTTTTCACTGTTAAACCGAGTTGGAGCTTGTACCTCCCCATATATATGTATGGAATGGAGTTTGCAACTGAAAAGAAACTTTGTGTTCCCAACAAGCTAGGTGAAGGACGGCTTTCACACACACTTATCTCTCAGAACTGAGCAAGTGGAGAGACGTTCGTTCATCTAGCACCAAGGGAACGGGTTGCAGGAGACACTTTTTCTCTGCTTTCTCAGTTTGTTTCCTAGTGCCGGTTTGAAGTTCCTGCAGTTTTCACTGTCAAACCGAGTTGGAGCTAGTACCTCCCCATATATATGTATGGAATGGAGTTTGCAACTGAAAAGAAACTTTGTGTTCCCAACAAGCTAAGTGAATGACGGCTTTCAAACTCACATATCTCTCAGAACTGAGCAATTGGAGAGACGTTCGTTCATCTAGCACCAAGGGAACGGGTTGCAGGAGACACTTTTTCTCTGCTTTCTCAGTCTGTTTCCTAGTGCCAGTTTGATGTTCCAGCAATTTTCACTGTAAAACCGATTTGGAGCTTGTACCTCCCTATATATATGTATGGAATGGAGTTTGCAACTGAATAGAAACTTTGTGTTCCCAACAAGCTAGGTGAAGTACGGCTTTCACACACACTTATCTCTCAGAACTGAGCAAGTGGAGAGACGTTCGTTCATCTAGCACCAAGGGAACGGGTTGCAGGAGACACTTTTTCTCTGCTTTCTCAGTCTGTTTCCTAGTGCCGGTTTGATGTTCCTTCAGTTTTCACTGTTAAACCGAGTTGGAGCTAGTACCTCCCCATATATATGTATGGAATGGAGTTTGCAACTGAAAAGAAACTTTGTGTTCCCAACAAGCTAGGTGAAGGACGGCTTTCACACACACTTATCTCTCAGAACTGAGCAAGTGGAGAGACGTTCGTTCATCTAGCACCAAGGGAACGGGTTGCAGGGGACACTTTTTCTCTGCTTTCTCAGTTTGTTTCCTAGTGCCGGTTTGAAGTTCCTGCAGTTTTCACTGTAAAACCGAGTTGGAGCTAGTACCTCCCCATATATATGTATGGAATGGAGTTTGCAACTGAAAAGAAACTTTGTGTTCCCAACAAGCTAGGTGAAGGACGGCTTTCACACACACTTATCTCTCAGAACTGAGCAAGTGGAGAGACGTTCGTTCATCTAGCACCAAGGGAACGGGTTGCAGGAGACACTTTTTCTCTGCTTTCTCAGTTTGTTTCCTAGTGCCGGTTTGAAGTTCCTGCAGTTTTCACTGTCAAACCGAGTTGGAGCTAGTACCTCCCCATATATATGTATGGAATGGAGTTTGCAACTGAAAAGAAACTTTGTGTTCCCAACAAGCTAGGTGAATGACGGCTTTCAAACTCACATATCTCTCAGAACTGAGCAATTGGAGAGACGTTCGTTCATCTAGCACCAAGGGAACGGGTTGCAGGAGACACTTTTTCTCTGCTTTCTCAGTCTGTTTCCTAGTGCCAGTTTGATGTTCCAGCAATTTTCACTGTAAAACCGATTTGGAGCTTGTACCTCCCTATATATATGTATGGAATGGAGTTTGCAACTGAATAGAAACTTTGTGTTCCCAACAAGCTAGGTGAAGTACGGCTTTCACACACACTTATCTCTCAGAACTGAGCAAGTGGAGAGACGTTCGTTCATCTAGCACCAAGGGAACGGGTTGCAGGAGACACTTTTTCTCTGCTTTCTCAGTCTGTTTCCTAGTGCCGGTTTGATGTTCCTTCAGTTTTCACTGTTAAACCGAGTTGGAGCTAGTACCTCCCCATATATATGTATGGAATGGAGTTTGCAACTGAAAAGAAACTTTGTGTTCCCAACAAGCTAGGTGAAGGACGGCTTTCACACACACTTATCTCTCAGAACTGAGCAAGTGGAGAGACGTTCGTTCATCTAGCACCAAGGGAACGGGTTGCAGGGGACACTTTTTCTCTGCTTTCTCAGTTTGTTTCCTAGTGCCGGTTTGAAGTTCCTGCAGTTTTCACTGTAAAACCGAGTTGGAGCTAGTACCTCCCCATATATATGTATGGAATGGAGTTTGCAACTGAAAAGAAACTTTGTCTTCCCAACAAGCTAGGTGAAGTACGGCTTTCACACACACTTATCTCTCAGAACTGAGCAAGTGGAGAGACGTTCGTTCATCTAGCACCAAGGGAACGGGTTGCATGAGACACTTTTTCTCTGCTTTCTCAGTCTGTTTCCTACTGCCGTTTTGATGTTCCTTCAGTTTTCACTGTAAACCGAGTTGGAGCTAGTACCTCCCCATATATATGTATTGAATGGAGTTTGCAACTGAAAAGAAACTTTGTGTTCCCAACAAGCTAATTGAAGGATATCTTTCACACGCACTTATCTCTCAGAACTGAGCAAGTGGAGAGACGTTCGTTCATCTAGCACCAAGGGAATGGGTTGCAGGAGACACTTTTTCTCTGCTTTCTCAGTCTGTTTCCTAGTGCCAGTTTGATGTTCCAGCAATTTTCACTGTAAAACCGATTTGGAGCTTGTACCTCCCTATATATATGTATGGAATGGAATATGCAGCTGAAAAGAAACTTTGTGTTACCAACAAGCTAGGTGAAGTATGGCTTTCACACACACTTATCTCTCAGAACTGAGCAAGTGGAGAGACGTTCGTTCATCTAGCACCAAGGGAACGGGTTGCAGGAGACACTTTTTCTCTGCTTTCTCAGTCTGTTTCCTAGTGCCGGTTTGATGTTCCTTCAGTTTTCACTGTTAAACCGAGTTGGAGCTAGTACCTCCCCATATATATGTATGGAATGGAGTTTGCAACTGAAAAGAAACTTTGTGTTCCCAACAAGCTAGGTGAAGGACGGCTTTCACACACACTTATCTCTCAGAACTGAGCAAGTGGAGAGACGTTCGTTCATCTAGCACCAAGGGAACGGGTTGCAGGAGACACTTTTTCTCTGCTTTCTCAGTTTGTTTCCTAGTGCCGGTTTGAAGTTCCTGCAGTTTTCACTGTAAAACCGAGTTGGAGCTAGTACCTCCCCATATATATGTATGGAATGGAGTTTGCAACTGAAAAGAAACTTTGTGTTCCCAACAAGCTAGGTGAATGACGGCTTTCAAACTCACATATCTCTCAGAACTGAGCAATTGGAGAGACGTTCGTTCATCTAGCACCAAGGGAACGGGTTGCAGGGGACACTTTTTCTCTGCTTTCTCAGTCTGTTTCCTAGTGCCGGTTTGAAGTTCCTGCAATTTTCACTGTAAAACCGAGTTGGAGTTAGTACCTCCCCATATATATGTATGGAATGGAGTTTGCTACTGAAAAGAAACTTTGTGTTCCCAACAAGCTAGGTGAAGGACGGCTTTCACACACACTTATCTCTCAGAACTGAGCAAGTGGAGAGACGTTCGTTCATCTAGCACCAAGGGAACAGGTTGCAGGGGACACTTTTTCTCTGCTTTCTCATTCTGTTTCTTAGTGCCGGTTTGAAGTTCCTGCAGTTTTCACTGTAAAACCGAGTTGGAGCTAGTACCTCCCCATATATATGTATGGAATGGAGTTTGCAACTGAAAAGAAACTTTGTCTTCCCAACAAGCTAGGTGAAGTACGGCTTTCACACACACTTATCTCTCAGAACTGAGCAAGTGGAGAGACGTTCGTTCATCTAGCACCAAGGGAACGGGTTGCATGAGACACTTTTTCTCTGCTTTCTCAGTCTGTTTCCTACTGCCGTTTTGATGTTCCTGCAGTTTTCACTGTAAACCGTGTTGGAGCTAGTACCTCCCCATATATATATATGGAATGGAGTTTGCAACTGAAAAGAAACTTTGTGTTCCCAACAAGCTAATTGAAGGATATCTTTCACACGCACTTATCTCTCAGAACTGAGCAAGTGGAGAGACGTTCGTTCATCTAGCACCAAGGGAATGGGTTGCAGGAGACACTTTTTCTCTGCTTTCTCAGTCTGTTTCCTAGTGCCGGTTTGATGTTCCTTCAGTTTTCACTGTTAAACCGAGTTGGAGCTTGTACCTCCCCATATATATGTATGGAATGGAGTTTGCAACTGAAAAGAAACTTTTTGTTCCCAACAAGCTAGGTGAAGGACGGCTTTCACACACACTTATCTCTCAGAACTGAGCAAGTGGAGAGACGTTCGTTCATCTAGCACCAAGGGAACGGGTTGCAGGAGACACTTTTTCTCTGCTTTCTCAGTTTGTTTCCTAGTGCCGGTTTGAAGTTCCTGCAGTTTTCACTGTCAAACCGAGTTGGAGCTAGTACCTCCCCATATATATGTATGGAATGGAGTTTGCAACTGAAAAGAAACTTTGTGTTCCCAACAAGCTAAGTGAATGACGGCTTTCAAACTCACATATCTCTCAGAACTGAGCAATTGGAGAGACGTTCGTTCATCTAGCACCAAGGGAACGGGTTGCAGGAGACACTTTTTCTCTGCTTTCTCAGTCTGTTTCCTAGTGCCAGTTTGATGTTCCAGCAATTTTCACTGTAAAACCGATTTGGAGCTGTACCTCCCTATATATATGTATGGAATGGAGTTTGCAACTGAATAGAAACTTTGTGTTCCCAACAAGCTAGGTGAAGTACGGCTTTCACACACACTTATCTCTCAGAACTGAGCAAGTGGAGAGACGTTCGTTCATCTAGCACCAAGGGAACGGGTTGCAGGAGACACTTTTTCTCTGCTTTCTCAGTCTGTTTCCTAGTGCCGGTTTGATGTTCCTTCAGTTTTCACTGTTAAACCGAGTTGGAGCTAGTACCTCCCCATATATATGTATGGAATGGAGTTTGCAACTGAAAAGAAACTTTGTGTTCCCAACAAGCTAGGTGAAGGACGGCTTTCACACACACTTATCTCTCAGAACTGAGCAAGTGGAGAGACGTTCGTTCATCTAGCACCAAGGGAACGGGTTGCAGGGGACACTTTTTCTCTGCTTTCTCAGTTTGTTTCCTAGTGCCGGTTTGAAGTTCCTGCAGTTTTCACTGTAAAACCGAGTTGGAGCTAGTACCTCCCCATATATATGTATGGAATGGAGTTTGCAACTGAAAAGAAACTTTGTGTTCCCAACAAGCTAGGTGAAGGAAGGCTTTCACACACACTTATCTCTCAGAACTGAGCAAGTGGAGAGACGTTCGTTCATCTAGCACGAAGGGAACGGGTTGCAGGAGACACTTTTTCTCTGCTTTCTCAGTTTGTTTCCTAGTGCCGGTTTGAAGTTCCTGCAGTTTTCACTGTCAAACCGAGTTGGAGCTAGTACCTCCCCATATATATGTATGGAATGGAGTTTGCAACTGAAAAGAAACTTTGTGTTCCCAACAAGCTAGGTGAATGACGGCTTTCAAACTCACATATCTCTCAGAACTGAGCAATTGGAGAGACGTTCGTTCATCTAACACCAAGGGAACGGGTTGCAGGAGACACTTTTTCTCTGCTTTCTCAGTCTGTTTCCTAGTGCCAGTTTGATGTTCCAGCAATTTTCACTGTAAAACCGATTTGGAGCTTGTACCTCCCTATATATATGTATGGAATGGAGTTTGCAACTGAATAGAAACTTTGTGTTCCCAACAAGCTAGGTGAAGTACGGCTTTCACACACACTTATCTCTCAGAACTGAGCAAGTGGAGAGACGTTCGTTCATCTAGCACCAAGGGAACGGGTTGCAGGAGACACTTTTTCTCTGCTTTCTCAGTCTGTTTCCTAGTGCCGGTTTGATGTTCCTTCAGTTTTCACTGTTAAACCGAGTTGGAGCTAGTACCTCCCCATATATATGTATGGAATGGAGTTTGCAACTGAAAAGAAACTTTGTGTTCCCAACAAGCTAGGTGAAGGACGGCTTTCACACACACTTATCTCTCAGAACTGAGCAAGTGGAGAGACGTTCGTTCATCTAGCACCAAGGGAACGGGTTGCAGGGGACACTTTTTCTCTCCTTTCTCAGTTTGTTTCCTAGTGCCGGTTTGAAGTTCCTGCAGTTTTCACTGTAAAACCGAGTTGGAGCTAGTACCTCCCCATATATATGTATGGAATGGAGTTTGCAACTGAAAAGAAACTTTGTCTTCCCAACAAGCTAGGTGAAGTACGGCTTTCACACACACTTATCTCTCAGAACTGAGCAAGTGGAGAGACGTTCGTTCATCTAGCACCAAGGGAACGGGTTGCATGAGACACTTTTTCTCTGCTTTCTCAGTCTGTTTCCTACTGCCGTTTTGATGTTCCTTCAGTTTTCACTGTAAACCGAGTTGGAGCTAGTACCTCCCCATATATATGTATTGAATGGAGTTTGCAACTGAAAAGAAACTTTGTGTTCCCAACAAGCTAATTGAAGGATATCTTTCACACGCACTTATCTCTCAGAACTGAGCAAGTGGAGAGACGTTCGTTCATCTAGCACCAAGGGAATGGGTTGCAGGAGACACTTTTTCTCTGCTTTCTCAGTCTGTTTCCTAGTGCCAGTTTGATGTTCCAGCAATTTTCACTGTAAAACCGATTTGGAGCTTGTACCTCCCTATATATATGTATGGAATGGAATATGCAGCTGAAAAGAAACTTTGTGTTACCAACAAGCTAGGTGAAGTATGGCTTTCACACACACTTATCTCTCAGAACTGAGCAAGTGGAGAGACGTTCGTTCATCTAGCACCAAGGGAACGGGTTGCAGGAGACACTTTTTCTCTGCTTTCTCAGTCTGTTTCCTAGTGCCGGTTTGATGTTCCTTCAGTTTTCACTGTTAAACCGAGTTGGAGCTAGTACCTCCTCATATATATGTATGGAATGGAGTTTGCAACTGAAAAGAAACTTTGTGTTCCCAACAAGCTAGGTGAAGGACGGCTTTCACACACACTTATCTCTCAGAACTGAGCAAGTGGAGAGACGTTCGTTCATCTAGCACCAAGGGAACGGGTTGCAGGAGACACTTTTTCTCTGCTTTCTCAGTTTGTTTCCTAGTGCCGGTTTGAAGTTCCTGCAGTTTTCACTGTAAAACCGAGTTGGAGCTAGTACCTCCCCATATATATGTATGGAATGGAGTTTGCAACTGAAAAGAAACTTTGTGTTCCCAACAAGCTAGGTGAATGACGGCTTTCAAACTCACATATCTCTCAGAACTGAGCAATTGGAGAGACGTTCGTTCATCTAGCACCAAGGGAACGGGTTGCAGGGGACACTTTTTCTCTGCTTTCTCAGTCTGTTTCCTAGTGCCGGTTTGAAGTTCCTGCAATTTTCACTGTAAAACCGAGTTGGAGCTAGTACCTCCCCATATATATGTATGGAATGGAGTTTGCTACTGAAAAGAAACTTTGTGTTCCCAACAAGCTAGGTGAAGGACGGCTTTCACACACACTTATCTCTCAGAACTGAGCAAGTGGAGAGACGTTCGTTCATCTAGCACCAAGGGAATGGGTTGCAGGAGACACTTTTTCTCTGCTTTCTCAGTCTGTTTCCTAGTGCCAGTTTGATGTTCCAGCAATTTTCACTGTAAAACCGATTTGGAGCTTGTACCTCCCTATATATATGTATGGAATGGAATTTGCAGCTGAAAAGAAACTTTGTGTTCCCAACAAGCTAGGTGAAGTATGGCTTTCACACACACTTATCTCTCAGAACTGAGCAAGTGGAGAGACGGTCGTTCATCTAGCACCAAGGGAACGGGTTGCAGGAGACACTTTTTCTCTGCTTTCTCAGTCTGTTTCCTAGTGCCGGTTTGATGTTCCTTCAGTTTTCACTGTTAAACCGAGTTGGAGCTAGTACCTCCCCATATATATGTATGGAATGGAGTTTGCAACTGAAAAGAAACTTTGTGTTCCCAACAAGCTAGGTGAAGGACGGCTTTCACACACACTTATCTCTCAGAACTGAGCAAGTGGAGAGACGTTCGTACATCTAGCACCAAGGGAACGGGTTGCAGGAGACACTTTTTCTCTGCTTTCTCAGTTTGTTTCCTAGTGCCGGTTTGTAGTTCCTGCAGTTTTCACTGTAAAACCGAGTTGGAGCTAGTACCTCCCCATATATATGTATGGAATGGAGTTTGCAACTGAAAAGAAACTTTGTGTTCCCAAAAAGATAGGTGAATGACGGCTTTCAAACTCACATATCTCTCAGAACTGAGCAATTGGAGAGACGTTCGTTCATCTAGCACCAAGGGAACGGGTTGCAGGGGACACTTTTTCTCTGCTTTCTCAGTCTGTTTCCTAGTGCCGGTTTGAAGTTCCTGCAATTTTCACTGTAAAACCGAGTTGGAGCTAGTACCTCCCCATATATATGTATGGAATGGAGTTTGCTACTGAAAAGAAACTTTGTGTTCCCAACAAGCTAGGTGAAGGACGGCTTTCACACACACTTATCTCTCAGAACTGAGCAAGTGGAGAGACGTTCGTTCATCTAGCACCAAGGGAACAGGTTGCAGGGGACACTATTTCTCTGCTTTCTCATTCTGTTTCTTAGTGCCGGTTTGAAGTTCCTGCAGTTTTCACTGTAAAACCGAGTTGGAGCTAGTACCTCCCCATATATATGTATGGAATGGAGTTTGCAACTGGAAAGAAACTTTGTCTTCCCAACAAGCTAGGTGAAGTACGGCTTTCACACACACTTATCTCTCAGAACTGAGCAAGTGGAGAGACGTTCGTTCATCTAGCACCAAGGGAACGGGTTGCATGAGACACTTTTTCTCTGCTTTCTCAGTCTGTTTCCTACTGCCGTTTTGATGTTCCTTCAGTTTTCACTGTAAACCGTGTTGGAGCTAGTACCTCCCCATATATATATATGGAATGGAGTTTGCAACTGAAAAGAAACTTTGTGTTCCCAACAAGCTAATTGAAGGATATCTTTCACACGCACTTATCTCTCAGAACTGAGCAAGTGGAGAGACGTTCGTTCATCTAGCACCAAGGGAATGGGTTGCAGGAGACACTTTTTCTCTGCTTTCTCAGTCTGTTTCCTAGTGCCAGTTTGATGTTCCAGCAATTTTCACTGTAAAACCGATTTGGAGCTTGTACCTCCCTATATATATGTATGGAATGGAATTTGCAGCTGAAAAGAAACTTTGTGTTCCCAACAAGCTAGGTGAAGTATGGCTTTCACACACACTTATCTCTCAGAACTGAGCAAGTGGAGAGACTGTCGTTCATCTAGCACCAAGGGAACGGGTTGCAGGAGACACTTTTTCTCTGCTTTCTCAGTCTGTTTCCTAGTGCCGGTTTGATGTTCCTTCAGTTTTCACTGTTAAACCGAGTTGGAGCTAGTACCTCCCCATATATATGTATGGAATGGAGTTTGCAACTGAAAAGAAACTTTGTGTTCCCAACAAGCTAGGTGAAGGACGGCTTTCACACACACTTATCTCTCAGAACTGAGCAAGTGGAGAGACGTTCGTACATCTAGCACCAAGGGAACGGGTTGCAGGAGACACTTTTTCTCTGCTTTCTCAGTTTGTTTCCTAGTGCCGGTTTGAAGTTCCTGCAGTTTTCACTGTAAAACCGAGTTGGAGCTAGTACCTCCCCATATATATGTATGGAATGGAGTTTGCAACTGAAAAGAAACTTTGTGTTCCCAAAAAGATAGGTGAATGACGGCTTTCAAACTCACATATCTCTCAGAACTGAGCAATTGGAGAGACGTTCGTTCATCTAGCACCAAGGGAACGGTTTGCAGGGACACTTTTTCTCTGCTTTCTCAGTCTGTTTCCTAGTGCCAGTTTGATGTTCCAGCAATTTTCACTGTAAAACCGATTTGGAGCTTGTACCTCCCTATATATATGTATGGAATGGAGTTTGCAACTGAAAAGAAACTTTGTGTTCCCAACAAGCTAGGTGAAGTACGGCTTTCACACACACTTATCTCTCAGAACTGAGCAAGTGGAGAGACGTTCGTTCATCTAGCACAAAGGGAACGGGTTGCAGGAGACACTTTTTCTCTGCTTTCTCAGTCTGTTTCCTAGTGCCGGTTTGAAGTTCCTGCAGTTTTCACTGTAAAACCGAGTTGGAGCTAGTACCTCCCCATATATATGTATGGAATGGAGTTTGCTACTGAAAAGAAACTTTGTGTTCCCAACAAGCTAGGTGAAGGACGGCTTTCACACACACTTATCTCTCAGAACTGAGCAAGTGGAGAGACGTTCGTTCATCTAGCACCAAGGGAACAGGTTGCAGGGGACACTTTTTCTCTGCTTTCTCATTCTGTTTCTTAGTGCCGGTTTGAAGTTCCTGCAGTTTTCACTGTAAAACCGAGTTGGAGCTAGTACCTCTCCATATATATGTATGGAATGGAGTTTGCAACTGAAAAGAAACTTTGTCTTCCCAACAAGCTAGGTGAAGTACGGCTTTCACACACACTTATCTCTCAGAACTGAGCAAGTGGAGAGACTTTCGTTCATCTAGCACCAAGGGAACGGGTTGCATGAGACACTTTTTCTCTGCTTTCTCAGTCTGTTTCCTACTGCCGTTTTGATGATCCTTCAGTTTTCACTGTAAACCGAGTTGGAGCTAGTACCTCCCCATATATATGTATGGAATGGAGTTTGCAACTGAAAAGAAACTTTGTGTTCCCAACAAGCTAATTGAAGGATATCTTTCACACGCCCTTATCTCTCAGAACTGAGCAAGTGGAGAGACGTTCGTCCATCTATCACCAAGGGAATGGGTTGCAGGAGACACTTTTTCTCTGCTTTCTCAGTCTGTTTCCTAGTGCCGGTTTGAAGTTCCTGCAGTTTTCACAGTCAAACCGAGTTGGAGCTAGTACCTCCCCATATATATGTATGGAATGGAGTTTGCAACTTAAAAGAAACTTTGTGTTCCCAACAAGCTAGGTGAAGGACGGCTTTCACACACACTTATCTCTCAGAACTGAGCATGTGGAGAGACGTTCGTTCATCTACCACCAAGGGAACGGGTTGCAGGAGACACTTTTTCTCTGGATTCTCAGTCTGTTTCCTAGTGCCGATTTGAAGTTCCTGCAGTTTTCACTGTAAAACCGTGTTGGAGCTAGTACCTCCCAATATATATGCATGGAATGGAGTTTGCAACTGAAAAGAAACTTTGTGTTCCCAACAAGCTAGGTGAAGTACGGCTTTCACACACACTTATCTCTCAGAACTGAGCAAGTGGAGAGACGTTCGTTAATCTAGCACCAAGGGAACGGGTTGCAGGAGACACTATTTCTCTGCTTTCTCAGTCTGTTTCCTAGTGCCGGTTTGAAGTTCCTGCAGTTTTCACTGTAAAACCGACTTGGAGCTAGTACCTCCCCATATATATGTATGGAATGGAGTTTGCAACTGAAAAGAAACTTTGTGTTCCCAACAAGCTAGGTGAAGGACGGCTTTCACACACACTTATCTCTGAGAACTGAGCAAGTGGAGAGACGTTCGTTCATCTAGCACCAAGGGAAAAGGTTGCAGGAGACACTTTTTCTCAGCTTTCTCATTCTGTTTCTTAGTTCCGGTTTGAAGTTCCTGCAGTTTTCACTGTAAAACCGAGTTGGAGCTAGTACCTCCCTATATATATGTATGGAATGGAGTTTGCAACTGAAAAGAAACTTTGTCTTCCCAACAAGCTAGGTGAAGTACGGCTTTCACACACACTTATCTCTCAGAACTGAGCAAGTGGAGAGACGTTCGTTCATCTAGCACCAAGGGAATGGGTTGCAGGAGACACTTTTTCTCTGCTTTCTCAGTCTGCTTCCTAGTGCCGGTTTGAAGTTCCTGCAGTTTTCACTGAAAAACCGAGTTGGAGCTAGTACCTCCCCATATATATGTATGGACTGGAGTTTGCATCTGAAAAGAAACTTTGTGTTCCCAACAAGCTAGGTGAAGGACGGCTTTCACACACACTTATCTCTCAGAACTGAGCAAGTGGAGAGACGATCGTTCATCTAGCACCAAGGGAATGGGTTGCAGGACATACTTTTTCTCTGCTTTCTCAGTCTGTTTCCTAGTGCCGGTTTGAAGTTCCTGCAGTTTTCACAGTCAAACCGAGTTGGAGCTAGTACCTCCCCATATATATGTATGGAATGGAGTTTGCAACTTAAAAGAAACTTTGTGTTCCCAACAAGCTAGGTGAATGACGGCTTTCACACACACTTTTCTCTCAGAAATGAGCATGTGGGGAGACGTTCGTTCATCTAGCACCAAGGGAACGGGTTGCAGGAGACACTTTTTCTCTGGATTCTCAGTCTGTTTCCTAGTGCCGGTTTGAAGTTCCTGCAGTTTTCACTGTAAAATCGATTTGAAGTTAGTACCTCCCCATATATATGTATGGAATGGAGTTTGCAACTGAAAAGAAACTTTGTGTTCCCAAAAAGCTAGGTGAAGGACGGCTTTAACACACACTAATCTCTCAGAATTGAGCAAGTGGAGAGACGTTCGTTCATCTAGCACCAAGGGAACGGGTTGCAGGAGAAAATTTTTCTCTGCATTCTCAGACTGTTTCCTAGTGCCGGTTTGATGTTCCTGCAGTTTTCACTGTAAAACCGAGTTGGAGCTAGTACCTCCCCATATATATGCATGGAATGGAGTTTGCAACTGAAAAGAAACTTTGTCTTCCTAACAAGCTAGGTGAAGTACGGCTTTCACACACACTTATCTCTCAGAACTGAGCAAGTGGAGAGACGTTCGTTCATCTAGCACCAAGGGAACGGGTTGCAGGTGACACTTTTTCTCTGTTTTCTCAGTGTGTTTAATAGTGCCGTTTTGATGTTCCTTCAGTTTTCACTGTAAAACCTAGTTGGAGCTAATACCTACCCATTTATATGTATGGAATGGAGTTTGCAACTGAAAAGAAACTTTGTGTTCCCAACAAGCTAATTGAAGGATGGCTTTCACACACACTTATCTCTAGAACTGAGCAAGTGGAGAAACGTTCGTTCATCTAGCACCAAGGGAATGGGTTGCAGGAGACACTTTTTCTCTGCTTTCTCAGTCTGTTTCCTAGTGCAGGTTTGAAGTTCCTGCAGTTTTCACAGAAAAACCGATTTGGAGCTAGTACCTCCCCATATATATGTATGGACTGAAGTTTGCAACTGAAAAGAAACTTTTAGTTCCCAACAAGCTATGTGAAGGACGGCTTTCACACACACTTATCTCTCAGAACTGAGCAAGTGGAGAGACGTTCGTTCATCTAGCACCAAGGGAACGGGTTGCATGAGACACTTTTTCTCTGCTTTCTCAGTCTGTTTCCTACTGCCGTTTTGATGATCCTTCAGTTTTCACTGTAAACCGAGTTGGAGCTAGTACCTCCCCATATATATGTATGGAATGGAGTTTGCAACTGAAAAGAAACTTTGTGTTCCCAACAAGCTAATTGAAGGATATCTTTCACACGCACTTATCTCTCAGAACTGAGCAAGTGGAGAGACGTTCGTCCATCTAGCACCAAGGGAATGGGTTGCAGGAGACACTTTTTCTCTGCTTTCTCAGTCTGTTTCCTAGTGCCGGTTTGAAGTTCCTGCAGTTTTCACAGTCAAACCGAGTTGGAGCTAGTACCTCCCCATATATATGTATGGAATGGAGTTTGCAACTTAAAAGAAACTTTGTGTTCCCAACAAGCTAGGTGAAGGACGGCTTTCACACGCACTTATCTCTCAGAACTGAGCATGTG
This sequence comes from Camelus bactrianus, assembly GCF_048773025.1. Lineage (NCBI taxonomy): Eukaryota > Metazoa > Chordata > Mammalia > Artiodactyla > Camelidae > Camelus > Camelus bactrianus. The sequence goes on from NC_133544.1 coordinate 100,093,999, forward strand.
GAGAGACGTTCGTTCATCTAGCACCAAGGGAATGGGTTGCAGGAGACACTTTTTCTCTGCTTTCTCAGTCTGTTTCCTAGTGCCGGTTTGAAGTTCCTGCAGTTTTCACTGAAAAACCGAGTTGGAGCTAGTACCTCCCCATATATATGTATGGACTGGAGTTTGCATCTGAAAAGAAACTTTGTGTTCCCAACAAGCTAGGTGAAGGACGGCTTTCACACACACTTATCTCTCAGAACTGAGCAAGTGGAGAGACGATCGTTCATCTAGCACCAAGGGAATGGGTTGCAGGACATACTTTTTCTCTGCTTTCTCAGTCTGTTTCCTAGTGCCGGTTTGAAGTTCCTGCAGTTTTCAGAGTCAAACCGAGTTGGAGCTAGTACCTCCCCATATATATGTATGGAATGGAGTTTGCAACTTAAAAGAAACTTTGTGTTCCCAACAAGCTAGGTGAATGACGGCTTTCACACACACATTTCTCTCAGAAATGAGCATGTGGGGAGACGTTCGTTCATCTAGCACCAAGGGAACGGGTTGCAGGAGACACTTTTTCTCTGGATTCTCAGTCTATTTCTAGTGCCGTTTTGAAGTTCCTGCAGTTTTCACTGTAAAATCGATTTGAAGTTAGTACCTCCCCATATATATGTATGGAATGGAGTTTGCAACTGAAAAGAAACTTTGTGTTCCCAAAAATCTAGGTGAAGGACGGCTTTCACACACACTAATCTCTCAGAATTGAGCAAGTGGAGAGACGTTCGTTCATCTAGCACCAAGGGAACGGGTTGCAGGAGACAATTTTTCTCTGCATTCTCAGACTGTTTCCTAGTGCCGGTTTGATGTTCCTGCAGTTTTCACTGTAAAACCGAGTTGGAGCTAGTACCTCCCCATATATATGCATGGAATGGAGTTTGCAACTGAAAAGAAACTTTGTCTTCCTAACAAGCTAGGTGAAGTACGGCTTTCACACACACTTATCTCTCAGAACTGAGCAAGTGGAGAGACGTTCGTTCATCTAGCACCAAGGGAACGGGTTGCAGGTGACACTTTTTCTCTGTTTTCTCAGTGTGTTTAATAGTGCCGCTTTGATGTTCCTTCAGTTTTCACTGTAAAACCTATTTGGAGCTAATACCTACCCATATATATGTATGGAATGGAGTTTGCAACTGAAAAGAAACTTTGTGTTCCCAACAAGCTAATTGAAGGATGGCTTTCACACACACTTATCTCTAGAACTGAGCAAGTGGAGAAACGTTCGTTCATCTAGCACCAAGGGAATGGGTTGCAGGAGACACTTTTTCTCTGCTTTCTCAGTCTGTTTCCTAGTGCAGGTTTGAAGTTCCTGCAGTTTTCACAGAAAAACCGATTTGGAGCTAGTACCTCCCCATATATATGTATGGACTGAAGTTTGCAACTGAAAAGAAACTTTTAGTTCCCAACAAGCTATGTGAAGGACGGCTTTCACACACACTTATCTCTCAGAAATGAGCAAGTGGAGGGACGATCGTTCATCTAGCACCAAGGGAACGGGTTGCAGGAGACACTTTTTCTCTGTTTTCTCAGTCTGTTTCCTAGTGCCGGTTTGATGTTCCTTCAGTTTTCACTGTAAAACCGAGTTGGAGCTAGTACCTCCCCATATATATGTATGGAATGGAGTTTGCAACTGAAAAGAAACTTTGTGTTCCCAACAAGCTAGGTGAAGGACGGCTTTCACACACACTTATCTCTCAGAACTGAGCAAGTGGAGAGACGTTCGTTCATCTAGCACCAAGGGAACGGGTTGCAGGAGACAGTTTTTCTCTGCTTTCTCAGTCTGTTTCCTAGTGCCGGTTTGAAGTTCCTGCAGTTTTCACTGTAAAACCGAGTTGGAGATAGTACCTCCCCATATATATGTATGGAATGGAGTTTGCTACTGAAAAGAATCTTTGTGTTCCCAACAAGCTAGGTGAATGACGGCTTTCAAACTCACATATCTCTCAGAACTGAGCAAGTGGAGAGACGTTCGTTCATCTAGCACCAAGGAAACAGGTTGCAGGAGACAATTTTTCTCTGCTTTCTCAGTCTGTTTCTTAGTGCCGTTTTGAAGTTCCTGCAGTTTTCACTGTAAAACCGAGTTGTAACTAGTACCTCCCCATATATATGTATGGAATGGAGTTTGCAACTGAAAAGAAACTTTGTGTTCCCAACAAGCTAGGTGAAGAAAGGCTTTCACACACACTTATCTCTCTGAACTGAGCATGTGGAGAGACGTTCGTTCATCTAGCACCAAGGGAACGGTTTGCAGGAGACACTTTTTCTCTGCTTTCTCAGTCTGTTTCCTAGTGCAGGTTTGAAGTTCCTGCAGTTTTCACAGAAAAACCGATTTGGAGCTAGTACCTCCCCATATATATTTATGGACTGAAGTTTGCAACTGAAAAGAAACTTTTAGTTCCCAACAAGCTATGTGAAGGACGGCTTTCACACACACTTATCTCTCAGAAATGAGCAAGTGGAGGGACGATCGTTCATCTAGCACCAAGGGAACGGGTTGCAGGAGACACTTTTTCTCTGTTTTCTCAGTCTGTTTCCTAGTGCCGGTTTGATGTTCCTTCAGTTTTCACTGTAAAACCGAGTTGGAGCTAGTACCTCACCATATATATGTATGGAATGGAGTTTGCAACTGAAAAGAAACTTTGTGTTCCCAACAAGCTAGGTGAAGGACGGCTTTCACACACACTTATCTCTCAGAACTGAGCAAGTGGAGAGACGTTCGTTCATCTAGCACCAAGGGAACGGGTTGCAGGTGACAGTTTTTCTCTGCTTTCTCAGTCTGTTTCCTAGTGCCGGTTTGAAGTTCCTGCAGTTTTCACTGTAAAACCGAGTTGGAGATAGTACCTCCCCATATATATGTATGGAATGGAGTTTGCTACTGAAAAGAATCTTTGTGTTCCCAACAAGCTAGGTGAATGACGGCTTTCAAACTCACATATCTCTCAGAACTGAGCAAGTGGAGAGACGTTCGTTCATCTAGCACCAAGGAAACAGGTTGCAGGAGACAATTTTTCTCTGCTTTCTCAGTCTGTTTCTTAGTGCCGTTTTGAAGTTCCTGCAGTTTTCACTGTAAAACCGAGTTGTAACTAGTACCTCCCCATATATATGTATGGAATGGAGTTTGCAACTGAAAAGAAACTTTGTGTTCCCAACAAGCTAGGTGAAGGTCTGCTTTCACACACACTTATCTCTCAGAACTGAGCAAGTGGAGAGACGTTCGTTCATCTAGCACCAAGGGAACGGGTTGCAGGAGACACTTTTTTTCTGCTTTCTCAGTCTGTTTCCTAGTGCCGGTTTGAATTACCTGCAGTTTTCACTGTAATACCGAGTTGGAGATAGTACCTCCCCATATATATTTATGGAATGGAGTTTGCAACTGAAAAGAATCTTTGTGTTCCCAACAAGCTAGGTGAAGGACGGCTTTCACACACAATTATCTCTCAGAAATGAGCATGTGGGGAGACGTTCGTTCATCTAGCACCAAGGGAACGTGTTGCAGGAGACAATTTTTCTCTGCTTTCTCAGACTGTTTCCTAGTGCCGGTTTGAAGTTCCTGCAGTTTTCACTGTAAAACCGAGTTGGAGCTAGTACCTCCCCATATATATGCATGGAATGGAGTTTGCAACTGAATAGAAACTTTGTGTTCCCAACAAGCTAGGTGAAGGATGGCTTTCACACACACTTATCTCTCAGAACTTAGCAAGTGGAGAGACGTTCGTTCATCTAGCACCAAGGGAACGGGTTGCAGGAGACACTTTTTCTCTGTTTTCTCAGTCTGTTTCCTAGTGCCGGTTTGATGTTCCTTCAGTTTTCACTGTAAAACCGAGTTGGAGCTAGTACCCCCCCATATATATGTATGGAATGGAGTTTGCAACTGAAAAGAAACTTTGTGTTCCCAACAAGCTAGGTGAAGGACGGCTTTCACACACACTTATCTCTCAGAACTGAGCAAGTGGAGAGACGTTCGTTCATCTAGCACCAAGGGAACGGGTTGCAGGAGACAGTTTTTCTCTGCTTTCTCAATCTGTTTCCTAGTGCCGGTTTGAAGTTCCTGCAGTTTTCACTGTAAAACCGAGTTGGAGATAGTACCTCCCCATATATATGTATGGAATGGAGTTTGCTACTGAAAAGAATCTTTGTGTTCCCAACAAGCTAGGTGAATGACGGCTTTCAAACTCACATATCTCTCAGAACTGAGCAAGTGGAGAGACGTTCGTTCATCTAGCACCAAGGAAACAGGTTGCAGGAGACAATTTTTCTCTGCTTTCTCAGTCTGTTTCTTAGTGCCGGTTTGAAGTTCCTGCAGTTTTCACTGTAAAACCGAGTTGTAACTAGTACCTCCCCATATATATGTATGGAATGGAGTTTGCAACTGAAAAGAAAATTTGTGTTCCCAACAAGCTAATTGAAGGATGACTTTCACACACTTATCTCTCAGAACTGAGCAAGTGGAGAGACGTTCGTTCATCTAGCACCAAGGGAACGGGTTGCAGGAGACACTTTTCCTCTGCTTTCTCAGTCTGTTTCCTAGTGCCGATTTGAAGTTCCTGCAGTTTTCACTGTAAAACCGAGTTGGAGCTAGTACCTCCCCATATATATGTATGGATTGGAATTTGCAGCTGAAAAGATACTTTGTGTTCCCAAAAAGCTAGGTGAAGTATGGCTTTCACACACACTTATCTCTCAGAACTGAGCAAGTGGAGAGACTTTCGTTCATCTAGCACCAAGGGAACAGGTTGCAGGAGACACTTTTCCTCTGCTTTCTCAGTCTGTTTCCTAGTGCCGGTTTGATGTTCCTGCAGTTTTCACTGTAAAACCGAGTTGGAGCTAGTACCTCCCCATATATAAGTATGGAATGGAGTTTGCAGCTGAAAAGAAACTTTGTGTTCCCAACAAGCTAATTGAAGAATGGTTTTCACACACACTTATCTCTCAGAACTGAGCAAGTGGAGAGACGTTCGTTCATCTAGCACCAAGGGAACGGGTTGCAGGGGACACTTGTTCTCTGCTTTCTCAGTCTGTTTCCTAGTGCCGGTTTGAAGTTCCTGCAGTTTTCACTGTAATACCGAGTTGGAGATAGTACCTCCCCATATATATTTATGGAATGGAGTTTGCAACTGAAAAGAAACTTTGTGTTCCCAACAAGCTAGGTGAAGGACGGCTTTCACACACACTTATCTCTCAGAACTGAGCAAGTGGAGAGACGTTCGTTCATCTAGCACCAAGGGAACGGGTTGCAGGAGACACTTTTTCTCTGGATTCTCAGTCTGTTTCCTAGTGCCGGTTTGAAGTTCCTGCAGTTTTCACTGTAAAATCGATTTGAAGTTAGTACCTCCCCATATATATGTATGGAATGGAGTTTGCAACTGAAAAGAAACTTTGTGTTTCCAAAAAGCTAGGTGAAGAACGGCTTTCACACACACTAATCTCTCAGAATTGAGCAAGTGTAGAGACGTTCGTTCATCTAGCACCAAGGGAACGGGTTGCAGGAGACAATTTTTCTCTGCATTCTCAGACTGTTTCCTAGTGCCGGTTTGATGTTCCTGCAGTTTTCACTGTAAAACCGAGTTGGAGCTAGTACCTCCCCATATATATGCATGGAATGGAGTTTGCAACTGAAAAGAAACTTTGTCTTCCTAACAAGCTAGGTGAAGTACGGCTTTCACACACACTTATATCTCAGAACTGAGCAATTGGAGAGACGTTCGTTCATCTAGCACCAAGGGAACGGGTTGAAGGAGACACTTTTTCTCTGTTTTCTCAGTGTGTTTAATAGTGCCGTTTTGATGTTCCTTCAGTTTTCCCTGTAAAACCTAGTTGGAGCTACTACCTCCCCATATATATGTATGGAATGGAGTTTGCAACTGAAAAGAATCTTTGTGTTCCCAACAAGCTAGGTGAAGGACGGCTTTCACACACACTTATCTCTCAGAAATGAGCATGTGGGGAGACGTTCGTTCATCTAGCACCAAGGGAACGGGTTGCAGGAGACAATTTTTCTCTGCTTTCTCAGACTGTTTCCTAGTGCCGGTTTGAAGTTCCTGCAGTTTTCACTGTAAAACCGAGTTGGAGCTAGTACCTCCCCATATATATGCATGGAATGGAGTTTGCAACTGAATAGAAACTTTGTGTTCCCAACAAGCTAGGTGAAGGATGGCTTTCACACACACTTATCTCTCAGAACTTAGCAAGTGGAGAGACGTTCGTTCATCTAGCACCAAGGGAACGGGTTGCAGGAGACACTTTCTCTGTTTTCTCAGTCTGTTTCCTAGTGCCGGTTTGATGTTCCTTCATTTTTCACTGTAAAACCGAGTTGGAGCTAGTACCTCCCCATATATATGTATGGAATGGAGTTTGCAACTGAAAAGAAACTTTGTCTTCCCAACAAGCTAGGTGAATTACGGCTTTCACACACACTTATCTCTCAGAACTGAGCAAGTGGAGAGACGTTCGTTCATCTAGCACCAAGGGAACGGGTTGCAGGAGACAGTTTTTCTCTGCTTTCTCAGTCTGTTTCCTAGTGCCGGTTTGAAGTTCCTGCAGTTTTCACTGTAAAAACGAGTTGGAGATAGTACCTCCCCATATATATGTATGGAATGGAGTTTGCTACTGAAAAGAATCTTTGTGTTCCCAACAAGCTAGGTGAATGACGGCTTTCAAACTCACATATCTCTCAGAACTGAGCAAGTGGAGAGACGTTCGTTCATCTAGCACCAAGGAAAGAGGTTGCAGGAGACAATTTTTCTCTGCTTTCTCAGTCTGTTTCTTAGTGCCGGTTTGAAGTTCCTGCAGTTTTCACTGTAAAACCGAGTTGTAACTAGTACCTCCCCATATATATGTATGGAATGGAGTTTGCAACTGAAAAGAAACTTTGTGTTCCCAACAAGCTAGGTGAAGGACTGCTTTCACACACACTTATCTCTCAGAACTGAGCAAGTGGAGAGACGTTCGTTCATCTAGCACCAAGGAAACGGATTGCAGGAGACACTTTTTCTCTGCTTTCTCAGTCTGTTTCCTAGTGCCGGTTTGAAGTTCCTTCAGTTTTCACTGTAAAACCGAGTTGGAGCTAGTACCTCCCCATATATATGTATGGAATGGAGTTTGCAGCTGAAAAGAAACTTTGTGTTCCCAACAAGCTAGGTGAAGTATGGCTTTCACACACACTTATCTCTCAGAACTGAGCAAGTGGAGAGACGTTCGTTCATCTAGCACCAAGGGAACAGGTTGCAGGAGACACTTTTTCTCTGCTTTCTCAGTCTGTTTCCTAGTGCCGGTTTGATGTTCCTTCAGTTTTCACTGTAAAACCGAGTTGGAGCTAGTACCTCCCCATATATATGTATGGAATGGAGTTTGCAACTGAAAAGAAACTTTGTGTTCCCAACAAGCTAATTGAAGGATGGCTTTCAGACACTTATCTCTCAGAACTGAGCAAGTGGAGAGACGTTCGTTCATCTAGCACCAAGGGAACGGGTTGCAGGAGACACTTTTCCTCTGCTTTCTCAGTCTGTTTCCTAGTGCCGGTTTGAAGTTCCTGCAGTTTTCACTGTAAAACCGATTTGGAGCTAGTACCTCCCCATATATATGTATGGAATGGAGTTTGCAGCTGAAAAGAAACTTTGTGTTCCCAACAAGCTAGGTGAAGTACGGCTTTCACACACACTTATCTCTCAGAACTGAGCAAGTGGAGAGACGTTCGTTCATCTAGCACCAAGGGAACAGGTTGCAGGAGACACTTTTTCTCTGCTTTCTCAGTCTGTTTCCTAGTGCCGGTTTGATGTTCCTTCAGTTTTCACTGTAAAACCGAGTTGGAGCTAGTACCTCGCCATATATATGTATGGAATGGAGTTTGCAACTGAAAAGAAACTTTGTGTTCCCAACAAGCTAATTGAAGAATGGCTTTCACACACACTTATCTCTCAGAACTGAGCAAGTGGAGAGACGTTCGTTCATCTAGCACCAAGGGAACGGTTTGCAGGAGACACTTTTTCTCTGGATTCTCAGTCTGTTTCCTAGTGCCGGTTTGAAGTTCCTGCAGTTTTCACTGTAAAATCGATTTGAAGTTAGTACCTCCCCATATATATGTATGGAATGGAGTTTGCAACTGAAAAGAAACTTTGTGTTCCCAAAAAGCTAGGTGAAGGACGGCTTTCACACACACTAATCTCTCAGAATTGAGCAAGTGTAGAGACGTTCGTTCATCTATCACCAAGGGAACGGGTTGCAGGAGACAATTTTTCTCTGCATTCTCAGACTGTTTCCTAGTGCCGGTTTGATGTTCCTGCAGTTTTCACTGTAAAACCGAGTTGGAGCTAGTACCTCCCCATATATATGCATGGAATGGAGTTTGCAACTGAAAAGAAACTTTGTCTTCCTAACAAGCTAGGTGAAGTACGGCTTTCACACACACTTATCTCTCAGAACTGAGCAATTGGAAAGACGTTCGTTCATCTAGCACCAAGGGAACGGGTTGCAGGAGACACTTTTTCTCTGTTTTCTCAGTGTGTTTAATAGTGCCGTTTTGATGTTCCTTCAGTTTTTACTGTAAAACCTAGTTGGGGCTAGCACCTCCCCATATATATGTATGGAATGGAGTTTGCAACTGAAAAGAAACTTTGTGTTCCCAACAAGCTAATTGAAGTATGGCTTTCACACACACTTATCACTAGAACTGAGCAAGTGGAGAAACGTTCGTTCATCTAGCAACAAGGGAATGGGTTGCAGGGGACACTTTTTCTCTGCTTTCTCAGTCTGTTTCCTAGTGCCGGTTTGAAGTTCCTGCAGTTTTCACTGAAAAACCGAGTTGGAGCTAGTACCTCCCCATATATATTTATGGAATGGAGTTTGCAACTGAAAAGAAACTTTGTGTTCCCAACAAGCTAGGTGAAGGACGGCTTTCACACACACTTATCTCTCAGAAATGAGCATGTGGGGAGACGTTCGTTCATCTAGCACCAAGGGAACGGGTTGCAGGAGACACTTTTTCTCTGGATTCTCAGTCTGTTTCCTAGTGCCGGTTTGAAGTTCCTGCAGTTTTCACTGTAAAATCGATTTGAAGTTAGTACCTCCCCATATATATGTATGGAATGGAGTTTGCAACTGAAAAGAAACTTTGTGTTTCCAAAAAGCTAGGTGAAGAACGGCTTTCACACACACTAATCTCTCAGAATTGAGCAAGTGTAGAGACGTTCGTTCATCTAGCACCAAGGGAACGGGTTGCAGGAGACAATTTTTCTCTGCATTCTCAGACTGTTTCCTAGTGCCGGTTTGATGTTCCTGCAGTTTTCACTGTAAAACCGAGTTGGAGCTAGTACCTCCCCATATATATGCATGGAATGGAGTTTGCAACTGAAAAGAATCTTTGTCTTCCTAACAAGCAAGGTGAAGTACGGCTTTCACACACACTTATATCTCAGAACTGAGCAATTGGAGAGACGTTCGTTCATCTAGCACCAAGGGAACGGGTTGAAGGAGACACTTTTTCTCTGTTTTCTCAGTGTGTTTAATAGTGCCGTTTTGATATTCCTTCAGTTTTCACTGTAAAACCTAGTTGGAGCTACTACCTCCCCATATATATGTATGGAATGGAGTTTGCAACTGAAAAGAATCTTTGTGTTCCCAACAAGCTAGGTGAAGGACGGCTTTCACACACACTTATCTCTCAGAAATGAGCATGTGGGGAGACGTTCGTTCATCTAGCACCAAGGGAACGGGTTGCAGGAGACAATTTTTCTCTGCTTTCTCAGACTGTTTCCTAGTGCCGGTTTGAAGTTCCTGCAGTTTTCACTGTAAAACCGAGTTGGAGCTAGTACCTCCCCATATATATGCATGGAATGGAGTTTGCAACTGAATAGAAACTTTGTGTTCCCAACAAGCTAGGTGAAGGATGGCTTTCACACACACTTATCTCTCAGAACTTAGCAAGTGGAGAGACGTTCGTTCATCTAGCACCAAGGGAACGGGTTGCAGGAGACACTTTTTCTCTGTTTTCTCAGTCTGTTTCCTAGTGCCGGTTTGATGTTCCTTCAGTTTTCACTGTAAAACCGAGTTGGAGCTAGTACCTCCCCATATATATGTATGGAATGGAGTTTGCAACTGAAAAGAAACTTTGTCTTCCCAACAAGCTAGGTGAAGTACGGCTTTCACACACACTTATCTCTCAGAACTGAGCAAGTGGAGAGACGTTCGTTCATCTAGCACCAAGGGAACGGGTTGCAGGAGACAGTTTTTCTCTGCTTTCTCAGTCTGTTTCCTAGTGCCGGTTTGAAGTTCCTGCAGTTTTCACTGTAAAAACGAGTTGGAGATAGTACCTCCCCATATATATGTATGGAATGGAGTTTGCTACTGAAAAGAATCTTTGTGTTCCCAACAAGCTAGGTGAATGACGGCTTTCAAACTCACATATCTCTCAGAACTGAGCAAGTGGAGAGACGTTCGTTCATCTAGCACCAAGGAAACAGGTTGCAGGAGACAATTTTTCTCTGCTTTCTCAGTCTGTTTCTTAGTGCCGGTTTGAAGTTCCTGCAGTTTTCACTGTAAAACCGAGTTGTAACTAGTACCTCCCCATATATATGTATGGAATGGAGTTTGCAACTGAAAAGAAACTTTGTGTTCCCAACAAGCTAGGGGAAGGACTGCTTTCACACACACTTATCTCTCAGAACTGAGCAAGTGGAGAGACGTTCGTTCATCTAGCACCAAGGGAACGGGTTGCAGGAGACACTTTTTCTCTGCTTTCTCAGTCTGTTTCCTAGTGCCGGTTTGAAGTTCCTTCAGTTTTCACTGTAAAACCGAGTTGGAGCTAGTACCTCCCCATATATATGTATGGAATGGAGTTTGCAGCTGAAAAGAAACTTTGTGTTCCCAACAAGCTAGGTGAAGTATGGCTTTCACACACACTTATCTCTCAGAACTGAGCAAGTGGAGAGACTTTCGTTCATCTAGCACCAAGGGAACAGGTTGCAGGAGACACTTTTTCTCTGCTTTCTCAGTCTGTTTCCTAGTGCCGGTTTGATGTTCCTTCAGTTTTCACTGTAAAACCGAGTTGGAGCTAGTACCTCCCCATATATATGTATGGAATGGAGTTTGCAACTGAAAAGAAACTTTGTGTTCCCAACAAGCTAATTGAAGGATGGCTTTCAGACACTTATCTCTCAGAACTGAGCAAGTGGAGAGACGTTCGTTCATCTAGCACCAAGGGAACGGGTTGCAGGAGACACTTTTCCTCTGCTTTCTCAGTCTGTTTCCTAGTGCCGGTTTGAAGTTCCTGCAGTTTTCACTGTAAAACCGATTTGGAGCTAGTACCTCCCCATATATATGTATGGAATGGAGTTTGCAGCTGAAAAGAAACTTTGTGTTCCCAACAAGCTAGGTGAAGTACGGCTTTCACACACACTTATCTCTCAGAACTGAGCAAGTGGAGAGACGTTCGTTCATCTAGCACCAAGGGAACAGGTTGCAGGAGACACTTTTTCTCTGCTTTCTCAGTCTGTTTCCTAGTGCCGGTTTGATGTTCCTTCAGTTTTCACTGTAAAACCGAGTTGGAGCTAGTACCTCGCCATATATATGTATGGAATGGAGTTTGCAACTGAAAAGAAACTTTGTGTTCCCAACAAGCTAATTGAAGAATGGCTTTCACACACACTTATCTCTCAGAACTGAGCAAGTGGAGAGACGTTCGTTCATCTAGCACCAAGGGAACGGTTTGCAGGAGACACTTTTTCTCTGGATTCTCAGTCTGTTTCCTAGTGCCGGTTTGAAGTTCCTGCAGTTTTCACTGTAAAATCGATTTGAAGTTAGTACCTCCCCATATATATGTATGGAATGGAGTTTGCAACTGAAAAGAAACTTTGTGTTCCCAAAAAGCTAGGTGAAGGACGGCTTTCACACACACTAATCTCTCAGAATTGAGCAAGTGTAGAGACGTTCGTTCATCTATCACCAAGGGAACGGGTTGCAGGAGACAATTTTTCTCTGCATTCTCAGACTGTTTCCTAGTGCCGGTTTGATGTTCCTGCAGTTTTCACTGTAAAACCGAGTTGGAGCTAGTACCTCCCCATATATATGCATGGAATGGAGTTTGCAACTGAAAAGAAACTTTGTCTTCCTAACAAGCTAGGTGAAGTACGGCTTTCACACACACTTATCTCTCAGAACTGAGCAATTGGAAAGACGTTCGTTCATCTAGCACCAAGGGAACGGGTTGCAGGAGACACTTTTTCTCTGTTTTCTCAGTGTGTTTAATAGTGCCGTTTTGATGTTCCTTCAGTTTTTACTGTAAAACCTAGTTGGGGCTAGTACCTCCCCATATATATGTATGGAATGGAGTTTGCAACTGAAAAGAAACTTTGTGTTCCCAACAAGCTAATTGAAGTATGGCTTTCACACACACTTATCTCTAGAACTGAGCAAGTGGAGAAACGTTCGTTCATCTAGCACCAAGGGAATGGGTTGCAGGGGACACTTTTTCTCTGCTTTCTCAGTCTGTTTCCTAGTGCCGGTTTGAAGTTCCTGCAGTTTTCACTGAAAAACCGAGTTGGAGCTAGTACCTCCCCATATATATGTATGGACTGGAGTTTGCAACTGAAAAGAATCTTTGTGTTCCCAACAAGCTATGTGAAGGACGGCTTTCACACACACTTATCTCTCAGAAATGAGCAAGTGGAGGGACGATCGTTCATCTAGCACCAAGGGAATGGGTTGCAGGGGACACTATTTCTCTGCTTTCTCAGTCTGTTTCCTAGTGCCGGTTTGATGTTCCTTCAGTTTTCACTGTCAAACCGAGTTGGAGCTAGTACCTCCCCATATATATGTATGGAATGAAGTTTGCAACTTAAAAGAAACTTTGTGTTCCCAACAAGCTAGGTGAAGGACGGCTTTCACACACACTAATCCCTCAGAACTGAGCAAGTGTAGAGACGTTCGTTCATCTAGCACCAAGGGAACGTGTTGCAGGAGACAATTTTTCTCTGCTTTCTCAGACTGTTTCCTAGTGCCGGTTTGAAGTTCCTGCAGTTTTCACTGTAAAACCGAGTTGGAGCTAGTACCTCCCCATATATATGTATGGAATGAAGTTTGCAACTTAAAAGAAACTTTGTGTTCCCAACAAGCTAGGTGAAGGACGGCTTTCACACACACTAATCCCTCAGAACTGAGCAAGTGTAGAGACGTTCGTTCATCTAGCACCAAGGGAACGGGTTGCAGGAGACAATTTTTCTCTGCTTTCTCAGACTGTTTCCTAGTGCCGGTTTGAAGTTCCTGCAGTTTTCACTGTAAAACCGAGTTGGAGCTAGTACCTCCCCATATATATGTATGGAATGGAGTTTGCAACTGAAAAGAAACTTTGTGTTCCCAACAAGCTAGTTGAATGACGGCTTTCAAACTCACATATCTCTCAGAACTGAGCAATTGGAGAGACGTTCGTTCATCTAGCACCAAGGGAACGGGTTGCAGGAGACACTTTTTCTCTGCTTTCTCAGTCTGTTTCCTAGTGCCAGTTTGATGTTCCAGCAATTTTCACTGTAAAACCGATTTGGAGCTTGTACCTCCCTATATATATGTATGGAATGGAGTTTGCAACTGAATAGAAACTTTGTGTTCCCAACAAGCTAGGTGAAGTACGGCTTTCACACACACTTATCTCTCAGAACTGAGCAAGTGGAGAGACGTTCGTTCATCTAGCACCAAGGGAACGGGTTGCAGGAGACACTTTTTCTCTGCTTTCTCAGTCTGTTTCCTAGTGCCGGTTTGAAGTTCCTGCAGTTTTCACTGTAAAACCGAGTTTGAGCTAGTACCTCCCCATATATATGTATGGAATGTAGTTTGCTACTGAAAAGAAACTTTGTGTTCCCAACAAGCTAGGTGAAGGACGGCTTTCACACACACTTATCTCTCAGAACTGAGCAAGTGGAGAGACGTTCGTTCATCTAGCACCAAGGGAACAGGTTGCAGGGGACACTTTTTCTCTGCTTTCTCATTCTGTTTCTTAGTGCCGGTTTGAAGTTCCTGCAGTTTTCACTGTAAAACAGAGTTGGAGCTAGTACCTCCCCATATATATGTATGGAATGGAGTTTGCAACTGAAAAGAAACTTTGTCTTCCCAACAAGCTAGGTGAAGTACGGCTTTCACACACACTTATCTCTCAGAACTGAGCAAGTGGAGAGACGTTCGTTCATCTAGCACCAAGGGAACGGGTTGCATGAGACACTTTTTCTCTGCTTTCTCAGTCTGTTTCCTACTGCCGTATTGATGTTCCTTCAGTTTTCACTGTAAACCGAGTTGGAGCTAGTACCTCCCCATGTATATGTATGGAATGGAGTTTGCAACTGAAAAGAAACTTTGTGTTCCCAACAAGCTAATTGAAGGATATCTTTCACACGCACTTATCTCTCAGAACTGAGCAAGTGGAGAGACGTTCGTCCATCTAGCACCAAGGGAATGGGTTGCAGGAGACACTTTTTCTCTGCTTTCTCAGTCTGTTTCCTAGTGCCGGTTTGAAGTTCCTGCAGTTTTCACAGTCAAACCGAGTTGGAGCTAGTACCTCCCCATATATATGTATGGAATGGAGTTTGCAACTTAAAAGAAACTTTGTGTTCCCAACAAGCTAGGTGAAGGACGGCTTTCACACACACTTATCTCTCAGAACTGAGCATGTGGAGAGACGTTCGTTCATCTACCACCAAGGGAACGGGTTGCAGGAGACACTTTTTCTCTGGATTCTCAGTCTGTTTCCTAGTGCCGATTTGAAGTTCCTGCAGTTTTCACTGTAAAACCGAGTTGGAGCTAGTACCTCCCAATATATATGCATGGAATGGAGTTTGCAACTGAAAAGAAACTTTGTGTTCCCAACAAGCTAGGTGAAGGACGGCTTTCACACACACTTATCTCTCAGAACTGAGCAAGTGGAGAGACGTTCGTTAATCTAGCACCAAGGGAACGGGTTGCAGGAGACACTATTTCTCTGCTTTCTCAGACTGTTTCCTAGTGCCGGTTTGAAGTTCCTGCAGTTTTCACTGTAAAACCGAGTTGGAGCTAGTACCTCCCCATATATATGTATGGAATGGAGTTTGCAACTGAAAAGAAACTTTGTGTTCCCAACAAGCTAGGTGAAGGACGGCTTTCACACACACTTATCTCTCAGAACTGAGCAAGTGGAGAGACGTTCGTTCATCTAGCACCAAGGGAACAGGTTGCAGGAGACACTTTTTCTCAGCTTTCTCATTCTGTTTCTTAGTTCCGGTTTGAAGTTCCTGCAGTTTTCACTGTAAAACCGAGTTGGAGCTAGTACCTCCCTATATATATGTATGGAATGGAGTTTGCAACTGAAAAGAAACTTTGTCTTCCCAACAAGCTAGGTGAAGTACGTCTTTCACACACACTTATCTCTCAGAACTGAGCAAGTGGAGAGACGTTCGTTCATCTAGCACCAAGGGAATGGGTTGAAGGAGACACTTTTTCTCTGCTTTCTCAGTCTGTTTCCTAGTGCCGGTTTGAAGTTCCTGCAGTTTTCACTGAAAAACCGAGTTGGAGCTAGTACCTCCCCATATATATGTATGGACTGGAGTTTGCATCTGAAAAGAAACTTTGTGTTCCCAACAAGCTAGGTGAAGGACGGCTTTCACACACACTTATCTCTCAGAACTGAGCAAGTGGAGAGACGATCGTTCATCTAGCACCAAGGGAATGGGTTGCAGGACATACTTTTTCTCTGCTTTCTCAGTCTGTTTCCTAGTGCCGGTTTGAAGTTCCTGCAGTTTTAACAGTCAAACCGAGTTGGAGCTAGTACCTCCCCATATAGATGTATGGAGTGGAGTTTGCAACTTAAAAGAAACTTTGTGTTCCCAACAAGCTAGGTGAATGACGGCTTTCACACACACTTTTCTCTCAGAAATGAGCATGTGGGGAGACGTTCGTTCATCTAGCACCAAGGGAACGGGTTGCAGGAGACACTTTTTCTCTGGATTCTCAGTCTGTTTCCTAGTGCCGGTTTGAAGTTCCTGCAGTTTTCACTGTAAAATTGATTTGAAGTTAGTACCTCCCCATATATATGTATGGAATGGAGTTTGCAACTGAAAAGAAACTTTGTGTTCCCAAAAAGCTAGGTGAAGGACGGCTTTCACACACACTAATCTCTCAGAATTGAGCAAGTGTAGAGACGTTCGTTCATCTAGCACCAAGGGAACGGGTTGCAGGAGACAATTTTTCTCTGCATTCTCAGACTGTTTCCTAGTGCCGGTTAGATGTTCCTGCAGTTTTCACTGTAAAACCGAGTTGGAGCTAGTACCTCCCCATATATATGCATGGAATGGAGTTTCCAACTGAAAAGAAACTTTGTCTTCCTAACAAGCTAGGTGAAGTACGGCTTTCACACACACTTATCTCTCAGAACTGAGCAAGTGGAGAGACGTTCGTTCATCTAGCACGAAGGGAACGGGTTGCAGGTGTCACTTTTTCTCTGTTTTCTCAGTGTGTTTAATAGTGCCGTTTTGATGTTCCTTCAGTTTTCACTGTAAAACCTAGTTGGAGCTAATACCTACCCATATATATGTATGGAATGGAGTTTGCAACTGAAAAGAAACTTTGTGTTCCCAACAAGCTAATTGAAGGATGGCTTTCACACACACTTATCTCTAGAACTGAGCAAGTGGAGAAACGTTCGTTCATCTAGCACCAAGGGAATGGGTTGCAGGAGACACTTTTTCTCTGCTTTCTCAGTCTGTTTCCTAGTGCAGGTTTGAAGTTCCTGCAGTTTTCACAGAAAAACCGATTTGGAGCTAATACCTCCCCATATATATGTATGGACTGGAGTTTGCAACTGAAAAGAAACTTTTAGTTCCCAACAAGCTATGTGAAGGACGGCTTTCACACACACTTATCTCTCAGAAATGAGCAAGTGGAGGGACGATCGTTCATCTAGCACCAAGGGAACGGGTTGCAGGAGATACTTTTTCTCTGCTTTCTCAGTCTGTTTCCTAGTGCCGGTTTGAAGTTCCTTCAGTTTTCACTGTCAAACCGAGTTGGAGCTAGTACCTCCCCATATATATGTATGGAATGGAGTTTGCAACTTAAAAGAAACTTTGTGTTCCCAACAAGCTAGGTGAAGGACGGCTTTCACACACACTAATCTCTCAGAACTGAGCAAGTGTAGAGACGTTCGTTCATCTAGCACCAAGGGAACGTGTTGCAGGAGACAATTTTTCTCTGCTTTCTCAGACTGTTTCCTAGTGCCGGTTTGAAGTTCCTGCAGTTTTCACTGTAAAACCGAGTTGGAGCTAGTACCTCCCCATATATATGCATGGAATGGAGTTTGCAACTGAATAGAAACTTTGTGTTCCAAACAAGCTAGGTGAAGGATGGCTTTCACACACACTTATCTCTCAGAACTTAGCAAGTGGAGAGACGTTCGTTCATCTAGCACCAAGGGAACGGGTTGCAGGAGACACTTTTTCTCTGTTTTCTCAGTCTGTTTCCTAGTGCCGGTTTGATGTTCCTTCAGTTTTCACTGTAAAACCGAGTTGGAGCTAGTACCTCCCCATATATATGTATGGAATGGAGTTTGCAACTGAAAAGAAACTTTGTGTTCCCAACAAGCTAGGTGAAGGACGGCTTTCACACACACTTATCTCTCAGAACTGAGCAAGTGGAGAGACGTTCGTTCATCTAGCACCAAGGGAACGGGTTGCAGGAGACAGTTTTTCTCTGCTTTCTAAGTCTGTTTCCTAGTGCCGGTTTGAAGTTCCTCCAGTTTTCACTGTAAAACCGAGTTGGAGATAGTACCTCCCAATATATATGTATGGAATGGAGTTTGCTACTGAAAAGAATCTTTGTGTTCCCAACAAGCTAGGTGAATGACGGCTTTCAAACTCACATATCTCTCAGAACTGAGCAAGTGGAGAGACGTTCGTTCATCTAGCACCAAGGAAACAGGTGGCAGGAGACAATTTTTCTCTGCTTTCTCAGTCTGTTTCTTAGTGCCGGTTTGAAGTTCCTGCAGTTTTCACTGTAAAACCGAGTTGTAACTAGTACCTCCCCATATATATGTATGGAATGGAGTTTGCAACTGAAAAGAAACTTTGTGTTCCCAACAAGCTAGGTGAAGGACTGCTTTCACACACACTTATCTCTCAGAACTGAGCAAGTGGAGAGACGTTCGTTCATCTAGCACCAAAGGAACGGGTTGCAGGAGACACTTTTTCTCTGCTTTCTCAGTCTGTTTCCTAGTGCCGGTTTGAAGTTCCTTCAGTTTTAACTGTAAAACCGAGTTGGAGCTAGTACCTCCCCATATATATGTATGGAATGGAGTTTGCTACTGAAAAGAAACTTTGTGTTCCCAACAAGCTAGGTGAAGTATGGCTTTCACACACACTTATCTCTCAGAACTGAGCAAGTGGAGAGACGTTCGTTCATCTAGCACCAAGGGAACAGGTTGCAGGAGACACTTTTTCTCTGCTTTCTCAGTCTGTTTCCTAGTGCCGGTTTGATGTTCCTTCAGTTTTCACTATAAAACCGAGTTGGAGCTAGTACCTCCCCATATATATGTATGGAATGGAGTTTGCAACTGAAAAGAAACTTTGTGTTCCCAACAAGCTAATTGAAGGATGGCTTTCACACACTTATCTCTCAGAACTGAGCAAGTGGAGAGACGTTCGTTCATCTAGCACCAAGGGAACGGGTTGCAGGAGACACTTTTCCTCTGCATTCTCAGTCTGTTTCCTAGTGCCGGTTTGAAGTTCCTGCAGTTTTCACTGTAAAACCGATTTGGAGCTAGTACCTCCCCATATATATGTATGGAATGGAGTTTGCAGCTGAAAAGAAACTTTGTGTTCCCAACAAGCTAGGTGAAGTATGGCTTTCACACACACTTATCTCTCAGAACTGAGCAAGTGGAGAGACGTTCGTTCATCTAGCACCAAGGGAACAGGTTGCAGGAGACACTTTTTCTCTGCTTTCTCAGTCTGTTTCCTAGTGCCGGTTTGATGTTCCTTCAGTTTTCACTGTAAAACCGAGTTGGAGCTAGTACCTCGCCATATATATGTATGGAATGGAGTTTGCAACTGAAAAGAAACTTTGTGTTCCCAACAAGCTAATTGAAGAATGGCTTTCACACACACTTATCTCTCAGAACTGAGCAAGTGGAGAGACGTTCGTTCATCTAGCACCAAGGGAACGGGTTGCAGGAGACACTTTTTCTCTGGATTCTCAGTCTGTTTCCTAGTGCCGGTTTGAAGTTCCTGCAGTTTTCACTGTAAAATCGATTTGAAGTTAGTACCTCCCCATATATATGTATGGAATGGAGTTTGCAACTGAAAAGAAACTTTGTGTTCCCAAAAATCTAGGTGAAGGACGGCTTTCACACACACTAATCTCTCAGAATTGAGCAAGTGTAGAGACGTTCGTTCATCTAGCACCAAGGGAACGGGTTGCAGGAGACAATTTTTCTCTGCATTCTCAGACTGTTTCCTAGTGCCGGTTTGATGTTCCTGCAGTTTTCACTGTAAAACCGAGTTGGAGCTAGTACCTCCCCATATATATGTATGGAATGGAGTTTGCAGCTGAAAAGAAACTTTGTGTTCCCAACAAGCTAGGTGAAGGACGGCTTTCACACACAATTATCTCTCAGAACTGAGCAAGTGGAGAGACGTTCGTTCATCTAGCACCAAGGGAACAGGTTGCAGGAGACACTTTTTCTCTGCTTTCTCAGTCTGTTTCCTAGTGCCGGTTTGATGTTCCTTCAGTTTTCACTGTAAAACCGAGTTGGAGCTAGTACCTCGCCATATATATGTATGGAATGGAGTTTGCAACTGAAAAGAAACTTTGTGTTCCCAACAAGCTAATTGAAGAATGGCTTTCACACACACTTATCTCTCAGAACTGAGCAAGTGGAGAGACGTTCGTTCATCTAGCACCAAGGGAACGGGTTGCAGGGGACACTTTTTCTCTGCTTTCTCAGTCTGTTTCCTATTGCCGGTTTGAAGTTCCTGCAGTTTTCACTGTAATACCGAGTTGGAGATAGTACCTCCCCATATATATTTATGGAATGGAGTTTGCAACTGAAAAGAAACTTTGTGTTCCCAACAAGCTAGATGAAGGACGGCTTTCACACACACTTATCTCTCAGAAATGAGCATGTGGGGAGACGTTCGTTCATCTAGCACCAAGGGAACGGGTTGCAGGAGACACTTTTTCTCTGGATTCTCAGTCTGTTTCCTAGTGCCGGTTTGAAGTTCCTGCAGTTTTCACTGTAAAATCGATTTGAAGTTAGTACCTCCCCATATATATGTATGGAATGGAGTTTGCAACTGAAAAGAAACTTTGTGTTCCCAAAAAGCTAGGTGAAGGACGGCATTCACACACACTAATCTCTCAGAATTGAGCAAGTGTAGAGACGTTCGTTCATCTAGCACCAAGGGAACAGGTTGCAGGAGACACTTTTTCTCTGCTTTCTCAGTCTGTTTCCTAGTGCCGGTTTGAAGTTCCTGCAGTTTTCACTGTAATACCGAGTTGGAGATAGTACCTCCCCATATATATTTATGGAATGGAGTTTGCAACTGAAAAGAATCTTTGTGTTCCCAACAAGCTAGGTGAAGGACGGCTTTCACACACACTTATCTCTCAGAAATTAGCATGTGGGGAGACGTTCGTTCATCTAGCACCAAGGGAACGGGTTGCAGGAGACACTTTTTCTCTGGATTCTCAGTCTGCTTCCTAGTGCCGGTTTGAAGTTCCTGCAGTTTTCACTGTAAAATCGATTTGAAGTTAGTACCTCCCCATATATATGTATGGAATGGAGTTTGCAACTGAAAAGAAACTTTGTGTTCCCAAAAAGCTAGGTGAAGGACGGCTTTCACACACACTAATCTCTCAGAATTGAGCAAGTGTAGAGACGTTCGTTCATCTAGCACCAAGGGAACAGGTTGCAGGAGACACTTTTTCTCTGCTTTCTCAGTCTGTTTCCTAGTGCCGGTTTGATGTTCCTGCAGTTTTCACTGTAAAACCGAGTTGGAGCTAGTACCTCCCCATATATATGTATGGAATGGAGTTTGCAGCTGAAAAGAAACTTTGTGTTCCCAACAAGCTAGGTGAAGTATGGCTTTCACACACACTTATCTCTCAGAACTGAGCAAGTGGAGAGACGTTCGTTCATCTAGCACCAAGGGAACAGGTTGCAGGAGACACTTTTTCTCTGCTTTCTCAGTGTGTTTCCTAGTGCCGGTTTGATGTTCCTTCAGTTTTCACTGTAAAACCGAGTTGGAGCTAGTACCTCGCCATATATATGTCTGGAATGGAGTTTGCAACTGAAAAGAAACTTTGTGTTCCCAACAAGCTAATTGAAGAATGGTTTTCACACACACTTATCTCTCAGAACTGAGCAAGTGGAGAGACGTTCGTTCATCTAGCACCAAGGGAACGGGTTGCAGGGGACACTTTTTCTCTGCTTTCTCAGTCTGTTTCCTAGTGCCGGTTTGAAGTTCCTGCAGTTTTCACTGTAATACCGAGTTGGAGATAGTACCTCCCCATATATATTTATGGAATGGAGTTTGCAACTGAAAAGAAACTTTGTGTTCCCAACAAGATAGGTGAAGGACGGCTTTCACACACACTTATCTCTCAGAAATGAGCATGTGGGGAGACGTTCGTTCATCTAGCACCAAGGGAACGGGTTGCAGGAGACACTTTTTCTCTGGATTCTCAGTCTGTTTCCTAGTGCCGGTTTGAAGTTCCTGCAGTTTTCACTGTAAAATCGATTTGAAGTTAGTACCTCCCCATATATATGTATGGAATGGAGTTTGCAACTGAAAAGAAACTTTGTGTTCCCAAAAAGCTAGGTGAAGGACGGCTTTCACACACACTAATCTCTCAGAATTGAGCAAGTGTAGAGACGTTCGTTCATCTAGCACCAAGGGAACGGGTTGCAGGAGACAATTTTTCTCTGCATTCTCAGACTGTTTCCTAGTGCCGGTTTGATGTTCCTGCAGTTTTCACTGTAAAACCGAGTTGGAGCTAGTACCTCCCCATATATATGCATGGAATGGAGTTTGCAACTGAAAAGAAACTTTGTCTTCCTAACAAGCTAGGTGAAGTACGGCTTTCACACACACTTATCTCTCAGAACTGAGCAATTGGAGAGACGTTCGTTCATCTAGCACCAAGGGAACGGGTTGCAGGAGACACTTTTTCTCTGTTTTCTCAGTGTGTTTAATAGTGCCGTTTTGATGTTCCTTCAGTTTTCACTGTAAAACCTAGTTGGAGCTAGTACCTCCCCATATATATGTATGGAATGGAGTTTGCAACTGAAAAGAATCTTTGTGTTCCCAACAAGCTAGGTGAAGGACGGCTTTCACACACACTTATCTCTCAGAAATGAGCTTGTGGGGAGACGTTCGTTCATCTAGCACCAAGGGAACGTGTTGCAGGAGACAATTTTTCTCTGCTTTCTCAGACTGTTTCCTAGTGCCGGTTTGAAGTTCCTGCAGTTTTCACTGTAAAACCGAGTTGGAGCTAGTACCTCCCCATATATATGCATGGAATGGAGTTTGCAACTGAATAGAAACTTTGTGTTCCCAACAAGCTAGGTGAAGGATGGCTTTCACACACACTTATCTCTCAGAACTTAGCAAGTGGAGAGACGTTCGTTCATCTAGCACCAAGGGAACGGGTTGCAGGAGACACTTTTTCTCTGTTTTCTCAGT
Organism: Camelus bactrianus; assembly: GCF_048773025.1. Taxonomy (NCBI): domain Eukaryota; kingdom Metazoa; phylum Chordata; class Mammalia; order Artiodactyla; family Camelidae; genus Camelus; species Camelus bactrianus. The sequence goes on from NC_133544.1 coordinate 100,116,711, forward strand.
CTGTTTCCTAGTGCCGGTTTGATGTTCCTTCAGTTTTCACTGTAAAACCGTGTTGGAGCTTGTACCTCCCCATATATATGTATGGAATGGAGTTTGCAACTGAAAAGAAACTTTGTGTTCCCAACAAGCTAGGTGAAGGACGGCTTTCACACACACTTATCTCTCAGAACTGAGCAAGTGGAGAGACGTTCGTTCATCTAGCACCAAGGGAACGGGTTGCAGGAGACAGTTTTTCTCTGCTTTCTCAGTCTGTTTCCTAGTGCCGGTTTGAAGTTCCTCCAGTTTTCACTGTAAAACCGAGTTGGAGATAGTACCTCCCCATATATATGTATGGAATGGAGTTTGCTACTGAAAAGAATCTTTGTGTTCCCAACAAGCTAGGTGAATGACGGCTTTCAAACTCACATATCTCTCAGAACTGAGCAAGTGGAGAGACGTTCGTTCATCTAGCACCAAGGAAACAGGTTGCAGGAGACAATTTTTCTCTGCTTTCTCAGTCTGTTTCTTAGTGCCGGTTTGAAGTTCCTGCAGTTTTCACTGTAAAACCGAGTTGTAACTAGTACCTCCCCATATATATGTATGGAATGGAGTTTGCAACTGAAAAGAAACTTTGTGTTCCCAACAAGCTAGGTGAAGGACTGCTTTCACACACACTTATCTCTCAGAACTGAGCAAGTGGAGAGACGTTCGTTCATCTAGCACCAAGGGAACGGGTTGCAGGAGACACTTTTTCTCTGTTTTCTCAGTCTGTTTCCTAGTGCCGGTTTGATGTTCCTTCAGTTTTCACTGTAAAACCGAGTTGGAGCTAGTACCTCCCCATATATATGTATGGAATGGAGTTTGCAACTGAAAAGAAACTTTGTGTTCCCAACAAGCTAGGTGAAGGACGGCTTTCACACACACTTATCTCTCAGAACTGAGCAAGTGGAGAGACGTTCGTTCATCTAGCACCAAGGGAACGGGTTGCAGGAGACAGTTTTTCTCTGCTTTCTCAGTCTGTTTCCTAGTGCCGGTTTGAAGTTCCTGCAGTTTTCACTGTAAAAACGAGTTGGAGATAGTACCTCCCCATATATATGTATGGAATGGAGTTTGCTACTGAAAAGAATCTTTGTGTTCCCAACAAGCTATGTGAATGACGGATTCAAACTCACATATCTCTCAGAACTGAGCAAGTGGAGAGACGTTCGTTCATGTAGCACCAAGGAAAAAGGTTGCAGGAGACAATTTTTCTCTGCTTTCTCAGTCTGTTTCTTAGTGCCGGTTTGAAGTTTCTGCAGTTTTCACTGTAAAACCGAGTTGTAACTAGTACCTCCCCATATATATGTATGGAATGGAGTTTGCAACTGAAAAGAAACTTTGTGTTCCCAACAAGCTAGGTGAAGGACTGCTTTCACACACAATTATCTCTCAGAACTGAGCAAGTGGAGAGACGTTCGTTCATCTAGCACCAAGGGAACGGGTTGCAGGAGACACTTTTCCTCTGCTTTCTCAGTCTGTTTCCTAGTGCCGGTTTGAAGTTCCTGCAGTTTTCACTGTAAAACCGAGTTGGAGCTAGTACCTCCCCATATATATGTATGGAATGGAGTTTGCAGCTGAAAAGAAACTTTGTGTTCCCAACAAGCTAGGTGAAGTATGGCTTTCACACACACTTATCTCTCAGAACTGAGCAAGTGGAGAGACGTTCGTTCATCTAGCACCAAGGGAACAGGTTGCAGGAGACACTTTTTCTCTGCTTTCTCAGTCTGTTTCCTAGTGCCGGTTTGATGTTCCTTCAGTTTTCACTGTAAAAACGAGTTGGAGCTAGTACCTCCCCATATATATGTATGGAATGGAGTTTGCAACTGAAAAGAAACTTTGTGTTCCCAACATGCTAGGTGAAGGACGGCTTTCACACACACTTATCTCTCAGAACTGAGCAAGTGGAGAGACGTTCGTTCATCTAGCACCAAGGGAACGGGTTGCAGGAGACAGTTTTTCTCTGCTTTCTCAGTCTGTTTCCTAGTGCCGGTTTGAAGTTCCTCCAGTTTTCACTGTAAAACCGAGTTGGAGATAGTACCTCCCCATATATATGTATGGAATGGAGTTTGCTACTGAAAAGAATCTTTGTGTTCCCAACAAGCTAGGTGAATGACGGCTTTCAAACTCACATATCTCTCAGAACTGAGCAAGTGGAGAGACGTTCGTTCATCTAGCACCAAGGAAACAGGTTGCAGGAGACAATTTTTCTCTGCTTTCTCAGTCTGTTTCTTAGTGCCGGTTTGAAGTTCCTGCAGTTTTCACTGTAAAACCGAGTTGTAACTAGTACCTCCCCATATATATGTATGGAATGGAGTTTGCAACTGAAAAGAAACTTTGTGTTCCCAACAAGCTAGGTGAAGGACTGCTTTCACACACACTTATCTCTCAGAACTGAGCAAGTGGAGAGACTTTCGTTCATCTAGCACCAAAGGAACGGGTTGCAGGAGACACTTTTTCTCTGCTTTCTCAGTCTGTTTCCTAGTGCCGGTTTGAAGTTCCTTCAGTTTTAACTGTAAAACCGAGTTGGAGCTAGTACCTCCCCATATATATGTATGGAATGGAGTTTGCAGCTGAAAAGAAACTTTGTGTTCCCAACAAGCTAGGTGAAGTATGGCTTTCACACACACATATCTCTCAGAACTGAGCAAGTGGAGAGACGTTCGTTCATCTAGCACCAAGGGAACAGGTTGCAGGGGACACTTTTTCTCTGCTTTCTCAGTCTGTTTCCTAGTGCCGGTTTGATGTTCCTTCAGTTTTCACTATAAAACCGAGTTGGAGCTTGTACCTCCCCATATATATGTATGGAATGGAGTTTGCTACTGAAAAGAATCTTTGTGTTCCCAACAAGCTAGGTGAATGACGGCTTTCAAACTCACATATCTCTCAGAACTGAGCAAGTGGAGAGACGTTCGTTCATCTAGCACCAAGGAAACAGGTTGCAGGAGACAATTTTTCTCTGCTTTCTCAGTCTGTTTCTTAGTGCCGGTTTGAAGTTCCTGCAGTTTTCACTGTAAAACCGAGTTGTAACTAGTACCTCCCCATATATATGTATGGAATGGAGTTTGCAACTGAAAAGAAACTTTGTGTTCCCAACAAGCTAGGTGAAGGACTGCTTTCACACACACTTATCTCTCAGAACTGAGCAAGTGGAGAGACGTTCGTTCATCTAGCACCAAAGGAACGGGTTGCAGGAGACACTTTTTCTCTGCTTTCTCAGTCTGTTTCCTAGTGCCGGTTTGAAGTTCCTTCAGTTTTAACTGTAAAACCGAGTTGGAGCTAGTACCTCCCCATATATATGTATGGAATGGAGTTTGCAACTGAAAAGAAACTTTGTGTTCCCAACAAGCTAATTGAAGAATGACTTTCACACACACTTATCTTTCAGAACTGAGCAAGTGGAGAGACGTTCGTTCATCTAGCACCAAGGGAACGGGTTGCAGGAGACACTTTTTCTCTGGATTCTCAGTCTGTTTCCTAGTGCCGGTTTGAAGTTCCTGCAGTTTTCACTGTAAAATCGATTTGAAGTTAGTACCTCCCCATATATATGTATGGAATGGAGTTTGCAACTGAAAAGAAACTTTGTGTTCCCAAAAATCTAGGTGAAGGACGGCTTTCACACACACTAATCTCTCAGAATTGAGCAAGTGTAGAGACGTTCGTTCATCTAGCACCAAGGGAACGGGTTGCAGGAGACAATTTTTCTCTGCATTCTCAGACTGTTTCCTAGTGCCGGTTTGATGTTCCTGCAGTTTTCACTGTAAAACCGAGTTGGAGCTAGTACCTCCCCATATATATGTATGGAATGGAGTTTGCAGCTGAAAAGAAACTTTGTGTTCCCAACAAGCTAGGTGAAGGACGGCTTTCACACACAATTATCTCTCAGAACTGAGCAAGTGGAGAGACGTTCGTTCATCTAGCACCAAGGGAACAGGTTGCAGGAGACACTTTTTCTCTGTTTTCTCAGTCTGTTTCCTAGTGCCGGTTTGATGTTCCTTCAGTTTTCACTGTAAAACCGAGTTGGAGCTAGTACCTCGCCATATATATGTATGGAATGGAGTTTGCAACTGAAAAGAAACTTTGTGTTCCCAACAAGCTAATTGAAGAATGGCTTTCACACACACGTATCTCTCAGAACTGAGCAAGTGGAGAGACGTTCGTTCATCTAGCACCAAGGGAACGGGTTGCAGGGGACACTTTTTCTCTGCTTTCTCAGTCTGTTTCCTAGTGCCGGTTTGAAGTTCCTGCAGTTTTCACTGTAATACCGAGTTGGAGATAGTACCTCCCCATATATATTTATGGAATGGAGTTTGCAACTGAAAAGAAACTTTGTGTTCCCAACAAGCTAGGTGAAGGACGGCTTTCACACACACTTATCTCTCAGAAATGAGCATGTGGGGAGACGTTCGTTCATCTAGCACCAAGGGAACGGGTTGCAGGAGACACTTTTTCTCTGGATTCTCAGTCTGTTTCCTAGTGCCGGTTTGAAGTTCCTGCAGTTTTCACTGTAAAATCGATTTGAAGTTAGTACCTCCCCATATATATGTATGGAATGGAGTTTGCAACTGAAAAGAAACTTTGTGTTCCCAAAAAGCTAGGTGAAGGACGGCTTTCACACACACTAATCTCTCAGAATTGAGCAAGTGTAGAGACGTTCGTTCATCTAGCACCAAGGGAACGGGTTGCAGGAGACAATTTTTCTCTGCATTCTCAGACTGTTTCCTAGTGCCGGTTTGATGTTCCTGCAGTTTTCACTGTAAAACCGAGTTGGAGCTAGTACCTCCCCATATATATGCATGAAATGGAGTTTGCAACTGAAAAGAAACTTTGTCTTCCTAACAAGCTAGGTGAAGTACGGCTTTCACACACACTTATCTCTCAGAACTGAGCAATTGGAGAGACGTTCGTTCATCTAGCACCAAGGGAACGGGTTGCAGGAGACACTTTTTCTCTGTTTTCTCAGTGTGTTTAATAGTGCCGTTTTGATGTTCCCTCAGTTTTCACTGTAAAACCTAGTTGGAGCTAGTACCTCCCCATATATATGTATGGAATGGAGTTTGCAACTGAAAAGAAACTTTGTGTTCCCAACAAGCTAATTGAAGGATGGCTTTCACACACACTTATCTCTAGAACTGAGCAAGTGGAGAAACGTTCGTTCATCTAGCACCAAGGGAATGGGTTGCAGGGGACACTTTTTCTCTTCTTTCTCAGTCTGTTTCCTAGTGCCGGTTTGAAGTTCCTGCAGTTTTCACTGAAAAACCGAGTTGGAGCTAGTACCTCCCCATATATATGTATGGACTGGAGTTTGCAACTGAAAAGAATCTTTGTGTTCCCAACAAGCTATGGGAAGGACGGCTTTCACACACACTTATCTCTCAGAAATGAGCAAGTGGAGGGACGATCGTTCATCTAGCACCAAGGGAACGGGTTGCAGGAGACAATTTTTCTCTGCATTCTCAGACTGTTTCCTAGTGCCGGTTTGATGTTCCTGCAGTTTTCACTGTAAAACCGAGTTGGAGCTAGTACCTCCCCATATATATGCATGAAATGGAGTTTGCAACTGAAAAGAAACTTTGTCTTCCTAACAAGCTAGGTGAAGTACGGCTTTCACACACACTTATCTCTCAGAACTGAGCAATTGGAGAGACGTTCGTTCATCTAGCACCAAGGGAACGGGTTGCAGGAGACACTTTTTCTCTGTTTTCTCAGTGTGTTTAATAGTGCCGTTTTGATGTTCCTTCAGTTTTCACTGTAAAACCGAGTTGGAGCTAGTACCTCGCCATATATATGTATGGAATGGAGTTTGCAACTGAAAAGAAACTTTGTGTTCCCAACAAGCTAATTGAAGAATGGCTTTCACACACACGTATCTCTCAGAACTGAGCAAGTGGAGAGACGTTCGTTCATCTAGCACCAAGGGAACGGGTTGCAGGGGACACTTTTTCTCTGCTTTCTCAGTCTGTTTCCTAGTGCCGGTTTGAAGTTCCTGCAGTTTTCACTGTAATACCGAGTTGGAGATAGTACCTCCCCATATATATTTATGGAATGGAGTTTGCAACTGAAAAGAAACTTTTTGTTCCCAACAAGCTAGGTGAAGGACGGCTTTCACACACACTTATCTCTCAGAAATGAGCATGTGGGGAGACGTTCGTTCATCTAGCACCAAGGGAACGGGTTGCAGGAGACACTTTTTCTCTGGATTCTCAGTCTGTTTCCTAGTGCCGGTTTGAAGTTCCTGCAGTTTTCACTGTAAAATCGATTTGAAGTTAGTACCTCCCCATATATATGTATGGAATGGAGTTTGCAACTGAAAAGAAACTTTGTGTTCCCAAAAAGCTAGGTGAAGGACGGCTTTCACACACACTAATCTCTCAGAATTGAGCAAGTGTAGAGACGTTCGTTCATCTAGCACCAAGGGAACGGGTTGCAGGAGACAATTTTTCTCTGCATTCTCAGACTGTTTCCTAGTGCCGGTTTGATGTTCCTGCAGTTTTCACTGTAAAACCGAGTTGGAGCTAGTACCTCCCAATATATATGTATGGAATGGAGTTTGCAACTGAAAAGAAACTTTGTGTTCCCAACAAGCTAATTGAAGGATGGCTTTCACACACACTTATCTCTAGAACTGAGCAAGTGGAGAAACGTTCGTTCATCTAGCACCAAGGGAATGGGTTGCAGGGGACACTTTTTCTCTTCTTTCTCAGTCTGTTTCCTAGTGCCGGTTTGAAGTTCCTGCAGTTTTCACTGAAAAACCGAGTTGGAGCTAGTACCTCCCCATATATATGTATAGACTGGAGTTTGCAACTGAAAAGAATCTTTGTGTTCCCAACAAGCTGTGTGAAGGACGGCTTTCACACACACTTATCTCTCAGAAATGAGCAAGTGGAGGGACGATCGTTCATCTAGCACCAAGGGAACGGGTTGCAGGAGATACTTTTTCTCTGCTTTCTCAGTCTGTTTCCTAGTGCCGGTTTGAAGTTCCTTCAGTTTTCACTGTCAAACCGAGTTGGAGCTAGTACCTCCCCATATATATGTATGGAATGAAGTTTGCAACTTAAAAGAAACTTTGTGTTCCCAACAAGCTAGGTGAAGGACGGCTTTCACACACACTAATCCCTCAGAACTGAGCAAGTGTAGAGACGTTCGTTCATCTAGCACCAAGGGAACGTGTTGCAGGAGACAATTTTTCTCTGCATTCTCAGACTGTTTCCTAGTGCCGGTTTGAAGTTCCTGCAGTTTTCACTGTAAAACCGAGTTGGAGCTAGTACCTCGCCATATATATGCATGGAATGGAGTTTGCAACTGAATAGAAACTTTGTGTTCCCAACAAGCTAGGTCAAGGATGGCTTTCACACACACTTATCTCTCAGAACTTAGCAAGTGGAGAGACGTTCGTTCATCTAGCACCAAGGGAACGGGTTGCAGGAGACACTTTTTCTCTGCTTTCTCAGTCTGTTTCCTACTGCCGTTTTGATGTTCCTTCAGTTTTCACTGTAAAACCGAGTTGGAGCTAGTACCTCCCCATATATATGTATGGAATGGAGTTTGCAACTGAAAAGAAACTTTGTGTTCCCAACAAGCTAGGTGAAGGACGGCTTTCACACACACTTATCTCTCAGAACTGAGCAAGAGGAGAGACGTTCGTTCATCTAGCACCAAGGGAACGGGTTGCAGGAGACAGTTTTTCTCTGCTTTGTCAGTCTGTTTCCTAGTGCCGGTTTGAAGTTCCTCCAGTTTTCACTGTAAAACCGAGTTGGAGCTAGTACCTCCCCATATATATGTATGGAATGGTGTTTGCTACTGAAAAGAATCTTTGTGTTCCCAACAAGCTAGGTGAATGACGGCTTTCAAACTCACATATCTCTCAGAACTGAGCAAGTGGAGAGACGTTCGTTCATCTAGCACCAAGGAAACAGGTTGCAGGAGACAATTTTTCTCTGCTTTCTCAGTCTGTTTCTTAGTGCCGGTTTGAAGTTCCTGCAGTTTTCACTGTAAAACCGAGTTGTAACTAGTACCTCCCCATATATATGTATGGAATGGAGTTTGCAACTGAAAAGAAACTTTGTGTTCCCAACAAGCTAGGTGAAGGACTGCTTTCACACACACTTATCTCTCAGAACTGAGCAAGTGGAGAGACGTTCGTTCATCTAGCACCAAAGGAACGGGTTGCAGGAGACACTTTTTCTCTGCTTTCTCAGTCTGTTTCCTAGTGCCGGTTTGAAGTTCCTTCAGTTTTAACTGTAAAACCGAGTTGGAGCTAGTACCTCCCCATATATATGTATGGAATGGAGTTTGCAACTGAAAAGAAACTTTGTGTTCCCAACAAGCTAATTGAAGGATGGCTTTCACACACTTATCTCTCAGAACTGAGCAAGTGGAGAGACGTTCGTTCATCTAGCACCAAGGGAACGGGTTGCAGGAGACACTTTTCCTCTGCTTTCTCAGTCTGTTTCCTAGTGCCGGTTTGAAGTTCCTGCAGTTTTCACTGTAAAACCGAGTTGGAGCTAGTACCTCCCCATATATATGTATGGAATGGAGTTTGCAGCTGAAAAGAAACTTTGTGTTCCCAACAAGCTAGGTGAAGTATGGCTTTCACACACACTTATCTCTCAGAACTGAGCAAGTGGAGAGACGTTCGTTCATCTAGCACCAAGGGAACAGGTTGCAGGAGACACTTTTTCTCTGCTTTCTCAGTCTGTTTCCTAGTGCCGGTTTGATGTTCCTTCAGTTTTCACTGTAAAACCGAGTTGGAGCTAGTACCTCGCCATATATATGTATGGAATGGAGTTTGCAACTGAAAAGAAACTTTGTGTTCCCAACAAGCTAATTGAAGAATGGCTTTCACACACACTTATCTCTCAGAACTGAGCAAGTGGAGAGACGTTCGTTCATCTAGCACCAAGGGAACGGGTTGCAGGAGACACTTTTTCTCTGGATTCTCAGTCTGTTTCCTAGTGCCGGTTTGAAGTTCCTGCAGTTTTCACTGTAAAATCGATTTGAAGTTAGTACCTCCCCATATATATGTATGGAATGGAGTTTGCAACTGAAAAGAAACTTTGTGTTCCCAAAAATCTAGGTGAAGGACGGCTTTCACACACACTAATCTCTCAGAATTGAGCAAGTGTAGAGACGTTCGTTCATTTAGCACCAAGGGAACGGGTTGCAGGAGACAATTTTTCTCTGCATTCTCAGACTGTTTCCTAGTGCCGGTTTGATGTTCCTGCAGTTTTCACTGTAAAACCGAGTTTGAGCTAGTACCTCCCCATATATATGTATGGAATGGAGTTTGCAGCTGAAAAGAAACTTTGTGTTCCCAACAAGCTAGGTGAAGGACGGCTTTCACACACAATTATCTCTCAGAACTGAGCAAGTGGAGAGACGTTCGTTCATCTAGCACCAAGGGAACAGGTTGCAGGAGACACTTTTTCTCTGCTTTCTCAGTCTGTTTCCTAGTGCCGTTTTGATGTTCCTTCAGTTTTCACTGTAAAACCGAGTTGGAGCTAGTACCTCGCCATATATATGTATGGAATGGAGTTTGCAACTGAAAAGAAACTTTGTGTTCCCAACAAGCTAATTGAAGAATGGCTTTCACACACACTTATCTCTCAGAACTGAGCAAGTGGAGAGACGTTCGTTCATCTAGCACCAAGGGAACGGGTTGCAGGGGACACTTTTTCTCTGCTTTCTCAGTCTGTTTCCTAGTGCCGATTTGAAGTTCCTGCAGTTTTCACTGTAATACCGAGTTGGAGATAGTACCTCCCCATATATATTTATGGAATGGAGTTTGCAACTGAAAAGAAACTTTGTGTTCCCAACAAGCTAGGTGAAGGACGGCTTTCACACACACTTATCTCTCAGAAATGAGCATGTGGGGAGACGTTCGTTCATCTAGCACCAAGGGAACGGGTTGCAGGAGACACTTTTTCTCTGGATTCTCAGTCTGTTTCCTAGTGCCGGTTTGAAGTTCCTGCAGTTTTCACTGTAAAATCGATTTGAAGTTAGTACCTCCCCATATATATGTATGGAATGGAGTTTGCAACTGAAAAGAAACTTTGTGTTCCCAAAAAGCTAGGTGAAGGACGGCTTTCACACACACTAATCTCTCAGAATTGAGCAAGTGTAGAGACGTTCGTTCATCTAGCACCAAGGGAACGGGTTGCAGGAGACAATTTTTCTCTGCATTCTCAGACTGTTTCCTAGTGCCGGTTTGATGTTCCTGCAGTTTTCACTGTAAAACCGAGTTGGAGCTTGTACCTCCCCATATATATGCATGAAATGGAGTTTGCAACTGAAAAGAAACTTTGTCTTCCTAACAAGCTAGGTGAAGTACGGCTTTCACACACACTTATCTCTCAGAACTGAGCAATTGGAGAGACGTTCGTTCATCTAGCACCAAGGGAACGGGTTGCAGGAGACACTTTTTCTCTGTTTTCTCAGTGTGTTTAATAGTGCCGTTTTGATGTTCCTTCAGTTTTCACTGTAAAACATAGTTGGAGCTAGTACCTCCCCATATATATGTATGGAATGGAGTTTGCAACTGAAAAGAAACTTTGTGTTCCCAACAAGCTAATTGAAGGATGGCTTTCACACACACTTATCTCTAGAACTGAGCAAGTGGAGAAACGTTCGTTCATCTAGCACCAAGGGAATGGGTTGCAGGGGACACTTTTTCTCTGCTTTCTCAGTCTGTTTCCTAGTGCCGGTTTGAAGTTCCTGCAGTTTTCACTGAAAAACCGAGTTGGAGCTAGAACCTCCCCATATATATGTATGGACTGGAGTTTGCAACTGAAAAGAATCTTTGTGTTCCCAACAAGCTATGTGAAGGACGGCTTTCACACACACTTATCTCTCAGAAATGAGCAAGTGGAGGGACGATCGTTCATCTAGCACCAAGGGAACGGGTTGCAGGAGATACTTTTTCTCTGCTTTCTCAGTCTGTTTCCTAGTGCCGGTTTGAAGTTCCTTCAGTTTTCACTGTCAAACCGAGATGGAGCTAGTACCTCCCCATATATATGTATGGAATGAAGTTTGCAACTTAAAAGAAACTTTGTGTTCCCAACAAGCTAGGTGAAGGACGGCTTTCACACACACTAATCCCTCAGAACTGAGCAAGTGTAGAGACGTTCGTTCATCTAGCACCAAGGGAACGTGTTGCAGGAGACAATTTTTCTCTGCTTTCTCAGACTGTTTCCTAGTGCCGGTTTGAAGTTCCTGCAGTTTTCACTGTAAAACCGAGTTGGAGCTAGTACCTCGCCATATATATGCATGGAATGGAGTTTGCAACTGAATAGAAAGTTTGTGTTCCCAACAAGCTAGGTCAAGGATGGCTTTCACACACACTTATCTCTCAGAACTTAGCAATTGGAGAGACGTTCGTTCATCTAGCACCAAGGGAACGGGTTGCAGGAGACACTTTTTCTCTGTTTTCTCAGTCTGTTTCCTAGTGCCGGTTTGATGTTCCTTCTGTTTTCACTGTAAAACCGAGTTGGAGCTAGTACCTCCCCATATTTATGTATGGAATGGAGTTTGCAACTGAAAAGAAACTTTGTGTTCCCTACAAGCTAGGTGAAGGACGGCTTTCACACACACTTATCTCTCAGAACTGAGCAAGTGGAGAGACGTTCGTTCATCTAGCACCAAGGGAACGGGTTGCAGGAGACAGTTTTTCTCTGCTTTCTCAGTCTGTTTCCTAGTGCCGGTTTGAAGTTCCTGCAGTTTTCACTGTAAAACCGAGTTGGAGATAGTACCTCCCCATATATATGTATGGAATGGAGTTTGCTACTGAAAAGAATCTTTGTGTTCCCAACAAGCTAGGTGAACGACGGCTTTCAAACTCACATATCTCTCAGAACTGAGCAAGTGGAGAGACGTTCGTTCATCTAGCACCAAGGAAACAGGTTGCAGGAGACAATTTTTCTCTGCTTTCTCAGTCTGTTTCTTAGTGCCGGTTTGAAGTTCCTGCAGTTTTCACTGTAAAACCGAGTTGTAACTAGTACCTCCCCATATATATGTATGGAATGGAGTTTGCAACTGAAAAGAAACTTTGTGTTCCCAACAAGCTAGGTGAAGGACTGCTTTCACACACACTTATCTCTCAGAACTGAGCAAGTGGAGAGACGTTCGTTCATCTAGCACCAAGGGAACGGGTTGCAGGAGACACTTTTTCTCTGCTTTCTCAGTCTGTTTCCTAGTGCCGGTTTGAAGTTCCTTCAGTTTTCACTGTAAAACCGAGTTGGAGCTAGTACCTCCCCATATATATGTATGGAATGGAGTTTGCAGCTGAAAAGAAACTTTGTGTTCCCAACAAGCTAGGTGAAGTATGGCTTTCACACACACTTATATCTCAGAACCTAGCAAGTGGAGAGACGTTCGTTCATCTAGCACCAAGGGAACAGGTTGCAGGAGACACTTTTTCTCTGCTTTCTCAGTCTGTTTCCTAGTGCCGGTTTGATGTTCCTTCAGTTTTCACTGTAAAACCGAGTTGGAGCTAGTACCTCCCCATATATATGTATGGAATGGAGTTTGCAACTGAAAAGAAACTTTGTGTTCCCAACAAGCTAATTGAAGGATGGCTTTCACACACTTATCTCTCAGAACTGAGCAAGTGGAGAGACGTTCGTTCATCTAGCACCAAGGGAACGGGTTGCAGGAGACACTTTTTCTCTGCTTTCTCAGTCTGTTTCCTAGTGCCGGTTTGAAGTTCCTGCAGTTTTCACTGTAAAACCGAGTTGGAGCTAGTACCTCCCCATATATATGTATGGAATGGAGTTTGCAGCTGAAAAGAAACTTTGTGTTCCCAACAAGCTAGGTGAAGTATGGCTTTCACACACACTTATCTCTCAGAACTGAGCAAGTGGAGAGACTTTCGTTCATCTAGCACCAAGGGAACAGGTTGCAGGGGACACTTTTTCTCTGGTTTCCCAGTCTGTTTCCTAGTGCCGGTTTGATGTTCCTTCAGTTTTCACTGTAAAACCGAGTTGGAGCTAGTACCTCGCCATATATATGTATGGAATGGAGTTTGCAACTGAAAAGAAACTTTGTGTTCCCAACAAGCTAATTGAAGAATGGCTTTCACACACACTTATCTCTCAGAACTGAGCAAGTGGAGAGACGTTCGTTCAACTAGCACCAAGGGAACGGGTTGCAGGAGACACTTTTTCTCTGCTTTCTCAGTCTGTTTCCTAGTGCCGGTTTGAAGTTCCTGCAGTTTTCACTGTAATACCGAGTTGGAGATAGTACCTCCCCATATATATGTAAGGAATGGAGTTTGCAACTGAAAAGAAACTTTGTGTTCCCAACAAGCTAGGTGAATGACGGCTTTCAAACTCACATATCTCTCAGAACTGAGCAATTGGAGAGACGTTCGTTCATCTAGCACCAAGGGAACGGGTTGCAGGAGACACTTTTTCTCTGCTTTCTCAGTCTGTTTCCTAGTGCCAGTTTGATGTTCCTGCAATTTTCACTGTAAAACCGAGTTGGAGCTTGTACCTCCCTATATATATGTATGGAATGGAGTTTGCAACTGAAAAGAAACTTTGTGTTCCCAACAAGCTAGGTGAAGGACGGCTTTCACACACACTTATCTCTCAGAACTGAGCAAGTGGAGAGACGTTCGTTCATCTAGCACCAAGGGAACGGGTTGCAGGAGACACTATTTCTCTGCTTTCTGAGTCTGTTTCCTAGTGCCAGTTTGATGTTCCTGCAATTTTCACTGCAAAACCGAGTTGGAGCTTGTACCTCCCTATATATATGTATGGAATGGAGTTTGCAACTGAAAAGAAACTTTGTGTTCCCAACAAGCTAGGTGAAGGACGGCTTTCATACACACATATCTCTCCGAACTGAGCAAGTGGAGAGACGTTCGTTCATCTAGCACCAAGGGAACGGGTTGCAGGAGACACTATTTCTCTGCTTTCTGAGTCTGTTTCCTAGTGCCGGTTTGAAGTTCCTGCAGTTTTCACTGTAAAACCGAGTTGGAGCTAGTACTTCCCCATATATATGTATGGAATGGAGTTTGCTACTGAAAAGAAACTTTGTGTTCCCAACAAGCTAAGTGAAGGACGGCTTTCACACACACATATCTCTCAGAACTGAGCAATTGGAGAGACGTTCGTTCATCTAGCACCAAGGGAACAGGTTGCAGGAGACACTTTTTCTCTGCTTTCTCATTCTGACTCTTAGTGCCGGTTTGAAGTTCCTGCAGTTTTCACTGTAAAACCGAGTTGGAGCTAGTACCTCCCCATATATATGTATGAAATGGAGTTTGCAACTGAAAAGAAACTTTGTCTTCCTAACAACCTAGGTGAAGTACGGCTTTCACACACACTTATCACTCAGAACTGAGCAAGTGGAGAGACGTTCGTTCATCTAGCACCAAGGGAACGGGTTTCAGGAGACACTTTTTCTCTGCTTTTTCAGTGTGTTTCCTAGTGCCGTTTTGATGTTCCTTCAGTTTTCACTGTAAAACCGAGTTGGAGCTAGTACCTCTCCATATATATGTATGGAATGGAGTTTGCAACTGAAAAGAAACTTTGTGTTCCCAACAAGCTAACTGAAGGATGGCTTTCACACACACTTATCTCTCAAAACTGAGCAAGTGGAGAGACCTTCGTTCATCTAGCACCAAGGGAATGGGTTGCAGGAGACACTTTTTCTCTGCTTTCTCATTCTGTTTCCTAGTGTCGGTTTGAAGTTCCTGCAGTTTTCACTGAAAAACCGAGTTGGAGCTAGTACCTCCCCATATATATGTATGGACTGGGGTTTGCAACTGAAAAGAAACTTTGTGTTCCCAACAAGCTATGTGAAGGGCGGCTTTCACACACACTTATCTCTCAGAACTGAGCAAATGGAGACACTTTCGTTCATCTAGCACCAAGGGAACGGTTTGCAGGGGACACTTTTTCTCTCCTTTCTCAGTCTGTTTCCTAGTGCCGGTTTGATGTTCCTTCAGTTTTCACTTTAAAACCGAGTTGGAGCTAGTACCTCCCCATATATATGTATGGAATGGAGTTTGCAACTGAAAAGAAACTTTGTGTTCCCAACAAGCTAATTGAAGTACGGCTTTCACACACACTTATCTCTCAGAACTGAGCAGGTGGAGAGACGTTCGTTCATCTAGCACCAAGGGAACGGGTTGCAGGAGACAGTTTTTCTCTGCTTTCTCAGTCTGTTTCCTAGTGCCGGTTTGAAGTTCCTGCAGTTTTCACTGTAAAACCGAGTTGGAGATAGTACCTCCCCATATATATGTATGGAATGGAGTTTGCTACTGAAAAGAATCTTTGTGTTCCCAACAAGCTAGGTGAATGACGGCTTTCAAACTCACATATCTCTCAGAACTGAGCAAGTGGAGAGACGTTCGTTCATCTAGCACCAAGGGAACAGGTTGCAGGAGACAATTTTTCTCTGCTTTCTCAGCCTGTTTCTTAGTGCCGGTTTGAAGTTCCTGCAGTTTTCACTGTAAAACCGAGTTGTAACTAGTACCTCCCCATATATATGTATGGAATGGAGTTTGCAACTGAAAAGAAACTCTGTGTTCCCAACAAGCTAGGTGAAGGACTGCTTTCACACACACTTATCTCTCAGAACTGAGCAAGTGGAGAGACGTTCGTTCATCTAGCACCAAGGGAACGGGTTGCAGGAGACACTTTTTCTCTGCTTTCTCAGTCTGTTTCCTAGTGCCGGTTTGAAGTTCCTTCAGTTTTCACTGTAAAACCAAGTTGGAGCTAGTACCTCCCCATATATATGTATGGAATGGAGTTTGCAGCTGAAAAGAAACTTTGTGTTCCCAACAAGCTAGCTGAAGTATGGCTTTCACACACACTTATCTCTCAGAACTGAGCAAGTGGAGAGACGTTCGTTCATCTAGCACCAAGGGAACGGGTTGCAGGATAAACTTTTTCTCTGCTTTCTCAGTCTGTTTCCTAGTGGCGGTGTGATGTTCCTTCAGTTTTCACTGTAAAACCGAGTTGGAGCTAGTACCTCCCCATATATATGTATGGAATGGAGTTTGCAACTGAAAAGAAACTTTGTGTTCCCAACAAGCTAATTGAAGAATGGCTTTCACACACACTTATCTCTCAGAACTGAGCAAGTGGAGAGACGTTCGTTCAACTAGCACCAAGGGAACGGGTTGCAGGAGACACTTTTTCTCTGCTTTCTCAGTCTGTTTCCTAGTGCCGGTTTGAAGTTCCTGCAGTTTTCACTGTAATACCGAGTTGGAGATAGTACCTCCCCATATATATGTAAGGAATGGAGTTTGCAACTGAAAAGAAACTTTGTGTTCCCAACAAGCTAGGTGAATGACGGCTTTCAAACTCACATATCTCTCAGAACTGAGCAATTGGAGAGACGTTCGTTCATCTAGCACCAAGGGAACGGGTTGCAGGAGACACTTTTTCTCTGCTTTCTCAGTCTGTTTCCTAGTGCCAGTTTGATGTTCCTGCAATTTTCACTGTAAAACCGAGTTGGAGCTTGTACCTCCCTATATATATGTATGGAATGGAGTTTGCAACTGAATAGAAACTTTGTGTTCCCAACAAGCTAGGTGAAGGACGGCTTTCACACACACTTATCTCTCAGAACTGAGCAAGTGGAGAGACGTTCGTTCATCTAGCACCAAGGGAACGGGTTGCAGGAGACACTATTTCTCTGCTTTCTGAGTCTGTTTCCTAGTGCCAGTTTGATGTTCCTGCAATTTTCACTGCAAAACCGAGTTGGAGCTTGTACCTCCCTATATATATGTATGGAATGGAGTTTGCAACTGAAAAGAAACTTTGTGTTCCCAACAAGCTAGGTGAAGGACGGCTTTCATACACACATATCTCTCCGAACTGAGCAAGTGGAGAGACGTTCGTTCATCTAGCACCAAGGGAACGGGTTGCAGGAGACACTATTTCTCTGCTTTCTGAGTCTGTTTCCTAGTGCCGGTTTGAAGTTCCTGCAGTTTTCACTGTAAAACCGAGTTGGAGCTAGTACTTCCCCATATATATGTATGGAATGGAGTTTGCTACTGAAAAGAAACTTTGTGTTCCCAACAAGCTAAGTGAAGGACGGCTTTCACACACACATATCTCTCAGAACTGAGCAATTGGAGAGACGTTCGTTCATCTAGCACCAAGGGAACAGGTTGCAGGAGACACTTTTTCTCTGCTTTCTCATTCTGACTCTTAGTGCCGGTTTGAAGTTCCTGCAGTTTTCACTGTAAAACCGAGTTGGAGCTAGTACCTCCCCATATATATGTATGAAATGGAGTTTGCAACTGAAAAGAAACTTTGTCTTCCTAACAACCTAGGTGAAGTACGGCTTTCACACACACTTATCACTCAGAACTGAGCAAGTGGAGAGACGTTCGTTCATCTAGCACCAAGGGAACGGGTTTCAGGAGACACTTTTTCTCTGCTTTTTCAGTGTGTTTCCTAGTGCCGTTTTGATGTTCCTTCAGTTTTCACTGTAAAACCGAGTTGGAGCTAGTACCTCTCCATATATATGTATGGAATGGAGTTTGCAACTGAAAAGAAACTTTGTGTTCCCAACAAGCTAACTGAAGGATGGCTTTCACACACACTTATCTCTCAAAACTGAGCAAGTGGAGAGACCTTCGTTCATCTAGCACCAAGGGAATGGGTTGCAGGAGACACTTTTTCTCTGCTTTCTCATTCTGTTTCCTAGTGTCGGTTTGAAGTTCCTGCAGTTTTCACTGAAAAACCGAGTTGGAGCTAGTACCTCCCCATATATATGTATGGACTGGGGTTTGCAACTGAAAAGAAACTTTGTGTTCCCAACAAGCTATGTGAAGGGCGGCTTTCACACACACTTATCTCTCAGAACTGAGCAAATGGAGACACTTTCGTTCATCTAGCACCAAGGGAACGGGTTGCAGGGGACACTTTTTCTCTCCTTTCTCAGTCTGTTTCCTAGTGCCGGTTTGATGTTCCTTCAGTTTTCACTTTAAAACCGAGTTGGAGCTAGTACCTCCCCATATATATGTATGGAATGGAGTTTGCAACTGAAAAGAAACTTTGTGTTCCCAACAAGCTAATTGAAGTACGGCTTTCACACACACTTATCTCTCAGAACTGAGCAGGTGGAGAGACGTTCGTTCATCTAGCACCAAGGGAACGGGTTGCAGGAGACAGTTTTTCTCTGCTTTCTCAGTCTGTTTCCTAGTGCCGGTTTGAAGTTCCTGCAGTTTTCACTGTAAAACCGAGTTGGAGATAGTACCTCCCCATATATATGTATGGAATGGAGTTTGCTACTGAAAAGAATCTTTGTGTTCCCAACAAGCTAGGTGAATGACGGCTTTCAAACTCACATATCTCTCAGAACTGAGCAAGTGGAGAGACGTTCGTTCATCTAGCACCAAGGGAACGGGTTGCAGGAGACACTTTTTCTCTGCTTTCTCAGTCTGTTTCCTAGTGCCGGTTTGAAGTTCCTTCAGTTTTCACTGTAAAACCAAGTTGGAGCTAGTACCTCCCCATATATATGTATGGAATGGAGTTTGCAGCTGAAAAGAAACTTTGTGTTCCCAACAAGCTAGCTGAAGTATGGCTTTCACACACACTTATCTCTCAGAACTGAGCAAGTGGAGAGACGTTCGTTCATCTAGCACCAAGGGAACGGGTTGCAGGATACACTTTTTCTCTGCTTTCTCAGTCTGTTTCCTAGTGGCGGTGTGATGTTCCTTCAGTTTTCACTGTAAAACCGAGTTGGAGCTAGTACCTCCCCATATATATGTATGGAATGGAGTTTGCAACTGAAAAGAAACTTTGTGTTCCCAACAAGCTAATTGAAGAATGGCTTTCACACACTTATCTCTCAGAACTGAGCAAGTGGAGAGACGTTCGTTCATCTAGCACCAAGGGAACGGGTTGCAGGAGACACTTTTTCTCTGCTTTCTCAGTCTGTTTCCTAGTGCCGGTTTGATGTTCCTGCAGTTTTCACTGTAAAACCGAGTTGGAGCTAGTACCTCCCCATATATATGTATGGAATGGAGTTTGCAGCTGAAAAGAAACTTTGTGTTCCCAACAAGCTAGGTGAAGTATGGCTTTCACACACACTTATCTCTCAGAACTGAGCAAGTGGAGAGACGTTCGTTCATCTAGCACCAAGGGAACAGGTTGCAGGAGACACTTTTTCTCTGCTTTCTCAGTCTGTTTCCTAGTGCCGGTTTGATGTTCCTTCAGTTTATACTGTAAAACCGAGTTGGAGCTAGTACCTCGCCATATATATGTATGGAATGGAGTTTGCAACTGAAAAGAAACTTTGTGTTCCCAACAAGCTAATTGAAGAATGACTTTCACACACACTTATCTCTCAGAACTGAGCAAGTGGAGAGACGTTCGTTCATCTAGCACCAAGGGAACGGGTTGCAGGAGACACTTTTTCTCTGCTTTCTCAGTCTGTTTCCTAGTGCCGGTTTGAAGTTCCTGCAGTTTTCACTGTAATAACGAGTTGGAGCTTGTACCTCCCTATATATATGTATGGAATGGAGTTTGCAACTGAAAAGAAACTTTGTGTTCCCAACAAACTAGGTGAAGGACGGCTTTCACACACACTTTTCTCTCAGAACTGAGCAAGTGGAGAGACGTTCGTTCATCTAGCACCAAGGGAACGGGTTGCAGGAGACACTATTTCTCTGCTTTCTGAGTCTGTTTCCTAGTGCCGGTTTGAAGTTCCTGCAGTTTTCACTGTAAAACCGAGTTGGAGCTAGTACCTCCCCATATATATGTATGGAATGGAGTTTGCTACTGATAAGAAACTTTGTGTTCCCAACAAGCTAGGTGAAGGACGGCTTTCACACACACTTATCTCTCAGAACTGAGCAATTGGAGAGACGTTCGTTCATCTAGAACCAAGGGAACAGGTTGCAGGAGACACATTTTCTCTGCTTTCTCATTCTGACTCTTAGTGCCGGTTTGAAGTTCCTGCAGTTTTCACTGTAAAACCGAGTTGGAGCTAGTACCTCCCCATATATATGTATGAAATGGAGTTTGCAACTGAAAAGAAACTTTGTCTTCCTAACAACCTAGGTGAAGTACGGCTTTCACACACACTTATCTTTCAGAACTGAGCAAGTGGAGAGACGTTCGTTCATCTAGCACCAAGGGAACGGGTTGCAGGAGACACTTTTTCTCTGCTTTCTCAGTGTTTTTCCTAGTGCCGTTTTGATGTTCCTTCAATTTTCACTGTAAAACCGAGTTGGAGCTAGTACCTCCCCATATATATGTATGGAATGGAGTTTGCAGCTGAAAAGAGACTTTGTGTTCCCAACAAGCTAGGTGAAGTATGGTTTTCACACACACTTATCTCTCAGAACTGAGCAAGTGGAGAGACGTTCGTTCATCTAGCACCAAGGGAACAGGTTGCAGGAGACACTTTTTCTCTGCTTTCTCAGTCTGTTTCCTAGTGCCGGTTTGATGTTCCTTCAGTTTTCACTGTAAAACCGAGTTGGAGCTAGTACCTCCCCATATATATGTATGGAATGGAGTTTGCAACTGAAAAGAAACTTTGTGTTCCCAACAAGCTAATTGAAGGATGGCTTTAACACACACTTATCTCTCAGAACTGAGCAAGTGGAGAGACGTTCGTTCATCTAGCACCAAGGGAACGGGTTGCAGGAGACACTTTTTCTCTGCTTTCTCAGTCTGTTTCCTAGTGCCGGTTTGAAGTTCCTGCAGTTTTCACTGTCAAACCGAGTTTGAGCTAGTACCTCCCCATATATATGTATGGACTGGAGTTTGCAACTGAAAAGAAACTTTGTGTTCCCAACAAGCTATGTGAAGGACGGTTTTCACACACACTTATCTCTCAGAAATGAGCAAGTGGAGGGACAATCGTTCATCTAGCACCAAGGGAACGGGTCACAGGATATACTTTTTCTCTGCTTTCTCAGTCTGTTTCCTAGTGCCGGTTTGAAGTTCCTTCAGTTTTCACTGTCAAACCGAGTTGGAGCTAGTACCTCCCCATATATATGTATGGAATGGAGTTTGCAATTTAAAAGAAACTTTGTGTTCCCAAAAAGCTAGGTGAAGGACGGCTTTCACACACACTAGTCTCTCAGAACTGAGCAAGTGTAGAGACGTTCGTTCATCTAGCACCAAGGGAACGTGTTGCAGGAGACAAGTTTTCTCTGCTTTCTCAGACTGTTTCCTACTGCCGGTTTGAAGTTCCTGCAGTTTTCACTGTAAAACCGATTTGGAGCTAGTACCTCCCCATATATATGCATGGAATGGAGTTTGCAACTGAATAGAAACTTTGTGTTCCCAACAAGATAGGTGAAGGATGGCTTTCACACACACTTATCTCTCAGAACTTAGCAAGTGGAGAGACGTTCGTTCATCTAGCACCAAGGGAACGGGTTGCAGGAGACACTTTTTCTCTGTTTTCTCAGTCTGTTTCCTAGTGCCGGTTTGATGTTCCTTCAGTTTTCACTACAAAACCGAGTTGGAGCTAGTACCTCCCCATATATATGTATGGAATGGAGTTTGCAACTGAAAAGAAACTTTGTGTTCCCAACAAGCTAGGTGAAGGACGGCTTTCACACACACTTATCTCTCAGAACTGAGCAAGTGGAGAGACGTTCGTTCATCTAGCACCAAGGGAACGGGTTGCAGGAGACACTATTTCTCTGCTTTCTGAGTCTGTTTCCTAGTGCCGGTTTGAAGTTCCTGCAATTTTCACTGTAAAACCGAGTTGGAGCTAGTACCTCCCCATATATATGTATGGAATGGAGTTTGCTACTGAAAAGAAACTTTGTGTTCCCAACAAGCTAGGTGAAGGACGGCTTTCACACACACTTATCTCTCAGAAGTGAGCAAGTGGAGAGACGTTCGTTCATCTAGCACCAAGGGAACAGGTTGCAGGAGACACATTTTCTCTGCTTTCTCATTCTGACTCTTAGTGCCGGTTTGAAGTTCCTGCAGTTTTCACTGTAAAACCGAGTTGGAGCTAGTACCTCCCCATATATATGTATGAAATGGAGTTTGCAACTGAAAAGAAACTTTGTCTTCCTAACAACCTAGGTGAAGTACGGCTTTCACACACACTTATCACTCAGAACTGAGCAATTGGAGAGACGTTCGTTCATCTAGCACCAAGGGAACGGGTTGCAGGAGACACTTTTTCTCTGCTTTCTCAGTGTGTTTCCTAGTGCCGTTTTGATGTTCCTTCAATTTTCACTGTAAAACCGAGTTGGAGCTAGTACCTCCCCATATATATGTATGGAATGGAGTTTGCAACTGAAAAGAAACTTTGTGTTCCCAACAAGCTAATTGAAGGATGGCTTTAACACACACTTATCTCTCAGAACTGAGCAAGTGGAGAGACGTTCGTTCATCTAGCACCAAGGAAACGGGTTGCAGGAGAAACTTTTACTCTGCTTTCTCAGTCTGTTTCCTAGTGCCGGTTTGAAGTTCCTGCAGTTTTCACTGTCAAACCGAGTTGGAGCTAGTACCTCCCCATATATATGTATGGACTGGAGTTTGCAACTGAAAAGAAACTTTGTGTTCCCAACAAGCTATGTGAAGGACGGTTTTCACAACACTTATCTCTCAGAAATGAGCAATTGGAGGGACGATCGTTCATCTAGCACCAAGGGAACGGGTCACAGGTTATACTTTTTCTCTGCTTTCTCAGTCTGTTTCCTAGTGCCGGTTTGAAGTTCCTTCAGTTTTCACTGTCAAACCGAGTTGGATCTAGTACCTCCCCATATATATGTATGGAATGGAGTTTGCAACTTAAAAGAAACTTTGTGTTCCCAACAAGCTAGGTGAAGGACGGCTTTCACACACACTAGTCTCTCAGAACTGAGCAAGTGTAGAGACTTTCGTTCATCTAGCACCAAGGAACGTGTTGCAGGAGACAATTTTTCTCTGCTTTCTCAGACTGTTTCCTAGTGCCGGTTTGAAGTTCCTGCAGTTTTCACTGTAAAACCGAGTTGGAGCTAGTACCTCCCCATATATATGCATGGAATGGAGTTTGCAACTGAATAGAAACTTTGTGTTCCCAACAAGATAGGTGAAGGATGGCTTTCACACACACTTATCTCTCAGAACTTAGCAAGTGGAGAGACGTTCGTTCATCTAGCACCAAGGGAACGGGTTGCAGGAGACACTTTTTCTCTGTTTTCTCAGTCTGTTTCCTAGAGCCGGTTTGATGTTCCTTCAGTATTCACTGCAAAACCGAGTTGGAGCTAGTACCTCCCCATATATATGTATGGAATGGAGTTTGCAACTGAAAAGAAACTTTGTGTTCCCAACAAGCTAGGTGAAGGACGGCTTTCACACACACTTATCTCTCAGAACTGAGCAAGTGGAGAGACGTTCGTTCATCTAGCACCAAGGGAACGGGTTGCAAGAGACACTTTTTCTCTGCTTTCTCAGACTGTTTCCTAGTGCCGGTTTGAAGTTCCTGCAGTTTTCACTGTAAAACCGTGTTGGAGCTAGTACCTCCCCATATATATGTATGGAATGGAGTTTGCTACTGAAAAGAAACTTTGTGTTCCCAACAAGCTAGGTGAATGACGGCTTTCAAACTCACATATCTCTCAGAACTGAGCAAGTGGAGAGACGTTCGTTCATCTAGCACCAAGGGAACGTGTTGCAGGAGACAATTTTTCTCTGCTTTCTCAGACTGTTTCCTAATGCCGGTTTGAAGTTCCTGCAGTTTTCACTGTAAAACCGAGTTGGAGCTAGTACCTCCCCATATATATGCATGGAATGGAGTTTGCAACTGAATAGAAACTTTGTGTTCCCAACAAGATAGGTGAAGGATGGCTTTCACACACACTTATCTCTGAGAACTTAGCAAGTGGAGAGACGTTCGTTCATCTAGCACCAAGGGAACGGGTTGCAGGAGACACTTTTTCTCTGTTTTCTCAGTCTGTTTCCTAGTGCCAGTTTGATGTTCCTTCAGTTTTCACAGCAAAACCGAGTTGGAGCTAGTACCTCCCCATATATATGTATGGAATGGAGTTTGCAACTGAAAAGAAACTTTGTGTTCCCAACAAGCTAGGTGAAGGACGGCTTTCACACACACTTATCTCTCAGAACTGAGCAAGTGGAGAGACGTTCGTTCATCTAGCACCAAGGGAACGGGTTGCAGGAGACACTTTTTCTCTGTTTTCTCAGTCTGTTTCCTAGTGCCGGTTTGAAGTTCCTGCAGTTTTCACTGTAAAACCGAGTTGGAGCTAGTACCTCCCCATATATATGTATGGACTGGAGTTTGCTACTGAAAAGAATCTTTGTGTTCCCAACAAGCTAGGTGAATGACGGCTTTCAAACTCACATATCTCTCAGAACTGAGCAAGTGGAGAGACGTTCGTTCATCTAGCACCAAGGGAACAGGTTGCAGGAGACAATTTTTCTCTGCTTTCTCAGTCTGTTTCTTAGTGCCGGTTTGAAGTTCCTGCAGTTTTCACTGTAAAACCGAGTTGTAACTAGTACCTCCCCATATATATGTATGGAATGGAGTTTGCAACTGCAAAGAAACTTTGTGTTCCCAACAAGCTAGGTGAAGGACGGCTTTCACACACACTTATCTCTCAGAAATGAGCATGTGGGGAGACGTTCGTTCATCTAGCACCAAGGGAACGGGTTGCAGGAGACACTTTTTCTCTGTTTTCTCAGTCTGTTTCCTAGAGCCGGTTTGATGTTCCTTCAGTTTTCACTGCAAAACCGAGTTGGAGCTAGTACCTCCCCATATATATGTATGGAATGGAGTTTGCAACTGAAAAGAAACTTTGTGTTCCCAACAAGCTAGGTGAAGGACGGCTTTCACACACACTTATCTCTCAGAACTGAGCAAGTGGAGAGACGTTCGTTCATCTAGCACCAAGGGAACGGGTTGCAAGAGACACTTTTTCTCTGCTTTCTCAGACTGTTTCCTAGTGCCGGTTTGAAGTTCCTGCAGTTTTCACTGTAAAACCGAGTTGGAGCTAGTACCTCCCCATATATATGTATGGAATGGAGTTTGCTACTGAAAAGAAACTTTGTGTTCCCAACAAGCTAGGTGAATGACGGCTTTCAAACTCACATATCTCTCAGAACTGAGCAAGTGGAGAGACGTTCGTTCATTTAGCACCAAGGGAACAGGTTGCAGGAGACAATTTTTCTCTGCTTTCTCAGTCTGTTTCTTAGTGCCGGTTTGAAGTTCCTGCAGTTTTCACTGTAAAACCGAGTTGTAACTAGAACCTCCCCATATATATGTATGGAATGGAGTTTGCAACTGAAAAGAAACTTTGTGTTCCCAACAAGCTAGGTGAAGGACTGCTTTCACACACACTTATCTCTCAGAACTGAGCAAGTGGAGAGACGTTCGTTCATCTAGCACCAAGGGAACGGGTTGCAGGAGACACTTTTTCTCTGCTTTCTCAGTCTGTTTCCTAGTGCCGCTTTGAAGTTCCTGCAGTTTTCACTGTAAAACCGTGTTGGAGCTAGTACTTCCCCATATATATGAATGTAGAATGGAGTTTGCAGCTGAAAAGAAACTTTGTGTTCCCAACAAGCTAGGTGAAGGACGGCTTTCAAGCACACTTATCTCTCAGAACTGAGCAAGTGGAGAGACGTTCGTTCATCTAGCACCAAGGGAACGGGTTGCAGGAGACACTTTTTCTCTGCTTTATCAGTCTGTTTCCTAGTGCCGGTTTGAAGTTCCTGCAGTTTTCACTGTAAAACCGAGTTGGAGATAGTACCTCCCCATATATATGTATGGAATGGAGTTTGCTACTAAAAAGAATCTTTGTGTTCCCAACAAGCTAGGTGAATGACGGCTTTCAAACTCACATATCTCTCAGAACTGAGCAAGTGGAGGGACGTTCGTTCATCTAGCACCAAGGGAACAGGTTGCAGGAGACAATTTTTCTCTGCTTTCTCAGTCTGTTTCTTAGTGCCGGTTTGAAGTTCCTGCAGTTTTCACTGTTAAACACAGTTGTAACTAGTACCTCCCCATATATATGTATGGAATGGAGTTTGCAACTGAAAAGAAACTTTGTGTTCCCAACAAGCTAGGTGAAGGACTGCTTTCACACACACTTATCTCTCAGAACTGAGCAAGTGGAGAGACGTTCGTTCATCTAGCACCAAGGGAACGGGTTGCAGGAGACACTTTTTCTCTGCTTTCTCAGTCTGTTTCCTAGTGCCGGTTTGAAGTTCCTTCAGTTTTCACTGTCAAAACGAGTTGGAGCTAGTACCTCCCCATATATATGTATGGAATGGAGTTTGCAACTTAAAAGAAACTTTGTGTTCCCAACAAGCTAGGTGAAGGACGGCTTTCACACACACTAGTCTCTCAGAACTGAGCAAGTGTAGAGACGTTCGTTCATCTAGCACCAAGGGAACGTGTTGCAGGAGACAATTTTTCTCTGCTTTCTCAGACTGTTTCCTAATGCCGGTTTGAAGTTCCTGCAGTTTTCACTGTAAAACCGAGTTGGAGCTAGTACCACCCCATATATATGCATGGAATGGAGTTTGCAACTGAATAGAAACTTTGTGTTCCCAACAAGATAGGTGAAGGATGGCTTTCACACACACTTATCTCTGAGAACTTAGCAAGTGGAGAGACGTTCGTTCATCTAGCACCAAGGGAACGGGTTGCAGGAGACACTTTTTCTCTGTTTTCTCAGTCTGTTTCCTAGTGCCAGTTTGATGTTCCTTCAGTTTTCACAGCAAAACCGAGTTGGAGCTAGTACCTCCCCATATATATGTATGGAATGGAGTTTGCAACTGAAAAGAAACTTTGTGTTCCCAACAAGCTAGGTGAAGGACGGCTTTCACACACACTTATCTCTCAGAACTGAGCAAGTGGAGAGACGTTCGTTCATCTAGCACCAAGGGAACGGGTTGCAGGAGACACTTTTTCTCTGTTTTCTCAGTCTGTTTCCTAGTGCCGGTTTGAAGTTCCTGCAGTTTTCACTGTAAAACCGAGTTGGAGCTAGTACCTCCCCATATATATGTATGGACTGGAGTTTGCTACTGAAAAGAATCTTTGTGTTCCCAACAAGCTAGTTGAATGACGGCTTTCAAACTCACATATCTCTCAGAACTGAGCAAGTGGAGAGACGTTCGTTCATCTAGCACCAAGGGAACAGGTTGCAGGAGACAATTTTTCTCTGCTTTCTCAGTCTGTTTCTTAGTGCCGGTTTGAAGTTCCTGCAGTTTTCACTGTAAAACCGAGTTGTAACTAGTACCTCCCCATATATATGTATGGAATGGAGTTTGCAACTGCAAAGAAACTTTGTGTTCCCAACAAGCTAGGTGAAGGACGGCTTTCACACACACTTATCTCTCAGAACTGAGCAAGCGGAGAGACGTTCGTTCACCTAGCACCAAGGGAACGGGTTGCAGGAGACACTTTTTCTCTGCTTTCTCAGTCTGTTTCCTAGTGCCGGTTTGAAGTTCCTGCAGTTTTCACTGTAAAACCGTGTTGGAGCTAGTACCTCCCCATATATATGTATGTAGAATGGAGTTTGCAGCTGAAAAGAAACTTTGTGTTCCCAACAAGCTAGGTGAAGGACGGCTTTCAAGCACACTTATCTCTCAGAACTGAGCAAGTGGAGAGACGTTCGTTCATCTAGCACCAAGGGAACGGGTTGCAGGAGACATTTTTCTCTGCTTTCTCAGTCTGTTTCCTAGTGCCGGTTTGAAGTTCCTGCAGTTTTCACTCTAAAACCGAGTTGGAGATAGTACCTCCCCATATATATGTATGGAATGGAGTTTGCTACTAAAAAGAATCTTTGTGTTCCCAACAAGCTAGGTTAATGACGGCTTTCAAACTCACATATCTCTCAGAACTGAGCAAGTGGAGAGACGTTCGTTCATCTAGCACCAAGGGAACAGGTTGCAGGAGACAATTTTTCTCTGCTTTCTCAGTCTGTTTCTTAGTGCCGGTTTGAAGTTCCTGCAGTTT
The DNA here is from genome assembly GCF_048773025.1 of Camelus bactrianus. Lineage (NCBI taxonomy): Eukaryota > Metazoa > Chordata > Mammalia > Artiodactyla > Camelidae > Camelus > Camelus bactrianus. Next base: position 100,144,626 of record NC_133544.1, read on the forward strand.
TCACTGTAAAACCGAGTTGTAACTAGTACCTCCCCATATATATGTATGGAATGGAGTTTGCAACTGAAAAGAAACTTTGTGTTCCCAACAAGCTAATTGAAGGATGGCTTTCACACACACTTATCTCTCAGAACTGAGCAAGTGGAGAGACGTTCGTTCATCTAGCACCAAGGGAACGGGTTGCAGGAGACACTTTTTCTCTGCTTTCTCAGTCTGTTTCCTAGTGCCGGTTTGAAGTTCCTGCAGTTTTCACTGTAAAACCGAGTTGGAGATAGTACCTCCCCATATATATTTATGGAATGGAGTTTGCAACTGAAAAGAAACTTTGTGTTCCCAACAAGCTAGGTGAATGACGGCTTTCAAACTCACATATCTCTCAGAACTGAGCAATTGGAGAGACGTTCGTTCATCTAGCACCAAGGGAACGGGTTGCAGGAGACACTTTTTCTCTGCTTTCTCAGTCTGTTTCCTAGTGCCAGTTTGATGTTCCTGCAATTTTCACTTAAAAACAGAGTTGGAGCTTGTACCTCCCTATATATATGTATAGAATGGAGTTTGCAACTGAAAAGAAACTTTGTGTTCCCAACAAGCTAGGTGAAGGACGGCTTTCACACACACTTATCTCTCAGAACTGAGCAAGTGGAGAGACGTTCGTTCATCTAGCACCAAGGGAACGGGTTGCAGGAGACACTATTACTCTGCTTTCTGAGTCTGTTTCCTAGTGCCGGTTTGAAGTTCCTGCAGTTTTCACTGTAAAACCGCGTTGGAGATAGTACCTCCCCATATATATGTATGGACTGGAGTTTGCAACTGAAAAGAAACTTTGTGTTCCCAACAAGCTAGGTGAAGGACGGCTTTCACACACACTTATCTCTCAGAACTGAGCAATTGGAGAGACTTCGTTCATCTAGCACCAAGGGAACAGGTTGCAGGAGACACTTTTTCTCTGCTTTCTCATTCTGACTCTTAGTGCCGGTTTGAAGTTCCTGCAGTTTTAACTGTAAAATCGAGTTGGAGCTAGTACCTCCCTATATATATGTATGGAATGGAGTTTGCAACTGAAAAGAAACTTTGTCTTCCTAACAAGCTAGGTGAAGTACGGCTTTCACACACACTTATCTTTCAGAACTGAGCAAGTGGAGAGACGTTCGTTCATCTAGCACCAAGGGAACGGGTTGCAGGAGACACTTTTTCTCTGCTTTCTCAGTGTGTTTCCTAGTGCCGTTTTGATGTTCCTTCAGTTTTCACTGTAAAATCGAGTTGGAGCTAGTACCTCCCCATATATATGTATGGAATGGAGTTTGCAGCTGAAAAGAAACTTTGTGTTCCCAACAAGCTAATTGAAGGATGGCTTTCACACACACTTATCTCTCAGAACTGAGCAAGTGGAGAGACGTTCGTTCATCTAGCACCAAGGGAATGGGTTGCAGGAGACACTTTTTCTCTGCTTTCGCAGTCTGTTTCCTAGTGCCGGTTTGAATTTCCTGCAGTTTTCACTGAAAAACCGAGTTGGAGCTAGTACCTCCCCATATATATGTATGGACTGGAGTTTGCAACTGAAAAGAAACTTTGTGTTCCCAACAAGCTATGTGAAGGACGGCTTTCACACACACTTATCTCTCAGAACTGAGCATGTGTAGAGACGTTCGTTGATCTAGCACCAAGGGAACGGGTTGCAGGAGACAATTTTTCTCTGCTTTCTCAGACTGTTTCCTAGTGCCGGTTTGAAGTTCCTGCAGTTTTCACTGTAAAACCGAGTTCCAGCTAGTACCTCCCCATATATATGTATGGAATGGAGTTTGCAACTGAAAAGAAACTTTGTGTTCCCAACAAGCTAGGTGAAGGACGGCTTTCACACACACTTATCTCTCAGAAATTAGCAAGTGGAGAGACGTTCGTTCATCTAGCACCAAGGGAACGGGTTGCAGGAGACCCTTTTTCTCTGCTTTCTCAGTCTTTTTCCTAGTGCCGGTTTGAAGTTCCTGCAGTTTTCACTGTAAAACAGAGTTGGAGCTAGTACCTCCCCATATATATGTATGGAATGGAGTTTGCAGCTGAAAAGAAACTTTGTGTTCCCAACAAGCTAGGTGAAGTATGGCTTTCACACACACTTATCTCTCAGAACTGAGCAAGTGGAAAGACTTTCGTTCATCTAGCCCCAAGGGAACAGGTTGCAGGAGACACATTTTCTCTGCTTTCTCAGTCTGTTTCCTAGTGCCGGTTTGATGTTCCTTCAGTTTTCACTGTAAAACCGAGTTGGAGCTAGTACCTCCCCATATATATGTATGGACTGGAGTTTGCAACTGAAAAGAAACTTTGTGTTCCCAACAAGCTAATTGAAGGATGGCTTTCACACACACTTATCTCTCAGAACTGAGCAAGTGGAGAGACGTTCGTTCATCTAGCACCAAGGGAACGGGTTTCAGGAGACACTTTTTCTCTGCTTTCTCAGTCTGTTTCCTAGTGCCGGTTTGAAGTTCCTGCAGTTTTCACAGTAAAATCGAGTTGGAGATAGTACCTCCCCATATATATTTATGGAATGGAGTTTGCAACTGAAAAGAAACTTTGTGTTCCCAACAAGCTAGGTGAATGACTGCTTTCAATCTCACATATCTCTCAGAACTGAGCAATTGGAGAGACGTTCGTTCATCTAGCACCAAGGGAACGGGTTGCAGGAGACACTTTTTCTCTGCTTTCTCAGTCTGTTTCCTAGTGCCAGTTTGATGTTCCTGCAATTTTCACTGTAAAACCGAGTTAGAGCTTGTACCTCCCTATATATATGTATGGAATGGAGTTTGCAACTGAAAAGAAACTTTGTGTTCCCAACAAGCTAGGTGAAGGACGGCTTTCACACACACTTATCTCTCGGAACTGAGCAAGTGGAGAGACGTTCGTTCATCTAGCACCAAGGGAACGGGTTGCAGGAGACACTATTTCTCTGCTTTCTCAGTCTGTTTCCTAGTGCCGGTTTGAAGTTCCTGCAGTTTTCACTGTAAAACCGAGTTGGAGCTAGTACCTCCCCATATATATGTATGGAATGGAGTTTGCTACTGAAAAGAAACTTTGTGTTCCCAACAAGCTAGGTGAAGGACGGCTTTCACACACACTTATCTCTCAGAACTGAGCAATTGGAGAGACGTTCGTTCATCTAGCACCAAGGGAACAGGTTGCAGGGGACACTTATTCTCTGCTTTCTCATTCTGACTCTTAGTGCCGGTTTGAAGTTCCTGCAGTTTTCACTGTAAAACCGAGTTGGAGCTAGTACCTCCCCATATATATTTATGGAATGGAGTTTGCAACTGAAAAGAAACTTTGTCTTCCCAACAAGCTAGGTGAAGTACGGCTTTCACACACACTTATCTCTCAGAACTGAGCAAGTGGAGAGACTTTCGTTCATCTAGCACCAAGGGAACGGGTTGCAGGAGACACTTTTTCTCTGCTTTCTCAGTGTGTTTCCTAGTGCCGTTTTGATGTTCCTTCAGTTTTCCCTGTAAAACCAAGTTGGAGCTAGTACCTCCCCATATATATGTAGGGAATGCAGTTTGCAACTGAAAAGAAACTTTGTGTTCCCAACAAGCTAATTGAAGGATGGCTTTCACACACACTTATCTCTCAGAACTGAGCAAGTGGAGAGACGTTCGTTCATCTAGCACCAAGGGAATGGGTTGCAGGAGAAACTTTTTGTCTGCTTTCTCAGTCTGTTTCCTAGTGCCGGTTTGAAGTTCCTGCAGTTTTCACTGTCAAACCGAGTTGGAGCTAGTACCTCCCCATATATATGTATGGAATGGAGTTTGGAACTGAAAAGAAACTTTGTGTTCCCAACAAGCTAGGTGAAGGACGGCTTTCACACACACTAATCTCTCAGAACTGAGCAAGTGTAGAGACGTTCGTTCATCTAGCACCAAGGGAACGTGTTGCAGGAGACAATTTTTCTCTGCTTTTTCAGACTGTTTCCTAGTGCCGGTTTGAAGTTCCTGCAGTTTTCACTGTAAAACCGAGTTGGAGTTAGAACCTCCCCATATATATGCATGGAATGGAGTTTGCAACTGAATAGAAACTTTGTGTTCCCAACAAGCTAGGTGAAGGACGGCTTTCACACACACTTATCTCTCAGAACTTAGCAAGTGGAGAAACGTTCGTTCATCTAGCACCAAGGGAACGGGTTGCAGGAGACACTTTTTCTCAGTTTTCTCAGTCTGTTTCCTAGTGCCGTTTTGATGTTCCTTCAGTTTTCACTGTAAAACCGAGTTGGAGCTAGTACCTCCCCATATATATGTATGGAATGCAGTTTGCAACTGAAAAGAAACTTTGTGTTCCCAACAAGCTAATTGAAGGATGGCTTTCACACACACTTATCTCTCAGAACTGAGCAAGTGGAGAGACGTTCGTTCATCTAGCACCAAGGGAACGGGTTGCAGGAGACACTTATTCTCTGCTTTCTCAGTCTGTTTCCTAGTGCCGGTTTGAAGTTCCTGCAGTTTTCACTGTCAAACCGAGTTGGAGCTTGTACCTCCCCATATATATGTATGGACTGGAGTTTGCAACTGAAAAGAAACTTTGTGTTCCCAACAAGCTAGGTGAATGACGGCTTTCAAACTCACATACTCTCAGAACTGAGCAATTGGAGAGATGTTCGTTCATCTAGCACCAAGGGAACGGGTTGCAGGGGACACTTTTTCTCTGCTTTCTCAGTCTGTTTCCTAGTGCCGGTTTGAAGTTCCTGCAGTTTTCACTGTCAAACCGAGTTGGAGCTAGTACCTCCCCATATATATGTATGGACTGGAGTTTGCAACTGAAAAGAAACTTTGTGTTCCCAACAAGCTAGGTGAAGTATGGCTTTCACACACACTTATCTCTCAGAACTGAGCAAGTGGAGAGACGTTCGTTCATCTAGCACCAAGGGAACAGGTTGCAGGAGACACTTTTTCTCTGCTTTCTCAGTCTGTTTCCTAGTGCCGGTTTGATGTTCCTTCAGTTTTCACTGTAAAACCGAGTTGGAGCTAGTACCTCCCCATATATATGTATGGAATGGAGTTTGCAACTGAAAAGAAACTTTGTGTTCCCAACAAGCTAGGTGAAGGACGGCTTTGACACACACTTATCTCTCAGAACTGAGCAAGTGGAGAGACGTTCGTTCATCTAGCACCAAGGGAACGGGTTGCAGGAGACACTATTTCTCTGCTTTCTCAGTCTGTTTCCTAGTGCCGGTTTGAAGTTCCTGCAGTTTTCACTGTAAAACCGAGTTGGAGCTAGTACCTCCCCATATATATGTATGGAATGGAGTTTGCTACTGAAAAGAATCTTTGTGTTCCCAACAAGCTAGGTGAAGGACGGCTTTCACACACACTTATCTCTCAGAACTGAGCAAGTGGAGAGACGTTCGTTCATCTAGCACCAAGGGAATGGGTTGCAGGAGACACTTTTTCTCTGCTTTCTCAGTCTGTTTCCTAGTGCCGGTTTGAAGTTCCTGCAGTTTTCACTGAAAAACCGAGTTGGAGCTAGTACCTCCCCATATATATGTATGGACTGGAGTTTGCAACTGAAAAGAAACTTTGTGTTCCCAACAAGCGAGGTGAATGACGGCTTTCACACACACTTATCTCTCAGAACTGAGCAAGTGGAGAGACGTTCGTTCATCTAGCACCAAGGGAACGGGTTGCAGGAGATACTTTTTCTCTGCTTTCTCAGTCTGTTTCCTAGTGCTGGTTTGAAGTTCCTGCAGTTTTCACTGTAAAACCGAGTTGGAGCTGGTACCTCCCCATATATATGCATGGAATGGAGTTAGCAACTGAATAGAAACTTTGTGTTCCCAACAAGCTAGGTGAAGGACGGCTTTCACACACACTTATCTCTCAGAACTGAGCAATTGGAGAGACGTTCGTTCATCTAGCACCAAGGGAACAGGTTGCAGGAGACACTTATTCTCTGCTTTCTCATTCTGACTCTTAGTGCCGGTTTGATGTTCCTGCAGTTTTCACTGTAAAACCGAGTTGGAGCTAGTACCTCCACATATATATTTATGGAATGGAGTTTGCAACTGAAAAGAAACTTTGTCTTCCTAACAAGCTAGGTGTAGTACGGCTTTCACACACACTTATCTTTCAGAACTGAGCAAGTGGAGAGACGTTCGTTCATCTAGCACCAAGGGAACGGGTTGCAGGAGACACTTTTTCTCTGCTTTCTCAGTGTGTATCCTAGTGCCGTTTTGATGTTCCTTCAGTTTTCACTGTAACACCGAGTTGGAGCTAGTACCTCCCCATATATATGTATGGAATGGAGTTTGCAACTGAAAAGAAACTTTGTGTTCCCAACAAGCTAATTGAAGGATGGCTTTCACACACACTTATCTCTCAGAACAGAGCAAGTGGAGAGACTTTCGTTCATCTAGCACCAAGGGAATGGGTTTCAGGAGACACTTTTTCTCTGCTTTCTCAGTCTGTTTCCTAGTGCCGGTTTGAAGTTCCTGCAGTTTTCACTGTAAAACCGAGTTGGAGCTAGAACCTCCCCATATATATGCATGGAATGGAGTTTGCAACTGAATAGAAACTTTGTGTTCCCAACAAGCTAGGTGAAGGACGGCTTTCACACACACTTATCTCTCAGAACTTAGCAAGTGGAGAGACGTTCGTTCATCTAGCACCAAGGGAACGGGTTGCAGGAGACACTTTTTCTCTGCTTTCTCAGTCTGTTTCCTAGTGCCGGTTTGATGTTCCTGCACTTTTCACTGTCAAACCGAGTTGGAGCTAGTACCTCCCCTTATATATGTATGGACTGGAGTTTGCAACTTAAAAGAAACTTTGTGTTCCCAACAAGCTAGGTGAAGGACGGCTTTCACACACACTAATCTCTCAGAACTGAGCAAGTGTAGAGACGTTCGTTCATCTAGATCCAAGGGAACGTGTTGCAGGATACAATTTTTCTCTGCTTTCTCAGACTGTTTCCTAGTGCCGGTTTGAAGTTCCTGCAGTTTTCACTGTAAAACCGAGTTGGAGCTAGTACCTCCCCATATATATGCATGGAATGGAGTTTGCAACTGAATAGAAACTTTGTGTTCCCAACAAGCTAGGTGAAGGACGGCTTTCACACACACTTACCTCTCAGAACTGAGCAAGTGGAGAGACGTTCGTTCATCTAGCACCAAGGGAACGGGTTGCAGGAGACACTATTTCTCTGCTTTCTCAGTCTGTTTCCTAGTGCCGGTTTGAAGTTCCTGCAGTTTTCACTGTAAAACCGTGTTGGAGCTAGTACCTCCCCATATATATGTATGGAATGGAGTTTGCTACTGAAAAGAAACTTTGTGTTCCCAACAAGCTAGGTGAAGGACGGCTTTCACACACACTTATCTCTCAGAACTGAGCAATTGGAGAGACGTTCGTTCATCTAGCACCAAGGGAACAGGTTGCAGGAGACACTTATTCTCTGCTTTATCATTCTGACTCTTAGTGCCGGTTTGAAGTTCCTGCAGTTTTCACAGTAAAACCGAGTTGGAGCTAGTACCTCCCCATATATATGTATGGAATGGAGTTTGCAACTGAAAAGAAACTTTGTGTTCCCAACAAGATAGGTGAAGGATGGCTTTCACACACACTTATCTCTCAGAACTGAGCAAGTGGATAGACTTTCGTTCATCTAGCACCAAGGGAATGGGTTTCAGGAGACACTTTTTCTCTGCTTTCTCAGTCTGTTTCCTAGTGCCGGTTAGAAGTTCCTGCAGTTTTCACTGTAAAAAAGAGTTGGAGCTAGAACCTCCCCATATATATGCATGGAATGGAGTTTGCAACTGAATAGAAACTTTGTGTTCCCAACAAGCTAGGTGAAGGACGGCTTTCACACACACTTATCTCTCAGAACTTAGCAAGTGGAGAGACGTTCGTTCATCTAGCACCAAGGGAACGGGTTGCAGGAGACACTTTTTCTCTGCTTTCTCAGTCTGTTTCCTAGTGCCGGTTTGATGTTCCTTCAGTTTTCACTGTAAAACCGAGTTGGAGCTAGTACCTCCCCATATATATGTATGGAATGCAGTTTGCAACTGAAAAGAATCTTTGTGTTCCCAACAAGCTAATTGAAGAATGGCTTTCACACACACTTATCTCTCAGAACTGAGCAAGTGGAGAGACGTTCGTTCATCTAGCACCAAGGGAACGGGTTGCAGGAGACACTTTTTCTCTGCTTTCTCAGTCTGTTTCCTAGTGCCGGTTTGAAGTTCCTGCAGTTTTCACTGTCAAACCGAGTTGGAGCTAGTACCTCCCCATATATATGTATGTAATGGAGTTTGCAACTGAAAAGAAACTTTGTGTTCCCAACAAGCTAGGTGAAGGACGGCTTTCACACACACTTATCTCTCAGAACTGAGCACGTGGAGAGACGTTCGTTCATCTAGCACCAAGGGAACGGGTTGCAGGAGACACTTTTTCTCTGCTTTCTCAGTCTGTTTCCTAGTGCCGGTTTGAAGTTCCTGCAGTTTTCACTGTAAAACCGAGTTGGAGCTAGAACCTCCCCATATATATGCATGGAATGGAGTTTGCAACTGAATAGAAACTTTGTGTTCCCAACAAGCTAGGTGAAGGACGGCTTTCACACACACTTATCTCTCAGAACTTAGCAAGTGGAGAGACGTTCGTTCATCTAGCACCAAGGGAACGGGTTGCAGGAGACACTTTTTCTCTGCTTTCTCAGTCTGTTTCCTAGTGCCGGTTTGATGTTCCTGCAGTTTTCACTGTCAAACCGAGTTGGAGCTAGTACCTCCCCTTATATATGTATGGACTGGAGTTTGCAACTTAAAAGAAACTTTGTGTTCCCAACAAGCTAGGTTAAGGACGGCTTTCACACACACTAATCTCTCAGAACTGAGCAAGTGTAGAGACGTTCGTTCATCTAGATCCAAGGAAACGTGTTGCAGGAGACAATTTTTCTCTGCTTTCTCAGACTGTTTCCTAGTGCCGGTTTGAAGTTCCTGCAGATTTCACTGTAAAACCGAGTTGGAGCTAGTACCTCCCCATATATATGCATGGAATGGGTTTGCAACTGAATAGAAACTTTGTGTTCCCAACAAGCTAGGTGAAGGACGGCTTTCACACACACTTACCTCTCAGAACTGAGCAAGTGGAGAGACGTTCGTTCATCTAGCACCAAGGGAACGGGTTGCAGGAGACAGTATTTCTCTGCTTTCTCAGTCTGTTTCCTAGTGCCGGTTTGAAGTTCCTGCAGTTTTCACTGTAAAACCGTGTTGGAGCTAGTACCTCCCCATATATATGTATGGAATGGAGTTTGCTACTGAAAAGAAACTTTGTGTTCCCAACAAGCTAGGTGAAGGACGGCTTTCACACACACTTATCTCTCAGAACTGAGTAATTGGAGAGACGTTCGTTCATCTAGCACCAAGGGAACAGGTTGCAGGAGACACTTATTCTCTGCTTTCTCATTCTGACTCTTAGTGCCGGTTTGAAGTTCCTGCAGTTTTCACTGTAAAACCGAGTTGGAACTAGTACCTCCCCATATATATGTATGGAATGGAGTTTGCAACTGAAAAGAAACTTTGTGTTCCCAACAAGCTAATTGAAGGATGGCTTTCACACACACTTATCTCTCAGAACTGAACAAGTGGAGAGACTTTCGTTCATCTAGCACCAAGGGAATGGGTTTCAGGAGACACTTTTTCTCTGCTTTCTCAGTCTGTTTCCTATTGCCGGTTTGAAGTTCCTGCAGTTTTCACTGTAAAAAAGAGTTGGAGCTAGAACCTCCCCATATATATGCATGGAATGGAGTTTGCAACTGAATAGAAACTTTGTGTTCCCAACAACCTAGGTGAAGGACGGCTTTCACACACACTTATCTCTCAGAACTTAGCAAGTGGAGAGAAGTTCGTTCATCTAGCACCAAGGGAACGGGTTGCAGGAGACACTTTTTCTCTGCTTTCTCAGTCTGTTTCCTAGTGCCGGTTTGATGTTCCTTCAGTTTTCACTGTAAAACCGAGTTGGAGCTAGTACCTCCCCATATATATGTATGGAATGCAGTTTGCAACTGAAAAGAATCTTTGTGTTCCCAACAAGCTAATTGAAGAATGGCTTTCACACACACTTATCTCTCAGAACTGAGCAAGTGGAGTGACTTTCGTTCATCTAGCACCAAGGGAACGGGTTGCAGGAGACACTTTTTCTCTGCTTTCTCAGTCTGTTTCCTAGTGCCGGTTTGAAGTTCCTGCAGTTTTCACTGTCAAACCGAGTTGGAGCTAGTACCTCCCCATATATATGTATGGACTGGAGTTTGCAACTGAAAAGAAACTTTGTGTTCCCAACAAGCTAGGTGAATGACGGCTTTCAAACTCACATATCTCTCAGAACTGAGCAATTGGAGAGATGTTCGTTCATCTAGCACCAAGGGAACGGGTTGCAGGGGACACTTTTTCTCTGCTTTCTCAGTCTGTTTCCTAGTGCCAGTCTGATATTCCTGCAATTTTCACTGTAAAACCGATTTTGAGCTTGTACCTCCCTATATATATGTATGTAATGGAGTTTGCAACTGAAAAGAAACTTTGTGTTCCCAACAAGCTAGGTGAAGGACGGCTTTCACACACACTTATCTCTCAGAACTGAGCACGTGGAGAGACGTTCGTTCATCTAGCACCAAGGGAACGGGTTGCAGGAGACACTTTTTCTCTGCTTTCTCAGTCTGTTTCCTAGTGCCGGTTTGAAGTTCCTGCAGTTTTCACTGTAAAACCGAGTTGGAGTTAGTACCTCCCCATATATATGTATGGAATGGAGTTTGCAACTGAAAAGAAACTTTGTGTTCCCAACAAGCTAGGTGAAGTACGGCTTTCACACACACTTATCTCTCAGAACTGAGCAAGTGGAGAGACGTTCGTTCATCTAGCACCAAGGGAACGGGTTGCAGGAGACACTTTTTCTCTGCTTTCTCAGTCTGTTTCCTAGTGCCGGTTTGAAGTTCCTGCAGTTTTCATGTCAAACCGAGTTGGAGCTAGTACCTCCCCATATATATGTATGGAATGGAGTTTGCAACTGAAAAGTAACTTTGTGTCCCCAACAAGCTAGTTGAAGGACGGCTTTCACACACACTTATCTCTCAGAACTGAGCATGTGGAGAGACGTTCGTTCATCTAGCACCAAGGGAACGGGTTGCAGGAGACACTTTTTCTCTGGATTCTCAGTCTGTTTCCTAGTGCCGGTTAGAAGTTCCTGCAGTTTTCACAGTAAAATCGAGTTGGAGCTAGTACCTCCCCATATATATGTATGGAATGGAGTTTGCAACTGAAAAGTAACTTTGTGTTCCCAACAAGCTAGATGAAGTACGGCTTTCACACACACTTATCTCTCAGAACTGAGCAAGTGGAGAGACGTTCGTTCATCTAGCAACAAGGGAACGGTTTGCAGGAGACACTTTTCTCTGCTTTCTCAGTCTGTTTCCTAGTGCCGGTTTGAAGTTCCTGTAGTTTTCACTGTCAAACCGAGTTGGAGCTAGTACCTCCCCATATATATGTATGGAATGGAGTTTGCAACTGAAAAGTAACTTTGTGTTCCCAACAAGCTAGGTGAAGGACGGCTTTCACACACACTTATCTCTCAGAACTGAGCATGTGGAGAGACGTTCGTTCATCTAGCACCAAGGGAACGGGTTGCAGGAGACACTTTTTCTCTGGATTCTCAGTCTGTTTCCTAGTGCCGGTTTGAAGTTCCTGCAGTTTTCACTGTAAAATCGAGTTGCAGTTAGTACCTCCCCTTATATATGTATGGAATGGAGTTTGCAACTGAAAGGAAACTTTGTGTTCCCAACAAGCTAGGTGAAGGACGGCTTTCACACACACTAATCTCTCAGAACTGAGCAAGTGTAGAGACGTTCGTTCATCTAGCACCAAGGGAACGGGTTGCAGGAGACAATTTTTCTCTGCTTTCTCAGACTGTTTCCTAGTGCCGGTTTGAAGTTCCTTCAGTTTTCACTGTAAAACCGAGTTGGAACTACTACCTCCCCATATATATGCATGGAATGGAGTTTGCAACTGAAAAGAAACTTTGTGTTCCCAACAAGCTAGGTGAAGGACGGCTTTCACACACACTTAAATCTCAGAACTGAGCAAGTGGAGAGACGTTCGTTCATCTAGCACCAAGGGAACGGGTTGCAGGAGACACTTTTTCACTGCTTTCTAAGTCTGTTTCCTAGTGCCGGTTTGAAGTTTCTGCAGTTTTCACTGTAAAACCGAGTTGGAGCTTGTACCTACCCATATATATGTATGGAATGGTGTTTGCAACTGAAAAGAAACTTTGTGTTCCCAAAAAGCTAGTTCAAGTATGGCTTTCACACACACTTATCTCTCAGAACTGAGCAAGTTGAGAGACTTTCGTTCATCTAGCACCAAGGGAACGGGTTGCAGGAGACACTATTTCTCTGCTTTCACAGTCTGTTTCCTAGTGCCGGTTTGATGTTCCTGCAGTTTTCACTGTAAAACCGAGTTGGAGCTACTACCTCCCCATATATATGTATGGAATGGAGTTTGCAACTGAAAAGAAACTTTGTGTTCCCAACAAGCTAGGTGAAGGACGGCTTTCACACACACTTATCTCTCAGAACTGAGCAAGTGGAGAGACGTTCGTTCATCTAGCACCAAGGGAACGGGTTGCAGGAGACACTTTTTCTCTGCTTTCTAAGTCTGTTTCCTAGTGCCGGTTTGAAGTTTCTGCAGTTTTCACTGTCAAACAGAGTTGGAGCTAGTACCTCCCCATATATATGTATGGAATGGAGTTTGCAACTGAAAAGGAACTTTGTGTTCCCATCAAGCAAGCTAGGTCAAGTACGGCTTTCACACACACTTATCTCTCAGAACTGTGCAAGTGGAGAGACGTTCGTTCATCTAGCACCAAGGGAACGGGTTGCAGGAGACACTTTTTCTCTGCTTTCTCAGTCTGTTTCCTAGTGCCGGTTTGAAGTTCCTGCAGTTTTCATGTCAAACCGAGTTGGAGCTAGTACCTCCCCATATATATGTATGGAATGGAGTTTGCAACTGAAAAGTAACTTTGTGTCCCCAACAAGCTAGTTGAAGGACGGCTTTCACACACACTTATCTCTCAGAACTGAGCATGTGGAGAGACGTTCGTTCATCTAGCACCAAGGGAACGGGTTGCAGGAGACACTTTTTCTCTGGATTCTCAGTCTGTTTCCTAGTGCCGGTTAGAAGTTCCTGCAGTTTTCACTGTAAAATCGAGTTGGAGCTAGTACCTCCCCATATATATGTATGGAATGGAGTTTGCAACTGAAAATTAACTTTGTGTTCCCAACAAGCTAGATGAAGTACGGCTTTCACACACACTTATCTCTCAGAACTGAGCAAGTGGAGAGACGTTCGTTCATCTAGCAACAAGGGAACGGGTTGCAGGAGACACTTTTCTCTGCTTTCTCAGTCTGTTTCCTAGTGCCGGTTTGAAGTTCCTGTAGTTTTCACTGTCAAACCGAGTTGGAGCTAGTACCACCCCATATATATGTATGGAATGGAGTTTGCAACTGAAAAGTAACTTTGTGTTCCCAACAAGCTAGGTGAAGGACGGCTTTCACACACACTTATCTCTCAGAACTGAGCATGTGGAGAGACGTTCGTTCATCTAGCACCAAGGGAACGGGTTGCAGGAGACACTTTTTCTCTGGATTCTCAGTCTGTTTCCTAGTGCCGGTTTGAAGTTCCTGCAGTTTTCACTGTAAAATCGAGTTGCAGTTAGTACCTCCCCTTATATATGTATGGAATGGAGTTTGCAACTGAAAAGAAACTTTGTGTTCCCAACAAGCTAGGTGAAGGACGGCTTTCACACACACTAATCTCTCAGAACTGAGCAAGTGTAGAGACGTTCGTTCATCTAGCACCAAGGGAACGGGTTGCAGGAGACAATTTTTCTCTGCTTTCTCAGACTGTTTCCTAGTGCCGGTTTGAAGTTCCTTCAGTTTTCACTGTAAAACCGAGTTGGAACTACTACCTCCCCATATATATGCATGGAATGGAGTTTGCAACTGAAAAGAAACTTTGTGTTCCCAACAAGCTAGGTGAAGGACGGCTTTCACACACACTTAAATCTCAGAACTGAGCAAGTGGAGAGACGTTCGTTCATCTAGCACCAAGGGAACGGGTTGCAGGAGACACTTTTTCACTGCTTTCTAAGTCTGTTTCCTAGTGCCGGTTTGAAGTTTCTGCAGTTTTCACTGTAAAATCGAGTTGGAGCTTGTACCTACCCATATATATGTATGGAATGGTGTTTGCAACTGAAAAGAAACTTTGTGTTCCCAAAAAGCTAGTTCAAGTATGGCTTTCACACACACTTATCTCTCAGAACTGAGCAAGTGGAGAGACGTTCGTTCATCTAGCACCAAGGGAACGGGTTGCAGGAGACACTATTTCTCTGCTTTCACAGTCTGTTTCCTAGTGCCGGTTTGATGTTCCTGCAGTTTTCACTGTAAAACCGAGTTGGAGCTACTACCTCCCCATATATATGTAAGGAATGGAGTTTGCAACTGAAAAGAAACTTTGTGTTCCCAACAAGCTAGGTGAAGGACGGCTTTCACACACACTTAACTCTCAGAACTGAGCAAGTGGAGAGACGTTCGTTCATCTAGCACCAAGGGAACGGGTTGCAGGAGACACTTTTTCTCTGCTTTCTAAGTCTGTTTCCTAGTGCCGGTTTGAAGTTTCTGCAGTTTTCACTGTCAAACAGAGTTGGAGCTAGTACCTCCCCATATATATGTATGGAATGGAGTTTGCAACTGAAAAGGAACTTTGTGTTCCCATCAAGCAAGCTAGGTCAAGTACGGCTTTCACACACACTTATCTCTCAGAACTGTGCAAGTGGAGAGACGTTCGTTCATCTAGCACCAAGGGAACGGGTTGCAGGAGACACTATTTCTCTGCTTTCACAGTCTGTTTCCTAGTGCCGCTTTGATGTTCCTGCAGTTTTCACTGTAAAACCGAGTTGGAGCTAGTACCTCCCCATATATATGTATGGAATGGAGTTTGCAACTGAAAAGAAACTTTGTGTTCCCAACAAGCTAATTGAAGGATGGCATTCACACACACTTATCTCTCAGAACTGAGCAAGTGGAGAGACGTTCGTTCATCTAGCACCAAGGGAACGGGTTGCAGGAGAAACTTTTTCTCTTCTTTCTCAGTCTGTTTCCTAGTGCCGGTTTGAAGTTCCTGCAGTTTTCACTGTAAAACCGAGTTGGAGCTAGTACCTCCCCATATATATGTATGGAATGGAGTTTTCAACTGAAAAGAAACTTTGTGTTCCCAACAAGCTAATTGAAGGATGGCTTTCACACACACTTATCTCTCAGAACTGAGCAAGTGGAGAGACGTTCGTTCATCTAGCACCAAGGGAACGGGTTGCAGGAGACACTTTTTCTCCGCTTTCTCAGTCTGCTTCCTAGTGCCGGTTTGAAGTTCCTGCAGTTTTCACTGTAAAACCGAGTTGGAGCTAGTACCTCCCCATATATATTTATGGAATGGAGTTTGCAACTGAAAAGAAACTTTGTGTTCCCAACAAGCTAGGTGAATGACGGCTTTCAAACTCACATATCTCTCAGAACTGAGCAATTGGAGAGACGTTCGTTCATCTAGCACCAAGGGAACGGGTTGCAGGAGACACTTTTTCTCTGCTTTCTCAGTCTGTTTCCTAGTGCCAGTTTGATGTTCCTGCAGTTTTCATTGTAAAACCGAGTTGGAGCTTGTACCTCCTATATATATGTATGGAATGGAGTTTGCAACTTAAAAGAAACTTTGTGTTCCCAACAAGCTAGGTGAAGGACTGCTTTCACACACACTTATCTCTCAGAACTGAGCAAGTGGAGAGACGTTCGTTCATCTAGCACCAAGGGAACGGGTTGCAGGAGACACTTTTTCTCTGTTTTCTCAGTCTGTTTCCTAGTGCCGGTTTGAAGTTCCTGCAGTTTTCACTGTAAAACCGAGTTGGAGCTAGTAACTCCCCATATATATGTATGGAATGGAGTTTGCTACTGAAAAGAATCTTTGTGTTCCCAACAAGCTAGGTGAAAGACGGCTTTCACACACACTTATCTCTCCGAACTGAGCAAGTGGAGAGACGTTCGTTCATCTAGCACCAAGGGAACAGGTTGCAGGAGACCCTTTTTCTCTGCTTTCTCAGTCTGTTTCTTAGTGCCGGTTTGAATTTCCCGCAGTTTTCACTGTAAAATCGAGTTGGAGCTAGTACCTCCCCATATATATGTATGGAATGGAGTTTGCAACTGAAAAGAAACTTTGTGTTCCCAACAAGCTAGGTGAAGGACGGCTTTCACACACACTTATCTCTCAGAACTGAGCATGTGGAGAGACGTTCGTTCATCTAGCACCAAGGGAACGGGTTGCAGGAGACACTTTTCTCTGGATTCTCAGTCTATTTCCTAGTGCCGGTTTGAAGTTCCTGCAGTTTTCACTGTAAAATCTAGTTGGAGTTAGTACCTCCCCATATATATGTATGGAGTGGAGTTTGCAACTGAAAAGAAACTTTGTGTTCCCAACAAGCTAGGTGAAGGACGGCTTTCACACACACAAATCTCTCAGAACTGAGCAAGTGTAGAGACGTTCGTTCATCTTGCACCAAGGGAACGGGTTGCAGGAGACAATTTTTCTCTGCTGTCTGAGACTGTTTCCTAGTGCCGGTTTGAAGTTCCTGCAGTTTTCACTGTAAAACCGAGTTCGAACTAGTACCTCCCCATATATATGCATGGAATGGAGTTTGCAACTGAAAAGAAACTTTGTGTTCCCAACAAGCTAGGTGAAGGACGGCTTTCACACACACTTAACTCTCAGAACTGAGCAAGTGGAGAGACGTTCGTTCATCTAGCACCAAGGGAACGGGTTGCAGGAGACACTTTTTCACTGCTTTCTAAGTCTGTTTCCTAGTGCCGGTTTGAAGTTTCTGCAGTTTTCACTGTAAAACCGAGTTGGAGCTAGTACCTCCCCATATATATGTATGGAATGGAGTTTGCAACTGAAAAGGAACTTTGTGTTCCCAACAAGCAAGCTAGGTCAAGTACGGCTTTCACACACACTTATCTCTCAGAACTGAGCAAGTGGAGACACGTTCGTTCATCTAGCACCAAGGGAACGGGTTGCAGGAGACACTATTTCTCTGCTTTCACAGTCTGTTTCCTAGTGCCGCTTTGATGTTCCTGCAGTTTTCACTGTAAAACCGAGTTGGAGCTAGTACCTCCCCATATATATGTATGGAATGGAGTTTGCAACTGAAAAGAAACTTTGTGTTCCCAACAAGCTAATTGAAGGATGGCATTCACACACACTTATCTCTCAGAACTGAGCAAGTGGAGAGACGTTCGTTCATCTAGCACCAAGGGAACGGGTTGCAGGAGAAATTTTTCTCTTCTTTCTCAGTCTGTTTCCTAGTGCCGGTTTGAAGTTCCTGCAGTTTTCACTGTAAAACCGAGTTGGAGCTAGTACCTCCCCATATATATGTATGGAATGGAGTTTGCAACTGAAAAGAAACTTTGTGTTCCCAACAAGCTAGGTGAATGACGGCTTTCAAACACACTTAACTCTCAGAACTGAGCAAGTGTAGAGACGTTCGTTCATCTAGCACCAAGGGAACGGGTTGCAGGAGACACTTTTTCTCTGCTTTCTAAGTCTGTTTCCTAGTGCCGGTTTGAAGTTTCTGCAGTTTTAACTTTCAAACCGAGTTTGAGCTAGTACCTCCCCATATATATGTATGGAATGGAGTTTGCAACTGAAAAGAAACTTTGTGTTCACAACAAGCTAGGTGAAGGACTGCTTTCACACACACTTATCTCTCAGAACTGAGCAAGTGGAGAGACGTTCGTTCATCTAGCACCAAGGGAGCGGGTTGCAGGAGACACTATTTCTCTGCTTCACAGTCTGTTTCCTAGTGCCGGTTTGATGTTCCTGCAGTTTTCACTGTAAAACCGAGTTGGAGCTAGTACCTCCCCATATATATGTATGGAATGGAGTTTTCAACTGAAAAGAAACTTTGTGTTCCCAACAAGCTAATTGAAGGATGGCTTTCACACACACTTATCTCTCAGAACTGAGCAAGTGGAGAGACGTTCGTTCATCTAGCACCAAGGGAACGGGTTGCAGGAGACACTTTTTCTCCGCTTTCTCAGTCTGTTTCCTAGTGCCGGTTTGAAGTTCCTGCAGTTTTCACTGTAAAACCGAGTTGGAGCTAGTACCTCCCCATATATATGTTTGGAATGGAGTTTGCAACTGAAAAGAAACTTTGTGTTCCCAACAAGCTAGGTGAATGACGGCTTTCAAACTCACATATCTCTCAGAACTGAGCAATTGGAGAGACGTTCGTTCATCTAGCACCAAGGGAACGGGTTGCAGGAGACACTTTTTCTCTGTTTTCTCAGTCTGTTTCCTAGTGCCGTTTTGAAGTTCCTGCAGTTTTCACTGTAAAACCGAGTTGGAGCTAGTAACTCCCCATATATATGTATGGAATGGAGTTTGCTACTGAAAAGAATCTTTGTGTTCCCAACAAGCTAGGTGAAAGACGGCTTTCACACACACTTATCTCTCCGAACTGAGCAAGTGGAGAGATGTTCGTTCATCTAGCACCAAGGGAACAGGTTGCAGGAGACCCTTTTTCACTGCTTTCTCAGTCTGTTTCTTAGTGCCGGTTTGAATTTCCTGCAGTTTTCACTGTAAAATCGAGTTGGAGCTAGTACCTCCCCATATATATGTATGGAATGGAGTTTGCAACTGAAAAGAAACTTTGTGTTCCCAACAAGCTAGGTGAAGGACGGCTTTCACACACACTTATCTCTCAGAACTGAGCATGTGGAGAGACGTTCGTTCATCTAGCACCAGGAGAACGGGTTGCAGGAGACACTTTTTCTCTGGATTCTCAGTCTGTTTCCTAGTGCCGGTTTGAAGTTCCTGCAGTTTTCACTGTAAAATCGAGTTGGAGTTAGTACCTCCCCATATATATGTATGGAGTGGAGTTTGCAACTGAAAAGAAACTTTGTGTTCCCAACAAGCTAGGTGAAGGACGGCTTTCACACACACTAATCTCTCAGAACTGAGCAAGTGTAGAGACGTTCGTTCATCTAGCACCAAGGGAACGGGTTGCAGGAGACAATTTTTCTCTGCTGTCTGAGACTGTTTCCTAGTGCCGGTTTGAAGTTCCTGCAGTTTTCACTGTAAAACCGAGTTGGAGCTAGTAACTCCCCATATATATGCATGGAATGGAGTTTGCAACTGAAAAGAAACTTTGTGTTCCCAACAAGCTAGGTGAATGACGGCTTTCACACACACTTATCTCTCAGAACTGAGCAAGTGGAGAGACGTTCGTTCATCTAGCACCAAGGGAACGAGTTGCAGGAGAAACTATTTCTCTGCTTTCTCAGTCTGTTTCCTAGTGCCGGTTTGAAGTTCCTGCAGTTTTCACTGTAAAACAGAGTTGGAGCTAGTACCTCCCCATATATATGTATGGAATGGAGTTTGCAACTGAAAAGAAACTTTGTGTTCCCAAAAAGCTAGGTGAAGGACGGCTTTCACACACACTTAACTCTCAGAACTGAGCAAGTGGAGAGACGTTCGTTCATCTAGCACCAAGGGAACGGGTTGAAGGAGACACTATTTCTCTGCTTCACAGTCTGTTTCCTAGTGCCGGTTTGATGTTCTTGCAGTTTTCACTTTAAAACCGAGTTGGAGCTAGTACCTCCCCATATATATGTATGGAATGGAGTTTTCAACTGAAAAGAAACTTTGTGTTCCCAACAAGCTAATTGAAGGATGGCTTTCAAACACACTTATCTCTCAGAACTGAGCAAGTGGAGAGACGTTCGTTCATCTAGCACCAAGGGAACGGGTTGCAGGAGACACTTTTTCTCTGCTTTCTCAGTCTGTTTCCTAGTGCCGGTTTGAAGTTCCTGCAGTTTTCACTGTAAAACCGAGTTCGAACTAGTACCTCCCCATATATATGCATGGAATGGAGTTTGCAACTGAAAAGAAACTTTGTGTTCCCAACAAGCTAGGTGAAGGACGGCTTTCACACACACTTATCTCTCAGAACTGAGCAAGTGGAGAGACGTTCGTTCATCTAGCACCAAGGGAACGGGTTGCAGGAGACACTTTTTCTGTGCTTTCTAAGTCTGTTTCCTAGTGCCTGTTTGAAGTTTCTGCAGTTTTCACTGTCAAACCGAGTTGGAGCTAGTACCTCCCCATATATATGTATGGAATGGAGTTTGCAACTGAAAAGAAACTTTGTGTTCCCAACAAGCTAGGTCAAGTACGGCTTTCACACACACTTATCTCTCAGAACTGAGCAAGTGGAGAGACGTTCGTTCATCTAGCACCAAGGGAACGGGTTGCAGGAGACACTATTTCTCTGCTTTCACAGTCTGTTTCCTAGTGCCGGTTTGATGTTCCTGCAGTTTTCACTGTAAAACCGAGTTGGAGCTAGTACCTCCCCATATATTTGTATGGAATGGAGTTTGCAACTGAAAAGAAACTTTGTGTTCCCAACAAGCTAGGTGAAGGACGGCTTTCACACACATTTAACTCTCAGAACTGAGCAAGTGGAGAGACGTTCGTTCATCTAGCACAAAGGGAACGGGTTGCAGGAGACACTTTTTCTCTGCTTTCTAAGTCTGTTTCCTAGTGCCGGTTTGAAGTTTCTGCAGTTTTCACTGTCAAACCGAGTTTGAGCTAGTACCTCCCCATATATATGTATGGAATGGAGTTTGCAACTGAAAAGAAACTTTGTGTTCCCAACAAGCTAGGTCAAGTATGGCTTTCACACACACTTATCTCTCAGAACTGAGCAAGTGGAGAGACGTTCGTTCATCTAGCACCAAGGGAACGGGTTGAAGGTGACACTATTTCTCTGCTTCACAGTCTGTTTCCTAGTGCCGGTTTGATGTTCTTGCAGTTTTCACTGTAAAACCGAGTTGGAGCTAGTACCTCCCCATATATATGTATGGAATGGAGTTTGCAACTGAAAAGAAACTTTGTGTTCCCAACAAGCTAGGTGAAGGACGGCTTTCACACACACTAATCTCTCAGAACTGAGCAAGTGTAGAGACGTTCGTTCATCTAGCACCAAGGGAACGGGTGGCAGGAGACAATTTTTCTCTGCTGTCTGAGACTGTTTCCTAGTGCCGGTTTGAAGTTCCTGCAGTTTTCACTGTAAAACCGAGTTCGAACTAGTACCTCCCCATATATATGCATGGAATGGAGTTTGCAACTGAAAAGAAACTTTGTGTTCCCAACAAGCTAGGTGAAGGACGGCTTTCACACACACTTATCTCTCAGAACTGAGCAAGTGGAGAGACGTTCGTTCATCTAGCACCAAGGGAACGAGTTGCAGGAGAAACTATTTCTCTGCTTTCTCAGTCTGTTTCCTAGTGCCGGTTTGAAGTTCCTGCAGTTTTCACTGTAAAACAGAGTTGGAGCTAGTACCTCCCCATATATATGTATGGAATGGAGTTTGCAACTGAAAAGAAACTTTGTGTTCCCAAAAAGCTAGGTGAAGGACGGCTTTCACACACACTTAACTCTCAGAACTGAGCAAGTGGAGAGACGTTCGTTCATCTAGCACCAAGGGAACGGGTTGAAGGAGACACTATTTCTCTGCTTCACAGTCTGTTTCCTAGTGCCGGTTTGATGTTCTTGCAGTTTTCACTTTAAAACCGAGTTGGAGCTAGTACCTCCCCATATATATGTATGGAATGGAGTTTTCAACTGAAAAGAAACTTTGTGTTCCCAACAAGCTAATTGAAGGATGGCTTTCAAACACACTTATCTCTCAGAACTGAGCAAGTGGAGAGACGTTCGTTCATCTAGCACCAAGGGAACGGGTTGCAGGAGACACTTTTTCTCTGCTTTCTCAGTCTGTTTCCTAGTGCCGGTTTGAAGTTCCTGCAGTTTTCACTGTAAAACCGAGTTCGAACTAGTACCTCCCCATATATATGCATGGAATGGAGTTTGCAACTGAAAAGAAACTTTGTGTTCCCAACAAGCTAGGTGAAGGACGGCTTTCACACACACTTATCTCTCAGAACTGAGCAAGTGGAGAGACGTTCGTTCATCTAGCACCAAGGGAACGGGTTGCAGGAGACACTTTTTCTGTGCTTTCTAAGTCTGTTTCCTAGTGCCTGTTTGAAGTTTCTGCAGTTTTCACTGTCAAACCGAGTTGGAGCTAGTACCTCCCCATATATATGTATGGAATGGAGTTTGCAACTGAAAAGAAACTTTGTGTTCCCAACAAGCTAGGTCAAGTACGGCTTTCACACACACTTATCTCTCAGAACTGAGCAAGTGGAGAGACGTTCGTTCATCTAGCACCAAGGGAACGGGTTGCAGAAGACACTATTTCTCTGCTTTCACAGTCTGTTTCCTAGTGCCGGTTTGATGTTCCTGCAGTTTTCACTGTAAAACCGAGTTGGAGCTAGTACCTCCCCATATATTTGTATGGAATGGAGTTTGCAACTGAAAAGAAACTTTGTGTTCCCAACAAGCTAGGTGAAGGACGGCTTTCACACACACTTAACTCTCAGAACTGAGCAAGTGGAGAGACGTTCGTTCATCTAGCACAAAGGGAACGGGTTGCAGGAGACACTTTTTCTCTGCTTTCTAAGTCTGTTTCCTAGTGCCGGTTTGAAGTTTCTGCAGTTTTCACTGTCAAACCGAGTTTGAGCTAGTACCTCCCCATATATATGTATGGAATGGAGTTTGCAACTGAAAAGAAACTTTGTGTTCCCAACAAGCTAGGTCAAGTATGGCTTTCACACACACTTATCTCTCAGAACTGAGCAAGTGGAGAGACGTTCGTTCATCTAGCACCAAGGGAACGGGTTGAAGGTGACACTATTTCTCTGCTTCACAGTCTGTTTCCTAGTGCCGGTTTGATGTTCTTGCAGTTTTCACTGTAAAACCGAGTTGGAGCTAGTACCTCCCCATATATATGTATGGAATGGAGTTTTCAACTGAAAAGAAACTTTGTGTTCCCAACAAGCTAATTGAAGGATGGCTTTCAAACACACTTATCTCTCAGAACTGAGCAAGTGGAGAGACGTTCGTTCATCTAGCAACAAGGGAACGGGTTGCAGGAGACACTATTTCTCTGCTTTCTCAGTCTGTTTCCTAGTGCCGGTTTGATGTTCCTGCAGTTTTCACTGTAAAACCGAGTTGGAGCTAGTACCTCCCCATATATATGTATGGAATGGAGTTTTCAACTGAAAAGAAACTTTGTGTTCCCAACAAGCTAGGTGAATGACGGCTTTCAAACTCACATATCTCTCAGAACTGAGCAAGTGGAGAGACGTTCGTTCATCTAGCACCAAGGGAACGGGTTGCAGGAGACACTTTTTCTCTGCTTTCTCAGTCTGTTTCCTAGTGCCAGTTTGATGTTCCTGCAGTTTTCACTGTAAAACCGAGTTGGAGCTTGTACCTCCTATATATATGTATGGAATGGAGTTTGCAACTGAAAAGAAACTTTGTGTTCCCAACAAGCTAGGTGAAGGACGGCTTTCACACACATTTATCTCTCAGAACTGAGCAAGTGGAGAGACGTTCGTTCATCTAGCACCAAGGGAACGGTTTGTAGGAGACACTTTTTCTCTGGATTCTCAGTCTGTTTCCTAGTGCCGGTTTGAATTTCCTGCAGTTTTCACTGTAAAATCGAGTTGAAGTTAGTACCTCCCCATATATATGTATGGAATGGAGTTTGCAACTGAAAAGAAACTTTGTGTTCCCAACAAGCTAGTTGAAGGACGGCTTTCACACACACTTATCTCTCAGAACTGAGCAAGTGGAGAGACGTTCGTTCACCTAGCGCCAAGGGAACGGGTTGCAGGAGACACTTTTTCTCTGCTTTCTAAGTCTGTTTCCTAGTGCCGGTTTGATGTTCCTGCAGTTTTCACTGTAAAACCGAGTTGGAGCTAGTACCTCCCCATATATATGTATGGAATGGAGTTTGCAACTGAAAAGAAACTTTGTGTTCCCAACAAGCTTATTGAAGGATGGCTTTCACACACACTTATCTCTCAGAACTGAGCAAGTGGAGAGACGTTCGTTCATCTAGCACCAAGGGAACGGGTTGCAGGAGACAATTTTTCTCTGCTTTCTCAGTCTGTTTCCTAGTGCCGGTTTGAAGTTCCTGCAGTTTTCACTGTAAAACCGAGTTGGAGCTACTACCTCCCCATATATATGTATGGAATGGAGTTTGCAACTGAAAAGAAACTTTGTGTTCCCAACAAGCTAGGTGAAGTACGGCTTTCACACACACTTATCTCTCAGAACTGAGCAAGTGGAGAGACGTTCGTTCATCTAGCACCAAGGGAAAGGGTTGCAGGGGACACTTTTTCTCTGCTTTCTCAGTCTGTTTCCTAGTGCCGTTTTGATGTTCCTTCAGTTTTCACTGTAAAACCGAGTTGGAGCTAGTACCTCCCCATATATATGTATGGAATGGAGTTTGCAACTGAAAAGAAACTTTGTGTTCCCAACAAGCTAGGTGAATGACGGCTTTCAAACTCACATATCTCTCAGAACTGAGCAAGTGGAGAGACGTTCGTTCATCTAGCACCAAGGGAACGGGTTGCAGGAGACACTTTTTCTCTGCTTTCTCAGTCTGTTTCCTAGTGCCAGTTTGATGTTCCTGCAGTTTTCACTGTAAAACCGAGTTGGAGCTTGTACCTCCTATATATATGTATGGAATGGAGTTTGCAACTGAAAAGAAACTTTGTGTTCCCAACAAGCTAGGTGAAGGACGGCTTTCACACACATTTATCTCTCAGAACTGAGCAAGTGGAGAGACGTTCGTTCATCTAGCACCAAGGGAACGGTTTGTAGGAGACACTTTTTCTCTGGATTCTCAGTCTGTTTCCTAGTGCCGGTTTGAATTTCCTGCAGTTTTCACTGTAAAATCGAGTTGAAGTTAGTACCTCCCCATATATATGTATGGAATGGAGTTTGCAACTGAAAAGAAACTTTGTGTTCCCAACAAGCTAGTTGAAGGACGGCTTTCACACACACTTATCTCTCAGAACTGAGCAAGTGGAGAGACGTTCGTTCACCTAGCGCCAAGGGAACGGGTTGCAGGAGACACTTTTTCTCTGCTTTCTAAGTCTGTTTCCTAGTGCCGGTTTGATGTTCCTGCAGTTTTCACTGTAAAACCGAGTTGGAGCTAGTACCTCCCCATATATATGTATGGAATGGAGTTTGCAACTGAAAAGAAACTTTGTGTTCCCAACAAGCTTATTGAAGGATGGCTTTCACACACACTTATCTCTCAGAACTGAGCAAGTGGAGAGACGTTCGTTCATCTAGCACCAAGGGAACGGGTTGCAGGAGACACTTTTCTCTGCTTTCTCAGTCTGTTTCCTAGTGCCGGTTTGAAGTTCCTGCAGTTTTCACTGTAAAACCGAGTTGGAGCTACTACCTCCCCATATATATGTATGGAATGGAGTTTGCAACTGAAAAGAAACTTTGTGTTCCCAACAAGCTAGGTGAAGTACGGCTTTCACACACACTTATCTCTCAGAACTGAGCAAGTGGAGAGACGTTCGTTCATCTAGCACCAAGGGAAAGGGTTGCAGGGGACACTTTTTCTCTGCTTTCTCAGTCTGTTTCCTAGTGCCGTTTTGATGTTCCTTCAGTTTTCACTGTAAAACCGAGTTGGAGCTAGTACCTCCCCATATATATGTATGGAATGGAGTTTGCAACTGAAAAGAAACTTTGTGTTCCCAACAAGCTAATTGAAGTATGGCTTTCACACACACTTATCTCTCAGAACTGAGCAAGTGGAGAGACGTTCGTTCATCTAGCACCAAGGGAACGGGTTGCAGGAGACACTTTTTCTCTGCTTTCTCAGTCTGTTTCCTAGTGCCGGTTTGAAGTTCCTGCAGTTTTCACTGTAAAACCGAGTTGGAGCTAGTACCTCCCAATATATATGAATGGACTGGAGTTTGCAACTGAAAAGAAACTTTGTGTTCCCAACAAGCTAGGTGAAGGACGGCTTTCACACACACTTATCTCTCAGAACTGATCAAGTGGAGAGACGATCGTTCATCTAGCACCAATCGAACGGGATGCAGGAGACACTTTTTCTCTGTTTCTCAGTCTGTTTCCAAGTGCCGGTTTGAAATTCCTGCAGTTTTCACAGTAAAACAGAGTTGGAGCTACTACCTCCCCATATATATGTATGGAATGGAGTTTGTAACTGAAAAGAAACTTTGTGTTCCCAACAAGCTAGGTGAAGGACGGCTTTCACACACACTTATCTCTCAAAATGAGCAAGAGGAGAGACGTTCGTTCATCTAGCACCAAGGGAACGGGTTGCAGGAGACACTTTTTTTCTGCTTTCTCAGACTGTTTCCTAGTGCCGGTTTGAAGTTCCTGCAGTTTTCACTGTAAAACCGAGTTGTAGCTAGTACCTCCCCATATATTTGTATGGAATGGGGTTTGCAACTGAAAAGAAACTTTGTGTTCACAACAAGCTAGGTGAAGGACGGCTTTCACACACACTTATCTCTCAGAACTGAGCAAGTGGAGAGACGTTCGTTCATCTAGCACCAAGGGAACGGTTTGCAGGAGACACTTTTTCTCTGCTTTCTCAGTCTGTTTCCTAGTGCCGGTTTGAAGTTCCTGCAGTTTTCACTGTAAAACCGTGTTGGAGTTAGTACCTCCCCATATATATGTATGGAATGGAGTTTGCAACTGAAAAGAAACTTTGTGTTCCCAACAAGCTAGGTGAAGTACGGCTTTCACACACACTTCTCTCTCAGAACTGAGGAAGTGGAGATACGTTCGTTCATCTAGCAAAAAGGAAACGGGTTGCAGGAGACACTATTTCTCTGGTTTCTCAGTCTGTTTCCTAGTGCCGGTTTGAAGTTCCTGCAGTTTTCACTGTAAAACCGAGTTGGAGCTAGTACCTCCCCATATATATGTATGGAATGGAGTTTGCTACTGAAAAGAATCTTTGTGTTCCCAACAAGCTAGGTGAAGGATGGCTTTCACACACACTTATCTCTCAGAACTGAGCAAGTGGAGAGACGTTCGTTCATCTAGCACCTAGGGAACGGGTTGCAGGAGACACTTATTCTCTGCTTTCTCAGTCTGTTTCCTAGTGCCGGTTTGAAGTTCCTGCAGTTTTCACTGTAAAACAGAGTTGGAGCTAGTACCTCCCCATATATATGTATGGAATGGGGTTTGCAACTGAAAAGAAACTTTGTGTTCCCAAAAAGCTAGGTGAAGTACGGCTTTCACACACACTTATCTCTCAGAACTGAGCAAGTGGAGAGACGTTCGTTCATCTAGCAACAAGGGAACGGGTTGCAGGAGACACTATTTCTCTGCTTTCTCAGTCTGTTTCCTAGTGCCGGTTTGAAGTTCCTGCAGTTTTCACTGTAAAACCGAGTTGGAGCTAGTACCACCCCATATATATGTATGGAATGGAGTTTGCTACTGAAAAGAATCTTTGTGTTCCAAAGAAGCTAGGTGAAGGACTGCTTTCACACACACTTATCTCTCAGAACTGAGCAAGTGGAGAGACGTTCGTTCATCTAGGACCAAGGGAACAGATTGCAGGAGACACTTTTTCTCTGCTTTCTCAGTCTGTTTCCTAGTGCCGTTTTGATGTTCCTTCAGTTTTCACTGTAAAACCGAGTTGGAGCTAGTACCTCCCCATATATATGTATGGAATGGAGTTTGGAACTGAAAAGAAACTTTGTGTTCCCAACAAGCTAATTGAAGGATGGCTTTCACACACACTAATCTCTCAGAACTGAGCAAGTGGAGAGACGTTCGTTCATCTAGCACCAAGGGAACGGGTTGCAGGAGACACTTTTTCTCTGGATTCTCAGTCTGTTTCCTAGTGCCGGTTTGAAGTTCCTGCAGTTTTCACTATAAAACCGAGTTGGAGCTTGTACCTCCCCATATATATGTATGGACTGGATTTTGCAACTGAAAAGAAACTTTGTGTTCCCAACAAGCTAGGTGAAGGACGGCTTTCACACACACTTATCTCTCAGAAATGATCAAGTGGAGAGACGATCGTTCATCTAGCACCAAGGAATCGGGTTGCAGGAGATACTTTTTCTCTGCTTTCTCAGTCTGTTTCATAGTGCCGGTATGAAGTTCCTGCAGTTTTCACTGTCAAACCGAGTTCGAGCTAGTACCTCCCCATATATATGTATGGAATGGATTTTGCAACTGAAAAGAAACTTTGTGTTCCCAACAAGCTAGGTGAAGGACGGCTTTCACACACACTAATCTCTCAGAACTGAGCAAGTGGAGAGACGTTCGTTCATCTAGCACCAACGGAACGGGTTGCAGGAGACAATTTTTCTCTGCTTTCTCAGACTGTTTCCTAGTGCCGGTTTGAAGTTCATGCAGTTTTCACTGTAAAACCGAGTTGGAACTAGTACCTCCCCATATATATGCATGGAATGTAGTTTGCAACTGAAAAGAAACTTTGTGTTCACAACAAGCTAGGTGAAGTACGGCTTTCACACACACTTATCTCTCAGAACTTAGCAAGTGGAGAGACGTTCGTTCATCTAGCACCAAGGGAACGGGTTGCAGGAGACACATTTTCTCTGCTTTCTCAGTCTGCTTCCTAGTGCTGGTTTGAAGTTCCTTCAGTTTTCACTGTAAAACCGAGTTGGAGCTAGTACCTCCCCATATATATGTATGGAATGGAGTTTGCTACTGAAAAGAATCTTTGTGTTCCCAACAAGCTAGGTGAAGGACGGCTTTCACACACACTTATCTCTCAGAACTGAGCAAGTGGAGAGACGTTCGTTCATCTAGCACCAAGGGAACAGGTTGCAGGAGACCCTTTTTCTCTGCTTTCTCAGTCTGTTTCTTAGTGCCTGTTTGAAGTTCCTGCAGTTTTCACTGTAAAACGGATTTGGAGCTAGTACCTCCCCATATATATGTATGGAATGGAGTTTGCAACTGAAAAGAAACTTTGTGTTCCCAACAAGCTAGGTGAAGTACGGCTTTCACACACACATATCTCTCAGAACTGAGCAAGTGGAGAGACGTTCGTTCATCTAGCACCAAGGGAAAGGGTTGCAGGAGACACTTTTTCTCTGCTTTCTTAGTCTGTTTCCTAGTGCCGTTTTGATGTTCCTTCAGTTTTCACTGTAAAATCGAGTTGGAGCTAGTACCTCCCCATATATATGTATGGAATGGAGTTTGCAACTGAAAAGAAACTTTGTGTTCCCAACAAGCTAATTGAAGGACGGCTTTCACACACACTTATCTCTCAGAACTGATCAAGTGGAGAGACGATCGTTCATCTAGCACCAAGGGAACGGGTTGCAGGTGATACTTTTTCTCTGCTTTCTCAGTTTGTTTCATAGTGCCAGTTTGAAGTTCCTGCAGTTTTCACTGTCAAACCGAGTTGGAGCATTTACCTCCCCATATATATGTATGGAATGGAGGTTGCAACTGAAAAGAAACTTTGTGTTCCCAACAAGCTAGGTGAAGGACGGCTTCCACACACACTTATCTCTCAGAACTGAGCATGTGGAGAGACGTTCGTTCATCTAGCACCAAGGGAACGGGTTGCAGGAGACACTTTTTCTCTGGATTCTCAGTCTGTTTCCTAGTGCCGGTTTGAATTTCCTGCAGTTTTCACTGTCAAACCGAGTTGGAGCTAGTACCTCCCCATATATATGTATGGACTGGAGTTTGCAACTGAAAAGAAACTTTGTGTTCACAACAAGCTAGGTGAAGGACGGCTTTCACACACACTTATCTCTCAGAACTGATCAAGTGGAGAGACTATCGTTCATCTAGCACCAAGGGAACGGGTTGCAGGTGATACTTTTTCTCTGATTTCTCAGACTTTTTCATAGTGCCAGTTTGAAATTCCTGCAGTTTTCACTGTCAAACCGAGTTGGAGCATTTACCTCCCCATATATATGTATGGAATGGAGGTTGCAACTGAAAAGAAACTTTGTGTTCCCAACAAGTTAGGTGAAGGACGGCTTTCACACACACTTATCTCTCAGAACTGAGCATGTGGAGAGGCGTTCGTTCATCTAGCACCAAGGGAACGGGTTGCAGGAGACACTTTTCTCTGGATTCTCAGTCTGTTTCCTAGTGCCGGTTTGAATTTCCTGCAGTTTTCACTGTAAAATCGAGTTGAAGTTAGTACCTCCCCATATATATGTATTGAATGGAGTTTGCAATTGAAAAGAAACTTTGTGTTCCCAACAAGCTAGGTGAAGGACGGCTTTCACACACACTTATCTCTCAGAACTGAGCAAGTGGAGTGAATTTCGTTCATCTAGCACCAAGGGAACGGGTTGCAGGAGACACTTTTTCTCTGCTTTCTCAGTCTGTTTCCTAGTGCCGGTTTGAAGTTCCTGCAGTTTTCACTGTCAAAACGAGTTGGAGCTAGTACCTCCCCATATATATGTATGGACTGGAGTTTGCAACTGAAAAGAAACTTTGTGTTCCCAACAAGCTAGGTGAAGGACGGCTTTCACACACACTTATCTCTCAGAACTGATCAAGTGGAGAGACGATCGTTCATCTAGCACCAAGGGAACGGGTTGCAGGAGACACTTTTTCTCTGGATTCTCAGTCTGTTTCCTAGTGCCGGTTTGAATTTCCTGCAGTTTTCACTGTAAAATCGAGTTGAAGTTAGTACCTCCCCATATATATGTATGGAATGGAGTTTGCAATTGAAAAGAAACTTTGTGTTCCCAACAGGCTAGGTGAAGGACGGCTTTCACACACACCAATCTCTCAGAACTGAGCAAGTTTAGAGACGTTCGTTCATCTAGCACCAAGGGAACGGGTTGCAGGAGACAATTTTTCTCTGCTTTCTCAGACTGTTTCCTAGTGCCGGTTTGAAGTACCTGCAGTTTTCACTGTAAAACCGATTTTTAACTAGTACCTCCCCATATATATGTATGGAATGGAGTTTGCAACTGAAAAGAAACTTTGTGTTCACAACAAGCTAGGTGAAGGACGGCTTTCACACACACTTATCTCTCATAACTGAGCAAGTGTAGAGACGTTCGTTCATCTAGCACCAAGGGAACGGGTTGCAGGAGACACTTTTTCTCTGCTTTCTCAGTCTGGTTCCTAGTGCCGGTTTGAAGTTTCTGCAGTTTTCACTGTCAAACCGAGTTGGAGCTAGTACCTCCCCATATATATGTATGGAATGGAGTTTGCAACTGAAAAGAAACTTTGTGTTCCCAACAAGCTAGGTGAAGTACGGCTTTCACACTCACTTATCTCTCAGAACTGAGCAAGTGGAGAGACTTTCGTTCATCTAGCACCAAGGGACCGGGTTGCAGGAGACACTTTTTCTCTGCTTTATCAGTCTGTTTCCTAGTGCCGTTTTGATGTT
The DNA here is from genome assembly GCF_048773025.1 of Camelus bactrianus. Lineage (NCBI taxonomy): Eukaryota > Metazoa > Chordata > Mammalia > Artiodactyla > Camelidae > Camelus > Camelus bactrianus. Next base: position 100,175,981 of record NC_133544.1, read on the forward strand.
CCTTCAGTTTTCACTGTAAAACCGAGTTGGAGCTAGTACCTCCCTTTATATATGTCTGGAATGGAGTTTGCAACTGAAAAGAAACTTTGTGTTCCCAACAAGCTAGGTGAAGTACGGCTTTCACACACACTTATCTCTCAGAACTGAACAAGTGGAGAGACGTTCGTTCATCTAGCACCACGGGAACGGGTTGCAGGAGACACTATTTCTCTGCTTTCTCAGTCTTTTTCCTAGTGCCGGTTTGAAGTTCCTGCAGTTTTCACTCTAAACCCGAGTTGGAGCTTGTACCTCCCCATATATATGTATGGAATGGAGTTTGCTAGTGAAAAGAATCTTTGTGTTCCCAAAAAGCTAGGTGAAGGACGGCTTTCACACACACTTATCTCTCAGAACTGAGCAAGTGGGGAGACGTTCGTTCATCTAGCACTAAGGGAACAGGTTGCAGGAGACCCTTTTTCTCTGCTTTCTCAGTCTGTTTCTTAGTGCCGGTTTGAAGTTCCTGCAGTTTTCACTGTAAAACGGAGTTGGAGCTAGTACCTCCCCATATATATGTATGGAATGGAGTTTGCAACTGAAAAGAAACTTTGTGTTCCCAACCAGCTAGGTGAAGTACGGCTTTCACACACACATATCTCTCAGAACTGTGCAAGTGGAGAGACGTTCGTTCATCTAGCTCCAAGGGAAAGGGTTGCAGGAGACACTTTTTCTCTGATTTCTTAGTCTGTTTCCTAGTGCCGTTTTGATGTTCCTTCAGTTTTCACTGTAAATTCGAGTTGGAGCTAGTACCTCCCCATATATATGTATGGAATGGAGTTTGCAACTGAAAAGAAACTTTGTGTTCCCAACAAGCTAATTGAAGGATGGTTTTCACACACACTTATCTCTCAGAACTGAGCAAGTGGAGAGACGTTCGTTCATCTAGCACCAAGGGAACGGGTTGCAGGAGACACTTTTCTCTGCTTTCTCAGTCTGTTTCCTAGTGCCGGTTTGAAGTTCCTGCAGTTTTCACTGTAAAACCGAGTTGGAGCTAGTACCTCCCCATATATATGTATGGACTGGAGTTTGCAACTGAAAAGAAACTTTGTGTTCCCAACAAGCTAGGTGAAGGACGGCTTTCACACACACTTATCTCTCAGAACTGAGCAAGTGGAGAGACGTTCGTTCATCTAGCACCAAGGGAACGGGTTGCAGGAGACACTTTTTCTCTGCTTTCTCAGTCTGTTTCCTACTGCCGTTTTGATGTTCCTTCAGTTTTCACTGTAAACCGAGTTGGAGCTAGTACCTCCCCATATATATGTATGGAACGGAGTTTGCAACTGAAAAGAAACTTTGTGTTCCCAACAAGCTAGGTGAAGGACGGCTTTCACACACACTTATCTCTCAGAACTGAGCAAGTGGAGAGACGTTCGTTCATCTAGCACCAAGGGAACAGGTTGCAGGGGACACTTTTTCTCTGCTTTCTCATTCTGTTTCTTAGTGCCGGTTTGAAGTTCCTGCAGTTTTCACTGTAAAACCGAGTTGGAGCTAGTACCTCCCCATATATATGTATGGAATGGAGTTTGCAACTGAAAAGAAACTTTGTCTTCCCAACAAGCTAGGTGAAGGACGGCTTTCACACACACTTATCTCTCAGAACTGAGCAAGTGGAGAGACGTTCGTTCATCTAGCACCAAGGGAACGGGTTGCAGGTGATACTTTTTCTCTGATTTCTCAGAATTTTTCATAGTGCCAGTTTGAAATTCCTGCAGTTTTCACTGTCAAACCGAGTTGGAGCATTTACCTCCCCATATATATGTATGGAATGGAGGTTGCAACTGAAAAGAAACTTTGTGTTCCCAACAAGTTAGGTGAAGGACGGCTTTTACACACACTTATCTCTCAGAACTGAGCATGTGGAGAGACGTTCGTTCATCTAGCACCAAGGGAACGGGTTGCAGGAGACACTTTTCTCTGGATTCTCAGTCTGTTTCCTAGTGCCGGTTTGAATTTCCTGCAGTTTTCACTGTAAAATCGAGTTGAAGTTAGTACCTCCCCATATATATGTATGGAATGGAGTTTGCAATTGAAAAGAAACTTTGTGTTCCCAACAAGCTAGGTGAAGGACGGCTTTCACACACATTTATCTATCAGAACTGAGCAAGTGGAGTGACTTTCGTTCATCTAGCACCAAGGGAACGGGTTGCAGGAGACACTTTTTCTCTGCTTTCTCAGTCTGTTTCCTAGTGCCGGTTTGAAGTTCCTGCAGTTTTTACTGTCAAACCGAGTTGGAGCTAGTACCTCCCCATATAAATGTATGGACTGGAGTTTGCAACTGAAAAGAAACTTTGTGTTCCCAACAAGCTAGGTGAAGGACGGCTTTCACACACACTTATCTCTCAGAACTGATCAAGTGGAGAGACGATCGTTCATCTAGCACCAAGGGAACGGGTTGCAGGTGATACTTTTTCTCTGCTTTCTCAGTTTGTTTCATAGTGCCAGTTTGAAGATCCTGCAGTTTTCACTGTCAAACCGAGTTGGAGCATTTACCTCCCCATATATATGTATGGAATGGAGGTTGCAACTGAAAAGAAACTTTGTATTCCCAACAAGCTAGGTGAAGGACGGCTTTCACACACACTTATCTCTCAGAACTGAGCATGAGGAGAGACGTTCGTTCATCTAGCACCAAGGGAACGGGTTGCAGGAGACAATTTTTCTCTGGATTCTCAGTCTGTTTCCTAGTGCCGGTTTGAATTTCCTGCAGTTTTCATTGTAAAATCGAGTTGAAGTTAGTACCTCCCCATATATATGTATGGAATGGAGTTTGCAATTGAAAAGAAACTTTGTGTTCCCAACAAGCTAGGTGAAGGATGGCTTTCACACACACCAATCTCTCAGAACTGAGCAAGTTTAGAGACGTTCGTTCATCTAGCACCAAGGGAACGGGTTGCAGGAGACAATTTTTCTCTGCTTTCTCAGACTGTTTCCTAGTGCCGGTTTGAAGTTCCTGCAGTTTTCACTGTAAAACCGAGTTGGAGCTAGTACCTCCCCATATATATGTATGGAATGGAGTTTGCAACTGAAAAGAAACTTTGTGTTCCCAACAAGCTAGGTGAAGTACGGCTTTCACACACACTTATCTCTCAGAACTGAGCAAGTGGAGAGACGTTCGTTCATCTAGCACCAAGGGAACGGGTTGCAGGAGACACTTTTTCTCTGCTTTCTCAGTCTGTTTCCTAGTGCCGTTTTGATGTTCCTTCAGTTTTCACTGTACAACCGAGTTGGAGCTAGTACCTCCCTTTATATATGTCTGGAATGGAGTTTGCAACTGAAAAGAAACTTTGTGTTCCCAACAAGCTAGGTGAAGTACGGCTTTCACACACACTTATCTCTCAGAACTGAACAAGTTGAGAGACTTTCGTTCATCTAGCACCAAGGGAACGGGTTGCAGGAGACACTATTTCTCTGCTTTCTCAGTCTGTTTCCTAGTGCCGGTTTGAAGTTCCTGCAGTTTTCATTCTAAAACCGAGTTGGAGCTAGTACCTCCCCATATATATGTATGGAATGGAGTTTGCTACTGAAAAGAATCTTTGTGTTCCCAAAAAGCTAGGTGAAGGACGGCTTTCACACACACTTATCTCTCAGAACTGAGCAATTGGGAGACGTTCGTTCATCTAGCACTAAGGGAACAGGTTGCAGGAGACCCTTTTTCTCTGCTTTCTCAGTCTGTTTCTTAGTGCCGGTTTGAAGTTCCTGCAGTTTTCACTGTAAAACCGAGTTGGAGCTAGTACCTCCCCATATATATGTATGGAATGGAGTTTGCAACTGAAAAGAAACTTTGTGTTCCCAACCAGCTAGGTGAAGTACGGCTTTCACACACACATATCTCTCAGAACTGTGCAAGTGGAGAGACGTTCGTTCATCTAGCACCAAGGGAAAGGGTTGCAGGAGACACTTTTTCTCTGCTTTCTTAGTCTGTTTCCTAGTGCCGTTTTGATGTTCCTTCAGTTTTCACTGTAAAATCGAGTTGGAGCTAGTACCTCCCCATATATATGTATGGAATGGAGTTTGCAACTGAAAAGAAACTTTGTGTTCCCAACAAGCTAATTGAAGGATGGTTTTCACACACACTTATCTCTCAGAACTGAGCAAGTGGAGAGACGTTCGTTCATCTAGCACCAAGGGAACGGGTTGCAGGAGACACTTTTCTCTGCTTTCTCAGTCTGTTTCCTAGTGCCGGTTTGAAGTTCCTGCAGTTTTCACTGTAAAACCGAGTTGGAGCTAGTACCTCCCCATATATATGTATGGACTGGAGTTTGCAACTGAAAAGAAACTTTGTGTTCCCAACAAGCTAGGTGAAGGACGGCTTTCACACACACTTATCTCTCAGAACTGAGCAAGTGGAGAGACGTTCGTTCATCTAGCACCAAGGGAACGGGTTGCAGGAGGCACTATTTCTCTGCTTTCTCAGTCTGTTTCCTAGTGCCGGTTTGAAGTTCCTGCAGTTTTCACTGTCAAACCGAGTTGGAGCTAGTACCTCCCCATATATATGTATGGAATGGAGTTTGCAACTGAATAGAAACTTTGTGTTCCCAACAAGCTAGGTGAAGGACGGCTTTCACACACACTTATCTCTCAGAACTGAGCAAGTGGAGAGACGTTCGTTCATCTAACACCAAGGGAATGGGTTGCAGGAGACACTTTTTCTCTGCTTTCTCAGTCTGTTTCCTAGTGCCGGTTTGAAGTTCCTGCAGTTTTCACTGTAAAACCGAGTTGGAGCTAGTACCTCCCCATATATATGTATGGAATGGAGTTTGCTACTGAAAAGAAACTTTGTGTTCCCAACAAGCTAGGTGAAGGACGGCTTTCACACACACTTATCTCTCAGAACTGAGCAAGTGGAGAGACGTTCGTTCATCTAGCACCAAGGGAACAGGTTGCAGGGGACACTTTTTCTCTGCTTTCTCATTCTGTTTCTTAGTGCCGGTTTGAAGTTCCTGCAGTTTTCACTGTAAAACCGAGTTGGAGCTAGTACCTCCCCATATATATGTATGGAATGGAGTTTGCTACTGAAAAGAAACTTTGTGTTCCCAACAAGCTAGGTGAAGGACGGCTTTCACACACACTTATCTCTCAGAACTGAGCAAGTGGAGAGACGTTCGTTCATCTAGCACCAAGGGAACAGGTTGCAGGGGACACTATTTCTCTGCTTTCTCATTCTGTTTCTTAGTGCCGGTTTGAAGTTCCTGCAGTTTTCACTGTAAAACCGAGTTGGAGCTAGTACCTCCCCATATATATGTATGGAATGGAGTTTGCAACTGAAAAGAAACTTTGTCTTCCCAACAAGCTAGGTGAAGTACGGCTTTCACACACACTTATCTCTCAGAACTGAGCAAGTGGAGAGACGTTCGTTCATCTAGCACCAAGGGAACGGGTTGCAGGAGACACTTTTTCTCTGCTTTCTCAGTCTGTTTCCTACTGCCGTTTTGATGATCCTTCAGTTTTCACTGTAAACCGAGTTGGAGCTAGTACCTCCCCATATATATGTATGGAATGGAGTTTGCAACTGAAAAGAAACTTTGTGTTCCCAACAAGCTAGGTGAAGGACGGCTTTCACACACACTTATCTCTCAGAACTGAGCAAGTGGAGAGACGTTCGTTCATCTAGCACCAAGGGAACAGGTTGCAGGGGACACTTTTTCTCTGCTTTCTCATTCTGTTTCTTAGTGCCGGTTTGAAGTTCCTGCAGTTTTCACTGTAAAACCGAGTTGGAGCTTGTACCTCCCCATATATATGTATGGAATGGAGTTTGCAACTGAAAAGAAACTTTGTCTTCCCAACAAGCTAGGTGAAGTACGGCTTTCACACACACTTATCTCTCAGAACTGAGCAAGTGGAGAGACGTTCGTTCATCTAGCACCAAGGGAACGGGTTGCAGGAGACACTTTTTCTCTGGATTCTCAGTCTGTTTCCTAGTGCCGATTTGAATTTCCTGCAGTTTTCACTGTAAAACCGAGTTGGAGCTAGTACCTCCCAATATATATGCATGGAATTGGGTTTCCAACTGAAAAGAAACTTTGTGTTCCCAACAAGCTAGGTGAAGGACGGCTTTCACACACACTAATCTCTCAGAACTGAGCAAGTGTAGTGACGTTCGTTCATCTAGCACCAAGGGAACGGGTTGCAGGAGACAATTTTTCTCTGCTTTCTAAGTCTGTTTCCTAGTGCCGGTTTGAAGTTCCTGCAGTTTTCACTGTAAAACCGAGTTGGAACTAGTACCTCCCCATATATATGCATGGAATGGAGTTTGCAACTGAAAAGAAACTTTGTGTTCCCAACAAGCTAGGTGAAGGACGGCTTTCACACACACTTATCTCTCAGAAATTAGCAATTGGAGAGACGTTCGTTCATCTAGCACCAAGGGAACGGGTTGCAGGAGACACTTTTTCTCTGCTTTCTCAGTCTGTTTCCTAGTGCCGGTTTGAAGTTCCTGCAGTTTTCACTGTAAAACCGAGTTGGAGCTAGTACCTCCCCATATATATGTATGGAATGGAGTTTGCAGCTGAAAAGAAACTTTGTGTTCCCAACAAGCTAGGTGAAGTATGGCTTTCACACACACTTATCTCTCAGAACTGAGCAAGTGGAGAGACGTTCGTTAATCTAGCACCAAGGGAACGGGTTGCAGGAGACACTTTTTCTCTGCTTTCTCAGTCTGTTTCCTAGAGCCGGTTTGATGTTCTTTCAGTTTTCACTGTAAAACCGAGTTGGAGCTAGTACCTCCCCATATATATGTATGGAATGGAGTTTGCAACTGAAAAGAAACTTTGTGTTCCCAACAAGCTAATTGAAGAATGGCTTTCACACACACTTATCACTCAGAACTGAGCAAGTGGAGAGACGTTCGTTCATCTAGCACCAAGGGAACGGGTTGCAGGAGACACTTTTTCTCTGCTTTCTCAGTTTGTTTCCTAGTGCCGGTTTGAAGTTCCTGCAGTTTTCACTGTAAAACCGAGTTGGAGCTAGTACCTCCCCATATATATGTATGGAATGGATTTTGCAACTGAAAAGAAACTTTGTCTTCCTAACAAGCTAGGTGAAGTACGGCTTTCACACACACTTATCTCTCAGAACTGAGCAAGTGGAGAGACGTTCGTTCATCTAGCACCAAGGGAACGGGTTGCAGGTGATACTTTTTCTCTGCTTTCTCAGTCTTTTTCATAGTGCCAGTTTGAAATTCCTGCAGTTTTCACTGTCAAACCGAGTTGGAGCATTTACCTCCCCATATATATGTATGGAATGCAGGTTGCAACTGAAAAGAAACTTTGTGTTCCCAACAAGTTAGGTGAAGGACGGCTTTCACACACACTTATCTCTCAGAACTGAGCATGTGGAGAGACGTTCGTTCATCTAGCACCAAGGGAACGGGTTGCAGGAGACACTTTTCTCTGGATTCTCAGTCTGTTTCCTAGTGCCGGTTTGAATTTCCTGCAGTTTTCACTGTAAAATCGAGTTGAAGTTAGTACCTCCCCATATATATGTATGGAATGGAGTTTGCAATTGAAAAGAAACTTTGTGTTTCCAACAAGCTAGGTGAAGGACGGCTTTCACACACACTTATCTCTCAGAACTGAGCAAGTGGAGTGACTTTCGTTCATCTAGCACCAAGGGAACGGGTTGCAGGTGATACATTTTCTCTGCTTTCTCAGTTTGTTTCATAGTGCCAGTTTGAAGTTCCTGCAGTTTTCACTGACAAACCGAGTTGGAGCATTTACCTCCCCATATATATGTATGGAATGGAGGTTGCAACTGAAAAGAAACTTTTTGTTCCCAACAAGCTAGGTGAAGGACGGCTTTCACACACACTTATCTCTCAGAACTGAGCATGTGGAGAGACGTTCGTTCATCTAGCACCAAGGGAACGTGTTGCAGGAGACACTTTTTCTCTGGATTCTCAGTCTGTTTCCTAGTGCTGGTTTGAATTTCCTGCAGTTTTCACTGTAAAATCGAGTTGAAGTTAGTACCTCCCCTTATATATGTATGGACTGGAGTTTGCAACTGAAAAGAAACTTTGTGTTCCCAACAAGCTAATTGAAGGATGGCTTTCACACACACTTATCTCTAGAACTGAGCAAGTGGAGAAACGTTCGTTCATCTAGCACCAAGGGAATGGGTTGCAGGAGACACTTTTCTCTGCTTTCTCAGTCTGTTTCCTAGTGCAGGTTTGAAGTTCCTGCAGTTTTCACTGAAAAACCGAGTTGGAGCTAGTACCTCCCCATATATATGTATGGACTGGAGTTTGCAACTGAAAAGAAACTTTGTGTTCCCAACAAGCTATGTGAAGTACGGCTTTCACACACACTTATCTCTCAGAAATGAGCAAGTGGAGGGACGATCGTTCATCTAGCACCAAGGGAACGGGTTGCAGGAGATACTTTTTCTCTGCTTTCTCAGTCTGTTTCCTAGTGCCGGTTTGAAGTTCCTTCAGTTTTCACTGTCAAACAGAGTTGGAGCTAGTACCTCCCCATATATATGTATGGAATGGAGTTTGCAACTTAAAAGAAACTTTGTGTTCCCAACAAGCTAGGTGAAGGACGGCTTTCACACACACTAATCTCTCAGAACTGAGCAAGTGTAGAGACGTTCGTTCATCTAGCACCAAGGGAACGTGTTGCAGGAGACAATTTTTCTCTGCTTTCTCAGACTGTTTCCTAGTGCCGGTTTGAAGTTCCTGCAGTTTTCACTGTAAAACCGAGTTGGAGCTAGTACCTCCCCATATATATGCATGGAATGGAGTTTGGAACTGAATAGAAACTTTGTGTTCCCAACAAGCTAGGTGAAGGATGGCTATCACACACACTTATCTCTCAGAACTTAGCAAGTGGAGAGACGTTCGTTCATCTAGCACCAAGGGAACGGGTTGCAGGAGACACTTTTTCTCTGTTTTCTCAGTCTGTTTCCTAGTGCCGGTTTGATGTTCCTTCAGTTTTCACTGTAAAACCGAGTTGCAGCTAGTACCTCCCCATATATATGTATGGAATGGAGTTTGCAACTGAAAAGAAACTTTGTGTTCCCAACAAGCTAGGTGAAGGACGGCTTTCACACACACTTATCTCTCACAACTGAGCAAGTGGAGAGACGTTCGTTCATCTAGCACCAAGGGAACGGGTTGCAGGAGACAGTTTTTCTCTGCTTTCTCAGTCTGTTTCCTAGTGCCGGTTTGAAGTTCCTGCAGTTTTCACTGTAAAACCGAGTTGGAGATAGTACCTCCCCATATATATGTATGGAATGGAGTTTGCTACTGAAAAGAATCTTTGTGTTCCCAACAAGCTAGGTGAATGACGGCTTTCAAACTCACATATCTCTCAGAACTGAGCAAGTGGAGAGACGTTCGTTCATCTAGCACCAAGGAAACAGGTTGCAGGAGACAATTTTTCTCTGCTTTCTCAGTCTGTTTCTTAGTGCCGGTTTGAAGTTCCTGCACTTTTCACTGTAAAACCGAGTTGTAACTAGTACCACCCCATATATATGTATGGAATGGAGTTTGCAAATGAAAAGAAACTTTGTGTTCCCAACAAGCTAGGTGAAGGACTGCTTTCACACACACTTATCTCTCAGAACTGAGCAAGTGGAGAGACGTTCGTTCATCTAGCACCAAGGGAACGGGTTGCAGGAGACACTTTTTCTCTGCTTTCTCAGTCTGTTTCCTAGTGCCGGTTTGAAGTTCCTTCAGTTTTTACTGTAAAACCGAGTTGGAGCTAGTACCTCCCCATATATATGTATGGAATGGAGTTTGCAGCTGAAAAGAAACTTTGTGTTCCCAACAAGCTAGGTGAAGTATGGCTTTCACACACACTTATCTCTCAGAACTGAGCAAGTGGAGAGACGTTCGTTCATCTAGCACCAAGGGAACAGGTTGCAGGAGACACTTTTTCTCTGCTTTCTCAGTCTGTTTCCTAGTGCCGGTTTGATGTTCCTTCAGTTTTCACTGTAAAACCGAGTTGGAGCTAGTACCTCCCCATATATATGTATGGAATGGAGTTTGCAACTGAAAAGAAACTTTGTGTTCCCAACAAGCTAATTGAAGGATGGCTTTCACACACATATCTCTCAGAACTGAGCAAGTGGAGAGACGTTCGTTCATCTAGCACCAAGGGAACGGGTTGCAGGAGACACTTTTTCTCTGCTTTCTCAGTCTGTTTCCTAGTGCCGGTTTGAAGTTCCTGCAGTTTTCACTGTAAAACCGAGTTGGAGCTAGTACCTCCCCATATATATGTATGGAATGGAGTTTGCAGCTGAAAAGAAACTTTGTGTTCCCAACAAGCTAGGTGAAGTATGGCTTTCACACACACTTATCTCTCAGAACTGAGCAAGTGGAGAGACGTTCGTTCATCTAGCACCAAGGGAACAGGTTGCAGGAGACACGTTTTCTCTGCTTTCTCAGTCTGTTTCCTAGTGCCGGATTGATGTTCCTTCAGTTTTCACTGTAAAACCGAGTTGGAGCTAGTACCTCGCCATATATATGTATGGAATGGAGTTTGCAACTGAAAAGAAACTTTGTGTTCCCAACAAGCTAATTGAAGAATGGCTTTCACACACACTAATCTGTCAGAACTGAGCAAGTGGAGAGACGTTCGTTCATCTAGCACCAAGAGAACGGGTTGCAGGAGACACTTTTTCTCTGCTTTCTCAGTCTGTTTCCTAGTGCTGGTTTGAAGTTCCTGCAGTTTTCACTGTAATACCGAGTTGGAGATAGTACCTCCCCTTATATATGTATGGAATGGAGTTTGCAACTGAAAAGAAACTTTGTGTTCCCAACAAGCTAGGTGAAGGACGGCTTTCACACACACTTATCTCTCAGAAATGAGCATGTGGGGAGACGTTCGTTCATCTAGCACCAAGGGAACGGGTTGCAGGAGACACTTTTTCTCTGGATTCTCAGTCTGTTTCCTAGTGCCGGTTTGAAGTTCCTGCAGTTTTCACTGTAAAATCGATTTGAAGTTAGTACCTCCCCATATATATGTATGGAATGGAGTTTGCAACTGAAAAGAAACTTTGTGTTCCCAAAAAGCTAGGTGAAGGACGGCTTTCACACACACTAATCTCTCAGAATTGAGCAAGTGTAGAGACGTTCGTTCATCTAGCACCAAGGGAACGGGTTGCAGGAGACAATTTTTCTCTGCATTCTCAGACTGTTTCCTAGTGCCGGTTTGATGTTCCTGCAGTTTTCACTGTAAAACCGAGTTGGAGCTAGTACCTCCCCATATATATGTATGGAATGGAGTTTGCAGCTGAAAAGAAACTTTGTGTTCCCAACAAGCTAGGTGAAGTATGGCTTTCACACACAATTATCTCTCAGAACTGAGCAAGTGGAGAGACGTTCGTTCATCTAGCACCAAGGGAACAGGTTGCAGGAGACACTTTTTCTCTGCTTTCTCAGTCTGTTTCCTAGTGCCGGTTTGATGTTCCTTCAGTTTTCACTGTAAAACCGAGTTGGAGCTAGTACCTCGCCATATATATGTATGGAATGGAGTTTGCAACTGAAAAGAAACTTTGTGTTCCCAACAAGCTAATTGAAGAATGGCTTTCACACACACTTATCTCTCAGAACTGAGCAAGTGGAGAGACGTTCGTTCATCTAGCACCAAGGGAACGGGTTGCAGGAGACACTTTTTCTCTGCTTTCTCAGTCTGTTTCCTAGTGCCGGTTTGAAGTTCCTGCAGTTTTCACTGTAATACCGAGTTGGAGATAGTACCTCCCCATATATATTTATGGAATGGAGTTTGCAACTGAAAAGAAACTTTGTGTTCCCAACAAGCTAGGTGAAGGACGGCTTTCACACACACTTATCTCTCAGAAATGAGCATGTGGGGAGACGTTCGTTCATCTAGCACCAAGGGAACGGGTTGCAGGAGACACTTTTTCTCTGGATTCTCAGTCTGTTTCCTAGTGCCGGTTTGAAGTTCCTGCAGTTTTCACTGTAAAATCGATTTGAAGTTAGTACCTCCCCATATATATGTATGGAATGGAGTTTGCAACTGAAAAGAAACTTTGTGTTCCCAAAAAGCTAGGTGAAGGACGGCTTTCACACACACTAATCTCTCAGAATTGAGCAATTGTAGAGACGTTCGTTCATCTAGCACCAAGGGAACGGGTTGCAGGAGACAATTTTTCTCTGCATTCTCAGACTGTTTCCTAGTGCCGGTTTGATGTTCCTGCAGTTTTCACTGCAAAACCGAGTTGGAGCTAGTACCTCCCCATATATATGCATGGAATGGAGTTTGCAACTGAAAAGAAACTTTCTCTTCCTAACAAGCTAGGTGAAGTACGGCTTTCACACACACTTATCTCTCAGAACTGAGCAATTGGAGAGACGTTCGTTCATCTAGCACCAAGGGAACGGGTTGCAGGAGACACTTTTTCTCTGTTTTCTCAGTGTGTTTAATAGTGCCGTTTTGATGTTCCTTCAGTTTTCACTGTAAAACCTAGTTGGAGCTATTACCTCCCCATATATATGTATGGAATGGAGTTTGCAACTGAAAAGAAACTTTGTGTTCCCAACAAGCTAATTGAAGGATGGCTTTCACACACACTTATCTCTAGAACTGAGCAAGTGTAGAAACGTTCGTTCATCTAGCACCAAGGGAATGGGTTGCAGGAGACACTTTTTCTCTGCTTTCTCAGTCTGTTTCCTAGTGCCGGTTTGAAGTTCCTGCAGTTTTCACTGAAAAACCGATTTGGAGCTAGTACCTCCCCATATATATGTATGGACTGGAGTTTGCAACTGAAAAGAATCTTTGTGTTCCCAACAAGCTATGTGAAGGACGGCTTTCACACACACTTATCTCTCAGAAATGAGCAAGTGGAGGGACGATCGTTCATCTAGCACCAAGGGAACGGGTTGCAGGAGATACTTTTCTCTGCTTTCTCAGTCTGTTTCCTAGTGCCGGTTTGAAGTTCCTTCAGTTTTCACTGTCAAACCGAGTTGGAGCTAGTACCTCCCCATATATATGTATGGAATGGAGTTTGCAACTTAAAAGAAACTTTGTGTTCCCAACAAGCTAGGTGAAGGACGGCTTTCACACACACTAATCTCTCAGAACTGAGCAAGTGTAGAGACGTTCGTTCATCTAGCACCAAGGGAACGTGTTGCAGGAGACAATTTTTCTCTGCATTCTCAGACTGTTTCCTAGTGCCGGTTTGAAGTTCCTGCAGTTTTCACTGTAAAACCGAGTTGGAGCTAGTACCTCCCCATATATATGCATGGATTGGAGTTTGCAACTGAATAGTAACTTTGTGTTCCCAAAAAGCTAGGTCAAGGATGGCTTTCACACACAATTATCTCTCAGAACTTAGCAAGTGGAGAGACGTTCGTTCATCTAGCACCAAGGGAACGGGTTGCAGGAGACACTTTTTCTCTGTTTTCTCAGTCTGTTTCCTAGTGCCGGTTTGATGTTCCTTCAGTTTTCACTGCAAAACCGAGTTGGAGCTATTACCTCCCCATATATATGTATGGAATGGAGTTTGCAACTGAAAAGAAACTTTGTGTTCCCAACAAGCTAGGTGAAGGACGGCTTTCACACACACTTATCTCTCAGAACTGAGCAAGTGGAGAGACGTTCGTTCATCTAGCACCAAGGGAACGGGTTGCAGGAGACACTTATTCTGTGCTTTCTCAGTCTGTTTCCTAGTGCCGGTATGAAGTTCCTGCAGTTTTCACTGTAAAACCGAGTTGGAGTTAGTACCTCCCCATATATATGTATGGAATGGAGTTTGCAACTGAAAAGAAACTTTGTGTTCCCAACAAGCTAGGTGAATGACGGCTTTCAAACTCACATATATCTCAGAACTGAGCAATTGGAGAGACGTTCGTTCATCTAGCACCAAGGGAACGGGTTGCAGGAGACACTTTTTCTCTGCTTTCTCAATCTGTTTCCTAGTGCCAGTTTGATGTTCCTGCAATTTTCACTGTAAAACAGAGTTGGAGCTTGTACCTCCCTATATATATGTATGGACTGGAGTTTGCAACTGAAAAGAAACTATGTGTTCCCAACAAGCTAGGTGAAGTACGGCATTCACACACACTTATCTCTCAGAACTGAGCAAGTGGAGAGACGTTCGTTCATCTAGCACCAAGGGAACGGGTTGCAGGAGACACTTTTTCTCTGCTTTCTCAGTCTGTTTCCTAGTGCCAGTTTGATGTTCCTGCAATTTTCACTGTAAAACCGAGTTGGAGCTTGTACCTCCCTATATATATGTATGGACTGGAGTTTGCAACTGAAAATAAACTATGTGTTCCCAACAAGCTAGGTGAAGTACGGCTTTCACACACACTTATCTCTCAGAACTGAGCAAGTGGAGAGACGTTCGTTCATCTAGCACCAAGGGAACGGGTTGCAGGAGACACTTTTTCTCTGCTTTCTCAGTCTGTTTCCTAGTGAAGTTTTGATGTTCCTTCAGTTTTCACTGTAAAACCGAGTTGGAGCTAGTACCTCCCCATATATATGTATGGACTGGAGTTTGCAACTGAAAAGAAACTTTGTGTTCCCAACAAGCTAGGTGAAGGACGGCATTCACACACACTTATCTCTCAGAACTGAGCAAGTGGAGAGACGTTCGTTCATCTAGCACCAAGGGAACGGGTTGCAGGAGACACTATTTCTCTGCTTTCACAGTCTGTTTCCTAGTGCCGGTTTGATGTTCCTGCAGTTTTCACTGTAAAACCGAGTTGGAGCTAGTACCTCCGCATATATATGTATGGAATGGAGTTTGCAACTGAAAAGAAACTTTGTGTTCCCAACAAGCTAGGTGAAGGACGGCTTTCACACACACTTAACTCTCAGAACTGAGCAAATGGAGAGACGTTCGTTCATCTAGCACCAAGGGAACGGGTTGCAGGAGACACTTTTTCTCTGCTTTCTCAGTCTGTTTCCTAGTGCCGGTATGAAGTTTCTGCAGTTTTCACTGTCAAACCGAGTTTGAGCTAGTACCTCCCCATATATATGTATGGAATGGAGTTTGCAACTGAAAAGAAACTTTGTGTTCCCAACAAGCTAGGTGAAGGACGGCTTTCACACACACTTAACTCTCAGAACTGAGAAAGTGGAGAGACGTTCGTTCATCTAGCACCAAGGGAACGGGTTGCAGGAGACACTTTTTCTCTGCTTTCTAAGTCTGTTTCCTAGTGCCGGTTTGAAGTTTCTGCAGTTTTCACTGTCTAAACCGAGTTTGAGCTAGTACCTCCCCATATATATGTATGGAATGGAGTTTGCAACTGAAAAGAAACTTTGTGTTCCCAACAAGCAAGGTCAAGTATGGCTTTCACACACACTTATCTCTCAGAACTGAGCAAGTGGAGGGACGTTCGTTCATCTAGCACCAAGGGAACGGGTTGCAGGAGACACTATTTCTCTGCTTTCACAGTCTGTTTCCTAGTGCCGGTTTGATGTTCCTGCAGTTTTCACTGTAAAACCGAGTTGGAGCTAGTACCTCCCCATATATATGTATGGAATGGAGTTTGCAACTGAAAAGAAACTTTGTGTTCCCAACAAGCTAGGTGAAGGACGGCTTTCACACACACTTAACTCTCAGAACTGAGCAAGTGGAGAGACGTTCGTTCATCTAGCACCAAGGGAACGGGTTGCAGGAGACACTTTTTCTCTGCTTTCTAAGTCTGTTTCCTAGTGCCGGTATGAAGTTCCTGCAGTTTTCACTGTCAAACCGAGTTTGAGCTAGTACCTCCCCATATATATTTATGGAATGGAGTTTGCAACTGAAAAGAAACTTTGTGTTCCCAACAAGCTAGGTGAAGGACGGCTTTCACACACACTTATCTCTCAGAACTGAGCAAGTGGAGAGACGTTCGTTCATCTAGCACCAAGGGAACGGGTTGCAGGAGACACTTTTTCTCTGCTTTCTAAGTCTGTTTCCTAGTGCCGGTTTGAAGTTTCTGCAGTTTTCACTGTCTAAACCGAGTTTGAGCTAGTACCTCCCCTTATATATGTATGGAATGGAGTTTGCAACTGAAAAGAAACTTTGTGTTCCCAACAAGCAAGGTCAAGTATGGCTTTCACACACACTTATCTCTCAGAACTGAGCAAGTGGAGAGACGTTCGTTCATCTAGCACCAAGGGAACGGGTTGCAGGAGACACTATTTCTCTGCTTTCACAGTCTGTTTCCTAGTGCCGGTTTGATGTTCCTGCAGTTTTCACTGTAAAACCGAGTTGGAGCTAGTACCTCCCCATATATATGTATGGAATGGAGTTTGCAACTGAAAAGAAACTTTGTGTTCCCAACAAGCTAATTGAAGGATGGCTTTCACACACAATTACCTCTCAGAACTGAGCAAGTGGAGAGACGTTCGTTCATCTAGCACCAAGGGAACGGGTTGCAGTAGACACTTTTTCTCCGCTTTCTCAGTCTGTTTCCTAGTGCCGGTTTGAAGTTCCTGCAGTTTTCACTGTAAAACCGAGTTGGAGCTATTATCTCCCCATATATATGTATGGAATGGAGTTTGCAACTGAAAAGAAACTTTGTGTTCCCAACAAGCTAGGTGAATGACGGCTTTCAAACTCACATATCTCTCAGAACTTAGCAATTGGAGAGACTTTCGTTCATCTAGCACCAAGGGAACGGGTTGCAGGAGACACTTTTTCTCTGCTTTCTCAGTCTGTTTCCTAGTGCCAGTTTGATGTTCCTGCAGTTTTCACTGTAAAACCGAGTTGGAGCTTGTACCTCCTATATATATGTGTGGAATGGAGTTTGCAACTGAAAAGAAACTTTGTGTTTCCAACAAGCTTTGTGAAGGACGGCTTTCACACACACTTATCTCTCAGAACTGAGCAAGTGGAGAGACGTTCTTTCATCTAGCACCAAGGGAACGGGTTGCAGGAGACACTATTTCTCTGCTTTCTCAGTCTGTTTCCTAGTGCCGGTTTGAAGTTCCTGCAGTTTTCACTGTAAAACCGAGTTGGAGCTAGTTCCTCCCCATATATATGTATGGAATGGAGTTTGCAACTGAAAAGAAACTTTGTGTTCCCAACAAGCTAGTTGAAGGACGGCTTTCAAACTCACATATCTCTGAGAACTGAGCAATTGGAGAGACGTTCGTTCATCTAGCACCAAGGGAACGGGTTGCAGGAGAAACTTTTTCTCTGCTTTCTCAGTCTGTTTCCTAGTGCCAGTTTGATGTTCCTGCAGTTTTCACTGTAAAACCGAGTTGGAGCTTGTACCTCCCTATATATATGTATGGAATGGAGTTTGCAACTGAAAAGAAACTTTGTGTTCCCAACAAGCTAGGTGAAGGACGGCTTTCACACACACCTATGTCTCAGAACTGAGCAAGTGGAGAGACGTTCGTTCACCTAGCACCAAGGGAACGGGTTGCAGGAGACACTTTTTCTCTGCTTTCTCAGTCTGTTTCCTAGTGCCGTTTTGATGTTCCTTCAGTTTTCACTGTAAAACCGAGTTGGAGCTAGTACCTCCCCATATATATGTATGGACTGGAGTTTGCAACTGAAAAGAAACTTTGTGTTCCCAACAAGCTAGGTGAAGGACGGCATTCACACACACTTATCTCTCAGAACTGAGCAAGTGGAGAGACGTTCGTTCATCTAGCACCAAGGGAACGGGTTGCAGGAGACACTATTTCTCTGCTTTCACAGTCTGTTTCCTAGTGCCGGTTTGATGTTCCTGCAGTTTTCACTGTAAAACCGAGTTGGAGCTAGTACCTCCACATATATATGTATGGAATGGAGTTTGCAACTGAAAAGAAACTTTGTGTTCCCAACAAGCTAGGTGAAGGACGGATTTCACACACACTTAACTCTCAGAACTGAGCAAGTGGAGAGACGTTCGTTCATGTAGCACCAAGGGAACGGGTTGCAGGAGACACATTTTCTCTGCTTTCTAAGACTGTTTCCTAGTGCCGGTATGAAGTTTCTGCAGTTTTCACTGTCAAACCGAGTTTGAGCTAGTACCTCCCCATATATATGTATGGAATGGAGTTTGCAACTGAAAAGAAACTTTGTGTTCCCAACAAGCTAGGTGAGGGACGGCTTTCACACACACTTATCTCTCAGAACTGAGAAAGTGGAGAGACGTTCGTTCATCTAGCACCAAGGGAACGGGTTGCAGGAGACACTTTTTCTCTGCTTTCTAAGTCTGTTTCCTAGTGCCGGTTTGAAGTTTCTGCAGTTTTCACTGTCAAACCGAGTTTGAGCTAGTACCTCCCCATATATATGTATGGAATGGAGTTTGCAACTGAAAAGATACTTTGTGTTCCCAACAAGCAAGTTCAAGTATGGCTTTCACACACACTTATCTCTCAGAACTGAGCAAGTGGAGAGACGTTCGTTCATCTAGCACCAAGGGAACGGGTTGCAGGAGACACTATTTCTCTGCTTTCACAGTCTGTTTCCTAGAGCCGGTTTGATGTTCCTGCAGTTTTCAATGTAAAAACGTGTTGGAGCTAGTACCTCCCCATATATATGTATGGAATGGAGTTTTCAACTGAAAAGAAACTTTGTGTTCCCAACAAGCTAGGTGAAGGACGGCTTTCACACACACTTACCTCTCAGAACTGAGCAAGTGGAGAGACGTTCGTTCATCTAGCACCAAGGGAACGGGTTGCAGTAGACACTTTTTCTCTGATTTCTCAGTCTGTTTCCTAGTGCCGGTTTGAAGTTCCTGCAGTTTTCACTGTAAAACCGAGTTGGAGCTAGTACCTCCCCATATATATGTATGGAATGGAGTTTGCAACTGAAAAGAAACTTTGTGTTCCCAACAAGCTAGGTGAATGACGGCTTTCAAACTCACATATCTCTCAGAACTGAGCAATTGGAGAGACGTTCGTTCATCTAGCACCAAGGGAACGGGTTGCAGGAGACACTATTTCTCTGCTTTCTCAGTCTGTTTCCTAGTGCCAGTTTGATGTTCCTGCAGTTTTCACTGTAAAACCGAGTTGGAGCTTGTACCTCCTATTTATATGTATGGAATGGAGTTTGCAACTGAAAAGAAACTTTGTGTTTCCAACAAGCTAGGTGAAGGACGGCTTTCACACACACTTATCTCTCAGAACTGAGCAAGTGGAGAGACGTTCGTTCATCTAGCACCAAGGGAACGGGTTGCAGGAGACACTATTTCTCTGCTTTCTCAGTCTGTTTCCTAGTGCCGGTTTGAAGTTCCTGCAGTTTTCACTGTAAAACCGAGTTGGAGCTAGTACCTCCCCATATATATGTATGGAATGGAGTTTGCTACTGAAAAGAATCTTTGTGTTCCCAACAAGCTAGGTGAAGGACGGCTTTCACACACACTTATCTCTCAGAACTGAGCAAGGGGAGAGACGTTCGTTCATCTAGCACCAAGGGAACAGGTTGCAGGAGACCCTTTTTCTCTGCTTTCTCAGTCTGTTTCTTAGTGTCTGTTTGAAGTTCCTGCAGTTTTCACTGTAAAACCGAGTTGGAGCTAGTACCTCCCCATATATATGTATGGAATGGAGTTTGCATCTGAAAAGAAACTTTGTGTTCCCAACAAGCTAGGTGAAGGACGGCTTTCACACACACTTATGTCTCAGAACTGAGCAAGTGGAGAGACGTTCGTTCATCTAGCACCAAGGGAAAGGTTTGCAGGAGACACTTTTTCTCTGCTTTCTCAGTCTGTTTCCTAGTGCCGGTTTGAAGATCCTGCAGTTTTCACTGTAAAACCGATTTGGAGCTAGTACCTCCCCATATATATGTATGGAATGGAGTTTGCTACTGAAAAGAATCTTTGTGTTCCCAACAAGCTAGGTGAAGGACGGCTTTCACACACACTTATCTCTCAGAACTGAGCAAGTGGGGAGACGTTCGTTCATCTAGCACGAAGGGAACAGATTGCAGGAGACCCTTTTTCTCTGCTTTCTCAGTCCGTTTCTTAGTGCCGGTTTGAAGTTCCTGCAGTTTTCACTGTAAAACGGAGTTGGAGCTAGTACCTCCCCATATATATGTATGGAATGGAGTTTGCAACTGAAAAGAAACTTTGTGTTCCCAACAAGCTAATTGAACGATGGCTTTCACACACACTTATCTCTCAGAACTGAGCTATTGGAGAGACGTTCGTTCATCTAGCACCAAGGGAAAGGGTTGCAGGAGACACTTTTTCTCTGCTATCTCACACTGTTTCCTAGTGCCGGTTTGAAGTTCCTGCAGTTTTCACTGTCAAAACGAGTTGGAGCTAGTACCTCCCCATATATATGTATGGACTGGAGTTTGCAACTGAAAAGAATCTTTGTGTTCCCAACAAGCTAGGTGAAGGACGGCTTTCAGACACACTTATCTCTCAGAACTGAGCATGTGGAGAGACGTTCGTTCATCTAGCACCAAGGGAACGGGTTGCAGGAGAAAATTTTTCTCTGCTTTCTAAGTCTGTTTCCTAGTGCCGGTTTGAAATTTCTGCAGTTTTCACTGTCAAACCGATTTGGAGCTAGTACCTCCCCATATATATGTATGGAATGGAGTTTGCAACTGAAAAGAATCTTTGTGTTCCCAACAAGCTAGGTGAAGGACGGCTTTCAGACACACTTATCTCTCAGAACTGAGCAAGTGGAGAGACGTTCGTTCATCTAGCACCAAGGGAACGGGTTGCAGGAGACACTATTTCTCTGCTTTCACAGTCTGTTTCCTAGTTCCGGTTTGATGTTCCTGCAGTTTTCACTGTAAAACCGAGTTGGAGCTAGTACCTCCCCATATATATGTATGGAATGGAGTTTTCAACTGAAAAGAAACTTTGTGTTCTCAACAAGCTAATTGAAGAATGGCTTTCACACACACTTATCTCTCAGAACTGAGCAAGTGGAGAGACGTTCGTTCATCTAGCACCAAGGGAACGGGTTGCAGGAGACACTTTTTCTCTGCTTTCTCAGTCTGTTTCCTAGTGCCGGTTTGAAGTTCCTGCAGTTTTCACTGTAAAACCGAGTTGGAGCAGGTACCTCCCCATATATATGTATGGAATGGAGTTTGCAACTGAAAAGAAACTTTGTGTTCCCAACAAGCTAAGTGAATGACGGCTTTCAAACTCACATATCTCTCAGAACTGAGCAATTGGAGAGACGTTCGTTCATCTAGCACAAAGGGAACGGATTGCAGGAGACACTTTTTCTCTGCTTTCTCAGTCTGTTTCCTAGTGCCATTTTGATGTTCCTGCAGTTTTCACTGTAAAACCGAGTTGGAGCTTGTACCTCCTATATATATGTATGGAATGGAGTTTGAAACTGAAAAGAAACTTTGTGTTCCCAACAAGCTAGTTGAAGGACGGCTTTCACACACACTTATCTCTCAGAACTGAGCAAGTGGAGAGACGTTCGTTCATCTAGCACCAAGGGAACGGGTTGCTGGAGACACTATTTCTCTGCTTTCTCAGTCTGTTTCCTAGTGCCGGTTTGAAGTTCCTGCAGTTTTCACTGTAAAACCGAGTTGGAGATAGTACCTACCCATATATATTTATGGAATGGAGTTTGCTACTGAAAAGAATCTTTGTGTTCCCAACAAGCTAAGTGAAGGACGGCTTTCACACACACTTATCTCTCAGAACTGAGCAAGTGGAGAGACGTTCGTTCATCTAGCACCAAGGGAACAGGTTGCAGGAGACCCTTTTTCTCTGCTTTCTCAGTCTGTTTCTTAGTGCCGGTTTGAAGTTCCTGCAGTTTTCACTGTAAAACCGAGTTGGAGCTAGTACTTCCCCATATATATGTATGGAATGAAGTTTGCAACTGAAAAGAAACTTTGTGTTCCCAACAAGCTAGGTGAAGGACGGCTTTCACACACACTTATCTCTCAGAACTGAGCAAGAGAAAAGACGTTCGTTCATCTAGCACCAAGGGAAAGGGTTGCAGGAGACACTTTTTCTCTGCTTTCTCAGTCTGTTTCCTAGTGCCGTTTTGATGTTCCTTCAGTTTTCACTGTAAAACCGAGTTTGAGCTAGTACCTCCCCATATATATGTATGGAATGGAGTTTGCAACTGAAAAGAAACATTGTGTTCCCAACAAGCTAATTGAAGGATGCCTTTCACACACACTTATCTCTCAGAACTGAGCAAGTGGAGAGACGTTCGTTCATCTAGCACCAAGGGAACGGGTTGCAGGAGACACTTTTTCTCTGCTTTCTCAGTCTGTTTCCTAGTGCCGGTTTGAAGTTCCTGCAGTTTTCACTCTAAAACCGAGTTGGAGCTAGTACCTCCCCATATATATGTATGGAATGGAGTTTGCAACTGAAAAGAAACTTTGTGTTCCCAACAAGCTAGGTGAAGGACGGCTTTCACACACACATATCTCTCAGAACTGAGCATGTGGATAGCCGTTCGTTCATCTAGCACCATGGGAACGGGTTGCAGGAGACACTTTTTCTCTGGATTCTCAGTCTGTTTCCTAGTGCCGGTTTGAATTTCCTGCAGTTTTCACTGTCAAACCATGTTGGAGCTAGTACCTCCCCATATATATGTATGGAATGGAGTTTGCAACTGAAAAAAACTTTGTGTTCCCAACAAGCTAGGTGAAGGACGGCTTTCACACACAATTATCTCTCAGAACTGAGCAAGTGGAGAGACGTTCGATCATCTAGCACCAAGGGAACGGGTTGCAGGAGACACTTTTTCTCTGTTTTCTCAGTCTGTTTCCTAGTGCCGGTTTGAAGTTCCTGCAGTTTTCACTGTAAAACCGAGTTGGAGCTTGTACCTCCGCATATATATTTATGGAATGGAGTTTGCAACTGAAAAGAAACTTTGTGTTCCCAACAAGCTAGGTGAAGGACGGCTTTCACACACACTTATCTCTCAGAACTGAGCAAGTGGAGAGACGTTCGTTCATCTAGCACCAAGGGAACGGGTTGCAGGAGACACTTTTTCTCTGTTTCTCAGTATGTTTCCAAGTGTCTGTTTGAAGTTCCTGCAGTTTTCACTGTAAAACAGAGTTGGAGCTTGTACCTCCCCATATATATGTATGGAATGGAGTTTGCAACTGAAAGGAAACTTTGTGTTCCCAACAAGCTAGGTGAAGTACGGCTTTCACACACACTTATCTCTCAGAACTGAGCAAGTGGAGAGACGTTCGTTCATCTAGCACCAAGGGAACGGGTTGCAGGAGACACTTTTTCTCTGCTTTCTCAGTCTGTTTCCTAGTGCCGGTTTGAAGTTCCTGCAGTTTTCACTGTAAAACCGAGTTGGAGCTAGTACCTCCCCATATATATGTATGGAATGGAGTTTGCAACTGAAAAGAAACTTTGTGTTCCCAACAAGCTAATTGAAGGATGCCTTTCACACACACTTATCTCTCAGAACTGAGCAAGTGGAGAGACGTTCGTTCATCTAGCACCAAGGGAACGGGTTGCAGGAGACACTTTTTCTCTGCTTTCTCAGTCTGTTTCCTAGTGCCGGTTTGAAGTTCCTGCAGTTTTCACTCTAAAACCGAGTTGGAGTTAGTACCTCCCCATATATATGTATGGATTGGAGTTTGCAACTGAAAAGAAACTTTGTGTTCCCAACAAGCTAGGTGAAGGATGGCTTTCACACACACATATCTCTCAGAACTGAGCATGTGGAGAGCCGTTCGTTCATCTAGCACCATGGGAACGGGTTGCAGGAGACAGTTTTTCTCTGGATTCTCAGTCTGTTTCCTAGTGCCGGTTTGAATTTCCTGCAGTTTTCACTGTAAAATCGAGTTGGAGTTAATACCTCCCCATATATATGTATGGAATGGAGTTTGCAACTGAAAAGAAACTTTGTGTTCCCAACAAGCTAGGTGAAGGACGGCTTTCACACACACTTATATCTCAGAACTGAGCAAGTGGAGAGACGTTCGTTCATCTATCACCAAGGGAACGGGTTGCAGGAGACACTTTTTCTCTGCTTTCTAAGTCTTTTTCCTAGTGCCGGTTTGAAGTTTCTGCAGTTTTCACTGTCAAACCATGTTGGAGCTAGTACCTCCCCATATATATGTATGGAATGGAGTTTGCAACTGAAAAAAACTTTGTGTTCCCAACAAGCTAGGTGAAGGACGGCTTTCACAAACAATTATCTCTCAGAACTGAGCAAGTGGAGAGACGTTCGATCATCTAGCACCAAGGGAACGGGTTGCAGGAGACACTTTTTCTCTGCTTTCTCAGTCTGTTTCCTAGTGCCGGTTTGAAGTTCCTGCAGTTTTCACTGTAAAACCGAGTTGGAGCTTGTACCTCCGCATATATATTTATGGAATGGAGTTTGCAACTGAAAAGAAACTTTGTGTTCCCAACAAGCTAGGTGAAGGACGGCTTTCACACACACTTATCTCTCAGAACTGAGCAAGTGGAGAGACGTTCGTTCATCTAGCACCAAGCGAACGGGTTGCAGGGACACTTTTTCTCTGTTTCTCAGTATGTTTCCAAGTGTCCGTTTGAAGTTCCTGCAGTTTTCACAGTAAAACCGAGTTGGAGCTCGTACCTCCCCATATATATGTATGGAATGGACTTTGCAACTGAAAAGAAACTTTGTGTTCCCAACAAGCTAGGTGAAGGACGGCTTTCACACACACTTATCTCTCAAAATGAGCAAGAGTAGAGACGTTCGTTCATCTAGCACCAAGGGAACGGGTTGCAGGAGACACTTTTTCTCTGGTTTCTCAGTCTGTTTCCTAGTGCCGGTTTGAAGTTCCTGCAGTTTTCACTGTCAAACCGAGTTGGAGCTAGTACCTCCCCATACATATGTATGGAATGGAGTTTGCTACGGAAAAGAATCTTTGTGTTCCCAACAAGCTAGGTGAAGGACGGCTTTCACACACACTTATCTCTCAGAACTGAGCAAGTGGAGAGACGTTCGTTCATCTAGCACCAAGGGAACGGGTTGCAGGAGACACTATTTCTCTGCTTTCTCAGTCTGTTTCCTAGTGCCGGTTTGAAGTTCCTGCAGTTTTCACTGTAAAACCGAGTTGGAGCTAGTACCTCCCCATATATATGTATGGAATGGAGTTTGCTACGGAAAAGAATCTTTGTGTTCCCAACAAGCTAGGTGAAGGACGGCTTTCACACACAATTATCTCTCAGAACTGAGCAAGTGGAGAGACGTTCGTTCATCTAGCACCAAGGGAACGGGTTGCAGGAGACCCTTTTTCTCTGCTTTCTCAGTCCGTTTCTTAGTGCCGGTTTGAAGTTCCTGCAGTTTTCACTGTAAAACGGAGTTGGAGCTAGTACCTCCCCATATATATGTATGGAATGGAGTTTGCAACTGAAAAGAAACTTTGTGTTCCCAACAAGCTAATTGAACGATGGCTTTCACACACACTTATCTCTCAGAACTGAGCTATTGGAGAGACGTTCGTTCATCTAGCACCAAGGGAAAGGGTTGCAGGAGACACTTTTTCTCTGCTATCTCACACTGTTTCCTAGTGCCGGTTTGAAGTTCCTGCAGTTTTCACTGTCAAAACGAGTTGGAGCTAGTACCTCCCCATATATATGTATGGACTGGAGTTTGCAACTGAAAAGAATCTTTGTGTTCCCAACAAGCTAGGTGAAGGACGGCTTTCAGACACACTTATCTCTCAGAACTGAGCATGTGGAGAGACGTTCGTTCATCTAGCACCAAGGGAACGGGTTGCAGGAGAAAATTTTTCTCTGCTTTCTAAGTCTGTTTCCTAGTGCCGGTTTGAAATTTCTGCAGTTTTCACTGTCAAACCGAGTTGGAGCTAGTACCTCCCCATATATATGTATGGAATGGAGTTTGCAACTGAAAAGAATCTTTGTGTTCCCAACAAGCTAGGTGAAGGACGGCTTTCAGACACACTTATCTCTCAGAACTGAGCAAGTGGAGAGACGTTCGTTCATCTAGCACCAAGGGAACGGGTTGCAGGAGACACTATTTCTCTGCTTTCACAGTCTGTTTCCTAGTGCCGGTTTGATGTTCCTGCAGTTTTCACTGTAAAACCGAGTTGGAGCTAGTACCTCCCCATATATATGTATGGAATGGAGTTTTCAACTGAAAAGAAACTTTGTGTTCTCAACAAGCTAATTGAAGAATGGCTTTCACACACACTTATCTCTCAGAACTGAGCAAGTGGAGAGACGTTCGTTCATCTAGCACCAAGGGAACGGGTTGCAGGAGACACTTTTTCTCTGCTTTCTCAGTCTGTTTCCTAGTGCCGGTTTGAAGTTCCTGCAGTTTTCACTGTAAAACCGAGTTGGAGCTAGTACCTCCCCATATATATGTATGGAATGGAGTTTGCAACTGAAAAGAAACTTTGTGTTCCCAACAAGCTAAGTGAATGACGGCTTTCAAACTCACATATCTCTCAGAACTGAGCAATTGGAGAGACGTTCGTTCATCTAGCACAAAGGGAACGGGTTGCAGGAGACACTTTTTCTCTGCTTTCTCAGTCTGTTTCCTAGTGCCATTTTGATGTTCCTGCAGTTTTCACTGTAAAACCGAGTTGGAGCTTGTACCTCCTATATATATGTATGGAATGGAGTTTGAAACTGAAAAGAAACTTTGTGTTCCCAACAAGCTAGGTGAAGGACGGCTTTCACACACACTTATCTCTCAGAACTGAGCAAGTGGAGAGACGTTCGTTCATCTAGCACCAAGGGAACGGGTTGCTGGAGACACTATTTCTCTGCTTTCTCAGTCTGTTTCCTAGTGCCGGTATGAAGTTCCTGCAGTTTTCACTGTAAAACCGAGTTGGAGATAGTACCTCCCCATATATATTTATGGAATGGAGTTTGCTACTGAAAAGAATCTTTGTGTTCCCAACAAGCTAGGTGAAGAACGGCTTTCACATACACTTATCTCTCAGAACTGAGCAAGTGGAGAGACGTTCGTTCATCTAGCACCAAGGGAACAGGTTGCAGGAGACCCTTTTTCTCTGCTTTCTCAGTCTGTTTCTTAGTGCCGGTTTGAAGTTCCTGCAGTTTTCACTGTAAAACCGAGTTGGAGCTAGTACCTCCCCATATATATGTATGGAATGAAGTTTGCAACTGAAAAGAAACTTTGTGTTCCCAACAAGCTAGGTGAAGGACGGCTTTCACACACACTTATCTCTCAAAATGAGCAAGAGTAGAGACGTTCGTTCATCTAGCACCAAGGGAACGGGTTGCAGGAGACACTTTTTCTCTGGTTTCTCAGTCTGTTTCCTAGTGCCGGTTTGAAGTTCCTGCAGTTTTCACTGTCAAACCGAGTTGGAGCTAGTACCTCCCCATACATATGTATGGAATGGAGTTTGCTACGGAAAAGAATCTTTGTGTTCCCAACAAGCTAGGTGAAGGACGGCTTTCACACACACTTATCTCTCAGAACTGAGCAAGTGGAGAGACGTTCGTTCATCTAGCACCAAGGGAACGGGTTGCAGGAGACACTATTTCTCTGCTTTCTCAGTCTGTTTCCTAGTGCCGGTTTGAAGTTCCTGCAGTTTTCACTGTAAAACCGAGTTGGAGCTAGTACCTCCCCATATATATGTATGGAATGGAGTTTGCTACGGAAAAGAATCTTTGTGTTCCCAACAAGCTAGGTGAAGGACGGCTTTCACACACAATTATCTCTCAGAACTGAGCAAGTGGAGAGACGTTCGTTCATCTAGCACCAAGGGAACGGGTTGCAGGAGACCCTTTTTCTCTGCTTTCTCAGTCTGTTTCTTAGTGCCGGTTTGAAGTTCCTGCAGTTTTCACTGTAAAACCGAGTTGGAGCTAGTTCCTCCCCATATATAAGTATGGAATGGAGTTTGCAACTGAAAAGAAACTTTGTGTTCCCAAGAAGCTAGGTGAAGTACGGCTTTCACACACACTTATCTCTCAGAACTGAGCAAGTGTAGAGACGTTCGTTCATCTTGCACCAAGGGAAAGGGTTGCAGGAGACACTTTTTCTCTGCTTTCTCAGTCTGTTTCCTAGTGCCGGTTTGAAGATCCTGCAGTTTTCACTGTAAAACCGATTTGGAGCTAGTACCTCCCCATATATATGTATGGAATGGAGTTTGCTACTGAAAAGAATCTTTGTGTTCCCAACAAGCTAGGTGAAGGACGGCTTTCACACACACTTATCTCTCAGAACTGAGCAAGTGGGGAGACGTTCGTTCATCTAGCACGAAGGGAACAGATTGCAGGAGACCCTTTTTCTCTGCTTTCTCAGTCCGTTTCTTAGTGCCGGTTTGAAGTTCCTGCAGTTTTCACTGTAAAACGGAGTTGGAGCTAGTACCTCCCCATATATATGTATGGAATGGAGTTTGCAACTGAAAAGAAACTTTGTGTTCCCAACAAGCTAATTGAACGATGGCTTTCACACACACTTATCTCTCAGAACTGAGCTATTGGAGAGACGTTCGTTCATCTAGCACCAAGGGAAAGGGTTGCAGGAGACACTTTTTCTCTGCTATCTCACACTGTTTCCTAGTGCCGGTTTGAAGTTCCTGCAGTTTTCACTGTCAAAACGAGTTGGAGCTAGTACCTCCCCATATATATGTATGGACTGGAGTTTGCAACTGAAAAGAATCTTTGTGTTCCCAACAAGCTAGGTGAAGGACGGCTTTCAGACACACTTATCTCTCAGAACTGAGCATGTGGAGAGACGTTCGTTCATCTAGCACCAAGGGAACGGGTTGCAGGAGAAAATTTTTCTCTGCTTTCTAAGTCTGTTTCCTAGTGCCGGTTTGAAATTTCTGCAGTTTTCACTGTCAAACCGAGTTGGAGCTAGTACCTCCCCATATATATGTATGGAATGGAGTTTGCAACTGAAAAGAATCTTTGTGTTCCCAACAAGCTAGGTGAAGGACGGCTTTCAGACACACTTATCTCTCAGAACTGAGCAAGTGGAGAGACGTTCGTTCATCTAGCACCAAGGGAACGGGTTGCAGGAGACACTATTTCTCTGCTTTCACAGTCTGTTTCCTAGTGCCGGTTTGATGTTCCTGCAGTTTTCACTGTAAAACCGAGTTGGAGCTAGTACCTCCCCATATATATGTATGGAATGGAGTTTTCAACTGAAAAGAAACTTTGTGTTCTCAACAAGCTAATTGAAGAATGGCTTTCACACACACTTATCTCTCAGAACTGAGCAAGTGGAGAGACGTTCGTTCATCTAGCACCAAGGGAACGGGTTGCAGGAGACACTTTTTCTCTGCTTTCTCAGTCTGTTTCCTAGTGCCGGTTTGAAGTTCCTGCAGTTTTCACTGTAAAACCGAGTTGGAGCTAGTACCTCCCCATATATATGTATGGAATGGAGTTTGCAACTGAAAAGAAACTTTGTGTTCCCAACAAGCTAAGTGAATGACGGCTTTCAAACTCACATATCTCTCAGAACTGAGCAATTGGAGAGACGTTCGTTCATCTAGCACAAAGGGAACGGGTTGCAGGAGACACTTTTTCTCTGCTTTCTCAGTCTGTTTCCTAGTGCCATTTTGATGTTCCTGCAGTTTTCACTGTAAAACCGAGTTGGAGCTTGTACCTCCTATATATATGTATGGAATGGAGTTTGAAACTGAAAAGAAACTTTGTGTTCCCAACAAGCTAGGTGAAGGACGGCTTTCACACACACTTATCTCTCAGAACTGAGCAAGTGGAGAGACGTTCGTTCATCTAGCACCAAGGGAACGGGTTGCTGGAGACACTATTTCTCTGCTTTCTCAGTCTGTTTCCTAGTGCCGGTATGAAGTTCCTGCAGTTTTCACTGTAAAACCGAGTTGGAGATAGTACCTCCCCATATATATTTATGGAATGGAGTTTGCTACTGAAAAGAATCTTTGTGTTCCCAACAAGCTAGGTGAAGAACGGCTTTCACATACACTTATCTCTCAGAACTGAGCAAGTGGAGAGACGTTCGTTCATCTAGCACCAAGGGAACAGGTTGCAGGAGACCCTTTTTCTCTGCTTTCTCAGTCTGTTTCTTAGTGCCGGTTTGAAGTTCCTGCAGTTTTCACTGTAAAACCGAGTTGGAGCTAGTACCTCCCCATATATATGTATGGAATGAAGTTTGCAACTGAAAAGAAACTTTGTGTTCCCAACAAGCTAGGTGAAGGACGGCTTTCACACACACTTATCTCTCAGAACTGAGCAAGAGAAAAGACGTTCGTTCATCTAGCACCAAGGGAAAGGGTTGCAGGAGACACTTTTTCTCTGCTTTCTCAGTCTGTTTCCTAGTGCCGTTTTGATGTTCCTTCAGTTTTCACTGTAAAACCGAGTTGGAGCTAGTACCTCCCCATATATATGTATGGAATGGAGTTTGCAACTGAAAAGAAACTTTGTGTTCCCAACAAGCTAATTGAAGGATGCCTTTCACACACACTTATCTCTCAGAACTGAGCAAGTGGAGAGACGTTCGTTCATCTAGCACCAAGGGAACGGGTTGCAGGAGACACTTTTTCTCTGCTTTCTCAGTCTGTTTCCTAGTGCCGGTTTGAAGTTCCTGCAGTTTTCACTCTAAAACCGAGTTGGAGCTAGTACCTCCCCATATATATGTATGGAATGGAGTTTGCAACTGAAAAAAACTTTGTGTTCCCAACAAGCTAGGTGAAGGGCGGCTTTCACACACAATTATCTCTCAGAACTGAGCAAGTGGAGAGACGTTCGATCATCTAGCACCAAGGGAACGGGTTGCAGGAGACACTTTTTCTCTGCTTTCTCAGTCTGTTTCCTAGTGCCGGTTTGAAGTTCCTGCAGTTTTCACTGTAAAACCGAGTTGGAGCTTGTACCTCCGCATATATATTTATGGAATGGAGTTTGCAACTGAAAAGAAACTTTGTGTTCCCAACAAGCTAGGTGAAGGACGGCTTTCACACACACTTATCTCTCAGAACTGAGCAAGTGGAGAGACGTTCGATCATCTAGCACCAAGCGAACGGGTTGCAGGAGACACTTTTTCTCTGTTTCTCAGTATGTTTCCAAGTGTCTGTTTGAAGTTCCTGCAGTTTTCACTGTAAAACAGAGTTGGAGCTAGTACCTCCCCATATATATGTATGGAATGGAGTTTGCAACTGAAAGGAAACTTTGTGTTCCCAACAAGCTAGGTGAAGTACGGCTTTCACACACACTTATCTCTCAGAACTGAGCAAGTGGAGAGACGTTCGTTCATCTAGCACCAAGGGAACGGGTTGCAGGAGACACTTTTTCTCTGCTTTCTCAGTCTGTTTCCTAGTGCCGGTTTGAAGTTCCTGCAGTTTTCACTGTAAAACCGAGTTGGAGCTAGTACCTCCCCATATATATGTATGGAATGGAGTTTGCAACTGAAAAGAAACTTTGTGTTCCCAACAAGCTAATTGAAGGATGCCTTTCACACACACTTATCTCTCAGAACTGAGCAAGTGGAGAGACGTTCGTTCATCTAGCACCAAGGGAACGGGTTGCAGGAGACACTTTTTCTCTGCTTTCTCAGTCTGTTTCCTAGTGCCGGTTTGAAGTTCCTGCAGTTTTCACTCTAAAACCGAGTTGGAGTTAGTACCTCCCCATATATATGTATGGAATGGAGTTTGCAACTGAAAAGAAACTTTGTGTTCCCAACAAGCTAGGTGAAGGACGGCTTTCACACACACATATCTCTCAGAACTGAGCATGTGGAGAGCCGTTCGTTCATCTAGCACCATGGGAACGGTTTGCAGGAGACACTTTTTCTCTGGATTCTCAGTCTGTTTCCTAGTGCCGGTTTGAATTTCCTGCAGTTTTCACTGTAAAATCGAGTTGGAGTTAATACCTCCCCATATATATGTATGGAATGGAGTTTGCAACTGAAAAGAAACTTTGTGTTCCCAACAAGCTAGGTGAAGGACGGCTTTCACACACACTTATATCTCAGAACTGAGCAAGTGGAGAGACGTTCGTTCATCTAGCACCAAGGGAACGTGTTGCAGGAGACACTTTTTCTCTGCTTTCTAAGTCTTTTTCCTAGTGCCTGTTTAAAGTTTCTGCAGTTTTCACTGTCAAACCATGTTGGAGCTAGTACCTCCCCATATATATGTATGGAATGGAGTTTGCAACTGAAAAAAACTTTGTGTTCCCAACAAGCTAGGTGAAGGACGGCTTTCACACACAATTATCTCTCAGAACTGAGCAAGTGGAGAGACGTTCGATCATCTAGCACCAAGGGAACGGGTTGCTGGAGACACTTTTTCTCTGCATTCTCAGTCTGTTTCCTAGTGCCGGTTTGAAGTTCCTGCAGTTTTCACTGTAAAACCGAGTTGGAGCTTGTACCTCCGCATATATATTTATGGAATGGAGTTTGCAACTGAAAAGAAACTTTGTGTTCCCAACAAGCTAGGTGAAGGACGGCTTTCACACACACTTATCTCTCAGAACTGAGCAAGTGGAGAGACGTTCGTTCATCTAGCACCAAGCGAACGGGTTGCAGGAGACACTTTTTCTCTGTTTCTCAGTATGTTTCCAAGTGTCTGTTTGAAGTTCCTGCAGTTTTCACAGTAAAACCGAGTTGGAGCTCGTACCTTCCCATATATATGTATGGAATGGAGTTTGCAACTGAAAAGAAACTTTGTGTTCCCAACAAGCTAGGTGAAGGACGGCTTTCACACACACTTATCTCTCAAAATGAGCAAGAGTAGAGACGTTCGTTCATCTAGCACCAAGGGAACGGGTTGCAGGAGACACTTTTTCTCTGCTTTCTCAGTCTGTTTCCTAGTGCCGGTTTGAAGTTCCTGCAGTTTTCACTGTCAAACCGAGTTGGAGCTAGTACCTCCCCATATATATGTATGGAATGGAGTTTGCTACGGAAAAGAATCTTTGTGTTCCCAACAAGCTAGGTGAAGGACGGCTTTCACACACACTTATCTCTCAGAACTGAGCAAGTGGAGAGACGTTCATTCATCTAGCACCAAGGGAACGGGTTGCAGGAGACACTATTGCTCTGCTTTCTCAGTCTGTTTCCTAGTGCCGGTTTGAAGTTCCTGCAGTTTTCACTGTAAAACCGAGTTGGAGCTAGTACCTCCCCATATATATGTATGGAATGGAGTTTGCTACGGAAAAGAATCTTTGTGTTCCCAACAAGCTAGGTGAAGGACGGCTTTCACACACAATTATCTCTCAGAACTGAGCAAGTGGAGAGACGTTCGTTCATCTAGCACCAAGGGAACGGGTTGCAGTAGACCCTTTTTCTCTGCTTTCTCAGTCTGTTTCTTAGTGCCGGTTTGAAGTTCCTGCAGTTTTCACTGTAAAACCGAGTTGGAGCTAGTTCCTCCCCATATATAAGTATGGAATGGAGTTTGCAACTGAAAAGAAACTTTGTGTTCCCAACAAGCTAGGTGAAGTACGGCTTTCACACACACATATCTCTCAGAACTGAGCAAGTGTAGAGACGTTCGTTCATCTTGCACCAAGGGAAAGGGTTGCAGGAGACACTTTTTCTCTGCTTTCTCAGTCTGTTTCCTAGGGCCGTTTTGATGTTCCTGCAGTTTTCACTGTAAAACCGAGTTGGAGCTAGTACCTACCCATATATATGTATGGAATGGAGTTTGCAACTGAAAAGAAACTTTGTGTTCCCAACAAGCTAGGTGAATGACGGCTTTCAAACTCACTTATCTCTCAGAACTGAGCAATTGGAGAGATGTTCGTTCATCTAGCACCAAGGGAACGGGTTGCAGGAGACACTTTTTCTCTGCTTTCTCAGTCTGTTTCCTAGTGCCAGTCTGATGTTCATGCAATTTTCAGTGTAAAACTGATTTGGAGCTTGTACCTCCCCATATATATGTATGGAATGGAGTTTGCAACTGAAAAAAACTTTGTGTTCCCAACAAGCTAGGTGAAGGACGGCTTTCACACACAATTATCTCTCAGAACTGAGCAAGTGGAGAGACGTTCGATCATCTAGCACCAAGGGAACGGGTTGCAGGAGACACTTTTTCTCTGCTTTCTCAGTCTGTTTCCTAGTGCCGGTTTGAAGTTCCTGCAGTGTTCACTGTAAAACCGAGTTGGAGCTTGTACTTCCGCATATATATTTATGGAATGGAGTTTGCAACTGAAAAGAAACTTTGTGTTCCCAACAAGCTAGGTGAAGGACGGCTTTCACACACACTTATCTCTCAGAACTGAGCAAGTGGAGAGACGTTCGTTCATCTAGCACCAAGCGAACGGGTTGCAGGAGACACTTTTTCTCTGTTTCTCAGTATGTTTCCAAGTGTCTGTTTGAAGTTCCTGCAGTTTTCACAGTAAAACCGAGTTGGAGCTAGTACCTCCCCATATATATGTATGGAATGGAGTTTGCAACTGAAAATGAACTTTGTGTTCCCAACAAGCTAGGTGAAGGACGGCTTTCACACACACTTATCTCTCAAAATGAGAAAGAGGAGAGACGTTCGTTCATCTAGCACCAAGGGAACGGGTTGCAGGAGACACTTTTTTTCTGCTTTCTCAGTCTGTTTCCTAGTGCCGGTTTGAAGTTCCTGCAGTTTTCACTGTAAAACAGAGTTGGAGCTAGTACCTCCCCATATATATTTATGGAATGGAGTTTGCAACTGAAAGGAAACTTTGTGTTCCCAACAAGCTAGGTGAAGTACGGCTTTCACACACACTTATCTCTCAGAACTGAGCAAGTGGAGAGACGTTCGTTCATCTAGCACCAAGGGAACGGGTTGCAGGAGACACTTTTTCTCTGCTTTCTCAGTCTGTTTCCTAGTGCCGGTTTGAAGTTCCTGCAGTTTTCACTGTAAAACCGAGTTGGAGCTAGTACCTCCGCATATATATTTATGGAATGGAGTTTGCAACTGTAAAGAAACTTTGTGTTCCCAACAAGCTAGGTGAAGGACGGCTTTCACACACAATTATCTCTCAGAACTGAGCAAGTGGAGAGACGTTCGATCATCTAGCACCAAGGGAACGGGTTGCAGGAGACACTTTTCTCTGCTTTCTCAGTCTGTTTCCTAGTGCCGGTTTGAAGTTCCTGCAGTTTTCACTGTAAAACCGAGTTGGAGCTTGTACCTCCGCATATATATTTATGGAATGGAGTTTGCAACTGAAAAGAAACTTTGTGTTCCCAACAAGCTAGGTGAAGGACGGCTTTCACACACACTTATCTCTCAGAACTGAGCAAGTGGAGAGACGTTCGTTCATCTAGCACCAAGCGAACGGGTTGCAGGAGACACTTTTTCTCTGCTTTCTCAGTCTGTTTCCTAGTGCCGGTTTGAAGTTCCTGCAGTTTTCACTGTAAAACCGAGTTGGAGCTAGTACCTCCGCATATATATTTATGGAATGGAGTTTGCAACTGAAAAGAAACTTTGTGTTCCCAACAAGCTAGGTGAAGGACGGCTTTCACACACACTTATATCTCAGAACTGAGCAAGTGGAGAGACGTTCGTTCATCTAGCACCAAGGGAACGTGTTGCAGGAGACACTTTTTCTCTGCTTTCTAAGTCTTTTTCCTAGTGCCTGTTTAAAGTTTCTGCAGTTTTCACTGTCAAACCATGTTGGAGCTAGTACCTCCCCATATATATGTATGGAATGGAGTTTGCAACTGAAAAAAACTTTGTGTTCCCAACAAGCTAGGTGAAGGACGGCTTTCACACACAATTATCTCTCAGAACTGAGCATGTGGAGAGCCGTTCGTTCATCTAGCACCATGGGAACGGTTTGCAGGAGACACTTTTTCTCTGGATTCTCAGTCTGTTTCCTAGTGCCGGTTTGAATTTCCTGCAGTTTTCACTGTAAAATCGAGTTGGAGTTAATACCTCCCCATATATATGTATGGAATGGAGTTTGCAACTGAAAAGAAACTTTGTGTTCCCAACAAGCTAGGTGAAGGACGGCTTTCACACACACTTATATCTCAGAACTGAGCAAGTGGAGAGACGTTCGTTCATCTAGCACCAAGGGAACGTGTTGCAGGAGACACTTTTTCTCTGCTTTCTAAGTCTTTTTCCTAGTGCCTGTTTAAAGTTTCTGCAGTTTTCACTGTCAAACCATGTTGGAGCTAGTACCTCCCCATATATATGTATGGAATGGAGTTTGCAACTGAAAAAAACTTTGTGTTCCCAACAAGCTAGGTGAAGGACGGCTTTCACACACAATTATCTCTCAGAACTGAGCAAGTGGAGAGACGTTCGATCATCTAGCACCAAGGGAACGGGTTGCTGGAGACACTTTTTCTCTGCATTCTCAGTCTGTTTCCTAGTGCCGGTTTGAAGTTCCTGCAGTTTTCACTGTAAAACCGAGTTGGAGCTTGTACCTCCGCATATATATTTATGGAATGGAGTTTGCAACTGAAAAGAAACTTTGTGTTCCCAACAAGCTAGGTGAAGGACGGCTTTCACACACACTTATCTCTCAGAACTGAGCAAGTGGAGAGACGTTCGTTCATCTAGCACCAAGCGAACGGGTTGCAGGAGACACTTTTTCTCTGTTTCTCAGTATGTTTCCAAGTGTCTGTTTGAAGTTCCTGCAGTTTTCACAGTAAAACCGAGTTGGAGCTCGTACCTTCCCATATATATGTATGGAATGGAGTTTGCAACTGAAAAGAAACTTTGTGTTCCCAACAAGCTAGGTGAAGGACGGCTTTCACACACACTTATCTCTCAAAATGAGCAAGAGTAGAGACGTTCGTTCATCTAGCACCAAGGGAACGGGTTGCAGGAGACACTTTTTCTCTGCTTTCTCAGTCTGTTTCCTAGTGCCGGTTTGAAGTTCCTGCAGTTTTCACTGTCAAACCGAGTTGGAGCTAGTACCTCCCCATATATATGTATGGAATGGAGTTTGCTACGGAAAAGAATCTTTGTGTTCCCAACAAGCTAGGTGAAGGACGGCTTTCACACACACTTATCTCTCAGAACTGAGCAAGTGGAGAGACGTTCATTCATCTAGCACCAAGGGAACGGGTTGCAGGAGACACTATTGCTCTGCTTTCTCAGTCTGTTTCCTAGTGCCGGTTTGAAGTTCCTGCAGTTTTCACTGTAAAACCGAGTTGGAGCTAGTACCTCCCCATATATATGTATGGAATGGAGTTTGCTACGGAAAAGAATCTTTGTGTTCCCAACAAGCTAGGTGAAGGACGGCTTTCACACACAATTATCTCTCAGAACTGAGCAAGTGGAGAGACGTTCGTTCATCTAGCACCAAGGGAACGGGTTGCAGTAGACCCTTTTTCTCTGCTTTCTCAGTCTGTTTCTTAGTGCCGGTTTGAAGTTCCTGCAGTTTTCACTGTAAAACCGAGTTGGAGCTAGTTCCTCCCCATATATAAGTATGGAATGGAGTTTGCAACTGAAAAGAAACTTTGTGTTCCCAACAAGCTAGTTGAAGTACGGCTTTCACACACACTTATCTCTCAGAACTGAGCAAGTGTAGAGACGTTCGTTCATCTTGCACCAAGGGAAAGGGTTGCAGGAGACACTTTTTCTCTGCTTTCTCAGTCTGTTTCCTAGGGCCGTTTTGATGTTCCTGCAGTTTTCACTGTAAAACCGAGTTGGAGCTAGTACCTACCCATATATATGTATGGAATGGAGTTTGCAACTGAAAAGAAACTTTGTGTTCCCAACAAGCTAGGTGAATGACGGCTTTCAAACTCACTTATCTCTCAGAACTGAGCAATTGGAGAGATGTTCGTTCATCTAGCACCAAGGGAACGGGTTGCAGGAGACACTTTTTCTCTGCTTTCTCAGTCTGTTTCCTAGTGCCAGTCTGATGTTCATGCAATTTTCAGTGTAAAACTGATTTGGAGCTTGTACCTCCCCATATATATGTATGGAATGGAGTTTGCAACTGAAAAAAACTTTGTGTTCCCAACAAGCTAGGTGAAGGACGGCTTTCACACACAATTATCTCTCAGAACTGAGCAAGTGGAGAGACGTTCGATCATCTAGCACCAAGGGAACGGGTTGCAGGAGACACTTTTTCTCTGCTTTCTCAGTCTGTTTCCTAGTGCCGGTTTGAAGTTCCTGCAGTGTTCACTGTAAAACCGAGTTGGAGCTTGTACTTCCGCATATATATTTATGGAATGGAGTTTGCAACTGAAAAGAAACTTTGTGTTCCCAACAAGCTAGGTGAAGGACGGCTTTCACACACACTTATCTCTCAGAACTGAGCAAGTGGAGAGACGTTCGTTCATCTAGCACCAAGCGAACGGGTTGCAGGAGACACTTTTTCTCTGTTTCTCAGTATGTTTCCAAGTGTCTGTTTGAAGTTCCTGCAGTTTTCACAGTAAAACCGAGTTGGAGCTAGTACCTCCCCATATATATGTATGGAATGGAGTTTGCAACTGAAAAGGAACTTTGTGTTCCCAACAAGCTAGGTGAAGGACGGCTTTCACACACACTTATCTCTCAAAATGAGAAAGAGGAGAGACGTTCGTTCATCTAGCACCAAGGGAACGGGTTGCAGGAGACACTTTTTTTCTGCTTTCTCAGTCTGTTTCCTAGTGCCGGTTTGAAGTTCCTGCAGTTTTCACTGTAAAACAGAGTTGGAGCTAGTACCTCCCCATATATATTTATGGAATGGAGTTTGCAACTGAAAGGAAACTTTGTGTTCCCAACAAGCTAGGTGAAGTACGGCTTTCACACACACTTATCTCTCAGAACTGAGCAAGTGGAGAGACGTTCGTTCATCTAGCACCAAGGGAACGGGTTGCAGGAGACACTTTTTCTCTGCTTTCTCAGTCTGTTTCCTAGTGCCGGTTTGAAGTTCCTGCAGTTTTCACTGTAAAACCGAGTTGGAGCTAGTACCTCCGCATATATATTTATGGAATGGAGTTTGCAACTGTAAAGAAACTTTGTGTTCCCAACAAGCTAGGTGAAGGACGGCTTTCACACACAATTATCTCTCAGAACTGAGCAAGTGGAGAGACGTTCGATCATCTAGCACCAAGGGAACGGGTTGCAGGAGACACTTTTTCTCTGCTTTCTCAGTCTGTTTCCTAGTGCCGGTTTGAAGTTCCTGCAGTTTTCACTGTAAAACCGAGTTGGAGCTTGTACCTCCGCATATATATTTATGGAATGGAGTTTGCAACTGAAAAGAAACTTTGTGTTCCCAACAAGCTAGGTGAAGGACGGCTTTCACACACACTTATCTCTCAGAACTGAGCAAGTGGAGAGACGTTCGTTCATCTAGCACCAAGCGAACGGGTTGCAGGAGACACTTTTTCTCTGCTTTCTCAGTCTGTTTCCTAGTGCCGGTTTGAAGTTCCTGCAGTTTTCACTGTAAAACCGAGTTGGAGCTAGTACCTCCGCATATATATTTATGGAATGGAGTTTGCAACTGAAAAGAAACTTTGTGTTCCCAACAAGCTAGGTGAAGGACGGCTTTCACACACACTTATATCTCAGAACTGAGCAAGTGGAGAGACGTTCGTTCATCTAGCACCAAGGGAACGTGTTGCAGGAGACACTTTTTCTCTGCTTTCTAAGTCTTTTTCCTAGTGCCTGTTTAAAGTTTCTGCAGTTTTCACTGTCAAACCATGTTGGAGCTAGTACCTCCCCATATATATGTATGGAATGGAGTTTGCAACTGAAAAAAACTTTGTGTTCCCAACAAGCTAGGTGAAGGACGGCTTTCACACACAATTATCTCTCAGAACTGAGCAAGTGGAGAGACGTTCGATCATCTAGCACCAAGGGAACGGGTTGCTGGAGACACTTTTTCTCTGCTTTCTCAGTCTGTTTCCTAGTGCCGGTTTGAAGTTCCTGCAGTTTTCACTGTAAAACCGAGTTGGAGCTTGTACCTCCGCATATATATTTATGGAATGGAGTTTGCAACTGAAAAGAAACTTTGTGTTCCCAACAAGCTAGGTGAAGGACGGCTTTCACACACACTTATCTCTCAGAACTGAGCAAGTGGAGAGACGTTCGTTCATCTAGCACCAAGCGAACGGGTTGCAGGAGACACTTTTTCTCTGTTTCTCAGTATGTTTCCAAGTGTCTGTTTGAAGTTCCTGCAGTTTTCACAGTAAAACCGAGTTGGAGCTCGTACCTTCCCATATATATGTATGGAATGGAGTTTGCAACTGAAAAGAAACTTTGTGTTCCCAACAAGCTAGGTGAAGGACGGCTTTCTCACACACTTATCTCTCAAAATGAGCAAGAGTAGAGACGTTCGTTCATCTAGCACCAAGGGAACGGGTTGCAGGAGACAATTTTTCTCTGCTTTCTCAGTCTGTTTCCTAGTGCCGGTTTGAAGTTCCTGCAGTTTTCACTGTCAAACCGAGTTGGAGCTAGTACCTCCCCATATATATGTATGGAATGGAGTTTGCTACGGAAAAGAATCTTTGTGTTCCCAACAAGCTAGGTGAAGGACGGCTTTCACACACACTTATCTCTCAGAACTGAGCAAGTGGAGAGACGTTCATTCATCTAGCACCAAGGGAACGGGTTGCAGGAGACACTATTTCTCTGCTTTCTCAGTCTGTTTCCTAGTGCCGGTTTGAAGTTCCTGCAGTTTTCACTGTAAAACCGAGTTGGAGCTAGTACCTCCCCATATATATGTATGGAATGGAGTTTGCTACGGAAAAGAATCTTTGTGTTCCCAACAAGCTAGGTGAAGGACGGCTTTCACACACAATTATCTCTCAGAACTGAGCAAGTGGAGAGACGTTCGTTCATCTAGCACCAAGGGAA
Source organism: Camelus bactrianus (assembly GCF_048773025.1). NCBI lineage: Eukaryota > Metazoa > Chordata > Mammalia > Artiodactyla > Camelidae > Camelus > Camelus bactrianus. Next base: position 100,216,463 of record NC_133544.1, read on the forward strand.
CGGGTTGCAGTAGACCCTTTTTCTCTGCTTTCTCAGTCTGTTTCTTAGTGCCGGTTTGAAGTTCCTGCAGTTTTCACTGTAAAACCGAGTTGGAGCTAGTTCCTCCCCATATATAAGTATGGAATGGAGTTTGCAACTGAAAAGAAACTTTGTGTTCCCAACAAGCTAGGTGAAGTACGGCTTTCACACACACTTATCTCTCAGAACTGAGCAAGTGTAGAGACGTTCGTTCATCTTGCACCAAGGGAAAGGGTTGCAGGAGACACTTTTTCTCTGCTTTCTCAGTCTGTTTCCTAGGGCCGTTTTGATGTTCCTGCAGTTTTCACTGTAAAACCGAGTTGGAGCTAGTACCTACCCATATATATGTATGGAATGGAGTTTGCAACTGAAAAGAAACTTTGTGTTCCCAACAAGCTAGGTGAATGACGGCTTTCAAACTCACTTATCTCTCAGAACTGAGCAATTGGAGAGATGTTCGTTCATCTAGCACCAAGGGAACGGGTTGCAGGAGACACTTTTTCTCTGCTTTCTCAGTCTGTTTCCTAGTGCCAGTCTGATGTTCATGCAATTTTCAGTGTAAAACTGATTTGGAGCTTGTACCTCCCCATATATATGTATGGAATGGAGTTTGCAACTGAAAAGAAACTTTGTGTTCCCAACAAGCTAGGTGAATGACGGCTTTCAAACTCACTTATCTCTCAGAACTGAGCAAGTGGAGAGACGTTCGTTCATCTAGCACCAAGGGAACGGGTTGCAGGAGACACTTTTTCTCTGCTTTCTCAGTCTGTTTCCTAGTGCCGGTTTGAAGTTCCTGCAGTTTTCACTGTAAAACCGAGTTGGAGCTAGTACCTCCGCATATATATTTATGGAATGGAGTTTGCAACTGTAAAGAAACTTTGTGTTCCCAACAAGCTAGGTGAAGGACGGCTTTCACACACAATTATCTCTCAGAACTGAGCAAGTGGAGAGACGTTCGATCATCTAGCACCAAGGGAACGGGTTGCAGGAGACACTTTTTCTCTGCTTTCTCAGTCTGTTTCCTAGTGCCGGTTTGAAGTTCCTGCAGTTTTCACTGTAAAACCGAGTTGGAGCTTGTACCTCCGCATATATATTTATGGAATGGAGTTTGCAACTGTAAAGAAACTTTGTGTTCCCAACAAGCTAGGTGAAGGTCGGCTTTCACACACAATTATCTCTCAGAACTGAGCAAGTGGAGAGACGTTCGATCATCTAGCACCAAGGGAACGGGTTGCAGGAGACACTTTTTCTCTGCTTTCTCAGTCTGTTTCCTAGTGCCGGTTTGAAGTTCCTGCAGTTTTCACTGTAAAACCGAGTTGGAGCTTGTACCTCCGCATATATATTTATGGAATGGAGTTTGCAACTGAAAAGAAACTTTGTGTTCCCAACAAGCTAGGTGAAGGACGGCTTTCACACACACTTATCTCTCAGAACTGAGCAAGTGGAGAGACGTTCGTTCATCTAGCACCAAGCGAACGGGTTGCAGGAGACACTTTTTCTCTGCTTTCTCAGTCTGTTTCCTAGTGCCGGTTTGAAGTTCCTGCAGTTTTCACTGTAAAACCGAGTTGGAGCTAGTACCTCCGCATATATATTTATGGAATGGAGTTTGCAACTGAAAAGAAACTTTGTGTTCCCAACAAGCTAGGTGAAGGACGGCTTTCACACACACTTATATCTCAGAACTGAGCAAGTGGAGAGACGTTCGTTCATCTAGCACCAAGGGAACGTGTTGCAGGAGACACTTTTTCTCTGCTTTCTAAGTCTTTTTCCTAGTGCCTGTTTAAAGTTTCTGCAGTTTTCACTGTCAAACCATGTTGGAGCTAGTACCTCCCCATATATATGTATGGAATGGAGTTTGCAACTGAAAAAAACTTTGTGTTCCCAACAAGCTAGGTGAAGGACGGCTTTCACACACAATTATCTCTCAGAACTGAGCAAGTGGAGAGACGTTCGATCATCTAGCACCAAGGGAACGGGTTGCTGGAGACACTTTTTCTCTGCTTTCTCAGTCTGTTTCCTAGTGCCGGTTTGAAGTTCCTGCAGTTTTCACTGTAAAACCGAGTTGGAGCTAGTACCTCCCCATATATATGTATGGAATGGAGTTTGCAACTGAAAAGAAACTTTGTGTTCCCAACAAGCTAGGTGAAGGACGGCTTTCACACACACTTATCTCTCAGAACTGAGCAAGTGGAGAGACGTTCGTTCATCTAGCACCAAGCGAACGGGTTGCAGGAGACACTTTTTCTCTGTTTCTCAGTATGTTTCCAAGTGTCTGTTTGAAGTTCCTGCAGTTTTCACAGTAAAACCGAGTTGGAGCTCGTACCTTCCCATATATATGTATGGAATGGAGTTTGCAACTGAAAAGAAACTTTGTGTTCCCAACAAGCTAGGTGAAGGACGGCTTTCACACACACTTATCTCTCAAAATGAGCAAGAGTAGAGACGTTCGTTCATCTAGCACCAAGGGAACGGGTTGCAGGAGACACTTTTTCTCTGCTTTCTCAGTCTGTTTCCTAGTGCCGGTTTGAAGTTCCTGCAGTTTTCACTGTCAAACCGAGTTGGAGCTAGTACCTCCCCATATATATGTATGGAATGGAGTTTGCTACGGAAAAGAATCTTTGTGTTCCCAACAAGCTAGGTGAAGGACGGCTTTCACACACACTTATCTCTCAGAACTGAGCAAGTGGAGAGACGTTCATTCATCTAGCACCAAGGGAACGGGTTGCAGGAGACACTATTTCTCTGCTTTCTCAGTCTGTTTCCTAGTGCCGGTTTGAAGTTCCTGCAGTTTTCACTGTAAAACCGAGTTGGAGCTAGTACCTCCCCATATATATGTATGGAATGGAGTTTGCTACGGAAAAGAATCTTTGTGTTCCCAACAAGCTAGGTGAAGGACGGCTTTCACACACAATTATCTCTCAGAACTGAGCAAGTGGAGAGACGTTCGTTCATCTAGCACCAAGGGAACGGGTTGCAGTAGACCCTTTTTCTCTGCTTTCTCAGTCTGTTTCTTAGTGCCGGTTTGAAGTTCCTGCAGTTTTCACTGTAAAACCGAGTTGGAGCTAGTTCCTCCCCATATATAAGTATGGAATGGAGTTTGCAACTGAAAAGAAACTTTGTGTTCCCAACAAGCTAGGTGAAGTACGGCTTTCACACACACTTATCTCTCAGAACTGAGCAAGTGTAGAGACGTTCGTTCATCTTGCACCAAGGGAAAGGGTTGCAGGAGACACTTTTTCTCTGCTTTCTCAGTCTGTTTCCTAGGGCCGTTTTGATGTTCCTGCAGTTTTCACTGTAAAACCGAGTTGGAGCTAGTACCTACCCATATATATGTATGGAATGGAGTTTGCAACTGAAAAGAAACTTTGTGTTCCCAACAAGCTAGGTGAATGACGGCTTTCAAACTCACTTATCTCTCAGAACTGAGCAATTGGAGAGATGTTCGTTCATCTAGCACCAAGGGAACGGGTTGCAGGAGACACTTTTTCTCTGCTTTCTCAGTCTGTTTCCTAGTGCCAGTCTGATGTTCATGCAATTTTCAGTGTAAAACTGATTTGGAGCTTGTACCTCCCCATATATATGTATGGAATGGAGTTTGCAACTGAAAAAAACTTTGTGTTCCCAACAAGCTAGGTGAAGGACGGCTTTCACACACAATTATCTCTCAGAACTGAGCAAGTGGAGAGACGTTCGATCATCTAGCACCAAGGGAACGGGTTGCAGGAGACACTTTTTCTCTGCTTTCTCAGTCTGTTTCCTAGTGCCGGTTTGAAGTTCCTGCAGTGTTCACTGTAAAACCGAGTTGGAGCTTGTACTTCCGCATATATATTTATGGAATGGAGTTTGCAACTGAAAAGAAACTTTGTGTTCCCAACAAGCTAGGTGAAGGACGGCTTTCACACACACTTATCTCTCAGAACTGAGCAAGTGGAGAGACGTTCGTTCATCTAGCACCAAGCGAACGGGTTGCAGGAGACACTTTTTCTCTGTTTCTCAGTATGTTTCCAAGTGTCTGTTTGAAGTTCCTGCAGTTTTCACAGTAAAACCGAGTTGGAGCTAGTACCTCCCCATATATATGTATGGAATGGAGTTTGCAACTGAAAAGGAACTTTGTGTTCCCAACAAGCTAGGTGAAGGACGGCTTTCACACACACTTATCTCTCAAAATGAGAAAGAGGAGAGACGTTCGTTCATCTAGCACCAAGGGAACGGGTTGCAGGAGACACTTTTTCTCTGCTTTCTCAGTCTGTTTCCTAGTGCCGGTTTGAAGTTCCTGCAGTTTTCACTGTAAAACAGAGTTGGAGCTAGTACCTCCCCATATATATGTATGGAATGGAGTTTGCAACTGAAAGGAAACTTTGTGTTCCCAACAAGCTAGGTGAAGTACGGCTTTCACACACACTTATCTCTCAGAACTGAGCAAGTGGAGAGACGTTCGTTCATCTAGCACCAAGGGAACGGGTTGCAGGAGACACTTTTTCTCTGCTTTCTCAGTCTGTTTCCTAGTGCCGGTTTGAAGTTCCTGCAGTTTTCACTGTAAAACCGAGTTGGAGCTTGTACCTCCGCATATATATTTATGGAATGGAGTTTGCAACTGAAAAGAAACTTTGTGTTCCCAACAAGCTAGGTGAAGGACGGCTTTCACACACACTTATCTCTCAGAACTGAGCAAGTGGAGAGACGTTCGTTCATCTAGCACCAAGCGAACGGGTTGCAGGAGACACTTTTTCTCTGCTTTCTCAGTCTGTTTCCTAGTGCCGGTTTGAAGTTCCTGCAGTTTTCACTGTAAAACCGAGTTGGAGCTAGTACCTCCGCATATATATTTATGGAATGGAGTTTGCAACTGAAAAGAAACTTTGTGTTCCCAACAAGCTAGGTGAAGGAGGGCTTTCACACACACTTATCTCTCAGAACTGAGCAAGTGGAGAGACGTTCGTTCATCTAGCACCAAGCGAACGGGTTGCAGGAGACACTTTTTCTCTGTTTCTCAGTATGTTTCCAAGTGTCTGTTTGAAGTTCCTGCAGTTTTCACAGTAAAACCGAGTTGGAGCTAGTACCTCCGCATATATATTTATGGAATGGAGTTTGCAACTGAAAAGAAACTTTGTGTTCCCAACAAGCTAGGTGAAGGACGGCTTTCACACACACTTATCTCTCAGAACTGAGCAAGTGGAGAGACGTTCGTTCATCTAGCACCAAGGGAACGGGTTGCAGGAGACACTATTTCTCTGCTTCCTCAGTCTGTTTCCTAGTGCCGGTTTGAAGTTCCTGCAGTTTTCAATGTAAAACCGAGTTGGAGCTAGTACCTCCCCATATATATGCATGGAATGGAGTTTGCAACTGAAAAAAACTTTGTGTTCCCAACAAGCTAATTGAAGGATGGCTTTCACACACACTTATCTCTCAGAACTGAGCAAGTGGAGAGACGTTCGTTCATCTAGCACCAAGGGAACAGTTTGCAGGAGACCCTTTTTCTCAGCTTTCTCAGTCTGTGATCTAGTGCCGGTTTGAAGTTCCTGCAGTTTTCACTGTAAAACCGAGTTGGAGCTAGTACCTCCCCATATATATGCATGGAATGGAGTTTGCAACTGAAAAGAAACTTTGTGTTCCCAACAAGCTAGGTGAAGTACGGCTTTCAAACTCACATATCTCTCAGAACTGAGCAAGTGGAGAGACGTTCGTTCATCTAGCACCAAGGGAACGGGTTGCAGGAGACACTTTTTCTCTGCTTTCTCACTTTGTTTCCTAGTGCCGTTTTGATGTTCCTTCAGTTTTCACTGTAAAATGGAGTTGGAGATACTACCTCCCCATATATATGTATGGAATGAAGTTTGCAACTGAAAAGAAACTTTGTGTTCCCAACAAGCTAGGTGAAGGACGGCTTTCACACACAGTTATCTCTCAGAACTGAGCAAGTGGAGAGACGTTCGTTCATCTAGCACCAAGGGAACGGGTTGCAGGAGACAATTTTTCTCTGCTTTCTAAGTCTTTTTCCTAGTGCCGCTTTGAAGTTTCTGCAGTTTTCACTGTCAAACCGAGTTGGAGCTAGAACCTCCCCTTATATATGTATGGAATGGAGTTTGCAACTGAAAAGAAACTTTGTGTTCCCAACAATCTAGGTCAAGTACGGCTTTCACACACACTTATCTCTCAGAACTGAGCAAGTGGAGAGACTTTCGTTCATCTAGCACCAAGGGAACGGGTTGCAGGAGACACTATTTCTCTGCTTTCACAGTCTGTTTCCTAGTGCCGGTTTGATGTTCCTGCAGTTTTCACTGTAAAACAGAGTTGGAGCTAGTACCTCCCCATATATATGTATGGAATGGAGTTTGCAACTGAAAAGAAACTTTGTGTTCTCAACAAGCTAATTGAAGGATGGCTTTCACACACACTTATCTCTCAGTACTGAGCAAGTGGAGAGACGTTCGTTCATCTAGCACCAAGGGAACGGGTTACAGGAGACACATTTTCTCTGCTTTCTCAGTCTGTTTCCTAGTGCCGGTTTGAAGTTCCTGCAGTTTTCACTGTAAAACCGAGTTGGAGCTAGTACCTCCCCATATATATGTATGGAATGGAGTTTGCAACTGAAAAGAAACTTTGTGTTCCCAACAAGCTAGGTGAATGACGGCTTTCAAACTCATATATCTCTCAGAACTGAGCAATTGGAGAGACGTTCGTTCATCTAGCACCAAGGGAACGGGTTGCAGGAGACACTTTTTCTCTGCTTTCTCAGTCTGTTTCCTAGTGCCAGTTTGATGTTCCTGCAGTTTTCACTGTAAAACCGAGTTGGAGCTTGTACCTCCTATATATATGTATGGAATGGAGTTTGAAAGTGAAAAGAAACTTTGTGTTCCCAACAAGCTAGGTGAAGGACGGCTTTCACACACACTAATCTCTCAGAACTGAGCAAGTGGAGAGACGTTCGTTCATCTAGCACCAAGGGAACGGGTTGCAGGAGACACTATTTCTCTGCTTTCTCAGTCTGTTTCCTAGTGCCGGTTTGAAGTTCCTGCAGTTTTCACTGTAAAACCGAGTTGGAGCTAGTACCTCCCCATATATATGTATGGAATGGAGTTTGCAACTGAAAAGAAACTTTGTGTTCCCAACAAGCTAGGTGAATGACGGCTTTCAAACTCACTTATCTCTCAGAACTGAGCAATTGGAGAGATGTTCGTTCATCTAGCACCAAGGGAACGGGTTGCAGGAGACACTTTTTCTCTGCTTTCTCAGTCTGTTTCCTAGTGCCAGTCTGATGTTCCTGCAATTTTCAGTGTAAAACTGATTTGGAGCTTGTACCTCCCTATATATATGTATGGAATGGAGTTTGCAACTGAAAAGAAACTTTGTGTTCCCAACAAGCTAGGTGAAGGACGGCTTTCACACACACTTATCTCTCAGAACTGAGCACGTGGAGAGACGTTCGTTCATCTAGCACCAAGGGAACGGGTTGCAGGAGACACTTATTCTCTGCTTTCTCAGTCTGTTTCCTAGTGCCGGTTTGAAGTTCCTGCAGTTTTCACTGTAAAACCGAGTTGGAGTTAGTACCTCCCCATATATATGTATGGAATGGAGTTTGCAACTGAAAAGAAACTTTGTGTTCCCAACAAGCTAGGTGAAGTAAGGCTTTCACACACACTTATCTCTCAGAACTGAGCAAGTGGAGAGACTTTCGTTCATCTAGCAACAAGGGAACGGGTTGCAGGAGACACTTTTTCTCTGCTTTATCAGTCTGTTTCCTAGTGCCGGTTTGAAGTTCCTGCAGTTTTCACTGTCAAACCGAGTTGGAGCTAGTACCTCCCCATATATATGTATGGAATGGAGTTTGCAACTGAAAAGTAACTTTGTGTTCCCAACAAGCTAGGTGAAGTACGGCTTTCACACACACTTATATCTCAGAACTGAGCATGTGGAGAGACGTTCGTTCATCTAGCACCAAGGGAACGAATTACAGGAGACACTTTTTCTCTGGATTCTCAGTCTGTTTCCTAGTGCCGGTTTGAAGTTCCTGCAGTTTTCACTGTAAAATCGAGTTGGAGCTAGTACCTCCCCATATATATGTATGGAATGGTGTTTGCAACTGAAAAGTAACTTTGTGTTCCCAACAAGCTAGATGAAGTACGGCTTTCACACACACTTATCTCTCAGAACTGAGCAAGTGGAGAGACGTTCGTTCATCTAGCAACAAGGGAACGGGTTGCAGGAGACACTTTTCTCTGCTTTCTCAGTCTGTTTCCTAGTGCCGGTTTGAAGTTCCTGCAGTTTTCACTGTCAAACTGATTTGGAGCTAGTACCTCCCCATATATATGTATTGAATGGAGTTTGCAACTGAAAAGTAACTTTGTGTTCCCAACAAGATAAGTGAAGGACGGCTTTCACACACACGTATCTCTCAGAACTGAGTATGTGGAGAGACGTTCGTTCATCTAGCACCAAGGGAACGGGTTGCAGGAGACACTTTTTCTCTGGATTCTCAGTCTGTTTCCTAGTGCCGGTTTGAAGTTCCTGCAGTTTTCACTGTAAAATCGAGTTGGAGTTAGTACCTCCCCTTATATATGTATGGAATGGAGTTTGCAACTGAAAAGAAACTTTGTGTTCCCAACAAGCTTGGTGAAGGACGGCTTTCACACACACTAATCTCTCAGAACTGAGCAAGTGTAGAGACGTTCGTTCATCTAGCACCAAGGGAACGGGTTGCAGGAGACAATTTTTCTCTGCTTTCTCAGACTGTTTCCTAGTGCCGGTTTGAAGTTCCTTCAGTTTTCACTGTAAAATCGAGTTGGAGCTAGTACCTCCCCATATATATGTATGGAATGGTGTTTGCAACTGAAAAGTAACTTTGTGTTCCCAACAAGCTAGATGAAGTACGGCTTTCACACACACTTATCTCTCAGAACTGAGCAAGTGGAGAGACGTTCGTTCATCTAGCAACAAGGGAACGGGTTGCAGGAGACACTTTTCTCTGCTTTCTCAGTCTGTTTCCTAGTGCCGGTTTGAAGTTCCTGCAGTTTTCACTGTCAAACTGATTTGGAGCTAGTACCTCCCCATATATATGTATTGAATGGAGTTTGCAACTGAAAAGTAACTTTGTGTTCCCAACAAGATAAGTGAAGGACGGCTTTCACACACACGTATCTCTCAGAACTGAGTATGTGGAGAGACGTTCGTTCATCTAGCACCAAGGGAACGGGTTGCAGGAGACACTTTTTCTCTGGATTCTCAGTCTGTTTCCTAGTGCCGGTTTGAAGTTCCTGCAGTTTTCACTGTAAAATCGAGTTGGAGTTAGTACCTCCCCTTATATATGTATGGAATGGAGTTTGCAACTGAAAAGAAACTTTGTGTTCCCAACAAGCTTGGTGAAGGACGGCTTTCACACACACTAATCTCTCAGAACTGAGCAAGTGTAGAGACGTTCGTTCATCTAGCACCAAGGGAACGGGTTGCAGGAGACAATTTTTCTCTGCTTTCTCAGACTGTTTCCTAGTGCCGGTTTGAAGTTCCTTCAGTTTTCACTGTAAAACCGAGTTGAAACTAGTACCTCCCCATATATATTTATGGAATGGAGTTTGCAACTGAAAAGAAACTTTGTGTTCCCAACAAGCTAGGTGAAGGACGGCTTTCACACACACTTAACTCTCAGAACTGAGCAAGTGGAGAGACGTTCGTTCATCTAGAACCAAGGGGACGGGTTGCAGGAGACACTTTTTCTCTGCTTTCTAAGTCTGTTTCCTAGTGCCGGTTTGATGTTTCTGCAGTTTTCACTGTAAAACCGAGTTGGAGCTAGTACCTCCCCATATATATGTATGGAATGGTGTTTGCAACTGAAAGAAACTTTGTGTTCCCAACAAGCTAGTTGAAGTATGGCTTTCACACACACTTATCTCTCAGAACTGAGCAAGTGGAGAGACGTTCGTTCATCTAGCACCAAGGGAACGGGTTGCAGGAGACACTATTTCTCTGCTTTCACAGTCTGTTTCCTAGTGCCGGTTTGATGTTCCTGCAGTTTTCACTGTAAAACCGAGTTGGAGCTAATACCTCCCCATATATATGTATGGAATGCAGTTTTCAACTGAAAAAAACTTTGTGTTCCCAACAAGCTAATTGAAGGATGGCTTTCACACACACTTATCTCTCAGAACTGAGCAAGTGGAGAGACGTTCGTTCATCTAGCACCAAGGGAACGGGTTGCAGGAGACACTTTTTCTCTGCTTTCTCAGTCTGTTTCCTAGTGCCGGTTTGAAGTTCCTGCAGTTTTCACTGTAAAACCGAGTTGGAGCTAGTACCTCCCCATATATATGCATGGAATTGAGTTTGCAACTGAAAAGAAACTTTGTGTTCCCAACAAGCTAGGTGAATGACGGCTTTCAAACTCACATATCTCTCAGAACTGAGCAATTGGAGAGACGTTCGTTCATTTAGCACCAAGGGAACGGGTTGCAGGAGACACTTTTTCTCTGCTTTCTCAGTCTGTTTCCTAGTGCCAGTTTGATGTTCCTGCAGTTTTCACTGTAAAATCGAGTTGGAGCTTGTATCTCCTATATATATGTATGGAATGGAGTTTGCAACTGAAAAGTAACTTTGTGTTCCCAACAAGCTAGGTGAAGGACGGCTTTCACACACACTAATCTCTCAGAACTGAGCAAGTGTAGAGACGTTCGTTCATCCAGCACCAAGGGAACGGTTTGCAGGAGACAATTTTTCTCTGCTTTCTCAGACTGTTTCCTAGTGACGGTTTGAAATTCCTGCAGTTTTCACTGTAAAACCGAGTTGGAACTAGTACCTCCCCATATATATGCATGGAATGGAGTTTGCAACTGAAAAGAAACATTGTGTTCCCAACAAGCTAGGTGAAGGACGGCTTTCACACACACTTATCTCTCAGAACTGAGCAAGTGGAGAGACGTTCGTTCATCTAGCACCAAGGGAACGGGTTGCAGGAGACACTATTTCTCTGCTTCCTCAGTCTGTTTCCTAGTGCCGGTTTGAAGTTCCTGCAGTTTTCAATGTAAAACCGAGTTGGAGCTAGTACCTCCCCATATATATGCATGGAATGGAGTTTGCAACTGAAAAAAACTTTGTGTTCCCAACAAGCTAATTGAAGGATGGCTTTCACACACACTTATCTCTCAGAACTGAGCAAGTGGAGAGACGTTCGTTCATCTAGCACCAAGGGAACAGGTTGCAGGAGACACTTTTTCTCTGCTTTCTCAGTCTGTGTCCTAGTGCCGGTTTGAAGTTCCTGCAGTTTTCACTGTAAAACCGAGTTGGAGCTAGTACCTCCCCATATATATGCATGGAATGGAGTTTGCAACTGAAAAGAAACTTTGTGTTCCCAAGAAGCTAGGTGAAGTACGGCTTTCAAACTCACATATCTCTCAGAACTGAGCAAGTGGAGAGACGTTCGTTCATCTAGCACCAAGGGAACGGGTTGCAGGAGACACTTTTTCTCTGCTTTCTCACTCTGTTTCCTAGTGCCGTTTTGATGTTCCTTCAGTTTTCACTGTAAAATGGAGTTGGAGCTTGTACCTCCCCACATAAATGTATGGAATGGAGTTTGCAACTGAAAAGTAACTTTGTGTTCCCAAAAGCTAGGTGAAGGACGGCTTTCACACACACTAATCTCTCAGAACTGAGCAAGTGTAGAGACGTTCGTTCATCTAGCACCAAGGGAAAGGGTTGCAGGAGACACTTTTTCTCTCCTTTCTCAGTCTGTTTCCTAGTGCCGTTTTGATGTTCCTTCAGTTTTCACTGTAAAACCGAGTTGGAGCTAGTACCTCCCCATATATATGTATGGACTGGAGTTTGCAACTGAAAAGAAACTTTGTGTTCCCAACAAGCTAGGTGAAGGACGGCATTCACACACACTTATCTCCCAGAACTGAGCAAGTGGAGAGACGTTCGTTCATCTAGCACCAAGGGAACGGGTTGCAGGAGACACTATTTCTCTGCTTTCACAGTCTGTTTCCTAGTGCCGTTTTGATGTTCCTGCAGTTTTCACTGTAAAACCGAGTTGGAGCTAGTACCTCCCCATATATATGTATGGAATGGAGTTTGCAACTGAAAAGAAACTTTGTGTTCCCAACAAGCTAGGTGTAGGACGGCTTTCACACACACTTAACTCTCAGAACTGAGCTAGTGGAGAGACGTTCGTTCATCTAGCACCAAGGGAACGGGTTGCAGGAGACACTATTTCCCTGCTTTCACAGTCTGTTTCCTAGTGCCGGTTTGATGTTCCTGCAGTTTTCACTGTAAAACCGAGTTGGAGCTAGTACCTCCCCTTATATATGTATGGAATGGAGTTTGCAACTGAAAAGAAACTTTGTGTTCCCAACAAGCTAATTGAAGGATGGCTTTCACACACACTTACCTCTCAGAAATGAGCAAGTGGAGAGACGTTCGTTCATCTAGCACCAAGGGAACGGGTTGCAGTAGACACTTTTTCTCTGCTTTCTCAGTCTGTTTCCTAGTGCCGGTTTGAAGTTCCTGCAGTTTTCACTGTAAAACCGAGTTGGAGCTAGTACCTCCCCATATATATGTATGGAATGGAGTTTGCAACTGAAAAGAAACTTTGTGTTCCCAACAAGCTAGGTGAATGACGGCTTTCAAACTCACATATCTCTCAGAACTGAGCAATTGGAGAGACGTTCGTTCATCTAGCACCAAGGGAACGGGTTGCAGGAGACACTTTTTCTCTGCTTTCTCAGTCTGTTTCCTAGTGCCGGTTTGAAGTTCCTGCAGTTTTCACTGTAAAACCGAGTTGGAGCTTGTACCTCCTATATATATGTATGGAATGGAGTTTGCAACTGAAAAGAAACTTTGTGTTTCTAACAAGCTAGGTGAAGGACGGCTTTCACACACACTTATCTCTCAGAACTGAGCAAGTGGAGAGACGTTCGTTCATCTAGCACCAAGGGAACAGGTTGCAGGAGATCCTTTTTCTCTGCTTTCTCAGTCTGTTTCTTAGTGTCTGTTTGAAGTTCCTGCAGTTTTCACTGTCAAAACGAGTTGGAGCTAGTACCTCCCCATATATATGTATTGAATGGAGTTTGCAACTGAAAAGTAACTTTGTGTTCCCAACAAGATAAGTGAAGGACGGCTTTCACACACACGTATCTCTCAGAACTGAGTATGTGGAGAGACGTTCGTTCATCTAGCACCAAGGGAACGGGTTGCAGGAGACACTTTTTCTCTGGATTCTCAGTCTGTTTCCTAGTGCCGGTTTGAAGTTCCTGCAGTTTTCACTGTAAAATCGAGTTGGAGTTAGTACCTCCCCTTATATATGTATGGAATGGAGTTTGCAACTGAAAAGAAACTTTGTGTTCCCAACAAGCTTGGTGAAGGACGGCTTTCACACACACTAATCTCTCAGAACTGAGCAAGTGTAGAGACGTTCGTTCATCTAGCACCAAGGGAACGGGTTGCAGGAGACAATTTTTCTCTGCTTTCTCAGACTGTTTCCTAGTGCCGGTTTGAAGTTCCTTCAGTTTTCACTGTAAAACCGAGTTGAAACTAGTACCTCCCCATATATATTTATGGAATGGAGTTTGCAACTGAAAAGAAACTTTGTGTTCCCAACAAGCTAGGTGAAGGACGGCTTTCACACACACTTAACTCTCAGAACTGAGCAAGTGGAGAGACGTTCGTTCATCTAGAACCAAGGGGACGGGTTGCAGGAGACACTTTTTCTCTGCTTTCTAAGTCTGTTTCCTAGTGCCGGTTTGATGTTTCTGCAGTTTTCACTGTAAAACCGAGTTGGAGCTAGTACCTCTCCATATATATGTATGGAATGGTGTTTGCAACTGAAAAGAAACTTTGTGTTCCCAACAAGCTAGTTGAAGTATGGCTTTCACACACACTTATCTCTCAGAACTGAGCAAGTGGAGAGACGTTCGTTCATCTAGCACCAAGGGAACGGGTTGCAGGAGACACTATTTCTCTGCTTTCACAGTCTGTTTCCTAGTGCCGGTTTGATGTTCCTGCAGTTTTCACTGTAAAACCGAGTTGGAGCTAATACCTCCCCATATATATGTATGGAATGCAGTTTTCAACTGAAAAAAACTTTGTGTTCCCAACAAGCTAATTGAAGGATGGCTTTCACACACACTTATCTCTCAGAACTGAGCAAGTGGAGAGACGTTCGTTCATCTAGCACCAAGGGAACGGGTTGCAGGAGACACTTTTTCTCTGCTTTCTCAGTCTGTTTCCTAGTGCCGGTTTGAAGTTCCTGCAGTTTTCACTGTAAAACCGAGTTGGAGCTAGTACCTCCCCATATATATGCATGGAATTGAGTTTGCAACTGAAAAGAAACTTTGTGTTCCCAACAAGCTAGGTGAATGACGGCTTTCAAACTCACATATCTCTCAGAACTGAGCAATTGGAGAGACGTTCGTTCATTTAGCACCAAGGGAACGGGTTGCAGGAGACACTTTTTCTCTGCTTTCTCAGTCTGTTTCCTAGTGCCAGTTTGATGTTCCTGCAGTTTTCACTGTAAAATCGAGTTGGAGCTTGTATCTCCTATATATATGTATGGAATGGAGTTTGCAACTGAAAAGTAACTTTGTGTTCCCAACAAGCTAGGTGAAGGACGGCTTTCACACACACTAATCTCTCAGAACTGAGCAAGTGTAGAGACGTTCGTTCATCCAGCACCAAGGGAACGGTTTGCAGGAGACAATTTTTCTCTGCTTTCTCAGACTGTTTCCTAGTGATGGTTTGAAATTCCTGCAGTTTTCACTGTAAAACCGAGTTGGAACTAGTACCTCCCCATATATATGCATGGAATGGAGTTTGCAACTGAAAAGAATCATTGTGTTCCCAACAAGCTAGGTGAAGGACGGCTTTCACACACACTTATCTCTCAGAACTGAGCAAGTGGAGAGACGTTCGTTCATCTAGCACCAAGGGAACGGGTTGCAGGAGACACTATTTCTCTCCTTCCTCAGTCTGTTTCCTAGTGCCGGTTTGAAGTTCCTGCAGTTTTCAATGTAAAACCGAGTTGGAGCTAGTACCTCCCCATATATATGCATGGAATGGAGTTTGCAACTGAAAAAAACTTTGTGTTCCCAACAAGCTAATTGAAGGATGGCTTTCACACACACTTATCTCTCAGAACTGAGCAAGTGAAGAGACGTTCGTTCATCTAGCACCAAGGGAACAGGTTGCAGGAGACACTTTTTCTCTGCTTTCTCAGTCTGTGTCCTAGTGCCGGTTTGAAGTTCCTGCAGTTTTCACTGTAAAACCGAGTTGGAGCTAGTACCTCCCCATATATATGCATGGAATGGAGTTTGCAACTGAAAAGAAACTTTGTGTTCCCAAGAAGCTAGGTGAAGTACGGCTTTCAAACTCATATATCTCTCAGAACTGAGCAAGTGGAGAGACGTTCGTTCATCTAGCACCAAGGGAACGGGTTGCAGGAGACACTTTTTCTCTGCTTTCTCACTCTGTTTCCTAGTGCCGTTTTGATGTTCCTTCAGTTTTCACTGTAAAATGGAGTTGGAGCTTGTACCTCCCCACATATATGTATGGAATGGAGTTTGCAACTGAAAAGTAACTTTGTGTTCCCAACAAGCTAGGTGAAGGACGGCTTTCACACACACTAATCTCTCAGAACTGAGCAAGTGTAGAGACGTTCGTTCATCTAGCACCAAGGGAAAGGGTTGCAGGAGACACTTTTTCTCTCCTTTCTCAGTCTGTTTCCTAGTGCCGTTTTGATGTTCCTTCAGTTTTCACTGTAAAACCGAGTTGGAGCTAGTACCTCCCCATATATATGTATGGACTGGAGTTTGCAACTGAAAAGAAACTTTGTGTTCCCAACAAGCTAGGTGAAGGACGGCATTCACACACACTTATCTCCCAGAACTGAGCAAGTGGAGAGACGTTCGTTCATCTAGCACCAAGGGAACGGGTTGCAGGAGACACTATTTCTCTGCTTTCACAGTCTGTTTCCTAGTGCCGTTTTGATGTTCCTGCAGTTTTCACTGTAAAACCGAGTTGGAGCTAGTACCTCCCCATATATATGTATGGAATGGAGTTTGCAACTGAAAAGAAACTTTGTGTTCCCAACAAGCTAGGTGTAGGACGGCTTTCACACACACTTAACTCTCAGAACTGAGCAAGTGGAGAGACGTTCGTTCATCTAGCACCAAGGGAACGGGTTGCAGGAGACACTATTTCCCTGCTTTCACAGTCTCTTTCCTAGTGCCGGTTTGATGTTCCTGCAGTTTTCACTGTAAAACCGAGTTGGAGCTAGTACCTCCCCTTATATATGTATGGAATGGAGTTTGCAACTGAAAAGAAACTTTGTGTTCCCAACAAGCTAATTGAAGGATAGCTTTCACACACACTTACCTCTCAGAAATGAGCAAGTGGAGAGACGTTCGTTCATCTAGCACCAAGGGAACGGGTTGCAGTAGACACTTTTTCTCTGCTTTCTCAGTCTGTTTCCTAGTGCCGGTTTGAAGTTCCTGCAGTTTTCACTGTAAAACCGAGTTGGAGCTAGTACCTCCCCATATATATGTATGGAATGGAGTTTGCAACTGAAAAGAAACTTTGTGTTCCCAACAAGCTAGGTGAATGACGGCTTTCAAACTCACATACCTCTCAGAACTGAGCAATTGGAGAGACGTTCGTTCATCTAGCACCAAGGGAACGGGTTGCAGGAGACACTTTTTCTCTGCTTTCTCAGTCTGTTTCCTAGTGCCGGTTTGAAGTTCCTGCAGTTTTCACTGTAAAACCGAGTTGGAGCTTGTACCTCCTATATATATATATGGAATGGAGTTTGCAACTGAAAAGAAACTTTGTGTTTCCAACAAGCTAGGTGAAGGACGGCTTTCACACACACTTATCTCTCAGAACTGAGCAAGTGGAGAGACGTTCGTTCATCTAGCACCAAGGGAACGGGTTGCAGGAGACACTATTTCTCTGCTTTCTCAGTCTGTTTCCTAGTGCCGGTTTGAAGTTCCTGCAGTTTTCACTGTAAAACCGAGTTGGAGCTAGTACCTCCCCATATATATGTATGGAATGGAGTTTGCTACTGAAAAGAATCTTTGTGTTCCCAACAAGCTAGGTGAAGGACGGCTTTCACACACACTTATCTCTCAGAACTGAGCAAGTGGAGAGACGTTCGTTCATCTAGCACCAAGGGAACAGGTTGCAGGAGACACTTTTTCTCTGCTTTCTCAGTCTGTTTCTTAGTGTCTGTTTGAAGTTCCTGCAGTTTTCACTGTAAAACCGAGTTGGAGCTAGTACCTCCCCATATATATGTATGGAATGGAGTTTGCATCTGAAAAGAAACTTTGTGTTCCCAACAAGTTAGGTGAAGGACGGCTTTCACACACACTTATCTCTCAGAACTGAGCAAGTGGAGAGACGTTCGTTCATCTAGCACCAAGGGAAAGGTTTGCAGGAGACACTTTTTCTCTGCTTTCTCAGTCTGTTTCCAAGTGCCCGTTTGAAGATCCTGCAGGTTTCACTGTAAAACCGATTTGGAGCTAGTACCTCCCCATATATATGTATGGAATGTAGTTTGCTACTGAAAAGAATCTTTGTGTTCCCAACAAGCTAGGTGAAGGACGGCTTTCACACACACTTATCTCTCAGAACTGAGCAAGTGGAGAGACGTTCGTTCATCTAGCACCAAGGGAACGGGTGGCAGGAGACCCTTTTTCTCTGCTTTCTCAGTCCGTTTCTACGTGCCGGTTTGAAGTTCCTGCAGTTTTCACTGTAAAACGGAGTTGGAGCTAGTACCTCCCCATATATATGTATGGAATGGAGTTTGCAACTGAAAAGAAACTTTGTGTTCCCAACAAGCTAATTGAACGATGGCTTTCACACACTCTTATCTCTCAGAACTGAGCAATTGGAGAGACGTTCGTTCATCTAGCACCAAGAGAAAGGGTTGCAGGAGACACTTTTTCTCTGCTATCTCAGTCTGTTTCCTAGTGCCGATTTGAAGTTCCTGCAGTTTTCACTGTCAAAACGAGTTGGAGCTAGTACCTCCCCATATATATGTATGGACTGGAGTTTGCAACTGAAAAGAATCTTTGTGTTCCCAACAAGCTAGGCGAAGGACGGCTTTCAGACACACTTATCTCTCAGAACTGAGCATGTGGAGAGACTTTCGTTCATCTAGCACCAATGGAACGGGTTGCAGGAGACACTTTTTCTCTGCTTTCTCAGTCTGTTTCCTAGTGCCGGTTTGAATTTACTGCAGTTTTCACTGTAAAATCGAGTTGAAGTTAGTACCTCCCCATATATATGTATGGAATGGAGTTTGCAACTGAAAAGAAACTTTGTGTTCCCAACAAGCTATGTGAAGGACGGCTTTCACACACACTAATCTCTCAGAACTGAGCAAGTGGAGAGACGTTCGTTCATCTAGCACCATGGGAACGGGTTGCAGGAGACAATTTTTCTCTGCTTTATCAGACTGTTCCCTAGTGCCGGTTTGATGTTCCTGCAGTTTTCACTGTAAAACCGAGTTGGAACTAGTACCTCCCCATATATATGCATGGAATGGAGTTTGCAACTGAAAAGAAACTTTGTGTTCACAACAAGCTAGGTGAAGGACGGCTTTCACACACACTTATCTCTCAGAACTGAGCAAGTGGAGAGACGTTCGTTCATCTAGCACCAAGGGAACGGGTTGCAGGAGACACTTTTTCTCTGCTTTCTAAGTCTGTTTCCTAGTGCCAGTTTGAAGTTTCTGCAGTTTTCACTGTCAAACCGAGTTGGAGCTAGTACCTCCCCATATATATGTATGGAATGTAGTTTGCAACTGAAAAGAAACTTTGTGTTTCCAACAAGCTAATTGAAGTATGGCTTTCAAACACACTTATCTCTCAGAACTGAGCAAGTGGAGAGACGTTCGTTCATCTAGCACCAAGGGAACGGGTTGCAGGAGACACTTTTTCTCTGCTTTCTCAGTCTGTTTCCTAGTGCCGGTTTGAAGTTCCTGCAGTTTTCACTGTCAAACCGAGTTGGAGCTAGTACCTCCCCATAAATATGTATGGACTGGAGTTTGCAACTGAAAAGAAACTTTGTGTTCCCAACAAGCTTGGTAAAGGACGGCTTTCACACACACTTATCTCTCAGAACTGAGCAATTGGAGAGACGTTCGTTCATCTAGCACCAAGGGAACGGGTTGCGGGAGACACTTTTTCTCTGCTTTCTCAGTCTGTTTCCTAGTGCCAGTTTGATGTTCCTGCCATTTTCACTGTAAAACCGATTTGGAGCTTGTACCTCCCTATATATATGTATGGAATGGAGTTTGCAACTGAAAAGAAACTTTGTGTTCCCAACAACCTAGGTGAAGGACGGCTTTCACACACAATTATCTCTCAAAACTGAGCAAGTGGAGAGACGTTCGTTCACCTAGCACCAAGGGAACGGGTTGCAGGAGAAAATTTTTCTCTGCTTTCTAAGTCTGTTTCCTAGTGCCGGTTTGAAATTTCTGCAGTTTTCACTGTCAAACCGAGTTGGAGCTAGTACCTCCCCTTATATATGTATGGAATGGAGTTTGCAACTGAAAAGAAACTTTGTGTTCCCAACAATCTAGGTCAAGTACTGCTTTCACACACACTTATCTCTCAGAACTGAGCAATTGGAGAGACGTTCGTTCATCTAGCACCAAGGGAACGGGTTGCAGGAGACACTATTTCTCTGCTTTCACAGTCTGTTTCCTAGTGCCGGTTTGATGTTCCTTCAGTTTTCACTGTAAAACCGAGTTGGAGCTAGTACCTCCCCATATATATGTATGGAATGGAGTTTTCAACTGAAAAGAAACTTTGTGTTCCCAACAAGCTAGGTGAAGGACGGCTTTCACACACAATTATCTCTCAGAACTGAGCAAGTGGAGAGACGTTCGTTCATCTAGCACCAAGGGAACAGGTTGCAGGAGACCCTTTTTCTCTGCTTTCTCAGTCCGTTTCTTAGTGCCGGTTTGAAGTTCCTGCAGTTTTCACTGTAAAACGGAGTTGGAGCTAGTACCTCCCCATATATATGTATGGAATGGAGTTTGCAACTGAAAAGAAACTTTGTGTTCCCAACAAGCTAATTGAACGATGGCTTTCACACACACTTATCTCTCAGAACTGAGCAATTGGAGAGACGTTCGTTCATCTAGCACCAAGGGAAAGGGTTGCAGGAGACACTTTTTCTCTGCTATCTCAGTCTGTTTCCTAGTGCCGGTTTGAAGTTCCTGCAGTTTTCACTGTCAAAACGAGTTGTAGCTAGTACCTCCCCATATATATGTATGGACTGGAGTTAGCAACTGAAAAGAATCTTTGTGTTCCCAACAAGCTAGGTGAAGGACGGCTTTCAGACACACTTATCTCTCAGAACTGAGCATGTGGAGAGACGTTCGTTCATCTAGCACCAAGGGAACGGGTTGCAGGAGACACTTTTTCTCTGCTTTCTCAGTCTGTTTCCTAGTGCCGGTTTGAATTTACTGCAGTTTTCACTGTAAAATCGAGTTGAAGTTAGTACCTCCCCATATATATGTATGGAATGGAGTTTGCAACTGAAAAGAAACTTTGTGTTCCCAACAAGCTAGGTGAAGGACGGCTTTCACACACACTAATCTCTCAGAACTGAGCAAGTGGAGAGACGTTCGTTCATCTAGCACCATGGGAACGGGTTGCAGGAGACAATTTTTCTCTGCTTTCTCAGACTGTTTCCTAGTGCCGGTTTGAAGTTCCTGCAGTTTTCACTGTAAAACCGAGTTGGAACTAGTACCTCCCCATATATATGCATGGAATGGAGTTTGCAACTGAAAAGAAACTTTGTGTTCACAACAAGCTAGGTGAAGGACGGCTTTCACACACACTTATCTCTCAGAACTGAGCAAGTGGAGAGACGTTCGTTCATCTAGCACCAAGGGAACGGGTTGCAGGAGACACTTTTTCTCTGCTTTCTAAGTCTGTTTCCTAGTGCCAGTTTGAAGTTTCTGCAGTTTTCACTGTCAAACCGAGTTGGAGCTAGTACCTCCCCATATATATGTATGGAATGTAGTTTGCAACTGAAAAGAAACTTTGTGTTTCCAACAAGCTAATTGAAGTATGGCTTTCAAACACACTTATCTCTCAGAACTGAGCAAGTGGAGAGACGTTCGTTCATCTAGCACCAAGGGAACGGGTTGCAGGAGACACTTTTTCTCTGCTTTCTCAGTCTGTTTCCTAGTGCCGGTTTGAAGTTCCTGCAGTTTTCACTGTCAAACCGAGTTGGAGCTAGTACCTCCCCATAAATATGTATGGACTGGAGTTTGCAACTGAAAAGAAACTTTGTGTTCCCAACAAGCTAGGTAAAGGACGGCTTTCACACACACTTATCTCTCAGAACTGAGCAATTGGAGAGACGATCGTTCATCTAGCACCAAGGGAACGGGTTGCGGGAGACACTTTTTCTCTGCTTTCTCAGTCTGTTTCCTAGTGCCAGTTTGATGTTCCTGCAATTTTCACTGTAAAAGCGATTTGGAGCTTGTACCTCCCTATATATATGTATGGAATGGAGTTTGCAACTGAAAAGAAACTTTGTGTTCCCAACAAGCTAGGTGAAGGACGGCTTTCACACACACTTATCTCTCAAAACTGAGCAAGTGGAGAGACGTTCGTTCATCTAGCACCAAGAGAACGGGTTGCAGGAAAAAATTTTTCTCTGCTTTCTAAGTCTGTTTCCTAGTGCCGGTTTGAAATTTCTGCAGTTTTCACTGTCAAACCGAGTTGGAGCTAGTACCTCCCCTTATATATGTATGGAACGGATTTTGCAACTGAAAAGAAACTTTGTGTTCCCAACAATCTAAGTCAAGTACGGCTTTCACACACACTTATCTCTCAGAACTGAGCAAGTGGAGAGACGTTCGTTCATCTAGCACCAAGGGAACGGGTTGCAGGAGACACTATTTCTCTGCTTTCACAGTCTGTTTCCTAGTGCCGTTTTGATGTTCCTGCAGTTTTCACTGTAAAACCGAGTTGGAGATAGTACCTCCCCATATATATGTATGGAATGGAGTTTGCTACTGAAAAGAATCTTTGTGTTCCCAACAAGATAGGTGAAGGACGGCTTTCACACACACTTATCTCTCAGAACTGAGCAAGTGGAGAGACGTTCGTTCATCTAGCACCAAGGGAACAGGTTGCCGGAGACCCTTTTTCTCTGCTTTCTCAGTCTGTTTCTTAGTGCCGGTTTGAAGTTCCTGCAGTTTTCACTGTAAAACCGAGTTGGAGCTAGTACCTCCCCATATATATGCATGGAATGGAGTTTGCAACTTAAAAGAAACTTTGTGTTCCCAACAAGCTAGGTGAAGTACGGCTTTCACACACACTTATCTCTCAGAACTGAGCAAGTGGAGAGACGTTCGTTCATCTAGCACCAAGGGAAAGGGTTGCAGGAGACACTTTTTCTCTGCTTTCTCAGTCTGTTTCATAGTGCCGTTTTGATGTTTCTTCAGTTTTCACTGTAAAACCGAGTTGGAGCTAGTACCTCCCCATATATATGTATGGAATGGAGTTTGCAACTGAAAAGAAACTTTGTGTTCCCAACAAGCTAGGTGAAGGACGGCTTTCACACACACTTATCTCTCAGAACTGAGCAAGTGGAGAGACGTTCGTTCATCTAGCACCAAGGGAACGGGTTGCAGGAGACACTTTTTCTCTGCTTTCTCAGTCTGTTTCCTAGTGCCGGTTTGAAGTTCCTGCAGTTTTCACTGAAAAACCGAGTTGGAGCTAGTACCTCCCCATATATATGTATGGAATGGAGTTTGCAACTGAAAAGAAACTTTGTGTTCCCAACAAGCTAGGTGAAGGACGGCTTTCACACACACATATCTCTCAGAACTGAGCATGTGGAGAGCCGTTCGTTCATCTAGCACCATGGGAACGGGTTGCAGGAGACACTTTTTCTCTGGATTCTCAGTCTGTTTCCTAGTGCCGGTTTGAATTTCCTGCAGTTTTCACTGTAAAATCGAGTTGGAGTTAGTACTTCCCCATATATATGTATGGAATGGAGTTTGCAACTGAAAAGAAACTTTGTGTTCCCATCAAGCTAGGTGAAGGACGGCTTTCACACACACTTATCTCTCAGAACTGAGCAAGTGGAGAGACGTTCGTTCATCTAGCACCAAGGGAACGGGTTGCAGGAGACACTTTTTCTCTGCTTTCTAAGTCTTTTTCCTAGTGCCGGTTTGAAGTTTCTGCAGTTTTCACTGTCAAACCGAGTCGGAGCTAGTACCTCCCCATATATATGTATGGAATGGAGTTTGCAACTGAAAAAATCTTTGTGTTCCCAACAAGCTAGGTGAAGGACGGCTTTCACACACAATTATCTCTCAGAACTTAGCAAGTGGAGAGACGTTCGATCATCTAGCACCAAGGGAACGGGTTGCAGGAGACACTTTTTCTCTGCTTTCTCAGTCTGTTTCCTAGTGCCGGTTTGAAGTTCCTGCAGTTTTCACTGTAAAACCGAGTTGGAGCTTGTACCTCCGCATATATATTTATGGAATGGTGTTTGCACCTGAAAAGAAACTTTGTGTTCCCAACAAGCTAGGTGAAGGACGGCTTTCACACACATTTATCTCTCAGAACTGAGCAAGTGGAGAGACGTTCGTTCATCTAGCACCAAGAGAAAGGGTTGCAGGAGACACTTTTTCTCTGCTATCTCAGTCTGTTTCCTAGTGCCGGTTTGAAGTTCCTGCAGTTTTCACTGTCAAAACGAGTTGGAGCTAGTACCTCCCCATATATATGTATGGACTGGAGTTTGCAACTGAAAAGAATCTTTGTGTTCCCAACAAGCTAGGCGAAGGACGGCTTTCAGACACACTTATCTCTCAGAACTGAGCATGTGGAGAGACTTTCGTTCATCTAGCACCAATGGAACGGGTTGCAGGAGACACTTTTTCTCTGCTTTCTCAGTCTGTTTCCTAGTGCCGGTTTGAATTTACTGCAGTTTTCACTGTAAAATCGAGTTGAAGTTAGTACCTCCCCATATATATGTATGGAATGGAGTTTGCAACTGAAAAGAAACTTTGTGTTCCCAACAAGCTATGTTAAGGACGGCTTTCACACACACTAATCTCTCAGAACTGAGCAAGTGGAGAGACGTTCGTTCATCTAGCACCATGGGAACGGGTTGCAGGAGACAATTTTTCTCTGCTTTATCAGACTGTTCCCTAGTGCCGGTTTGATGTTCCTGCAGTTTTCACTGTAAAACCGAGTTGGAACTAGTACCTCCCCATATATATGCATGGAATGGAGTTTGCAACTGAAAAGAAACTTTGTGTTCACAACAAGCTAGGTGAAGGACGGCTTTCACACACACTTATCTCTCAGAACTGAGCAAGTGGAGAGACGTTCGTTCATCTAGCACCAAGGGAACGGGTTGCAGGAGACACTTTTTCTCTGCTTTCTCAGTCTGTTTCCTAGTGCCAGTTTGAAGTTTCTGCAGTTTTCACTGTCAAACCGAGTTGGAGCTAGTACCTCCCCATATATATGTATGGAATGTAGTTTGCAACTGAAAAGAAACTTTGTGTTTCCAACAAGCTAATTGAAGTATGGCTTTCAAACACACTTATCTCTCAGAACTGAGCAAGTGGAGAGACGTTCGTTCATCTAGCACCAAGGGAACGGGTTGCAGGAGACACTTTTTCTCTGCTTTCTCAGTCTGTTTCCTAGTGCCGGTTTGAAGTTCCTGCAGTTTTCACTGTCAAACCGAGTTGGAGCTAGTACCTCCCCATATATATGTATGGACTGGAGTTTGCAACTGAAAAGAAACTTTGTGTTCCCAACAAGCTAGGTAAAGGACGGCTTTCACACACACTTATCTCTCAGAACTGAGCAATTGGAGAGACTTTCGTTCATCTAGCACCAAGGGAACGGGTTGCGGGAGACACTTTTTCTCTGCTTTCTCAGTCTGTTTCCTAGTGCCAGTTTGATGTTCCTGCAATTTTCACTGTAAAACCAATTTGGAGCTTGTACCTCCCTATATATATGTATGGAATGGAGTTTGCAACTGAAAAGAAACTTTGTGTTCCCAACAAGCTAGGTGAAGGACGGCTTTCACACACACTTATCTCTCAAAACTGAGCAAGTGGAGAGACGTTCGTTCACCTAGCACCAAGGGAACGGGTTGCAGGAGAAAATTTTTCTCTGCTTTCTAAGTCTGTTTCCTAGTGCCGGTTTGAAATTTCTGCAGTTTTCACTGTCAAACCGAGTTGGAGCTAGTACCTCCCCTTATATATGTATGGAATGGAGTTTGCAACTGAAAAGAACTTTGTGTTCCCAACAATCTAGGTCAAGTACTGCTTTCACACACACTTATCTCTCAGAACTGAGCAAGTGGAGAGACGTTCGTTCATCTAGCACCAAGGGAACGGGTTGCAGGAGACACTATTTCTCTGCTTTCACAGTCTGTTTCCTAGTGCCGGTTTGATGTTCCTTCAGTTTTCACTGTAAAACCGAGTTGGAGCTAGTACCTCCCCATATATATGTATGGAATGGAGTTTTCAACTGAAAAGAAACTTTGTGTTCCCAACAAGCTAGGTGAAGGACGGCTTTCACACACAATTATCTCTCAGAACTGAGCAAGTGGAGAGACGTTCGTTCATCTAGCACCAAGGGAAAGGTTTGCAGGAGACACTTTTTCTCTGCTTTCTCAGTCTGTTTCCTAGTGCCGGTTTGAAGTTCCTGCAATTTTCACTGTAAAACCGATTTGGAGCTAGTACCTCCCCATATATATGTATGGAATGGAGTTTGCTACTGAAAAGAATCTTTGTGTTCCCAACAAGCTAGGTGAAGGACGGCTTTCACACACACATATCTCTCAGAACTGAGCAAGTGGAGAGACGTTCGTTCATCTAGCACCAAGGGAACAGGTTGCAGGAGACCCTTTTTCTCTGCTTTCTCAGTCCGTTTCTTAGTGCCGGTTTGAAGTTCCTGCAGTTTTCACTGTAAAACGGAGTTGGAGCTAGTACCTCCCCATATATATGTATGGAATGGAGTTTGCAACTGAAAAGAAACTTTGTGTTCCCAACAAGCTAATTGAACGATGGCTTTCACACACACTTATCTCTCAGAACTGAGCAATTGGAGAGACGTTCGTTCATCTAGCACCAAGGGAAAGGGTTGCAGGAGACACTTTTTCTCTGCTATCTCAGTCTGTTTCCTAGTGCCGGTTTGAAGTTCCTGCAGTTTTCACTGTCAAAACGAGTTGTAGCTAGTACCTCCCCATATATATGTATGGACTGGAGTTAGCAACTGAAAAGAATCTTTGTGTTCCCAACAAGCTAGGTGAAGGACGGCTTTCAGACACACTTATCTCTCAGAACTGAGCATGTGGAGAGACGTTCGTTCATCTAGCACCAAGGGAACGGGTTGCAGGAGACACTTTTTCTCTGCTTTCTCAGTCTGTTTCCTAGTGCCGGTTTGAAGTTCCTGCAGTTTTCACTGTAAAACCGAGTTGGAACTAGTACCTCCCCATATATATGCATGGAATGGAGTTTGCAACTGAAAAGAAACTTTGTGTTCACAACAAGCTAGGTGAAGGACGGCTTTCACACACACTTATCTCTCAGAACTGAGCAAGTGGAGAGACGTTCGTTCATCTAGCACCAAGGGAACGGGTTGCAGGAGACACTTTTTCTCTGCTTTCTAAGTCTGTTTCCTAGTGCCAGTTTGAAGTTTCTGCAGTTTTCACTGTCAAACCGAGTTGGAGCTTGTACCTCCCCATATATATGTATGGAATGTAGTTTGCAACTGAAAAGAAACTTTGTGTTTCCAACAAGCTAATTGAAGTATGGCTTTCAAACACACTTATCTCTCAGAACTGAGCAAGTGGAGAGACGTTCGTTCATCTAGCACCAAGGGAACGGGTTGCAGGAGACACTTTTTCTCTGCTTTCTCAGTCTGTTTCCTAGTTCCGGTTTGAAGTTCCTGCAGTTTTCACTGTCAAACCGAGTTGGAGCTAGTACCTCCCCATAAATATGTATGGACTGGAGTTTGCAACTGAAAAGAAACTTTGTGTTCCCAACAAGCTATGTAAAGGACGGCTTTCACACACACTTATCTCTCAGAACTGAGCAATTGGAGAGACGATCGTTCATCTAGCACCAAGGGAACGGGTTGCGGGAGACACTTTTTCTCTGCTTTCTCAGTCTGTTTCCTAGTGCCAGTTTGATGTTCCTGCAATTTTCACTGTAAAACCGATTTGGAGCTTGTACCTCCCTATATATATGTATGGAATGGAGTTTGCAACTGAAAAGAAACTTTGTGTTCCCAACAAGCTAGGTGAAGGACGGCTTTCACACACACTTATCTCTCAAAACTGAGCAAGTGGAGAGACGTTCGTTCATCTAGCACCAAGAGAACGGGTTGCAGGAAAAAATTTTTCTCTGCTTTCTAAGTCTGTTTCCTAGTGCCGGTTTGAAATTTCTGCAGTTTTCACTGTCAAACCGAGTTGGAGCTAGTACCTCCCCTTATATATGTATGGAACGGAGTTTGCAACTGAAAAGAAACTTTGTGTTCCCAACAATCTAAGTCAAGTACGGCTTTCACACACACTTATCTCTCAGAACTGAGCAAGTGGAGAGACGTTCGTTCATCTAGCACCAAGGGAACGGGTTGCAGGAGACACTATTTCTCTGCTTTCACAGTCTATTTCCTAGTGCCGGTTTGATGTTCCTGCAGTTTTCACTGTAAAACCGAGTTGGAGATAGTACCTCCCCATATATATGTATGGAATGGAGTTTGCTACTGAAAAGAATCTTTGTGTTCCCAACAAGCTAGGTGAAGGACGGCTTTCACACACACTTATCTCTCAGAACTGAGCAAGTGGAGAGACGTTCGTTCATCTAGCACCAAGGGAACAGGTTGCAGGAGACCCTTTTTCTCTGCTTTCTCAGTCTGTTTCTTAGTTCCGGTTTGAAGTTCCTGCAGTTTTCACTGTAAAACCGAGTTGGAGCTAGTACCTCCCCATATATATGTATGGAATGGAGTTTGCAACTTAAAAGAAACTTTGTGTTCCCAACAAGCTAGGTGAAGTACGGCTTTCACACACACTTATCTCTCAGAACTGAGCAAGTGGAGAGACGTTCGTTCATCTAGCACCAAGAGAAAGGGTTGCAGGAGACACTTTTTCTCTGCTATCTCAGTCTGTTTCCTAGTGCCGATTTGAAGTTCCTGCAGTTTTCACTGTCAAAACGAGTTGGAGATAGTACCTCCCCATATATATGTATGGACTGGAGTTTGCAACTGAAAAGAATCTTTGTGTTCCCAACAAGCTAGGCGAAGGACGGCTTTCAGACACACTTATCTCTCAGAACTGAGCATGTGGAGAGACTTTCGTTCATCTAGCACCAATGGAACGGGTTGCAGGAGACACTTTTTCTCTGCTTTCTCAGTCTGTTTCCTAGTGCCGGTTTGAATTTACTGCAGTTTTCACTGTAAAATCGAGTTGAAGTTAGTACCTCCCCATATATATGTATGGAATGGAGTTTGCAACTGAAAAGAAACTTTGTGTTCCCAACAAGCTATGTGAAGGACGGCTTTCACACACACTAATCTCTCAGAACTGAGCAATTGGAGAGACGATCGTTCATCTAGCACCAAGGGAACGGGTTGCGGGAGACACTTTTTCTCTGCTTTCTCAGTCCGTTTCTTAGTGCCGGTTTGAAGTTCCTGCAGTTTTCACTGTAAAACGGAGTTGGAGCTAGTACCTCCCCATATATATGTATGGAATGGAGTTTGCAACTGAAAAGAAACTTTGTGTTCCCAACAAGCTAATTGAACGATGGCTTTCACACACACTTATCTCTCAGAACTGAGCAATTGGAGAGACGTTCGTTCATCTAGCACCAAGGGAAAGGGTTGCAGGAGACACTTTTTCTCTGCTATCTCAGTCTGTTTCCTAGTGCCGGTTTGAAGTTCCTGCAGTTTTCACTGTCAAAACGAGTTGTAGCTAGTACCTCCCCATATATATGTATGGACTGGAGTTTGCAACTGAAAAGAATCTTTGTGTTCCCAACAAGCTAGGTGAAGGACGGCTTTCAGACACACTTATCTCTCAGAACTGAGCATGTGGAGAGACGTTCGTTCATCTAGCACCAAGGGAACGGTTTGCAGGAGACACTTTTTCTCTGCTTTCTCAGTCTGTTTCCTAGTGCCAGTTTGAAGTTTCTGCAGTTTTCACTGTCAAACCGAGTTGGAGCTAGTACCTCCCCATATATATGTATGGAATGTAGTTTGCAACTGAAAAGAAACTTTGTGTTTCCAACAAGCTAATTGAAGTATGGCTTTCAAACACACTTATCTCTCAGAACTGAGCAAGTGGAGAGACGTTCGTTCATCTAGCACCAAGGGAACGGGTTGCAGGAGACACTTTTTCTCTGCTTTCTCAGTCCGTTTCTTAGTGCCGGTTTGAAGTTCCTGCAGTTTTCACTGTAAAACGGAGTTGGAGCTAGTACTTCCCCATATATATGTATGGAATGGAGTTTGCAACTGAAAAGAAACTTTGTGTTCCCAACAAGCTAATTGAACGATGGCTTTCACACACATTTATCTCTCAGAACTGAGCAATTGGAGAGACGTTCGTTCATCTAGCACCAAGGGAAAGGGTTGCAGGAGACACTTTTTCTCTGCTATCTCAGTCTGTTTCCTAGTGCCGGTTTGAAGTTCCTGCAGTTTTCACTGTCAAAACGAGTTGTAGCTAGTACCTCCCCATATATATGTATGGACTGGAGTTTGCAACTGAAAAGAATCTTTGTGTTCCCAACAAGCTAGGTGAAGGACGGCTTTCACACACAATTATCTCTCAGAACTGAGCAAGTGGAGAGACGTTCGTTCATCTAGCACCAAGGGAAAGGTTTGCAGGAGACACTTTTTCTCTGCTTTCTCAGTCTGTTTCCTAGTGCCGGTTTGAAGTTCCTGCAGTTTTCACTGTAAAACCGATTTGGAGCTAGTACCTCCCCATATATATGTATGGAATGGAGTTTGCTACTGAAAAGAATCTTTGTGTTCCCAACAAGCTAGGTGAAGGACGGCTTTCACACACACATATCTCTCAGAACTGAGCAAGTGGAGAGACGTTCGTTCATCTAGCACCAAGGGAACAGGTTGCAGGAGACCCTTTTTCTCTGCTTTCTCAGTCCGTTTCTTAGTGCCGGTTTGAAGTTCCTGCAGTTTTCACTGTAAAACGGAGTTGGAGCTAGTACCTCCCCATATATATGTATGGAATGGAGTTTGCAACTGAAAAGAAACTTTGTGTTCCCAACAAGCTAATTGAACGATGGCTTTCACACACACTTATCTCTCAGAACTGAGCAATTGGAGAGACGTTCGTTCATCTAGCACCAAGGGAAAGGGTTGCAGGAGACACTTTTTCTCTGCTATCTCAGTCTGTTTCCTAGTGCCGGTTTGAAGTTCCTGCAGTTTTCACTGTCAAAACGAGTTGTAGCTAGTACCTCCCCATATATATGTATGGACTGGAGTTTGCAACTGAAAAGAATCTTTGTGTTCCCAACAAGCTAGGTGAAGGACGGCTTTCAGACACACTTATCTCTCAGAACTGAGCATGTGGAGAGACGTTCGTTCATCTAGCACCAAGGGAACGGGTTGCAGGAGACACTTTTCTCTGCTTTCTCAGTCTGTTTCCTAGTGCCAGTTTGAAGTTTCTGCAGTTTTCACTGTCAAACCGAGTTGGAGCTAGTACCTCCCCATATATATGTATGGAATGTAGTTTGCAACTGAAAAGAAACTTTGTGTTTCCAACAAGCTAATTGAAGTATGGCTTTCAAACACACTTATCTCTCAGAACTGAGCAAGTGGAGAGACGTTCGTTCATCTAGCACCAAGGGAACGGGTTGCAGGAGACACTTTTTCTCTGCTTTCTCAGTCTGTTTCCTAGTTCCGGTTTGAAGTTCCTGCAGTTTTCACTGTCAAACCGAGTTGGAGCTAGTACCTCCCCATAAATATGTATGGACTGGAGTTTGCAACTGAAAAGAAACTTTGTGTTCCCAACAAGCTAGGTAAAGGACGGCTTTCACACACACTTATCTCTCAGAACTGAGCAATTGGAGAGACGATCGTTCATCTAGCACCAAGGGAACGGGTTGCGGGAGACACTTTTTCTCTGCTTTCTCAGTCTGTTTCCTAGTGCCAGTTTGATGTTCCTGCAATTTTCACTGTAAAACCGATTTGGAGCTTGTACCTCCCTATATATATGTATGGAATGGAGTTTGCAACTGAAAAGAAACTTTGTGTTCCCAACAAGCTAGGTGAAGGACGGCTTTCACACACACTTATCTCTCAAAACTGAGCAAGTGGAGAGACGTTCGTTCATCTAGCACCAAGAGAACGGGTTGCAGGAAAAAATTTTTCTCTGCTTTCTAAGTCTGTTTCCTAGTGCCGGTTTGAAATTTCTGCAGTTTTCACTGTCAAACCGAGTTGGAGCTAGTACCTCCCCTTATATATGTATGGAACGGAGTTTGCAACTGAAAAGAAACTTTGTGTTCCCAACAATCTAAGTCAAGTACGGCTTTCACACACACTTATCTCTCAGAACTGAGCAAGTGGAGAGACGTTCGTTCATCTAGCACCAAGGGAACGGGTTGCAGGAGACACTATTTCTCTGCTTTCACAGTCTGTTTCCTAGTGCCGGTTTGATGTTCCTGCAGTTTTCACTGTAAAACGGAGTTGGAGCTAGTACCTCCCCATATATATGTATGGAATGGAGTTTGCAACTGAAAAGAAACTTTGTGTTCCCAACAAGCTAATTGAACGATGGCTTTCACACACACTTATCTCTCAGAACTGAGCAATTGGAGAGACGTTCGTTCATCTAGCACCAAGGGAAAGGGTTGCAGGAGACACTTTTTCTCTGCTATCTCAGTCTGTTTCCTAGTGCCGGTTTGAAGTTCCTGCAGTTTTCACTGTCAAAACGAGTTGTAGCTAGTACCTCCCCATATATATGTATGGACTGGAGTTTGCAACTGAAAAGAATCTTTGTGTTCCCAACAAGCTAGGTGAAGGACGGCTTTCAGACACACTTATCTCTCAGAACTGAGCATGTGGAGAGACGTTCGTTCATCTAGCACCAAGGGAACGGGTTGCAGGAGACACTTTTTCTCTGCTTTCTCAGTCTGTTTCCTAGTGCCAGTTTGAAGTTTCTGCAGTTTTCACTGTCAAACCGAGTTGGAGCTAGTACCTCCCCATATATATGTATGGAATGTAGTTTGCAACTGAAAAGAAACTTTGTGTTTCCAACAAGCTAATTGAAGTATGGCTTTCAAACACACTTATCTCTCAGAACTGAGCAAGTGGAGAGACGTTCGTTCATCTAGCACCAAGGGAACGGGTTGCAGGAGACACTTTTTCTCTGCTTTCTCAGTCTGTTTCCTAGTTCCGGTTTGAAGTTCCTGCAGTTTTCACTGTCAAACCGAGTTGGAGCTTGTACCTCCCCATAAATATGTATGGACTGGAGTTTGCAACTGAAAAGAAACTTTGTGTTCCCAACAAGCTAGGTAAAGGACGGCTTTCACACACACTTATCTCTCAGAACTGAGCAATTGGAGAGACGATCGTTCATCTAGCACCAAGGGAACGGGTTGCGGGAGACACTTTTTCTCTGCTTTCTCAGTCTGTTTCCTAGTGCCAGTTTGATGTTCCTGCAATTTTCACTGTAAAACCGATTTGGAGCTTGTACCTCCCTATATATATGTATGGAATGGAGTTTGCAACTGAAAAGAAACTTTGTGTTCCCAACAAGCTAGGTGAAGGACGGCTTTCACACACACTTATCTCTCAAAACTGAGCAAGTGGAGAGACGTTCGTTCATCTAGCACCAAGAGAACGGGTTGCAGGAAAAAATTTTTCTCTGCTTTCTAAGTCTGTTTCCTAGTGCCGGTTTGAAATTTCTGCAGTTTTCACTGTCAAACCGAGTTGGAGCTAGTACCTCCCCTTATATATGTATGGAACGGAGTTTGCAACTGAAAAGAAACTTTGTGTTCCCAACAATCTAAGTCAAGTACGGCTTTCACACACACTTATCTCTCAGAACTGAGCAAGTGGAGAGACGTTCGTTCATCTAGCACCAAGGGAACGGGTTGCAGGAGACACTATTTCTCTGCTTTCACAGTCTGTTTCCTAGTGCCGGTTTGATGTTCCTGCAGTTTTCACTGTAAAACCGAGTTGGAGATAGTACCTCCCCATATATATGTATGGAATGGAGTTTGCTACTGAAAAGAATCTTTGTGTTCCCAACAAGCTAGGTGAAGGACGGCTTTCACACACACTTATCTCTAAGAACTGAGCAAGTGGAGAGACGTTCGTTCATCTAGCACCAAGGGAACAGGTTGCAGGAGACCCTTTTTCTCTGCTTTCTCAGTCTGTTTCTTAGTTCCGGTTTGAAGTTCCTGCAGTTTTCACTGTAAAACCGAGTTGGAGCTAGTACCTCCCCATATATATGTATGGAATGGAGTTTGCAACTGAAAAGAAACTTTGTGTTCCCAAAAAGCTAATTGAAGGATGCCTTTCACACACACTTATCTCTCAGAACTGAGCAAGTGGAGAGACGTTCGTTCATCTAGCACCAAGGGAACGGGTTGCAGGAGACACTTTTTCTCTGCTTTCTCAGTCTGTTTCCTAGTGCCGGTTTGAAGTTCCTGCAGTTTTCACTGAAAAACCGAGTTGGAGCTAGTACCTCCCTATATATATGTATGGAATGGAGTTTGCAACTGAAAAGAAACTTTGTGTTCCCAACAAGCTAGGTGAAGGACGGCTTTCACACACACATATCTCTCAGAACTGAGCATGTGGAGAGCCGTTCGTTCATCTAGCACCATGGGAACGGGTTGCAGGAGACACTTTTTCTCTGGATTCTCAGTCTGTTTCCTAGTGCCGGTTTGAATTTCCTGCAGTTTTCACTGTAAAATCGAGTTGGAGTTAGTACTTCCCCATATATATGTATGGAATGGAGTTTGCAACTGAAAAGAAACTTTGTGTTCCCAACAAGCTAGGTGAAGGACGGCTTTCACACACACTTATCTCTCAGAACTGAGCAAGTGGAGAGACGTTCGTTCATCTAGCACCAAGGGAACGGGTTGCAGGAGACACTTTTTCTCTGCTTTCTAAGTCTTTTTCCTAGTGCCGGTTTGAAGTTTCTGCAGTTTTCACTGTCAAACCGAGTCGGAGCTAGTACCTCCCCATATATATGTATGGAATGGAGTTTGCAACTGAAAAGAAACTTTGTGTTCCCAACAAGCTAATTGAACGATGGCTTTCACACACTCTTATTTCTCAGAACTGAGCAATTGGAGAGACGTTCGTTCATCTAGCACCAAGAGAAAGGGTTGCAGGAGACACTTTTTCTCTGCTATCTCAGTCTGTTTCCTAGTGCCGATTTGAAGTTCCTGCAGTTTTCACTGTCAAAACGAGTTGGAGCTAGTACCTCCCCATATATATGTATGGACTGGAGTTTGCAACTGAAAAGAATCTTTGTGTTCCCAACAAGCTAGGCGAAGGACGGCTTTCAGACACACTTATCTCTCAGAACTGAGCATGTGGAGAGACTTTCGTTCATCTAGCACCAATGGAACGGGTTGCAGGAGACACTTTTTCTCTGCTTTCTCAGTCTGTTTCCTAGTTCCGGTTTGAAGTTCCTGCAGTTTTCACTGTCAAACCGAGTTGGAGCTTGTACCTCCCCATAAATATGTATGGACTGGAGTTTGCAACTGAAAAGAAACTTTGTGTTCCCAACAAGCTAGGTAAAGGACGGCTTTCACACACACTTATCTCTCAGAACTGAGCAATTGGAGAGACGATCGTTCATCTAGCACCAAGGGAACGGGTTGCGGGAGACACTTTTTCTCTGCTTTCTCAGTCTGTTTCCTAGTGCCAGTTTGATGTTCCTGCAATTTTCACTGTAAAACCGATTTGGAGCTTGTACCTCCCTATATATATGTATGGAATGGAGTTTGCAACTGAAAAGAAACTTTGTGTTCCCAACAAGCTAGGTGAAGGACGGCTTTCACACACACTTATCTCTCAAAACTGAGCAAGTGGAGAGACGTTCGTTCATCTAGCACCAAGAGAACGGGTTGCAGGAAAAAATTTTTCTCTGCTTTCTAAGTCTGTTTCCTAGTGCCGGTTTGAAATTTCTGCAGTTTTCACTGTCAAACCGAGTTGGAGCTTGTACCTCCCCTTATATATGTATGGAACGGAGTTTGCAACTGAAAAGAAACTTTGTGTTCCCAACAATCTAAGTCAAGTACGGCTTTCACACACACTTATCTCTCAGAAATGAGCAAGTGGAGAGACGTTCGTTCATCTAGCACCAAGGGAACGGGTTGCAGGAGACACTATTTCTCTGCTTTCACAGTCTGTTTCCTAGTGCCGGTTTGATGTTCCTGCAGTTTTCACTGTAAAACCGAGTTGGAGATAGTACCTCCCCATATATATGTATGGAATGGAGTTTGCTACTGAAAAGAATCTTTGTGTTCCCAACAAGCTAGGTGAAGGACGGCTTTCACACACACTTATCTCTAAGAACTGAGCAAGTGGAGAGACGTTCGTTCATCTAGCACCAAGGGAACAGGTTGCAGGAGACCCTTTTTCTCTGCTTTCTCAGTCTGTTTCTTAGTTCCGGTTTGAAGTTCCTGCAGTTTTCACTGTAAAACCGAGTTGGAGCTAGTACCTCCCCATATATATGTATGGAATGGAGTTTGCAACTTAAAAGAAACTTTGTGTTCCCAACAAGCTAGGTGAAGTACGGCTTTCACACACACTTATCTCTCAGAACTGAGCAAGTGGAGAGACGTTCGTTCATCTAGCACCAAGGGAAAGGGTTGCAGGAGACACTTTTTCTCTGCTTTCTCAGTCTGTTTCATAGTGCCGTTTTGATGTTTCTTCAGTTTTCACTATAAAACCGAGTTGGAGCTAGTACCTCCCCATATATATGTATGGAATGGAGTTTGCAACTGAAAAGAAACTTTGTGTTCCCAAAAAGCTAATTGAAGGATGCCTTTCACACACACTTATCTCTCAGAACTGAGCAAGTGGAGAGACGTTCGTTCATCTAGCACCAAGGGAACGGGTTGCAGGAGACACTTTTTCTCTGCTTTCTCAGTCTGTTTCCTAGTGCCGGTTTGAAGTTCCTGCAGTTTTCACTGAAAAACCGAGTTGGAGCTAGTACCTCCCTATATATATGTATGGAATGGAGTTTGCAACTGAAAAGAAACTTTGTGTTCCCAACAAGCTAGGTGAAGGACGGCTTTCACACACACATATCTCTCAGAACTGAGCATGTGGAGAGCCGTTCGTTCATCTAGCACCATGGGAACGGGTTGCAGGAGACACTTTTTCTCTGGATTCTCAGTCTGTTTCCTAGTGCCGGTTTGAATTTCCTGCAGTTTTCACTGTAAAATCGAGTTGGAGTTAGTACTTCCCCATATATATGTATGGAATGGAGTTTGCAACTGAAAAGAAACTTTGTGTTCCCAACAATCTAGGTGAAGGACGGCTTTCACACACACTTATCTCTCAGAACTGAGCAAGTGGAGAGACGTTCGTTCATCTAGCACCAAGGGAACGGGTTGCAGGAGACACTTTTTCTCTGCTTTCTAAGTCTTTTTCCTAGTGCCGGTTTGAAGTTTCTGCAGTTTTCACTGTCAAACCGAGTCGGAGCTAGTACCTCCCCATATATATGTATGGAATGGAGTTTGCAACTGAAAAGAAACTTTGTGTTCCCAACAAGCTAATTGAACGATGGCTTTCACACACTCTTATTTCTCAGAACTGAGCAATTGGAGAGACGTTCGTTCATCTAGCACCAAGAGAAAGGGTTGCAGGAGACACTTTTTCTCTGCTATCTCAGTCTGTTTCCTAGTGCCGATTTGAAGTTCCTGCAGTTTTCACTGTCAAAAAGAGTTGGAGCTAGTACCTCCCCATATATATGTATGGACTGGAGTTTGCAACTGAAAAGAATCTTTGTGTTCCCAACAAGCTAGGCGAAGGACGGCTTTCAGACACACTTATCTCTCAGAACTGAGCATGTGGAGAGACTTTCGTTCATCTAGCACCAATGGAACGGGTTGCAGGAGACACTTTTTCTCTGCTTTCTCAGTCTGTTTCCTAGTGCCGGTTTGAATTTACTGCAGTTTTCACTGTAAAATCGAGTTGAAGTTAGTACCTCCCCATATATATGTATGGAATGGAGTTTGCAACTGAAAAGAAACTTTGTGTTCCCAACAAGCTATGTGAAGGACGGCTTTCACACACACTAATCTCTCAGAACTGAGCAAGTGGAGAGACGTTCGTTCATCTAGCACCATGGGAACGGGTTGCAGGAGACAATTTTTCTCTGCTTTATCAGACTGTTCCCTAGTGCCGGTTTGATGTTCCTGCAGTTTTCACTGTAAAACCGAGTTGGAACTAGTACCTCCCCATATATATGCATGGAATGGAGTTTGCAACTGAAAAGAAACTTTGTGTTCACAACAAGCTAGGTGAAGGACGGCTTTCACACACACTTATCTCTCAGAACTGAGCAAGTGGAGAGACGTTCGTTCATCTAGCACCAAGGGAACGGGTTGCAGGAGACACTTTTTCTCTGCTTTCTAAGTCTGTTTCCTAGTGCCAGTTTGAAGTTTCTGCAGTTTTCACTGTCAAACCGAGTTGGAGCTAGTACCTCCCCATATATATGTATGGAATGTAGTTTGCAACTGAAAAGAAACTTTGTGTTTCCAACAAGCTAATTGAAGTATGGCTTTCAAACACACTTATTTCTCAGAACTGAGCAAGTGGAGAGACGTTCGTTCATCTAGCACCAAGGGAACGGGTTGCAGGAGACACTTTTTCTCTGCTTTCTCAGTCTGTTTCCTAGTGCCGGTTTGAAGTTCCTGCAGTTTTCACTGTCAAACCGAGTTGGAGCTAGTACCTCCCCATATATATGTATGGAATGGAGTTTGCAACTTAAAAGAAACTTTGTGTTCCCAACAAGCTAGGTGAAGTACGGCTTTCACACACACTTATCTCTCAGAACTGAGCAAGTGGAGAGACGTTCGTTCATCTAGCACCAAGGGAAAGGGTTGCAGGAGACACTTTTTCTCTGCTTTCTCAGTCTGTTTCATAGTGCCGTTTTGATGTTTCTTCAGTTTTCACTATAAAACCGAGTTGGAGCTATTACCTCCCCATATATATGTATGGAATGGAGTTTGCAACTGAAAAGAAACTTTGTGTTCCCAAAAAGCTAATTGAAGGATGCCTTTCACACACACTTATCTCTCAGAACTGAGCAAGTGGAGAGACGTTCGTTCATCTAGCACCAAGGGAACGGGTTGCAGGAGACACTTTTTCTCTGCTTTCTCAGTCTGTTTCCTAGTGCCGGTTTGAAGTTCCTGCAGTTTTCACTGAAAAACCGAGTTGGAGCTAGTACCTCCCTATATATATGTATGGAATGGAGTTTGCAACTGAAAAGAAACTTTGTGTTCCCAACAAGCTAGGTGAAGGACGGCTTTCACACACACATATCTCTCAGAACTGAGCATGTGGAGAGCCGTTCGTTCATCTAGCACCATGGGAACGGGTTGCAGGAGACACTTTTTCTCTGGATTCTCAGTCTGTTTCCTAGTGCCGGTTTGAATTTCCTGCAGTTTTCACTGTAAAATCGAGTTGGAGTTAGTACTTCCCCATATATATGTATGGAATGGAGTTTGCAACTGAAAAGAAACTTTGTGTTCCCAACAAGCTAGGTGAAGGACGGCTTTCACACACACTTATCTCTCAGAACTGAGCAAGTGGAGAGACGTTCGTTCATCTAGCACCAAGGGAACGGGTTGCAGGAGACACTTTTTCTCTGCTTTCTAAGTCTTTTTCCTAGTGCCGGTTTGAAGTTTCTGCAGTTTTCACTGTCAAACCGAGTCGGAGCTAGTACCTCCCCATATATATGTATGGAATGGAGTTTGCAACTGAAAAGAAACTTTGTGTTCCCAACAAGCTAATTGAACGATGGCTTTCACACACTCTTATTTCTCAGAACTGAGCAATTGGAGAGACGTTCGTTCATCTAGCACCAAGAGAAAGGGTTGCAGGAGACACTTTTTCTCTGCTATCTCAGTCTGTTTCCTAGTGCCGATTTGAAGTTCCTGCAGTTTTCACTGTCAAAACGAGTTGGAGCTAGTACCTCCCCATATATATGTATGGACTGGAGTTTGCAACTGAAAAGAATCTTTGTGTTCCCAACAAGCTAGGCGAAGGACGGCTTTCAGACACACTTATCTCTCAGAACTGAGCATGTGGAGAGACTTTCGTTCATCTAGCACCAATGGAACGGGTTGCAGGAGACACTTTTTCTCTGCTTTCTCAGTCTGTTTCCTAGTTCCGGTTTGAAGTTCCTGCAGTTTTCACTGTCAAACCGAGTTGGAGCTTGTACCTCCCCATAAATATGTATGGACTGGAGTTTGCAACTGAAAAGAAACTTTGTGTTCCCAACAAGCTAGGTAAAGGACGGCTTTCACACACACTTATCTCTCAGAACTGAGCAATTGGAGAGACGATCGTTCATCTAGCACCAAGGGAACGGGTTGCGGGAGACACTTTTTCTCTGCTTTCTCAGTCTGTTTCCTAGTGCCAGTTTGATGTTCCTGCAATTTTCACTGTAAAACCGATTTGGAGCTTGTACCTCCCTATATATATGTATGGAATGGAGTTTGCAACTGAAAAGAAACTTTGTGTTCCCAACAAGCTAGGTGAAGGACGGCTTTCACACACACTTATCTCTCAAAACTGAGCAAGTGGAGAGACGTTCGTTCATCTAGCACCAAGAGAACGGGTTGCAGGAAAAAATTTTTCTCTGCTTTCTAAGTCTGTTTCCTAGTGCCGGTTTGAAATTTCTGCAGTTTTCACTGTCAAACCGAGTTGGAGCTTGTACCTCCCCTTATATATGTATGGAACGGAGTTTGCAACTGAAAAGAAACTTTGTGTTCCCAACAATCTAAGTCAAGTACGGCTTTCACACACACTTATCTCTCAGAAATGAGCAAGTGGAGAGACGTTCGTTCATCTAGCACCAAGGGAACGGGTTGCAGGAGACACTATTTCTCTGCTTTCACAGTCTGTTTCCTAGTGCCGGTTTGATGTTCCTGCAGTTTTCACTGTAAAACCGAGTTGGAGATAGTACCTCCCCATATATATGTATGGAATGGAGTTTGCTACTGAAAAGAATCTTTGTGTTCCCAACAAGCTAGGTGAAGGACGGCTTTCACACACACTTATCTCTAAGAACTGAGCAAGTGGAGAGACGTTCGTTCATCTAGCACCAAGGGAACAGGTTGCAGGAGACCCTTTTTCTCTGCTTTCTCAGTCTGTTTCTTAGTTCCGGTTTGAAGTTCCTGCAGTTTTCACTGTAAAACCGAGTTGGAGCTAGTACCTCCCCATATATATGTATGGAATGGAGTTTGCAACTTAAAAGAAACTTTGTGTTCCCAACAAGCTAGGTGAAGTACGGCTTTCACACACACTTATCTCTCAGAACTGAGCAAGTGGAGAGACGTTCGTTCATCTAGCACCAAGGGAAAGGGTTGCAGGAGACACTTTTTCTCTGCTTTCTCAGTCTGTTTCATAGTGCCGTTTTGATGTTTCTTCAGTTTTCACTATAAAACCGAGTTGGAGCTAGTACCTCCCCATATATATGTATGGAATGGAGTTTGCAACTGAAAAGAAACTTTGTGTTCCCAAAAAGCTAATTGAAGGATGCCTTTCACACACACTTATCTCTCAGAACTGAGCAAGTGGAGAGACGTTCGTTCATCTAGCACAAAGGGAACGGGTTGCAGGAGACACTTTTTCTCTGCTTTCTCAGTCTGTTTCCTAGTGCCGGTTTGAAGTTCCTGCAGTTTTCACTGAAAAACCGAGTTGGAGCTAGTACCTCCCTATATATATGTATGGAATGGAGTTTGCAACTGAAAAGAAACTTTGTGTTCCCAACAAGCTAGGTGAAGGACGGCTTTCACACACACATATCTCTCAGAACTGAGCATGTGGAGAGCCGTTCGTTCATCTAGCACCATGGGAACGGGTTGCAGGAGACACTTTTTCTCTGGATTCTCAGTCTGTTTCCTAGTGCCGGTTTGAATTTCCTGCAGTTTTCACTGTAAAATCGAGTTGGAGTTAGTACTTCCCCATATATATGTATGGAATGGAGTTTGCAACTGAAAAGAAACTTTGTGTTCCCAACAATCTAGGTGAAGGACGGCTTTCACACACACTTATCTCTCAGAACTGAGCAAGTGGAGAGACGTTCGTTCATCTAGCACCAAGGGAACGGGTTGCAGGAGACACTTTTTCTCTGCTTTCTAAGTCTTTTTCCTAGTGCCGGTTTGAAGTTTCTGCAGTTTTCACTGTCAAACCGAGTCGGAGCTAGTACCTCCCCATATATATGTATGGAATGGAGTTTGCAACTGAAAAGAAACTTTGTGTTCCCAACAAGCTAATTGAACGATGGCTTTCACACACTCTTATTTCTCAGAACTGAGCAATTGGAGAGACGTTCGTTCATCTAGCACCAAGAGAAAGGGTTGCAGGAGACACTTTTTCTCTGCTATCTCAGTCTGTTTCCTAGTGCCGATTTGAAGTTCCTGCAGTTTTCACTGTCAAAAAGAGTTGGAGCTAGTACCTCCCCATATATATGTATGGACTGGAGTTTGCAACTGAAAAGAATCTTTGTGTTCCCAACAAGCTAGGCGAAGGACGGCTTTCAGACACACTTATCTCTCAGAACTGAGCATGTGGAGAGACTTTCGTTCATCTAGCACCAATGGAACGGGTTGCAGGAGACACTTTTTCTCTGCTTTCTCAGTCTGTTTCCTAGTGCCGGTTTGAATTTACTGCAGTTTTCACTGTAAAATCGAGTTGAAGTTAGTACCTCCCCATATATATGTATGGAATGGAGTTTGCAACTGAAAAGAAACTTTGTGTTCCCAACAAGCTATGTGAAGGACGGCTTTCACACACACTAATCTCTCAGAACTGAGCAAGTGGAGAGACGTTCGTTCATCTAGCACCATGGGAACGGGTTGCAGGAGACAATTTTTCTCTGCTTTATCAGACTGTTCCCTAGTGCCGGTTTGATGTTCCTGCAGTTTTCACTGTAAAACCGAGTTGGAACTAGTACCTCCCCATATATATGCATGGAATGGAGTTTGCAACTGAAAAGAAACTTTGTGTTCACAACAAGCTAGGTGAAGGACGGCTTTCACACACACTTATCTCTCAGAACTGAGCAAGTGGAGAGACGTTCGTTCATCTAGCACCAAGGGAACGGGTTGCAGGAGACACTTTTTCTCTGCTTTCTAAGTCTGTTTCCTAGTGCCAGTTTGAAGTTTCTGCAGTTTTCACTGTCAAACCGAGTTGGAGCTAGTACCTCCCCATATATATGTATGGAATGTAGTTTGCAACTGAAAAGAAACTTTGTGTTTCCAACAAGCTAATTGAAGTATGGCTTTCAAACACACTTATTTCTCAGAACTGAGCAAGTGGAGAGACGTTCGTTCATCTAGCACCAAGGGAACGGGTTGCAGGAGACACTTTTTCTCTGCTTTCTCAGTCTGTTTCCTAGTGCCGGTTTGAAGTTCCTGCAGTTTTCACTGTCAAACCGAGTTGGAGCTAGTACCTCCCCATAAATATGTATGGACTGGAGTTTGCAACTGAAAAGAAACTTTGTGTTCCCAACAAGCTTGGTAAAGGACGGCTTTCACACACACTTATCTCTCAGAACTGAGCAATTGGAGAGACGTTCGTTCATCTAGCACCAAGGGAACGGGTTGCGGGAGACACTTTTTCTCTGCTTTCTCAGTCTGTTTCCTAGTGCCAGTTTGATGTTCCTGCCATTTTCACTGTAAAACCGATTTGGAGCTTGTACCTCCCTATATATATGTATGGAATGGAGTTTGCAACTGAAAAGAAACATTGTGTTCCCAACAACCTAGGTGAAGGACGGCTTTCACACACACTTATCTCTCAAAACTGAGCAAGTGGAGAGACGTTCGTTCACCTAGCACCAAGGGAACGGGTTGCAGGAGAAAATTATTCTCTGCTTTCTAAGTCTGTTTCCTAGTGCCGGTTTGAAATTTCTGCAGTTTTCACTGTCAAACCGAGTTGGAGCTAGTACCTCCCCTTATATATGTATGGAATGGAGTTTGCAACTGAAAAGAAACTTTGTGTTCCCAACAATCTAGGTCAAGTACTGCTTTCACACACACTTATCTCTCAGAACTGAGCAATTGGAGAGACGTTCGTTCATCTAGCACCAAGGGAACGGGTTGCAGGAGACACTATTTCTCTGCTTTCACAGTCTGTTTCCTAGTGCCGGTTTGATGTTCCTTCAGTTTTCACTGTAAAACCGAGTTGGAGCTAGTACCTCCCCATATATATGTATGGAATGGAGTTTTCAACTGAAAAGAAACTTTGTGTTCCCAACAAGCTAGGTGAAGGACGGCTTTCACACACAATTATCTCTCAGAACTGAGCAAGTGGAGAGACGTTCGTTCATCTAGCACCAAGGGAAAGGTTTGCAGGAGACACTTTTTCTCTGCTTTCTTAGTCTGTTTCCTAGTGCCGGTTTGAAGTTCCTGCAGTTTTCACTGTAAAACCGATTTGGAGCTAGTACCTCCCCATATATATGTATGGAATGGAGTTTGCAACTGAAAAGAAACTTTGTGTTCCCAACAAGCTAGGTAAAGGACGGCTTTCACACACACTTATCTCTCAGAACTGAGCAATTGGAGAGACGATC
Organism: Camelus bactrianus; assembly: GCF_048773025.1. Lineage (NCBI taxonomy): Eukaryota > Metazoa > Chordata > Mammalia > Artiodactyla > Camelidae > Camelus > Camelus bactrianus. Next base: position 100,260,242 of record NC_133544.1, read on the forward strand.
GTTCATCTAGCACCAAGGGAACGGGTTGCGGGAGACACTTTTTCTCTGCTTTCTCAGTCTGTTTCCTAGTGCCAGTTTGATGTTCCTGCAATTTTCACTGTAAAACCGATTTGGAGCTTGTACCTCCCTATATATATGTATGGAATGGAGTTTGCAACTGAAAAGAAACTTTGTGTTCCCAACAAGCTAGGTGAAGGACGGCTTTCACACACAATTATCTCTCAAAACTGAGCAAGTGGAGAGACGTTCGTTCATCTAGCACCAAGAGAACGGGTTGCAGGAAAAAATTTTTCTCTGCTTTCTAAGTCTGTTTCCTAGTGCCGGTTTGAAATTTCTGCAGTTTTCACTGTCAAACCGAGTTGGAGCTAGTACCTCCCCTTATATATGTATGGAACGGAGTTTGCAACTGAAAAGAAACTTTGTGTTCCCAACAATCTAAGTCAAGTACGGCTTTCACACACACTTATCTCTCAGAACTGAGCAAGTGGAGAGACGTTCGTTCATCTAGCACCAAGGGAACGGGTTGCAGGAGACACTATTTCTCTGCTTTCACAGTCTGTTTCCTAGTGCCGGTTTGATGTTCCTGCAGTTTTCACTGTAAAACCGAGTTGGAGATAGTACCTCCCCATATATATGTATGGAATGCAGTTTGCTACTGAAAAGAATCTTTGTGTTCCCAACAAGCTAGGTGAAGGACGGCTTTCACACACACTTATCTCTCAGAACTGAGCAAGTGGAGAGACGTTCGTTCATCTAGCACCAAGGGAACAGGTTGCAGGAGACCCTTTTTCTCTGCTTTCTCAGTCTGTTTCTTAGTTCCGGTTTGAAGTTCCTGCAGTTTTCACTGTAAAACCGAGTTGGAGCTAGTACCTCCCCATATATATGTATGGAATGGAGTTTGCAACTTAAAAGAAACTTTGTGTTCCCAACAAGCTAGGTGAAGGACGGCTTTCACACACACATATCTCTCAGAACTGAGCATGTGGAGAGCCGTTCGTTCATCTAGCACCATGGGAACGGGTTGCAGGAGACACTTTTTCTCTGGATTCTCAGTCTGTTTCCTAGTGCCGGTTTGAATTTCCTGCAGTTTTCACTGTAAAATCGATTTGGAGTTAGTACTTCCCCATATATATGTATGGAATGGAGTTTGCAACTGAAAAGAAACTTTGTGTTCCCAACAAGCTAGGTGAAGGACGGCTTTCACACACACTTATCTCTCAGAACTGAGCAAGTGGAGAGACGTTCGTTCATCTAGCACCAAGGGAACGGGTTGCAGGAGACACTTTTTCTCTGCTTTCTAAGTCTTTTTCCTAGTGCCGGTTTGAAGTTTCTGCAGTTTTCACTGTCAAACCGAGTCGGAGCTAGTACCTCCCCATATATATGTATGGAATGGAGTTTGCAACTGAAAAAAACTTTGTGTTCCCAACAAGCTAGGTGAAGGACGGCTTTCACACACAATTATCTCTCAGAACTTAGCAAGTGGAGAGACGTTCGATCATCTAGCACCAAGGGAACGGGTTGCAGGAGACACTTTTTCTCTGCTTTCTCAGTCTGTTTCCTAGTGCCGGTTTGAAGTTCCTGCAGTTTTCACTGTAAAACCGAGTTGGAGCTTGTACCTCCGCATATATATTTATGGAATGGTGTTTGCACCTGAAAAGAAACTTTGTGTTCCCAACAAGCTAGGTGAAGGACGGCTTTCACACACATTTATCTCTCAGAACTGAGCAAGTGGAGAGACGTTCGTTCATCTAGCACCAAGCGAACGGGTTGCAGGAGACACTTTTTCTCTGTTTCTCAGTATGTTTCCAAGTGTCTGTTTGAAGTTCCTGCAGTTTTCACAGTAAAACCGAGTTGGAGCTAGTACCTCCCCATATATATGTATGGAATGGAGTTTGCAACTGAAAAGAAACTTTGTGTTCCCAACAAGCTAGGTGAAGGACGGCTTTCACACACACTTATCTCTCAAAATGAGCAAGAGGAGAGACGTTCGTTCATCTAGCACCAAGGGAACGGGTTGCAGGAGACACTTTTTCTCTGCTTTCTCATTCTGTTTCCTAGTGCCGGTTTGAAGTTCCTGCAGTTTTCACTGTAAAAACGAGTTGGAGCTAGTACCTCCCCATATATATGTATGGAATGGAGTTTGCAACTGAAAAGAAACTTTGTGTTCCCAACAAGCTAGGTGAAGTACGGCTTTCACACACACTTATCTCTCAGAACTGAGCAAGTGGAGAGACGTTCGTTCATCTAGCACCAAGGGAAAGGTTTGCAGGAGACACTTTTTCTCTGCTTTCTAAGTCTGTTTCCTAGTGCCGGTTTGAAGTTTCTGCAGTTTTCACTGTCAAACCGAGTTGGAGCTATTACCTCCCCATATATATGTATGGAATGTAGTTTGCAACTGAAAGGAAACTTTGTGTTCCCAACAAGCTAGGTGAAGGACGGCTTTCACACACACTTATCTCTCAGAACTGAGCAAGTGGAGAGACGTTCGTTCATCTAGCACCAAGGGAACGGGTTGCAGGAGACACTTTTTCTCTGCTTTCTCAGTCTGTTTCCTAGTGCCGGTTTGAAGTTCCAGCAGTTTTCACTGTCAAACCGAGTTGGAGCTAGTACCTCCCCATATATATGTATGGAATGGAGTTTGCAACTGAAAAGAAACTTTGTGTTCCCAACAAGCTAAGTGAAGGACGGCTTTCACACACACTTATCTCTCAGAACTGAGCAAGTGGAGAGACGTTCGTTCATCTAGCACCAAGGGAACAGGTTGCAGGAGACCCTTTTTCTCTGCTTTCTCAGTCTGTTTCTTAGTGCCTGTTTGAAGTTCCTGCAGTTTTCACTGTAAAAACGATTTGGAGCTAGTACCTCCCCATATATATGTATGGAATGGAGTTTGCAACTGAAAAGAAACTTTGTGTTCCCAACAAGCTAGGTGAAGTACGGCTTTCACACACACTTATCTCTCAGAACTGAGCAAGTGGAGAGACGTTCGTTCATCTAGCACCAAGGGAAAGGGTTGCAGGAGACACTTTTTCTCTGCTTTCTCAGTCTGTTTCCTAGTGCCGTTTTGATGTTTCTTCAGTTTTCACTGTAAAACCGATTTGGAGCTAGTACCTCCCCATATATATGTATTAAATGGAGTTTGGAACTGAAAAGAAACTTTGTGTTCCCAACAAGCTAATTGGAGGATGGCTTTCACACACACTTATCTCTCAGAACTGAGCAAGTGGAGAGACGTTCGTTCATCTAGCACCAAGGGAAAGGGTTGCAGGAGACACTTTTTCTCTGCTTTCTAAGTCTGTTTCCTAGTGCCGGTTTGAAGTTTCTGCAGTTTTCACTGTCAAACCGAGTTGGAGCTAGTACCTCCCCATATATATGTATGGAATGTAGTTTGCAACTGAAAAGAAACTTTGTGTTCCCAACAAGCTAATTGAAGTATGGCTTTCACACACACTTATCTCTCAGAACTGAGAAAGTGGAGAGAATTTCGTTCATCTAGCACCAAGGGAACGGGTTGCAGGAGACACTTTTTCTCTGTTTCTCAGTATGTTTCCAAGTGTCTGTTTGAAGTTCCTGCAGTTTTCACAGTAAAACCGAGTTGGAGCTAGTACCTCCCCATATATATGTATGGAATGGAGTTTGCAACTGAAAAGAAACTTTGTGTTCCCAACAAGCTAGGTGAAGGACGGCTTTCACACACACTTATCTCTCAAAATGAGCAAGAGGAGAGACGTTCGTTCATCTAGCACCAAGGGAACGGGTTGCAGGAGACACTTTTTCTCTGCTTTCTCATTCTGTTTCCTAGTGCCGGTTTGAAGTTCCTGCAGTTTTCACTGTAAAAACGAGTTGGAGCTAGTACCTCCCCATATATATGTATGGAATGGAGTTTGCAACTGAAAAGAAACTTTGTGTTCCCAACAAGCTAGGTGAAGTACGGCTTTCACACACACTTATCTCTCAGAACTGAGCAAGTGGAGAGACGTTCGTTCATCTAGCACCAAGGGAAAGGTTTGCAGGAGACACTTTTTCTCTGCTTTCTAAGTCTGTTTCCTAGTGCCGGTTTGAAGTTTCTGCAGTTTTCACTGTCAAACCGAGTTGGAGCTATTACCTCCCCATATATATGTATGGAATGTAGTTTGCAACTGAAAGGAAACTTTGTGTTCCCAACAAGCTAGGTGAAGGACGGCTTTCACACACACTTATCTCTCAGAACTGAGCAAGTGGAGAGACGTTCGTTCATCTAGCACCAAGGGAACGGGTTGCAGGAGACACTTTTTCTCTGCTTTCTCAGTCTGTTTCCTAGTGCCGGTTTGAAGTTCCAGCAGTTTTCACTGTCAAACCGAGTTGGAGCTAGTACCTCCCCATATATATGTATGGAATGGAGTTTGCAACTGAAAAGAAACTTTGTGTTCCCAACAAGCTAAGTGAAGGACGGCTTTCACACACACTTATCTCTCAGAACTGAGCAAGTGGAGAGACGTTCGTTCATCTAGCACCAAGGGAACAGGTTGCAGGAGACCCTTTTTCTCTGCTTTCTCAGTCTGTTTCTTAGTGCCTGTTTGAAGTTCCTGCAGTTTTCACTGTAAAAACGATTTGGAGCTAGTACCTCCCCATATATATGTATGGAATTGAGTTTGCAACTGAAAAGAAACTTTGTGTTCCCAACAAGCTAGGTGAAGTACGGCTTTCACACACACTTATCTCTCAGAACTGAGCAAGTGGAGAGACGTTCGTTCATCTAGCACCAAGGGAAAGGGTTGCAGGAGACACTTTTTCTCTGCTTTCTCAGTCTGTTTCCTAGTGCCGTTTTGATGTTTCTTCAGTTTTCACTGTAAAACCGATTTGGAGCTAGTACCTCCCCATATATATGTATTAAATGGAGTTTGGAACTGAAAAGAAACTTTGTGTTCCCAACAAGCTAATTGGAGGATGGCTTTCACACACACTTATCTCTCAGAACTGAGCAAGTGGAGAGACGTTCGTTCATCTAGCACCAAGGGAAAGGGTTGCAGGAGACACTTTTTCTCTGCTTTCTAAGTCTGTTTCCTAGTGCCGGTTTGAAGTTTCTGCAGTTTTCACTGTCAAACCGAGTTGGAGCTAGTACCTCCCCATATATATGTATGGAATGTAGTTTGCAACTGAAAAGAAACTTTGTGTTCCCAACAAGCTAATTGAAGTATGGCTTTCACACACACTTATCTCTCAGAACTGAGAAAGTGGAGAGAATTTCGTTCATCTAGCACCAAGGGAACGGGTTGCAGGAGACACTTTTTCTCTGCTTTCTCAGTCTCTTTCCTAGTGCCGGTTTGAAGTTCCTGCAGTTTTCACTGTCAAACCGAGTTGGAGCTAGTACCTCCCCATATATATGTATGGACTGGAGTTTGCAACTGAAAAGAAACTTTGTGTTCCCAACAAGCTAGGTGAATGACGGCTTTCAAACTCACATATCTCTCAGAACAGAGCAATTGGAGAGACGTTCGTTCATCTAGCACCAAGGGAACGGGTTGCGGGAGACACTTTTTCTCTGCATTCTCAGTCTGTTTCCTAGTGCCAGTTTGATGTTCCTGCAATTTTCACTGTAAAACCGATTTGGAGCTTGTACCTCCCTATATATATGTATGGAATGGAGTTTGCAACTGAAAAGAAACTTTGTGTTCCCAACAAGCTAGGTGAAAGGCTTCTTTCACACACAGTTATCTCTCAGAACTGAGCAAGTGGAGAGACGTTCGTTCATCTAGCACCAAGGGAACGGGTTGCAGGAGACAATTTTTCTCTGCTTTCTAAGTCTGTTTCCTAGTGCCGGTTTGATGTTCCTGCAGTTTTCACTGTAAAACCGAGTTGGAGCTAGTACCTCCCCATATATATGTATGGAATGGAGTTTTCAACTGAAAAGAAACTTTGTGTTCTCAACAAGCTAATTGAAGGATGGGTTTCACACACACTTATCTCTCAGAACTGAGCAAGTGGAGAGACGTTCGTTCATCTAGCACCAAGGGAACGGGTTGCAGGAGACACTTTTTCTCTGCTTTCTCAGTCTGTTTCCTAGTGCCGGTTTGAAGTTCCTGCAGTTTTCACTGTAAAACCGAGTTGGAGCTAGTACCTCCCCATATATATATATGGAATGGAGTTTGCAACTGAAAAGAAACTTTGTGTTCCCAACAAGCTAGGTGAATGACGGCTTTCAAACTCATATATCTCTCAGAACTGAGCAATTGGAGAGACGTTCGTTCATCTAGCACCAAGGGAACGGGTTGCAGGAGACACTTTTTCTCTGCTTTCTCAGTCTGTTTCCTAGTGCCAGTTTGATGTTCCTGCAGTTTTCACTGTCAAACCGAGTTGGAGCTTGTACCTCCTATATATATGTATGGAATGGAGTTTGAAAGTGAAAAGAAACTTTGTGTTCCCAACAAGCTAGGTGAAGGACGGCTTTCACACACACTTATCTCTCAGAACTGAGCAAGTGGAGAGACGTTCGTTCATCTAGCACCAAGGGAACGGGTTGCAGGAGACACTATTTCTCTGCTTTCTCAGTCTGTTTCCTAGTGCCGGTTTGAAGTTCCTGCAGTTTTCACTGTAAAACCGAGTTGGAGCTAGTACCTCCCCATATATATGTATGGAATGGAGTTTGCTACGGAAAAGAATCTTTGTGTTCCCAACAAGCTAGGTGAAGGACGGCTTTCACACACAATTATCTCTCAGAACTGAGCAAGTGGAGAGATGTTCGTTCATCTAGCACCAAGGGAACGGGTTGCAGGAGACCCTTTTTCTCTGCTATCTCAGTCTGTTTCTTAGTGCCGGTTTGAAGTTCCTGCAGTTTTCACTGTAAAACCGAGTTGGAGCTAGTACCTCCCCATATATAAGTATGGAATGGAGTTTGCAACTGAAAAGAAACTTTGTGTTCCCAACAAGCTAGGTGAAGTACGGCTTTCACACACACTTATCTCTCAGAACTGAGCAAGTGGAGAGACGTTCGTTCATCTAGCACCAAGGGAAAGGGTTGCAGGAGACACTTTTTTTCTGCTTTCTCAGTCTGTTTCCTAGTGCCGTTTTGATGTTCCTGCAGTTTTCACTGTAAAACCGAGTTGGAGCTAGTACCTCCCCATATATATGTATGGAATGGAGTTTGCAACTGAAAAGAAACTTTGTGTTCCCAACAAGCTAGGTGAATGACGGCTTTCAAACTCACTTATCTCTCAGACCTGAGCAATTGGAGAGATGTTCGTTCATCTAGCACCAAGGGAACGGGTTGCAGGAGACACTTTTTCTCTGCTTTCTCAGTCTGTTTCTTAGTGCCAGACTGATGTTCCTGCAATTTTCACTGTAAATCTGACTTGGAGCTTGTACCTCCCTATATATATGTATGGAATGGAGTTTGCAACTGAAAAGAAACTTTGTGTTCCCAACAAGCTAGGTGAAGGACGGCTTTCACACACACTTATCTCTCAGAATTTAGCACGTGGAGAGACGTTCGTTCATCTAGCACCAAGGGAACGGGTTGCAGGAGACACTTTTTCTCTGCTTTCTCAGTCTGTTTCCTAGTGCCGGTTTGAAGTTCCTGCAGTTTTCACTGTAAAACCGAGTTGGAGTAGGTACCTCCCCATATATATGTATGGAATGGAGTTTGCAACTGAAAAGAAACTTTGTGTTCCCAACAAGCTAGGTGAAGTACGGCTTTCACACACACTTATCTCTCAGAACTGAGCAAGTGGAGAGACTTTCGTTCATCTACCACCAAGGGAACGGGTTGCTGTAGACACTTTTTCTCTGCTTTCTCAGTCTGTTTCCTAGTGCCGGTTTGAAGTTCCTGCAGTTTTCACTGTCAAACCGAGTTGGAGCTAGTACCTCCCCATATATATGTATGGAATGGAGTTTGCAACTGAAAAGTAACTTTGTGTTCCCAACAAGCTAGGTGAAGTACGGCTTTCACACACACTTATCTCTCAGAACTGAGCAAGTGGAGAGACGTTCGTTCATCTAGCACCAAGGGAACGGGTTGCAGGAGACAATTTTTCTCTGGATTCTCAGTCTGTTTCCTAGTGCCGGTTTGAAGTTCCTGCAGTTTTCACTGTAAAATCGAGTTGGAGCTAGTACCTCCCCATATATATGTATGGAATGGTGTTTGCAACTGAAAAGTAATTTTGTGTTCCCAACAAGCTAGATGAAGTACGGCTTTCACACACACTTATCTCTCAGAACTGAGCAAGTGGAGAGACGTTCGTTCATCTAGCAACAAGGGAACGGGTTGCAGAAGACACTTTTCTCTGCTTTCTCAGTCTGTTTCCTAGTGCCGGTTTGAAGTTCCTGCAGTTTTCACTGTCAAACCGATTTGGAGCTAGTACCTCCCCATATATATGTATGGAATGGAGTTTGCAACTGAAAAGTAACTTTGTGTTCCCAACAAGATAGGTGAAGGACGGCTTTCACACACACTTATCTCTCAGAACTGAGTATGTGGAGAGACGTTCGTTCATCTAGCACCAAGGGAACGGGTTGCAGGAGAAACTTTTTCTCTGGATTCTCAGTCTGTTTCCTAGTGCCGTTTTGATGTTCCTGCAGTTTTCACTGTAAAACAGAGTTGGAGCTAGTACCTCCCCATATATATGTATGGAATGGAGTTTGCAACTGAAAAGAAACTTTGTGTTCCCAACAAGCTAGATGAAGGACGGCTTTCACACACACTAATCTCTCAGAACTGAGCAAGTGTAGAGACTTTCGTTCATCTAGCACCAAGGGAAAGGGTTGCAGGAGACAATTTTTCTCTGCTTTCTCAGATTGTTTCCTAGTGCCGGTTTGAAGTTCCTTCAGTTTTCACTGTAAAACCGAGTTGGAACTAGTACCTCCCCATATATATTTATGGAATGGAGTTTGCAACTGAAAAGAAACTTTGTGTTCCCAACAAGCTAGGTGAAGGACGGCTTTCACACACACTTATCTCTCAGAACTGAGCAAGTGGAGAGACGTTCGTTCATCTAGCACCAAGGGAACGGGTTGCAGGAGACACTTTTTCTCTGCTATCTAAGTCTGTTTCCTAGTGCCGGTTTGAAGTTTCTGAAGTTTTCACTGTCAAACCGAGTTGGAGCTAGTACCTCCCCATATATATGTATGGACTGGAGTTTGCAACTGAAAAGAAACTTTGTGTTCCCAACAAGCTAGGTGAAGGACGGCTTTCACACACACTTATCTCTCAGAACTGATCAAGTGGAGAGACGTTCGTTCATCTAGCACCAAGGGAACGGGTTGCAGTAGACACTATTTCTCTGCTTTCACAGTCTGTTTCCTAGTGCCGTTTTGATGTTCCTGCAGTTTTCACTGTAAAACCGAGTTGGAGCTAGTAACTCCCCATATATATGTATGGAATGGAGTTTTCAACTGAAAAGAAACTTTGTGTTCCCAAAAAGCTAATTGAAGAATGGCTTTCACACACACTTATCTCTCAGAACTGAGCAAGTGGAGAGACGTTCGTTCATCTAGCACCAAGGGAACGGGTTGCAGGAGTCACTTTTTCTCTGCTTTCTCAGTCTGTTTCCTAGTGCCGGTTTGAAGTTCCTGCAGTTTTCACTGTAAAACCGAGTTGGAGCTAGTACCTCCCCATATATATGTATGGAATGGAGTTTTCAACTGAAAAGAAACTTTGTGTTCCCAACAAGCTAGGTGAAGGACGGCTTTCACACACACTTAACTCTCAGAACTGAGCAAGTGGAGAGACGTTCGTTCATCTAGAACCAAGGGAACGGGTTGCAGGAGACACTTTTTCTCTGCTTTCTAAGTCTTTTTCCTAGTGCCGGTTTGAAGTTTCTGCAGTTTTCACTGTAAAACCCAGTTGGAGCTAGTACCTCCCCATATATATGTATGGAATGGTGTTTGCAACTTAAAAGAAACTTTGTGTTCCCAACAAGCTAGTTGAAGTATGGCTTTCACACACACTTATCTCTCAGAACTGAGCAAGTGGAGAGACGTTCGTTCATCTATAACCAAGGGAACGGGTTGCAGGAGGCACTATTTCTCTGCTTTCACAGTCTGTTTCCTAGTGCCGGTTTGATGTTCCTGCAGTTTTCACTGTAAAACCGAGTTGGAGCTAGTACCTCCCCATATATATGTATGAAATGGAGTTTTAAACTGAAAAAAAGTTTGTGTTCCCAACAAGCTAATTGAAGGATGGCTTTCACACACACTTATCTCTCAGAACTGAGCAAGTGGAGAGACGTTCGTTCATCTAGCACCAAGGGAACGGGTTGCAGGAGGCACTATTTCTCTGCTTTCACAGTCTGTTTCCTAGTGCCGGTTTGATGTTCCTACAGTTTTCACTGTAAAACCGAGTTGGAGCTAGTACCTCCCCATATATATGTATGAAATGGAGTTTTAAACTGAAAAAAAGTTTGTGTTCCCAACAAGCTAATTGAAGGACGGCTTTCAAACTCACATATCTCTCAGAACTGAGCAATTGGAGAGACGTTCGTTCATCTAGCACCAAGGGAACGGGTTGCAGGAGACACTTTTTCTCTGCTTTCTCAGTCTGTTTCCTAGTGCCAGTTTGATGTTCCTGCAGTTTTCACTGTAAATTCGAGTTGGAGCTTGTACCTCCTATATATATGTATGGAATGGAGTTTGCAACTGAAAAGTAACTTTGTGTTCCCAACAAGCTAGGTGAAGGACGGCTTTCACACATACTAATCTCTCAGAACTGAGCAAGTGTAGAGACGTTCGTTCATCTAGCACCAAGGGAACGGGTTGCAGGAGACAATTTTTCTCTGCTTTCTCAGACTGTTTCCTAGTGACGGTTTGAAGTTCCTGCAGTTTTCACTGTAAAACCGAGTTGGAACTAGTACCTCCCCATATATATGCATGGAATGGAGTTTGCAACTGAAAAGAAACTTTTTGTTCCCAACAAGCTAGGTGAAGGACGGCTTTCACCCACACTTATCTCTCAGAACTGAGCAAGTGGAGAGACGTACGTTCATCTAGCACCAAGGGAAATGGTTGCAGGAGACACTTTTTCTCTGCTTTCTAAGTCTGTTTCCTAGTGCCGGTTTGAAGTTTCTGCAGTTTTCACTGTCAAACAGAGTTGGAGCTAGTACCTTCCCATATATATGTATGGAATGGAGTTTGCAACTGAAAAGAAACTTTGTGTTCCCAACAAGATAGGTCAAGTACGGCTTTCACACACACTTATCTCTCAGAACTGAGCAAGTGGAGAGACTTTCGTTCATCTAGCACCAAGGGAAAGGGTTGCAGTAGACACTATTTCTCTGCTTTCACAGTCTGTTTCCTAGTGCTTTTTGAAGTTCCTGCAGTTTTCACTAAAAAACCGAGTTGGAGCTAGTACCTCCCCATATATATGTATGGACTGGAGTTTGCAACTGAAAAGAAACTTTGTGTTCCCAACAAGCTAGGTGAAGGACGGCTTTCACACACACTTATCTCTCAAAAATGATCAAGTGGAGAGACGATCGTTCATCTAGCACCAAGGTAACGGGTTGCAGGTGATACTTTTTCTCTGCTTTCTCAGTCTGTTTCTTAGTGCCGGTTTGAAGTTCCTGCAGTTTTCACTGTCAAACCGAGTTGGAGCTAGTACCTCCCCATATATATGTATGGAATGGAGTTTGCAACTGAAAAGAAACTATGTGTTCCCATCAAGGTAGGTGAAGGACGGCTTTCACACACACTTATCTCTCAGAACTGAGCATGTGGAGAGACGTTCGTTCATCTAGCACCAAGGGAACGGGTTGCAGGAGACACTTTTTCTCTGGATTCTCAGTCTGTTTCCTAGTGCCGGTTTGAATTTCCTGCAGTTTTCACTGTAAAATCTAGTTGAAGTTAGTACCTCCCCATATATATGTATGGAATGGAGTTTGCAACTGAAAAGAAACTTTGTGTTCCCAACAAGCTAGGTGAAGGACGGCTTTCACACACATGTATCTCTCAGAACTGAGCAAGTGGAGAGACGTTCGTTCATCTAGCACCAAGGGAACGGGTTGCAGGATACAATTTTTCTCTGCTTTCTCAGACTGTTTCCTAGTGCCGGTTTGAAGTTCCTGCAGTTTTCACTGTAAAAGTGAGTTGGAACTTGTACCTCCCCATATATATGCATGGAATGGAGTTTGCAACTGAAAAGAAACTTTGTGTTCACAACAAGCTAGGTGAAGGACGGCTTTCACACACACTTATCTCTCAGAACTGAGCAAGTGGAGAGACGTTCGTTCATCTAGCACCAAGGGAACGGGTTGCAGGAGACACTATTTCTCTGCTTCCTCAGTCTGTTTCCTAGTGCCGGTTTGAAGTTCCTGCAGTTTTCAATGTAAAACCGAGTTGGAGCTAGTACCTCCCCATATATATGCATGGAATGGAGTTTGCAACTGAAAAAAACTTTGTGTTCCCAACAAGCTAATTGAAGGATGGCTTTCACACACACTTATCTCTCAGAACTGAGCAAGTGGAGAGACGTTCGTTCATCTAGCACCAAGGGAACGGGTTGCAGTAGACACTATTTCTCTGCTTTCACAGTCTGTTTCCTAGTGCCGTTTTGATGTTCCTGCAGTTTTCACTGTAAAACAGAGTTGGAGCTAGTACCTCCCCATATATATGTATGGAATGGAGTTTTCAACTGAAAAGTAACTTTGTGTTCCCAACAAGCTAGGTGAAGGACGGCTTTCACAGAGAATAATTTCTCAGAACTGAGCAAGTGTAGAGACGTTCGTTCATCTAGCACCAAGGGAACGGGTTGCAGGAGACAATTTTTCTCTGCTTTCTCAGACTGTTTCCTAGTGCCGGTTTGAAGTTCCTGCAGTTTTCACTGTAAAACCGAGTTGGAGCTAGTACCTCCCCATATATATGTATGGAATGGAGTTTGCAACTGAAAAGAAACTTTGTGTTCCCAACAAGCTAGGTGAAGGACTGCTTTCACACACACTTATCTCTCAGAACTGAGCAAGTGGAGAGACGTTCGTTCATCTAGCACCAAGGGAACGGGTTGCAGGAGACACTTTTTCTCTGCTTTCTCAGTCTGTTTCCTAGTGCCGGTTTGAAGTTTCTGCATTTTTCACTCTAAAACCGAGTTGGAGCTAGTACCTTCCCATATATATGTATGGAATGGAGGTTGCAACTGAAAAGAAACTTTGTGTTCCCAACAAGATAGGTGAAGGACGTCTTTCACACACACTTATTTCTCAGAACTGAGCAAGTGGAGAGACGTTCGTTCATCTAGCACCAAGGGAACTGGTTGCAGTAGACACTATTTCTCTCCTTTCACAGTCTGTTTCCTAGTGCCGTTTTGATGTTCCTGCAGTTTTCACTGTAAAACAGAGTTGGAGCTAGTACCTCCATATATATATGTATGGAATGGAGTTTTCATCTGAAAAGAAACTTTGTGTTCCCTACAAGCTAATTGAAGGATGGCTTTCACACACACTTATCTCTCAGAACTGAGCAAGTGGAGAGACCTTCGTTCATCTAGCACCAAGGGAACGGTTTGCAGGAGACACTTTTTCTCTGCTTTCTAAGTCTGTTTCCTAGTGCCGGTTTGAAGTTCCTGCAGTTTTCACTGTAAAACCGAGTTTTAACTAGTACCTCCCCATATATATGTATGGACTGGAGTTTGCAACTGAAAAGAAACTTTCTGTTCCCAACAAGCTAGGTGAAGGACGGCTTTCAAACACACTTATCTCTCAGAAATGATCAAGTGGAGAGACGTTCGTTCATCTAGCACCAAGGGAACGGGTTGCAGGAGACACTTTTTCTCTGCTTTCTCAGTCTGTTTCATAGTGCCGGTTGGAAGTTCCTGCAGTTTTCACTGTCAAACCGAGTTGGAGCTAGTACCTCCCCATATATATGTATGGAATGGAGTTTGCAACTGAAAAGAAACTATGTGTTCCCAACAAGGTAGGTGAAGGACGGCTTTCACACACACTTATCTCTCAGAACTGAGCATGTGGAGAGACGTTCGTTCATCTAGCACCAAGGGAACGGGTTGCAGGGGACACTTTTTCTCTGGATTCTCAGTCTGTTTCCTAGTGCCGGTTTGAATTTCCTTCAGTTTTCACTGTAAAACCGAGTTGGAGCTAGTACCTCCCCATATATATGTATGGAATGGAGTTTGCAACTGAAAAGAAACTTTGTGTTCCCAACAAGCTAATTGAAGAATGGCTTTCACACACATGTATCTCTCAGAACTGAGCATGTGGAGAGACGTTCGTTCATCTAGCACCAAGGGAACGGGTTGCAGGAGACACTTATTCTCTGCGTTCTCAGTCTGTTTCCTAGTGCCGGTTTGAAGTTCCTGCAGTTTTCACTGTAAAACCGAGTTGGAACTAGTACCTCCCCATATATATGTATGGAATGGAGTTTGCAACTGAAAAGAAACTTTGTGTTCCCAACAAGCTAGGTGAAGGACGGCTTTCACACACATGTATCTCTCAGAACTGAGCAAGTGGAGAGACGTTCGTTCATCTAGCACCAAGGGAACGGGTTGCAGGATACAATTTTTCTCTGCTTTCTCAGACTGTTTCCTAGTGCCGGTTTGATGTTCCTGCAGTTTTCACTGTAAAACCGAGTTGGAACTAGTACCTCCCCATATATATGCATGGAATGGAGTTTGCAACTGAAAAGAAACTTTGTGTTCACAACAAGCTAGGTGAAGGACGGCTTTCACACACACTTATCTCTCAGAACTGAGCAAGTGGAGAGACGTTCGTTCATCTAGCACCAAGGGAACGGGTTGCAGGAGACACTATTTCTCTGCTTCCTCAGTCTGTTTCCTAGTGCCGGTTTGAAGTTCCTGCAGTTTTCAATGTAAAACCGAGTTGGAGCTAGTACCTCCCCATATATATGCATGGAATGGAGTTTGCAACTGAAAAAAACTTTGTGTTCCCAACAAGCTAATTGAAGGATGGCTTTCACACACACTTATCTCTCAGAACTGAGCAAGTGGAGAGACGTTTGTTCATCTAGCACCAAGGGAACGGGTTGCAGTAGACACTATTTCTCTGCTTTCACAGTCTGTTTCCTAGTGCCGTTTTGATGTTCCTGCAGTTTTCAGTGTAAAACAGAGTTGGAGCTAGTACCTCCCCATATATATGTATGGAATGGAGTTTTCAACTGAAAAGTAACTTTGTGTTCCCAACAAGCTAGGTGAATGACGGCTTTCACACAGAATAATCTCTCAGAACTGAGCAAGTGTAGAGACGTTCGTTCATCTAGCACCAAGGGAACGGGTTGCAGGAGACAATTTTTCTCTGCTTTCTCAGACTGTTTCCTAGTGCCGGTTTGAAGTTCCTGCAGTTTTCACTGTAAAACCGAGTTGGAGCTAGTACCTCCCCATATATATGTATGGAATGGAGTTTGCAACTGAAAAGAAACTTTGTGTTCCCAACAAGCTAGGTGAAGGACTGCTTTCACACACACTTATCTCTCAGAACTGAGCAAGTGGAGAGACGTTCGTTCATCTAGCACCAAGGGAACGGGTTGCAGGAGACACTTTTTCTCTGCTTTCTCAGTCTGTTTCCTAGTGCCGGTTTGAAGTTTCTGCAGTTTTCACTGTCAAACCGAGTTGGAGCTAGTACCTTCCCATATATATGTATGGAATGGAGGTTGCAACTGAAAAGAAACTTTGTGTTCCCAACAAGATAGTTGAAGGACGTCTTTCACACACACTTATTTCTCAGAACTGAGCAAGTGGAGAGACGTTCGTTCATCTAGCACCAAGGGAACTGGTTGCAGTAGACACTATTTCTCTGCTTTCACAGTCTGTTTCCTAGTGCCGTTTTGATGTTCCTGCAGTTTTCACTGTAAAACAGAGTTGGAGCTAGTACCTCCCCATATATATGTATGGAATGGAGTTTTCATCTGAAAAGAAACTTTGTGTTCCCAACAAGCTAATTGAAGGATGGCTTTCACACACACTTATCTCTCAGAACTGAGCAAGTGGAGAGACCTTCGTTCATCTAGCACCAAGGGAACGGGTTGCAGGAGACACTTTTTCTCTGCTTTCTCAGTCTGTTTCCTAGTGCCGGTTTGAAGTTCCTGCAGTTTTCACTGTAAAACCGAGTTTTAACTAGTACCTCCCCATATATATGTATGGACTGGAGTTTGCAACTGAAAAGAAACTTTCTGTTCCCAACAAGCTAGGTGAAGGACGGCTTTCAAACACACTTATCTCTCAGAAATGATCAAGTGGAGAGACGTTCGTTCATCTAGCACCAAGGGAACGGGTTGCAGGAGACACTTTTTCTCTGCTTTCTCAGTCTGTTTCATAGTGCCGGTTGGAAGTTCCTGCAGTTTTCACTGTCAAACCGAGTTGGAGCTAGTACCTCCCCATATATATGTATGGAATGGAGTTTGCAACTGAAAAGAAACTATGTGTTCCCAACAAGGTAGGTGAAGGACGGCTTTCACACACACTTATCTCTCAGAACTGAGCATGTGGAGAGACGTTCGTTCATCTAGCACCAAGGGAACGGGTTGCAGGGGACACTTTTTCTCTGGATTCTCAGTCTGTTTCCTAGTGCCGGTTTGAATTTCCTTCAGTTTTCACTGTAAAACCGAGTTGGAGCTAGTACCTCCCCATATATATGTATGGAATGGAGTTTGCAACTGAAAAGAAACTTTGTGTTCCCAACAAGCTAATTGAAGAATGGCTTTCACACACATGTATCTCTCAGAACTGAGCATGTGGAGAGACGTTCGTTCATCTAGCACCAAGGGAACGGGTTGCAGGAGACACTTATTCTCTGCGTTCTCAGTCTGTTTCCTAGTGCCGGTTTGAAGTTCCTGCAGTTTTCACTGTAAAACCGAGTTGGAACTAGTACCTCCCCATATATATGCATGGAATGGAGTTTGCAACTGAAAAGAAACTTTGTGTTCACAACAAGCTAGGTGAATGACGGCTTTCAAACTCACATATATCTCAGAACTGAGCAAGTGGAGAGACGTTCTTTCATTTAGCACCAAGGGAACGGGTTGCAGGAGAAACTTTTTCTCTGCTTTCTCAGTTTGTTTCCTAGTGCCGGTTTGAATTTCCTGCAGTTTTCACTGTAAAACCGAGTTGGAGCTTTTACCTCCCCATATATATGTATGGAATGGAGTTTGCAACTGAAAAGAAACTTTGTGTTCCCAACAAGCTAGCTGAAGTACGGCTTTCACACACACTTATCTCTCAGAAGTGAGCAAGTGGAGAGACGTTCGTTCATCTAGCACCAAGGGAACGGGTTGCAGGAGACACTTTTTCTCTGCTTTCTCAGTCTGTTTCCTAGTGCCGGTTAGAAGTTCCTGCAGTTTTCACTGTAAAACCGAGTTGGAGCTAGTACCTCCCCATATATATGTATGGAATGGAGTTTGCAACTGAAAAGAAACTCTGTGTTCTCAACAAGCTAATTGAAGTACGGCTTTCACACACACTTATCTCTCAGAACTGAGCATGTGGAGAGACGTTCGTTCATCTAGCACCAAGGGAACGGGTTGCAGGGGACACTTTTTCTCTGGATTCTCAGTCTGTTTCCTAGTGCCGGTTTGAATTTCCTTCAGTTTTCACTGTAAAACCGAGTTGGAGCCAGTACCTCCCCATATATATGTATGGAATGGAGTTTGCAACTGAAAAGAAACTTTGTGTTCCCAACAAGCTAATTGAAGAATGGCTTTCACACACATGTATCTCTCAGAACTGAGCATGTGGAGAGACGTTCGTTCATCTAGCACCAAGGGAACGGGTTGCAGGAGACACTTATTCTCTGCGTTCTCAGTCTGTTTCCTAGTGCCGGTTTGAAGTTCCTGCAGTTTTCACTGTAAAACCGAGTTGGAACTAGTACCTCCCCATATATATGCATGGAATGGAGTTTGCAACTGAAAAGAAACTTTGTGTTCACAACAAGCTAGGTGAATGACGGCTTTCAAACTCACATTTATCTCAGAACTGAGCAAGTGGAGAGACGTTCTTTCATTTAGCACCAAGGGAACGGGTTGCAGGAGAAACTTTTTCTCTGCTTTCTCAGTTTGTTTCCTAGTGCCGGTTTGAATTTCCTGCAGTTTTCACTGTAAAACCGAGTTGGAGCTTTTACCTCCCCATATATATGTATGGAATGGAGTTTGCAACTGAAAAGAAACTTTGTGTTCCCAAAAAGCTAGCTGAAGTACGGCTTTCACACACACTTATCTCTCAGAAGTGAGCAAGTGGAGAGACGTTCGTTCATCTAGCACCAAGGGAACGGGTTGCAGGAGACACTATTTCTCTGCTTTCTCAGTCTGTTTCCTAGTGCCGGTTAGAAGTTCCTGCAGTTTTCACTGTAAAACCGAGTTGGAGCTAGTACCTCCCCATATATATGTATGGAATGGAGTTTGCAACTGAAAAGAAACTCTGTGTTCTCAACAAGCTAATTGAAGTACGGCTTTCACACACACTTATCTCTCAGAACTGAGCAAGTGGAGAGACGTTCGTTCATCTAGCACCAAGGGAACGGGTTGCAGGAGACACTTTTTCTCTGCTTTCTCAGTCTGTTTCCTAGTGCCGGTTTGAAGTTCCTGCAGTTTTCACTGTAAAACCGAGTTGGAGCTAGTACCTCCCCATATATATGTATGGAATGGAGTTTGCAACTGAAAAGAAACTTTGTGTTCCCAACAAGCTAGGTGAATGACGGCTTTCAAACTCATATATCTCTCAGAACTGAGCAATTGGAGAGACGTTCGTTCATCTAGCACCAAGGGAACGGGTTGCAGGAGACACTATTTCTCTGCTTCCTCAGTCTGTTTCCTAGTGCCGGTTTGAAGTTCCTGCAGTTTTCAATGTAAAACCGAGTTGGAGCTAGTACCTCCCCATATATATGCATGGAATGGAGTTTGCAACTGAAAAAAACTTTGTGTTCCCAACAAGCTAATTGAAGGATGGCTTTCACACACACTTATCTCTCAGAACTGAGCAAGTGGAGAGACGTTCGTTCATCTAGCTCCAAGGGAACGGGTTGCAGTAGACACTATTTCTCTGCTTTCACAGTCTGTTTCCTAGTGCCGTTTTGATGTTCCTGCAGTTTTCACTGTAAAACAGAGTTGGAGCTAGTACCTCCCCATATATATGTATGGAATGGAGTTTTCAACTGAAAAGTAACTTTGTGTTCCCAACAAGCTAGGTGAAGGACGGCTTTCACACACACTAATCTCTCAGAACTGAGCAAGTGTAGAGACGTTCGTTCATCTAGCACCAAGGGAACGGGTTGCAGGAGACACTTTTTCTCTGCTTTCTCAGTTTGTTTCCTAGTGCCGGTTTGAATTTCCTGCAGTTTTCACTGTAAAACCGAGTTGGAGCTTTTACCTCCCCATA
Organism: Camelus bactrianus; assembly: GCF_048773025.1. Lineage (NCBI taxonomy): Eukaryota > Metazoa > Chordata > Mammalia > Artiodactyla > Camelidae > Camelus > Camelus bactrianus. Next base: position 100,279,533 of record NC_133544.1, read on the forward strand.
TATATGTATGGAATGGAGTTTGCAACTGAAAAGAAACTTTGTGTTCCCAACAAGCTAGGTGAAGTACGGCTTTCACACACACTTATCTCTCAGAAGTGAGCAAGTGGAGAGACGTTCGTTCATCTAGCACCAAGGGAACGGGTTGCAGGAGACACTTTTTCTCTGCTTTCTAAGTCTGTTTCCTAGTGCCGGTTAGAAGTTCCTGCAGTTTTCTCTGTAAAACCGAGTTGGAGCTAGTACCTCCCCATATATATGTATGGAATGGAGTTTGCAACTGAAAAGAAACTCTGTGTTCTCAACAAGCTAATTGAAGTACGGCTTTCACACACACTTATCTCTCAGAACTGAGCAAGTGGAGAGACGTTCGTTCATCTAGCACCAAGGGAACGGGTTGCAGGAGGCACTTTTTCTCTACTTTCTCAGTCTGTTTCCTAGTGCCGGTTTGAAGTTCCTGCAGTTTTCACTGTAAAAACGAGTTGGAGCTAGTACCTCCCCTTATATATGTATGGAATGGAGTTTGCAACTGAAAAGAAACTTTGTGTTCCCAACAAGCTAGGTGAATGACGGCTTTCAAACTCATATATCTCTCATAACTGAGCATTGGAGAGACGTTCGTTCATCTAGCACCAAGGGAACGGGTTGCAGGAGACACTATTTCTCTGCTTCCTCAGTCTGTTTCCTAGTGCCGGTTTGAAGTTCCTGCAGTTTTCAATGTAAAACCGAGTTGGAGCTAGTACCTCCCCATATATATGCATGGAATGGAGTTTGCAACTGAAAAAAACTTTGTGTTCCCAACAAGCTAATTGAAGTATGGCTTTCACACACACTTATCTCTCAGAACTGAGCAAGTGGAGAGACGTTCGTTCATCTAGCACCAAGGGAACGGGTTGCAGTAGACACTATTTCTCTGCTTTCACAGTCTGTTTCCTAGTGCCGTTTTGATGTTCCTGCAGTTTTCACTGTAAAACAGAGTTGGAGCTAGTACCTCCCCATATATATGTATGGAATGGAGTTTTCAACTGAAAAGAAACTTTGTGTTCCCAACAAGCTAATTGAAGGATGGCTTTCACACACACTTATCTCTCAGAACTGAGCAAGTGGAGAGACGTTCGTTCATCTAGCACCAAGGGAACGGGTTGCAGGAGACACTTTTTCTCTGCTTTCTAAGTCTGTTTCCTAGTGCCGGTTTGAAGTTCCTGCAGTTTTCACTGTAAAACAGAGTTGGAGCTAGTACCTCCCCATATATATTTATGGAATGGAGTTTGCAACTGAAAAGAAACTTTGTGTTCCCAACAAGCTAGGTGAAGGACGGCTTTCAAACACACTTATCTCTCAGAAATGATCAAGTGGAGAGACGTTCGTTCATCTAGCACCAAGGGAACGGGTTGCAGGAGACACTTTTTCTCTGCTTTCTCAGTCTGTTTCATAGTGCCGGTTTGAAGTTCCTGCAGTTTTCACTGTCAAACCGAGTTGGAGCTAGTACCTCCCCATATATATGTATGGAATGGAGTTTGCAACTGAAAAGAAACTATGTGTTCCCAACAAGGTAGGTGAAGGACGGCTTTCACACACACTTATCTCTCAGAACTGAGCATGTGGAGAGACGTTCGTTCATCTAGCACCAAGTTAACGGGTTGCAGGAGACACTTTTTCTCTGGATTCTCAGTCTGTTTCCTAGTGCCGGTTTGAATTTCCTGCAGTTTTCACTGTAAAACCGAGTTGGAGCTAGTACCTCCCCATATATATGTATGGAATGGAGTTTGCAACTGAAAAGAAACTTTGTGTTCCCAACAAGCTAATTGAAGGATGGCTTTCACACACATGTATCTCTCAGAACTGAGCAAGTGGAGAGACGTTCGTTCATCTAGCACCAAGGGAAAAGGTTGCAGGAGACACTTATTCTCTGCGTTCTCAGTCTGTTTCCTAGTGCCGGTTTGAAGTTCCTGCAGTTTTCACTGTAAAACCGAGTTGGAACTAGTAACTCCCCATATATATGCATGGAATGGAGTTTGCAACTGAAAAGAAACTTTGTGTTCACAACAAGCTAGGTGAAGGACGGCTTTCAAACTCACATATATCTCAGAACTGAGCAAGTGGAGAGACGTTCTTTCATCTAGCACCAAGGGAACGAGTTGCAGGAGACACTTTTTCTCTGCTTTCTCAGTTTGTTTCCTAGTGCCGGTTTGAAGTTCCTGCAGTTTTCACTGTAAAACCGAGTTGGAGCTAGTACCTCCCCATATATATGTATGGAATGGTGTTTGCAACTGAAAAGTAACTTTGTGTTCCCAACAAGCTAGATGAAGTACGGCTTTCACACACACTTATCTCTCAGAACTGAGCAAGTGGAGAGACGTTCGTTCATCTAGCAAAAAGGGAACGGGTTGCAGGAGACACTTTTCTCTGCTTTCTCAGTCTGTTTCCTAGTGCCGGTTTGAAGTTCCTGCAGTTTTCACTGTCAAACCGATTTGGAGCTAGTACCTCCCCATATATATGTATGGAATGGAGTTTGCAACTGAAAAGTAACTTTGTGTTCCCAACAAGATAGGTGAAGGACGGCTTTCACACACACTTATCTCTCAGAACTGAGCAAGTGGAGAGACGTTCGTTCATCTAGCACCAAGGGAACGGGTTGCAGGAGACACTTTTTCTCTGGATTCTCAGTCTGTTTCCTAGTGCCGGTTTGAAGTTCCTACAGTTTTCACTGTAAAATCGAGTTGGAGTTAGTACCTCCCCTTATATATGTATGGAATGGAGTTTGCAACTGAAAAGAAACTTTGTGTTCCCAACAAGCTTGTTGAAGGACGGCTTTCACACACACTAATCTCTCAGAACTGAGCAAGTGTAGAGACGTTCGTTCATCTAGCACCAAGGGAACGGGTTGCAGGAGACAATTTTTCTCTGCTTTCTCAGACTGTTTCCTAGTGCCGGTTTGAAGTTCCTTCAGTTTTCACTGTAAAACCGAGTTGGAACTAGTACCTCCCCATATATATTTATGGAATGGAGTTTGCAACTGAAAAGAAACTTTGTGTTCCCAACAAGCTAGGTGAAGGACGGCTTTCACACACACTTATCTCTCAGAACTGAGCAAGTGGAGAGACGTTCGTTCATCTAGCACCAAGGGAACGGGTTGAAGGAGACACTTTTTCTCTGCTTTCTAAGTCTGTTTCCTAGTGCCGGTTTGAAGTTTCTGCAGTTTTCACTGTCAAACCGAGTTGGAGCTAGTACCTCCCCATATATATGTATGGAATGGAGTTTGCAACTGAAAAGAAACTTTGTGTTCCCAACAAGCTAGGTGAAGGACGGCTTTCACACACACTTATCCCTCAGAACTGAGCAAGTGGAGAGACGTTCGTTCATCTAGCACCAAGGGAACGGGTTGCAGTAGACACTTTTTCTCTGCATTCTCAGTCTGTTTCCTAGTGCCGGTTTGAAGTTCCTGCAGTTTTCACTGTAAAACAGAGTTGGAGCTAGTACCTCCGCATATATATGTAAGGAATGGAGTTTGCAACTGAAAAGAAACTTTGTGTTCCCAACAAGCTAGGTGAAGGACGGCTTCACACACACTTATCTCTCAGAACTGAGCAAGTGGAGAGACGTTCGTTCACCTAGCACCAAGGGAACGGTTTGCAGGAGACACTTTTTCTCTGCTTTCTCAGTCTGTTTCCTAGTGCCGGTTTGAAGTTCCTGCAGTTTTCACTGTAAAACCGAGTTGGAGCTAGTACCTCCCCATATATATGCATGGAATGGAATTTGCAAATGAAAAGAAACTTTCTGTTGCCAACAAGCTAGGTGAAGGATGGCTTTCACACACACTTATCTCTCAGAACTGAGCAATGGGAGAGACGTTCGTTCATCTGGCATCAAGGGAACGGGTTGCAGTAGACACTTTTTCTCTGCTTTCTCATTCTGTTTCCTAGTGCCGGTTTGAAGTTCCTGCAGTTTTCACTGTAAAACTGAGTTGGAGCTAGTACCTCCGCATATTTATGTATGGAATGGAGTTTGCATCTGAAAATAAACTTTGTGTTCCCAACAAGCTAGGTGAAGGACGGCTTTCACACACAATTATCTCTCAGAACTGAGCAAGTGGAGAGACGTTCGTTCATCTAGCACCAAGGGAACGGGTTGCAGGAGACACTTTTTCTCTGCTTTCTCAGTCTGTTTCCTAGTGCCGATTTGAAGTTCCTGCAGTTTTCACTGTAAAACCGCGTTGGAGCTAGTACCTCCCCATATATATGCATGGAGTGGAGTATTCAACTGAAAAGTAACTTTGTGTTCCCAACAAGCTAGGTGAAGGACGGCTTTCACCCACACTTATCTCTCCGAACTGAGCAAGTGGAGAGACGTTCGTTCATCTAGCACCAACGGAACGGGTTGCAGGAGACAATATTTCTCTGCTTTCTCAGTGTGTTTCCTAGTGCCGGTTTGAAGTTCCTGCAGTTTTCACTGTAAAACCGAGTTGGAACTAGTACCTCCCTATATATATGCACGGAATGGGGTTTGCAAGTGAAAAGAAACTTTGTGTTCCCAACAAGCTAGTTGAAGGACGGCTTTCACACACACATATCTCTCAGAAATGAGCAAGAGGAGAGTGGTTCGTTCATCTAGCACCAAGGAAACGGGTTGCAGGAGACAGTTTTTATCTGCTTTCTCAGTCTGTTTCCTACTGCCGATTTGAAGTTCCTGCAGTTTTCACTGTAAAACCGAGTTGGAGCTAGTACCTCCCCATATATATGCATGGAGTGGAGTATGCAACTGAAAAGAAACTTTGTGTTCCCAACAAGCTAAGTGAAGGACGGCTTTCACACACACTTATCTCTCAGAACTGAGCAAGTGGAGAGACGTTCGTTCATCTAGCACCAAGGGAACTGGTTGCAGGAGACACTTTTTCTCTGCTTTCTCAGTCTGTTTCCTAGTGCCGGTTTGATGTTCCTGCAGTTTTCACTGTAAAACCGTGTTGGAGCTAGTACCTCCCCATATATATGTATGGAATGGAGTTTGCAACTGAAAAGAAACTTTGTGTTCCCAACAAGCTAGGTGAAGGACGGCTTTCACACACACTTATCTCTCAGAAGTGAGCAAGAGGAGAGACGTTCGTTCATCTAGCACCAAGGGAACGGGTTGCAGGAGACAGTTTTTTTCTGCTTTCTCAGTCTGTTTCCTAGTGCCGGTTTGAAGTTCCTGCAGTTTTCACTGTAAAACCGAGTTGGAACTAGTACCTCCCTATATATATGCACGGAATGGAGTTTGCAAGTGAAAAGAAACTTTGTGTTCCCAACAAGCTAGTTGAAGGACGGCTTTCACACACACATATCTCTCAGAAATGAGCAAGAGGAGAGTGGTTCGTTCATCTAGCACCAAGGAAACGGGTTGCAGGAGACAGTTTTTATCTGCTTTCTCAGTCTGTTTCCTACTGCCGATTTGAAGTTCCTGCAGTTTTCACTGTAAAACCGAGTTGGAGCTAGTACCTCCCCATATATATGCATGGAGTGGAGTATGCAACTGAAAAGAAACTTTGTGTTCCCAACAAGCTAAGTGAAGGACGGCTTTCACACACACTTATCTCTCAGAACTGAGCAAGTGGAGAGACGTTCGTTCATCTAGCACCAAGGGAACTGGTTGCAGGAGACACTTTTTCTCTGCTTTCTCAGTCTGTTTCCTAGTGCCGGTTTGATGTTCCTGCAGTTTTCACTGTAAAACCGTGTTGGAGCTAGTACCTCCCCATATATATGTATGGAATGGAGTTTGCAACTGAAAAGAAACTTTGTGTTCCCAACAAGCTAGGTGAAGGACGGCTTTCACACACACTTATCTCTCAGAAGTGAGCAAGAGGAGAGACGTTCGTTCATCTAGCACCAAGGGAACGGGTTGCAGGAGACAGTTTTTTTCTGCTTTCTCAGTCTGTTTCCTAGTGCCGGTTTGAAGTTCCTGCAGTTTTCACTGTAAAACCGAGTTGGAGCTAGTACCTCCCCATATATATTTATGGAATGGAGTTTGCAACTGAAAAGAAACTTTGTGTTCCCAACAAGCTAGGTGAAGGACGGCTTTCACACACACTTATCCCTCAGAACTGAGCAAGTGGAGAGACGTTCGTTCATCTAGCACCAAGGGAACGGGTTGCAGTAGACACTTTTTCTCTGCATTCTCAGTCTGTTTCCTAGTGCCGGTTTGAAGTTCCTGCAGTTTTCACTGTAAAACAGATTTGGAGCTAGTACCTCCGCATATATATGTAAGGAATGGAGTTTGCAACTGAAAAGAAACTTTGTGTTCCCAACAAGCTAGGTGAAGGACGGCTTTCACACACACTTATCTCTCAGAACTGAGCAAGTGGAGAGACGTTCGTTCACCTAGCACCAAGGGAACGGGTTGCAGGAGACACTTTTTCTCTGCTTTCTCAGTCTGTTTCCTAGTGCCGGTTTGAAGTTCCTGCAGTTTTCACTGTAAAACCGAGTTGGAGCTAGTACCTCCCCATATATACGCATGGAATGGAATTTGCAAATGAAAAGAAACTTTCTGTTGCCAACAAGCTAGGTGAAGGACGGCTTTCACACACACTTATCTCTCAGAACTGAGCAATGGGAGAGACGTTCGTTCATCTGGCATCAAGGGAACGGGTTGCAGTAGACACTTTTTCTCTGCTTTCTCATTCTGTTTCCTAGTGCCGGTTTGAAGTTCCTGCAGTTTTCAGTGTAAAACTGAGTTGGAGCTAGTACCTCCGCATATTTATGTATGGAATGGAGTTTGCATCTGAAAATAAACTTTGTGTTCCCAACAAGCTAGGTGAAGGACGGCTTTCACACACAATTATCTCTCAGAACTGAGCAAGTGGAGAGACGTTCGTTCATCTAGCACCAAGGGAACGGGTTGCAGGAGACACTTTTTCTCTGCTTTCTCAGTCTGTTTCCTAGTGCCGGTTTGAAGTTCCTGCAGTTTTCACTGTAAAATCGCGTTGGAGCTAGTACCTCCCCATATATATGCATGGAGTGGAGTATTCAACTGAAAAGTAACTTTGTGTTCCCAACAAGCTAGGTGAAGGACGGCTTTCACCCACACTTATCTCTCCGAACTGAGCAAGTGGAGAGACGTTCGTTCATCTAGCACCAAGGGAACGGGTTGCAGGAGACAATTTTTCTCTGCTTTCTCAGTGTGTTTCCTAGTGCCGGTTTGAAGTTCCTGCAGTTTTCACTGTAAAACCGAGTTGGAACTAGTACCTCCCTATATATATGCATGGAATGGAGTTTGCAAGTGAAAAGAAACTTTGTGTTCCCAACAAGCTAGTTGAAGGACGGCTTTCACACACACATATCTCTCAGAAATGAGCAAGAGGAGAGTGGTTCGTTCATCTAGCACCAAGGAAACGGGTTACAGGAGACAGTTATTATCTGATTTCTCAGTCTGTTTCCTACTGCCGATTTGAAGTTCCTGCAGTTTTCACTGTAAAACCGAGTTGGAGCTAGTACCTCCCCATATATATGCATGGAGTGGAGTATGCAACTGAAAAGAAACTTTGTGTTCCCAACAAGCAAGGTGAAGTACGGCTTTCACACACACTTATCTCTCAGAACTGAGCAAGTGGAGAGACGTTCGTTCATCTAGCACCAAGGGAACTGGTTGCAGGAGACACTTTTTCTCTGCTTTCTCAGTCTGTTTCCTAGTGCCGGTTTGATGTTCCTGCAGTTTTCACTGTAAAACCGTGTTGGAGCTAGTACCTCCCCATATATATGTATGGAATGGAGTTTGCAACTGAAAAGAAACTTTGTGTTCCCAACAAGCTAGGTGAAGGACGGCTTTCACACACACTTATCTCTCAGAAGTGAGCAAGAGGAGAGACGTTCGTTCATCTAGCACCAAGGGAACGGGTTGCAGGAGACATTTTATTTCTGCTTTCTCAGTCTGTTTCCTAGTGCCGGTTTGAAGTTCCTGCAGTTTTCACTGTAAAACCGAGTTTGAGCTAGTACCTCCCCATATATATTTATGGAATGGAGTTTGCAACTGAAAAGAAACTTTGTGTTCCCAACAAGCTAGGTGAAGGACGGCTTTCACACACACTTATCTCTCAGAACTGAGCAAGTGGAGAGACGTTCGTTCATCTAGCACCAAGGGAACGGGTTGCAGTAGACACTTTTTCTCTGCATTCTCAGTCTGTTTCCTAGTGCCGGTTTGAAGTTCCTGCAGTTTTCACTGTAAAACAGAGTTGGAGCTAGTACCTCCGCATATATATGTATGGAATGGAGTTTGCATCTGAAAAGAAACTTTGTGTTCCCAACAAGCTAGGTGAAGGACGGCTTTCACACACACTTATCTCTCAGAACTGAGCAAGTGGAGAGACGTTCGTTCACCTAGCACCAATGGAACGGGTTGCAGGAGACACTTTTTCTCTGCTTTCTCAGTCTGTTTCCTAGTGCCGATTTGATGTTCCTGTAGTTTTCACTGTAAAACCGAGTTGGAGCTAGTACCTCCCCATATATATTTATGGAATGGAGTTTGCAACTGAAAAGAAACTTTGTGTTCCCAACAAGCTAAGTGAAGGACGGCTTTCACACACACTTATCTCTCAAAACTGAGCAAGTGGAGAGACGTTCGTTCATCTAGCACCAAGGAAAAGGGTTGCAGGAGACACTATTTCTCTGTTTTCTCAGTCTGATTCCTAGTGCCGGTTTGAAGTTCCTGCAGTTTTCACTGTAAAACCGAGTTGGAGCTAGTACCTCCCCATATATATGTATGGAATGGAGTTTGCAACTGAAAAGAATCTTTGTGTTCCCAACAAGCTAGGTGAAGGAAGGCTTTCACACACACGTATCCCTCAGAACTGAGTATGTGGAGAGTCGTTCGTTCACCTAGCACCAGGGGAACGGGTTGAAGGAGACACTGTTTCTCTGCTTTCTCAGTCTGTTTCCTAGTGCCGGTTTGAAGTTCCTGCAGTTTTCACTGTAAAACAGAGATGAAGCTAGTACCTCCCCATATATATTTATGGAATGGAGTTTGCATCTGAAAAGAAACTTTGTGTTCCCAACAAGCTAGGTGAAGGACGGCTTTCACACACACTTATCTCTCAGAACCGAGCAAGTGGAGAGACGTTCGTTCACCTAGCACCAAGGGAACGGGTTGCAGGAGACACTTTTTCTCTGCTTTCTCAGTCTGTTTCCTAGTGCCGGTTTGAAGTTCCTGCAGTTTTCACTGTAAAACCGAGTTTGAGCTAGTACCACCCCATATATATTTATGGAATGGAGTTTGCAACTGAAAAGAAACTTTGTGTTCCCAACAAGCTAAGTGAAGGACGGCTTTCACAGACACTTATCTATCAGAACTGAGTATGTGGAGAGACGTTCGTTCATCTAGCACCAGGGGAACGGGTTGCAGGAGACACTTTTTCTCTGCTTTCTCAGTCTGTTTCCTAGTGCCGGTTTGAAGTTCCTGCAGTTTTCACTGTAAAACCGTGTTGGAGTTAGTACCTCCCCATATATATGTATGGAAAGGAGTTTGCAACTGAAAAGAAACTTTCTGTTCCCAACAAGCTAGGTGAAGGACGGCTTTCACACACACTTATCTCTCAGAACTGAGCAAGTGGAGAGACGTTCGTTCACCTAGCACCATTGGAACGGGTTGCAGGAGACACTATTTCTCTGCTTTCTCAGTCTGTTTCCTAGTGCTGGTTTGAAGTTCCTGCAGTTTTCACTGTAAAACCGAGTTGGAGCTAGTACCTCCCCATATATATTTATGGAATGGAGTTTGCAACTGAAAAGAAACTTTGTGTTCCCAACAAGCTAAGTGAAGGACGGCTTTCACACACACTTATCTCTCAGAACTGAGCAAGTGGAGAGACGTTCGTTCATCTAGCACCAAGGAAACGGGTTGCAGGAGACACTTTTTCTCTGCTTTCTCAGTCTGTTTCCAAGTGCCGTTTCGATGTTCCTACAGTTTTCACTGTAAAGCCGAGTTGGAGCTAGTACCTCCCCATATATATGTATGGAATGGAGTTTGCAACTGAAAAGAAACTTTGTGTTCCCAACAAGCTAGGTGAAGGACGGCTTTCACACACACGTATCTCTCAGAACTGAGTATGTGGAGAGTCGTTCGTTCACCTAGCACCAGGGGAACTGGTTGCAGGAGACACTGTTTCTCTGCTTTCTCAGTCTGTTTCCTAGTGCCGGTTTGAAGTTCCTGCAGTTTTCACTGTAAAACAGAGTTGAAGCTAGTACCACACCATATATATTTATGGAATGGAGTTTGCATCTGAAAAGAAACTTTGTGTTCCCAACAAGCTAGGTGAAGGACGGCTTTCACACACACTTATCTCTCAGAACCGAGCAAGTGGAGAGACGTTCGTTCACCTAGCACCAAGGAACGGGTTGCAAGAGACACTTTTTCTCTGCTTTCTCAGTCTGTTTCCTAGTGCCGGTTTGAAGTTCCTGCAGTTTTCACTGTAAAACCGAGTTGGAGCTAGTACCACCCCATATATATTTATGGAATGGAGTTTGCAACTGAAAAGAAACTTTGTGTTCCCAACAAGCTAGGTGAAGGACGGCTTTCACACACACTTATCTATCAGAACTGAGTATGTGGAGAGACGTTCGTTCATCTAGCACCAGGGGAACGGGTTGCAGGAGACACTTTTTCTCTGCTTTCTCAGTCTGTTTCCTAGTGCCGGTTTGAATTTCCTGCAGTTTTCACTGTAAAACCGAGTTGGAGCTAGTACCTCCCCATATATATGTATGGAATGGAGTTTGCAACTGAAAAGAAACTTTGTGTTCCCAACAAGCTAGGTGAAGGACGGCTTTCACACACACTTATCTCTCAGAACTGAGCAAGTGGAGAGACGTTCGTTCATCTAGCACCAAGGGAACGGGTTGCAGTAGACACTTTTTCTCTGCATTCTCAGTCTGTTTCTTAGTGCCGGTTTGAAGTTCCTGCACTTTTCACTGTAAAACCGAGTTAGAGCTAGTACCTCCGCATATATATGTATGGAATGGAGTTTGCATCTGAAAAGAAACTTTGTGTTCCCAACAAGCTAGGTGAAGGACGGCTTTCACACACACTTATCTCTCAGAACTGAGCAAGTGGAAAGACGTTCGTTCACCTAGCACCAATGGAACGGGTTGCAGGAGACACTTTTTCTCTGCTTTCTCAGTCTGTTTCCTAGTGCCGATTTGATGTTCCTGCAGTTTTCACTGTAAAACCGAGTTGGAGCTAGTACCTCCCCTTATATATTTATGGAATGGAGTTTGCAACTGAAAAGAAACTTTGTGTTCACAACAAGCTAAGTGAAGGACGGCTTTCACACACACTTATCTCTCAAAACTGAGCAAGTGGAGAGACGTTCGTTCATCTAGCACCAAGGAAACGGGTTGCAGGAGACACTATTTCTCTGCTTTCTCAGTCTGTTTCCTAGTGCCGGTTTGAAGTTCCTGCAGTTTTCACTGTCAAACCGAGTTGGAGCTAGTACCTCCCCATATATATGTATGGAATGGAGTTTGCAACTGAAAAGAATCTTTGTGTTCCCAACAATCTAGGTGAAGGACGGCTTTCACACACACGTATCCCTCAGAACTGAGTATGTGGAGAGTCGTTCGTTCACCTAGCACCAGGGGAACGGGTTGAAGGAGACACTGTTTCTCTGCTTTCTCAGTCTGTTTCCTAGTGCCGGTTTGAAGTTCCTGCAGTTTTCACTGTAAAACAGAGATGAAGCTAGTACCTCCCCATATATATTTATGGAATGGAGTTTGCATCTGAAAAGAAACTTTGTGTTCCCAACAAGCTAGGTGAAGGACGGCTTTCACACACACTTATCTCTCAGAACCGAGCAAGTGGAGAGACGTTCGTTCACCTAGCACCAAGGGAACGGGCTGCAGGAGACACTTTTTCTCTGCTTTCTCAGTCTGTTTCCTAGTGACGGTATGAAGTTCCTGCAGTTTTCACTGTAAAACCGAGTTGGAGCTAGTACCACCCCATATATATTTATGGAATGGAGTTTGCAACTGAAAAGAAACTTTGTGTTCCCAACAAGCTAAGTGAAGGACGGCTTTCACAGACACTTATCTATCAGAACTGAGTATGTGGAGAGACGTTCGTTCATCTAGCACCAGGGGAACGGGTTGCAGTAGACACTTTTTCTCTGCTTTCTCAGTCTGTTTCCTAGTGCCGGTTTGAAGTTCCTGCAGTTTTCACTGTAAAACCGAGTTGGAGCTAGTACCTCCCCATATATATGTATGGAAAGGAGTTTGCAACTGAAAAGAAACTTTCTGTTCCCAACAAGCTAGGTGAAGGACGGCTTTCACACACACTTATCTCTCAGAACTGAGCAAGTATAGAGACGTTCGTTCACCTAGCACCATTGGAACGGGTTGCAGGAGACACTTTTTCTCTGCTTTCTCAGTCTGTTTCCTAGTGCCGGTTTGAAGTTCCTGCAGTTTTCACTGTAAAACCGAGTTGGAGCTAGTACCTCCCCATATATATTTATGGAATGGAGTTTGCAACTGAAAAGAAACTTTGTGTTCCCAACAAGCTAAGTGAAGGACGGCTTTCACACACACTTATCTCTCAGAACTGAGCAAGTGGAGAGACGTTCGTTCATCTAGCACCAAGGAAACGGGTTGCAGAAGACACTTTTTCTCTGCTTTCTCAGTCTGTTTCCTAGTGCCGTTTCGATGTTCCTACAGTTTTCACTGTAAAGCCGAGTTGGAGCTAGTACCTCCCCATATATATGTATGGAATGGAGTTTGCAACTGAAAAGAAACTTTGTGTTCCCAACAAGCTAGGTGAAGGACGGCTTTCACACACACGTATCTCTCAGAACTGAGTATGTGGAGAGTCGTTCGTTCACCTAGCACCAGAGGAACGGGTTGCAGGAAACACTGTTTCTCTGCTTTCTCAGTCTGTTTCCTAGTGCCGGTTTGAAGTTCCTGCAGTTTTCACTGTAAAACAGAGTTGAAGCTAGTACCTTCCCATATATATTTATGGAATGGAGTTTGCATCTGAAAAGAAACTTTGTGTTCCCAACAAGCTAGGTGAAGGACGGCTTTCACACACACTTATCTCTCAGATCCGAGCAAGTGGAGAGACGTTCGTTCACCTAGCACCAAGGAACGGGTTGCAGGAGACACTTTTTCTCTGCTTTCTCAGTCTGTTTCCTAGTGCCGGTTTGAAGTTCCTGCAGTTTTCACTGTAAAACCGAGTTGGAGCTAGTACCACCCCATATATATTTATGGAATGGAGTTTGCAACTGAATAGAAACTTTGTGTTCCCAACAAGCTAGGTGAAGGACGGCTTTCACACACACTTATCTATCAGAACTGAGTATGTGGAGAGACGTTCGTTCATCTAGCAACAGGGGAACGGGTTGCAGGAGACACTTTTTCTCTGCTTTCTCAGTCTGTTTCCTAGTGCCGGTTTGAATTTCCTGCAGTTTTCAATGTAAAACCGTGTTGGAGCTAGTACCTCCCCATATATATGTATGGAAAGGAGTTTGCAACTGAAAAGAAACTTTCTGTTTCCAACAAGCTAGGTGAATGACGGCTTTCACACACACTTATCTCTCAGAAATGAGCAAGTGGAGAGACGTTCGTTCATCTAGCACCAAGGGAATGGGTTGCAGGAGACACTTTTTCTCTGCTTTCTCAGTCTGTTTCCTAGTGCCGGTTTGAAGTTCCTGCAGTTTTCACTGTAAAACCGAGTTGGAGCTTGTACCTCCCCATATATATGTATGGAATGGAGTTTGCAACTGAAAAGAAACTTTGTGTTCCCAACAAGCTAGGTGAAGGACGGCTTTCACACACACTTATCTCTCAGAACTGAGCATGTGAAGAGACGTTCGTTCACCTAGCACCAAGGGAACGGGTTGCAGGAGACACTTTTTCTCTGCTGTCTCAGTCTGTTTCCTAGTGCCGGTTTGAAGTTCCTGCAGTTTTCACTGTAAAACCGAGTTGGAGCTAGTACCTCCCCATATATATGCATGGAATGGAGTTTGCAACTGAAAAGAAACTTTGTGTTCCCAACAAGCTAGGTGAAGGACGGCTTTCACACACACTTATCTCTCAGAACTGAGCAAGTGGAGAGACGTTCGTTCATCTATCACCAAGGGAACGGGTTGCAGGAGACACTTTTTCTCTGCTTTCTCAGTCTGTTTCCTAGTGCCGGTTTGAAGTTCCTGCATTTTTCACTGTAAAACTGAGTTGGAGCTAGTACCTCCGCATATATATGTATGGAATGGAGTTTGCATCTGAAAAGAAACTTTGTGTTCCCAACAAGCTAGGTGAAGGACGGCTTTCACACACACTTATCTCTCAGAACTGAGCAAGTGAAGAGACGTTCGTTCACCTAGCACCAAGGAACGGGTTGCAGGAGACACTTTTTCTCTGCTTTCTCAGTCTGTTTCCTAGTGCCGGTTTGAAGTTCCTGCAGTTTTCACTGTAAAACCGAGTTGGAGCTAGTACCACCCCATATATATTTATGGAATGGAGTTTGCAACTGAAAAGAAACTTTGTGTTCCCAACAAGCTAGGTGAAGGACGGCTTTCACACACACTTATCTATCAGAACTGAGTATGTGGAGAGACGTTCGTTCATCTAGCACCAGGGGAACGGGTTGCAGGAGACACTTTTTCTCTGCTTTCTCAGTCTGTTTCCTAGTGCCGGTTTGAATTTCCTGCAGTTTTCAATGTAAAACCGTGTTGGAGCTAGTACCTCCCCATATATACGTATGGAAAGGAGTTTGCAACTGAAAAGAAACTTTGTGTTCCCAACAAGCTAGGTGAAGGACGGCTTTCACACACACTTATCTCTCAGAACTGAGCAAGTGGAGAGACGTTCGTTCATCTAGCACCAAGGGAATGGGTTGCAGGAGAAACTTTTTCTCTGCTTTCTCAGTCTCTTTCCTAGTGCCGGTTTGAAGTTCCTGCAGTTTTCACTGTAAAACCGAGTTGGAGCTTGTACCTCCCCATATATATGTATGGAATGGAGTTTGCAACTGAAAAGAAACTTTGTGTTCCCAACAAGCTAGGTGAAGGACGGCTTTCACACACACTTATCTCTCAGAACTGAGCATGTGAAGAGACGTTCGTTCACCTAGCACCAAGGGAACGGGTTGCAGGAGACACTTTTTCTCTGCTTTCTCAGTCTGTTTCCTAGTGCCGGTTTGAAGTTCCTGCAGTTTTCACTGTAAAACCGAGTTGGAGCTAGTACCTCCCCATATATATGCATGGAATGGAGTTTGCAACTGAAAAGAAACTTTGTGTTCCCAACAAGCTAGGTGAAGGACGGCTTTCACACACACTTATCTCTCAGAACTGAGCAAGTGGAGAGACGTTCGTTCATCTAGCCCCAAGGGAACGGGTTGCAGGAGACACTTTTTCTCTGCTTTCTCAGACTGTTTCCTAGTGCCGGTTTGAATTTCCTGCATTTTTCACTGTAAAACTGAGTTGGAGCTAGTACCTCCGCATATATATGTATGGAATGGAGTTTGCATCTGAAAAGAAACTTTGTGTTCCCAACAAGCTAGGTGAAGGACGGCTTTCACACACAATTATCTCTCAGAACTGAGCAAGTGGAGAGACGTTCGTTCATCTAGCACCAAGGGAACGGGTTGCAGGAGACACTTTTTCTCTGCTTTCTCAGTCTGTTTCCTAGTGCCGGTTTGAAGTTCCTGCAGTTTTCACTGTAAAACTGAGTTGGAGCTAGTACCTCCCCATATATATGCATGGAATGGAGTTTGCAACTGAAAAGAAACTTTGTGTTCCCAACAAGCTAGGTGAAGTACGGCTTTCACACACACACTTACCTCTCAGAAATGAGCAAGTGGAGAGTCGTTCGTTCATCTAGCACCAAGGGAACGGGTTGCAGGAGACACTTTTTCTCTGCTTTCTCAGTCTGTTTCCTAGTGCCGGTTTGAAGTTCCTGCATTTTTCACTGTAAAACTGAGTTGGAGCTAGTACCTCCGCATATATATGTATGGAATGGAGTTTGCATCTGAAAAGAAACTTTGTGTTCCCAACAAGCTAGGTGAAGGACGGCTTTCACACACACTTATCTCTCAGAACTGAGCAAGTGAAGAGACGTTCGTTCACCTAGCACCAAGGAACGGGTTGCAGGAAACACTTTTTCTCTGCTTTCTCAGTCTGTTTCCTAGTGCCGGTTTGAAGTTCCTGCAGTTTTCACTGTAAAACCGAGTTGGAGCTAGTACCACCCCATATATATTTATGGAATGGAGTTTGCAACTGAAAAGAAACTTTGTGTTCCCAACAAGCTAGGTGAAGGACGGCTTTCACACACACTTATCTATCAGAACTGAGTATGTGGAGAGACGTTCGTTCATCTAGCACCAGGGGAACGGGTTGCAGGAGACACTTTTTCTCTGCTTTCTCAGTCTTTTTCCTAGTGCCGGTTTGAATTTCCTGCAGTTTTCAATGTAAAACCGTGTTGGAGCTAGTACCTCCCCATATATATGTATGGAAAGGAGTTTGCAACTGAAAAGAAACTTTGTGTTCCCAACAAGCTAGGTGAAGGACGGCTTTCACACACACTTATCTCTCAGAACTGAGCAAGTGGAGAGACGTTCGTTCATCTAGCACCAAGGGAATGGTTTGCAGGAGAAACTTTTTCTCTGCTTTCTCAGTCTCTTTCCTAAGGCCGGTTTGAAGTTCCTGCAGTTTTCACTGTAAAACCGAGTTGGAGCTTGTACCTCCCCATATATATGTATGGAATGGAGTTTGCAACTGAAAAGAAACTTTGTGTTCCCAACAAGCTAGGTGAAGGACGGCTTTCACACACACTTATCTCTCAGAACTGAGCATGTGAAGAGACGTTCGTTCACCTAGCACCAAGGGAACGGGTTGCAGGAGAAACTTTTTCTCTGCTTTCTCAGTCTGTTTCCTAGTGCCGGTTTGAAGTTCCTGCAGTTTTCACTGTAAAACCGAGTTGGAGCTAGTACCTCCCCATATATATTCATGGAATGGAGTTTGCAACTGAAAAGAAACTTTGTGTTCCCAACAAGCTAGGTGAAGCACGGCTTTCACACACACTTATCTCTCAGAACTGAGCAAGTGGAGAGACGTTCGTTCATCTAGCACCAAGGGAACGGGTTGCAGGAGACACTTTTTCTCTGCTTTCTCAGTCTGTTTCCTAGTGCCGGTTTGAAGTTCCTGCATTTTTCACTGTAAAACTGAGTTGGAGCTAGTACCTCCGCATATATATGTATGGAATGGAGTTTGCATCTGAAAAGAAACTTTGTGTTCCCAACAAGCTAGGTGAAGGACGGCTTTCACACACAATTATCTCTCAGAACTGAGCAAGTGGAGAGACGTTCGTTCATCTAGCACCAAGGGAATGGGTTGCAGGAGACACTTTTTCTCTGCTTTCTCAGTCTGTTTCCTAGTGCCGGTTTGAAGTTCCTGCAGTTTTCACTGTAAAACCGAGTTGGAACTTGTACCTCCCCATATATATGTATGGAATGGAGTTTGCAACTGAAAAGAAACTTTGTGTTCCCAACAAGCTAGGTGAAGGACGGCTTTCACACACACTTATCTCTCAGAACTGAGCATGTGAAGAGACGTTCGTTCACCTAGCACCAAGGGAACGGGTTGCAGGAGACACTTTTTCTCTGCTGTCTCAGTCTGTTTCCTAGTGCCGGTTTGAAGTTCCTGCAGTTTTCACTGTAAAACCGAGTTGGAGCTAGTACCTCCCCATATATATGCATGGAATGGAGTTTGCAACTGAAAAGAAACTTTGTGTTCCCAACAAGCTAGGTGAAGGACGGCTTTCACACACACTTATCTCTCAGAACTGAGCAAGTGGAGAGACGTTCGTTCATCTAGCACCAAGGGAACGGGTTGCAGGGGAAACTTTTTCTCTGCTTTCTCAGTCTGTTTCCTAGTGCCGGTTTGAAGTTCCTGCAGTTTTCACTGTAAAACCGAGTTGGAGCTAGTACCTCCCCATATATATGCATGGAATGGAGTTTGCAACTGAAAAGAAACTTTGTGTTCCCAACAAGCTAGGTGAAGGACGGCTTTCACACACACACTTATCTCTCAGAAATGAGCAAGTGGAGAGACGTTCGTTCATCTAGCACCAAGGAAACGGGTTGCAGGAGACACTTTTTCTCTGCTTTCTCAGTCTGTTTCCTAGTGCCGTTTCGATGTTCCTACAGTTTTCACTGTAAAGCCGAGTTGGAGATAGTACCTCCCCATATATATGTATGGAATGGAGTTTGCAACTGAAAAGAAACTTTGTGTTCCCAACAAGCTAGGTGAAGGACGGCTTTCACACACACGTATCTCTCAGAACTGAGTATGTGGAGAGTCGTTCGTTCACCTAGCACCAGGGGAACGGGTTGCAGGAGACACTGTTTCTCTGCTTTCTCAGTCTGTTTCCTAGTGCCGGTTTGAAGTTCCTGCAGTTTTCACTGTAAAACAGAGTTGAAGCTAGTACCTCCCCATATATATTTATGGAATGGAGTTTGCATCTGAAAAGAAACTTTGTTTTCCCAACAAGCTAGGTGAAGGACGGCTTTCACACACACTTATCTCTCAGAACCGAGCAAGTGGAGAGACGTTCGTTCACCTAGCACCAAGGGAACGGGTTGCAGGATACACTTTTTCTCTGCTTTCTCAGTCTGTTTCCTAGTGCCGGTTTGAAGTTCCTGCAGTTTTCACTGTAAAACCGAGTTGGAGCTAGTACCACCCCATATATATTTATGGAATGGAGTTTGCAACTGAAAAGAAACTTTGTGTTCCCAACAAGCTAGGTGAAGGACGGCTTTCACACACACTTATCTATCAGAACTGAGTATGTGGAGAGACGTTCGTTCATCTAGCACCAGGGGAACGGGTTGCAGGAGACACTTTTTCTCTGCTTTCTCTGTCTGTTTCCTAGTGCCGGTTTGAATTTCCTGCAGTTTTCAATGTAAAACCGTGTTGGAGCTAGTACCTCCCCAAATATATGTATGGAAAGGAGTTTGCAACTGAAAAGAAACTTTCTGTTCCCAACAAGCTAGGTGAAGGACGGCTTTCACACACACTTATCTCTCAGAACTGAGCAAGTGGAGAGACGTTCGTTCATCTAGCACCAAGGGAATGGGTTGCAGGAGACACTTTTTCTCTGCTTTCTCAGTCTGTTTCCTAGTGCCGGTTTGAAGTTCCTGCAGTTTTCACTGTAAAACCGAGTTGGAGCTTGTACCTCCCCATATATATGTATGGAATGGAGTTTGCAACTGAAAAGAAACTTTGTGTTCCCAACAAGCTAGGTGAAGGACGGCTTTCACACACACTTATCTCTCAGAACTGAGCATGTGAAGAGACGTTCGTTCACCTAGCACCAAGGGAACGGGTTGCAGGAGACACTTTTTCTCTGCTTTCTCAGTCTGTTTCCTAGTGCCGGTTTGAAGTTCCTGCCGTTTTCACTGTAAAACCGAGTTGGAGCTAGTACCTCCCCATATATATGCATGGAATGGAGTTTGCAACTGAAAAGAAACTTTGTGTTCCCAAAAAGCTAGGTGAAGGACGGCTTTCACACACAATTATCTCTCAGAACTGAGCAAGTGGAGAGACGTTCGTTCATCTAGCACCAAGGGAACGGGTTGCAGGAGACACTTTTTCTCTGCTTTCTCAGTCTGTTTCCTAGTGCCGGTTTGAAGTTCCTGCATTTTTCACTGTAAAACCGAGTTGGAGCTAGTACCTCCGCATATATATGTATGGAATGGAGTTTGCATCTGAAAAGAAACTTTGTGTTCCCAACAAGCTAGGTGAAGGACGGCTTTCACACACACTTATCTCTCAGAACTGAGCAAGTGGAGAGACGTTCGTTCACCTAGCACCAAGGAACGGGTTGCAGGAAACACTTTTTCTCTGCTTTCTCAGTCTGTTTCCTAGTGCCGGTTTGAAGTTCCTGCAGTTTTCACTGTAAAACCGAGTTGGAGCTAGTACCACCCCATATATATTTATGGAATGGAGTTTGCAACTGAAAAGAAACTTTGTGTTCCCAACAAGCTAGGTGAAGGACGGCTTTCACACACACTTATCTATCAGAACTGAGCAAGTGGAGAGACGTTCGTTCATCTAGCGCCAGGGGAACGGGTTGCAGGAGACACTTTTTCTCTGCTTTCTCAGTCTGTTTCCTAGTGCCGGTTTGAATTTCCTGCAGTTTTCAATGTAAAACCGTGTTGGAGCTAGTACCTCCCCATATATATGTATGGAAAGGAGTTTGCAACTGAAAAGAAACTTTCTGTTCCCAACAAGCTAGGTGAAGGACGGCTTTCACACACACTTATCTCTCAGAACTGAGCAAGTGGAGAGACGTTCGTTCATCTAGCACCAAGGGAATGGGTTGCAGGAGACTCTTTTTCTCTGCTTTCTCAGTCTGTTTCCTAGTGCCGGTTTGAAGTTCCTGCAGTTTTCACTGTAAAACCGAGTTGGAGCTTGTACCTCCCCATATATATGTATGGAATGGAGTTTGCAACTGAAAAGAAACTTTGTGTTCCCAACAAGCTAGGTGAAGGACGGCTTTCACACACACTTATCTCTCAGAACTGAGCATGTGAAGAGACGTTCGTTCACCTAGCACCAAGGGAACGGGTTGCAGGAGCCACTTTTTCTCTGCTTTCTCAGTCTGTTTCCTAGTGCCGGTTTGAAGTTCCTGCAGTTTTCACTGTAAAACCGAGTTGGAGCTAGTACCTCCCCATATATATGCATGGAATGGAGTTTGCAACTGAAAAGAAACTTTGTGTTCCCAACAAGCTAGGTGAAGGACGGCTTTCACACACACTTATCTCTCAGAACTGAGCAAGTGGAGAGACGTTCGTTCATCTAGCACCAAGGGAACGGGTTGCAGGAGACACTTTTTCTCTGCTTTCTCAGTCTGTTTCCTAGTGCCGGTTTGAAGTTCCTGCATTTTTCACTGTAAAACTGAGTTGGAGCTATTACCTCCGCATATATATGTATGGAATGGAGTTTGCATCTGAAAAGAAACTTTGTGTTCCCTACAAGCTAGGTGAAGGACGGCTTTCACACACAATTATCTCTCAGAACTGAGCAAGTGGAGAGACGTTCGTTCATCTAGCACCAAGGGAACGGGTTGCAGGAGACACTTTTTCTCTGCTTTCTCAGTCTGTTTCCTAGTGCCGGTTTGAAGTTCCTGCAGTTTTCACTGTAAAACCGAGTTGGAGCTAGTACCTCCCCATATATATGCATGGAATGGAGTTTGCAACTGAAAAGAAACTTTGTGTACCCAACAAGCTAGGTGAAGTACGGCTTTCACACACACACTTATCTCTCAGAAATGAGCAAGTGGAGAGACGTTCGTTCATCTAGCACCAAGGGAACGGGTTGCAGGAGACACTTTTTCTCTGCTTTCTCAGTCTGTTTCCTAGTGCCGGTTTGAAGTTCCTGCAGTTTTCACTGTAAAACTGAGTTGGAGCTAGTACCTCCGCATATATATATATGGAATGGAGTTTGCATCTGAAAATAAACTTTGTGTTCCCAACAAGCTAGGTGAAGGACGGCTTTCACACACACTTATCTCTCAGAACCGAGCAAGTGGAGAGACGTTCGTTCACCTAGCACCAAGGAACGGGTTGCAGGAGACACTTTTTCTCTGCTTTCTCAGTCTGTTTCCTAGTGCCGGTTTGAAGTTCCTGCACTTTTCACTGTAAAATCGAGTTGGAGCTAGTACCACCCCATATATATTTATGGAATGGTGTTTGCAACTGAAAAGAAACTTTGTGTTCCCAACAAGCTAGGTGAAGGACGGCTTTCACACACACTTATCTATCAGAACTGAGTATGTGGAGAGACGTTCGTTCATCTAGCACCAGGGGAACGGGTTGCAGGAGACACTTTTTCTCTGCTTTCTCTGTCTGTTTCCTAGTGCCGGTTTGAATTTCCTGCAGTTTTCAATGTAAAACCGTGTTGGAGCTAGTACCTCCCCAAATATATGTATGGAAAGGAGTTTGCAACTGAAAAGAAACTTTCTGTTCCCAACAAGCTAGGTGAAGGACGGCTTTCACACACACTTATCTCTCAGAACTGAGCAAGTGGAAAGACGTTCGTTCATCTAGCACCAAGGGAATGGGTTGCAGGAGACACTTTTTCTCTGCTTTCTCAGTCTGTTTCCTAGTGCCGGTTTGAAGTTCCTGCAGTTTTCACTGTAAAACCGAGTTGGAGCTTGTACCTCCCCATATATATGTATGGAATGGAGTTTGCAACTGAAAAGAAACTTTGTGTTCCCAACAAGCTAGGTGAAGGACGGCTTTCACACACACTTATCTCTCAGAACTGAGCATGTGAAGAGACGTTCGTTCACCTAGCACCAAGGGAACGGGTTGCAGGAGACACTTTTTCTCTGCTTTCTCAGTCTGTTTCCTAGTGCCGGTTTGAAGTTCCTGCCGTTTTCACTGTAAAACCGAGTTGGAGCTAGTACCTCCCCATATATATGCATGGAATGGAGTTTGCAACTGAAAAGAAACTTTGTGTTCCCAAAAAGCTAGGTGAAGGACGGCTTTCACACACAATTATCTCTCAGAACTGAGCAAGTGGAGAGACGTTCGTTCATCTAGCACCAAGGGAACGGGTTGCAGGAGACACTTTTTCTCTGCTTTCTCAGTCTGTTTCCTAGTGCCGGTTTGAAGTTCCTGCATTTTTCACTGTAAAACTGAGTTGGAGCTAGTACCTCCGCATATATATGTATGGAATGGAGTTTGCATCTGAAAAGAAACTTTGTGTTCCCAACAAGCTAGGTGAAGGACGGCTTTCACACACACTTATCTCTCAGAACTGAGCAAGTGGAGAGACGTTCGTTCACCTAGCACCAAGGAACGGGTTGCAGGAAACACTTTTTCTCTGCTTTCTCAGTCTGTTTCCTAGTGCCGGTTTGAAGTTCCTGCAGTTTTCACTGTAAAACCGAGTTGGAGCTAGTACCACCCCATATATATTTATGGAATGGAGTTTGCAACTGAAAAGAAACTTTGTGTTCCCAACAAGCTAGGTGAAGGACGGCTTTCACACACACTTATCTATCAGAACTGAGCAAGTGGAGAGACGTTCGTTCATCTAGCGCCAGGGGAACGGGTTGCAGGAGACACTTTTTCTCTGCTTTCTCAGTCTGTTTCCTAGTGCCGGTTTGAATTTCCTGCAGTTTTCAATGTAAAACCGTGTTGGAGCTAGTACCTCCCCATATATATGTATGGAAAGGAGTTTGCTACTGAAAAGAAACTTTCTGTTCCCAACAAGCTAGGTGAAGGACGGCTTTCACACACACTTATCTCTCAGAACTGAGCAAGTGGAGAGACGTTCGTTCATCTAGCACCAAGGGAATGGGTTGCAGGAGACTCTTTTTCTCTGCTTTCTCAGTCTGTTTCCTAGTGCCGGTTTGAAGTTCCTGCAGTTTTCACTGTAAAACCGAGTTGGAGCTTGTACCTCCCCATATATATGTATGGAATGGAGTTTGCAACTGAAAAGAAACTTTGTGTTCCCAACAAGCTAGGTGAAGGACGGCTTTCACACACACTTATCTCTCAGAACTGAGCATTTGAAGAGACGTTCGTTCACCTAGCACCAAGGGAACGGGTTGCAGGAGCCACTTTTTCTCTGCTTTCTCAGTCTGTTTCCTAGTGCCGGTTTGAAGTTCCTGCCGTTTTCACTGTAAAACCGAGTTGGAGCTAGTACCTCCCCATATATATGCATGGAATGGAGTTTGCAACTGAAAAGAAACTTTGTGTTCCCAAAAAGCTAGGTGAAGGACGGCTTTCACACACAATTATCTCTCAGAACTGAGCAAGTGGAGAGACGTTCGTTCATCTAGCACCAAGGGAACGGGTTGCAGGAGACACTTTTTCTCTGCTTTCTCAGTCTGTTTCCTAGTGCCGGTTTGAAGTTCCTGCATTTTTCACTGTAAAACTGAGTTGGAGCTAGTACCTCCGCATATATATGTATGGAATGGAGTTTGCATCTGAAAAGAAACTTTGTGTTCCCAACAAGCTAGGTGAAGGACGGCTTTCACACACACTTATCTCTCAGAACTGAGCAAGTGGAGAGACGTTCGTTCACCTAGCACCAAGGAACGGGTTGCAGGAAACACTTTTTCTCTGCTTTCTCAGTCTGTTTCCTAGTGCCGGTTTGAAGTTCCTGCAGTTTTCACTGTAAAACCGAGTTGGAGCTAGTACCACCCCATATATATTTATGGAATGGAGTTTGCAACTGAAAAGAAACTTTGTGTTCCCAACAAGCTAGGTGAAGGACGGCTTTCACACACACTTATCTATCAGAACTGAGCAAGTGGAGAGACGTTCGTTCATCTAGCGCCAGGGGAACGGGTTGCAGGAGACACTTTTTCTCTGCTTTCTCAGTCTGTTTCCTAGTGCCGGTTTGAATTTCCTGCAGTTTTCAATGTAAAACCGTGTTGGAGCTAGTACCTCCCCATATATATGTATGGAAAGGAGTTTGCTACTGAAAAGAAACTTTCTGTTCCCAACAAGCTAGGTGAAGGACGGCTTTCACACACACTTATCTCTCAGAACTGAGCAAGTGGAGAGACGTTCGTTCATCTAGCACCAAGGGAATGGGTTGCAGGAGACTCTTTTTCTCTGCTTTCTCAGTCTGTTTCCTAGTGCCGGTTTGAAGTTCCTGCAGTTTTCACTGTAAAACCGAGTTGGAGCTTGTACCTCCCCATATATATGTATGGAATGGAGTTTGCAACTGAAAAGAAACTTTGTGTTCCCAACAAGCTAGGTGAAGTACGGCTTTCACACACACTTATCTCTCAGAACTGAGCATGTGAAGAGACGTTCGTTCACCTAGCACCAAGGGAACGGGTTGCAGGAGCCACTTTTTCTCTGCTTTCTCAGTCTGTTTCCTAGTGCCGGTTTGAAGTTCCTGCAGTTTTCACTGTAAAACCGAGTTGGAGCTAGTACCTCCCCATATATATGCATGGAATGGAGTTTGCAACTGAAAAGAAACTTTGTGTTCCCAACAAGCTAGGTGAAGGACGGCTTTCACACACACTTATCTCTCAGAACTGAGCAAGTGGAGAGACGTTCGTTCATCTAGCACCAAGGGAACGGGTTGCAGGAGACACTTTTTCTCTGCTTTCTCAGTCTGTTTCCTAGTGCCGGTTTGAAGTTCCTGCATTTTTCACTGTAAAACTGAGTTGGAGCTATTACCTCCGCATATATATGTATGGAATGGAGTTTGCATCTGAAAAGAAACTTTGTGTTCCCTACAAGCTAGGTGAAGGACGGCTTTCACACACAATTATCTCTCAGAACTGAGCAAGTGGAGAGACGTTCGTTCATCTAGCACCAAGGGAACGGGTTGCAGGAGACACTTTTTCTCTGCTTTCTCAGTCTGTTTCCTAGTGCCGGTTTGAAGTTCCTGCAGTTTTCACTGTAAAACCGAGTTGGAGCTAGTACCTCCCCATATATATGCATGGAATGGAGTTTGCAACTGAAAAGAAAATTTGTGTACCCAACAAGCTAGGTGAAGTACGGCTTTCACACACACACTTATCTCTCAGAAATGAGCAAGTGGAGAGACGTTCGTTCATCTAGCACCAAGGGAACGGGTTGCAGGAGACACTTTTTCTCTGCTTTCTCAGTCTGTTTCCTAGTGCCGGTTTGAAGTTCCTGCAGTTTTCACTGTAAAACTGAGTTGGAGCTAGTACCTCCGCATATATATATATGGAATGGAGTTTGCATCTGAAAATAAACTTTGTGTTCCCAACAAGCTAGGTGAAGGACGGCTTTCACACACACTTATCTCTCAGAACCGAGCAAGTGGAGAGACGTTCGTTCACCTAGCACCAAGGAACGGGTTGCAGGAGACACTTTTTCTCTGCTTTCTCAGTCTTTTTCCTAGTGCCGGTTTGAAGTTCCTGCACTTTTCACTGTAAAATCGAGTTGGAGCTAGTACCACCCCATATATATTTATGGAATGGTGTTTGCAACTGAAAAGAAACTTTGTGTTCCCAACAAGCTAGGTGAAGGACGGCTTTCACACACACTTATCTATCAGAACTTAGTATGTGGAGAGACGTTCGTTCATCTAGCACCAGGGGAACGGGTTGCAGGAGACACTTTTTCTCTGCTTTCTCAGTCTGTTTCCTAGTGCCGGTTTGAATTTCCTGCAGTTTTCAATGTAAAACCGTGTTGGAGCTAGTACCTCCCCATATATATGTATGGAAAGGAGTTTGCAACTGAAAAGAAACTTTCTGTTCCCAACAAGCTAGGTGAAGGACGGCTTTCACACACACTTATCTCTCAGAACTGAGCAAGTGGAGAGACGTTCGTTCATCTAGCACCAAGGGAATGGGTTGCAGGAGACACATTTTCTCTGCTTTCTCAGTCTGTTTCCTAGTGCCGGTTTGAAGTTCCTGCAGTTTTCACTGTAAAACCGAGTTGGAGCTTGTACCTCCCCATATATATGTATGGAATGGAGTTTGCAACTGAAAAGAAACTTTGTGTTCCCAACAAGCTAGGTGAAGGACGGCTTTCACACACACTTATCTCTCAGAACTGAGCATGTGAAGAGACGTTCGTTCACCTAGCACCAAGGGAACGGGTTGCAGGAGCCACTTTTTCTCTGCTTTCTCAGTCTGTTTCCTAGTGCCGGTTTGAAGTTCCTGCAGTTTTCACTGTAAAACCGAGTTGGAGCTAGTACCTCCCCATATATATGCATGGAATGGAGTTTGCAACTGAAAAGAAACTTTGTGTTCCCAACAAGCTAGGTGAAGGACGGCTTTCACACACACTTATCTCTCAGAACTGAGCAAGTGGAGAGACGTTCGTTCATCTAGCACCAAGGGAACGGGTTGCAGGAGACACTTTTTCTCTGCTTTCTCAGTCTGTTTCCTAGTGCCGGTATGAAGTTCCTGCATTTTTCACTGTAAAACTGAGTTGGAGCTATTACCTCCGCATATATATGTATGGAATGGAGTTTGCATCTGAAAAGAAACTTTGTGTTCCCTACAAGCTAGGTGAAGGACGGCTTTCACACACAATTATCTCTCAGAACTGAGCAAGTGGAGAGACGTTCGTTCATCTAGCACCAAGGGAACGGGTTGCAGGAGACACTTTTTCTCTGCTTTCTCAGTCTGTTTCCTAGTGCCGGTTTGAAGTTCCTGCAGTTTTCACTGTAAAACCGAGTTGGAGCTAGTACCTCCCCATATATATGCATGGAATGGAGTTTGCAACTGAAAAGAAACTTTGTGTACCCAACAAGCTAGGTGAAGTACGGCTTTCACACACACACTTATCTCTCAGAAATGAGCAAGTGGAGAGACGTTCGTTCATCTAGCACCAAGGGAACGGGTTGCATGAGACACTTTTTCTCTGCTTTCTCAGTCTGTTTCCTAGTGCCGGTTTGAAGTTCCTGCAGTTTTCACTGTAAAACTGAGTTGGAGCTAGTACCTCCGCATATATATATATGGAATGGAGTTTGCATCTGAAAATAAACTTTGTGTTCCCAACAAGCTAGGTGAAGGACGGCTTTCACACACACTTATCTCTCAGAACCGAGCAAGTGGAGAGACGTTCGTTCACCTAGCACCAAGAACGGGTTGCAGGAGACACTTTTTCTCTGCTTTCTCAGTCTGTTTCCTAGTGCCGGTTTGAAGTTCCTGCACTTTTCACTGTAAAATCGAGTTGGAGCTAGTACCACCCCATATATATTTATGGAATGGTGTTTGCAACTGAAAAGAAACTTTGTGTTCCCAACAAGCTAGGTGAAGGACGGCTTTCACACACACTTATCTATCAGAACTGAGTATGTGGAGAGACGTTCGTTCATCTAGCACCAGGGGAACGGGTTGCAGGAGACACTTTTTCTCTGCTTTCTCAGTCTGTTTCCTAGTGCCGGTTTGAATTTCCTGCAGTTTTCAATGTAAAACCGTGTTGGAGTTAGTACCTCCCCATATATATGTATGGAAAGGAGTTTGCAACTGAAAAGAAACTTTCTGTTCCCAACAAGCTAGGTGAAGGACGGCTTTCACACACACTTATCTCTCAGAACTGAGCAAGTGGAGAGACGTTCGTTCATCTAGCACCAAGGGAATGGGTTGCAGGAGACACATTTTCTCTGCTTTCTCAGTCTGTTTCCTAGTGCCGGTTTGAAGTTCCTGCAGTTTTCACTGTAAAACCGAGTTGGAGCTTGTACCTCCCCATATATATGTATGGAATGGAGTTTGCAACTGAAAAGAAACTTTGTGTTCCCAACAAGCTAGGTGAAGGACGGCTTTCACACACACTTATCTCTCAGAACCGAGCAAGTGGAGAGACGTTCGTTCACCTAGCACCAAGGAACGGGTTGCAGGAGACACTTTTTCTCTGCTTTCTCAGTCTGTTTCCTAGTGCCGGTTTGAAGTTCCTGCAGTTTTCACTGTAAAATCGAGTTGGAGCTAGTACCACCCCATATATATTTATGGAATGGAGTTTGCAACTGAAAAGAAACTTTGTGTTCCCAACAAGCTAGGTGAAGGACGGCTTTCACACACACTTATCTATCAGAACTGAGTATGTGGAAAGACGTTCGTTCATCTAGCACCAGGGGAACGGGTTGCAGGAGACACTTTTTCTCTGCTTTCTCAGTCTGTTTCCTAGTGCCGGTTTGAATTTCCTGCAGTTTTCAATGTAAAACCGTGTTGGAGCTAGTACCTCCCCATATATATGTATGGAAAGGAGTTTGCAACTGAAAAGAAACTTTCTGTTCCCAACAAGCTAGGTGAAGGACGGCTTTCACACACACTTATCTCTCAGAACTGAGCAAGTGGAGAGACGTTCGTTCATCTAGCACCAAGGGAATGGGTTGCAGGAGACACATTTTCTCTGCTTTCTCAGTCTGTTTCCTAGTGCCGGTTTGAAGTTCCTGCAGTTTTCACTGTAAAACCGAGTTGGAGCTTGTACCTCCCCTTATATATGTATGGAATGGAGTTTGCAACTGAAAAGAAACTTTGTGTTCCCAACAAGCTAGGTGAAGGACGGCTTTCACACACACTTATCTCTCAGAACTGAGCATGTGAAGAGACGTTCGTTCACCTAGCACCAAGAGAACGGGTTGCAGGAGACACTTTTTCTCTTCTTTCTCAGTCTGTTTCCTAGTGCCGGTTTGAAGTTCCTGCAGTTTTCACTGTAAAACCGAGTTGGAGCTAGTACCTCCCCATATATATGCATGGAATGGAGTTTGCATCTGAAAAGAAACTTTGTGTTCCCAACAAGCTTGTTGAAGGACGGCTTTCACACACACTTATCTCTCAGAACTGAGCAAGTGGAGAGACGTTCGTTCATCTAGCACCAAGGGAACGGGTTGCAGGAGACACTTTTTCTCTGCTTTCTCAGTCTGTTTCCTAGTGCCGGTTTGAAGTTCCTGCAGTTTTCACTGTAAAACCGAGTTGGAGCTAGTACCTCCCCATATATATGGATGGAATGGAGTTTGCAACTGAAAAGAAACTTTGTGTTCCCAACAAGCTAGGTGAAGGACGGCTTTCACACACACTTATCTCTCAGAACTGAGCAAGTGGAGAGACGTTCGTTCATCTAGCACCAAGGGAACGGGTTGCAGGAGACACTTTTTCTCTGCTTTCTCAGTATGTTTCCTAGTGCCGGTTTGAAGTTCCTGCAGTTTTCACTGTAAAACTGAGTTGGAGCTAGTACCTCTGCATATATATATATGGAATGGAGTTTGCATCTGAAAAGAAACTTTGTGTTCCCAACAAGCTAGGTGAAGGACGGCTTTCACACACAATTATCTCTCAGAACTGAGCAAGTGGAGAGACGTTCGTTCATCTAGCACCAAGGGAACCGGTTGCTGGAGACACTTTTTCTCTGCTTTCTCAGTCTGTTTCCTAGTGCCTGTTTGAAGTTCCTGCAGTTTTCACTGTATAACCGAGTTGGAGCTAGTACCTCCGCATATATATGTATGGAATGGAGTTTGCATCTGAAAAGAAACTTTGTGTTCCCTACAAGCTAGGTGAAGGACGGCTTTCACACACACTTATCTCTCAGAACTGAGCAAGTGGAGAGACGTTCGTTCACCTAGCACCAAGGGAACGGGTTGCAGGAGACACTTTTTCTCTGCTTTCTCAGTCTGTTTCCTAGTGCCGGTTTGAAGTTCCTGCAGTTTTCACTGTAAAACCGAGTTGGAGCTAGTACCTACCCATATATATATATGGAATGGAGTTTGCAACTGAAAAGAAACTTTGTGTTCCCAACAAGCTAGTTGAAGGACGGCTTTCACACACACACTTATCTCTCAGAACTGAGCAAGTGGAGAGACGTTCGTTCACCTAGCACCAAGGGAATGGGTTGCAGGAGACACGTTTTCTCTGCTTTCTCAGTCTGTTTCCTAGTGCCGGTTTGAAGTTCCTGCAGTTTTCACTGTAAAACCGAGTTGGAGCTAGTACCTCCCCATATATTTGCATGGAATGGAGTTTGCAACTGAAAAGAAACTTTGTGTTCCCAACAAGCTAGGTGAAGGACGGCTTTCACACACACTTATCTCTCAGAACTGAGCAAGTGGAGAGACGTTCGTTCATCTAGCAGCAAGGGAACGGGTTGCAGGAGACACTTTTTCTCTGCATTCTCAGTCTGTTTCCTAGTGCCGGTTTGAAGTTCCTGCAGTTTTCACTGTAAAACCGAGTTGGAGCTAGTACCTCCCCATATATATGTATGGAATGGAGTTTGCATCTGAAAAGAAACTTTGTGTTCCCAACAAGCTAGGTGAAGGTCGGCTTTCACACACACTTATCTCTCAGAACTGAGCAAGTGGAGAGACGTTCGTTCACCTAGCACCAAGGGAACGGTTTGCAGGAGACACTTTTTCTCTGCTTTCTCAGTCTGTTTCCTAGTGCCGGTTTGAAGTTCCTGCAGTTTTCACTGTAAAACCGAGTTGGAGTTAGTACCTCCCCATATATATTTATGGAATGGAGTTTGCAACTGAACAGAAACTTTGTGTTCCCACCAAGCTAGGTGAAGGACGGCTTTCACACACACTTATCTCTCAGAACTGAGCAAGTGGAGAGACGTTCGTTCATCTAGCACCAAGGGAACGGGTTGCAGGAGACACTTTTTCTCTGCTTTCTCAGTCTGTTTCCTAGTGCCGGTTTGAAGTTCCTGCAGTTTTCACTGTAAAACCGAGTTGGAGCTAGTACCTCCCCATATATTTGCATGGAATGGAGTTTGCAACTGAAAAGAAACTTTGTGTTCCCAACAAGCTAGGTGAAGGACGGCTTTCACACACACTTATCACTCAGAACTGAGCAAGTGGAGAGACGTTCGTTCATCTAGCACCAAGGGAACGGGTTGCAGTAGACACTTTTTCTCTGCATTCTCAGTCTGTTTCCTAGTGCCGGTTTGACGTTCCTGCAGTTTTCACTGTAAAACCGAGTTGGAGCTAGTACCTCCCCATATATATGTATGGAATGGAGTTTGCATCTGAAAAGAAACTTTGTGTTCCGAACAAGCTAGGTGAAGGACGGCTTTCACACACACTTATCTCTCAGAACTGAGCAAGTGGAGAGACGTTCGTTCACCTAGCACCAAGGGAACGGTTTGCAGGAGACACTTTTTCTCTTCTTTCTCAGTCTGTTTCCTAGTGCCGGTTTGAAGTTCCTGCAGTTTTCACTGTAAAACCGAGTTGGAGCTAGTACCTCCCCATATATATTTATGGAATGGAGTTTGCAACTGAACAGAAACTTTGTGTTCCCAACAAGCTAGGTGAAGGACGGCTTTCACACACACTTATCTCTCAGAACTGAGCAAGTGGAGAGACGTTCGTTCATCTAGCACCAAGGGAACGGGTTGCAGTAGACACTTTTTCTCTGCATTCTCAGTCTGTTTCCTAGTGCCGGTTTGAAGTTCCTGCAGTTTTCACTGTAAAACCGAGTTGGAGCTAGTACCTCCCCATATATATGTATGGAATGGTGTTTGCATCTGAAAAGAAACTTTGTGTTCCCAACAAGCTAGGTGAAGGACGGCTTTCACACACACTTATCTCTCAGAACTGAGCAAGTGGAGAGACGTTCGTTCACCTAGCACCAAGGGAACGGGTTGCAGGAGACACTTTTTCTCTGCTTTCTTAGTCTGTTTCCTAGTGCCGGTTTGAAGTTCCTGCAGTTTTCACTGTAAAACAGAGTTGGAGCTAGTACCTCCCCATATATATGCATGGAATGGAGTTTGCAACTGAAAAGAAACTTTGTGTTCCCAACAAGCTAGGTGAAGGACGGCTTTCACACACACTTATCTCTCAGAACTGAGCAAGTGGAGAGACGTTCGTTCATCTAGCACCAAGGGAACGGGTTGCAGGAGACACTTTTTCTTTGCTTTCTCAGTCTGTTTCCTAGTGCCGGTTTGAAGTTCCTGCATTTTTCACTGTAAAACTGAGTTGGAGCTAGTACCTCCGCATATATATGTATGGAATGGAGTTTGCATCTGAAAAGAAACTTTGTGTTCCCAACAAGCTAGGTGAAGGACGGCTTTCACACACAATTATCTCTCAGAATTGAGCAAGTGGAGAGACGTTCGTTCATCTAGCACCAAGGGAACGGGTTGCAGGAGACACTTTTTCTCTGCTTTCTCAGTCTGTTCCCTAGTGCCGGTTTGAAGTTCCTGCAGTTTTCACTGTAAAACCGAGTTGGAGCTAGTACCTCCCCATATATATGCATGGAATGGAGTTTGCAACTGAAAAGAAACTTTGTGTTCCCAACAAGCTAGTTGAAGGACAGCTTTCACACACACTTATCTCTCAGAACTGAGCAAGTGGAGAGACGTTCGTTCATCTAGCACCAAGGGAACGGGTTGCAGGAGACACATTTTCTCTGCTTTCTCAGTCTGTTTCCTAGTGCCGGTTTGAAGTTCCTGCAGTTTTCACTGTAAAACCGAGTTGGCGCTAGTACTTCCGCATATATATTTATGGAATGGACTTTGCATCTGAAAAGAAACTTTGTGTTCCCAACAAGCTAGGTGAAGGACGGCTTTCACACACACTTATCTCTCAGAACTGAGCAAGTGGAGAGACGTTCGTTCACCTAGCACCAAGGGAACGGGTTGCAGGAGACACTTTTTCTCTGCTTTCTCAGTCTGTTTCCTAGTGCCGGTTTGAAGTTCCTGCAGTTTTCAATGTAAAACCGAGTTGGAGCTAGTACCTCCCCATATATATGCATGGAATGGAGTTTGCAACTGAAAAGAAACTTTGTGTTCCCAACAAGCTAGGTGAAGTACCGCTTTCACACACACACTTATCTCTCAGAACTGAGCAAGTGGAGAGACGTTCGTTCATCTAGCACCAAGGGAACGGGTTGCAGGAGACACTTTTTCTCTGCTTTCTCAGTCTGTTTCCTAGTGCCGGTTTGAAGTTCCTGCAGTTTTCACTGTAAAACTGATTTGGAGCTAGTACCTCCGCATATATATGTATGGAATGGAGTTTGCATCTGAAAAGAAACTTTGTGTTCCCAACAAGCTAGGTGAAGGACGGCTTTCACACACAATTATCTCTCAGAACTGAGCAAGTGGAGAGACGTTCGTTCATCTAGCACCAAGGGAACGGGTTGCTGGAGACACTTTTTCTCTGCTTTCTCAGTCTGTTTCCTAGTGCCGGTTTGAAGTTCCTGCAGTTTTCACTGTAAAACCGAGTTGGAGCTAGTACCTCCCCATATATATGCATGGAATGGAGTTTGCAACTGAAAAGAAACATTGTGTTCCCAACAAGCTAGGTGAAGGACGGCTTTCACACACACTTATCTCTCAGAACTGAGCAAGTGGAGAGACGTTCGTTCATCTAGCACCAAGGGAACGGGTTGCAGGAGACACTTTTTCTCTGCTTTCTCAGTCTGTTTCCTAGTGCCGGTTTGAAGTTCCTGCAGTTTTCACTGTAAAACTGAGTTGGAGCTAGTACCTCCGCATATATATGTATGGAATGGAGTTTGCATCTGAAAAGAAACTTTGTGTTCCCAACAAGCTCGGTGAAGGACGGCTTTCACACACAATTATCTCTCAGAATTGAGCAAGTGGAGAGACGTTCGTTCATCTAGCACCAAGGGAACGGGTTGCAGGAGACACTTTTTCTCTGCTTTCTCAGTCTGTTTCCTAGTGCCGGTTTGAAGTTCCTGCAGTTTTCACTGTAAAACCGAGTTGGAGCTAGTACCTCCCCATATATATATATGGAATGGAGTTTGCAACTGAAAAGAAACTTTGTGTTCCCAACAAGCTAGGTAAAGGACGGCTTTCACACACACTTATCTCTCAGAACTGAGCAAGTGAAGAGACGTTCGTTCACCTAGCACCAAGGGAACGGGTTGCAGGAGACACTTTTTCTCTGCTTTCTCAGTCTGTTTCCTAGTGCCGGTTTGAAGTTCCTGCAGTTTTCACTGTAAAACCGAGTTGTAGCTAGTACCTCCCAATATATTTGCATGGAATGGAGTTTGCAACTGAAAAGAAACTTTGTGTTCCCAACAAGCTAGGTGATGGACGGCTTTGACACACACATATCTCTCAGAACTGAGCAAGTGGAGAGACGTTCGTTCACCTAGCACCAAGGGAACGGGTTGCAGGAGACACTTTTTCTCTGCTTTCTCAGTCTGTTTCCTAGTGCCGGTTTGAAGTTCCTGCAGTTTTCACTGTAAAACCGAGTTGGAGCTAGTACCTCCCCATATATTTGCATGGAATGGAGTTTGCAACTGAAAAGAAACTTTGTGTTCCCAACAAGCTAGGTGAAGGACGGCTTTCACACACACTTATCTCTCAGAACTGAGCAAGTGGAGAGACGTTCGTTCATCTAGCACGAAGGGAACGGGTTGCAGGAGACACTATTTCTTTGCTTTCTCAGTCTGTTTCCTAGTGCCGGTTTGAAGTTCCTGCATTTTTCACTGTAAAACTGAGTTGGAGCTAGTACCTCCGCATATATATGTATGGAATTTAGTTTGCATCTGAAAAGAAACTTTGTGTTCCCAACAAGCTAGGTGAAGGACGGCTTTCACACACAATTATCTCTCAGAATTGAGCAAGTGGAGAGACGTTCGTTCATCTAGCACCAAGGGAACGGGTTGCAGGAGACACTTTTTCTCTGCTTTCTCAGTCTGTTTCCTAGTGCCGGTTTGAAGTTCCTGCAGTTTTCACTGTAAAACCGAGTTGGAGCTAGTACCTCCCCATATATATGCATGGAATGGAGTTTGCAACTGAAAAGAAACTTTGTGTTCCCAACAAGCTAGTTGAAGGACAGCTTTCACACACACTTATCTCTCAGAACTGAGCAAGTGGAGAGACGTTCGTTCATCTAGCACCAAGGGAACGGGTTGCAGGAGACACATTTTCTCTGCTTTCTCAGTCTGTTTCCTAGTGCCGGTTTGAAGTTCCTGCAGTTTTCACTGTAAAACCGAGTTGGCGCTAGTACTTCCGCATATATATTTATGGAATGGACTTTGCATCTGAAAAGAAACTTTGTGTTCCCAACAAGCTAGGTGAAGGACGGCTTTCACACACACTTATCTCTCAGAACTGAGCAAGTGGAGAGACGTTCGTTCACCTAGCACCAAGGGAACGGGTTGCAGGAGACACTTTTTCTCTGCTTTCTCAGTCTGTTTCCTAGTGCCGGTTTGAAGTTCCTGCAGTTTTCAATGTAAAACCGAGTTGGAGCTAGTACCTCCCCATATATATGCATGGAATGGAGTTTGCAACTGAAAAGAAACTTTGTGTTCCCAACAAGCTAGGTGATGGACGGCTTTCACACACACATATCTCTCAGAACTGAGCAAGTGGAGAGACGTTCGTTCACCTAGCACCAAGGGAACGGGTTGCAGGAGACACTTTTTCTCTGCTTTCTCAGTCTGTTTCCTAGTGCCGGTTTGAAGTTCCTGCAGTTTTCACTGTAAAACCGAGTTGGAGCTAGTACCTCCCCATATATTTGCATGGAATGGAGTTTGCAACTGAAAAGAAACTTTGTGTTCCCAACAAGCTAGGTGATGGACGGCTTTCACACACACATATCTCTCAGAACTGAGCAAGTGGAGAGACGTTCGTTCACCTAGCACCAAGGGAACGGGTTGCAGGAGACACTTTTTCTCTGCTTTCTCAGTCTGTTTCCTAGTGCCGGTTTGAAGTTCCTGCAGTTTTCACTGTAAAACCGAGTTGGAGCTAGTACCTCCCCATATATTTGCATGGAATGGAGTTTGCAACTGAAAAGAAACTTTGTGTTCCCAACAAGCTAGGTGAAGGACGGCTTTCACACACACTTATCTCTCAGAACTGAGCAAGTGGAGAGACGTTCGTTCATCTAGCACCAAGGGAACGGGTTGCAGGAGACACTATTTCTTTGCTTTCTCAGTCTGTTTCCTAGTGCCGGTTTGAAGTTCCTGCATTTTTCACTGTAAAACTGAGTTGGAGCTAGTACCTCCGCATATATATGTATGGAATGGAGTTTGCATCTGAAAAGAAACTTTGTGTTCCCAACAAGCTAGGTGAAGGACGGCTTTCACACACAATTATCTCTCAGAATTGAGCAAGTGGAGAGACGTTCGTTCATCTAGCACCAAGGGAACGGGTTGCAGGAGACACTTTTTCTCTGCTTTCTCAGTCTGTTTCCTAGTGCCGGTTTGAAGTTCCTGCAGTTTTCACTGTAAAACCGAGTTGGAGCTAGTACCTCCCCATATATATGCATGGAATGGAGTTTGCAACTGAAAAGAAACTTTGTGTTCCCAACAAGCTAGTTGAAGGACAGCTTTCACACACACTTATCTCTCAGAACTGAGCAAGTGGAGAGACGTTCGTTCATCTAGCACCAAGGGAACGGGTTGCAGGAGACACATTTTCTCTGCTTTCTCAGTCTGTTTCCTAGTGCCGGTTTGAAGTTCCTGCAGTTTTCACTGTAAAACCGAGTTGGCGCTAGTACTTCCGCATATATATTTATGGAATGGACTTTGCATCTGAAAAGAAACTTTGTGTTCCCAACAAGCTAGGTGAAGGACGGCTTTCACACACACTTATCTCTCAGAACTGAGCAAGTGGAGAGACGTTCGTTCACCTAGCACCAAGGGAACGGGTTGCAGGAGACACTTTTTCTCTGCTTTCTCAGTCTGTTTCCTAGTGCCGGTTTGAAGTTCCTGCAGTTTTCAATGTAAAACCGAGTTGGAGCTAGTACCTCCCCATATATATGCATGGAATGGAGTTTGCAACTGAAAAGAAACTTTGTGTTCCCAACAAGCTAGGTGAAGTACGGCTTTCACACACACACTTATCTCTCAGAACTGAGCAAGTGGAGAGACGTTCGTTCATCTAGCACCAAGGGAACGGGTTGCAGGAGACACTTTTTCTCTGCTTTCTCAGTCTGTTTCCTAGTGCCGGTTTGAAGTTCCTGCAGTTTTCACTGTAAAACTGAGTTGGAGCTAGTACCTCCGCATATATATGTATGGAATGGAGTTTGCATCTGAAAAGAAACTTTGTGTTCCCAACAAGCTAGGTGAAGGACGGCTTTCAAACACAATTATCTCTCAGAACTGAGCAAGTGGAGAGACGTTCGTTCATCTAGCACCAAGGGAACGGGTTGCTGGAGACACTTTTTCTCTGCTTTCTCAGTCTGTTTCCTAGTGCCGGTTTGAAGTTCCTGCAGTTTTCACTGTAAAACCGAGTTGGAGCTAGTACCTCCCCATATATATGCATGGAATGGAGTTTGCAACTGAAAAGAAACATTGTTTTCCCAACAAGCTAGGTGAAGGACGGCTTTCACACACACTTATCTCTCAGAACTGAGCAAGTGGAGAGACGTTCGTTCATCTAGCACCAAGGGAACGGGTTGCAGGAGACACTTTTTCTCTGCTTTCTCAGTCTGTTTCCTAGTGCCGGTTTGAAGTTCCTGCAGTTTTCACTGTAAAACTGAGTTGGAGCTAGTACCTCCGCATATATATGTATGGAATGGAGTTTGCATCTGAAAAGAAACTTTGTGTTCCCAACAAGCTCGGTGAAGGACGGCTTTCACACACAATTATCTCTCAGAACTGAGCAAGTGGAGAGACGTTCGTTCATCTAGCACCAAGGGAACGGGTTGCAGGAGACACTTTTTCTCAGCTTTCTCAGTCTGTTTCCTAGTGCCGGTTTGAAGTTCCTGCAGTTTTCACTGTAAAACCGAGTTGGAGCTAGTACCTCCCCATATATATATATGGAATGGAGTTTGCAACTGAAAAGAAACTTTGTGTTCCCAACAAGCTAGGTAAAGGACGGCTTTCACACACACTTATCTCTCAGAACTGAGCAAGTGAAGAGACGTTCGTTCACCTAGCACCAAGGGAACGGGTTGCAGGAGACACTTTTTCTCTGCTTTCTCAGTCTGTTTCCTAGTGCCGGTTTGAAGTTCCTGCAGTTTTCACTGTAAAACCGAGTTGGAGCTAGTACCTCCCCATATATTTGCATGGAATGGAGTTTGCAACTGAAAAGAAACTTTGTGTTCCCAACAAGCTAGGTGATGGACGGCTTTCACACACACATATCTCTCAGAACTGAGCAAGTGGAGAGACGTTCGTTCACCTAGCACCAAGGGAACGGGTTGCAGGAGGCACTTTTTCTCTGCTTTCTCAGTCTGTTTCCTAGTGCCGGTTTGAAGTTCCTGCAGTTTTCACTGTAAAACCGAGTTGGAGCTAGTACCTCCCCATATATTTGCATGGAATGGAGTTTGCAACTGAAAAGAAACTTTGTGTTCCCAACAAGCTAGGTGAAGGACGGCTTTCACCCACACTTATCTCTCAGAACTGAGCAATTGGAGAGACGTTCGTTCATCTAGCACCAAGGGAACGGGTTGCAGTAGACACTTTTTCTCTGCATTCTCAGTCTGTTTCCTAGTGCCGGTTTGACGTTCCTGCAGTTTTCACTGTAAAACCGAGTTGGAGCTAGTACCTCCCCATATATATGTATGGAATGGAGTTTGCATCTGAAAAGAAACTTTGTGTTCCCAACAAGCTAGGTGAAGGACGGCTTTCACACACACTTATCTCTCAGAACTGAGCAAGTGGAGAGACGTTCGTTTACCTAGCACCAAGGGAACGGGTTGCAGGAGACACTTTTTCTCTGCTTTCTTAGTCTGTTTCCTAGTGCCGGTTTGAAGTTCCTGCAGTTTTCACTGTAAAACAGAGTTGGAGCTAGTACCTCCCCATATATATTTATGGAATGGAGTTTGCAACTGAACAGAAACTTTGTGTTCCCAACAAGCTAGGTGAAGGACGGCTTTCACACACACTTATCCCTCAGAACTGAGCAAGTGGAGAGACGTTCGTTCATCTAGCACCAAGGGAACGGGTTGCAGTAGACACTTTTTCTCTGCATTCTCAGTCTGTTTCCTAGTGCCGGTTTGAAGTTCCTGCAGTTTTCACTGTAAAACCGAGTTGGAGCTAGTACCTCACCATATATATGTATGGTGTGGAGTTTGCAACTGAAAAGAAACTTTGTGTTCCCATCAAGCTAGTTGAAGGACCGCTTTCACAAACACTTATCTCTCAGAAATGAGCAAGTGGAGAGACGTTCGTTCATCTTGCACCAAGGGAACGGGTTGCAGGAGAAACTTTTTCTCTGCTTTCTCAGGTGTTTCCAAGTGCCGGTTTGAAGTTCCTGCAGTTTTCAGTGTAAAACCGAGTTGGAGCTAGTACTTGCCCTTATATATGTATGGAATGGAGTTTGCAACTGAAAAGAAACTTTGTGTTCCCAACAAGCTAGGTAAAGGACGGCTTTCACACACACTTATCTCTCAGAACTGAGCAAGTGAAGAGACGTTCGTTCACCTAGCACCAAGGGAACGGGTTGCAGGAGACACTTTTTCTCTGCTTTCTCAGTCTGTTTCCTAGTGCCGGTTTGAAGTTCCTGCAGTTTTCACTGTAAAACTGAGTTGGAGCTAGTACCTCCGCATATATATGTATGGAATGGAGTTTGCATCTGAAAAGAAACTTTGTGTTCCCAACAAGCTAGGTGAAGGACGGCTTTCACACACAATTATCTCTCAGAACTGAGCAAGTGGAGAGACGTTCGTTCATCTAGCACCAAGGGAACGGGTTGCTGGAGACACTTTTTCTCTGCTTTCTCAGTCTGTTTCCTAGTGCCGGTTTGAAGTTCCTGCAGTTTTCACTGTAAAACCGAGTTGGAGCTAGTACCTCCCCATATATATGCATGGAATGGAGTTTGCAACTGAAAAGAAACTTTGTGTTCCCAACAAGCTAGGTGAAGGACGGCTTTCACACACACTTATCTCTCAGAACTGAGCAAGTGGAGAGACGTTCGTTCATCTAGCACCAAGGGAACGGGTTGCAGGAGACACTTTTTCTCTGCTTTCTCAGTCTGTTTCCTAGTGCCGGTTTGAAGTTCCTGCAGTTTTCACTGTAAAACTGAGTTGGAGCTAGTACCTCCGCATATATATGTATGGAATGGAGTATGCATCTGAAAAGAAACTTTGTGTTCCCAACAAGCTCGGTGAAGGACGGCTTTCACACATAATTATCTCTCAGAACTGAGCAAGTGGAGAGACGTTCGTTCATCTAGCACCAAGGGAACGGGTTGCAGGAGACACTTTTTCTCTGCATTCTCAGTCTGTTTCCTAGTGCCGGTTTGAAGTTCCTGCAGTTTTCACTGTAAAACCGAGTTGGAGCTAGTACCTCCCCATATATATATATGGAATGGAGTTTGCAATTGAAAAGAAACTTTGTGTTCCCAACAAGCTAGGTAAAGGACGGCTTTCACACACACTTATCTCTCAGAACTGAGCAAGTGAAGAGACGTTCGTTCACCTAGCACCAAGGGAACGGGTTGCAGGAGACACTTTTTCTCTGCTTTCTCAGTCTGTTTCCTAGTGCCGGTTTGAAGTTCCTGCAGTTTTCACTGTAAAACCGAGTTGGAGCTAGTACCTCCCCATATATTTGCATGGAATGGAGTTTGCAACTGAAAAGAAACTTTGTGTTCCCAACAAGCTAGGTGAAGGACGGCTTTCACACACACTTATCTCTCAGAACTGAGCAAGTGGAGAGACGTTCATTCACCTAGCACCAAGGGAACGGGTTGCAGGAGACACTTTTTCTCTGCTTTCTCAGTCTGTTTCCTAGTGCCGGTTTGACGTTCCTGCAGTTTTCACTGTAAAACCGAGTTGGAGCTATTACCTCCCCATATATGTATGGAATGGAGTTTGCAACTGAACAGAAACTTTGTGTTCCCAACAAGCTAGGTGAAGTACGGCTTTCACCCACACTTATCTCTCAGAACTGAGCAATTGGAGAGACGTTCGTTCATTTAGCACCAAGGGAACGGGTTGCAGTAGACACTTTTTCTCTGCATTCTCAGTCTGTTTCCTAGTGCCGGTTTGACGTTCCTGCAGTTTTCACTGTAAAACCGAGTTGGAGCTAGTGCCACCCCATATATATGTATGGAATGGAGTTTGCATCTGAAAAGAAACTTTGTGTTCCCAACAAGCTAGGTGAAGGACGGCTTTCACACACACTTATCTCTCAGAACTGAGCAAGTGGAGAGACGTTCGTTCACCTAGCACCAAGGGAACGGTTTGCAGGAGACACTTTTTCTCTGCTTTCTCTGTCTGTTTCCTAGTGCCGGTTTGAATTTCCTGCAGTTTTCACTGTAAAACCGAGTTGGAGCTTGTACCTCCCCATATATATGCATGGAATGGAGTTTGCAACTGAAAAGAAACTTTGTGATCCCAACAAGCTAGTTGAAGGACGGCTTTCACACACACTTATCTCTCAGAATTCAGCAAGTGGAGAGACGTTCGTTCATCTAGCACCAAGAGAACGGGTTGCAGTAGACTCTTTTTCTCTGCTTTCTCAGTCTGTTTCCTAGTGCCGGTTTGAAGTTCCTGCAGTTTTCACTGTAAAACCGAGTTGGAGCTAGTACTTCCCCATATATATGTATGGAATGGAGTTTGCAACTGAAAAGTAAATTTGTGTTCCCAACAAGCTAGGTGAAGGACGGCTTTCACATACACTTATCTCTCAGAACTGAGCAAGTGGAGAGACGTTCGTTCATCTAGCACCAAGGGAACGGGTTGCAGGAGACACTTTTTCTCTGCTTTCTCAGTCTGTTTCCTAGTGCCGGTTTGAATTTCCTGCAGTTTTCACTGTAAAACGGTGTTGGAGTTAGTACCTCCGCATATATATGTATGGAATGGAGTTTGCATCTGAAAAGAAACTTTGTGTTCCCAACAAGCTGGGTGAAGGACGGCTTTCACACACAATTATCTCTCAGAACTGAGCAAGTGGAGAGACGTTCGTTCATCTAGCACCAATGGAACGGGTTGCAGGAGACACTTTTTCTCTGCTTTCTCATTCTGTTTCCTAGTGCCGGTTTGAAGTTCCTGCAGTTTTCACTGTAAAAGTGAGTTGGAGCTAGTACCTCCCCATATATATGTATGGAATGGAGTTTGCAACTGAAAAGAAACATTGTGTTCCGAACAAGCTAGGTGAAGGACTGCTTTCACACACACTTATCTCTCAGAACTGAGCAAGTGGAGAGACGTTCGTTCATCTAGCACCAAGGGAACGGGTTGCAGTAGACACTTTTTCTCTGCATTCTCAGTCTGTTTCCTAGTGCCGGTTTGAAGTTCCTGCAGTTTTCACTGTAAAACCGAGTTGGAGCTAGTACCTCCCCATATATATGTATGGTGTGGAGTTTGCAAATGAAAAGAAACTTTGTGTTCCCATCAAGCTAGTTGAAGGACCGCTTTCACACACACTTATCTCTCAGAAATGAGCAAGTGGAGAGACGTTCGTTCATCTTGCACCAAGGGAACGGGTTGCAGGAGAAACTATTTCTCTGCTTTCTCAGGCTGTTTCCAAGTGCCGGTTTGAAGTTCCTGCAGTTTTCAGTGTAAAACCGAGTTGGAGCTAGTACTTGCCCTTATATATGTATGGAATGGAGTTTGCAACTGAAAAGAAACTTTGAGTTCCCAACAAGCTAAGTGAAGGACGGCTTTCACACACAATTATCTCTCAGAACTGAGCAAGTGGAGAGACGTTCGTTCATCTAGCACCAAGGGAACGGGTTGCAGGAGACACTTTTTCTCTGCTTTCTCAGTCTGTTTCCTAGTGCCGGTTGGAAGTTCCTGCAGTTTTCACTGTAAAACCGAGTTGGAGCTAGTACCTCCCCATATGTATAAATGGAATGGAGTTTGCAACTGAAAAGAAACTTTGTGTTCCCAACAAACTAGGTGAAGGACGGCTTTCACACACACTTATCTCTCAGAACTGAGCAAGTGAAGAGACTTTCGTTCACCTAGCACCAAGGGTACGGGTTGCAGGAGACACATTTTCTCTGCTTTCTCAGTCTGTTTCCTAGTGCCGGTTTGAAGTTCCTGCAGTTTTCACTGTAAAACCGAGTTGGAGCTTGTACCTCCCCATATATATGCATGGAATGGAGTTTGCAAATGAAAAGAAACTTTGTGATCCCAACAAGCTAGTTGAAGGACGGCTTTCACACACACTTATCTCTCCGAATTCAGCAAGTGGAGAGACGTTCGTTCATCTAGCACCAAGAGAACGGGTTGCAGTAGAATCTTTTTCTCTGCTTTCTCAGTCTGTTTCCTAGTGCCGGTTTGAAGTTCCTGCAGTTTTCACTGTAAAACCGAGTTGGAGCTAGTACCTCCCCATATATATGTATGGAATGGAGTTTGCAACTGAAAAGTAAATTTGTGTTCCCAACAAGCTAGGTGAAGGACGGCTTTCACATACACTTATCTCTCAGAACTGAGCAAGTGGAGAGACGTTCGTTCATCTAGCACCAAGGGAACGGGTTGAAGGAGACACTTTTTCTCTGCTTTCTCAGTCTGTTTCCTAGTGCCGGTTTGAAGTTCCTGCAGTTTTCACTGTAAAACGGTGTTGGAGTTAGTACCTCCGCATATATATGTATGGAATGGAGTTTGCATCTGAAAAGAAACTTTGTGTTCCCAACAAGCTGGGTGAAGGACGGCTTTCACACACAATTATCTCTCAGAACTGAGCAAGTGGAGAGACGTTCGTTCATCTAGCACCAAGGGAACGGGTTGCAGGAGACACTTTTTCTCTGCTTTCTCATTCTGTTTCCCAGTGCCGGTTTGAAGTTCCTGCAGTTTTCACTGTAAAAGTGAGTTGGAGCTAGTACCTCCCCATATATATGTATGGAATGGAGTTTGCAACTGAAAAGAAACATTGTGTTCCCAACAAGCTAGGTGAAGACTGCTTTCACACACACTTATCTCTCAGAACTGAGCAAGTGAAGAGACGTTCGTTCACCTAGCACCAAGGGAGCGGGTTGCAGGAGACACTTTTTCTCTGCTTTCTCAGTCTGTTTCCTAGTGCCGGTTTGAAGTTCCTGCAGTTTTCACTGTAAAACCGAGTTGGAGCTAGTACCTCCCCATATATATGTATGGTGTGGAGTTTGCAACTGAAAAGAAACTTTGTGTTCCCATCAAGCTAGTTGAAGGACCGCTTTCACACACACTTATCTCTCAGAACTGAGCAAGTGGAGAGACGTTCTTTCATCG
Source organism: Camelus bactrianus (assembly GCF_048773025.1). Lineage (NCBI taxonomy): Eukaryota > Metazoa > Chordata > Mammalia > Artiodactyla > Camelidae > Camelus > Camelus bactrianus. Next base: position 100,323,976 of record NC_133544.1, read on the forward strand.
AGCACCAAGGGAACGGGTTGCAGAAGACACTTTTTCTCTGCTTTCTCAGTCTGTTTCCTAGTGCCGGTTTGAAGTTCCTGCAGTTTTCACTGTAAAACCGATTAGGAACTTGTACATCCCCATATATATGAATGGAGTGAAGTTTGAAACTGAAAAGAAACTTTGTGTTCCCAACAAGCTAGGTGAAGGATGGCTTTCACACACACTTATCTCTCAGAACTGAGCAAGTGGAGAGACGTTCGTTCATCTTGCACCAAGGGAACGGGTTGCAGGAGAAACTTTTTCTCTGCTTTCTCAGTCTGTTTCCTAGTGCCGGTTTGAAGTTCCTGCACTTTTCACTGTAAAACCGTGTTGGAGCTAGTACCTCCGCATATATATGTATGGAATGGAGTTTGCTTCTGAAAAGAAACTTTGTGTTCCCAACAAGCTAGGTGAAGGACGGCTTTCACACACAATTATCTCTCAGAACTGAGCAAGTGGAGAGACGTTCGTTCATCTAGCACCAAGGGAACGGGTTGCAGGAGACACAATTTCTCTGCTTTCTCATTCTGTTTCCTAGTGCCGGTTTGAAGTTCCTGCAGTTTTCACTGTAAAACCGAGTTGGAGCTAGTACCTCCCCATATATATGTATGGAATGGAGTTTGCAACTGAAAAGAAACTTTATGTTCCCAATAAGATAGGTGAAGGACGGCTTTCACACACACTTATCTCTCAGAACTGAGCAAGTGAAGAGACGTTCGTTCACCTAGCACCAAGGGAGCGGGTTGCAGGAGACACTTTTTCTCTGCTTTCTCAGTCTCTTTCCTAGTGCCGGTTTGAAGTTCCTGCAGTTTTCACTGTAAAACCGAGTTGGAGCTAGTACCTCCACATATATATGTATGGTGTGGAGTTTGCAACTGAAAAGAAACTTTGTGTTCCCATCAAGATAGTTGAAGGACCGCTTTCACACACACTTATCTCTCAGAAATGAGCAAGTGGAGAGACGTTCGTTCATCTTGCACCAAGGGAACGGGTTGCAGGAGAAACTTTTTCTCTGCTTTCTCAGGATGTTTCCTAGTGCCGGTTTGAAGTTCGTGCAGTTTTCAGTGTAAAACCGAGTTGGAGCTAGTACTTGCCCTTATATATGTATGGAATGGAGTTTGCAACTGAAAAGAAACTTTGTGTTCCCAACAAGCTAAGTGAAGGACGGCTTTCACACACACTTATCTCTCAGAACTGAGCAAGTTGAGGGACGTTCGTTCATCTAGCACCAAGCGAACGGGTTGCAGGAGACACTTTTTCTCTGCTTTCTCAGTCTGTTTCCTAGTGCCGGTTTGAAGTTCCTGCAGTTTTCACTGTAAAACCGAGTTGGAGCTAGTACCTCCCCATATGTATAAATGGAATGGAGTTTGCAACTTAAAAGAAACTTTGTGTTCCCAACAAACTAGGTGAAGGACGGCTTTCACACACACTTATCTCTCAGAACTGAGCAAGTGAAGAGACTTTCGTTCACCTAGCACCAAGGGTACGGGTTGCAGGAGACACATTTTCTCTGTTTCTCAGTCTGTTTCCTAATGCCGGTTTGAAGTTCCTGCAGTTTTCACTGTAAAACCGAGTTGGAGCTTGTACCTCCCCATATATATGCATGGAATGGAGTTTGCAACTGAAAAGAAACTTTGTGATCCCAACAAGCTAGTTGAAGGACGGCTTTCACACACACTTATCTCTCAGAATTGAGCAAGTGGAGAGACGTTCGTTCATCTAGCACCAAGGGAACGGGTTGAAGGAGACACTTTTTCTCTGCTTTCTCAGTCTGTTTCCTAGTGCCGGTTTGAAGTTCCTGCAGTTTTCACTGTAAAACCGTGTTGGAGTTAGTACCTCCGCATATATATGTATGGAATGGAGTTTGCATCTGAAAAGAAACTTTGTGTTCCCAACAAGCTAGGTGAAGGACGGCTTTCACACACAATTATCTCTCAGAACTGAGCAAGTGGAGAGACGTTCGTTCATCTAGCACCAAGGGAACGGGTTGCAGGAGACACTTTTTCTCTGCTTTCTCAGTCTGTTTCCTAGTGCCGGTTTGAAGTTCCTGCAATTTTCACTGTAAAAGTGAGTTGGAGCTAGTACCTCCCCATATATATGTATGGGATGGAGTTTGCAACTGAAAAGAAACATTGTGTTCCCAACAAGCTAGGTGAAGGACTGCTTTCACACACACTTATCTCTCAGAACTGAGCAAGTGAAGAGACGTTCGTTCACATAGCACCAAGGGAGCGGGTATAGGAGACACTTTTTCTCTGCTTTCTCAGTCTGTTTCCTAGTGCCGGTTTGAAGTTCCTGCAGTTTTCACTGTAAAACCGAGTTGGAGCTAGTACTTGCCCTTATATATGTATGGAATGGAGTTTGCAACTGAAAAGAAACTTTGTGTTCCCAACAAGCTAAGTGAAGGACGGCTTTCACACACACTTATTTCTCAGAACTGAGCAAGTTGAGGGACGTTCGTTCATCTAGCACCAATGGAACGGGTTGCAGGAGACACTTTTTCTCTGCTTTCTCAGTCTGTTTCCTATTGCCGGTTTGAAGTTCCTGCAGTTTTCACTGTAAAACCGTGTTGGAGCTAGTACCTCCGCATATATATGTATGGAATGGAGTTTGCATCTGAAAAGAAACTTTGTGTTCCCAACAAGCTAGGTGAAGGACGGCTTTCACACACAATTATCTCTCAGAACTCAGCATGTGGAGAGACGTTCGTTCATCTAGCACCAAGGGAACGGGTTGCAGGAGACACTTTTTCTCTGCTTTCTCATTCTGTTTCCTAGTGCCGGTTTGAAGTTCCTGCAGTTTTCACTGTAAAACCGAGTTGGAGCTAGTACCTCCCCATATATATGTATGGAATGGAGTTTGCAACTGAAAAGAAACTTTATGTTCCCAATAAGATAGGTGAATGACGGCTTTCACACACACTTATCTCTCAGAACTGAGCAAGTGAAGAGACGTTCGTTCACCTAGCACCAAGGGAGCGGGTTGCATGAGACACTTTTTCTCTGCTTTCTCAGTCTCTTTCCTAGTGCCGGTTTGAAGTTCCTGCAGTTTTCACTGTAAAACCGAGTTGGAGCTAGTACCTCCACATATATATGTATGGTGTGGAGTTTGCAAATGAAAAGAAACTTTGTGTTCCCATCAAGCTAGTTGAAGGACCGCTTTCACACACACTTATCTCTCAGAAATGAGCAAGTGGAGAGACGTTCGTTCATCTTGCACCAAGGGAACGGGTTGCAGGAGAAACTTTTTCTCTGCTTTCTCAGGCTGTTTCCAAGTGCCGGTTTGAAGTTCCTGCAGTTTTCAGTGTAAAACCGAGTTGGAGCTAGTACTTGCCCTTATATATGTATGGAATGGAGTTTGCAACTGAAAAGAAACTTTGTGTTCCCAACAAGCTAAGTGAAGGACGGCTTTCACACACACTTATCTCTCAGAACTGAGCAAGTTGAGGGACGTTCGTTCATCTAGCACCAAGCGAACGGGTTGCAGGAGACACTTTTTCTCTGCTTTCTCAGTCTGTTTCCTAGTGCCGGTTTGAAGTTCCTGCAGTTTTCACTGTAAAACCGAGTTGGAGCTAGTACCTCCCCATATATATGTATGGAATGGAGTTTGCAACTGAAAAGAAACTTTATGTTCCCAATAAGATAGGTGAAGGACGGCTTTCACACACACTTATCTCTCAGAACTGAGCAAGTGAAGAGACGTTCGTTCACCTAGCACCAAGGGAACGGGTTGCAGGAGACAGTTTTTCTCTGCTTTCTCATTCTATTTCCTAGTGCCGGTTTGAAGTTCCTGCAGTTTTCACTGTAAACCCGAATTGGAGCTAGAACCTCCCCATATATATGCATGGAATGGAGTTTGCAACTGAAAAGAAACTTTGTGTTCCCAACAAGCTAGTTGAAGGACGGCTTTCACACACACTTATCTCTCAGAACTGAGCAAGTGGAGAGACGTTCGTTCATCTAGCACCAAGGGAACGGGTTGCAGGAGAAACTTTTTCTCTGCTTTCTCAGGCTGTTTCCTAGTGCCGGTTTGAAGTTCCTGCAGTTTTCACTGTAAAACCGAGTTGGAGCTAGTACTTGCCCTAATATATGTATGGAATGGAGTTTGCAACTGAAAAGAAACTTTGTGTTCCCAACAAGCTAAGTGAAGGACGGCTTTCACACACACTTATCTCTCAGAACTGAGCAAGTTGAGGGACGTTCGTTCATCTAGCACCAAGCGAACGGGTTGCAGGAGACACTTTTTCTCTGCTTTCTCAGTCTGTTTCCTAGTGCCGGTTTGAAGATCCTGCAGTTTTCACTGTAAAACCGAGTTGGAGCTAGTACCTCCCCATATATATGTATGGAATGGAGTTTGCAATTGAAAAGAAACTTTATGTTCCCAATAAGATAGGTGAAGGACGGCTTTCAAACACACTTATCTCTCAGAACTGAGCAAGTGAAGAGACGTTCGTTCACCTAGCACCAAGGGAACGGGTTGCAGGAGACACTTTTTCTCTACTTTCTCAGTCTGTTTCCTAGTGCCGGTTTGAAGTTCCTGCAGTTTTCACTGTAAACCCGAATTGGAGCTAGTACCTCCCCATATATATGCATGGAATGGAGTTTGCAACTGAAAAGAAACTTTGTGTTCCCAACAAGCTAGTTGAAGAACGGCTTTCACACACACTTATCTCTCAGAACTGAGCAAGTGGAGAGACGTTCGTTCATCTAGCACCAAGGGAACGGGTTGCAGGAGACACTTTTTCTCTGCATTCTCAGTCTGTGTCCTAGTGCCGGTTTGAAGTTCCTGCAGTTTACAGTGTAAAACCGAGTTGGAGCTAGTACTTGCCCTTATATATGTATGGAATGGAGTTTGCAACTGAAAAGAAACTTTGTGTTCCCAACAAGCAAAGTGAAGGACGGCTTTCACACACACTTATCTCTCAGAACTGAGCAAGTTGAGAGACGTTCGTTCATCTAGCACCAAGGGAACGGGTTGCAGTAGACACTTTTTCTCTGCTTTCTCAGTCTGTTTCCTAGTGCCGGTTTGAAGTTCCTGCCGTTTTCACTGTAAAACCGAGTTGGAGCTAGTACCTCCCCATATATATGTATGGAATGGAGTTTGCAACTGAAAAGAAACTTTGTGTTCCCAATAAGATAGGTGAAGGACGGCTTTCACACACACTTATCTCTCAGAACTGAGCAAGTGAAGAGACGTTCGTTCACCTAGCACCAAGGGAACGGGTTGCAGGAGACACTTTTTTTCTGCTTTCTCAGTCTGTTTCCTAGTGCCGGTTTGAAGTTCCTGCAGTTTTCACTGTAAACACGAGTTGGAGCTATTACCTGCCCTTATATATGTATGGAATGGAGTTTGCAACTGAAAAGAATCTTTGTGTTCCCAACAAGCTAGGTGAAGGACGGCTTTCACACAAATTTATCTCTCAGAACTGAGCAAGTGGAGAGACGTTCGTTCATCTAGCACCAAGGGAACGGTTTGCAGGAGACACTTTTTCTCTGCTTTCTCAGTCTGTTTCCTAGTGCCGGTTTGAAGTTCCTGCAGTTTTCACTGTAAACCCGAGTTGGAGCTAGTACCTGCCCTTATATATGTATGGAATGGAGTTTGCAACTGAAAAGAAACTTTGTGTTCCCAACAAGCTAGTTGAAGGACGGCTTTCACACACACTTATCTCTCAGAAATGAGCAAGTTGAGAGACGTTCATTCATCTTGCACCAAGGGAACGGGTTGCAGGAGAAACTTTTTCTGTGCTTTCTCAGTCTGTTTCCTAGTGCCGGTTTGAAGTTCCTGCAGTTTTCACTGTAAAACAGAGTTGGAGCTAGTACCTGCCCTTATATATGTATGGAATGGAGTTTGCAACTGAAAAGAAACTTTGTGTTCCCAACAAGCTAGGTGAAGGACGGCTTTCACACACAATTATCTCTCAGAACTGAGCAAGTGGAGAGACGTTCGTTCATCTAGCACCAAGGGAACAGGTTGCAGGAGACACTTTTTCTCTGCTTTCTCAGTCTGTTTCCTAGTGCCGGTTTGAAGTTCCTGCAGTTTTCACTGTAAACACGAGTTGGAGCTATTACCTGCCCTTATATATGTATGGAATGGAGTTTGCAACTGAAAAGAATCTTTGTGTTCCCAACAAGCTAGGTGAAGGACGGCTTTCACACAAACTTATCTCTCAGAACTGAGCAAGTGGAGAGACGTTCGTTCATCTAGCACCAAGGGAACGGGTTGCAGGAGACACTTTTTCTCTGCTTTCTCAGTCTGTTTCCTAGTGCCGGTTTGAAGTTCCTGCAGTTTTCACTGTAAACCCGAGTTGGAGCTAGTACCTGCCCTTATATATGTATGGAATGGAGTTTGCAACTGAAAAGAAACTTTGTGTTCCCAACAAGCTAGTTGAAGGACGGCTTTCACACACACTTATCTCTCAGAAATGAGCAAGTTGAGAGACGTTCGTTCATCTTGCACCAAGGGAACGGGTTGCAGGAGAAACTTTTTCTGTGCTTTCTCAGTCTGTTTCCTAGTGCCGGTTTGAAGTTCCTGCATTTTTCACTGTAAAACAGAGTTGGAGCTAGTACCTGCCCTTATATATGTATGGAAAGGAGTTTGCAACTGAAAAGAAACTTTGTGTTCCCAACAAGCTAGGTGAAGGACGGCTTTCACACACAATTATCTCTCAGAACTGAGCAAGTGGAGAGACGTTCGTTCATCTAGCACCAAGGGAACGGGTTGCAGGAGACACTTTTTCTCTGCTTTCTCAGTCTGTTTCCTAGTGCCGGTTGGAAGTTCCTGCAGTTTTCACTGTAAAACCGAGTTGGAGCTCGTACCTCCCCATATATATAAATGGAATGGAGTTTGCAACTGAAAAGAAACTTTGTGTTCCCAACAAGCTAGGTGAAGGACGGCTTTCACACACACTTATCTCTCAGAACTGAGCAAGTGAAGAGACTTTCGTTCACCTAGCACCAAGGGTACGGGTTGCAGGAGACATATTTTCTCTGCTTTCTCAGTCTGTTTCCTAGTGCCGGTTTGAAGTTCCTGCAGTTTTCACTGTAAAACCGAGTTGGAGCTTGTACCTCCCCATATATATGCATAGAATGGAGTTTGCAACTGAAAAGAAACTTTTTGTTCCCAACAAGCTAGTTGAAGGACGGCTTTCACACACACTTACCTCTCTGAACTGAGCAAGTGGAGAGACGTTCGTTCATCTAGCACCAAGGGAACGGGTTGCAGGGGACACTTTTTCTCAGCTTTCTCAGTCTGTTTCCAAGTGCCGGTTTGATGTTCCTGCAGTTTTCACTGTAAAACCGAGTTGGAGCTTGTACCTCCCCATATATATGTATGGAATGGAGTTTGCATCTGAAAAGAAACTTTGTGTTCCCAACAAGCTAGCTGAAGGACGGCTTTCACACACAATTGTCTCTCAGAACTGAGCAAGTGGAGAGACGTTCGTTCATCTAGCACCAAGGGAACGGGTTGCAGGAGACACTTTTTCTCTGCTTTCTCAGTCTGTTTCCTAGTGCCGGTTTGAAGTTCCTGCAGTTTTCACTGTAAAAGCGAGTTGGAGCTAGTACCTCCCCATATATATGTATGGAATGGAGTTTGCAACTGAAAAGAAACTTTGTGTTCCCAATAAGATAGGTGAAGGACGGCTTTCACACACACTTATCTCTCAGAACTGAGCAAGTGAAGAAACGTTCGTTCACCTAGCACCAAGGGAACGGGTTGCAGGAGACACTTTTTCTCTGCTTTCTCAGTCTGTTTCCTAGTGCCGGTTTGAAGTTCCTGCAGTTTTCACTGTAAACCCGAGTTGGAGCTAGTACCTGCCCTTATATATGTATGGAATGGAGTTTGCAACTGAAAAGAAACTTTGTGTTCCCAACAAGCTAGGTGAAGTACGGCTTTCACACAAACTTATCTCTCAGAACTGAGCAAGTGGAGAGACGTTCGTTCACCTAGCACCAAGGGAACGGTTTGCAGGAGACACTTTTTCTCTGCTTTCTCAGTCTGTTTCCTAGTGCCGGTTTGAATTTCCTGCAGTTTTCACTGTAAACCCGAGTTGGAGCTAGTACCTGCCCTTATATATGTATGCAATGGAGTTTGCAACTGAAAAGAAACTTTGTGTTCCCAACAAGCTAGGTGAAGGACGGCTTTCCCACACAATTAACTCTCAGAACTGAGCAAGTGGAGAGACCTTCGTTCATCTAGCACCAAGGGTACGGGTTGCAGGAGACACTTTTTCTCTGCTTTCTCAGTCTGTTTCCTAGTGCCGGTTTGAAGTTCCTGCAGTTTTCACTGTAAACCCGAGTTGGAGCTAGTACCTGCCCTTATATATGTATGGAATGGAGTTTGCAACTGAAAAGAAACTTTGTGTTCCCAACAAGATTGTTGAAAGACGGCTTTCACACACAATTATCTCTCAGAACTGAGCAAATGGAGAGACGTTCGTTCATCTAGCACCAAATGAACGGGTTGCAGGAGACACTTTTTCTCTGCTTTCTCAGTCTGTTTCCTAGTGCCGGTTTGAAGTTCCTGCAGTTTTCACTGTAAAACCGAGTTGGAGCTTGTACCTCCCCGTATATATACATGGAATGGAGTTTGCAACTGAAAAGAAACTTTGTGTTCCCAACAAGCTAGTTGAAGGACGGCTTTCACACACACTTATCTCTCAGAACTGAGCAAGTGGAGAGACGTTCGTTCATCTAGCACCAAGGGAACGGGTTGCAGGGGACACTTTTTCTCAGCTTTCTCAGTCTGTTTCCAAGTGCCGGTTTGATGTTCCTGCAGTTTTCACTGTAAAATCGAGTTGGAGCTTGTACCTCCCCATATATATGTATGGAATGGAGTTTGCATCTGAAAAGAAACTTTGTGTTCCCAACAAGCTAGCTGAAGGACGGCTTTCACACACAATTATCTCTCAGAACTGAGCAAGTGGAGAGACGTTCGTTCATCTAGCACCAAGGGAACGGGTTGCAGGAGACACTTTTTCTCTGCTTTCTCATTCTGTTTCCTAGTGCCGGTTTGAAGTTCCTGCAGTTTTCACTGTAAAAGCGAGTTGGAGCTAGTACCTCCCCATATATATGTATGGAATGGAGTTTGCAACTGAAAAGAAACTTTGTGTTCCCAATAAGATAGGTGAAGGACGGCTTTCACACACACTTATCTATCAGAACTGAGCAAGTGAAGAGACGTTCGTTCACCTAGCACCAAGGGAACGGGTTGCAGGAGACACTTTTTCTCTGCTTTCTCAGTCTGTTTCCTAGTACCGGTTTGAAGTTCCTGCAGTTTTCACTGTAAACCCGAGTTGGAGCTAGTACCTGCCCTTATATATGTATGGAATGGAGTTTGCAACTGAAAAGAAACTTTGTGTTCCCAACAAGCTAGGTGAAGGACGGCTTTCACACAAACTTATCTCTCAGAACTGAGCAAGTGGAGAGACGTTCGTTCACCTAGCACCAAGCGAACGGGTTGCAGGAGACACTTTTTCTCTGCTTTCTCAGTCTGTTTCCTAGTGCCGGTTTGAAGTTCCTGCAGTTTTCACTGTAAACCCGAGTTGGAGCTAGTACCTGCCCTTATATATGTATGGAATGGAGTTTGCAACTGAAAAGAAACTTTGTGTTCCCAACAAGATTGTTGAAAGACGGCTTTCACACACAATTATCTCTCAGAACTGAGCAAGTGGAGAGACGTTCGTTCATCTAGCACCAAGGGAACGGGTTGCAGGAGACACTTTTTCTCTGCTTTCTCAGTCTGTTTCCTAGTGCCGGTTTGAAGTTCCTGCAGTTTTCACTGTAAAACCGAGTTGGAGCTTGTACCTCCCCGTATATATACATGGAATGGAGTTTGCAACTGAAAAGAAACTTTGTGTTCCCAACAAGCTAGGTGATGGACGGCTTTCACACACACATATCTCTCAGAACTGAGCAAGTGGAGAGACGTTCGTTCATCTAGCACCAAGGGAACGGGTTGCAGGAGACACTTTTTCTCTACTTTCTCAGTCTGTTTCCTAGTGCCGGTTTGAAGTTCCTGCAGTTTTCACTGTAAAACCGAATTGGAGCTAGTACCTCCCCATATATTTGTATGGAATGGAGTTTGCAACTGCAAAGAAACTTTGTGTTCCCAACAAGCTAAGTGAAGGACGGCTTTCACACACACTTATCTCTCAGAACTGAGCAAGTTGAGGGACGTTCGTTCATCTAGCACCAAGCGAACGGGTTGCAGGAGACACTTTTTCTCTGCTTTCTCAGTCTGCTTCCTAGTGCCGGTTTGAAGATCCTGCAGTTTTCACTGTAAAACCGAGTTGGAGCTAGTACCTCCCCATATATATGTATGGAATGGAGTTTGCAATTGAAAAGAAACTTTATGTTCCCAATAAGATAGGTGAAGGACGGCTTTCAAACACACTTATCTCTCAGAACTGAGCAAGTGAAGAGACGTTCGTTCACCTAGCACCAAGGGAACGGGTTGCAGGAGACACTTTTTCTCTGCTTTCTCAGTCTGTTTCCTAGTGCCGGTTTGAAGTTCCTGCAGTTTTCACTGTAAACCCGAATTGGAGCTAGTACCTCCCCATATATATGCATGGAATGGAGTTTGCAACTGAAAAGAAACTTTGTGTTCCCAACAAGCTAGTTGAAGAACGGCTTTCACACACACTTATCTCTCAGAAATGAGCAAGTGGAGAGACGTTCGTTCATCTAGCATCAAGGGAACGGGTTGCAGGAGACACTTTTTCTCTGCATTCTCAGTCTGTGTCCTAGTGCCGGTTTGAAGTTCCTGCAGTTTACAGTGTAAAACCGAGTTGGAGCTAGTACTTGCCCTTATATATGTATGGAATGGAGTTTGCAACTGAAAAGAAACTTTGTGTTCCCAACAAGCAAAGTGAAGGACGGCTTTCACACACACTTATCTCTCAGAACTGAGCAAGTTGAGAGACGTTCGTTCATCTAGCACCAAGGGAACGGGTTGCAGGAGACAATTTTTCTCTGCTTTCTCAGTCTGTTTCCTAGTGCCGGTTTGAAGTTCCTGCCGTTTTCACTGTAAAACCGAGTTGGAGCTAGTACCTCCCCATATATATGTATGGAATGGAGTTTGCAACTGAAAAGAAACTTTGTGTTCCCAATAAGATAGGTGAAGGACGGCTTTCACACACACTTATCTCTCAGAACTGAGCAAGTGAAGAGACGTTCGTTCACCTAGCACCAAGGGAACGGGTTGCAGGAGACACTTTTTTTCTGCTTTCTCAGTCTGTTTCCTAGTGCCGGTTTGAAGTTCCTGCAGTTTTCACTGTAAACACGAGTTGGAGCTATTACCTGCCCTTATATATGTATGGAATGGAGTTTGCAACTGAAAAGAATCTTTGTGTTCCCAACAAGCTAGGTGAAGGACGGCTTTCACACAAACTTATCTCTCAGAACTGAGCAAGTGGAGAGACGTTCGTTCATCTAGCACCAAGGGAACGGGTTGCAGGAGACCCTTTTTCTCTGCTTTCTCAGTCTGTTTCCTAGTGCCGGTTTGAAGTTCCTGCAGTTTTCACTGTAAACCCGAGTTGGAGCTAGTACCTGCCCTTATATATGTATGGAATGGAGTTTGCAACTGAAAAGAAACTTTGTGTTCCCAACAAGCTAGTTGAAGGACGGCTTTCACACACACTTATGTCTCAGAAATGAGCAAGTTGAGAGACGTTCATTCATCTTGCACCAAGGGAACGGGTTGCAGGAGAAACTTTTTCTGTGCTTTCTCAGTCTGTTTCCTAGTGCCGGTTTGAAGTTCCTGCAGTTTTCACTGTAAAACAGAGTTGGAGCTAGTACCTGCCCTTATATATGTATGGAATGGAGTTTGCAACTGAAAAGAAACTTTGTGTTCCCAACAAGCTAGGTGAAGGACGGCTTTCACACACAATTATCTCTCAGAACTGAGCAAGTGGAGAGACGTTCGTTCATCTAGCACCAAGGGAACGGGTTGCAGGAGACACTTTTTCTCTGCTTTCTCAGTCTGTTTCCTAGTGCCGGTTTGAAGTTCCTGCAGTTTTCACTGTAAACACGAGTTGGAGCTATTACCTGCCCTTATATATGTATGGAATGGAGTTTGCAACTGAAAAGAATCTTTGTGTTCCCAACAAGCTAGGTGAAGGACGGCTTTCACACAAACTTATCTCTCAGAACTGAGCAAGTGGAGAGACGTTCGTTCATCTAGCACCAAGGGAACGGGTTGCAGGAGACACTTTTTCTCTGCTTTCTCAGTCTGTTTCCTAGTGCCGGTTTGAAGTTCCTGCAGTTTTCACTGTAAACCCGAGTTGGAGCTAGTACCTGCCCTTATATATGTATGGAATGGAGTTTGCAACTGAAAAGAAACTTTGTGTTCCCAACAAGCTAGTTGAAGGACGGCTTTCACACACAATTATCTCTCAGAACTGAGCAATTGGAGAGACGTTCGTTCATCTAGCACCAAGGGAACGGGTTGCAGGAGACACTTTTTCTCTGCTTTCTCATTCTGTTTCCCAGTGCCGGTTTGAAGTTCCTGCAGTTTTCACTGTAAAAGCGAGTTGGAGCTAGTACCTCCCCATATATATGTATGGAATGGAGTTTGCAACTGAAAAGAAACTTTGTGTTCCCAATAAGATAGGTGAAGGACGGCTTTCACACACACTTATCTCTCAGAACTGAGCAAGTGAAGAAACGTTCGTTCACCTAGCACCAAGGGAACGGGTTGCAGGAGAAACTTTTTCTCTGCTTTCTCAGTCTGTTTCCTAGTGCCGGTTTGAAGTTCCTGCAGTTTTCACTGTAAACCCGAGTTGGAGCTAGTACCTGCCCTTATATATGTATGGAATGGAGTTTGCAACTGAAAAGAAACTTTGTGTTCCCAACAAGCTAGGTGAAGGACGGCTTTCACACAAACTTATCTCTCAGAACTGAGCAAGTGGAGAGACGTTCGTTCACCTAGCACCAAGGGAACGGGTTGCAGGAGACACTTTTTCTCTGCTTTCTCAGTCTGTTTCCTAGTGCCGGTTTGAAGTTCCTGCAGTTTTCACTGTAAACCCGAGTTGGAGCTAGTACCTGCCCTTATATATGTATGCAATGGAGTTTGCAACTGAAAAGAAACTTTGTGTTCCCAACAAGCTATTTGAAGGACGGCTTTCACACACAATTAACTCTCAGAACTGAGCAAGTGGAGAGACCTTCGTTCATCTAGCACCAAGGGAACGGGTTGCAGGAGACACTTTTTCTCTGCTTTCTCAGTCTGTTTCCTAGTGCCGGTTTGAACTTCCTGCAGTTTTCACTGTAAACCCGAGTTGGAGCTAGTACCTGCCCTTATATATGTATGGAATGGAGTTTGCAACTGAAAAGAAACTTTGTGTTCCCAACAAGATTGTTGAAAGACGGCTTTCACACACAATTATCTCTCAGAACTGAGCAAGTGGAGAGACGTTCGTTCATCTAGCACCAAATGAACGGGTTGCAGGAGACACATTTTCTCTGCTTTCTCAGTCTGTTTCCTAGTGCCGGTTTGAAGTTCCTGCAGTTTTCACTGTAAAACCGAGTTGGAGCTTGTACCTCCCCGTATATATACATGGAATGGAGTTTGCAACTGAAAAGAAACTTTGTGTTCCCAACAAGCTAGTTGAAGGACGGCTTTCACACACACTTATCTCTCAGAACTGAGCAAGTGGAGAGACGTTCGTTCATCTAGCACCAAGGGAACGGGTTGCAGGGGACACTTTTTCTCAGCTTTCTCAGTCTGTTTCCAAGTGCCGGTTTGATGTTCCTGCAGTTTTCACTGTAAAACCGAGTTGGAGCTTGTACCTCCCCATATATATGTATGGAATGGAGTTTGCATCTGAAAAGAAACTTTGTGTTCCCAACAAGCTAGCTGAAGGACGGCTTTCACACACAATTATCTCTCAGAACTGAGCAAGTGGAGAGACGTTCGTTCATCTAGCACCAAGGGAACGGGTTGCAGGAGACACTTTTTCTCTGCTTTCTCATTCTGTTTCCTAGTGCCGGTTTGAAGTTCCTGCAGTTTTCACTGTAAAAGCGAGTTGGAGCTAGTACCTCCCCATATATATGTATGGAATGGAGTTTGCAACTGAAAAGAAACTTTGTGTTCCCAATAAGATAGGTGAAGGACGGCTTTCACACACACTTATCTCTCAGAACTGAGCAAGTGAAGAGACGTTCGTTCACCTAGGACCAAGGGAACGGGTTGCAGGAGACACTTTTTCTCTGCTTTCTCAGTCTGTTTCCTAGTGCCGGTTTGAAGTTCCTGCAGTTTTCACTGTAAACCTGAGTTGGAGCTAGTACCTGCCCTTATATATGTATGGAATGGAGTTTGCAACTGAAAAGAAACTTTGTGTTCCCAACAAGCTAGGTGAAGGACGGCTTTCACACAAACTTATCTCTCAGAACTGAGCAAGTGGAGAGACGTTCGTTCACCTAGCACCAAGGGAACGGGTTGCAGGAGACACTTTTTCTCTGCTTTCTCAGTCTGTTTCCTAGTGCCGGTTTGAAGTTCCTGCAGTTTTCACTGTAAACCCGAGTTGGAGCTAGTACCTGCCCTTATATATTTATGGAATGGAGTTTGCAACTGAAAAGAAACTTTGTGTTCCCAACAAGCTAGTTGAAGGACGGCTTTCACACACAATTAACTCTCAGAACTGAGCAAGTGGAGAGACCTTCGTTCATCTAGCACCAAGGGAACGGGTTGCAGGAGACACTTTTTCTCTGCTTTCTCAGTCTGTTTCCTAGTGCCGGTTTGACGTTCCTGCAGTTTTCACTGTAAACCCGAGTTGGAGCTAGTACCTGCCCTTATATATGTATGGAATGGAGTTTGCAACTGAAAAGAAACTTTGTGTTCCCAACAAGATTGTTGAAAGACGGCTTTCACACACAATTATCTCTCAGAACTGAGCAAGTGGAGAGACGTTCGTTCATCTAGCACCAAGGGAACGGGTTGCAGGAGACACTTTTTCTCTGCTTTCTCAGTCTGTTTCCTAGTGCCGGTTTGAAGTTCCTGCAGTTTTCACTGTCAAACCGAGTTGGAGCTTGTACCTCCCCGTATATATACATGGAATGGAGTTTGCAACTGAAAAGAAACTTTGTGTTCCCAACAAGCTAGGTGATGGACGGCTTTCACACACACATATCTCTCAGAACTGAGCAAGTGGAGAGACGTTCGTTCATCTAGCACCAAGGGAACGGGTTGCAGGAGACACTTTTTCTCTACTTTCTCAGTCTGTTTCCTAGTGCCGGTTTGAAGTTCCTGCAGTTTTCACTGTAAAACCGAATTGGAGCTAGTACCTCCCCATATATTTGTATGGAATGGAGTTTGCAACTGCAAAGAAACTTTGTGTTCCCAACAAGCTAGGTGAAGGACGGCTTTCACTCACACGTATCTCTCAGAACTGAGTATGTGGAGAGTCGTTCGTTCACCTAGCACCAGGGAAACGGGTTGCAGGAGACACTTTTTCTCTGCTTTCTCAGTCTGTTCCATAGTGCCGGTTTGAAGTTCCTGCAGTTTTCACTGTAAAACCGAGTTGGAGCTAGTACCTCCCCATATATATGCATGGAATGGAGATGGCAACTGAAAAAAACTTTGTGTTCCCAACAACCTAGTTGAAGGACGGCTTTCACACACACTTATCTCTCAGAACTGAGCAAGTGGAGAGACGATCGTTCATCTAGCACCAAGGGAATGGGTTGCAGTAGACACTTTTTCTCTGCTTTCACAGTCTGTTTCCTATTGCCGGTTTGAAGTTCCTGCAGTTTTCACTGTAAAACCGAGTTGGAGCTAGTACCTCCCCATATATATACATGGAATGGAGTTTGCAACTGAAAAGAAACTTTGTGTTCCCAACAAGCTAGGTGATGGATGGCTTTCACACACACATATCTCACAGAACTGAGCAAGAGGAGAGACGTTCGTTCATCTAGCACCAAGGGAACGGGTTGCAGTAGACACTTTTCTCTGCTTTCTCAGTCTGTTTCCTAGTGCCGGTTTGAAGTTCCTGCAGTTTTCACTGTAAAAACTAGTTGGAGCTAGTACCTCCGCATATATATGTATGGAATGGAGTTTGCATCTGAAAAGAAACTTTGTGTTCCCAACAAGCTAGGTGAAGGACGGCTTTCACACACACTTATCTCTCAGAACTGAGCAAGTGGAGAGACGTTCGTTCATCTAGCACCAAGGGAACGGGTTGCAGGAGACACTTTTTCTCTGCTTTCTCAGTCTGTTCCCTAGTGCCGGTTTGAAGTTCCTGCAGTTTTCACTGTAAAACCGAGTTGGAGCTAGTACCTCCCCATATATATGCATGAAATGGAGTTTGCAACTGCAAAGAAACTTTGTGTTCCCAACAACCTAGGTGAAGGACGGCTTTCACACACACGTATCTCTCAGAACTGAGTATGTGGAGAGTCGTTCGTTCACCTAGCACCAGGGGAACGGGTTGCATGAGACACTTTTTCTCTGCTTTCTCAGTCTGTTCCCTAGTGCCGGTTTGAAGTTCCTGCAGTTTTCACTGTAAAACCGAGTTGGAGCTAGTACCTCCCCAATATATGCATGGAATGGAGTTTGCAACTGAAAAGAAACTTTGTGTTCCCAACAAGCTAGTTGAAGTTCGGCTTTCACACACACTTATCTCTCAGAAATGAGCAAGTGAATAGACGATCGTTCATCTAGCACAAAGGGAACGGGTTGCAGTAGACACTTTTTCTCTGCTTTCTCAGTCTGTTTCCTAGTGCCGGTTTGAAGTTCCTGCAGTTTTCACTGTAAAACCGAGTTGGAGCTAGTAACTCCCCATATATTTGTATGGAATGGAGTTTGCAACTGAAAACAAACTTTGTGTTCCCAACAAGCTAGGTGAAGGACGGCTTTCACACACACTTATCTCTCAGAACTGAGCAAGCGGACAGACGTTCGTTCACCTAGCACCAAGGGAACGGGTTGCAGGAGACACTTTTTCACTGCTTTCTCAGTCTGTTTCCTAGTGCTGGTTTGAAGTTCCTGCAGTTTTCACTCTAAAACAGAGTTGGAGCTAGTACCTCCGAATATAAATTTATGGAATGGAGTTTGCATCTGAAAAGAAACTTTGTGTCCCCAACAAGCTAGGTGAAGGACGGCTTTCACACACACTTATCTCTCAGAACTGAGCAAGTGGAGAGACGTTCGTTCATCTAGCACCAAGGGAACGGGTTGCAGGAGACACTTTTTCTCTGCTTTCTCAGTCTGTTTCCTAGTGCCGGTTTGAAGTTCCTGCAGTTTTCACTGTAAAACCGAGTTGGAGCTAGTACCTCCCCATATATATGCATGGAATGGAGTTTGCAACTGAAAAGAAACTTTGTGTTCCCAACAAGCTAGTTGAAGGACGGCTTTCACACACACTTATCTCTCAGAACTGAGCAAGTGGAGAGACGATCGTTCATCTAGCACCAAGGGAACGGGTTGCAGTAGACACTTTTTCTCTGCTTTCTCAGTCTGTTTCCTAGTGCCGGTTTGACGTTCCTGCATTTTTCACTGTAAAACCGAGTTGGAGCTAGTACCTCCCCGTATATATACATGGAATGGAGTATGCAACTGAAAAGAAACTTTGTGTTCCCAACAAGCTAGGTGAAGGACGGCTTTCACACACACATATCTCTCAGAACTGAGCAAGTGGAGAGACGTTCGTTCATCTAGCACCAAGGGAACGGGTTGCAGTAGACACTTTTTCTCTGCTTTCTCAGTCTGTTTCCTAGTGCCGGTTTGAAGTTCCTGCAGTTTTCACTGTAAAACCTATTGGAGCTAATACCTCCGCATATATATGTATGGAATGGAGTTTGCATCTGAAAATAAACTTTGTGTTCCCAACAAGCTAGGTGATGGACGGCTTTCACACACACATATCTCTCAGAACTGAGCAAGTGGAGAGACGTTCGTTCATCTAGCACCAAGGGAACGGGTTGCAGGAGACACTTTTTCTCTGCTTTCTCAGTCTGTTTCCTAGTGCCGGTTTGAAGTTCCTACAGTTTTCACTGTAAAACCGAGTTTGAGCTAGTACCTCCCCATATATATGTATGGAATGGAGTTTGCAACTGAAAAGAAACTTTGTGTTCCCAACAAGCTAGGTGAAGGACGGCTTTCACACACACTTATCTCTCAGAACTCAACAAGTGGAGAGACGTTCGTTCATCTAGCACCGAGGGAACGGTTTGCAGGAGACACTTTTACTCTGCTTTCTCAGTCTGTTTCCTAGTGCCGGTTT
The DNA here is from genome assembly GCF_048773025.1 of Camelus bactrianus. Taxonomy (NCBI): domain Eukaryota; kingdom Metazoa; phylum Chordata; class Mammalia; order Artiodactyla; family Camelidae; genus Camelus; species Camelus bactrianus. The sequence goes on from NC_133544.1 coordinate 100,342,217, forward strand.
GAAGTTCCTGCAGTTTTCACTGTAAAACCGAGTTGGAGCTTGTACCTCCCCATATATATGCATTGAATGGAGTTTGCAACTGAAAAGAAACTATTTGTTCCCAACAAGCTAGTTGAAGGACGGCTTTCACACACACTTATCTCTCAGAACTGAGCAAGTGGAGAGACGTTCGTTCATCTAGCACCAAGGGAACGGGTTGCAGGGGACACTTTTTCTCAGCTTTCTCAGTCTGTTTCCAAGTGCCGGTTTGATGTTCCTGCAGTTTTCACTGTAAAACCGAGTTGGAGCTTGTACCTCCCCATATATATGTATGGAATGTAGTTTGCATCTGAAAAGAAACTTTGTGTTCCCAACAAGCTAGGTGAAGGACGGCTTTCACACACAATTATCTCTCAGAACTGAGCAAGTGGAGAGACGTTCGTTCACCTAGCACCAAGGGAACGGGTTGCAGGAGACACTTTTTCTCTGCTTTCTCAGTCTGTTTCCTAGTGCCGGTTTGAAGTTCCTGCAGTTTTCACTGTAAACCCGAGTTGGAGCTAGTACCTGCCCTTATATATGTATGGAATGGAGTTTGCAACTGAAAAGAAACTTTGTGTTCCCAACAAGCTAGTTGAAGGACGGCTTTCACACACACTTATCTCTCAGAACTGAGCAAGTGGAGAGACGTTCGTTCATCTAGCACCAAGGGAACGGGTTGCAGGGGACACTTTTTCTCAGCTTTCTCAGTCTGTTTCCAAGTGCCGGTTTGATGTTCCTGCAGTTTTCACTGTAAAACCGAGTTGGAGCTTGTACCTCCCCATATATATGTATGGAATGTAGTTTGCATCTGAAAAGAAACTTTGTGTTCCCAACAAGCTAGGTGAAGGACGGCTTTCACACACAATTATCTCTCAGAACTGAGCAAGTGGAGAGACGTTCGTTCACCTAGCACCAAGGGAACGGGTTGCAGGAGACACTTTTTCTCTGCTTTCTCAGTCTGTTTCCTAGTGCCGGTTTGAAGTTCCTGCAGTTTTCACTGTAAACCCGAGTTGGAGCTAGTACCTGCCCTTATATATGTATGGAATGGAGTTTGCAACTGAAAAGAAACTTTGTGTTCCCAACAAGCTAGTTGAAGGACGGCTTTCACACACAATTAACTCTCAGAACTGAGCAAGTGGAGAGACCTTCGTTCATCTAGCACCAAGGGAACGGGTTGCAGGAGACACTTTTTCTCTGCTTTCTCAGTCTGTTTCCTAGTGCCGGTTTGAAGTTCCTGCAGTTTTCACTGTAAACCCGAGTTGGAGCTATTACCTGCCCTTATATATGTATGGAATGGAGTTTGCAACTGAAAAGAAACTTTGTGTTCCCAACAAGATTGTTGAAAGACGGCTTTCACACACAATTATCTCTCAGAACTGAGCAAGTGGAGAGACGTTCGTTCATCTAGCACCAAGGGAACGGGTTGCAGGAGACACTTTTTCTCTGCTTTCTCAGTCTGTTTCCTAGTGCCGGTTTGAAGTTCCTGCAGTTTTCACTGTAAAACCGAGTTGGAGCTTGTACCTACCCGTATATATACATGGAATGGAGTTTGCAACTGAAAAGAAACTTTGTGTTCCCAACAAGCTAGGTGATGGACGGCTTTCACACACACTTATCTCTCAGAACTGAGCAAGTGGAGAGACGTTCGTTCATCTAGCACCAAGGGAACGGGTTGCAGGAGACACTTTTTCTCTACTTTCTCAGTCTGTTTCCTAGTGCCGGTTTGAAGTTCCTGCAGTTTTCATTGTAAAACCGAATTGGAGCTAGTACCTCCCCATATATTTGTATGGAATGGAGTTTGCAACTGCAAAGAAACTTTGTGTTCCCAACATGCTAGGTGAAGGACGGCTTTCACTCACACGTATCTCTCAGAACTGAGTATGTGGAGAGTCGTTCGTTCACCTAGCACCAGGGAAACGGGTTGCAGGAGACACTTTTTCTCTGCTTTCTCAGTCTGTTCCATAGGGCCGGTTTGAAGTTCCTGCAGTTTTCACTGTAAAACCGAGTTGGAGCTAGTACCTCCCCATATATATGCATGGAATGGAGTTTGCAACTGAAAAAAACTTTGTGTTCCCAACAACCTAGTTGAAGGACGGCTTTCACACACACTTATCTCTCAGAACTGAGCAAGTGGAGAGACGATCGTTCATCTAGCACCAAGGGAACGGGTTGCAGTAGACACTTTTTCTCTGCTTTCTCAGTCTGTTTCCTATTGCCGGTTTGAAGTTCCTGCAGTTTTCACTGTAAAACCGAGTTGGAGCTAGTACCTCCCCATATATATACATGGAATGGAGTTTGCAACTGAAAAGAAACTTTGTGTTCCCAACAAGCTAGGTGATGGACGGCTTTCACACACACATATCTCTCAGAACTGAACAAGTGGAGAGACGTTCGTTCATCTAGCACCAAGGGAACGGGTTGCAGTAGACACTTTTCTCTGCTTTCTCAGTCTGTTTCCTAGTGCCGGTTTGAAGTTCCTGCAGTTTTCACTGTAAAAACTAGTTGGAGCTAGTACCTCCGCATATATATGTATGGAATGGAGTTTGCATCTGAAAAGAAACTTTGTGTTCCCAACAAGCTAGGTGAAGGACGGCTTTCACACACACTTATCTCTCAGAACTGAGCAAGTGGAGAGACGTTCGTTCATCTAGCACCAAGGGAACGGGTTGCAGGAGACACTTTTTCTCTGCTTTCTCAGTCTGTTCCCTAGTGCCGGTTTGAAGTTCCTGCAGTTTTCACTGTAAAACCGAGTTGGAGCTAGAACCTCCCCATATATATGCATGAAATGGAGTTTGCAACTGCAAAGAAACTTTGTGTTCCCAACAAGCTAGGTGAAGGACGGCTTTCACACATACGTATCTCTCAGAACTGAGTATGTGGAGAGTCGTTCGTTCACCTAGCACCAGGGGAACGGGTTGCATGAGACACTTTTTCTCTGCTTTCTCAGTCTGTTCCCTAGTGCCGGTTTGAAGTTCCTGCAGTTTTCACTGTAAAACCGAGTTGGAGCTATTACCTCCCCATATATATGTATGGAATGGAGTTTGCAACTGAAAAGAAACTTTGTGTTCCCAACAAGCTAGTTGAAGGTCGGCTTTCACACACACTTATCTCTCAGAACTGAGCAAGTGAAGAGACGATCGTTCATCTAGCACAAAGGGAACGGGTTGCAGTAGACACTTTTTCTCTGCTTTCTCAGTCTGTTTCCTAGTGCCGGTTTGAAGTTCCTGCAGTTTTCACTGTAAAACCGAGTTGGAGCTTGTACCTACCCGTATATATACATGGAATGGAGTTTGCAACTGAAAAGAAACTTTGTGTTCCCAACAAGCTAGGTGATGGACGGCTTTCACACACACTTATCTCTCAGAACTGAGCAAGTGGAGAGACGTTCGTTCATCTAGCACCAAGGGAACGGGTTGCAGGAGACACTTTTTCTCTACTTTCTCAGTCTGTTTCCTAGTGCCGGTTTGAAGTTCCTGCAGTTTTCATTGTAAAACCGAATTGGAGCTAGTACCTCCCCATATATTTGTATGGAATGGAGTTTGCAACTGCAAAGAAACTTTGTGTTCCCAACATGCTAGGTGAAGGACGGCTTTCACTCACACGTATCTCTCAGAACTGAGTATGTGGAGAGTCGTTCGTTCACCTAGCACCAGGGAAACGGGTTGCAGGAGACACTTTTTCTCTGCTTTCTCAGTCTGTTCCATAGGGCCGGTTTGAAGTTCCTGCAGTTTTCACTGTAAAACCGAGTTGGAGCTAGTACCTCCCCATATATATGCATGGAATGGAGTTTGCAACTGAAAAAAACTTTGTGTTCCCAAAAACCTAGTTGAAGGACGGCTTTCACACACACTTATCTCTCAGAACTGAGCAAGTGGAGAGACGATCGTTCATCTAGCACCAAGGGAACGGGTTGCAGTAGACACTTTTTCTCTGCTTTCTCAGTCTGTTTCCTATTGCCGGTTTGAAGTTCCTGCAGTTTTCACTGTAAAACCGAGTTTGAGCTAGTACCTCCCCATATATATACATGGAATGGAGTTTGCAACTGAAAAGAAACTTTGTGTTCCCAACAAGCTAGGTGATGGACGGCTTTCACACACACATATCTCTCAGAACTGAACAAGTGGAGAGACGTTCGTTCATCTAGCACCAAGGGAACGGGTTGCAGTAGACACTTTTCTCTGCTTTCTCAGTCTGTTTCCTAGTGCCGGTTTGAAGTTCCTGCAGTTTTCACTGTAAAAACTAGTTGGAGCTAGTACCTCCGCATATATATGTATGGAATGGAGTTTGCATCTGAAAAGAAACTTTGTGTTCCCAACAAGCTAGGTGAAGGACGGCTTTCACACACACTTATCTCTCAGAACTGAGCAAGTGGAGAGACGTTCGTTCATCTAGCACCAAGGGAACGGGTTGCAGGAGACACTTTTTCTCTGCTTTCTCAGTCTGTTCCCTAGTGCCGGTTTGAAGTTCCTGCAGTTTTCACTGTAAAACCGAGTTGGAGCTAGAACCTCCCCATATATATGCATGAAATGGAGTTTGCAACTGCAAAGAAACTTTGTGTTCCCAACAAGCTAGGTGAAGGACGGCTTTCACACACACGTATCTCTCAGAACTGAGTATGTGGAGAGTCGTTCGTTCACCTAGCACCAGGGGAACGGGTTGCATGAGACATTTTTCTCTGCTTTCTCAGTCTGTTCCCTAGTGCCGGTTTGAAGTTCCTGCAGTTTTCAGTGTAAAACCGAGTTGGAGCTATTACCTCCCCATATATATGTATGGAATGGAGTTTGCAACTGAAAAGAAACTTTGTGTTCCCAACAAGCTAGTTGAAGGTCGGCTTTCACACACACTTATCTCTCAGAACTGAGCAAGTGAAGAGACGATCGTTCATCTAGCACAAAGGGAACGGGTTGCAGTAGACACTTTTTCTCTGCTTTCTCAGTCTGTTTCCTAGTGCCGGTTTGAAGTTCCTGCAGTTTTCACTGTAAAACCGAGTTGGAGCTAGTAACTCCCCATATATTTGTATGGAATGGAGTTTGCAACTGAAAACAAACTTTGTGTTCCCAACAAGCTAGGTGAAGGACGGCTTTCACACACACTTATCTCTCAGAACTGAGCAAGCGGAGAGACGTTCGTTCACCTAGCACCAAGGGAACGGGTTGCAGGAGACATTTTTCTCTGCTTTCTCAGTCTGTTTCCTAGTGCCGGTTTGAAGTTCCTGCAGTTTTCACTGTAAAACCGAGTTGGAGCTAGTACCTCCGCATATATATGTATGGAATGGAGTTGGCAACTGAAAAGAAGCTTTGTGTTCCCAACAAGCTATGTGAAGGGCGGCTTTCACACACACTTATCTCTCAGAACTGAGCAAGTGAAGAGACGTTCGTTCACCTTGCACCAAGGGAACGTGTTGCAGGAGAAACTTTTTCTCTGCTTTCTCAGTCTGTTTCATAGTGCCGGTTTGAAGTTCCTGCAGTTTTCACTGTAAAACCGAGTTGGAGCTAGTACCTCCCCATATATATGCATAGAATGGAGTTTGCAACTGAAAAGAAACTTTGTGTTCCCAACAAGCTAGTTGAAGGACGGCTTTCACACACACTTATCTCTCAGAACTGAGCAATTGGAGAGACGTTCGTTCATCTAGCACCAAGGGAACGGTTTGCAGTAGACACTTTTTTACTGCTTTCTCAGTCTGTTTCCTAGTGCTGGTTTGAAGTTCCTGCAGTTTTCACTCTAAAACCGAGTTGGAGCTAGTACCTCCGAATATAAATTTATGGAATGGAGTTTGCATCTGAAAAGAAACTTTGTGTCCCCAACAACCTAGGTGAAGGACGGCTTTCACACACACTTATCTCTCAGAACTGAGCAAGGGGAGAGACGTTCGTTCATCTAGCACCAAGGGAACGGGTTGCAGGAGACACTTTTTCTCTGCTTTCTCAGTCTGTTTCCTAGTGCCGGTTTGAAGTTCCTGCAGTTTTCACTGTAAAACCGAGTTGGAGCTAGTACCTCCCCATATATATGCATGGAATGGAGTTTGCAACTGAAAAGAAACTTTGTGTTCCCAACAAGCTAGGTGATGGACGGCTTTCACACACACTTATCTCTCAGAACTGAGCAAGTGGAGAGACGATCGTTCATCTAGCACCAAGGGAACGGGATGCAGTAGACACTTTTTCTCTGCTTTCTCAGTCTGTTTCCTAGTGCCGGTTTGACGTTCCTGCATTTTTCACTGTAAAACCGAGTTGGTGCTAGTACCTCCCCATATATATACATGGAATGGAGTATGCAACTGAAAAGAAACTTTGTGTTCCCAACAAGCTAGGTGATGGACGGCTTTCACACACACATATCTCTCAGAACTGAGCAAGTGGAGAGACGTTCGTTCATCTAGCACCAAGGGAACGGGTTGCAGGAGACACTTTTTCTCTGCTTTCTCAGTCTGTTTCCTAGTGACGGTTTGTAGTTCCTGCAGTTTTCACTGTAAAACCTATTTGGAGCTAATACCTCCGCATATATATGTATGGAATGGAGTTTGCATCTGAAAATAAACTTTGTGTTCCCAACAAGCTAGGTGATGGACGGCTTTCACACACACATATCTCTCAGAACTGAGCAAGTGGAGAGACGTTCGTTCATCTAGCACCAAGGGAACGGGTTGCAGGAGACACTTTTTCTCTGCTTTCTCAGTCTGTTTCCTAGTGCCGGTTTGAAGTTCCTGCAGTTTTCACTGTAAAACCGAGTTGGAGCTAGTAACTCCCCATATATTTGTATGGAATGGAGTTTGCAACTGAAAACAAACTTTGTGTTCCCAACAAGCTAGGTGAAGGACGGCTTTCACACACACTTATCTCTCAGAACTGAGCAAGCGGAGAGACGTTCGTTCACCTAGCACCAAGGGAACGGGTTGCAGGAGACACTTTTTCACTGCTTTCTCAGTCTGTTTCCTAGTGCTGGTTTGAACTTCCTGCAGTTTTCACTCTAAAACCGAGTTGGAGCTAGTACCTCCGAATATAAATTTATGGAATGGAGTTTGCATCTGAAAAGAAACTTTGTGTCCCCAACAAGCTAGGTGAAGGACGGCTTTCACACACACTTATCTCTCAGAACTGAGCAAGTGGAGAGACGTTCGTTCATCTAGCACCAAGGGAACGGGTTGCAGGAGACACTTTTTCTCTGCTTTCTCAGTCTGTTTCCTAGTGCCGGTTTGAAATTCCTGCAGTTTTCACTGTAAAACCGAGTTGGAGCTAGTACCTCCCCATATATATGCATGGAATGGAGTTTGCAACTGAAAAGAAACTTTGTGTTCCCAACAAGCTAGTTGAAGGACGGCTTTCACACACACTTATCTCTCAGAACTGAGCAAGTGGAGAGACGATCGTTCATCTAGCACCAAGGGAACGGGTTGCAGTAGACACTTTTTCTCTGCTTTCTCAGTCTGTTTCCTAGTGCCGTTTTGACGTTCCTGCATTTTTCACTGTAAAACCGAGTTGGAGCTAGTACCTCCCCATATATATACATGGAATGGAGTATGCAACTGAAAAGAAACTTTGTGTTCCCAACAAGCTAGGTGATGGACGGCTTTCACACACACATATCTCTCAGAACTGAGCAAGTGGAGAGACGTTCGTTCATCTAGCACCAAGGGAACGGGTTGCAGTAGACACTTTTTCTCTGCATTCTCAGTCTGTTTCCTAGTGCCGGTTTGAAGTTCCTGCAGTTTTCACTGTAAAACCTATTTGGAGCTAATACCTCCGCATATATATGTATGGAATGGAGTTTGCATCTGAAAATAAACTTTGTGTTCAAAACAAGCTAGGTGATGGACGGCTTTCACACACACATATCTCTCAGAACTGAGCAAGTGGAGAGACGTTCGTTCATCTAGCACCAAGGGAACGGGTTGCAGGAGACACTTTTTCTCTGCTTTCTCAGTCTGTTTCCTAGTGCCGGTTTGAAGTTCCTACAGTTTTCACTGTAAAACCGAGTTGGAGCTAGTACCTCCCCATATATATGTATGGAATGGAGTTTGCAACTGAAAAGAAACTTTGTGTTCCCAACAAGCTAGGTGAAGGACGGCTTTCACACACACTTATCTCTCAGACCTCAGCAAGTGGAGAGACGTTCGTTCATCTAGCACCAAGGGAACGGGTTGCAGGAGACACTTTTACTCTGCTTTCTCAGTCTGTTTCCTAGTGCCGGTTTGAAGTTCCTGCATTTTTCACTGTAAAACTGAGTTGGAGTAAGTACCTCCACATATATATGTATGGAATGGAGTTTGCATCTGAAAAGAAACTTTGTGTTCCCAACAAGCTAGGTGAAGGACGGCTTTCACACACACTTATCTCTCAGAACTGAGCAAGTGGAGAGACGTTCGTTCATCTAGCACCAAGGGAACGGGTTGCAGGAGACACTTTTTCTCTGCTTTCTCAGTCTGTTTCCTAGTGCCGGTTTGAAGTTCCTGCAGTTTTCACTGTAAAAGCGATTTGGAGCTATTACCTCCCCATATATATGTATGGAATGGAGTTTGCAACTGAAAAGAAACTTTGTGTTCCCAACAAGCTAGGTGAAGGACGGCTTTCACACACACTTATCTCTCAGAACTGAGCAAGTGGAGAGACGTTCGTTCATCTAGCACCAAGGGAACGGGTTGCAGGAGACACTTTTTCTCTGGATTCTCAGTCTGTTTCCTAGTGCCGGTTTGAATTTCCTGCAGTTTTCACTGTAAAACCGAGTTGTAGCTTGTACCTCCCCATATATATGTATGGAATGGAGTTTGCAACTGAAAAGAAACTTTGTGTTCCCAACAAGCTAGGTGAAGTACGGCTTTCACACACACTTATCTCTCAGAACTCAGCAAGTGGAGAGACGTTCGTTCATCTAGCACCAAGGGAACGGGTTGCAGGAGACACTTTTTCTCTGCTTTCTCAGTCTGTTCCCTAGTGCCGGTTTGAAGTTCCTGCAGTTTTCACTGTAAAACCGTGTTTTAGCTAGTACCTCCCCATATATATGCATGGAATGGAGTTTGCAACTGCAAAGAAACTTTGTGTTCCCAACAAGCTAGGTGAAGGACGGCTTTCACACACACGTATCTCTCAGAACTGAGTATGTGGAGAGTCGTTCGTTCACCTAGCATCAGGGGAACGGGTTGCAGGAGACACTTTTTCTCTGCTTTCTCAGTCTGTTCCCTAGTGCCGGTTTGAAGTTCCTGCAGTTTTCACTGTAAAACCGAGTTGGAGCTAGTACCTTCCCATATAAATGCATGGAATGGAGTTTGCAACTGAAAAGAAACTTTGTGTTCCCAACAAGCTAGTTGAAGTTCGGCTTTCACACCCACTTATCTGTCAGAACTGAGCAAGTGGAGAGACGTTCGTTCATCTAGCACAAAGGGAACGGGTTGCAGTAGACACTTTTTCTCTGCTTTCTCAGTCTGTTTCCTTGTGCCGGTTTGAAGTTCCTGCAGTTTTCACTGTAAAACCGAGTTGGAGCTAGTACCTACCCATATATTTGTATGGAATATAGTTTGCAACTGCAAAGAAACTTTGTGTTCCCAACAAGCTAGGTGAAGGACGGCTTTCACACAAACTTATCTCTCAGAACTGAGCAAGTGGAGAGACGTTCGTTCATCTAGCACCAAGGAAACGGGATGCAGGAGACACTCTTTCTCTGTTTTCTCAGTCTGTTTCCTAGTGCCGGTTTGAAGTTCCTGCAGTTTTCACTGTAAAACAGAGTTGGAGCTAGTACCTTGGCATATATATGTATGGAATGGAGTTTGCATCTGAAAAGAAACTTTGTGTTCCCAACAAGCTAGGTGAAGGACGGCTTTCACACACACTTATCTCTCAGAACTGAGCAAGTGGAGAGACTTTCGTTCACCTAGCACCAAGGGAACGGGTGGCAGGAGACACTTTTTCTCTGCTTTCTCAGTCTGTTTCCTAGTGCCGGTTTGAAATTCCTGCAGTTTTCACTGTAAAACCGAGTTGGAGCTAGTACCTCCCCATATATATTTATGGAATGGAGTTTGCAACTGAAAAGATACTTTGTGTTCCCAACAAGCTAAGTGAAGGACGGCTTTCACACACACTTATCTCTCAGAACTGAGCAAGTGGAGAAACGTTCGTTCATCTAGCACCAAGGGAACGGGTGGCAGGAGACACTTTTTCTCTGCTTTCTCAGTCTGTTTCCTAGGGCCGGTTTGAAGTTCCTGCAGTTTTCACTGTAAAAGCGAGTTGGAGCTATTACCTCCCCATATATATGTATGGAATGGAGTTTGCAACTGAAAAGAAACTTTGTGTTCCCAACAAGCTAGGTGAAGGACGGCTTTCACACAAACTTATCTCTCAGAACTGAGCAAGTGGAGAGACGTTCGTTCATCTAGCACCAAGGGAACGGGTTGCAGGAGACACTTTTTCTCTGGATTCTCAGTCTGTTTCCTAGTGCCGGTTTGAATTTCCTGCAGTTTTCACTGTAAAACCGAGTTGTAGCTTGTACCTCCCCATATATATGTATGGAATGGAGTTTGCAACTGAAAAGAAACTTTGTGTTCCTAACAAGCTAGGTGAAGTACGGCTTTCACACACACTTATCTCTCAGAACTCAGCAAGTGGAGAGACGTTCGTTCATCTAGCACCAAGGGAACGGGTTGCAGGAGACACTTTTTCTCTGCTTTCTCAGTCTGTTCCCTAGTGCCGGTTTGAAGTTCCTGCAGTTTTCACTGTAAAACCGTGTTTTAGCTAGTACCTCCCCATATATATGCATGGAATGGAGTTTGCAACTGCAAAGAAACTTTGTGTTCCCAACAAGCTAGGTGAAGGACGGCTTTCACACACACGTATCTCTCAGAACTGAGTATGTGGAGAGTCGTTCGTTCACCTAGCATCAGGGGAACGGGTTGCAGGAGACACTTTTTCTCTGCTTTCTCAGTCTCTTCCCTAGTGCCGGTTTGAAGTTCCTGCAGTTTTCACTGTAAAACCGAGTTGGAGCTAGTACCTTCCCATATAAATGCATGGAATGGAGTTTGCAACTGAAAAGAAACATTGTGTTCCCAACAAGCTAGTTGAAGTTCGGCTTTCACACCCACTTATCTGTCAGAACTGAGCAACTGGAGAGACGTTCGTTCATCTAGCACAAAGGGAACGGGTTGCAGTAGACACTTTTTCTCTGCTTTCTCAGTCTGTTTCCTTGTGCCGGTTTGAAGTTCCTGCAGTTTTCACTGTAAAACCGAGTTGGAGCTAGTACCTACCCATATATTTGGATGGAATATAGTTTGCAACTGCAAAGAAACTTTGTGTTCCCAACAAGCTAGTTGAAGGTCGGCTTTCACACACACTTATCTCTCAGAACTGAGCATGAGGAGAGACGTTCGTTCATTTAGCACCAAGGGAACGGGTTGCAGGAGACAATTTTTCTCTGGATTCTCAGTCTGTTTCCAAGTGCCGGTTTGAAGTTCCTGCAGTTTTCACTGTAAAACCGCGTTGGAGCTAGTACCTCCCCATATATATGTATGGAATGGAGTTTGCAACTGAAAACAAACTTTGTGTTCCCAACAAGCTAGGTGAAGGACGGGTTTCACACAAACTTATCTCTCAGAACTGAGCAAGTGGAGAGACGTTCGTTCATCTAGCACCAAGGGAACGGGTTGCAGGAGACACTTTTTCTCTGGATTCTCAGTCTGTTTCCTAGTGCCGGTTTGAAGTTCCTGCAGTTTTCACTGTAAAACCGAGTTGGAGCTTGTACCTTCCCATATATATGTATGGAATGGAGTTTGCAACTGAAAAGAAACTTTGTGTTCCCAACAAGCTATGTGAAGTACGGCTTTCACACACACTTATCTCTCAGAACTGAGCAAGTGGAGAGACGTTCGTTCATCTAGCACCAAGGGAACGGGTTGCAGGAGACACTTTTTCTCTGCTTTCTCAGTCTGTTTCCTAGTGCCGGTTTGAAGTTCCTGCAGTTTTCACTGTAAAAGCGAGTTGGAGCTATTACCTCCCCATATATATGTATGGAATGGAGTTTGCAACTGAAAAGAAACTTTGTGTTCCCAACAAGCTAGGTGAAGGACGGCTTTCACACAAACTTATCTCTCAGAACTGAGCAAGTGGAGAGACGTTCGTTCATCTAGCACCAAGGGAACGGGTTGCAGGGGACACTTTTTCTCTGGATTCTCAGTCTGTTTCCTAGTGCCGGTTTGAATTTCCTGCAGTTTTCACTGTAAAACCGAGTTGTAGCTTGTACCTCCCCATATATATGTATGGAATGGAGTTTGCAACTGAAAAGAAACTTTGTGTTCCCAACAAGCTAGGTGAAGTACGGCTTTCACACACACTTATCTCTCAGAACTCAGCAAGTGGAGAGACGTTCGTTCATCTAGCACCAAGGGAACGGGTTGCAGGAGACACTTTTTCTCTGCTTTCTCAGTCTGTTCCCTAGTGCCGGTTTGAAGTTCCTGCAGTTTTCACTGTAAAACCGTGTTTTAGCTAGTACCTCCACATATATATGCATGGAATGGAGTTTGCAACTGCAAAGAAACTTTGTGTTCCCAACAAGCTAGGTGAAGGACGGCTTTCACACACACGTATCTCTCAGAACTGAGTATGTGGAGAGTCGTTCGTTCACCTAGCATCAGGGGAACGGGTTGCAGGAGACACTTTTTCTCTGCTTTCTCAGTCTGTTCCCTAGTGCCGGTTTGAAGTTCCTGCAGTTTTCACTGTAAAACCGAGTTGGAGCTAGTACCTTCCCATATAAATGCATGGAATGGAGTTTGCAACTGAAAAGAAACTTTGTGTTCCCAACAAGCTAGTTGAAGTTCGGCTTTCACACCCACTTATCTGTCAGAACTGAGCAAGTGGAGAGACGTTCGTTCATCTAGCACAAAGGGAACGGGTTGCAGTAGACACTTTTTCTCTGCTTTCTCAGTCTGTTTCCTTGTGCCGGTTTGAAGTTCCTGCAGTTTTCACTGTAAAACCGAGTTGGAGCTAGTACCTACCCATATATTTGTATGGAATATAGTTTGCAACTGCAAAGAAACTTTGTGTTCCCAACAAGCTAGGTGAAGGACGGCTTTCACACAAACTTATCTCTCAGAACTGAGCAAGTGGAGAGACGTTCGTTCATCTAGCACCAAGGAAACGGGATGCAGGAGACACTCTTTCTCTGTTTTCTCAGTCTGTTTCCTAGTGCCGGTTTGAAGTTCCTGCAGTTTTCACTGTAAAACCGAGTTGAAGCTAGTACCTCCCCATATATATTTATGGAATGGAGTTTGCAACTGAAAAGGAAATTTGTGTTCCCAACAAGCTAGGTGAAGTACGGCTTTCACACACACTTATCTCTCAGAACTGAGCAAGTGGAGAGACTTTCGTTCATCTAGCACCAAGGGAACGGGTTGCAGGAGACACTTTTTCTCTGCTTTCTCAGTCTGTTTCCTAGTGCCGGTTTGAAGTTCCTGCAGTTTTCACTGTAAAACCGAGTTGTAGCTTGTACCTCCCCATATATATGTATGGAATGGAGTTTGCAACTGAAAAGAAACTTTGTGTTCCCAACAAGCTAGGTGAAGTACGGCTTTCACACACACTTATCTCTCAGAACTGAGCAAGTGGAGAGACGTTCGTTCATCTAGCACCAAGGGAACGGGTTGCAGGAGACAATTTTTCTCTGCTTTCTCAGTCTGTTCCCTAGTGCCGGTTTGAAGTTCCTGCAGTTTTCACTGTAAAACCGTGTTTGAGCTAGTACCTCCCCATATATATGCATGGAATGGAGTTTGCAACTGCAAAGAAACTTTGTGTTCCCAACAAGCTAGGTGAAGGATGGCTTTCACACCCACTTATCTCTCAGAACTGAGCAAGTGGAGAGACGATCGTTCATCTAGCACCAAGGGAACGGGTTGCAGTAGACACTTTTTCTCTGCTTTCTCAGTCTGTTTCCTAGTGCCGGTTTGAAGTTCCTGCAGTTTTCACTGTAAAACCGAGTTGGAGCTAGTGCCTCCCCATATATTTGTATGGAATGGAGTTTGCAACTGCAAAGAAACTTTGTGTTCCCAACAAGCTAGGTGAAGGACGGCTTTCACACACACTTATCTCTCAGAATTGAGCAAGCGGAGAGACGTTCGTTCACCTAGCACCAAGGGAACGGGTTGCAGGAGACACTTTTCTCTGCTTTCTCAGTCTGTTTCCTAGTGCCGGTTTGAAGTTCCTGCAGTTTTCACTGTAAAACCGAGTTGGAGCTAGTACCTCCGCATATATATGTATGGAATGGAGTTGGCATCTGAAAAGAAACTTTGTGTCCCCAACAAGCTAGGTGAAGGACGGCTTTCACACACACTTATCTCTCAGAACTGAGCAAGTGGAGAGACGTTCGTTCATCTAGCACCAAGGGAACGGGTTGCAGGAGACACTTTTTCTCTGCTTTCTCAGTCTGTTTCCTAGTGCCGGTTTGAAGTTCCTGCAGTTTTCACTGTAAAACCGAGTTGGAGCTAGTACCTCCGCATATATATGTATGGAATGGAGTTTGCATCTGAAAAGAAACTTTGTGTTCCCAACAAGCTAAGTGAAGGACGGCTTTCACACACAATTATCTCTCAGAACTGAGCAAGTGGAGAGAAGTTCGTTCATCTAGCACCAGGGGAACGGGTTGCAGGAGACACTTTTTCTCTGCTTTCTCAGTCTGTTCCCTAGTGCCGGTTTGAAGTTCCTGCAGTTTTCACTGTAAAACCGAGTTGGAGCTAGTACCTTCCCATATAAATGCATGGAATGGAGTTTGCAACTGAAAAGAAACTTTGTGTTCCCAACAAGCTAGTTGAAGTTCGGCTTTCACACCCACTTATCTGTCAGAACTGAGCAAGTGGAGAGACGTTCGTTCATCTAGCACAAAGGGAACGGGTTGCAGTAGACACTTTTTCTCTGCTTTCTCAGTCTGTTTCCTAGTGCCGGTTTGAAGTTCCTGCAGTTTTCACTGTAAAACCGAGTTGGAGCTAGTACCTCCGCATATATATGTATGGAATGGAGTTTGCATCTGAAAAGAAACTTTGTGTTCCCAACAAGCTAGGTGAAGGACGGCTTTCACACACAATTATCTCTCAGAACTGAGCAAGTGGAGAGACGTTCGTTCATCTAGCACCAGGGGAACGGGTTGCAGGAGGCACTTTTTCTCTGCTTTCTCAGTCTGTTTCCTAGTGCCGGTTTGAAATTCCTGCAGTTTTCACAGTAAAACCGAATTGGAGCTAGTACCTCCCGGTATATATGTATGGAATGTAGTTTGCAACTGAAAAGAAACTTTGTGTTCCCAACAAGCTAGGTGAAGGACGGCTTTCACACAAACTTATCTCTCAGAACTGAGCAAGTGGAGAGACGTTCGTTCATCTAGCACCAAGGAAACGGGATGCAGGAGACACTCTTTCTCTGCTTTCTCAGTCTGTTTCCTAGTGCCGGTTTGAAGTTCCTGCAGTTTTCACTGTAAAACCGAGTTGAAGCTAGTACCTCCCCATATATATTTATGGAATGGAGTTTGCCACTGAAAAGGAAATTTGTGTTCCCAACAAGCTAGGTGAAGTACGGCTTTCACACACACTTATCTCTCAGAACTGAGCAAGTGGAGAGACTTTCGTTCATCTAGCACCAAGGGAACGGGTTGCAGGAGACACTTTTTCTCTGCTTTCTCAGTCTGTTTCCTAGTGCCGGTTTGAAGTTCCTGCAGTTTTCACTGTAAAACCGAGTTGTAGCTTGTACCTCCCCATATATATGTATGGAATGGAGTTTGCAACTGAAAAGAAACTTTGTGTTCCCAACAAGCTAGGTGAAGTACGGCTTTCACACACACTTATCTCTCAGAACTGAGCAAGTGGAGAGACGTTCGTTCATCTAGCACCAAGGGAACGGGTTGCAGGAGACAATTTTTCTCTGCTTTCTCAGTCTGTTCCCTAGTGCCGGTTTGAAGTTCCTGCAGTTTTCACTGTAAAACCGTGTTTGAGCTAGTACCTCCCCATATATATGCATGGAATGGAGTTTGCAACTGCAAAGAAACTTTGTGTTCCCAACAAGCTAGGTGAAGGATGGCTTTCACACCCACTTATCTCTCAGAACTGAGCAAGTGGAGAGACGATCGTTCATCTAGCACCAAGGGAACGGGTTGCAGTAGACACTTTTTCTCTGCTTTCTCAGTCTGTTTCCTAGTGCCGGTTTGAAGTTCCTGCAGTTTTCACTGTAAAACCGAGTTGGAGCTAGTACCTCCGCATATATATGTATGGAATGGAGTTGGCATCTGAAAAGAAACTTTGTGTCCCCAACTAGCTAGGTGAAGGACGGCTTTCACACACACTTATCTCTCAGAACTGAGCAAGTGGAGAGACGTTCGTTCATCTAGCACCAAGGGAACGGGTTGCAGGAGACACTTTTTCTCTGCTTTCTCAGTCTGTTCCCTAGTGCCGGTTTGAAGTTCCTGCAGTTTTCACTGTAAAACCGTGTTTGAGCTAGTACCTCCCCATATATATGCATGGAATGGAGTTTGCAACAGCAAAGAAACTTTGTGTTCCCAACAAGCTAGGTGAAGGACGGCTTTCACCCACACGTATCTCTCAGAACTGAGTATGTGGAGAGTCGTTCGTTCACCTAGCATCAGGGGAACGGGTTGCAGGAGACACTTTTTCTCTGCTTTCTCAGTCTGTTCCCTAGTGCCGGTTTGAAGTTCCTGCAGTTTTCACTGTAAAACCGAGTTGGAGCTTCTACCTTCCCATATATATGTATGGAATGGAGTTTGCAACTGAAAAGAAACTTTGTGTTCCCAACAAGCTAGGTGAAGTACGGCTTTCACACACACTTATCTCTCAGAACTGAGCAAGTGGAGAGACGTTCGTTCATCTAGCACCAAGTGAACGGGTTGCAGGAGACACTTTTTCTCTGCTTTCTCAGTCTGTTTCCTAGTGCCGGTTTGAAGTTCCTGCAGTTTTCACTGTAAAACCGAGTTGGAGCTATTACCTCCCCATATATATGTATGGAATGGAGTTTGCAACTGAAAACAAACTTTGTGTTCCCAACAAGCTAGGTGAAGGACGGCTTTCACACAAAATTATCTCTCAGAACTGAGCAAGTGGAGAGACGTTCGTTCATCTAGCACCAAGGGAACGGGTTGCAGGAGACACTTTTTCTCTGGATTCTCAGTCTGTTTCCTAGTGCCGGTTTGAAGTTCCTGCAGTTTTCACTGTAAAACCGAGTTGTAGCTTGTACCTCCCCATATAAATGTATGGAATGGAGTTTGCAACTGAAAAGAAACTTTGTGTTCCCAACAAGCTAGGTGAAGTACGGCTTTCACACACACTTATCTCTCAGAACTGAGCAAGTGGAGAGACGTTCGCTCATCTAGCACCAAGGGAACGGGTTGCAGGAGACACTTTTTCTCTGCTTTCTCAGTCTGTTCCCTAGTGCCGGTTTGAAGTTCCTGCAGTTTTCACTGTAAAACCGTGTTTGAGCTAGTACCTCCCCATATATATGCATGGAATTGGGTTTGCAACAGCAAAGAAACTTTGTGTTCCCAACAAGCTAGGTGAAGGACGGCTTTCACCCACACGTATCTCTCAGAACTGAGTATGTGGAGAGTCGTTCGTTCACCTAGCATCAGGGGAACGGGTTGCAGGAGACACTTTTTCTCTGCTTCCTCAGTCTGTTCCCTAGTGCCGGTTTGAAGTTCCTACAGTTTTCACTGTAAAACCGTGTTGGAGCTAGTACCTTCCCATATAAATGCATGGAATGGAGTTTGCAACTGAAAAGAAACTTTGTGTTCCCAACAAGCTAGTTGAAGTTCGGCTTTCACACACAATTATCTCTCAGAACTGAGCAAGTGGAGAGACGTTCGTTCATCTAGCACCAAGGAAACGGGATGCAGGAGACACTCTTTCTCTGCTTTCTCAGTCTGTTTCCTAGTGCCTGTTTGAAGTTCCTGCAGTTTTCACTGTAAAACCGAGTTGAAGCTAGTACCTCCCCATATATATTTATGGAATGGGGTTTGCAACTGAAAAGGAAATTTGTGTTCCCAACAAGCTAGGTGAAGTACGGCTTTCACACACACATATCTCTCAGAACTGAGCAAGTGGAGAGACTTTCGTTCATCTAGCACCAAGGGAACGGGTTGCAGGAGACACTTTTTCTCTGCTTTCTCAGTCTGTTTCCGAGTGCCGGTTTGAAGTTCCTGCAGTTTTCACTGTAAAACCGATTTGGAGCTAGTACCTCCCCATATATATGTATGGAATGGAGTTTGCAACTGAAAACAAACTTTGTGTTCCCAACAAGCTAGGTGAAGGACGGCTTTCACACACACTTATCTCTCAGAACTGAGCAAGTGGAGAGACGTTCGTTCATCTAGCACCAAGGGAACGGGTTGCAGTAGACACTTTTTCTCTGGATTCTCAGTCTGTTTCCTAGTGCCGGTTTGAAGTTCCTGCAGTTTTCACTGTAAAACGGAGTTGGAGCTAGTACCTCCCCATATATATGTATGGAATGGAGTTTGCAACTGAAAAGAAACTTTGTGTTCCCAACAAGCTAGGTGAAGTACGGCTTTCACACACACTTATCTCTCAGAACTGAGCAAGTGGAGAGACGTTCGTTCATCTAGCACCAAGGGAACGGGTTGCAGGAGACACTTTTTCTCTGCTTTCTCAGTCTGTTCCCTAGTGCCGGTTTGAAGTTCCTGCAGTTTTCACTGTAAAACCGTGTTTGAGCTAGTACCTCCCCATATATATGCATGGAATGGAGTTTGCAACTGCAAAGAAACTTTGTGTTCCCAACAAGCTAGGTGAAGGACGGCTTTCAGACCCACTTATCTCTCGAACTGAGCAAGTGGAGAGACGTTCGTTCATCTAGCACAAAAGGAACGGGTTGCAGTAGACACTTTTTCTCTGCTTTCTCAGTTTGTTTCCTAGTGCCGGTTTGAAGTTCCTGCAGTTTTCACTGTAAAACCGAGTTGGAGCTAGTGCCTCCCCATATATTTGTATGGAATGGAGTTTGCAACTGCAAAGAAACTTTGTGTTCCCAACAAGCTAGGTGAAGGACGGCTTTCACACACACTTATCTCTCAGAATTGAGCAAGCGGAGAGACGTTCGTTCACCTAGCACCAAGGGAACGGGTTGCAAGAGACACTTTTTCTCTGCTTTCTCAGTCTTTTTCCTAGTGCCGGTTTGAAGTTCCTGCAGTTTTCACTGTAAAACCGAGTTGGAGCTAGTACCTACGCATATATATGTATGGAATGGAGTTGGCATCTGAAAAGAAACTTTGTGTTCCCAACAAGCTAGGTGAAGGACGGCTTTCACACACAATTATCTCTCAGATCTGAGCAAGTGGAGAGACGTTCGTTCATCTAGCACCAGGGGAACGGGTTGCAGGAGGCACTTTTTCTCTGCTTTCTCAGTCTGTTTCCAAGTGCCGGTTTGAAATTCCTGCAGTTTTCACAGTAAAACCGAATTGGAGCTAGTACCTCCCGGTATATATGTATGGAATGGAGTTTGCAACTGAAAAGAAACTTTGTGTTCCCAATAAGATAGGTGAAGGACGGCTTTCACACAAACTTATCTCTCAGAACTGAGCAAGTGGAGAGACGTTCGTTCATCTAGCACCAAGGAAACGGGATGCAGGAGACACTCTTTCTCTGCTTTCTCAGTCTGTTTCCTAGTGCCGGTTTGAAGTTCCTGCAGTTTTCACTGTAAAACCGAGTTGAAGCTAGTACCTCCCCATATATATTTATGGAATGGAGTTTGCAACTGAAAAGGAAATTTGTGTTCCCAACAAGCTAGGTGAAGGACGGCTTTCACACACACTTATCTATCAGAACTGAGTATGTGGAGAGACGTTCGTTCATCTAGCACCAGGGGAATGGGTTGCAGGAGACACTTTTTCTCTGCTTTCTCAGTCTGTTTCCCAGTGTCGGTTTGAAGTTCCTGCAGTTTTCACTGTAAAACCGAGTTGGAGCTAGTACCTCCCCATATATATGTATGGAAAGGGGTTTGCAACTGAAAAGAAACTTTCTGTTCCCAAAAAGCTAGGTGAAGTACGGCTTTCACACACACTTATCTCTCAGAACTGAGCAAGTGAAGAGACTTTCGTTCACGTAGCACCAAGGGAACGGGTTGCAGGAGACACATTTTCTCCGCTTTCTCAGTCTGTTTCCTAGTGCCGGTTTGAAGTTCCTGCAGTTTTCACTGTAAAACCGAGTTGGAGCTTGTACCTCCCCATATATATGCGTGGAATGGAGTTTGCAACTGAAAAGAAACTTTGTGTTCCCAACAAGCTAGGTGAAGTACGGCTTTCACACACACTTATCTCTCAGAACTGAGCAAGTGGAGAGACGTTCGTTCATCTAGCACCAAGGGAACGGGTTGCAGGAGACACTTTTTCTCTGCTTTCTCAGTCTGTTTCCTAGTGCCGGTTTGAAGTTCCTGCAGTTTTCACTGTAAAACCGAGTTGGAGCTAGTACCTCCGCATATATATATATGGAATGGAGTTTGCTTCTGAAAAGAATCTTTGTGTTCCCAACAAGCTAGGTGAAGGACGGCTTTCACACACAATTATCTCTCAGAACTGAGCAAGTGGAGAGACGTTCGTTCATCTAGCACCAGGGGAACGGGTTGCAGGAGGCACTATTTCTCTGCTTTCTCAGTCTGTTTCCTAGTGCCGGTTTGAAATTCCTGCAGTTTTCACAGTAAAACCGAATTGGAGCTAGTACCTCCCGGTATATATGTATGGAATGTAGTTTGCAACTGAAAAGAAACTTTGTGTTCCCAACAAGCTAGGTGAAGGACGGCTTTCACACAAACTTATCTCTCAGAACTGAGCAAGTGGAGAGACGTTCGTTCATCTAGCACGAAGGAAACGGGATGCAGGAGACACTCTTTCTCTGCTTTCTCAGTCTGTTTCCTAGTGCCGGTTTGAAGTTCCTGCAGTTTTCACTGTAAAACCGTGTTTGAGCTAGTACCTCCCCATATATATGCATGGAATGGAGTTTGCAACTGCAAAGAATCTTTGTGTTCCCAACAAGCTAGGTGAAGGACGGCTTTCACACCCACTTATCTCTCAGAACTGAGCAAGTGGAGAGACGTTCGTTCATCTAGCACAAAGGGAACGGGTTGCAGTAGACACTTTTTCTCTGCTTTCTCAGTCTGTTTCCTAGTGCCGGTTTGAAGTTCCTGCAGTTTTCACTGTAAAACCGAGTTGGAGCTAGTGCCTCCCCATATATTTGTATGGAATGGAGTTTGCAACTGCAAAGAAACTTTGTGTTCCCAACAAGCTAGGTGAAGGACGGCTTTCACACACACTTATCTCTCAGAATTGAGCAAGCGGAGAGACGTTCGTTCACCTAGCACCAAGGGAACGGGTTGCAGGAGACACTTTTTCTCTGCTTTCTCAGTCTGTTTCCTAGTGCCGGTTTGAAGTTCCTGCAGTTTTCACTGTAAAACCGAGTTGGAGCTGGTACCTCCGCATATATATGTATGGAATGGAGTTGGCATCTGAAAAGAATCTTTGTGTTCCCAACAAGCTAGGTGAAGGACGGCTTTCACACACAATTATCTCTCAGAACTGAGCAAGTGGAGAGACGTTCCTTCATCTAGCACCAGGGGAACGGGTTGCAGGAGGCACTTTTTCTCTGCTTTCTCAGTCTGTTTCCAAGTGCCGGTTTGAAGTTCCTGCAGTTTTCTCTGTAAAACCGTGTTTGAGCTAGTACCTCCCCATATATATGCATGGAATGGAGTTTGCAACTGCAAAGAATCTTTGTGTTCCCAACAAGCTAGGTGAAGGACGGCTTTCACACACACGTATCTCTCAGAACTGTGTATGTGGAGAGTCGTTCGTTCACCTAGCACCAGGGGAACGGGTTGCAGGAGACACTTTTTCTCTGATTTCTCAGTCTGTTCCCTAGTGCCGATTTGAAGTTCCTGCAGTTTTCACTGTAAAACCGAGTTGGAGCTAGTACCTTCCCATATATATGCATGGAATGGAGTTTGCAACTGAAAAGATACTTTGTGTTCCCAACAAGCTAGTTGAAGGACGGCTTTCACACACACTTATCTCTCAGAACTGAGCAAGTGGAGAGACGTTCGTTCATCTAGCACCAAGGGAACGGGTTGCAGGAGACACTTTTTCTCTGTTTCTCAGTCTGTTTCCTAGTGCCGGTTTGAAGTTCCTGCAGTTTTCACTGTAAAACGGAGTTATAGCTTGTACCTCCCCTTATATATGCATGGAATGGAGTTTGCAACTGAAAAGAAACTTTGTTTTCCCAACAAGCTAGTTGAAGTACGGCTTTCACACACACTTATCTCTCAGAACTGAGCAAGTGGAGAGACGTTCGTTCATCTAGCACCAAGGGAACGGGTTGCAGGAGACACTTTTTCTCTGCTTTCTCAGTCTGTTTCCTAGTGCCGGTTTGAAGTTCCTGCAGTTTTCTCTGTAAAACCGTGTTTGAGCTAGTACCTCCCCATATATATGCATGGAATGGAGTTTGCAACTGCAAAGAAACTTTGTGTTCCCAACAAGCTAGGTGAAGGACGGCTTTCACACACACGTATCTCTCAGAACTGAGTATGTGGAGAGTCGTTCGTTCACCTAGCACCAGGGGAACGGGTTGCAGGAGACACTTTTTCTCTGCTTTCTCAGTCTGTTCCCTAGTGCCGGTTTGAAGTTCCTGCAGTTTTCACTGTAAAACCGAGTTGGAGCTAGTACGTTCCCATATATATGCATGGAATGGAGTTTGCAACTGAAAAGAAACTTTGTGTTCCCAACAAGCTAGTTGAAGGTCGGCTTTCACTCACACTTATCTCTCAGAACTGAGCAAGTGGAGAGACGATCGTTCATCTAGCACAAAGGGAACGGGTTGCAGTAGACACTTTTTCTCGGCTTTCTCAGTATGTTTCCTAGTGCCGGTTTGAAGTTCCTGCAGTTTTCACTGTAAAACCGAGTTGGAGCTAGTACCTCCCCATATATTTGTATGGAATGGAGTTTGCAACTGCAAAGAAACTTTGTGTTCCCAACAAGCTAGGTTAAGGACGGCTTTCACACACACTTATCTCTCAGAACTGAGCAAGCGGAGAGACGTTCGTTCAACTAGCACCAAGGGAACGGGTTGCAGGAGACACTTTTTCTCTGCTTTCTCAGTCTGTTTCCTAGTGCCGGTTTGAAGTTCCTGCAGTTTTCACTGTAAAACCGAGTTGGAGCTAGTACCTCCGCATATATATGTATGGAATGGAGTTTGCATCTGAAAATAAACTTTCTGTTCCCAACAAGCTAGGTGAAGGACGGCTTTCACACACAATTATCTCTCAGAACTGAGCAAGTGGAGAGACTTTCGTTCATCTAGCACCAGGGGAACGGGTTGCAGGAGGCACTTTTTCTCTGCTTTCTCAGTCTGTTTCCTAGTGCCGGTTTGAAATTCCTGCAGTTTTCACAGTAAAACAGAATTGGAGCTAGTACCTCCCGGTATATATGTATGGAATGGAGTTTGCAACTGAAAAGAAACTTTGTGTTCCCAACAAGCTAGGTGAAGGACGGCTTTCACACAAACTTATCTCTCAGAACTGAGCAAGTGGAGAGACGTTCGTTCATCTAGCACCGAGGAAAGGGGTTGCAGGAGACACTCTTTCTCTGCTTTCTCAGTCTGTTTCCTAGTGCCGGTTTGAAGTTCCTGCAGTTTTCACTGTAAAACCGAGTTGAAGCTAGTACTTCCCCATATATATTTATGGAATGGAGTTTGCAACTGAAAAGGAAATTTGTGTTCCCAACAAGCTAGGTGAAGGACGGCTTTCACACACAGTTATCTATCAGAACTGAGTATGTGGAGAGACGTTCGTTCATCTAGCACCAGGGGAACGGGTTGCAGGAGACACTTTTTCTCTGCTTTCTCAGTCTGTTTCCTAGTGCCGGTTTGAAGTTCCTGCAGTTTTCACTGTAAAACCGAGTTGGAGCTAGTACCTCCCCATATACATGTATGGAAAGGAGTTTGCAACTGAAAAGAAACTTTCTGTTCCCAAAAAGCTAGGTGAAGGACGGCTTTCACACACACTTATCTCTCAGAACTGAGCAAGTGAAGAGACTTTCGTTCACCTAGCACCAAGTGAACGGGTTGCAGGAGACACATTTTCTCTGCTTTCTCAGTCTGTTTCCTAGTGCCGGTTTGAATTTCCTGCAGTTTTCACTGTAAAACCGAGTTGGAGCTTGTACCTCCCCATATATATGCATGGAATGGTGTTTGCAACTGAAAAGAAACTTTGTGTTCCCAACAATCTAGTTGAAGGACGGCTTTCACACACACTTATCTCTCAGAACTGACCAAGTGGAGAGACGTTCGTTAATCTAGCACCAAGGGAACGGGTTGCAGTAGACACTTTTTCTCTGCTTTCTCAATCTGTTTCCAAGTGCCGGTTTGAAGTTCCTGCAGTTTTCACTGTAAAACCGAGTTGGAGCTAGTACCTCCCCATATATATTTATGGAATGGTGTTTGCAACTGAAAAGAATCTTTGTGTTCCCAACAAGCTAGGTGAAGGACGGCTTTCACACACACTTACCTCTCAGAACTGAGCAAGTGGAGAGACGTTCGTTCATCTAGCACCAAGGGAACGGGTTGCTGGACACACTTTTTCTCTGCTTTCTCAGTCTGTTTCCTAGTGCCGTTTTGAAATTCCTGCAATTTTCACTGTTAAACCGAATTGGAGCTAGTACCTCCCCATATATTTGTATGGAATGGAGTTTGCAACTGAAAAGAAACTTTGTGTTCCCAACAAGCTAGGTTAAGGACGGCTTTCACACACACGTATCTCTCAGAACTGAGTATGTGGAGAGTCGTTCGTTCATCTAGCACCAGGGGAACGGGTTGCAGGAGACACTTTTCTCTGGATTCTCAGTCTGTTTCCTAGTGCCGGTTTGAAGTTCCTGCAGTTTTCACAGTAAAACCGAGTTGGAGCTAGTACCTCCCCGTATATATATATGGAATGGAGTTTGCAACTGAAAAGAAACTTTGTGTTCCCAACAAGCTAGGTGAAGGACGGCTTTCACACAAACTTATCTCTCAGAACTGAGCAAGTGGAGAGACGTTCGTTCATCTAGCACCAAGGGAACGGGTTGCAGGAGACACTTTTTCTCTACTTTCTCAGTCTGTTTCCTAGTGCCGGTTTGAAGTTCCTGCCGTTTTCACTGTAAAACGGAGTTGGAGCTAGTACCTCCCCATATATATGTATGGAATGGAGTTTGCAACTGAAAAGAAAATTTGTGTTCCCCACAAGCTAGTTGAAGGATGGCTTTCACACACAAATATCTCTCAGAACTGAGCAAGTGGAGAGACGTTCGTTCATCTAGCACCAAGGGAACGGGTTGCAGGAGACACTTTTTCTCTGCTTTCTCAGTCTGTTTCCTAGTGCCGGTTTGAAGTTCCTGCAGTTTTCACTGTAAAACCGATTAGGAACTTGTACATCCCCATATATATGAATGGAGTGAAGTTTGCAACTGAAAAGAAACTTTGTGTTCCCAACAAGCTAAGTGAAGGACGGCTTTCACACACACTTATCTCTCAGAACTGAGCAAGTGGAGAGACGTTCGTTCACCTAGCACCAAGGGAACGGGTTGCAGGAGACACTTTTTCTCTGCATTCTCAGTCTGTTTCCTAGTGCCGGTTTGAAGTTCCTGCAGTTTTCACTGTAAAACGGAGTTATAGCTTGTACCTCCCCTTATATATGCATGGAATGGAGTTTGCAACTGAAAAGAAACTTTGTTTTCCCAACAAGCTAGTTGAAGTACGGCTTTCACACACACTTATCTCTCAGAACTGAGCAAGTGGAGAGACGTTCGTTCATCTAGCACCAAGGGAACGGGTTGCAGGAGACACTTTTTCTCTGCTTTCTCAGTCTGTTTCCTAGTGCCGGTTTGAAGTTCCTGCAGTTTTCACTGTAAAACGGAGTTATAGCTTGTACCTCCCCTTATATATGCATGGAATGGAGTTTGCAACTGAAAAGAAACTTTGTTTTCCCAACAAGCTAGTTGAAGTACGGCTTTCACACACACTTATCTCTCAGAACTGAGCAAGTGGAGAGACGTTCGTTCATCTAGCACCAAGGGAACGGGTTGCAGGAGACACTTTTTCTCTGCTTTCTCAGTCTGTTTCCTAGTGCCGGTTTGAAGTTCCTGCAGTTTTCTCTGTAAAACCGTGTATGAGCTAGTACCTCCCCATATATATGCATGGAATGGAGTTTGCAACTGCAAAGAAACTTTGTGTTCCCAACAAGCTAGGTGAAGGACGGCTTTCACACACACGTATCTCTCAGAACTGAGTATGTGGAGAGTCGTTCGTTCACCTAGCACCAGGGGAACGGGTTGCAGGAGACACTTTTTCTCTGCTTTCTCAGTCTGTTCCCTAGTGCCGGTTTGAAGTTCCTGCAGTTTTCACTGTAAAACCGAGTTGGAGCTAGTACGTTCCCATATATATGCATGGAATGGAGTTTGCAACTGAAAAGAAACTTTGTGTTCCCAACAAGCTAGTTGAAGTTCGGCTTTCACTCACACTTATCTCTCAGAACTGAGCAAGTGGAGAGACGATCGTTCATCTAGCACAAAGGGAACGGGTTGCAGTAGACACTTTTTCTCGGCTTTCTCAGTATGTTTCCTAGTGCCGGTTTGAAGTTCCTGCAGTTTTCACTGTAAAACCGAGTTGGAGCTAGTACCTCCCCATATATTTGTATGGAATGGAGTTTGCAACTGCAAAGAAACTTTGTGTTCCCAACAAGCTAGGTTAAGGACGGCTTTCACACACACTTATCTCTCAGAACTGAGCAAGCGGAGAGACGTTCGTTCAACTAGCACCAAGGGAACGGGTTGCAGGAGACACTTTTTCTCTGCTTTCTCAGTCTGTTTCCTAGTGCCGGTTTGAAGTTCCTGCAGTTTTCACTGTAAAACCGAGTTGGAGCTAGTACCTCCGCATATATATGTATGGAATGGAGTTTGCATCTGAAAATAAACTTTCTGTTCCCAACAAGCTAGGTGAAGGACGGCTTTCACACACAATTATCTCTCAGAACTGAGCAAGTGGAGAGACTTTCGTTCATCTAGCACCAGGGGAACGGGTTGCAGGAGGCACTTTTTCTCTGCTTTCTCAGTCTGTTTCCTAGTGCCGGTTTGAAATTCCTGCAGTTTTCACAGTAAAACAGAATTGGAGCTAGTACCTCCCGGTATATATGTATGGAATGGAGTTTGCAACTGAAAAGAAACTTTGTGTTCCCAACAAGCTAGGTGAAGGACGGCTTTCACACAAACTTATCTCTCAGAACTGAGCAAGTGGAGAGACGTTCGTTCATCTAGCACCGAGGAAAGGGGTTGCAGGAGACACTCTTTCTCTGCTTTCTCAGTCTGTTTCCTAGTGCCGGTTTGAAGTTCCTGCAGTTTTCACTGTAAAACCGAGTTGAAGCTAGTACTTCCCCATATATATTTATGGAATGGAGTTTGCAACTGAAAAGGAAATTTGTGTTCCCAACAAGCTAGGTGAAGGACGGCTTTCACACACAGTTATCTATCAGAACTGAGTATGTGGAGAGACGTTCGTTCATCTAGCACCAGGGGAACGGGTTGCAGGAGACACTTTTTCTCTGCTTTCTCAGTCTGTTTCCTAGTGCCGGTTTGAAGTTCCTGCAGTTTTCACTGTAAAACCGAGTTGGAGCTAGTACCTCCCCATATACATGTATGGAAAGGAGTTTGCAACTGAAAAGAAACTTTCTGTTCCCAAAAAGCTAGGTGAAGGACGGCTTTCACACACACTTATCTCTCAGAATTGAGCAAGTGAAGAGACTTTCGTTCACCTAGCACCAAATGAACGGGTTGCAGGAGACACATTTTCTCTGCTTTCTCAGTCTGTTTCCTAGTGCCGGTTTGAATTTCCTGCAGTTTTCACTGTAAAACCGAGTTGGAGCTTGTACCTCCCCATATATATGCATGGAATGGAGTTTGCAACTGAAAAGAAACTTTGTGTTCCCAACAATCTAGTTGAAGGACGGCTTTCACACACACTTATCTCTCAGAACTGACCAAGTGGAGAGACGTTCGTTAATCTAGCACCAAGGGAACGGGTTGCAGTAGACACTTTTTCTCTGCTTTCTCAGTCTGTTTCCAAGTGCCGGTTTGAAGTTCCTGCAGTTTTCACTGTAAAACCGAGTTGGAGCTAGTACCTCCCCATATATATTTATGGAATGTTGTTTGCAACTGAAAAGAATCTTTGTGTTCCCAACAAGCTAGGTGAAGGACGGCTTTCACACACACTTACCTCTTAGAACTGAGCAAGTGGAGAGACGTTCGTTCATCTAGCACCAAGGGAACGGGTTGCTGGACACACTTTTTCTCTGCTTTCTCAGTCTGTTTCCTAGTGCCGTTTTGAAATTCCTGCAATTTTCACTGTTAAACCGAATTGGAGCTAGTACCTCCCCATATATTTGTATGGAATGGAGTTTGCAACTGAAAAGAAACTTTGTGTTCCCAACAAGCTAGGTTAAGGACGGCTTTCACACACACGTATCTCTCAGAACTGAGTATGTGGAGAGTCGTTCGTTCATCTAGCACCAGGGGAACGGGTTGCAGGAGACACTTTTCTCTGGATTCTCAGTCTGTTTCCTAGTGCCGGTTTGAAGTTCCTGCAGTTTTCACAGTAAAACCGAGTTGGAGCTAGTACCTCCCCGTATATATATATGGAATGGAGTTTGCAACTGAAAAGAAACTTTGTGTTCCCAACAAGCTAGGTGAAGGACGGCTTTCACACAAACTTATCTCTCAGAACTGAGCAAGTGGAGAGACGTTCGTTCATCTAGCACCAAGGGAACGGGTTGCAGGAGACACTTTTTCTCTACTTTCTCAGTCTGTTTCCTAGTGCCGGTTTGAAGTTCCTGCCGTTTTCACTGTAAAACGGAGTTGGAGCTAGTACCTCCCCATATATATGTATGGAATGGAGTTTGCAACTGAAAAGAAAATTTGTGTTCCCCACAAGCTAGTTGAAGGATGGCTTTCACACACAAATATCTCTCAGAACTGAGCAAGTGGAGAGACGTTCGTTCATCTAGCACCAAGGGAACGGGTTGCAGGAGACACTTTTTCTCTGCTTTCTCAGTCTGTTTCCTAGTGCCGGTTTGAAGTTCCTGCAGTTTTCACTGTAAAACCGATTAGGAACTTGTACATCCCCATATATATGAATGGAGTGAAGTTTGCAACTGAAAAGAAACTTTGTGTTCCCAACAAGCTAAGTGAAGGACGGCTTTCACACACACTTATCTCTCAGAACTGAGCAAGTGGAGAGACGTTCGTTCACCTAGCACCAAGGGAACGGGTTGCAGGAGACACTTTTTCTCTGCATTCTCAGTCTGTTTCCTAGTGCCGGTTTGAAGTTCCTGCAGTTTTCACTGTAAAACCGAGTTGGAGCTAGTACCACCCCATATATATGCATGGAATGGAGTTTGCAACTGCAAAGAAACTTTGTGTTCCCAACAAGCTAGGTGAAGGACGGCTTTCACACACACTTATCTCTCAGAACTGAGCAAGTGGAGAGACGTTCGTTCACCTAGCACCAAGGGAACGGTTTGCAGGAGACACTTTTTCTCTGCTTTCTCAGTCTGTTTCCTAGTGCCGGTTTGAAGTTCCTGCAGTTTTCACTGTAAAACCGAGTTGGAGCTAGTACCACCCCATATATATTTATGGAATGGAGTTTGCAACTGCAAAGAAACTTTGTGTTCCCAACAAGCTAGGTGAAGGACGGCTTTCACACACACTTATATCTCAGAACTGAGCAAGTGAAGAGACTTTCGTTCACGTAGCACCAAGGGAACGGGTTGCAGGAGACAGATTTTCTCTGCTTTCTCAGTCTGTTTCCTAGTGCCGGTTTGAAGTTCCTGCAGTTTTCACTGTAAAACCGAGTTGGAGCTAGTACCTCCGCATATATATGTATGGAATGGAGTTTGCATCTGAAAATAAACTTTCTGTTCCCAACAAGCTAGGTGAAGGACGGCTTTCACACACAATTATCTCTCAGAACTGAGCAAGTGGAGAGACTTTCGTTCATCTAGCACCAGGGGAACGGGTTGCAGGAGGCACTTTTTCTCTGCTTTCTCAGTCTGTTTCCTAGTGCCGGTTTGAAATTCCTGCAGTTTTCACAGTAAAACAGAATTGGAGCTAGTACCTCCCGGTATATATGTATGGAATGGAGTTTGCAACTGAAAAGAAACTTTGTGTTCCCAACAAGCTAGGTGAAGGACGGCTTTCACACAAACTTATCTCTCAGAACTGAGCAAGTGGAGAGACGTTCGTTCATCTAGCACCGAGGAAAGGGGTTGCAGGAGACACTCTTTCTCTGCTTTCTCAGTCTGTTTCCTAGTGCCGGTTTGAAGTTCCTGCAGTTTTCACTGTAAAACCGAGTTGAAGCTAGTACTTCCCCATATATATTTATGGAATGGAGTTTGCAACTGAAAAGGAAATTTGTGTTCCCAACAAGCTAGGTGAAGGACGGCTTTCACACACAGTTATCTATCAGAACTGAGTATGTGGAGAGACGTTCGTTCATCTAGCACCAAGGGAACGGGTTGCAGGAGACACTTTTTCTCTGCTTTCTCAGTCTGTTTCCTAGTGCCGGTTTGAAGTTCCTGCAGTTTTCACTGTAAAACCGAGTTGGAGCTAGTACCTCCCCATATACATGTATGGAAAGGAGTTTGCAACTGAAAAGAAACTTTCTGTTCCCAAAAAGCTAGGTGAAGGACGGCTTTCACACACACTTATCTCTCAGAATTGAGCAAGTGAAGAGACTTTCGTTCACCTAGCACCAAGTGAACGGGTTGCAGGAGACACATTTTCTCTGCTTTCTCAGTCTGTTTCCTAGTGCCGGTTTGAATTTCCTGCAGTTTTCACTGTAAAACCGAGTTGGAGCTTGTACCTCCCCATATATATGCATGGAATGGAGTTTGCAACTGAAAAGAAACTTTGTGTTCCCAACAATCTAGTTGAAGGACGGCTTTCACACACACTTATCTCTCAGAACTGACCAAGTGGAGAGACGTTCGTTAATCTAGCACCAAGGGAACGGGTTGCAGTAGACACTTTTTCTCTGCTTTCTCAGTCTGTTTCCAAGTGCCGGTTTGAAGTTCCTGCAGTTTTCACTGTAAAACCGAGTTGGAGCTAGTACCTCCCCATATATATTTATGGAATGTTGTTTGCAACTGAAAAGAATCTTTGTGTTCCCAACAAGCTAGGTGAAGGACGGCTTTCACACACACTTACCTCTCAGAACTGAGCAAGTGGAGAGACGTTCGTTCATCTAGCACCAAGGGAACGGGTTGCTGGACACACTTTTTCTCTGCTTTCTCAGTCTGTTTCCTAGTGCCGTTTTGAAATTCCTGCAATTTTCACTGTTAAACCGAATTGGAGCTAGTACCTCCCCATATATTTGTATGGAATGGAGTTTGCAACTGAAAAGAAACTTTGTGTTCCCAACAAGCTAGGTTAAGGACGGCTTTCACACACACGTATCTCTCAGAACTGAGTATGTGGAGAGTCGTTCGTTCATCTAGCACCAGGGGAACGGGTTGCAGGAGACACTTTTCTCTGGATTCTCAGTCTGTTTCCTAGTGCCGGTTTGAAGTTCCTGCAGTTTTCACAGTAAAACCGAGTTGGAGCTAGTACCTCCCCGTATATATATATGGAATGGAGTTTGCAACTGAAAAGAAACTTTGTGTTCCCAACAAGCTAGGTGAAGGACGGCTTTCACACAAACTTATCTCTCAGAACTGAGCAAGTGGAGAGACGTTCGTTCATCTAGCACCAAGGGAACGGGTTGCAGGAGACACTTTTTCTCTAATTTCTCAGTCTGTTTCCTAGTGCCGGTTTGAAGTTCCTGCCGTTTTCACTGTAAAACGGAGTTGGAGCTAGTACCTCCCCATATATATGTATGGAATGGAGTTTGCAACTGAAAAGAAAATTTGTGTTCCCCACAAGCTAGTTGAAGGATGGCTTTCACACACAAATATCTCTCAGAACTGAGCAAGTGGAGAGACGTTCGTTCATCTAGCACCAAGGGAACGGGTTGCAGGAGACACTTTTTCTCTGCTTTCTCAGTCTGTTTCCTAGTGCCGGTTTGAAGTTCCTGCAGTTTTCACTGTAAAACCGATTAGGAACTTGTACATCCCCATATATATGAATGGAGTGAAGTTTGCAACTGAAAAGAAACTTTGTGTTCCCAACAAGCTAAGTGAAGGACGGCTTTCACACACACTTATCTCTCAGAACTGAGCAAGTGGAGAGACGTTCGTTCACCTAGCACCAAGGGAACGGGTTGCAGGAGACACTTTTTCTCTGCATTCTCAGTCTGTTTCCTAGTGCCGGTTTGAAGTTCCTGCAGTTTTCACTGTAAAACCGAGTTGGAGCTAGTACCACCCCATATATATGCATGGAATGGAGTTTGCAACTGCAAAGAAACTTTGTGTTCCCAACAAGCTAGGTGAAGGACGGCTTTCACACACACTTATCTCTCAGAACTGAGCAAGTGGAGAGACGTTCGTTCACCTAGCACCAAGGGAACGGTTTGCAGGAGACACTTTTTCTCTGCTTTCTCAGTCTGTTTCCTAGTGCCGGTTTGAAGTTCCTGCAGTTTTCACTGTAAAACCGAGTTGGAGCTAGTACCACCCCATATATATTTATGGAATGGAGTTTGCAACTGCAAAGAAACTTTGTGTTCCCAACAAGCTAGGTGAAGGACGGCTTTCACACACACTTATATCTCAGAACTGAGCAAGTGAAGAGACTTTCGTTCACGTAGCACCAAGGGAACGGGTTGCAGGAGACAGATTTTCTCTGCTTTCTCAGTCTGTTTCCTAGTGCCGGTTTGAAGTTCCTGCAGTTTTCACTGTAAAACCGAGTTGGAGCTAGTACCTCCGCATATATATGTATGGAATGGAGTTTGCATCTGAAAATAAACTTTCTGTTCCCAACAAGCTAGGTGAAGGACGGCTTTCACACACAATTATCTCTCAGAACTGAGCAAGTGGAGAGACTTTCGTTCATCTAGCACCAGGGGAACGGGTTGCAGGAGGCACTTTTTCTCTGCTTTCTCAGTCTGTTTCCTAGTGCCGGTTTGAAATTCCTGCAGTTTTCACAGTAAAACAGAATTGGAGCTAGTACCTCCCGGTATATATGTATGGAATGGAGTTTGCAACTGAAAAGAAACTTTGTGTTCCCAACAAGCTAGGTGAAGGACGGCTTTCACACAAACTTATCTCTCAGAACTGAGCAAGTGGAGAGACGTTCGTTCATCTAGCACCGAGGAAAGGGGTTGCAGGAGACACTCTTTCTCTGCTTTCTCAGTCTGTTTCCTAGTGCCGGTTTGAAGTTCCTGCAGTTTTCACTGTAAAACCGAGTTGAAGCTAGTACTTCCCCATATATATTTATGGAATGGAGTTTGCAACTGAAAAGGAAATTTGTGTTCCCAACAAGCTAGGTGAAGGACGGCTTTCACACACAGTTATCTATCAGAACTGAGTATGTGGAGAGACGTTCGTTCATCTAGCACCAGGGGAACGGGTTGCAGGAGACACTTTTTCTCTGCTTTCTCAGTCTGTTTCCTAGTGCCGGTTTGAAGTTCCTGCAGTTTTCACTGTAAAACCGAGTTGGAGCTAGTACCTCCCCATATACATGTATGGAAAGGAGTTTGCAACTGAAAAGAAACTTTCTGTTCCCAAAAAGCTAGGTGAAGGACGGCTTTCACACACACTTATCTCTCAGAATTGAGCAAGTGAAGAGACTTTCGTTCACCTAGCACCAAGTGAACGGGTTGCAGGAGACACATTTTCTCTGCTTTCTCAGTCTGTTTCCTAGTGCCGGTTTGAATTTCCTGCAGTTTTCACTGTAAAACCGAGTTGGAGCTTGTACCTCCCCATATATATGCATGGAATGGAGTTTGCAACTGAAAAGAAACTTTGTGTTCCCAACAATCTAGTTGAAGGACGGCTTTCACACACACTTATCTCTCAGAACTGACCAAGTGGAGAGACGTTCGTTAATCTAGCACCAAGGGAACGGGTTGCAGTAGACACTTTTTCTCTGCTTTCTCAGTCTGTTTCCAAGTGCCGGTTTGAAGTTCCTGCAGTTTTCACTGTAAAACCGAGTTGGAGCTAGTACCTCCCCATATATATTTATGGAATGTTGTTTGCAACTGAAAAGAATCTTTGTGTTCCCAACAAGCTAGGTGAAGGACGGCTTTCACACACACTTACCTCTCAGAACTGAGCAAGTGGAGAGACGTTCGTTCATCTAGCACCAAGGGAACGGGTTGCTGGACACACTTTTTCTCTGCTTTCTCAGTCTGTTTCCTAGTGCCGTTTTGAAATTCCTGCAATTTTCACTGTTAAACCGAATTGGAGCTAGTACCTCCCCATATATTTGTATGGAATGGAGTTTGCAACTGAAAAGAAACTTTGTGTTCCCAACAAGCTAGGTTAAGGACGGCTTTCACACACACGTATCTCTCAGAACTGAGTATGTGGAGAGTCGTTCGTTCATCTAGCACCAGGGGAACGGGTTGCAGGAGACACTTTTCTCTGGATTCTCAGTCTGTTTCCTAGTGCCGGTTTGAAGTTCCTGCAGTTTTCACAGTAAAACCGAGTTGGAGCTAGTACCTCCCCGTATATATATATGGAATGGAGTTTGCAACTGAAAAGAAACTTTGTGTTCCCAACAAGCTAGGTGAAGGACGGCTTTCACACAAACTTATCTCTCAGAACTGAGCAAGTGGAGAGACGTTCGTTCATCTAGCACCAAGGGAACGGGTTGCAGGAGACACTTTTTCTCTACTTTCTCAGTCTGTTTCCTAGTGCCGGTTTGAAGTTCCTGCCGTTTTCACTGTAAAACGGAGTTGGAGCTAGTACCTCCCCATATATATGTATGGAATGGAGTTTGCAACTGAAAAGAAAATTTGTGTTCCCCACAAGCTAGTTGAAGGATGGCTTTCACACACAAATATCTCTCAGAACTGAGCAAGTGGAGAGACGTTCGTTCATCTAGCACCAAGGGAACGGGTTGCAGGAGACACTTTTTCTCTGCTTTCTCAGTCTGTTTCCTAGTGCCGGTTTGAAGTTCCTGCAGTTTTCACTGTAAAACCGATTAGGAACTTGTACATCCCCATATATATGAATGGAGTGAAGTTTGCAACTGAAAAGAAACTTTGTGTTCCCAACAAGCTAAGTGAAGGACGGCTTTCACACACACTTATCTCTCAGAACTGAGCAAGTGGAGAGACGTTCGTTCACCTAGCACCAAGGGAACGGGTTGCAGGAGACACTTTTTCTCTGCATTCTCAGTCTGTTTCCTAGTGCCGGTTTGAAGTTCCTGCAGTTTTCACTGTAAAACCGAGTTGGAGCTAGTACCACCCCATATATATGCATGGAATGGAGTTTGCAACTGCAAAGAAACTTTGTGTTCCCAACAAGCTAGGTGAAGGACGGCTTTCACACACACTTATCTCTCAGAACTGAGCAAGTGGAGAGACGTTCGTTCACCTAGCACCAAGGGAACGGTTTGCAGGAGACACTTTTTCTCTGCTTTCTCAGTCTGTTTCCTAGTGCCGGTTTGAAGTTCCTGCAGTTTTCACTGTAAAACCGAGTTGGAGCTAGTACCACCCCATATATATTTATGGAATGGAGTTTGCAACTGCAAAGAAACTTTGTGTTCCCAACAAGCTAGGTGAAGGACGGCTTTCACACACACTTATATCTCAGAACTGAGCAAGTGAAGAGACTTTCGTTCACGTAGCACCAAGGGAACGGGTTGCAGGAGACAGATTTTCTCTGCTTTCTCAGTCTGTTTCCTAGTGCCGGTTTGAAGTTCCTGCAGTTTTCACTGTAAAACCGAGTTGGAGCTTGTACCTCCCCATATATATGCATGGAATGGAGTTTGCAACTGAAAAGAAACTTTGTGTTCCCAACAAGCTAGGTGAAGCACGGCTTTCACACACACTTATCTCTCAGAACTGAGCAAGTGGAGAGACGTTCGTTCATCTAGCACCAAGGGAACGGGTTGCAGGAGTCACTTTTTCTCTGCTTTCTCAGTCTGTTCCCTAGTGCCGGTTTGAAGTTCCTGCAGTTTTCTCTGTAAAACCGTGTTTGAGCTTGTACCTCCCCATATATATGCATGGAATGGAGTTTGCAACTGTAAAGAAACTTTGTGTTCCCAACAAGCTAGGTGAATGACGGCTTTCACACACACGTATCTCTCAGAACTGAGTATGTGGAGAGTCGTTCGTTCACCTAGCACCAGGGGAACGGGTTGCAGGAGACACTTTTTCTTTGCTTTCTCAGTCTGTTCCCTAGTGCCGGTTTGAAGTTCCTGCAGTTTTCACTGTAAAACCGAGTTGGAGCTCGTACCTTCCCATATATATGCATGGAATGGAGTTTGCAACTGAAAAGAAACTTTGTGTTCCCAACAAGCTAGTTGAAGGTCGGCTTTCACACACACTTATCTCTCAGAACTGAGCAAGTGGAGAGACGATCGTTCATCTAGCACAAAGGGAACGGGTTGCAGTAGACACTTTTTCTCGGCTTTCTCAGTATGTTTCCTAGTGCCGGTTTGAAGTTCCTGCAGTTTTCACTGTAAAACCGAGTTGGAGCTAGTACCTCCGCATATATTTGTATGGAATGGAGTTTGCAACTGCAAAGAAACTTTGTGTTCCCAACAAGCTAGATTAAGGACGGCTTTCACACACACTTATCTCTCAGAATTGAGCAAGTGAAGAGACTTTCGTTCACCTAGCACCAAGTGAACGGGTTGCAGGAGACACATTTTCTCTGCTTTCTCAGTCTGTTTCCTAGTGCCGGTTTGAATTTCCTGCAGTTTTCACTGTAAAACCGAGTTGGAGCTTGTACCTCCCCATATATATGCATGGAATGGAGTTTGCAACTGAAAAGAAACTTTGTGTTCCCAACAATCTAGTTGAAGGACGGCTTTCACACACACTTATCTCTCAGAACTGACCAAGTGGAGAGACGTTCGTTAATCTAGCACCAAGGGAACGGGTTGCAGTAGACACTTTTTCTCTGCTTTCTCAGTCTGTTTCCAAGTGCCGGTTTGAAGTTCCTGCAGTTTTCACTGTAAAACCGAGTTGGAGCTAGTACCTCCCCATATATATTTATGGAATGTTGTTTGCAACTGAAAAGAATCTTTGTGTTCCCAACAAGCTAGGTGAAGGACGGCTTTCACACACACTTACCTCTCAGAACTGAGCAAGTGGAGAGACGTTCGTTCATCTAGCACCAAGGGAACGGGTTGCTGGACACACTTTTTCTCTGCTTTCTCAGTCTGTTTCCTAGTGCCGTTTTGTAATTCCTGCAATTTTCACTGTTAAACCGAATTGGAGCTAGTACCTCCCCATATATTTGTATGGAATGGAGTTTGCAACTGAAAAGAAACTTTGTGTTCCCAACAAGCTAGGTTAAGGACGGCTTTCACACACACGTATCTCTCAGAACTGAGTATGTGGAGAGTCGTTCGTTCATCTAGCACCAGGGGAACGGGTTGCAGGAGACACTTTTCTCTGGATTCTCAGTCTGTTTCCTAGTGCCGGTTTGAAGTTCCTGCATTTTTCACAGTAAAACCGAGTTGGAGCTAGTACCTCCCCGTATATATATATGGAATGGAGTTTGCAACTGAAAAGAAACTTTGTGTTCCCAACAAGCTAGGTGAAGGACGGCTTTCACACAAACTTATCTTTCAGAACTGAGCAAGTGGAGAGACGTTCGTTCATCTAGCACCAAGGGAACGGGTTGTAGGAGACA
The DNA here is from genome assembly GCF_048773025.1 of Camelus bactrianus. Lineage (NCBI taxonomy): Eukaryota > Metazoa > Chordata > Mammalia > Artiodactyla > Camelidae > Camelus > Camelus bactrianus. The sequence continues at coordinate 100,380,010 of NC_133544.1, forward strand.
CTTTTTCTCTACTTTCTCAGTCTGTTTCCTAGTGCCGGTTTGAAGTTCCTGCCGTTTTCACTGTAAAACGGAGTTGGAGCTAGTACCTCCCCATATATATGTATGGAATGGAGTTTGCAACTGAAAAGAAAATTTGTGTTCCCCACAAGCTAGTTGAAGGATGGCTTTCACACACAAATATCTCTCAGAACTGAGCAAGTGGAGAGACGTTCGTTCATCTAGCACCAAGGGAACGGGTTGCAGGAGACACTTTTTCTCTGCTTTCTCAGTCTGTTTCCTAGTGCCGGTTTGAAGTTCCTGCAGTTTTCACTGTAAAACCGATTAGGAACTTGTACATCCCCATATATATGAATGGAGTGAAGTTTGCAACTGAAAAGAAACTTTGTGTTCCCAACAAGCTAAGTGAAGGACGGCTTTCACACACACTTATCTCTCAGAACTGAGCAAGTGGAGAGACGTTCGTTCACCTAGCACCAAGGGAACGGGTTGCAGGAGACACTTTTTCTCTGCATTCTCAGTCTGTTTCCTAGTGCCGGTTTGAAGTTCCTGCAGTTTTCACTGTAAAACCGAGTTGGAGCTAGTACCACCCCATATATATGCATGGAATGGAGTTTGCAACTGCAAAGAAACTTTGTGTTCCCAACAAGCTAGGTGAAGGACGGCTTTCACACACACTTATCTCTCAGAACTGAGCAAGTGGAGAGACGTTCGTTCACCTAGCACCAAGGGAACGGTTTGCAGGAGACACTTTTTCTCTGCTTTCTCAGTCTGTTTCCTAGTGCCGGTTTGAAGTTCCTGCAGTTTTCACTGTAAAACCGAGTTGGAGCTAGTACCACCCCATATATATTTATGGAATGGAGTTTGCAACTGCAAAGAAACTTTGTGTTCCCAACAAGCTAGGTGAAGGACGGCTTTCACACACACTTATATCTCAGAACTGAGCAAGTGAAGAGACTTTCGTTCACGTAGCACCAAGGGAACGGGTTGCAGGAGACAGATTTTCTCTGCTTTCTCAGTCTGTTTCCTAGTGCCGGTTTGAAGTTCCTGCAGTTTTCACTGTAAAACCGAGTTGGAGCTAGTACCTCCGCATATATATGTATGGAATGGAGTTTGCATCTGAAAATAAACTTTCTGTTCCCAACAAGCTAGGTGAAGGACGGCTTTCACACACAATTATCTCTCAGAACTGAGCAAGTGGAGAGACTTTCGTTCATCTAGCACCAGGGGAACGGGTTTCAGGAGGCACTTTTTCTCTGCTTTCTCAGTCTGTTTCCTAGTGCCGGTTTGAAATTCCTGCAGTTTTCACAGTAAAACAGAATTGGAGCTAGTACCTCCCGGTATATATGTATGGAATGGAGTTTGCAACTGAAAAGAATCTTTGTGTTCCCAACAAGCTAGGTGAAGGACGGCTTTCACACAAACTTATCTCTCAGAACTGAGCAAGTGGAGAGACGTTCGTTCATCTAGCACCGAGGAAAGGGGTTGCAGGAGACACTCTTTCTCTGCTTTCTCAGTCTGTTTCCTAGTGCCGGTTTGAAGTTCCTGCAGTTTTCACTGTAAAACCGAGTTGAAGCTAGTACTTCCCCATATATATTTATGGAATGGAGTTTGCAACTGAAAAGGAAATTTGTGTTCCCAACAAGCTAGGTGAAGGACGGCTTTCACACACAGTTATCTATCAGAACTGAGTATGTGGAGAGACGTTCGTTCATCTAGCACCAAGGGAACGGGTTGCAGGAGACACTTTTTCTCTGCTTTCTCAGTCTGTTTCCTAGTGCCGGTTTGAAGTTCCTGCAGTTTTCACTGTAAAACCGAGTTGGAGCTAGTACCTCCCCATATACATGTATGGAAAGGAGTTTGCAACTGAAAAGAAACTTTCTGTTCCCAAAAAGCTAGGTGAAGGACGGCTTTCACACACACTTATCTCTCAGAATTGAGCAAGTGAAGAGACTTTCGTTCACCTAGCACCAAGTGAACGGGTTGCAGGAGACACATTTTCTCTGCTTTCTCAGTCTGTTTCCTAGTGCCGGTTTGAATTTCCTGCAGTTTTCACTGTAAAACCGAGTTGGAGCTTGTACCTCCCCATATATATGCATGGAATGGAGTTTGCAACTGAAAAGAAACTTTGTGTTCCCAACAATCTAGTTGAAGGACGGCTTTCACACACACTTATCTCTCAGAACTGACCAAGTGGAGAGACGTTCGTTAATCTAGCACCAAGGGAACGGGTTGCAGTAGACACTTTTTCTCTGCTTTCTCAGTCTGTTTCCAAGTGCCGGTTTGAAGTTCCTGCAGTTTTCACTGTAAAACCGAGTTGGAGCTAGTACCTCCCCATATATATTTATGGAATGTTGTTTGCAACTGAAAAGAATCTTTGTGTTCCCAACAAGCTAGGTGAAGGACGGCTTTCACACACACTTACCTCTCAGAACTGAGCAAGTGGAGAGACGTTCGTTCATCTAGCACCAAGGGAACGGGTTGCTGGACACACTTTTTCTCTGCTTTCTCAGTCTGTTTCCTAGTGCCGTTTTGAAATTCCTGCAATTTTCACTGTTAAACCGAATTGGAGCTAGTACCTCCCCATATATTTGTATGGAATGGAGTTTGCAACTGAAAAGAATCTTTGTGTTCCCAACAAGCTAGGTTAAGGACGGCTTTCACACACACTTATCTCTCAGAACTGAGTATGTGGAGAGTCGTTCGTTCATCTAGCACCAGGGGAACGGGTTGCAGGAGACACTTTTCTCTGGATTCTCAGTCTGTTTCCTAGTGCCGGTTTGAAGTTCCTGCAGTTTTCACAGTAAAACCGAGTTGGAGCTAGTACCTCCCCGTATATATATATGGAATGGAGTTTGCAACTGAAAAGAAACTTTGTGTTCCCAACAAGCTAGGTGAAGGACGGCTTTCACACAAACTTATCTCTCAGAACTGAGCAAGTGGAGAGACTTTCGTTCATCTAGCACCAAGGGAACGGGTTGCAGGAGACACTTTTTCTCTACTTTCTCAGTCTGTTTCCTAGTGCCGGTTTGAAGTTCCTGCCGTTTTCACTGTAAAACGGAGTTGGAGCTAGTACCTCCCCATATATATGTTTGGAATGGAGTTTGCAACTGAAAAGAAAATTTGTGTTCCCCACAAGCTAGTTGAAGGATGGCTTTCACACACAAATATCTCTCAGAACTGAGCAAGTGGAGAGACGTTCGTTCATCTAGCACCAAGGGAACGGGTTGCAGGAGACACTTTTTCTCTGCTTTCTCAGTCTGTTTCCTAGTGCCGGTTTGAAGTTCCTGCAGTTTTCACTGTAAAACCGATTAGGAACTTGTACATCCCCATATATATGAATGGAGTGAAGTTTGCAACTGAAAAGAAACTTTGTGTTCCCAACAAGCTAAGTGAAGGACGGCTTTCACACACACTTATCTCTCAGAACTGAGCAAGTGGAGAGACGTTCGTTCACCTAGCACCAAGGGAACGGGTTGCAGGAGACACTTTTTCTCTGCATTCTCAGTCTGTTTCCTAGTGCCGGTTTGAAGTTCCTGCAGTTTTCACTGTAAAACCGAGTTGGAGCTAGTACCACCCCATATATATGCATGGAATGGAGTTTGCAACTGCAAAGAAACTTTGTGTTCCCAACAAGCTAGGTGAAGGACGGCTTTCACACACACTTATCTCTCAGAACTGAGCAAGTGGAGAGACGTTCGTTCACCTAGCACCAAGGGAACGGTTTGCAGGAGACACTTTTTCTCTGCTTTCTCAGTCTGTTTCCTAGTGCTGGTTTGAAGTTCCTGCAGTTTTCACTGTAAAACCGAGTTGGAGCTAGTACCTCCGCATATATATGTATGGAATGGAGTTTGCATCTGAAAATAAACTTTCTGTTCCCAACAAGCTAGGTGAAGGACGGCTTTCACACACAATTATCTCTCAGAACTGAGCAAGTGGAGAGACTTTCGTTCATCTAGCACCAGGGGAACGGGTTTCAGGAGGCACTTTTTCTCTGCTTTCTCAGTCTGTTTCCTAGTGCCGGTTTGAAATTCCTGCAGTTTTCACAGTAAAACAGAATTGGAGCTAGTACCTCCCGGTATATATGTATGGAATGGAGTTTGCAACTGAAAAGAAACTTTGTGTTCCCAACAAGCTAGGTGAAGGACGGCTTTCACACAAACTTATCTCTCAGAACTGAGCAAGTGGAGAGACGTTCGTTCATCTAGCACCGAGGAAAGGGGTTGCAGGAGACACTCTTTCTCTGCTTTCTCAGTCTGTTTCCTAGTGCCGGTTTGAAGTTCCTGCAGTTTTCACTGTAAAACCGAGTTGAAGCTAGTACTTCCCCATATATATTTATGGAATGGAGTTTGCAACTGAAAAGGAAATTTGTGTTCCCAACAAGCTAGGTGAAGGACGGCTTTCACACACAGTTATCTATCAGAACTGAGTATGTGGAGAGACGTTCGTTCATCTAGCACCAGGGGAACGGGTTGCAGGAGACACTTTTTCTCTGCTTTCTCAGTCTGTTTCCTAGTGCCGGTTTGAAGTTCCTGCAGTTTTCACTGTAAAACCGAGTTGGAGCTAGTACCTCCCCATATACATGTATGGAAAGGAGTTTGCAACTGAAAAGAAACTTTCTGTTCCCAAAAAGCTAGGTGAAGGACGGCTTTCACACACACTTATCTCTCAGAATTGAGCAAGTGAAGAGACTTTCGTTCACCTAGCACCAAGTGAACGGGTTGCAGGAGACACATTTTCTCTGCTTTCTCAGTCTGTTTCCTAGTGCCGGTTTGAATTTCCTGCAGTTTTCACTGTAAAACCGAGTTGGAGCTTGTACCTCCCCATATATATGCATGGAATGGAGTTTGCAACTGAAAAGAGACTTTGTGTTCCCAACAATCTAGTTGAAGGACGGCTTTCACACACACTTATCTCTCAGAACTGACCAAGTGGAGAGACGTTCGTTAATCTAGCACCAAGGGAACGGGTTGCAGTAGACACTTTTTCTCTGCTTTCTCAGTCTGTTTCCAAGTGCCGGTTTGAAGTTCCTGCAGTTTTCACTGTAAAACCGAGTTGGAGCTAGTACCTCCCCATATATATTTATGGAATGTTGTTTGCAACTGAAAAGAATCTTTGTGTTCCCAACAAGCTAGGTGAAGGACGGCTTTCACACACACTTACCTCTCAGAACTGAGCAAGTGGAGAGACGTTCGTTCATCTAGCACCAAGGGAACGGGTTGCTGGACACACTTTTTCTCTGCTTTCTCAGTCTGTTTCCTAGTGCCGTTTTGAAATTCCTGCAATTTTCACTGTTAAACCGAATTGGAGCTAGTACCTCCCCATATATTTGTATGGAATGGAGTTTGCAACTGAAAAGAAACTTTGTGTTCCCAACAAGCTAGGTTAAGGACGGCTTTCACACACACGTATCTCTCAGAACTGAGTATGTGGAGAGTCGTTCGTTCATCTAGCACCAGGGGAACGGGTTGCAGGAGACACTTTTCTCTGGATTCTCAGTCTGTTTCCTAGTGCCGGTTTGAAGTTCCTGCAGTTTTCACAGTAAAACCGAGTTGGAGCTAGTACCTCCCCGTATATATATATGGAATGGAGTTTGCAACTGAAAAGAAACTTTGTGTTCCCAACAAGCTAGGTGAAGGACGGCTTTCACACAAACTTATCTCTCAGAACTGAGCAAGTGGAGAGACGTTCGTTCATCTAGCACCAAGGGAACGGGTTGCAGGAGACACTTTTTCTCTACTTTCTCAGTCTGTTTCCTAGTGCCGGTTTGAAGTTCCTGCCGTTTTCACTGTAAAACGGAGTTGGAGCTAGTACCTCCCCATATATATGTATGGAATGGAGTTTGCAACTGAAAAGAAAATTTGTGTTCCCCACAAGCTAGTTGAAGGATGGCTTTCACACACAAATATCTCTCAGAACTGAGCAAGTGGAGAGACGTTCGTTCATCTAGCACCAAGGGAACGGGTTGCAGGAGACACTTTTTCTCTGCTTTCTCAGTCTGTTTCCTAGTGCCGGTTTGAAGTTCCTGCAGTTTTCACTATAAAACCGATTAGGAACTTGTACATCCCCATATATATGAATGGAGTGAAGTTTGCAACTGAAAAGAAACTTTGTGTTCCCAACAAGCTAAGTGAAGGACGGCTTTCACACACACTTATCTCTCAGAACTGAGCAAGTGGAGAGACGTTCGTTCACCTAGCACCAAGGGAACGGGTTGCAGGAGACACTTTTTCTCTGCATTCTCAGTCTGTTTCCTAGTGCCGGTTTGAAGTTCCTGCAGTTTTCACTGTAAAACCGAGTTGGAGCTAGTACCACCCCATATATATGCATGGAATGGAGTTTGCAACTGCAAAGAAACTTTGTGTTCCCAACAAGCTAGGTGAAGGACGGCTTTCACACACACTTATCTCTCAGAACTGAGCAAGTGGAGAGACGTTCGTTCACCTAGCACCAAGGGAACGGTTTGCAGGAGACACTTTTTCTCTGCTTTCTCAGTCTGTTTCCTAGTGCCGGTTTGAAGTTCCTGCAGTTTTCACTGTAAAACCGAGTTGGAGCTAGTACCACCCCATATATATTTATGGAATGGAGTTTGCAACTGCAAAGAAACTTTGTGTTCCCAACAAGCTAGGTGAAGGACGGCTTTCACACACACTTATATCTCAGAACTGAGCAAGTGAAGAGACTTTCGTTCACGTAGCACCAAGGGAACGGGTTGCAGGAGACAGATTTTCTCTGCTTTCTCAGTCTGTTTCCTAGTGCCGGTTTGAAGTTCCTGCAGTTTTCACTGTAAAACCGAGTTGGAGCTTGTACCTCCCCATATATATGCATGGAATGGAGTTTGCAACTGAAAAGAAACTTTGTGTTCCCAACAAGCTAGGTGAAGCACGGCTTTCACACACACTTATCTCTCAGAACTGAGCAAGTGGAGAGACGTTCGTTCATCTAGCACCAAGGGAACGGGTTGCAGGAGTCACTTTTTCTCTGCTTTCTCAGTCTGTTCCCTAGTGCCGGTTTGAAGTTCCTGCAGTTTTCTCTGTAAAACCGTGTTTGAGCTAGTACCTCCCCATATATATGCATGGAATGGAGTTTGCAACTGCAAAGAAACTTTGTGTTCCCAACAAGCTAGGTGAATGACGGCTTTCACACACACGTATCTCTCAGAACTGAGTATGTGGAGAGTCGTTCGTTCACCTAGCACCAGGGGAACGGGTTGCAGGAGACACTTTTTCTTTGCTTTCTCAGTCTGTTCCCTAGTGCCGGTTTGAAGTTCCTGCAGTTTTCACTGTAAAACCGAGTTGGAGCTCGTACCTTCCCATATATATGCATGGAATGGAGTTTGCAACTGAAAAGAAACTTTGTGTTCCCAACAAGCTAGTTGAAGGTCGGCTTTCACACACACTTATCTCTCAGAACTGAGCAAGTGGAGAGACGATCGTTCATCTAGCACAAAGGGAACGGGTTGCAGTAGACACTTTTTCTCGGCTTTCTCAGTATGTTTCCTAGTGCCGGTTTGAAGTTCCTGCAGTTTTCACTGTAAAACCGAGTTGGAGCTAGTACCTCCGCATATATTTGTATGGAATGGAGTTTGCAACTGCAAAGAAACTTTGTGTTCCCAACAAGCTAGATTAAGGACGGCTTTCACACACACTTATCTCTCAGAACTGAGCAAGCGGAGAGACGTTCGTTCACCTAGCACAAAGGGAACGGGTTGCAGGAGACACTTTTTCTCTGCTTTCTCAGTCTGTTTCCTAGTGCCGGTTTGAAGTTCCTGCAGTTTTCACTGTAAAACCGAGTTGGAGCTAGTACCTCCGCATATATATGTATGGAATGGAGTTTGCATCTGAAAATAAACTTTCTGTTCCCAACAAGCTAGGTGAAGGACGGCTTTCACACACAATTATCTCTCAGAACTGAGCAAGTGGAGAGACGTTCGTTCATCTAGCACCAGGGGAACGGGTTGCAGGAGGCACTTTTTCTCTGCTTTCTCAGTCTGTTTCCTAGTGCCGGTTTGAAATTCCTGCAGTTTTCACAGTAAAACCGAATTGGAGCTAGTACCTCCCGGTATATATGTATGGAATGGAGTTTGCAACTGAAAAGAAACTTTGTGTTCCCAACAAGCTAGGTGAAGGACGGCTTTCACACAAACTTATCTCTCAGAACTGAGCAAGTGGAGAGACGTTCGTTCATCTAGCACCGAGGAAACGGGTTGCAGGAGACACTCTTTCTCTGCTTTCTCAGTCTGTTTCCTAGTGCCGGTTTGAAGTTCCTGCAGTTTTCACTGTAAAACCGAGTTGAAGCTAGTACCTCCCCATATATATTTATGGAATGGAGTTTGCAACTGAAAAGGAAATTTGTGTTCCCAACAAGCTAGGTGAAGGACGGCTTTCACACACAGTTATCTATCAGAACTGAGTATGTGGAGAGACGTTCGTTCATCTAGCACCAGGGGAACGGGTTGCAGGAGACACTTTTTCTCTGCTTTCTCAGTCTGTTTCCTAGTGCCGGTTTGAAGTTCCTGCAGTTTTCACTGTAAAACCGAGTTGGAGCTAGTACCTCCGCATATATATGTATGGAATGGAGTTTGCATCTGAAAATAAACTTTCTGTTCCCAACAAGCTAGGTGAAGGACGGCTTTCACACACAATTATCTCTCAGAACTGAGCAAGTGGAGAGACGTTCGTTCATCTAGCACCAGGGGAACGGGTTGCAGGAGGCACTTTTTCTCTGCTTTCTCAGTCTGTTTCCTAGTGCCGGTTTGAAATTCCTGCAGTTTTCACAGTAAAACCGAATTGGAGCTAGTACCTCCCGGTATATATGTATGGAATGGAGTTTGCAACTGAAAAGAAACTTTGTGTTCCCAACAAGCTAGGTGAAGGACGGCTTTCACACAAACTTATCTCTCAGAACTGAGCAAGTGGAGAGACGTTCGTTCATCTAGCACCGAGGAAACGGGTTGCAGGAGACACTCTTTCTCTGCTTTCTCAGTCTGTTTCCTAGTGCCGGTTTGAAGTTCCTGCAGTTTTCACTGTAAAACCGAGTTGGAGCTAGTACCTCCCCATATATATGTATGGAAGGGAGTTTGCAACTGAAAAGAAACTTTGTGTTCCCAACAAGCAAGTTGAAGGACGGCTTTCACACACACTTATCTCTCAGAACTGAGCAAGTGAAGAGACTTTCGTTCACCTAGCACCAAGTGAACGGGTTGCAGGAGACACATTTTCTCTGCTTTCTCAGTCTGTTTCCTAGTGCCGGTTTGAATTTCCTGCAGTTTTCACTGTAAAACCGAGTTGGAGCTTGTACCTCCCCATATATATGCATGGAATGGAGTTTGCAACTGAAAAGAAACTTTGTGTTCCCAACAAGCTAGGTGAAGGACGGCTTTCACACACACTTATCGCTCAGAACTGAGCAAGTGGAGAGACTTTCGTTCATCTAGCACCAAGGGAACGGGTTGCAGTAGACACTTTTTCTCTGCTTTCTCAGTCTGTTTCCTAGTGCCGGTTTGAAGTTCCTGCAGTTTTCACTGTAAAACCGAGTTGGAGCTTGTACCTCCCCATATATATGCATGGAATGGAGTTTGCAACTGAAAAGAATCTTTGTGTTCCCAACAAGCTAGGTGAAGTACGGCTTTCACACACACTTATCTCTCAGAACTGAGCAAGTGGAGAGACGTTCGTTCATCTAGCACCAAGGGAACGGGTTGCAGGAGACACTTTTTCTCTGCTTTCTCAGTCTGTTCCCTAGTGCCGGTTTGAAGTTCCTGCAGTATTCTCTGTAAAACCGTGTTTGAGCTAGTACCTCCCCATATATATGCATGGAATGGAGTTTGCAACTGCAAAGAAACTTTGTGTTCCCAACAAGCTAGGTGATGGACGGCTTTCACACACACGTATCTCTCAGAACTGAGCAAGTGGAGAGACGATCGTTCATCTAGCACAAAGGGAACGGGTTGCAGTAGACACTTTTTCTCGGCTTTCTCAGTATGTTTCCTAGTGCCGGTTTGAAGTTCCTGCAGTTTTCACTGTAAAACCGAGTTGGAGCTAGTACCTCCCCATATATTTGTATGGAATGGAGTTTGCAACTGCAAAGAAACTTTGTGTTCCCAACAAGCTAGGTTAAGGTCGGCTTTCACACACACTTATCTCTCAGAACTGAGCAAGTGAAGAGACTTTCATTCACCTAGCACCAAGTGAACGGGTTGCAGGAGACACATTTTCTCTGCTTTCTCAGTCTGTTTCCTAGTGCCGGTTTGAATTTCCTGCAGTTTTCACTGTAAAACCGAGTTGGAGCTTGTACCTCCCCATATATATGCATGGAATGGAGTTTGCAACTGCAAAGAAACTTTGTGTTCCCAACAAGCTAGGTGAAGGACGGCTTTCACACACACTTATCTCTCAGAACTGAGCAAGTGGAGAGACGTTCGTTCATCTAGCACCAAGGGAACGGGTTGCAGTAGACACTTTTTCTCTGCTTTCTCAGTCTGTTTCCTAGTGCTGGTTTGAAGTTCCTGCAGTTTTCACTGTAAAACCGAGTTGGAGCTTGTACCTCCCCATATATATGCATGGAATGGAGTTTGCAACTGAAAAGAAACTTTGTGTTCCCAACAAGCTAGGTGAAGTACGGCTTTCTCACACACTTATCTCTCAGAACTGAGCAAGCGGAGAGACGTTCGTTCATCTAGCACCAAGGGAACGGGTTGCAGTAGACACTTTTTCTCGGCTTTCTCAGTATGTTTCCTAGTGCCGGTTTGAAATTCCTGCAGTTTTCACTGTAAAACCGAGTTGGACCTAGTACCTCCGCATATATTTGTATGGAATGGAGTTTGCAACTGCAAAGAAACTTTGTGTTCCCAACAAGCTAGATTAAGGACGGCTTTCACACACACTTATCTCTCAGAACTGAGCAAGCGGAGAGACGTTCGTTCACCTAGCACAAAGGGAACGGGTTGCAGGAGACACTTTTTCTCTGCTTTCTCAGTCTGTTTCCTAGTGCCGGTTTGAAGTTCCTGCAGTTTTCACTGTAAAACCGAGTTGGAGCTAGTACCTCCGCATATTTATGTATGGAATGGAGTTTGCATCTGAAAATAAACTTTCTGTTCCCAACAAGCTAGGTGAAGGACGGCTTTCACACACAATTATCTCTCAGAACTGAGCAAGCGGAGAGACGTTCGTTCATCTAGCACCAGGGGAACGGGTTGCAGGAGGCACTTTTTCTCTGCTTTCTCAGTCTGTTTCCTAGTGCCGGTTTGAAATTCCTGCAGTTTTCACAGTAAAACCGAATTGGAGCTAGTACCTCCCGGTATATATGTATGGAATGGAGTTTGCAACTGAAAAGAAACTTTGTGTTCCCAACAAGCTAGGTGAAGGCGGCTTTCACACAAACTTATCTCTCAGAACTGAGCAAGTGGAGAGACGTTCGTTCATCTAGCACCGAGGAAACGGGTTGCAGGAGACACTCTTTCTCTGCTTTCTCAGTCTGTTTCCTAGTGCCGGTTTGAAGTTCCTGCAGTTTTCACTGTAAAACCGAGTTGAAGCTAGTACCTCCCCATATATATTTATGGAATGGAGTTTGCAACTGAAAAGGAAATTTGTGTTCCCAACAAGCTAGGTGAAGGACGGCTTTCACACACAGTTATCTATCAGAACTGAGTATGTGGAGAGACGTTCGTTCACCTAGCACCAAGGGAACGGGTTGCAGGAGACACTTATTCTCTGCTTTCTCAGTCTGTTTCCTAGTGCCGGTTTGAAGTTCCTGCAGTTTTCACTGTAAAACCGAGTTGGAGCTAGTACCCCCCCATATATATATATGGAAAGGAGTTTGCAACTGAAAAGAAACTTTGTGTTCCCAAAAAGCTTGGTGAAGGACGGCTTTCACACACACTTATCTCTCAGAACTGAGCAAGTGAAGAGACTTTCGTTCACCTAGCACCAAGGGAACGGGTTGCAGGAGACACATTTTCTCTGCTTTCTCAGTCTGTTTCCTAGTGCCGGTTTGAATTTCCTGCAGTTTTCACTGTAAAACCGAGTTGGAGCTTGTACCTCCCCATATATATGCATGGAATGGAGTTTGCAACTGAAAAGAAACTTTGTGTTCCCAACAAGCTAGGTGAAGGACGGCTTTCACACACACTTATCTCTCAGAACTGAGTATGTGGAGAGACGTTCGTTCATCTAGCACCAAGGGAACGGGTTGCAGTAGACACTTTTTCTCTGCTTTCTCAGTCTGTTTCCTAGTGCCGGTTTGAAGTTCCTGCAGTTTTCACTGTAAAACCGAGTTGGAGCTTGTACCTCCCCATATATATGCATGGAATGGAGTTTGCAACTGAAAAGAAACTTTGTGTTCCCAACAAGCTAGGTGAAGTACGGCTTTCACACACACTTTTCTCTCAGAACTGAGCAAGTGGAGAGACGTTCGTTCATCTAGCACCAAGGGAACGGGTTGCAGGAGACACTTTTTCTCTGCTTTCTCAGTCTGTTTCCTAGTGCCGGTTTGAAGTTCCTGCAGTTTTCACTGTAAAACCGAGTTGGAGCTAGTACCTCCGCATATATATGTATGGAATGGAGTTTGCATCTGAAAATAAACTTTCTGTTCCCAACAAGCTAGGTGAAGGACGGCTTTCACACACAATTATCTCTCAGAACTGAGCAAGCGGAGAGACGTTCGTTCATCTAGCACCAGGGGAACGGGTTGCAGGAGGCACTTTTTCTCTGCTTTCTCAGTCTGTTTCCTAGTGCCGGTTTGAAATTCCTGCAGTTTTCACAGTAAAACCGAATTGGAGCTAGTACCTCCCGGTATATATGTATGGAATGGAGTTTGCAACTGAAAAGAAACTTTGTGTTCCCAACAAGCTAGGTGAAGGCGGCTTTCACACAAACTTATCTCTCAGAACTGAGCAAGTGGAGAGACGTTCGTTCATCTAGCACCGAGGAAACGGGTTGCAGGAGACACTCTTTCTCTGCTTTCTCAGTCTGTTTCCTAGTGCCGGTTTGAAGTTCCTGCAGTTTTCACTGTAAAACCGAGTTGAAGCTAGTACCTCCCCATATATATTTATGGAATGGAGTTTGCAACTGAAAAGGAAATTTGTGTTCCCAACAAGCTAGGTGAAGGACGGCTTTCACACACAGTTATCTATCAGAACTGAGTATGTGGAGAGACGTTCGTTCACCTAGCACCAAGGGAACGGGTTGCAGGAGACACTTATTCTCTGCTTTCTCAGTCTGTTTCCTAGTGCCGGTTTGAAGTTCCTGCAGTTTTCACTGTAAAACCGAGTTGGAGCTAGTACCCCCCCATATATATATATGGAAAGGAGTTTGCAACTGAAAAGAAACTTTGTGTTCCCAAAAAGCTTGGTGAAGGACGGCTTTCACACACACTTATCTCTCAGAACTGAGCAAGTGAAGAGACTTTCGTTCACCTAGCACCAAGGGAACGGGTTGCAGGAGACACATTTTCTCTGCTTTCTCAGTCTGTTTCCTAGTGCCGGTTTGAATTTCCTGCAGTTTTCACTGTAAAACCGAGTTGGAGCTTGTACCTCCCCATATATATGCATGGAATGGAGTTTGCAACTGAAAAGAAACTTTGTGTTCCCAACAAGCTAGGTGAAGGACGGCTTTCACACACACTTATCTCTCAGAACTGAGTATGTGGAGAGACGTTCGTTCATCTAGCACCAAGGGAACGGGTTGCAGTAGACACTTTTTCTCTGCTTTCTCAGTCTGTTTCCTAGTGCCGGTTTGAAGTTCCTGCAGTTTTCACTGTAAAACCGAGTTGGAGCTTGTACCTTCCCATATATATGCATGGAATGGAGTTTGCAACTGAAAAGAAACTTTGTGTTCCCAACAAGCTAGGTGAAGTACGGCTTTCACACACACTTTTCTCTCAGAACTGAGCAAGTGGAGAGACGTTCGTTCATCTAGCACCAAGGGAACGGGTTGCAGGAGACACTTTTTCTCTGTTTTCTCAGTCTGTTTCCTAGTGCCGGTTTGAAGTTCCTGCAGTTTTCACAGTAAAACCGAGTTGGAGCTAGTACCTCCGCATATATATGTATGGAATGGAGTTTGCATCTGAAAATAAACTTTCTGTTCCCAACAAGCTAGGTGAAGGACGGCTTTCACACACAATTATCTCTCAGAACTGAGCAAGTGGAGAGACGTTCGTTCATCTAGCACCAGGGGAACGGGTTGCAGGAGGCACTTTTTCTCTGCTTTCTCAGTCTGTTTCCTAGTGCCGGTTTGAAATTCCTGCAGTTTTCACAGTAAAACCGAATTGGAGCTAGTACCTCCCGGTATATATGTATGGAATGGAGTTTGCAACTGAAAAGAAACTTTGTGTTCCCAACAAGCTAGGTGAAGGACGGCTTTCACACAAACTTATCTCTCAGAACTGAGCAAGTGGAGAGACGTTCGTTCATCTAGCACCGAGGAAACGGGTTGCAGGAGACACTCTTTCTCTGCTTTCTCAGTCTGTTTCCTAGTGCCAGTTTGAAGTTCCTGCAGTTTTCACTGTAAAACCGAGTTGGAGCTAGTACCTCCCCATATATATGTATGGAAGGGAGTTTGCAACTGAAAAGAAACTTTGTGTTCCCAACAAGCTAGTTGAAGGACGGCTTTCACACACACTTTTCTCTGAGAACTGAGCAAGTGAAGAGACTTTCGTTCACCTAGCACCAAGTGAACGGGTTGCAGGAGACACATTTTCTCTGCTTTCTCAGTCTGTTTCCTAGTGCCGGTTTGAAGTTCCTGCAGTTTTCACTGTAAAACCGAGTTGGAGCTTGTACCTCCCCATATATATGCATGGAATGGAGTTTGCAACTGAAAAGAAACTATGTGTTCCCAACAAGCTAGGTGAAGGACGGCTTTCACACACACTTATCTCTCAGAACTGAGCAAGTGGAGAGACGTTCGTTCATCTAGCACCAAGGGAACGGTTTGCAGTAGACACTTTTTCTCTGCTTTCTCAGTCTGTTTCCTAGTGCCGGTTTGAAGTTCCTGCAGTTTTCACTGTAAAACCGAGTTGGAGCTTGTACCTCCCCATATATATGCATGGAATGGAATTTGCAACTGAAAAGAAACTTTGTGTTCCCAACAAGCTAGGTGAAGTACGGCTTTCACACACACTTATCTCTCAGAACTGAGCAAGTGGAGAGACGTTCGTTCATCTAGCACCAAGGGAACGGGTTGCAGGAGACACTTTTTCTCTGCTTTCTCAGTCTGTTCCCTAGTGCCGGTTTGAAGTTCCTGCAGTATTCTCTGTAAAACCGTGTTTGAGCTAGTACCTCCCCATATATATGCATGGAATGGAGTTTGCAACTGCAAAGAAACTTTGTGTTCCCAACAAGCTAGGTGATGGACGGCTTTCACACACACGTATCTCTCAGAACTGAGTATGTGGAGAGTCGTTCGTTCACCTAGCACCAGGGGAACGGGTTGCAGGAGACACTATTTCTCTGCTTTCTCAGTCTGTTCCCTAGTGCCGGTTTGAAGTTCCTGCAGTTTTCACTGTAAAACCGAGTTGGAGCTAGTACCTTCCCATATATATGCATGGAATGGAGTTTGCAACTGAAAAGAAACTTTGTGTTCCCAACAAGCTAGTTGAAGGTCGGCTTTCACACACACTTATCTCTCAGAACTGAGCAAGTGGAGAGACGATCGTTCATCTAGCACAAAGGGAACGGGTTGCAGTAGACACTTTTTCTCGGCTTTCTCAGTCTGTTTCCTAGTGCCGGTTTGAAGTTCCTGCAGTTTTCACTGTAAAACCGAGTTGGAGCTAGTACCTCCCCATATATATGTATGGAATGGTGTTTGCAACTGAAAAGAAACTTTGTGTTCCCAACAAGCTAGGTGAAGGACGGCTTTCACACACACTTATTTCTCAGAACTGAGCAAGTGGAGAGACTTTCGTTCATCTAGCACCAAGGGAACGGTTTGCAGGAGACACTTTTTCTCTGCTTTCTCAGTCTGTTTCCTAGTGCCGTTTTGAAATTCCTGCAATTTTCACTGTTAAACCGAATTGGAGCTAGTACCTCCCCATATATTTGTATGGAATGGAGTTTGCAACTGAAAAGAAACTTTGTGTTCCCAACAAGCTAGGTTAAGGACGGCTTTCACACACACGTATCTCTCAGAACTGAGTATGTGGAAAGTCGTTCGTTCATCTAGCACCAGGGGAACGGGTTGCAGGAGAAACTTTTTCTCTGGATTCTCAGTCTGTTTCCTAGTGCCGGTTTGAAGTTCCTGCAGTTTTCACAGTAAAACCGAATTGGAGCTAGTACCTCCCGGTTTATATGTATGGAATGGAGTTTGCAACTGAATAGAAACTTTGTGTTCCCAACAAGCTAGGTGAAGGATGGCTTTCACACAAACTTATCTCTCAGAACTGAGCAAGTGGAGAGACGTTCGTTCATCTAGCACCGAGGAAACGGGTTGCAGGAGACACTCTTTCTCTGCTTTCTCAGTCTGTTTCCTAGTGCCGGTTTGAAGTTCCGGCAGTTTTCACTGTAAAACCGAGTTGAAGCTAGTACCTCCCCATATATATTTATGGAATGGAGTTTGCAACTGAAAAGGAAATTTGTGTTCCCAACAAGCTAGGTGAAGGACGGCTTTCACACACAGTTATCTATCAGAACTGAGTATGTGGAGAGACGTTCGTTCCTCTAGCACCAGGGGAACGGGTTGCAGGAGACACTTTTTCTCTGCTTTCTCAGTCTGTTTCCTAGTGCCGGTTTGAAGTTCCTGCAGTTTTCACTGTAAAACCGAGTTGGAGCTAGTACCTCCCCATATATATATATGGAAAGGAGTTTGCAACTGAAAAGAAACTTTGTGTTCCCAAAAAGCTTGGTGAAGGACGGCTTTCACACACACTTATCTCTCAGAACTGAGCAAGTGAAGAGACTTTCGTTCACCTAGCACCAAGGGAACGGGTTGCAGGAGACACATTTTCTCTGCTTTCTCAGTCTGTTTCCTAGTGCCGGTTTGAATTTCCTGCAGTTTTCACTGTAAAACCGAGTTGGAGCTTGTACCTCCCCATATATATGCATGGAATGGAGTTTGCAACTGAAAAGAAACTTTGTGTTCCCAACAAGCTAGGTGAAGGACGGCTTTCACACACACTTATCTCTCAGAACTGAGCAAGTGGAGAGACGTTCGTTCATCTAGCACCAAGGGAACGGGTTGCAGTAGACACTTTTTCTCTGCTTTCTCAGTCTGTTTCCTAGTGCCGGTTTGAAGTTCCTGCAGTTTTCACTGTAAAACCGAGTTGGAGCTTGTACCTCCCCATATATATGCATGGAATGGAATTTGCAACTGAAAAGAAACTTTGTGTTCCCAACAAGCTAGGTGAAGTACGGCTTTCACACACACTTATCTCTCAGAACTGAGCAAGTGGAGAGACGTTCGTTCATCTAGCACCAAGGGAACGGGTTGCAGGAGACACTTTTTCTCTGCTTTCTCAGTCTGTTCCCTAGTGCCGGTTTGAAGTTCCTGCAGTATTCTCTGTAAAACCGTGTTTGAGCTGGTACCTCCCCATATATATGCATGGAATGGAGTTTGCAACTGCAAAGAAACTTTGTGTTCCCAACAAGCTAGGTGATGGACGGCTTTCACACACACGTATCTCTCAGAACTGAGTATGTGGAGAGTCGTTCGTTCACCTAGCACCAGGGGAACGGGTTGCAGGAGACACTTTTTCTCTGCTTTCTCAGTCTGTTCCCTAGTGCCGGTTTGAAGTTCCTGCAGTTTTCACTGTAAAACCGAGTTGGAGCTAGTACCTTCCCATATATATGCATGGAATGGAGTTTGCAACTGAAAAGAAACTTTGTGTTCCCAACAAGCTAGTTGAAGGTCGGCTTTCACACACACTTATCTCTCAGAACTGAGCAAGTGGAGAGACGATCGTTCATCTAGCACAAAGGGAACGGGTTGCAGTAGACACTTTTTCTCGGCTTTCTCAGTATGTTTCCTAGTGCCGGTTTGAAGTTCCTGCAGTTTTCACTGTAAAACAGAGTTGGAGCTAGTACCTCCCCATATATTTGTATGGAATGGAGTTTGCAACTGCAAAGAAACTTTGTGTTCCCAACAAGCTAGGTTAAGGACGGCTTTCACACACACTTATCTCTCAGAACTGAGCAAGCGGAGAGACGTTCGTTCACCTAGAACCAAGGGAACGGGTTGCAGGAGACACTTTTTCTCTGCTTTCTCAGTCTGTTTCCTAGTGCCGGTTTGAAGTTCCTGCAGTTTTCACTGTAAAACCGAGTTGGAGCTAGTACCTCCGCATATATATGTATGGAATGGAGTTTGCATCTGAAAAGAAACTTTGTGTTCCCAACAAGCTAGGTGAAGGACGGCTTTCACACACAATTATCTCTCAGAACTGAGCAAGTGGAGAGACGTTCGTTCATCTAGCACCAGGGGAACGGGTTGCAGGAGGCACTTTTTCTCTGCTTTCTCAGTCTGTTTCCTAGTGCCGGTTTGAAATTCCTGCAGTTTTCACAGTAAAACCGAATTGGAGCTAGTACCTCCCGGTATATATGTATGGAATGGAGTTTGCAACTGAAAAGAAACTTTGTGTTCCCAACAAGCTAGGTGAAGGACGGCTTTCACACAAACTTATCTCTCAGAACTGAGCAAGTGGAGAGACGTTCGTTCATCTAGCACCGAGGAAACGGGTTGCAGGAGACACTCTTTCTCTGCTTTCTCAGTCTGTTTCCTAGTGCCGGTTTGAAGTTCCTGCAGTTTTCACTGTAAAACCGAGTTGAAGCTAGTACCTCCCCATATATATTTATGGAATGGAGTTTGCAACTGAAAAGGAAATTTGTGTTCCCAACAAGCTAGGTGAAGGACGGCTTTCACACACAGTTATCTATCAGAACTGAGTATGTGGAGAGACGTTCGTTCATCTAGCACCAGGGGAACGGGTTGCAGGAGACACTTTTTCTCTGCTTTCTCAGTGTGTTTCCTAGTGCCGGTTTGAAGTTCCTGCAGTTTTCACTGTAAAACCGAGTTGGAGCTAGTACCTCCCCATATATATGTATGGAAAGGAGTTTGCAACTGAAAAGAAACTTTCTGTTCCCAAAAAGCTACGTGAAGGACGGCTTTCACACACACCTATCTCTCAGAACTGAGCAAGTGAAGAGACATTCGTTCACCTAGCACCAAGTGAACGGGTTGCATGAGACACATTTTCTCTGCTTTCTCAGTCTGTTTCCTAGTGCCAGTTTGAAGTTCCTGCAGTTTTCACTGTAAAACCGAGTTGGAGCTAGTACCTTCCCATATATATGTATGGAAGGGAGTTTGCAACTGAAAAGAAACTTTCTGTTCCCAAAAAGCTACGTGAAGGACGGCTTTCACACACACCTATCTCTCAGAACTGAGCAAGTGAAGAGACATTCGTTCACCTAGCACCAAGTGAACGGGTTGCATGAGACACATTTTCTCTGCTTTCTCAGTCTGTTTCCTAGTGCCAGTTTGAAGTTCCTGCAGTTTTCACTGTAAAACCGAGTTGGAGCTAGTACCTCCCCATATATATGTATGGAAGGGAGTTTGCAACTGAAAAGAAACTTTGTGTTCCCAACAAGCTAGTTGAAGGACGGCTTTCACACACACTTATCTCTCAGAACTGAGCAAGTGGAGAGACGTTCGTTCATCTAGCACCAAGGGAACGGGTTGCAGTAGACACTTTTTCTCTGCTTTCTCAGTCTGTTTCCTAGTGCCGGTTTGAAGTTCCTGCAGTTTTCACTGTAAAACCGAGTTGGAGCTTGTACCTCCCCATATATATGCATGGAATGGAATTTGCAACTGAAAAGAAACTTTGTGTTCCCAACAAGCTAGGTGAAGTACGGCTTTCACACACACTTATCTCTCAGAACTGAGCAAGTGGAGAGACGTTCGTTCATCTAGCACCAAGGGAACGGGTTGCAGGAGACACTTTTTCTCTGCTTTCTCAGTCTGTTCCCTAGTGCCGGTTTGAAGTTCCTGCAGTATTCTCTGTAAAACCGTGTTTGAGCTAGTACCTCCCCATATATATGCATGGAATGGAGTTTGTAACTGCAAAGAAACTTTGTGTTCCCAACAAGCTAGGTGATGGACGGCTTTCACACACACGTATCTCTCAGAACTGAGTATGTGGAGAGTCGTTCGTTCACCTAGCACCAGGGGAACGGGTTGCAGGAGACACTTTTTCTCTGCTTTCTCAGTCTGTTCCCTAGTGCCGGTTTGAAGTTCCTGCAGTTTTCACTGTAAAACCGAGTTGGAGCTAGTACCTTGCCATATATATGCATGGAATGGAGTTTGCAACTGAAAAGAAACTTTGTGTTCCCAACAAGCTAGTTGAAGGTCGGCTTTCACACACACTTATCTCTCAGAACTGAGCAAGTGGAGAGACGATCGTTCATCTAGCACAAAGGGAACGGGTTGCAGTAGACACTTTTTCTCGGCTTTCTCAGTATGTTTCCTAGTGCCGGTTTGAAGTTCCTGCAGTTTTCACTGTAAAACCGAGTTGGAGCTAGTACCTCCCCATATATTTGTATGGAATGGAGTTTGCAACTGCAAAGAAACTTTGTGTTCCCAACAAGCTAGGTTAAGGACGG
Source organism: Camelus bactrianus (assembly GCF_048773025.1). Lineage (NCBI taxonomy): Eukaryota > Metazoa > Chordata > Mammalia > Artiodactyla > Camelidae > Camelus > Camelus bactrianus. The sequence continues at coordinate 100,400,588 of NC_133544.1, forward strand.
CTTTCACACACACTTATCTCTCAGAACTGAGCAAGCGGAGAGACGTTCGTTCACCTAGAACCAAGGGAACGGGTTGCAGGAGACACTTTTTCTCTGCTTTCTCAGTCTGTTTCCTAGTGCCGGTTTGAAGTTCCTGCAGTTTTCACTGTAAAACCGAGTTGGAGCTAGTACCTCCGCATATATATGTATGGAATGGAGTTTGCATCTGAAAAGAAACTTTGTGTTCCCAACAAGCTAGGTGAAGGACGGCTTTCACACACAATTATCTCTCAGAACTGAGCAAGTGGAGAGACGTTCGTTCATCTAGCACCAGGGGAACGGGTTGCAGGAGGCACTTTTTCTCTGCTTTCTCAGTCTGTTTCCTAGTGCCGGTTTGAAATTCCTGCAGTTTTCACAGTAAAACCGAATTGGAGCTAGTACCTCCCGGTATATATGTATGGAATGGAGTTTGCAACTGAAAAGAAACTTTGTGTTCCCAACAAGCTAGGTGAAGGACGGCTTTCACACAAACTTATCTCTCAGAACTGAGCAAGTGGAGAGACGTTCGTTCATCTAGCACCGAGGAAACGGGTTGCAGGAGACACTCTTTCTCTGCTTTCTCAGTCTGTTTCCTAGTGCCGGTTTGAAGTTCCTGCAGTTTTCACTGTAAAACCGAGTTGAAGCTAGTACCTCCCCATATATATTTATGGAATGGAGTTTGCAACTGAAAAGGAAATTTGTGTTCCCAACAAGCTAGGTGAAGGACGGCTTTCACACACAGTTATCTATCAGAACTGAGTATGTGGAGAGACGTTCGTTCATCTAGCACCAGGGGAACGGGTTGCAGGAGACACTTTTTCTCTGCTTTCTCAGTGTGTTTCCTAGTGCCGGTTTGAAGTTCCTGCAGTTTTCACTGTAAAACCGAGTTGGAGCTAGTACCTCCCCATATATATGTATGGAAAGGAGTTTGCAACTGAAAAGAAACTTTCTGTTCCCAAAAAGCTAGGTGAAGGACGGCTTTCACACACACCTATCTCTCAGAACTGAGCAAGTGAAGAGACATTCGTTCACCTAGCACCAAGTGAACGGGTTGCATGAGACACATTTTCTCTGCTTTCTCAGTCTGTTTCCTAGTGCCGGTTTGAATTTCCTGCAGTTTTCACTGTAAAACCGAGTTGGAGCTTGTACCTCCCCATATATATGCATGGAATGGAGTTTGCAACTGAAAAGAAACTTTGTGTTCCCAACAAGCTAGTTGAAGGACGGCTTTCACACACACTTATCTCTCAGAACTGAGCAAGTGGAGAGACGTTCGTTCATCTAGCACCAAGGGAACGGGTTGCAGTAGACACTTTTTCTCTGCTTTCTCAGTCTGTTTCCTAGTGCCGGTTTGAAGTTCCTGCAGTTTTCACTGTAAAACCGAGTTGGAGCTAGTACCTCCCCATATATATGTATGGAATGGTGTTTGCAACTGAAAAGAAACTTTGTGTTCCCAAAAAGCTAGGTGAAGGACGGCTTTCACACACACTTATCTCTCAGAACTGAGCAAGTGGAGAGACTTTCGTTCATCTAGCACCAAGGGAACGGTTTGCAGGAGACACTTTTTCTCTGCTTTCTCAGTCTGTTTCCTAGTGCCGTTTTGAAATTCCTGCAATTTTCACTGTTAAACCGAATTGGAGCTAGTACCTCCCCATATATTTGTATGGAATGGAGTTTGCAACTGAAAAGAAACTTTGTGTTCCCAACAAGCTAGGTTAAGGACGGCTTTCACACACACGTATCTCTCAGAACTGAGTATGTGGAAAGTCGTTCGTTCATCTAGCACCAGGGGAACGGGTTGCAGGAGAAACTTTTTCTCTGGATTCTCAGTCTGTTTCCTAGTGCCGGTTTGAAGTTCCTGCAGTTTTCACAGTAAAACCGAATTGGAGCTAGTACCTCCCGGTATATATGTATGGAATGGAGTTTGCAACTGAAAAGAAACTTTGTGTTCCCAACAAGCTAGGTGAAGGACGGCTTTCACACAAACTTATCTCTCAGAACTGAGCAAGTGGAGAGACGTTCGTTCATCTAGCACCGAGGAAACGGGTTGCAGGAGACACTCTTTCTCTGCTTTCTCAGTCTGTTTCCTAGTGCCGGTTTGAAGTTCCTGCAGTTTTCACTGTAAAACCGAGTTGAAGCTAGTACCTCCCCATATATATTTATGGAATGGAGTTTGCAACTGAAAAGGAAATTTGTGTTCCCAACAAGCTAGGTGAAGGACGGCTTTCACACACAGTTATTTATCAGAACTGAGTATGTGGAGAGACGTTCGTTCATCTAGCACCAGGGGAACGGGTTGCAGGAGACACTTTTTCTCTGCTTTCTCAGTCTGTTTCCTAGTGCCGGTTTGAAGTTCCTGCAGTTTTCACTGTAAAACCGAGTTGGAGCTAGTACCTCCCCATATATATATATGGAAAGGAGTTTGCAACTGAAAAGAAACTTTGTGTTCCCAAAAAGCTTGGTGAAGGACGGCTTTCACACACACTTATCTCTCAGAACTGAGTATGTGGAGAGACGTTCGTTCATCTAGCACCAGGGGAACGGGTTGCAGTAGACACTTTTTCTCTGCTTTCTCAGTCTGTTTCCTAGTGCCGGTTTGAAGTTCCTGCAGTTTTCACTGTAAAACCGAGTTGGAGCTTGTACCTCCCCATATATATGCATGGAATGGAGTTTGCAACTGAAAAGAAACTTTGTGTTCCCAACAAGCTAGGTGAAGTACGGCTTTCACACACACTTTTCTCTCAGAACTGAGCAAGTGGAGAGACGTTCGTTCATCTAGCACCAAGGGAACGGGTTGCAGGAGACACTTTTTCTCTGCTTTCTCAGTCTGTTTCCTAGTGCCGGTTTGAAGTTCCTGCAGTTTTCACTGTAAAACCGAGTTGGAGCTAGTACCTCCGCATATATATGTATGGAATGGAGTTTGCATCTGAAAAGAAACTTTGTGTTCCCAACAAGCTAGGTGAAGGACGGCTTTCACACACAATTATCTCTCAGAACTGAGCAAGTGGAGAGACGTTCGTTCATCTAGCACCAGGGGAACGGGTTGCAGGAGGCACTTTTTCTCTGCTTTCTCAGTCTGTTTCCTAGTGCGGTTTGAAATTCCTGCAGTTTTCACAGTAAAACCGAATTGGAGCTAGTACCTCCCGGTATATATGTATGGAATGGAGTTTGCAACTGAAAAGAAACTTTGTGTTCCCAACAAACTAGGTGAAGGACGGCTTTCACACAAACATATCTCTCAGAACTGAGCAAGTGGAGAGACGTTCGTTCATCTAGCACCGAGGAAACGGGTTGCAGGAGACACTCTTTCTCTGCTTTCTCAGTCTGTTTCCTAGTGCCGGTTTGAAGTTCCTGCAGTTTTCACTGTAAAACCGAGTTGAAGCTAGTACCTCCCCATATATATTTATGGAATGGAGTTTGCAACTGAAAAGGAAATTTGTGTTCCCAACAAGCTAGGTGAAGGACGGCTTTCACACACAGTTATCTATCAGAACTGAGTATGTGGAGAGACGTTCGTTCATCTAGCACCAGGGGAACGGGTTGCAGGAGACACTTTTTCTCTGCTTTCTCAGTGTGTTTCCTAGTGCCGGTTTGAAGTTCCTGCAGTTTTCACTGTAAAACCGAGTTGGAGCTAGTACCTCCCCATATATATGTATGGAAAGGAGTTTGCAACTGAAAAGAAACTTTCTGTTCCCAAAAAGCTAGGTGAAGGACGGCTTTCACACACACCTATCTCTCAGAACTGAGCAAGTGAAGAGACATTCGTTCACCTAGCACCAAGTGAACGGGTTGCATGAGACACATTTTCTCTGCTTTCTCAGTCTGTTTCCTAGTGCCGGTTTGAAGTTCCTGCAGTTTTCACTGTAAAACCGAGTTGGAGCTAGTACCTCCCCATATATATGTATGGAATGGTGTTTGCAACTGAAAAGAAACTTTGTGTTCCCAACAAGCTAGGTGAAGGACGGCTTTCACACACACTTATCTCTCAGAACTGAGCAAGTGGAGAGACTTTCGTTCATCTAGCACCAAGGGAACGGTTTGCAGGAGACACTTTTTCTCTGCTTTCTCAGTCTGTTTCCTAGTGCCGTTTTGAAATTCCTGCAATTTTCACTGTTAAACCGAATTGGAGCTAGTACCTCCCCATATATTTGTATGGAATGGAGTTTGCAACTGAAAAGAAACTTTGTGTTCCCAACAAGCTAGGTTAAGGACGGCTTTCACACACACGTATCTCTCAGAACTGAGTATGTGGAAAGTCGTTCGTTCATCTAGCACCAGGGGAACGGGTTGCAGGAGAAACTTTTTCTCTGGATTCTCAGTCTGTTTCCTAGTGCCGGTTTGAAGTTCCTGCAGTTTTCACAGTAAAACCGAATTGGAGCTAGTACCTCCCGGTATATATGTATGGAATGGAGTTTGCAACTGAAAAGAAACTTTGTGTTCCCAACAAGCTAGGTGAAGGACGGCTTTCACACAAACTTATCTCTCAGAACTGAGCAAGTGGAGAGACGTTCGTTCATCTAGCACCGAGGAAACGGGTTGCAGGAGACACTCTTTCTCTGCTTTCTCAGTCTGTTTCCTAGTGCCGGTTTGAAGTTCCTGCAGTTTTCACTGTAAAACCGAGTTGAAGCTAGTACCTCCCCATATATATTTATGGAATGGAGTTTGCAACTGAAAAGGAAATTTGTGTTCCCAACAAGCTAGGTGAAGGACGGCTTTCACACACAGTTATCTATCAGAACTGAGTATGTGGAGAGACATTCGTTCATCTAGCACCAGGGGAACGGGTTGCAGGAGACACTTTTTCTCTGCTTTCTCAGTCTGTTTCCTAGTGCCGGTTTGAAGTTCCTGCAGTTTTCACTGTAAAACCGAGTTGGAGCTAGTACCTCCCCATATATATATATGGAAAGGAGTTTGCAACTGAAAAGAAACTTTGTGTTCCCAAAAAGCTTGGTGAAGGATGGCTTTCACACACACTTATCTCTCAGAACTGAGCAAGTGAAGAGACTTTCGTTCACCTAGCACCAAGGGAACGGGTTGCAGGAGACACATTTTCTCTGCTTTCTCAGTCTGTTTCCTAGTGCCGGTTTGAATTTCCTGCAGTTTTCACTGTAAAACCGAGTTGGAGCTTGTACCTCCCCATATATATGCATGGAATGGAGTTTGCAACTGAAAAGAAACTTTGTGTTCCCAACAAGCTAGGTGAAGGACGGCTTTCACACACACTTATCTCTCAGAACTGAGCAAGTGGAGAGACGTTCGTTCATCTAGCACCAAGGGAACGGGTTGCAGTAGACACTTTTTCTCTGCTTTCTCAGTCTGTTTCCTAGTGCCGGTTTGAAGTTCCTGCAGTTTTCACTGTAAAACCGAGTTGGAGCTTGTACCTCCCCATATATATGCATGGAATGGAGTTTGCAACTGAAAAGAAACTTTGTGTTCCCAACAAGCTAGGTGAAGTACGGCTTTCACACACACTTTTCTCTCAGAACTGAGCAAGTGGAGAGACTTTCGTTCATCTAGCACCAAGGGAACGGTTTGCAGGAGACACTTTTTCTCCGCTTTCTCAGTCTGTTTCCTAGTGCCGTTTTGAAATTCCTGCAATTTTCACTGTTAAACCGAATTGGAGCTAGTACCTCCCCATATATTTGTATGGAATGGAGTTTGCAACTGAAAAGAAACTTTGTGTTCCCAACAAGCTAGGTTAAGGACGGCTTTCACACACACGTATCTCTCAGAACTGAGTATGTGGAAAGTCGTTCGTTCATCTAGCACCAGGGGAACGGGTTGCAGGAGAAACTTTTTCTCTGGATTCTCAGTCTGTTTCCTAGTGCCGGTTTGAAGTTCCTGCAGTTTTCACAGTAAAACCGAATTGGAGCTAGTACCTCCCGGTATATATGTATGGAATGGAGTTTGCAACTGAAAAGAAACTTTGTGTTCCCAACAAGCTAGGTGAAGGACGGCTTTCACACAAACTTATCTCTCAGAACTGAGCAAGTGGAGAGACGTTCGTTCATCTAGCACCGAGGAAACGGGTTGCAGGAGACACTCTTTCTCTGCTTTCTCAGTCTGTTTCCTAGTGCCGGTTTGAAGTTCCTGCAGTTTTCACTGTAAAACCGAGTTGAAGCTAGTACCTCCCCATATATATTTATGGAATGGAGTTTGCAACTGAAAAGGAAATTTGTGTTCCCAACAAGCTAGGTGAAGGACGGCTTTCACACACAGTTATTTATCAGAACTGAGTATGTGGAGAGACGTTCGTTCATCTAGCACCAGGGGAACGGGTTGCAGGAGACACTTTTTCTCTGCTTTCTCAGTCTGTTTCCTAGTGCCGGTTTGAAGTTCCTGCAGTTTTCACTGTAAAACCGAGTTGGAGCTAGTACCTCCCCATATATATATATGGAAAGGAGTTTGCAACTGAAAAGAAACTTTGTGTTCCCAAAAAGCTTGGTGAAGGACGGCTTTCACACACACTTATCTCTCAGAACTGAGTATGTGGAGAGACGTTCGTTCATCTAGCACCAGGGGAACGGGTTGCAGTAGACACTTTTTCTCTGCTTTCTCAGTCTGTTTCCTAGTGCCGGTTTGAAGTTCCTGCAGTTTTCACTGTAAAACCGAGTTGGAGCTTGTACCTCCCCATATATATGCATGGAATGGAGTTTGCAACTGAAAAGAAACTTTGTGTTCCCAACAAGCTAGGTGAAGTACGGCTTTCACACACACTTTTCTCTCAGAACTGAGCAAGTGGAGAGACGTTCGTTCATCTAGCACCAAGGGAACGGGTTGCAGGAGACACTTTTTCTCTGCTTTCTCAGTCTGTTTCCTAGTGCCGGTTTGAAGTTCCTGCAGTTTTCACTGTAAAACCGAGTTGGAGCTAGTACCTCCGCATATATATGTATGGAATGGAGTTTGCATCTGAAAAGAAACTTTGTGTTCCCAACAAGCTAGGTGAAGGACGGCTTTCACACACAATTATCTCTCAGAACTGAGCAAGTGGAGAGACGTTCGTTCATCTAGCACCAGGGGAACGGGTTGCAGGAGGCACTTTTTCTCTGCTTTCTCAGTCTGTTTCCTAGTGCCGGTTTGAAATTCCTGCAGTTTTCACAGTAAAACCGAATTGGAGCTAGTACCTCCCGGTATATATGTATGGAATGGAGTTTGCAACTGAAAAGAAACTTTGTGTTCCCAACAAGCTAGGTGAAGGACGGCTTTCACACAAACTTATCTCTCAGAACTGAGCAAGTGGAGAGACGTTCGTTCATCTAGCACCGAGGAAACGGGTTGCAGGAGACACTCTTTCTCTGCTTTCTCAGTCTGTTTCCTAGTGCCGGTTTGAAGTTCCTGCAGTTTTCACTGTAAAACCGAGTTGAAGCTAGTACCTCCCCATATATATTTATGGAATGGAGTTTGCAACTGAAAAGGAAATTTGTGTTCCCAACAAGCTAGGTGAAGGACGGCTTTCACACACAGTTATCTATCAGAACTGAGTATGTGGAGAGACGTTCGTTCATCTAGCACCAGGGGAACGGGTTGCAGGAGACACTTTTTCTCTGCTTTCTCAGTGTGTTTCCTAGTGCCGGTTTGAAGTTCCTGCAGTTTTCACTGTAAAACCGAGTTGGAGCTAGTACCTCCCCATATATATGTATGGAAAGGAGTTTGCAACTGAAAAGAAACTTTCTGTTCCCAAAAAGCTAGGTGAAGGACGGCTTTCACACACACCTATCTCTCAGAACTGAGCAAGTGAAGAGACATTCGTTCACCTAGCACCAAGTGAACGGGTTGCATGAGACACATTTTCTCTGCTTTCTCAGTCTTTTTCCTAGTGCCGGTTTGAATTTCCTGCAGTTTTCACTGTAAAACCGAGTTGGAGCTTGTACCTCCCCATATATATGCATGGAATGGAGTTTGCAACTGAAAAGAAACTTTGTGTTCCCAACAAGCTAGTTGAAGGACGGCTTTCACACACACTTATCTCTCAGTACTGAGCAAGTGGAGAGACGTTCGTTCATCTAGCACCAAGGGAACGGGTTGCAGTAGACACTTTTTCTCTGCTTTCTCAGTCTGTTTCCTAGTGCCGGTTTGAAGTTCCTGCAGTTTTCACTGTTAAACCGAATTGGAGCTAGTACCTCCCCATATATTTGTATGGAATGGAGTTTGCAACTGAAAAGAAACTTTGTGTTCCCAACAAGCTAGGTTAAGGACGGCTTTCACACACACGTATCTCTCAGAACTGAGTATGTGGAAAGTCGTTCGTTCATCTAGCACCAGGGGAACGGGTTGCAGGAGAAACTTTTTCTCTGGATTCTCAGTCTGTTTCCTAGTGCCGGTTTGAAGTTCCTGCAGTTTTCACAGTAAAACCGAATTGGAGCTAGTACCTCCCGGTATATATGTATGGAATGGAGTTTGCAACTGAAAAGAAACTTTGTGTTCCCAACAAGCTAGGTGAAGGACGGCTTTCACACAAACTTATCTCTCAGAACTGAGCAAGTGGAGAGACGTTCGTTCATCTAGCACCGAGGAAACGGGTTGCAGGAGACACTCTTTCTCTGCTTTCTCAGTCTGTTTCCTAGTGCCGGTTTGAAGTTCCTGCAGTTTTCACTGTAAAACCGAGTTGAAGCTAGTACCTCCCCATATATATTTATGGAATGGAGTTTGCAACTGAAAAGGAAATTTGTGTTCCCAACAAGCTAGGTGAAGGACGGCTTTCACACACAGTTATCTATCAGAACTGAGTATGTGGAGAGACATTCGTTCATCTAGCACCAGGGGAACGGGTTGCAGGAGACACTTTTTCTCTGCTTTCTCAGTCTGTTTCCTAGTGCCGGTTTGAAGTTCCTGCAGTTTTCACTGTAAAACCGAGTTGGAGCTAGTACCTCCCCATATATATATATGGAAAGGAGTTTGCAACTGAAAAGAAACTTTGTGTTCCCAAAAAGCTTGGTGAAGGACGGCTTTCACACACACTTATCTCTCAGAACTGAGCAAGTGAAGAGACTTTCGTTCACCTAGCACCAAGGGAACGGGTTGCAGGAGACACATTTTCTCTGCTTTCTCAGTCTGTTTCCTAGTGCCGGTTTGAATTTCCTGCAGTTTTCACTGTAAAACCGAGTTGGAGCTTGTACCTCCCCATATATATGCATGGAATGGAGTTTGCAACTGAAAAGAAACTTTGTGTTCCCAACAAGCTAGGTGAAGGACGGCTTTCACACACACTTATCTCTCAGAACTGAGCAAGTGGAGAGACGTTCGTTCATCTAGCACCAAGGGAACGGGTTGCAGTAGACACTTTTTCTCTGCTTTCTCAGTCTGTTTCCTAGTGCCGGTTTGAAGTTCCTGCAGTTTTCACTGTAAAACCGAGTTGGAGCTTGTACCTCCCCATATATATGCATAGAATGGAGTTTGCAACTGGAAAGAAACTTTGTGTTCCCAACAAGCTAGGTGAAGTACGGCTTTCACACACACTTTTCTCTCAGAACTGAGCAAGTGGAGAGACGTTCGTTCATCTAGCACCAAGGGAACGGGTTGCAGGAGACACTTTTTCTCTGCTTTCTCAGTCTGTTTCCTAGTGCCGGTTTGAAGTTCCGGCAGTTTTCACTGTAAAACCGAGTTGGAGCTAGTACCTCCGCATATATATGTATGGAATGGAGTTTGCATCTGAAAATAAACTTTCTGTTCCCAACAAGCTAGGTGAAGGACGGCTTTCACACACAATTATCTCTCAGAACTGAGCAAGTGGAGAGACGTTCGTTCATCTAGCACCAAGTGAACGGGTTGCAGGAGACACATTTTCTCTGCTTTCTCAGTCTGTTTCCTAGTGCCGGTTTGAATTTCCTGCAGTTTTCACTGTAAAACCGAGTTGGAGCTTGTACCTCCCCATATATATGCATGGAATGGAGTTTGCAACTGAAAAGAAACTTTGTGTTCCCAACAAGCTAGTTGAAGGTCGGCTTTCACACACAATTATCTCTCAGAACTGAGCAAGTGGAGAGACGTTCGTTCATCTAGCACCAAGGGAACGGGTTGCAGTAGACACTTTTTCTCTGCTTTCTCAGTCTGTTTCCTAGTGCCGGTTTGAAGTTCCTGCAGTTTTCACTGTAAAACCGAGTTGGAGCTTGTACCTCACCATATATATGCATGGAATGGAATTTGCAACTGAAAAGAAACTTTGTGTTCCCAACAAGCTAGGTGAAGTACGGCTTTCACACACACTTATCTCTCAGAACTGAGCAAGTGGAGAGACGTTCGTTCATCTAGCACCAAGGGAACGGGTTGCAGGAGACACTTTTTCTCTGCTTTCTCAGTCTGTTTACTAGTGCCGGTTTGAAGTTCCTGCAGTTTTCACTGTAAAACCGAGTTGGAGCTTGTACCTCACCATATATATGCATGGAATGGAATTTGCAACTGAAAAGAAACTTTGTGTTCCCAACAAGCTAGGTGAAGTACGGCTTTCACACACACTTATCTCTCAGAACTGAGCAAGTGGAGAGACGTTCGTTCATCTAGCACCAAGGGAACGGGTTGCAGGAGACACTTTTTCTCTGCTTTCTCAGTCTGTTCCCTAGTGCCGGTTTGAAGTTCCTGCAGTATTCTCTGTAAAACCGTGTTTGAGCTAGTACCTCCCCATATATATGCATGGAATGGAGTTTGCAACTGCAAAGAAACTTTGTGTTCCCAACAAGCTAGGTGATGGACGGCTTTCACACACACGTATCTCTCAGAACTGAGTATGTGGAGAGTCGTTCGTTCACCTAGCACCAGGGGAACGGGTTGCAGGAGACACTTTTTCTCTGCTTTCTCAGTCTGTTCCCTAGTGCCGGTTTGAAGTTCCTGCAGTTTTCACTGTAAAACCGAGTTGGAGCTAGTACCTTCCCATATATATGCATGGAATGGAGTTTGCAACTGAAAAGAAACTTTGTGTTCCCAACAAGCTAGTTGAAGGTCGGCTTTCACACACACTTATCTCTCAGAACTGATCAAGTGGAGAGACGATCGTTCATCTAGCACAAAGGGAACGGGTTGCAGTAGACACTTTTTCTCGGCTTTCTCAGTATGTTTCCTAGTGCCGGTTTGAAGTTCCTGCAGTTTTCACTGTAAAACCGAGTTGGAGCTAGTACCTCCCCATATATTTGTATGGAATGGAGTTTGCAACTGCAAAGAAACTTTGTGTTCCCAACAAGCTAGGTTAAGGACGGCTTTCACACACACTTATCTCTCAGAACTGAGCAAGCGGAGAGACGTTCGTTCACCTAGAACCAAGGGAACGGGTTGCAGGAGACACTTTTTCTCTGCTTTCTCAGTCTGTTTCCTAGTGCCGGTTTGAAGTTCCTGCAGTTTTCACTGTAAAACCGAGTTGGAGCTAGTACCTCCGCATATATATGTATGGAATGGAGTTTGCATCTGAAAAGAAACTTTGTGTTCCCAACAAGCTAGGTGAAGGACGGCTTTCACACACACTTATCTCTCAGAACTGAGCAAGTGGAGAGACTTTCGTTCATCTAGCACCAAGGGAACGGTTTGCAGGAGACACTTTTTCTCTGCTTTCTCAGTCTGTTTCCTAGTGCCGTTTTGAAATTCCTGCAATTTTCACTGTTAAACCGAATTGGAGCTAGTACCTCCCCATATATTTGTATGGAATGGAGTTTGCAACTGAAAAGAAACTTTGTGTTCCCAACAAGCTAGGTTAAGGACGGCTTTCACACACACGTATCTCTCAGAACTGAGTATGTGGAAAGTCGTTCGTTCATCTAGCACCAGGGGAACGGGTTGCAGGAGAAACTTTTTCTCTGGATTCTCAGTCTGTTTCCTAGTGCCGGTTTGAAGTTCCTGCAGTTTTCACTGTAAAACCGAGTTGGAGCTAGTACCTCCCCATATATATGTATGGAAAGGAGTTTGCAACTGAAAAGAAACTTTCTGTTCCCAAAAAGCTAGGTGAAGGACCTCTTTCACACACACTTATCTCTCAGAACTGAGCAAGTGGAGAGACGTTCGTTCACCTAGCACCAAGGGAACGGGTTGCAGTAGACACTTTTTCTCTGCTTTTTCAGTCTGTTTCCTAGTGCCGGTTAGAAGTTCCTGCAGTTTTCACTGTAAAACCGAGTTGGAGCTATTACCTCCCCATATATATGCATGGAATGGAGTTTGCAACTGAAAAGAAACTTTGTGTTCCCAACAAGCTAGGTGAAGGACGGCTTTCACACACACTTATCTCTCAGAACTGAGCAAGTGGAGAGACGTTCGTTCATCTAGCACCAAGGGAACGGGTTGCAGTAGACACTTTTTCTCTGCTTTCTCAGTCTGTTTCCTAGTGCCGGTTTGAAGTTCCTGCAGTTTTCACTGTAAAACCGAGTTGGAGCTTGTACCTCCCCATATATATGCATAGAATGGAGTTTGCAACTGGAAAGAAACTTTGTGTTCCCAACAAGCTAGGTGAAGTACGGCTTTCACACACACTTTTCTCTCAGAACTGAGCAAGTGGAGAGACGTTCGTTCATCTAGCACCAAGGGAACGGGTTGCAGGAGACACTTTTTCTCTGCTTTCTCAGTCTGTTTCCTAGTGCCGGTTTGAAGTTCCGGCAGTTTTCACTGTAAAACCGAGTTGGAGCTAGTACCTCCGCATATATATGTATGGAATGGAGTTTGCATCTGAAAATAAACTTTCTGTTCCCAACAAGCTAGGTGAAGGACGGCTTTCACACACAATTATCTCTCAGAACTGAGCAAGTGGAGAGACGTTCGTTCATCTAGCACCAAGTGAACGGGTTGCAGGAGACACATTTTCTCTGCTTTCTCAGTCTGTTTCCTAGTGCCGGTTTGAATTTCCTGCAGTTTTCACTGTAAAACCGAGTTGGAGCTTGTACCTCCCCATATATATGCATGGAATGGAGTTTGCAACTGAAAAGAAACTTTGTGTTCCCAACAAGCTAGTTGAAGGTCGGCTTTCACACACAATTATCTCTCAGAACTGAGCAAGTGGAGAGACGTTCGTTCATCTAGCACCAAGGGAACGGGTTGCAGTAGACACTTTTTCTCTGCTTTCTCAGTCTGTTTCCTAGTGCCGGTTTGAAGTTCCTGCAGTTTTCACTGTAAAACCGAGTTGGAGCTTGTACCTCACCATATATATGCATGGAATGGAATTTGCAACTGAAAAGAAACTTTGTGTTCCCAACAAGCTAGGTGAAGTACGGCTTTCACACACACTTATCTCTCAGAACTGAGCAAGTGGAGAGACGTTCGTTCATCTAGCACCAAGGGAACGGGTTGCAGGAGACACTTTTTCTCTGCTTTCTCAGTCTGTTCCCTAGTGCCGGTTTGAAGTTCCTGCAGTATTCTCTGTAAAACCGTGTTTGAGCTAGTACCTCCCCATATATATGCATGGAATGGAGTTTGCAACTGCAAAGAAACTTTGTGTTCCCAACAAGCTAGGTGATGGACGGCTTTCACACACACGTATCTCTCAGAACTGAGTATGTGGAGAGTCGTTCGTTCACCTAGCACCAGGGGAACGGGTTGCAGGAGACACTTTTTCTCTGCTTTCTCAGTCTGTTCCCTAGTGCCGGTTTGAAGTTCCTGCAGTTTTCACTGTAAAACCGAGTTGGAGCTAGTACCTTCCCATATATATGCATGGAATGGAGTTTGCAACTGAAAAGAAACTTTGTGTTCCCAACAAGCTAGTTGAAGGTCGGCTTTCACACACACTTATCTCTCAGAACTGATCAAGTGGAGAGACGATCGTTCATCTAGCACAAAGGGAACGGGTTGCAGTAGACACTTTTTCTCGGCTTTCTCAGTATGTTTCCTAGTGCCGGTTTGAAGTTCCTGCAGTTTTCACTGTAAAACCGAGTTGGAGCTAGTACCTCCCCATATATTTGTATGGAATGGAGTTTGCAACTGCAAAGAAACTTTGTGTTCCCAACAAGCTAGGTTAAGGACGGCTTTCACACACACTTATCTCTCAGAACTGAGCAAGCGGAGAGACGTTCGTTCACCTAGAACCAAGGGAACGGGTTGCAGGAGACACTTTTTCTCTGCTTTCTCAGTCTGTTTCCTAGTGCCGGTTTGAAGTTCCTGCAGTTTTCACTGTAAAACCGAGTTGGAGCTAGTACCTCCGCATATATATGTATGGAATGGAGTTTGCATCTGAAAAGAAACTTTGTGTTCCCAACAAGCTAGGTGAAGGACGGCTTTCACACACACTTATCTCTCAGAACTGAGCAAGTGGAGAGACTTTCGTTCATCTAGCACCAAGGGAACGGTTTGCAGGAGACACTTTTTCTCTGCTTTCTCAGTCTGTTTCCTAGTGCCGTTTTGAAATTCCTGCAATTTTCACTGTTAAACCGATTTGGAGCTAGTACCTCCCCATATATTTGTATGGAATGGAGTTTGCAACTGAAAAGAAACTTTGTGTTCCCAACAAGCTAGGTTAAGGACGGCTTTCACACACACGTATCTCTCAGAACTGAGTATGTGGAAAGTCGTTCGTTCATCTAGCACCAGGGGAACGGGTTGCAGGAGAAACTTTTTCTCTGGATTCTCAGTCTGTTTCCTAGTGCCGGTTTGAAGTTCCTGCAGTTTTCACTGTAAAACCGAGTTGGAGCTAGTACCTCCCCATATATATGTATGGAAAGGAGTTTGCAACTGAAAAGAAACTTTCTGTTCCCAAAAAGCTAGGTGAAGGACCTCTTTCACACACACTTATCTCTCAGAACTGAGCAAGTGGAGAGACGTTCGTTCACCTAGCACCAAGGGAACGGGTTGCAGTAGACACTTTTTCTCTGCTTTTTCAGTCTGTTTCCTAGTGCCGGTTAGAAGTTCCTGCAGTTTTCACTGTAAAACCGAGTTGGAGCTATTACCTCCCCATATATATGTATGGTGTGGAGTTTGCAACTGAAAAGAAACTTTGTGTTCCCAACAAGCTAGGTGAAGGACGGCTTTCACACACACTTATCTCTCAGAACTGAGTATGTGGAGAGTCGTTCGTTCATCTAGCACTAGTGGAACGGGATGCAGGAGACACTTTTTCTCTGCTTTCTCAGTCTGCTTCCTAGTGCCGGTTAGAAGTTCCTGCAGTTTTCACTGTAAAACCGAATGGAGCTAGTACCTCCGCATATATATGTATGGAATGGAGTTTGCATCTGAAAAGAAACTTTGTGTTCCCAACAAGCTAGGTGAAGGACAGCTTTCACACACAATTATCTCTCAGAACTGAGCAAGTGGAGAGACGTTCGTTCATCTAGCACCAAGGGAACGGGTTGCAGAAGACACTTTTTCTCTGCTTTCTCAGTCTGTTTCCTAGTGCCGGTTTGAAGTTCCTGCAGTTTTCACTGTAAAACCGTGTTGGAGCTAGTACCTCCCCATATGTATGTTTGGTGTGGAGTTTGCAACTGAAAAGAAACTTTGTGTTCCCAACAAGCTAGTTGAAGGACGGCTTTCACACACACTTATCTCTCAGAACTGAGCAAGAGGAGAGACGTTCGTTCACAGAGCACCAAGGGAACGGGTTGCAGTAGACACTTTTTCTCTGCTTTTTCAGTCTGTTTCCTAGTGCCGGTTAGAAGTTCCTGCAGTTTTCACTGTAAAACCGATTTGGAGCTATTACCTCCCCATATATTTTTATGGAGTGGAGTTTGCAACTGAAAAGAAACTTTGTGTTCCCAACAAGCTAGGTGAAGGACGGCTTTCACACACACTTATCTCTCAGAACTGAGTATGTGGAGAGTCGTTCGTTCATCTAGCACCAGGGGAACGTGTTGCAGGTGACACTTTTTCTCGGATTTCTCAGTCTGTTTCCTAGTGCCGGTTTGAATTTCCTGCAGTTTTCACTGTAAAACCGAGTTGGAGCTAGTACCTCCCCATATATATGTGTGGAATGGAGTTTGCAACTGAAAAGAAACTTCGTGTTCCCAATAAGATAGGTGAAGGACGGCTTTCACACACACTAATCTCTCAGAACTGAGCAAGTGAAGAGACGTTCGTTCACCTAGCACCAAGGGAACGGGTTGCAGGAGACACTTTTTCTCTGCTTTCTCAGTCTGTTTCCTAGTGCCGGTTTGAAGTTCCTGCAGTTTTCACAGTAAACCCGAGTTGGAGCTAGTACCATCCCATATATATGCATGGAATGGAGTTTGCAACTGCAAAGAAACTTTGTGTTCCCAACAAGCTAGGTGAAGGACGGCTTTCACACACACTTATCTCTCAGAACTGAGCAAGGGGAGAGACATTCGTTCACCTAGCACCAAGGGAACGGGTTGCAGGAGACACTTTTTCTCTGCTTTCTCAGTCTGTTTCCTAGTGCCGGTTTGAAGTTCCTGCAGTTTTCACTGTAAAACCGAGTTGGAGCTAGTACCTCCGCATATATATTTATGGAATGGAGTTTGCAACTGAAAAGAAAATTTGTGTTCCCAACAAGCTAGGTGAAGGACGGCTTTCACACACAGTTATCTATCAGAACTGAGTATGTGGAGAGACGTTCGTTCATCTAGCACCAGGGGAACGGGTTGCAGGAGACACTTTTTCTCTGCTTTCTCAGTCTGTTTCCTAGTGCCGGTTTGAAGTTCCTGCAGTTTTCACTGTAAAACCGAGTTGGAGCTAGTACCTCCGCATATATATGTATGGAATGGTGTTAGCAACTGAAAAGAACTTTGTGTTCCCAACAAGCTATGTGAAGGGCGGCTTTCACACACACTTATCTCTCAGAACTGAGCAAGTGAAGAGACGTTCGTTCACCTAGCACCAAGGGAACGGGTTGCAGGAGACACTTTTTCTCTGCTTTCTCAGTCTGTTTCCTAGTGCCGGTTTGAAGTTCCTGCAGTTTTCAATGTAAAACCGTGTTGGAGCTAGTACCTCCCCATATGTATGTTTGCTGTGGAGTTTGCAACTGAAAAGAAACTTGGTGTTCCCAACAAGCTAGTTGAAGGACGGCTTTCACACACACTTATCTCTCAGAACTGAGCAAGTGGAGAGACGTTCGTTCACCTAGCACCAAGGGAACGGGTTGCAGGAGACACTTTTTCTCTGCTTTCTCAGTCTGTTTCCTAGTGCCGGTTAGAAGTTCCTGCAGTTTTCACTGTAAAACCGAGTGGAGCTAGTACCTCCGCATATATAAGTATGGAATGGAGTTTGCAACTGAAAAGAAACTTTGTGTTCCCAACAAGCTAGGTGAAGGACGGCTTTCACACACACTTTTCACTCAGAACTGAGCAAGTGGAGAGACGTTCGTTCACCTAGCACCAAGGGAACGGGTTGAAGGAGAAACTTTTTCTCTGCTTTCTCAGTCTGTTTCCTTGTGCCGGTTTGAAGTTCCTGCAGTTTTCACTGTAAAACCGAGTTGGAGCTAGTATCTCCCCATATATATTTATGGAATGAAGTTTGCAACTGAAAAGAAACTTTGTGTTCCCAACAAGCAAGGTGAAGGACGGCTTTCACACACACTTATCTCTCAGAACTGAGCAAGTGGAGAGACGTTCGTTCATCTAGCACCAAGGGTACTGGTTGCAGGAGACACTTTTTCTCTGCATTCTCAGTCTGTTTCCTAGTGCCGGTTTGAAGTTCCTGCAGTTTTCACTGTAAAACCGATTTGGAGCTAGTACCTCCGCATATATATGTATGGAATGGAGTTTGCATCTGAAAAGAAACTTTGTGTTCCCAACAAGCTAGGTGAAGGACAGCTTTCACACACAATTATCTCTCAGAACTGAGCAAGTGTAGAGACGTTCGTTCATCTAGCACCAAGGGAACGGGTTGCAGGAGACACATTTTCTCTGCTTTCTCAGTCTGTTTCCTAGTGCCGGTTTGAAGTTCCTGCAGTTTTCACTGTAAAACCGAGTTGGAGCTAGTACCTCCCCATATGTATGTTTGGTGTGGAGTTTGCAACTGAAAAGAAACTTTGTGTTCCCAACAAGCTAGTTGAAGGACGGCTTTCACACACACTTATCTCTCAGAACTGAGCAAGTTGAGAGACGTTCGTTCACCTAGCACCAAGGGAACGGGTTGCATTAGACACTTTTTCTCTGCTTTTTCAGTCTGTTTCCTAGTGCCGGTTTGAAGTTCCTGCAGTTTTCACTGTAAAACCGAGTTGGAGCTATTACCACCCCAAATATATGTATGGTGTGGAGTTTGCAACTGAAAAGAAACTTTGTGTTCCCAACAAGCTAGTTGAAGGTCGGCTTTCACACACACTTATCTCTCAGAACTGAGCAAGTGGAGAGACGATCGTTCATCTAGCACAAAGGGAACGGGTTGCAGTAGACACTTTTTCTCGGCTTTCTCAGTATGTTTCCTAGTGCCGGTTTGAAGTTCCTGCAGTTTTCACTGTAAAACCGAGTTGGAGCTAGTACCTCCCCATATATTTGTATGGAATGGAGTTTGCAACTGCAAAGAAACTTTGTGTTCCCAACAAGCTAGGTTAAGGACGGCTTTCACACACACTTATCTCTCAGAACTGAGCAAGCGGAGAGACGTTCGTTCACCTAGAACCAAGGGAACGGGTTGCAGGAGACACTTTTTCTCTGCTTTCTCAGTCTGTTTCCTAGTGCCGGTTTGAAGTTCCTGCAGTTTTCACTGTAAAACCGAGTTGGAGCTAGTACCTACGCATATATATGTATGGAATGGAGTTTGCATCTGAAAAGAAACTTTGTGTTCCCAACAAGCTAGGTGAAGGACGACTTTCACACACAATTATCTCTCAGAACTGAGCAAGTGGAGAGACGTTCGTTCATCTAGCACCAGGGGAACGGGTTGCAGGAGGCACTTTTTCTCTGCTTTCTCAGTCTGTTTCCTAGTGCCGGTTTGAAATTCCTGCAGTTTTAACAGTAAAACCGAATTGGAGCTAGTACCTATCGGTATATATGTATGGAATGGAGTTTGCAACTGAAAAGAAACTTTGTGTTCCCAACAAGCTAGGTGAAGGACGGCTTTCACACACACTTATCTCTCAGAACTGAGCAAGTGAAGAGACTTTCGTTCACCTAGCACCAAGTGAACGGGTTGCATGAGACACATTTTCTCTGCTTTCTCATTCTGTTTCCTAGTGCCGGTTTGAATTTCCTGCAGTTTTCACTGTTAAACCGAGTTGGAGCTTGTACCTCCCCATATATATGCATGGAATGGAGTTTGCAACTGAAAAGAAACTTTGTGTTCCCAACAAGCTAGTTGAAGGACGGCTTTCACACACACTTATCTCTCAGAACTGAGCAAGTGGAGAGACGTTCGTTCATCTAGCACCAAGGGAACGGGTTGCAGTAGACACTTTTTCTCTGCTTTCTCAGTCTGTTTCCTAGTGCCGGTTTGAAGTTCCTGCAGTTTTCACTGTAAAACCGAGTTGGAGCTTGTACCTCCCCATATATATGCATGGAATGGAGTTTGCAACTGAAAAGAAACTTTGTGTTCCCAACAAGCTAGGTGAAGGACGGCTTTCACACACACTTATCTCTCAGAACTGAGCAAGTGGAGAGACGTTCGTTCATCTAGCACCAAGGGAACGGGTTGCAGTAGACACTTTTTCTCTGCTTTCTCAGTCTGTTTCCTAGTGCCGGTTTGAAGTTCCTGCAGTTTTCACTGTAAAACCGAGTTGGAGCTTGTACCTCCCCATATATATGCATGGAATGGAATTTGCAACTGAAAAGAAACTTTGTGTTCCCAACAACCTAGGTGAAGTACGGCTTTCACACACACTTATCTCTCAGAACTGAGCAAGTGGAGAGACGTTCGTTCATCTAGCACCAAGGGAACGGGTTGCAGGAGACACTTTTTCTCTGCTTTCTCAGTCTGTTCCCTAGTGCCGGTTTGAAGTTCCTGCAGTATTCTCTGTAAAACCGTGTTTGAGCTAGTACCTCCCCATATATATGAATGGAATGGAGTTTGCAACTGCAAAGAAACATTGTGTTCCCAACAAGCTAGGTGATGGACGGCTTTCACACACACGTATCTCTCAGAACTGAGTATGTGGAGAGTCGTTCGTTCACCTAGCACCAGGGGAACGGGTTGCAGGAGACACTTTTTCTCTGCTTTCTCAGTCTGTTCCCTAGTGCCGGTTTGAAGTTCCTGCAGTTTTCACTGTAAAACCGAGTTGGAGCTAGTACCTTCCCATATATATGCATGGAATGGAGTTTGCAACTGAAAAGAAACTTTGTGTTCCCAACAAGCTAGTTGAAGGTCGGCTTTCACACACACTTATCTCTCAGAACTGAGCAAGTGGAGAGACGATCGTTCATCTAGCACAAAGGGAACGGGTTGCAGTAGACACTTTTTCTCGGCTTTCTCAGTCTGTTTCCTAGTGCCGGTTTGAAGTTCCTGCAGTTTTCACTGTAAAACCGAGTTGGAGCTAGTACCTCCCCATATATTTGTATGGAATGGAGTTTGCAACTGCAAAGAAACTTTGTGTTCCCAACAAGCTAGGTTAAGGACGGCTTTCACACACACTTATCTCTCAGAACTGAGCAAGCGGAGAGAAGTTCGTTCACCTAGAACCAAGGGAACGGGTTGCAGGAGACACTTTTTCTCTGCTTTCTCAGTCTGTTTCCTAGTGCCGGTTTGAAGTTCCTGCAGTTTTCACTGTAAAACCGAGTTGGAGCTAGTACCTCCGCATATATATGTATGGAATGGAGTTTGCAACTGAAAAGAAACTTTGTGTTCCCAACAAGCTAGGTGAAGGACGGCTTTCACACACAATTATCTCTCAGAACTGAGCAAGTGGAGAGACGTTCGTTCATCTAGCACCAGGGGAACGGGTTGCAGGAGGCACTTTTTCTCTGCTTTCTCAGTCTGTTTCCTAGTGCCGGTTTGAAATTCCTGCAGTTTTCACAGTAAAACAGAATTGGAGCTAGTACCTCCCGGTATATATGTATGGAATGGAGTTTGCAACTGAAAAGAAACTTTGTGTTCCCAACAAGCTAGGTGAAGGACGGCTTTCACACACACTTATCTCTCAGAACTGAGCAAGTGGAGAGACGTTCGTTCATCTAGCACCAAGGGAACGGGTTGCAGTAGACACTTTTTCTCTGCTTTCTCAGTCTGTTTCCTAGTGCCGGTTTGAAGTTCCTGCAGTTTTCACTGTAAAACCGAGTTGGAGCTTGTACCTCCCCATATATATGCATGGAATGGAATTTGCAACTGAAAAGAAACTTTGTGTTCCCAACAACCTAGGTGAAGTACGGCTTTCACACACACTTATCTCTCAGAACTGAGCAAGTGGAGAGACGTTCGTTCATCTAGCACCAAGGGAACGGGTTGCAGGAGACACTTTTTCTCTGCTTTCTCAGTCTGTTCCCTAGTGCCGGTTTGAAGTTCCTGCAGTATTCTCTGTAAAACCGTGTTTGAGCTAGTACCTCCCCATATATATGAATGGAATGGAGTTTGCAACTGCAAAGAAACATTGTGTTCCCAACAAGCTAGGTGATGGACGGCTTTCACACACACGTATCTCTCAGAACTGAGTATGTGGAGAGTCGTTCGTTCACCTAGCACCAGGGGAACGGGTTGCAGGAGACACTTTTTCTCTGCTTTCTCAGTCTGTTCCCTAGTGCCGGTTTGAAGTTCCTGCAGTTTTCACTGTAAAACCGAGTTGGAGCTAGTACCTTCCCATATATATGCATGGAATGGAGTTTGCAACTGAAAAGAAACTTTGTGTTCCCAACAAGCTAGTTGAAGGTCGGCTTTCACACACACTTATCTCTCAGAACTGAGCAAGTGGAGAGACGATCGTTCATCTAGCACAAAGGGAACGGGTTGCAGTAGACACTTTTTCTCGGCTTTCTCAGTATGTTTCCTAGTGCCGGTTTGAAGTTCCTGCAGTTTTCACTGTAAAACCGAGTTGGAGCTAGTACCTCCCCATATATTTGTATGGAATGGAGTTTGCAACTGCAAAGAAACTTTGTGTTCCCAACAAGCTAGGTTAAGGACGGCTTTCACACACACTTATCTCTCAGAACTGAGCAAGCGGAGAGACGTTCGTTCACCTAGAACCAAGGGAACGGGTTGCAGGAGACACTTTTTCTCTGCTTTCTCAGTCTGTTTCCTAGTGCCGGTTTGAAGTTCCTGCAGTTTTCACTGTAAAACCGAGTTGGAGCTAGTACCTCCGCATATATATGTATGGAATGGAGTTTGCAACTGAAAAGAAACTTTGTGTTCCCAACAAGCTAGGTGAAGGACGGCTTTCACACACACTTATCTCTCAGAACTGAGCAAGTGGAGAGACGTTCGTTCATCTAGCACCAAGGGAACGGGTTGCAGGAGACACTTTTTCTCTAATTTCTCAGTCTGTTTCCTAGTGCCGGTTTGAAGTTCCTGCCGTTTTCACTGTAAAACGGAGTTGGAGCTAGTACCTCCCCATATATATGTATGGAATGGAGTTTGCAACTGAAAAGAAAATTTGTGTTCCCCACAAGCTATTTGAAGGATGGCTTTCACACACACTTATCTCTCAGAACTGAGCAAGTGGAGAGACGTTCGTTCATCTAGCACCAAGGGAACTGGTTGCAGGAGACACTTTTTCTCTGCTTTCTCAGTCTGTTTCCTAGTGCCGGTTTGAAGTTCCTGCAGTTTTCACTGTAAAACCGAGTTGGAGCTAGTACCACCCCATATATATGCATGGAATGGAGTTTGCAACTGCAAAGAAACTTTGTGTTCCCAACAAGCTAGGTGAAGGACGGCTTTCACACACAATTATCTCTCAGAACTGAGCAAGCGGAGAGACGTTCGTTCACCTAGCACCAAGGGAACGGGTTGCAGGAGACACTTTTTCTCTGCTTTCTCAGTCTGTTTCCTAGTGCCGGTTTGAAGTTCCTGCAGTTTTCACTGTAAAACCGAGTTGGAGCTAGTACCTCCCCATATATATGTATGGAAAGGAGTTTGCAACTGAAAAGAAACTTTCTGTTCCCAAAAAGCTAGGTGAAGGACCTCTTTCACACACACTTATCTCTCAGAACTGAGCAAGTGGAGAGACGTTCGTTCACCTAGCACCAAGGGAACGGGTTGCAGTAGACACTTTTTCTCTGCTTTTTCAGTCTGTTTCCTAGTGCCGGTTAGAAGTTCCTGCAGTTTTCACTGTAAAACCGAGTTGGAGCTATTACCTCCCCATATATATGTATGGTGTGGAGTTTGCAACTGAAAAGAAACTTTGTGTTCCCAACAAGCTAGGTGAAGGACGGCTTTCACACACACTTATCTCTCAGAACTGAGTATGTGGAGAGTCGTTCGTTCATCTAGCACTAGTGGAACGGGATGCAGGAGACACTTTTTCTCTGCTTTCTCAGTCTGCTTCCTAGTGCCGGTTAGAAGTTCCTGCAGTTTTCACTGTAAAACCGAATGGAGCTAGTACCTCCGCATATATATGTATGGAACGGAGTTTGCATCTGAAAAGAAACTTTGTGTTCCCAACAAGCTAGGTGAAAGACAGCTTTCACACACAATTATCTCTCAGAACTGAGCAAGTGGAGAGACGTTCGTTCATCTAGCACCAAGGGAACGGGTTGCAGGAGACACTTTTTCTCTGCTTTCTCAGTCTGTTTCCTAGTGCCGGTTTGAAGTTCCTGCATTTTTCACTGTAAAACCGTGTTGGAGCTAGTACCTCCCCATATGTATGTTTGGTGTGGAGTTTGCAACTGAAAAGAAACTTTGTGTTCCCAACAAGCTAGTTGAAGGACGGCTTTCACACACATTTATCTCTCAGAACTGAGCAAGTGGAGAGACGTTCGTTCACCTAGCACCAAGGGAACGGGTTGCATTAGACACTTTTTCTCTGCTTTTTCAGTCTGTTTCCTAGTGCCGGTTTGAATTTCCTGCAGTTTTCACTGTAAAACCGAGTTGGAGCTATTACCTCCCCATATATATGTATGGTGTGGAGTTTGCAACTGAAAAGAAACTTTGTGTTCCCAACAAGCTAGGTGAAGGACGGCTTTCACACACACTTATCTCTCAGAACTGAGTATGTGGAGAGTCGTTCATTCATCTAGCACCAGGGGAACGGGTTGCAGGTGACACTTTTTCTCTGCTTTCTCAGTCTCTTTCCTAGTGCCGGTTAGAATTTCCTGCAGTTTTCACTGTAAAACCGATTTGGAGCTATTACCTCCCCATATATTTTTATGGAGTGGAGTTTGCAACTGAAAAGAAACTTTGTGTTCCCAACAAGCTAGGTGAAGGACGGCTTTCACACACACTTATCTCTCAGAACTGAGTATGTGGAGAGTCGTTCGTTCATCTAGCACCAGGGGAACGTGTTGCAGGTGACATTTTTCTCGGCTTTCTCAGTCTGTTTCCTAGTGCCGGTTTGAATTTCCTGCAGTTTTCACTGTAAAACAGTGTTGGAGCTAATACTTTCCCATATATATGTATGGAAAGTAGTTTGCAACTGAAAAAATATTTTGTGTTCCCAACAAGTTAGGTGAAGGACGGCTTTCACACACACTTATCTCTCAGAAATGAGCAAGTGGAGAGACGTTCGTTCATCTAGCACCAAAGGAACGGGTTGCAGGAGACACTTATTCTCTGCCTTCTCAGGCTGTTTCCTAGTGCCGTTTTGAAGTTCCTGCAGTTTTCACTGTAAAACCGAGTTGGAGCTAGTACCTCCCCATATATATGTGTGGAATGGAGTTTGCAACTGAAAAGAAACTTTGTGTTCCCAATAAGATAGGTGAAGGACGGCTTTCACACACACTTATCTCTCAGAACTGAGCAAGGGGAGAGACATTCGTTCACCTAGCACCAAGGGAACGGGTTGCAGGAGACACTTTTTCTCTGCTTTCTCAGTCTGTTTCCTAGTGCCGGTTTGAAGTTCCTGCAGTTTTCACTGTAAAACCGAGTTGGAGCTAGTACCTCCGCATATATATGTATGGAATGGTGTTAGCAACTGAAAAGAACTTTGTGTTCCCAACAAGCTATGTGAAGGGCGGCTTTCACACACACTTATCTCTCAGAACTGAGCAAGTGAAGAGACGTTCGTTCACCTAGCACCAAGGGAACGGGTTGCAGGAGACACTTTTTCTCTGCTTTCTCAGTCTGTTTCCTAGTGCCGGTTTGAAGTTCCTGCAGTTTTCACTGTAAAAGCGTGTTGGAGCTAGTACCTCCCCATATGTATGTTTGCTGTGGAGTTTGCAACTGAAAAGAAACTTTGTGTTCCCAACAAGCTAGTTGAAGGATGGCTTTCACACACACTTATCTCTCAGAACTGAGCAAGTGGAGAGACGTTCGTTCACCTAGCACCAAGGAAACGGGTTGCAGGAGACACTTTTTCTCTGCTTTCTCAGTCTGTTTCCTAGTGCCGGTTAGAAGTTCCTGCAGTTTTCACTGTAAAACCGAGTGGAGCTAGTACCTCCGCATATATAAGTATGGAATGGAGTTTGCAACTGAAAAGAAACTTTGTGTTCCCAACAAGCTAGGTGAAGGACCGCTTTCACACACACTTTTCACTCAGAACTGAGCAAGTGGAGAGACGTTCGTTCACCTAGCACCAAGGGAACGGGTTGATGGAGAAACTTTTTCTCTGCTTTCTCAGTCTGTTTCCTTGTGCCGGTTTGAAGTTCCTGCAGTTTTCACTGTAAAACCGAGTTGGAGCTAGTATCTCCCCATATATATTTATGGAATGAAGTTTGCAACTGAAAAGAAACTTTGTGTTCCCAACAAGCAAGGTGAAGGACGGCTTTCACACACACTTATCTCTCAGAACTGAGCAAGTGGAGAGACGTTCGTTCATCTAGCACCAAGGGTACTGGTTGCAGGAGACACTTTTTCTCTGCATTCTCAGTCTGTTTCCTAGTGCCGGTTTGAAGTTCCTGCAGTTTTCACTGTAAAACCGATTTGGAGCTAGTACCTCCGCATATATATGTATGGAATGGAGTTTGCATCTGAAAAGAAACTTTGTGTTCCCAACAAGCTAGGTGAAGGACAGCTTTCACACACAATTATCTCTCAGAACTGAGCAATTGTAGAGACGTTCGTTCATCTAGCACTAAGGGAACGGGTTGCAGGAGACACTTTTTCTCTGCTTTCTCAGTCTGTTTCCTAGTGCCTTTTTGAAGTTCCTGCAGTTTTCACTGTAAAACCGAGTTGGAGCTAGTACCTCCCCATATGTATGTTTGGTGTGGAGTTTGCAACTGAAAAGAAACTTTGTGTTCCCAACAAGCTAGTTGAAGGACGGCTTTCACACACACTTATCTCTCAGAACTGAGCAAGTTGAGAGACGTTCGTTCACCTAGCACCAAGGGAACGGGTTGCATTAGACACTTTTTCTCTGCTTTTTCAGTCTGTTTCCTAGTGCCGGTTTGAAGTTCCTGCAGTTTTCACTGTAAAACCGAGTTGGAGCTATTACCACCCCAAATATATGTATGGTGTGGAGTTTGCAACTGAAAAGAAACTTTGTGTTCCCAACAAGCTAGTTGAAGGTCGGCTTTCACACACACTTATCTCTCAGAACTGAGCAAGTGGAGAGACGATTGTTCATCTAGCACAAAGGGAACGGGTTGCAGTAAACACTTTTTCTCGGCTTTCTCAGTATGTTTCCTAGTGCCGGTTTGAAGTTCCTGCAGTTTTCACTGTAAAACCGAGTTGGAGCTAGTACCTCCCCATATATTTGTATGGAATGGAGTTTGCAACTGCAAAGAAACTTTGTGTTCCCAACAAGCTAGGTTAAGGACGGCTTTCACACACACTTATCTCTCAGAACTGAGCAAGCGGAGAGACGTTCGTTCACCTAGAACCAAGGGAACGGGTTGCAGGAGACACTTTTTCTCTGCTTTCTCAGTCTGTTTCCTAGTGCCGGTTTGAAGTTCCTGCAGTTTTCACTGTAAAACCGAGTTGGAGCTAGTACCTCCGCATATATATGTATGGAATGGAGTTTGCATCTGAAAAGAAACTTTGTGTTCCCAACAAGCTAGGTGAAGGACGGCTTTCACACACAATTATCTCTCAGAACTGAGCAAATGGAGAGACGTTCGTTCATCTAGCACCAGGGGAACGGGTTGCAGGAGGCACTTTTTCTCTGCTTTCTCAGTCTGTTTCCTAGTGCCGGTTTGAAATTCCTGCAGTTTTAACAGTAAAACCGAATTGGAGCTAGTACCTATCGGTATATATGTATGGAATGGAGTTTGCAACTGAAAAGAAACTTTGTGTTCCCAACAAGCTAGGTGAAGGACGGCTTTCACACACACTTATCTCTCAGAACTGAGCAAGTGAAGAGACTTTCGTTCACCTAGCACCAAGTGAACGGGTTGCATGAGACACATTTTCTCTGCTTTCTCAGTCTGTTTCCTAGTGCCGGTTTGAATTTCCTGCAGTTTTCACTGTAAAACCGAGTTGGAGCTTGTACCTCCCCATATATATGCATGGAATGGAGTTTGCAACTGAAAAGAAACTTTGTGTTCCCAACAAGCTAGTTGAAGGACGGCTTTCACACACACTTATCTCTCAAAACTGAGCAAGTGGAGAGACGTTCGTTCATCTAGCACCAAGGGAACGGGTTGCAGTAGACACTTTTTCTCTGCTTTCTCAGTCTGTTTCCTAGTGCCGGTTTGAAGTTCCTGCAGTTTTCACAGTAAAACCGAGTTGGAGCTAGTACCACCCCGTATATATATATGGAATGGAGTTTGCAACTGAAAAGAAACTTTGTGTTCCCAACAAGCTAGGTGAAGGACGGCTTTCACACACACTTATCTCTCAGAACTGAGCAACTGGAGAGACGTTCGTTCATCTAGCACCAAGGGAACGGGTTGCAGGAGACACTTTTTCTCTAATTTCTCAGTCTGTTTCCTAGTGCCGGTTTGAAGTTCCTGCCGTTTTCACTGTAAAACGGAGTTGGAGCTAGTACCTCCCCATATATATGTATGGAATGGAGTTTGCAACTGAAAAGAAAATTTGTGTTCCCCACAAGCTAGTTGAAGGATGGCTTTCACACACAAATATCTCTCAGAACTGAGCAAGTGGAGAGACGTTCGTTCACCTAGCACCAAGGGAACTGGTTGCAGGAGACACTTTTTCTCTGCTTTCTCAGTCTGTTTCCTAGTGCCGGTTTGAAGTTCCTGCAGTTTTCACTGTAAAACCGAGTTGGAGCTAGTACCACCCCATATATATGCATGGAATGGAGTTTGCAACTGCAAAGAAACTTTGTGTTCCCAACAAGCTAGGTGAAGGACGGCTTTCACACACAATTATCTCTCAGAACTGAGCAAGCGGAGAGACGTTCGTTCACCTAGCACCAAGGGAACGTGTTGCAGGAGACACTTTTTCTCTGCTTTCTCAGTCTGTTTCCTAGTGCCGGTTTGAAGTTCCTGCAGTTTTCACTGTAAAACCGAGTTGGAGCTAGTACCTCCCCATATATATGTATGGAAAGGAGTTTGCAACTGAAAAGAAACTTTCTGTTCCCAAAAAGCTAGGTGAAGGACCTCTTTCACACACACTTATCTCTCAGAACTGAGCAAGTGGAGAGACGTTCGTTCACCTAGCACCAAGGGAACGGGTTGCAGTAGACACTTTTTCTCTGCTTTTTCAGTCTGTTTCCTAGTGCCGGTTAGAAGTTCCTGCAGTTTTCACTGTAAAACCGAGTTGGAGCTATTACCTCCCCATGTATATGTACGGTGTGGAGTTTGCAACTGAAAAGAAACTTTGTGTTCCCAACAAGCTAGGTGAAGGACGGCTTTCACACACACTTATCTCTCAGAACTGAGTATGTGGAGAGTCGTTCGTACATCTAGCACTAGTGGAACGGGATGCAGGAGACACTTTTTCTCTGCTTTCTCAGTCTGCTTCCTAGTGCCGGTTAGAAGTTCCTGCAGTTTTCACTGTAAAACCGAATGGAGCTAGTACCTCCGCATATATAAGTATGGAATGGAGTTTGCAACTGAAAAGAAACTTTGTGTTCCCAACAAGCTAGGTGAAGGACGGCTTTCACACACACTTATCACTCAGAACTGAGCAAGTGGAGAGACGTTCGTTCACCTAGCACCAAGGGAACGGGTTGCAGGAGGCACTTTTTCTCTGCTTTCTCAGTCTGTTTCCTTGTGCCGGTTTGAAGTTCCTGCAGTTTTCACTGTAAAACCGAGTTGGAGCTAGTACCTCCCCATATATATTTATGGAATGAAGTTTGCAACTGAAAAGAAACTTTGTGTTCCCAACAAGCTAGGTGAAGGACGGCTTTCACACACACTTATCTCTCAGAACTGAGCAAGTGGAGAGACGTTCGTTCATCTAGCACCAAGGGAACTGGTTGCAGGAGACACTTTTTCTCTGCATTCTCAGTCTGTTTCCTAGTGCCGGTTTGAAGTTCCTGCAGTTTTCACTGTAAAACCGAGTTGGAGCTAGTACCTCCCCATATGTATGTTTGGTGTGGAGTTTGCAACTGAAAAGAAACTTTGTGTTCCCAACAAGCTAGTTGAAGGACGGCTTTCACACACACTTATCTCTCAGAACTGAGCAAGTTGAGAGACGTTCGTTCACCTAGCACCAAGGGAACGGGTTGCATTAGACACTTTTTCTCTGCTTTTTCAGTCTGTTTCCTTGTGCCGGTTTGAAGTTCCTGCAGTTTTCACTGTAAAACCGAGTTGGAGCTATTACCACCCCAAATATATGTATGGTGTGGAGTTTGCAACTGAAAAGAAACTTTGTGTTCCCAACAAGCTAGTTGAAGGTCGGCTTTCACACACACTTATCTCTCAGAACTGAGCAAGTGGAGAGACGGTCGTTCATCTAGCACAAAGGGAACGGGTTGCAGTAGACACTTTTTCTCGGCTTTCTCTGTATGTTTCCTAGTGCCGGTTTGAAGTTCCTGCAGTTTTCACTGTAAAACCGAGTTGGAGCTAGTACGTCCCCATATATTTGTATGGAATGGAGTTTGCAACTGCAAAGAAACTTTGTGTTCCCAACAAGCTAGGTTAAGGACGGCTTTCACACACACTTATCTCTCAGAACTGAGCAAGCGGAGAGACGTTCGTTCACCTAGAACCAAGGGAACGGGTTGCAGGAGACACTTTTTCTCAGCTTTCTCAGTCTGTTTCCTAGTGCCGGTTTGAAGTTCCTGCAGTTTTCACTGTAAAACCGAGTTGGAGCTAGTACCTCCGCATATATATGTATGGAATGGAGTTTGCATCTGAAAAGAAACTTTGTGTTCCCAACAAGCTAGGTGAAGGACGGCTTTCACACACAATTATCTCTCAGAACTGAGCAAGTGGAGAGACGTTCGTTCATCTAGCACCAGGGGAACGGGTTGCAGGAGGCACTTTTTCTCTGCTTTCTCAGTCTGTTTCCTAGTGCCGGTTTGAAATTCCTGCAGTTTTAACAGTAAAACCGAATTGGAGCTAGTACCTATCGGTATATATGTATGGAATGGAGTTTGCAACTGAAAAGAAACTTTGTGTTCCCAACAAGCTAGGTGAAGGACGGCTTTCACACACACTTATCTCTCAGAACTGAGCAAGTGAAGAGACTTTCGTTCACCTAGCACCAAGTGAACGGGTTGCATGAGACACATTTTCTCTGCTTTCTCAGTCTGTTTCCTAGTGCCGGTTTGAATTTCCTGCAGTTTTCACTGTAAAACCGAGTTGGAGCTTGTACCTCCCCATATATATGCATGGAATGGAGTTTGCAACTGAAAAGAAACTTTGTGTTCCCAACAAGCTAGTTGAAGGACGGCTTTCACACACACTTATCTCTCAAAACTGAGCAAGTGGAGAGACGTTCGTTCATCTAGCACCAAGGGAACGGGTTGCAGTAGACACTTTTTCTCTGCTTTCTCAGTCTGTTTCCTAGTGCCGGTTTGAAGTTCCTGCAGTTTTCACAGTAAAACCGAGTTGGAGCTAGTACCACCCCGTATATATATATGGAATGGAGTTTGCAACTGAAAAGAAACTTTGTGTTCCCAACAAGCTAGGTGAAGGACGGCTTTCACACAAACTTATCTCTCAGAACTGAGCAACTGGAGAGACGTTCGTTCATCTAGCACCAAGGGAACGGGTTGCAGGAGACACTTTTTCTCTGCTTTCTCAGTCTGTTTCCTAGTGCCGGTTTGAAGTTCCTGCAGTTTTCACTGTAAAACCGAGTTGGAGCTAGTACCTCCGCATATATATGTATGGAATGGAGTTTGCATCTGAAAAGAAACTTTGTGTTCCCAACAAGCTAGGTGAAGGACGGCTTTCACACACAATTATCTCTCAGAACTGAGCAAGTGGAGAGACGTTCGTTCATCTAGCACCAGGGGAACGGGTTGCAGGAGGCACTTTTTCTCTGCTTTCTCAGTCTGTTTCCTAGTGCCGGTTTGAAATTCCTGCAGTTTTAACAGTAAAACCGAATTGGAGCTAGTACCTATCGGTATATATGTATGGAATGGAGTTTGCAACTGAAAAGAAACTTTGTGTTCCCAACAAGCTAGGTGAAGGACGGCTTTCACACACACTTATCTCTCAGAACTGAGCAAGTGAAGAGACTTTCGTTCACCTAGCACCAAGTGAACGGGTTGCATGAGACACATTTTCTCTGCTTTCTCAGTCTGTTTCCTAGTGCCGGTTTGAATTTCCTGCAGTTTTCACTGTAAAACCGAGTTGGAGCTTGTACCTCCCCATATATATGCATGGAATGGAGTTTGCAACTGAAAAGAAACTTTGTGTTCCCAACAAGCTAGTTGAAGGACGGCTTTCACACACACTTATCTCTCAAAACTGAGCAAGTGGAGAGACGTTCGTTCATCTAGCACCAAGGGAACGGGTTGCAGTAGACACTTTTTCTCTGCTTTCTCAGTCTGTTTCCTAGTGCCGGTTTGAAGTTCCTGCAGTTTTCACAGTAAAACCGAGTTGGAGCTAGTACCACCCCGTATATATATATGGAATGGAGTTTGCAACTGAAAAGAAACTTTGTGTTCCCAACAAGCTAGGTGAAGGACGGCTTTCACACAAACTTATCTCTCAGAACTGAGCAACTGGAGAGACGTTCGTTCATCTAGCACCAAGGGAACGGGTTGCAGGAGACACTTTTTCTCTGCTTTCTCAGTCTGTTTCCTAGTGCCGGTTTGAAGTTCCTGCAGTTTTCACTGTAAAACCGAGTTGGAGCTAGTACCACCCCATATATATGCATGGAATGGAGTTTGCAACTGCAAAGAAACTTTGTGTTCCCAACAAGCTAGGTGAAGGACGGCTTTCACACACAATTATCTCTCAGAACTGAGCAAGCGGAGAGACGTTCGTTCACCTAGCACCAAGGGAACGTGTTGCAGGAGACACTTTTTCTCTGCTTTCTCAGTCTGTTTCCTAGTGCCGGTTTGAAGTTCCTGCAGTTTTCACTGTAAAACCGAGTTGGAGCTAGTACCTCCCCATATATATGTATGGAAAGGAGTTTGCAACTGAAAAGAAACTTTCTGTTCCCAAAAAGCTAGGTGAAGGACCTCTTTCACACACACTTATCTCTCAGAACTGAGCAAGGGGAGAGACGTTCGTTCACCTAGCACCAAGGGAACGGGTTGCAGGAGACACTTTTTCTCTGCTTTCTCAGTCTGTTTCCTAGTGCCGGTTTGAAGTTCCTGCAGTTTTCACTGTAAAACCGAGTTGGAGCTAGTACCTCCGCATATATATTTATGGAATGGAGTTTGCAACTCAAAAGAATATTTGTGTTCCCAACAAGCTAGGTGAAGGACGGCTTTCACACACAGTTATCTCTCAGAACTGAGTATGTGGAGAGACGTTCGTTCATCTAGCACCAGGGGAACGGGTTGCAGGAGACACTTTTTCTCTGCTTTCTCAGTCTGTTTCCTAGTGCCGGTTTGAAGTTCCTGCAGTTTTCACTGTAAAACCGAGTTGGAGCTAGTACCTCCGCATATATATGTATGGAATGGTGTTAGCAACTGAAAAGAAATTTTGTGTTCCCAACAAGCTATGTGAAGGGCGGCTTTCACACACACTTATCTCTCAGAACTGAGCATGTGGAGAGACGTTCGTTCATCTAGCACCAGGGGAACGGGTTGCAGGAGACACTTTTTCTCTGCTTTCTCAGTCTGTTTCCTAGTGCCGGTTTGAAGTTCCTGCAGTTTTCACTGTAAAACCGAGTTGGAGCTAGTACCTCCGCATATATATGTATGGAATGGTGTTAGCAACTGCAAAGAAACTTTGTGTTCCCAACAAGCTATGTGAAGGGCGGCTTTCACACACACTTATCTCTCAGAACTGAGCAAGTGAAGAGACGTTCGTTCACCTAGCACCAAGGGAACGGGTTGCAGGAGACACTTTTTCTCTGCTTTCTCAGTCTGTTTCCTAGTGCCGGTTTGAAGTTCCTGCAGTTTTCACTGTAAAACCGAGTTGGAGCTAGTACCTCCGCATATATATTTATGGAATGGAGTTTGCAACTGAAAAGAAAATTTGTGTTCCCAACAAGCTAGGTGAAGGACGGCTTTCACACACAGTTATCTATCAGAACTGAGTATGTGGAGAGACGTTCGTTCATCTAGCACCAGGGGAACGGGTTGCAGGAGACACTTTTTCTCTGCTTTCTCAGTCTGTTTCCTAGTGCCGGTTTGAAGTTCCTGCAGTTTTCACTGTAAAACCGAGTTGGAGCTAGTACCTCCGCATATATATGTATGGAATGGTGTTAGCAACTGAAAAGAAACTTTGTGTTCCCAACAAGCTATGTGAAGGGCGGCTTTCACACACACTTATCTCTCAGAACTGAGCAAGTGAAGAGACGTTCGTTCACCTAGCACCAAGGGAACGGGTTGCAGGAGACACTTTTTCTCTGCTTTCTCAGTCTGTTTCCTAGTGCCGGTTTGAAGTTCCTGCAGTTTTCACTGTAAAACCGTGTTGGAGCTAGTACCTCCCCATATGTATGTTTGCTGTGGAGTTTGCAACTGAAAAGAAACTTTGTGTTCCCAACAAGCTAGTTGAAGGACGGCTTTCACACACACTTATCTCTCAGAACTGAGCAAGTGGAGAGACGTTCGTTCACCTAGCACCAAGGGAACGGGTTGCAGGAGACACTTTTTCTCTGCTTTCTCAGTCTGTTTCCTAGTGCCGGTTAGAAGTTCCTGCAGTTTTCACTGTAAAACCGAGTGGAGCTAGTACCTCCGCATATATAAGTATGGAATGGAGTTTGCAACTGAAAAGAAACTTTGTGTTCCCAACAAGCTAGGTGAAGGACGGCTTTCACACACACTTTTCACTCAGAACTGAGCAAGTGGAGAGACGTTCGTTCACCTAGCACCAAGGGAACGGGTTGAAGGAGAAACTTTTTCTCTGCTTTCTCAGTCTGTTTCCTTGTGCCGGTTTGAAGTTCCTGCAGTTTTCACTGTAATACCGAGTTGGAGCTAGTATCTCCCCATATATATTTATGGAATGAAGTTTGCAACTGAAAAGAAACTTTGTGTTCCCAACAAGCAAGGTGAAGGACGGCTTTCACACACACTTATCTCTCAGAACTGAGCAAGTGGAGAGACGTTCGTTCATCTAGCACCAAGGGTACTGGTTGCAGGAGACACTTTTTCTCTGCATTCTCAGTCTGTTTCCTAGTGCCGGTTTGAAGTTCCTGCAGTTTTCACTGTAAAACCGATTTGGAGCTAGTACCTCCGCATATATATGTATGGAATGGAGTTTGCATCTGAAAAGAAACTTTGTGTTCCCAACAAGCTAGGTGAAGGACAGCTTTCACACACAATTATCTCTCAGAACTGAGCAAGTGTAGAGACGTTCGTTCATCTAGCACCAAGGGAACGGGTTGCAGGAGACACTTTTTCTCTGCTTTCTCAGTCTGTTTCCTAGTGCCGGTTTGAAGTTCCTGCAGTTTTCACTGTAAAACCGTGTTGGAGCTAGTACCTCCCCATATGTATGTTTGGTGTGGAGTTTGCAACTGAAAAGAAACTTTGTGTTCCCAACAAGCTAGTTGAAAGACGGCTTTCACACACACTTATCTCTCAGAACTGAGCAAGTTGAGAGACGTTCGTTCACCTAGCACCAAGGGAACGGGTTGCATTAGACACTTTTTCTCTGCTTTTTCAGTCTGTTTCCTAGTGCCGGTTTGAAGTTCCTGCAGTTTTCACTGTAAAACCGAGTTGGAGCTATTACCACCCCAAATATATGTATGGTGTGGAGTTTGCAACTGAAAAGAAACTTTGTGTTCCCAACAAGCTAGTTGAAGGTCGGCTTTCACACACACTTATCTCTCAGAACTGAGCAAGTGGAGAGACGATCGTTCATCTAGCACAAAGGGAACGGGTTGCAGTAGACACTTTTTCTCGGCTTTCTCAGTATGTTTCCTAGTGCCGGTTTGAAGTTCCTGCAGTTTTCACTGTAAAACCGAGTTGGAGCTAGTACCTCCCCATATATTTGTATGGAATGGAGTTTGCAACTGCAAAGAAACTTTGTGTTCCCAACAAGCTAGGTTAAGGACGGCTTTCACACACACTTATCTCTCAGAACTGAGCAAGCGGAGAGACGTTCGTTCACCTAGAACCAAGGGAACGGGTTGCAGGAGACACTTTTTCTCTGCTTTCTCAGTCTGTTTCCTAGTGCCGGTTTGAAGTTCCTGCAGTTTTCACTGTAAAACCGAGTTGGAGCTAGTACCTCCGCATATATATGTATGGAATGGAGTTTGCAACTGAAAAGAAACTTTGTGTTCCCAACAAGCTAGGTGAAGGACGGCTTTCACACACAATTATCTCTCAGAACTGAGCAAGTGGAGAGACGTTCGTTCATCTAGCACCAGGGGAACGGGTTGCAGGAGGCACTTTTTCTCTGCTTTCTCAGTCTGTTTCCTAGTGCCGGTTTGAAATTCCTGCAGTTTTAACAGTAAAACCGAATTGGAGCTAGTACCTATCGGTATATATGTATGGAATGGAGTTTGCAACTGAAAAGAAACTTTGTGTTCCCAACAAGCTAGGTGAAGGACGGCTTTCACACACACTTATCTCTCAGAACTGAGCAAGTGAAGAGACTTTCGTTCACCTAGCACCAAGTGAACGGGTTGCATGAGACACATTTTCTCTGCTTTCTCAGTCTGTTTCCTAGTGCCGGTTTGAATTTCCTGCAGTTTTCACTGTAAAACCGAGTTGGAGCTTGTACCTCCCCATATATATGCATGGAATGGAGTTTGCAACTGAAAAGAAACTTTGTGTTCCCAACAAGCTAGTTGAAGGACGGCTTTCACACACACTTATCTCTCAAAACTGAGCAAGTGGAGAGACGTTCGTTCATCTAGCACCAAGGGAACGGGTTGCAGTAGACACTTTTTCTCTGCTTTCTCAGTCTGTTTCCTAGTGCCGGTTTGAAGTTCCTGCAGTTTTCACAGTAAAACCGAGTTGGAGCTAGTACCACCCCGTATATATATATGGAATGGAGTTTGCAACTGAAAAGAAACTTTGTGTTCCCAACAAGCTAGGTGAAGGACGGCTTTCACACAAACTTATCTCTCAGAACTGAGCAACTGGAGAGACCTTCGTTCATCTAGCACCAAGGGAACGGGTTGCAGGAGACACTTTTTCTCTAATTTCTCAGTCTGTTTCCTAGTGCCGGTTTGAAGTTCCTGCCGTTTTCACTGTAAAACGAAGTTGGAGCTAGTACCTCCCCATATATATGTATGGAATGGAGTTTGCAACTGAAAAGAAAATTTGTGTTCCCCACAAGCTAGTTGAAGGATGGCTTTCACACACAAATATCTCTCAGAACTGAGCAAGTGGAGAGACGTTCGTTCATCTAGCACCAAGGGAACTGGTTGCAGGAGACACTTTTTCTCTGCTTTCTCAGTCTGTTTCCTAGTGCCGGTTTGAAGTTCCTGCAGTTTTCACTGTAAAACCGAGTTGGAGCTAGTACCACCCCATATATATGCATGGAATGGAGTTTGCAACTGCAAAGAAACATTGTGTTCCCAACAAGCTAGGTGAAGGACTGCTTTCACACACAATTATCTCTCAGAACTGAGCAAGCGGAGAGACGTTCGTTCACCTAGCACCAAGGGAACGTGTTGCAGGAGACACTTTTTCTCTGCTTTCTCAGTCTGTTTCCTAGTGCCGGTTTGAAGTTCCTGCAGTTTTCACTGTAAAACCGAGTTGGAGCTAGTACCTCCCCATATATATGTATGGAAAGGAGTTTGCAACTGAAAAGAAACTTTCTGTTCCCAAAAAGCTAGGTGAAGGACCTCTTTCACACACACTTATCTCTCAGAACTGAGCAAGTGGAGAGAGTTCGTTCACCTAGCACCAAGGGAACGGGTTGCAGTAGACACATTTTCTCTGCTTTTTCAGTCTGTTTCCTAGTGCCGGTTAGAAGTTCCTGCAGTTTTCACTGTAAAACCGAGTTGGAGCTATTACCTCCCCATATATATGTACGGTGTGGAGTTTGCAACTGAAAAGAAACTTTGTGTTCCCTACAAGCTAGGTGAAGGACGGCTTTCACACACACTTATCTCTCAGAACTGAGTATGTGGAGAGTCGTTCGTTCATCTAGCACTAGTGGAACGGGATGCAGGAGACACTTTTTCTCTGCTTTCTCAGTCTGCTTCCTAGTGCCGGTTAGAATTTCCTGCAGTTTTCACTGTAAAACCGAATGGAGCTAGTACCTCCGCATATATAAGTATGGAATGGAGTTTGCAACTGAAAAGAAACTTTGTGTTCCCAACAAGCTAGGTGAAGGACGACTTTCACACACAATTATCACTCAGAACTGAGCAACTGGAGAGACGTTCGTTCATCTAGCACCAAGGGAACGGGTTGCAGGAGACACTTTTTCTCTAATTTCTCAGTCTGTTTCCTAGTGCCGGTTTGAAGTTCCTGCCGTTTTCACTGTAAAACGGAGTTGGAGCTAGTACCTCCCCATATATATGTATGGAATGGAGTTTGCAACTGAAAAGAAAATTTGTGTTCCCCACAAGCTAGTTGAAGGATGGCTTTCACACACAAATATCTCTCAGAACTGAGCAAGTGGAGAGACGTTCGTTCATCTAGCACCAAGGGAACTGGTTGCAGGAGACACTTTTTCTCTGCTTTCTCAGTCTGTTTCCTAGTGCCGGTTTGAAGTTCCTGCAGTTTTCACTGTAAAACCGAGTTGGAGCTAGTACCACCCCATATATATGCATGGAATGGAGTTTGCAACTGCAAAGAAACTTTGTGTTCCCAACAAGCTAGGTGAAGGACTGCTTTCACACACAATTATCTCTCAGAACTGAGCAAGCGGAGAGACGTTCGTTCACCTAGCACCAAGGGAACGTGTTGCAGGAGACACTTTTTCTCTGCTTTCTCAGTCTGTTTCCTAGTGCCGGTTTGAAGTTCCTGCAGTTTTCACTGTAAAACCGAGTTGGAGCTAGTACCTCCCCATATATATGTATGGAAAGGAGTTTGCAACTGAAAAGGAACTTTCTGTTCCCAAAAAGCTAGGTGAAGGACCTCTTTCACACACACTTATCTCTCAGAACTGAGCAAGTGGAGAGACGTTCGTTCACCTAGCACCAAGGGAACGGGTTGCAGTAGACACATTTTCTCTGCTTTTTCAGTCTGTTTCCTAGTGCCGGTTAGAAGTTCCTGCAGTTTTCACTGTAAAACCGAGTTGGAGCTATTACCTCCCCATATATATGTACGGTGTGGAGTTTGCAACTGAAAAGAAACTTTGTGTTCCCTACAAGCTAGGTGAAGGACGGCTTTCACACACACTTATCTCTCAGAACTGAGTATGTGGAGAGTCGTTCGTTCATCTAGCACTAGTGGAACGGGATGCAGGAGACACTTTTTCTCTGCTTTCTCAGTCTGCTTCCTAGTGCCGTTTAGAAGTTCCTGCAGTTTTCACTGTAAAACCGAATGGAGCTAGTACCTCCGCATATATAAGTATGGAATGGAGTTTGCAACTGAAAAGAAACTTTGTGTTCCCAACAAGCTAGGTGAAAGACGGCTTTCACACACACTTATCACTCAGAACTGAGCAAGTGGAGAGACGTTCGTTCACCTAGCACCAAGGGAACGGGTTGCAGGAGGCACTTTTTCTCTGCTTTCTCAGTCTGTTTCCTTGTGCCGGTTTGAAGTTCCTGCAGTTTTCACTGTAAAACCGAGTTGGAGCTAGTACCTCCCCATATATATTTATGGAATGAAGTTTGCAACTGAAAAGAAACTTTGTGTTCCCAACAAGCTAGGTGAAGGACGGCTTTCACACACACTTATCTCTCAGAACTGAGCAAGTGGAGAGACGTTCGTTCATCTAGCACCAAGGGAACTGGTTGCAGGAGACACTTTTTCTCTGCATTCTCAGTCTGTTTCCTAGTGCCGGTTTGAAGTTCCTGCAGTTTTCACTGTAAAACCGAGTTGGAGCTAGTACCTCCGCATATATATGTATGGAATGGAGTTTGCATCTAAAAAGAAACTTTGTGTTCCCAACAAGCTAGGTGAAGGACAGCTTTCACGCACACTTATCTCTCAGAACTGAGTATGTGGAGAGTCGTTCGTTCATCTAGCACCAGGGAAACGTGTTGCAGGTGACAATTTTTCTCTGCTTTCTCAGTCTGTTTCCTAGTGCCGGTTTGAATTTCCTGCAGTTTTCACTGTAAAACAGTGTTGGAGCTAATACTTTCCCATATATATGTATGGAAAGTAGTTTGCAACTGAAAAAATATTTTGTGTTCCCAACAAGCTAGGTGAAGGACGGCTTTCACACACACTTATCTCTCAGAAATGAGCAAGTGGAGAGACGTTCGTTCATCTAGCACCAAGGGAACGGGTTGCAGGAGACACTTATTCTCTGCCTTCTCAGGCTGTTTCCTAGTGCCGTTTTGAAGTTCCTGCAGTTTTCACTGTAAAACCGAGTTGGAGCTAGTACCTCCCCATATATATGTGTGGAATGGAGTTTGCAACTGAAAAGAAACTTTGTGTTCCCAGTAAGATAGGTGAAGAACGGCTTTCACACACACTAATCTCTCAGAACTGAGCAAGTGAAGAGACGTTCGTTCACCTAGCACCAAGGGAACGGGTTGCAGGAGACACTTTTTCTCTGCTTTCTCAGTCTGTTTCTTAGTGCCGGTTTGAAGTTCCTGCAGTTTTCACTGTAAACCCGAGTTGGAGCTAGTACCACCCCATATATATGCATGGAATGGAGTTTGCAACTGCAAAGAAACTTTGTGTTCCCAACAAGCTAGGTGAAGGACGGCTTTCACACACACTTATCTCTCAGAACTGAGCAAGGGGAGAGACGTTCGTTCACCTACCACCAAGGGAACGGGTTGCAGGAGACACTTTTTCTCTGCTTTCTCAGTCTGTTTCCTAGTGCCGGTTTGAAGTTCCTGCAGTTTTCACTGTAAAACCGAGTTGGAGCTAGTGCCTCCGCATATATATTTATGGAATGGAGTTTGCAACTGAAAAGAAAATTTGTGTTCCCAACAAGCTAGGTGAAGGACGGCTTTCACACACACTTATCTCTCAGAACTGAGTATGTGGAGAGACGTTCGTTCATCTAGCACCAGGGGAACGGGTTGCAGGAGACACTTTTTCTCTGCTTTCTCAGTCTGTTTCCTAGTGCCGGTTTGAAGTTCCTGCAGTTTTCACTGTAAAACCGAGTTGGAGCTAGTACCTCCGCATATATATGTATGGAATGGTGTTAGCAACTGCAAAGAAACTTTGTGTTCCCAACAAGCTATGTGAAGGGCGGCTTTCACACACACTTATCTCTCAGAACTGAGCAAGTGAAGAGACGTTCGTTCACCTAGCACCAAGGGAACGGGTTGCAGGAGACACTTTTTCTCTGCTTTCTCAGTCTGTTTCCTAGTGCCGGTTTGAAGTTCCTGCAGTTTTCAATGTAAAACCGTGTTGGAGCTAGTACCTCCCCATATGTATGTTTGCTGTGGTGTTTGCAACTGAAAAGAAACTTTGTGTTCCCAACAATCTAGTTGAAGGACGGCTTTCACACACACTTATCTCTCAGAACTGAGCAAGTGGAGAGACGTTCGTTCACCTAGCACCAAGGGAACGGTTTGCAGGAGACACTTTTTCTCTGCTTTCTCAGTCTGTTTCCTAGTGCCGGTTTGAAGTTCCTGCAGTTTTCACTGTAAAACCGATTTGGAGCTAGTACCTCCCCATATATATGTATGGAAAGGAGTTTGCAACTGAAAAGAAACTTTCTGTTCCCAAAAAGCTAGGTGAAGTACCTCTTTCACACACACTTATCTCTCAGAACTGAGCAAGTGGAGAGACGTTCGTTCATCTAGCACCAAAGGAACAGGTTGCAGTAGACACTTTTTCTCTGCTTTTTCAGTCTGTTTCCTAGTGCCTGTTAGAAGTTCCTGCAGTTTTCACTGTAAAACAGAGTTGGAGCTATTACCTCCCCATATATATGTATGGTGTGGAGTTTGTAGCTGAAAAGAAACTATGTGTTCCCAACAAGCTAGGTGAAGGACGGCTTTCACACACACTTATCTCTCAGAACTGAGTATGTGGAGAGTCGTTCGTTCATCTAGCACTAGTGGAACGGGATGCAGGAGACACTTTTTCTCTGCTTTCTCAGTCTGTTTCCTAGTGCCGGTTAGAAGTTCCTGCAGTTTTCACTGTAAAACCGAGTGGAGCTAGTACCTCCGCATATATAAGTATGGAATGGAGTTTGCAACTGCAAAGAAACTTTGTGTTCCCAACAAGCTAGGTGAAGGACGGCTTTCACACACACTTTTCACTCAGAACTGAGCAAGTGGAGAGACGTTCGTTCACCTAGCACCAAGGGAACGGGTTGAAGGAGAAACTTTTTCTCTGCTTTCTCAGTCTGTTTCCTTGTGCCGGTTTGAAGTTCCTGCAGTTTTCACTGTAAAACCGAGTTGGAGCTAGTACCTCCCCATATATATTTATGGAATGAAGTTTGCAACTGAAAAGAAACTTTGTGTTCCCAACAAGCTAGGTGAAGGACGGCTTTCACACACACTTATCTCTCAGAACTGAGCAAGTGGAGAGACGTTCGTTCATCTAGCACCAAGGGTACTGGTTGCAGGAGACACTTTTTCTCTGCATTCTCAGTCTGTTTCCTAGTGCCGGTTTGAAGTTCCTGCAGTTTTCACTGTAAAACCGATTTGGAGCTAGTACCTCCGCATATATATGTATGGAATGGAGTTTGCATCTAAAAAGAAACTTTGTGTTCCCAACAAGCTAGGTGAAGGACAGC
The DNA here is from genome assembly GCF_048773025.1 of Camelus bactrianus. Lineage (NCBI taxonomy): Eukaryota > Metazoa > Chordata > Mammalia > Artiodactyla > Camelidae > Camelus > Camelus bactrianus. The sequence goes on from NC_133544.1 coordinate 100,442,656, forward strand.
TTTCACACACAATTATCTCTCAGAACTGAGCAAGTGTAGAGACGTTCGTTCATCTAGCACCAAGGGAACAGGTTGCAGGAGACACTTTTTCTCTGCTTTCTCAGTCTGTTTCCTAGTGCCGGTTTGAAGTTCCTGCAGTTTTCACTGTAAAACCGTGTTGGAGCTAGTACCTCCCCATATGTATGTTTGGTGTGGAGTTTGCAACTGAAAAGAAACTTTGTGTTCCCAACAAGCTAGTTGAAGGACGGCTTTCACACACACTTATCTCTCAGAACTGAGCAAGTGGAGAGACGTTTGTTCACCTAGCACCAAGGGAACGGGTTGCATTAGACACTTTTTCTCTCCTTTTTCAGTCTGTTTCCTAGTGCCGGTTAGAAGTTCCTGCAGTTTTCACTGTAAAACCGAGTTGGAGCTATTACCTCCCCATATATATGTATGGTGTGGAGTTTGCAACTGAAAAGAAACTTTGTGTTCCCAACAAGCTAGGTGAAGGACGGCTTTCACACACACTTATCTCTCAGAACTGAGTATGTGGAGAGTCGTTCGTTCATCTAGCACTAGTGGAACGGGATGCAGGAGACACTTTTTCTCTGCTTTCTCAGTCTGTTTCCTAGTGCCGGTTAGAAGTTCCTGCAGTTTTCACTGTAAAACCGAGTGGAGCTAGTACCTCCGCATATATAAGTATGGAATGGAGTTTGCAACTGAAAAGAAACTTTGTGTTCCCAACAAGCTAGGTGAAGGACGGCTTTCACACACACTTTTCACTCAGAACTGAGCAAGTGGAGAGACGTTCGTTCACCTAGCACCAAGGGAACGGGTTGAAGGAGAAACTTTTTCTCTGCTTTCTCAGTCTGTTTCCTTGTGCCGGTTTGAAGTTCCTGCAGTTTTCACTGTAAAACCGAGTTGGAGCTAGTACCTCCCCATATATATTTATGGAATGAAGTTTGCAACTGAAAAGAAACTTTGTGTTCCCAACAAGCTAGGTGAAGGACGGCTTTCACACACACTTATCTCTCAGAACTGAGCAAGTGGAGAGACGTTCGTTCATCTAGCACCAAGGGAACTGGTTGCAGGAGACACTTTTTCTCTGCATTCTCAGTCTGTTTCCTAGTGCCGGTTTGAATTTCCTGCAGTTTTCACTGTAAAACCGATTTGGAGCTAGTACCTCCGCATATATAAGTATGGAATGGAGTTTGCAACTGAAAAGGAAATTTGTGTTCCCAACAAGCTAGGTGAAGGACGGCTTTCACACACAGTTATCTATCAGAACTGAGTATGTGGAGAGACGTTCGTTCATCTAGCACCAGGGGAACGGGTTGCAGGAGACACATTTTCTCTGCTTTCTCAGTCTGTTTCCTAGTGCCGGTTTGAAGTTCCTGCAGTTTTCACTGTAAAACCGAGTTGGAGCTAGTACCTCCCCATATATATGTATGGAAAGGAGTTTGCAACTGAAAAGAAACTTTCTGTTCCCAAAAAGCTAGGTGAAGGACGGCTTTCACACACACTTATCTCTCAGAACTGAGCAAGTGAAGAGACTTTCGTTCACTTAGCACCAAGTGAACGGGTTGCATGAGACACATTTTCTCTGCTTTCTCAGTCTGTTTCCTAGTGCCGGTTTGATTTTCCTGCAGTTTTCACTGTAAAACCGAGTTGGAGCTTGTACCTCCCCATATATATGCATGGAATGGAGTTTGCAACTGAAAAGAAAATTTGTGTTCCCCACAAGCTATTTGAAGGATGGCTTTCACACACAAATATCTCTCAGAACTGAGCAAGTGGAGAGACGTTCGTTCATCTAGCACCAAGGGAACTGGTTGCAGGAGACACTTTTTCTCTGCTTTCTCAGTCTGTTTCCTAGTGCCGGTTTGAAGTTCCTGCAGTTTTCACTGTAAAACCGAGTTGGAGCTAGTACCACCTCATATATATGCATGGAATGGAGTTTGCAACTGCAAAGAATCTTTGTGTTCCCAACAAGCTAGGTGAAGGACGGCTTTCACACACAATTATCTCTCAGAACTGAGCAAGCGGAGAGACGTTCGTTCACCTAGCACCAAGGGAACGGGTTGAAGGAGAAACTTTTTCTCTGCTTTCTCAGTCTGTTTCCTTGTGCCGGTTTGAAGTTCCTGCAGTTTTCACTGTAAAACCGAGTTGGAGCTAGTACCTCCCCATATATATTTATGGAATGAAGTTTGCAACTGAAAAGAAACTTTGTGTTCCCAACAAGCTAGGTGAAGGACGGCTTTCACACACACTTATCTCTCAGAACTGAGCAAGTGGAGAGACGTTCGTTCACCTAGCACCAAGGGAACGGGTTGCAGGAGACACTTTTTCTCTGCTTTCTCAGTCTGTTTCCTAGTGCCGGTTTGAAGTTCCTGCAGTTTTCACTGTAAAACCGTGTTGGAGCTAGTACCTCCCCATATGTATGTTTGCTGTGGAGTTTGCAACTGAAAAGAAACTTTGTGTTCCCAACAAGCTAGTTGAAGGACGGCTTTCACACACACTTATCTCTCAGAACTGAGCAAGTGGAGAGACGTTCGTTCACCTAGCACCAAGGGAACGGGTTGCAGGAGACACTTTTTCTCTGCTTTCTCAGTCTGTTTCCTAGTGCCGGTTAGAAGTTCCTGCAGTTTTCACTGTAAAACCGAGTGGAGCTAGTACCTCCGCATATATAAGTATGGAATGGAGTTTGCAACTGAAAAGAAACTTTGTGTTCCCAACAAGCTAGGTGAAGGACGGCTTTCACACACACTTTTCACTCAGAACTGAGCAAGTGGAGAGACGTTCGTTCACCTAGCACCAAGGGAACGGGTTGAAGGAGAAACTTTTTCTCTGCTTTCTCAGTCTGTTTCCTTGTGCCGGTTTGAAGTTCCTGCAGTTTTCACTGTAAAACCGAGTTGGAGCTAGTATCTCCCCATATATATTTATGGAATGAAGTTTGCAACTGAAAAGAAACTTTGTGTTCCCAACAAGCAAGGTGAAGGACGGCTTTCACACACACTTATCTCTCAGAACTGAGCAAGTGGAGAGACGTTCGTTCATCTAGCACCAAGGGTACTGGTTGCAGGAGACACTTTTTCTCTGCATTCTCAGTCTGTTTCCTAGTGCCGGTTTGAAGTTCCTGCAGTTTTCACTGTAAAACCGATTTGGAGCTAGTACCTCCGCATATATATGTATGGAATGGAGTTTGCATCTGAAAAGAAACTTTGTGTTCCCAACAAGCTAGGTGAAGGACAGCTTTCACACACAATTATCTCTCAGAACTGAGCAAGTGTAGAGACGTTCGTTCATCTAGCACCAAGGGAACGGGTTGCAGGAGACACTTTTTCTCTGCTTTCTCAGTCTGTTTCCTAGTGCCGGTTTGAAGTTCCTGCAGTTTTCACTGTAAAACCGTGTTGGAGCTAGTACCTCCCCATATGTATGTTTGGTGTGGAGTTTGCAACTGAAAAGAAACTTTGTGTTCCCAACAAGCTAGTTGAAAGACGGCTTTCACACACACTTATCTCTCAGAACTGAGCAAGTTGAGAGACGTTCGTTCACCTAGCACCAAGGGAACGGGTTGCATTAGACACTTTTTCTCTGCTTTTTCAGTCTGTTTCCTAGTGCCGGTTTGAAGTTCCTGCAGTTTTCACTGTAAAACCGAGTTGGAGCTATTACCACCCCAAATATATGTATGGTGTGGAGTTTGCAACTGAAAAGAAACTTTGTGTTCCCAACAAGCTAGTTGAAGGTCGGCTTTCACACACACTTATCTCTCAGAACTGAGCAAGTGGAGAGACGATCGTTCATCTAGCACAAAGGGAACGGGTTGCAGTAGACACTTTTTCTCGGCTTTCTCAGTATGTTTCCTAGTGCCGGTTTGAAGTTCCTGCAGTTTTCACTGTAAAACCGAGTTGGAGCTAGTACCTCCCCATATATTTGTATGGAATGGAGTTTGCAACTGCAAAGAAACTTTGTGTTCCCAACAAGCTAGGTTAAGGACGGCTTTCACACACACTTATCTCTCAGAACTGAGCAAGCGGAGAGACGTTCGTTCACCTAGAACCAAGGGAACGGGTTGCAGGAGACACTTTTTCTCTGCTTTCTCAGTCTGTTTCCTAGTGCCGGTTTGAAGTTCCTGCAGTTTTCACTGTAAAACCGAGTTGGAGCTAGTACCTCCGCATATATATGTATGGAATGGAGTTTGCAACTGAAAAGAAACTTTGTGTTCCCAACAAGCTAGGTGAAGGACGGCTTTCACACACAATTATCTCTCAGAACTGAGCAAGTGGAGAGACGTTCGTTCATCTAGCACCAGGGGAACGGGTTGCAGGAGGCACTTTTTCTCTGCTTTCTCAGTCTGTTTCCTAGTGCCGGTTTGAAATTCCTGCAGTTTTAACAGTAAAACCGAATTGGAGCTAGTACCTATCGGTATATATGTATGGAATGGAGTTTGCAACTGAAAAGAAACTTTGTGTTCCCAACAAGCTAGGTGAAGGACGGCTTTCACACACACTTATCTCTCAGAACTGAGCAAGTGAAGAGACTTTCGTTCACCTAGCACCAAGTGAACGGGTTGCATGAGACACATTTTCTCTGCTTTCTCAGTCTGTTTCCTAGTGCCGGTTTGAATTTCCTGCAGTTTTCACTGTAAAACCGAGTTGGAGCTTGTACCTCCCCATATATATGCATGGAATGGAGTTTGCAACTGAAAAGAAACTTTGTGTTCCCAACAAGCTAGTTGAAGGACGGCTTTCACACACACTTATCTCTCAAAACTGAGCAAGTGGAGAGACGTTCGTTCATCTAGCACCAAGGGAACGGGTTGCAGTAGACACTTTTTCTCTGCTTTCTCAGTCTGTTTCCTAGTGCCGGTTTGAAGTTCCTGCAGTTTTCACAGTAAAACCGAGTTGGAGCTAGTACCACCCCGTATATATATATGGAATGGAGTTTGCAACTGAAAAGAAACTTTGTGTTCCCAACAAGCTAGGTGAAGGACGGCTTTCACACATACTTATCTCTCAGAACTGAGCAACTGGAGAGACGTTCGTTCATCTAGCACCAAGGGAACGGGTTGCAGGAGACACTTTTTCTCTAATTTCTCAGTCTGTTTCCTAGTGCCGGTTTGAAGTTCCTGCCGTTTTCACTGTAAAACGGAGTTGGAGCTAGTACCTCCCCATATATATGTATGGAATGGAGTTTGCAACTGAAAAGAAAATTTGTGTTCCCCACAAGCTAGTTGAAGGATGGCTTTCACACACAAATATCTCTCAGAACTGAGCAAGTGGAGAGACGTTCGTTCATCTAGCACCAAGGGAACTGGTTGCAGGAGACACTTTTTCTCTGCTTTCTCAGTCTGTTTCCTAGTGCCGGTTTGAAGTTCCTGCAGTTTTCACTGTAAAACCGAGTTGGAGCTAGTACCACCCCATATATATGCATGGAATGGAGTTTGCAACTGCAAAGAAACTTTGTGTTCCCAACAAGCTAGGTGAAGGACTGCTTTCACACACAATTATCTCTCAGAACTGAGCAAGCGGAGAGACGTTCGTTCACCTAGCACCAAGGGAACGTGTTGCAGGAGACACTTTTTCTCTGCTTTCTCAGTCTGTTTCCTAGTGCCGGTTTGAAGTTCCTGCAGTTTTCACTGTAAAACCGAGTTGGAGCTAGTACCTCCCCATATATATGTATGGAAAGGAGTTTGCAACTGAAAAGAAACTTTCTGTTCCCAAAAAGCTAGGTGAAGGACCTCTTTCACACACACTTATCTCTCAGAACTGAGCAAGTGGAGAGACGTTCGTTCACCTAGCACCAAGGGAACGGGTTGCAGTAGACACATTTTCTCTGCTTTTTCAGTCTGTTTCCTAGTGCCGGTTAGAAGTTCCTGCAGTTTTCACTGTAAAACCGAGTTGGAGCTATTACCTCCCCATATATATGTACGGTGTGGAGTTTGCAACTGAAAAGAAACTTTGTGTTCCCTACAAGCTAGGTGAAGGACGGCTTTCACACACACTTATCTCTCAGAACTGAGTATGTGGAGAGTCGTTCGTTCATCTAGCACTAGTGGAACGGGATGCAGGAGACACTTTTTCTCTGCTTTCTCAGTCTGCTTCCTAGTGCCGGTTAGAAGTTCCTGCAGTTTTCACTGTAAAACCGAATGGAGCTAGTACCTCCGCATATATAAGTATGGAATGGAGTTTGCAACTGAAAAGAAACTTTGTGTTCCCAACAAGCTAGGTGAAGGACGGCTTTCACACACACTTATCACTCAGAACTGAGCAACTGGAGAGACGTTCGTTCATCTAGCACCAAGGGAACGGGTTGCAGGAGACACTTTTTCTCTAATTTCTCAGTCTGTTTCCTAGTGCCGGTTTGAAGTTCCTGCCGTTTTCACTGTAAAACGGAGTTGGAGCTAGTACCTCCCCATATATATGTATGGAATGGAGTTTGCAACTGAAAAGAAAATTTGTGTTCCCCACAAGCTAGTTGAAGGATGGCTTTCACACACAAATATCTCTCAGAACTGAGCAAGTGGAGAGACGTTCGTTCATCTAGCACCAAGGGAACTGGTTGCAGGAGACACTTTTTCTCTGCTTTCTCAGTCTGTTTCCTAGTGCCGGTTTGAAGTTCCTGCAGTTTTCACTGTAAAACCGAGTTGGAGCTAGTACCACCCCATATATATGCATGGAATGGAGTTTGCAACTGCAAAGAAACTTTGTGTTCCCAACAAGCTAGGTGAAGGACTGCTTTCACACACAATTATCTCTCAGAACTGAGCAAGCGGAGAGACGTTCGTTCACCTAGCACCAAGGGAACGTGTTGCAGGAGACACTTTTTCTCTGCTTTCTCAGTCTGTTTCCTAGTGCCGGTTTGAAGTTCCTGCAGTTTTCACTGTAAAACCGAGTTGGAGCTAGTACCTCCCCATATATATGTATGGAAAGGAGTTTGCAACTGAAAAGAAACTTTCTGTTCCCAAAAAGCTAGGTGAAGGACCTCTTTCACACACACTTATCTCTCAGAACTGAGCAAGTGGAGAGACGTTCGTTCACCTAGCACCAAGGGAATGGGTTGCAGTAGACACATTTTCTCTGCTTTTTCAGTCTGTTTCCTAGTGCCGGTTAGAAGTTCCTGCAGTTTTCACTGTAAAACCGAGTTGGAGCTATTACCTCCCCATATATATGTACGGTGTGGAGTTTGCAACTGAAAAGAAACTTTGTGTTCCCTACAAGCTAGGTGAAGGACGGCTTTCACACACACTTATCTCTCAGAACTGAGTATGTGGAGAGTCGTTCGTTCATCTAGCACTAGTGGAACGGGATGCAGGAGACACTTTTTCTCTGCTTTCTCAGTCTGCTTCCTAGTGCCGGTTAGAAGTTCCTGCAGTTTTCACTGTAAAACCGAATGGAGCTAGTACCTCCGCATATATAAGTATGGAATGGAGTTTGCAACTGAAAAGAAACTTTGTGTTCCCAACAAGCTAGGTGAAGGACGGCTTTCACACACACTTATCACTCAGAACTGAGCAAGTGGAGAGACGTTCGTTCACCTAGCACCAAGGGAACGGGTTGCAGGAGACACTTTTTCTCTAATTTCTCAGTCTGTTTCCTTGTGCCGGTTTGAAGTTCCTGCAGTTTTCACTGTAAAACCGAGTTGGAGCTAGTACCTCCCCATATATATTTATGGAATGAAGTTTGCAACTGAAAAGAAACTTTGTGTTCCCAACAAGCTAGGTGAAGGACGGCTTTCACACACACTTATCTCTCAGAACTGAGCAAGGGGAGAGACGTTCGTTCATCTAGCACCAAGGGAACTGGTTGCAGGAGACACTTTTTCTCTGCATTCTCAGTCTGTTTCCTAGTGCCGGTTTGAAGTTCCTGCAGTTTTCACTGTAAAACCGAGTTGGAGCTAGTACCTCCGCATATATATGTATGGAATGGAGTTTGCATCTAAAAAGAAACTTTGTGTTCCCAACAAGCTAGGTGAAGGACAGCTTTCACGCACACTTATCTCTCAGAACTGAGTATGTGGAGAGTCGTTCGTTCATCTAGCACCAGGGAAACGTGTTGCAGGTGACAATTTTTCTCTGCTTTCTCAGTCTGTTTCCTAGTGCCGGTTTGAATTTCCTGCAGTTTTCACTGTAAAACAGTGTTGGAGCTAATACTTTCCCATATATATGTATGGAAAGTAGTTTGCAACTGAAAAAATATTTTGTGTTCCCAACAAGCTAGGTGAAGGACGGCTTTCACACACACTTATCTCTCAGAAATGAGCAAGTGGAGAGACGTTCGTTCATCTAGCACCAAGGGAACGGGTTGCAGGAGACACTTATTCTCTGCTTTCTCAGGCTGTTTCCTAGTGCCGTTTTGAAGTTCCTGCAGTTTTCACTGTAAAACCGAGTTGGAGCTAGTACCTCCCCATATATATGTGTGGAATGGAGTTTGCAACTGAAAAGAAACTTTGTGTTCCCAATAAGATAGGTGAAGAACGGCTTTCACACACACTAATCTCTCAGAACTGAGCAAGTGAAGAGACGTTCGTTCACCTAGCACCAAGGGAACGGGTTGCAGGAGACACTTTTTCTCTGCTTTCTCAGTCTGTTTCTTAGTGCCGGTTTGAAGTTCCTGCAGTTTTCACTGTAAACCCGAGTTGGAGCTAGTACCACCCCATATATATGCATGGAATGGAGTTTGCAACTGCAAAGAAACTTTGTGTTCCCAACAAGCTAGGTGAAGGACGGCTTTCACACACACTTATCTCTCAGAACTGAGCAAGGGGAGAGACGTTCGTTCACCTACCACCAAGGGAACGGGTTGCAGGAGACACTTTTTCTCTGCTTTCTCAGTCTGTTTCCTAGTGCCGGTTTGAAGTTCCTGCAGTTTTCACTGTAAAACCGAGTTGGAGCTAGTGCCTCCGCATATATATTTATGGAATGGAGTTTGCAACTGAAAAGAAAATTTGTGTTCCCAACAAGCTAGGTGAAGGACGGCTTTCACACACACTTATCTCTCAGAACTGAGTATGTGGAGAGACGTTCGTTCATCTAGCACCAAGGGAACGGGTTGCAGGAGACACTTTTTCTCTGCTTTCTCAGTCTGTTTCCTAGTGCCGGTTTGAAGTTCCTGCAGTTTTCACTGTAAAACCGAGTTGGAGCTAGTACCTCCGCATATATATGTATGGAATGGTGTTAGCAACTGCAAAGAAACTTTGTGTTCCCAACAAGCTATGTGAAGGGCGGCTTTCACACACACTTATCTCTCAGAACTGAGCAAGTGAAGAGACGTTCGTTCACCTAGCACCAAGGGAACGGGTTGCAGGAGACACTTTTTCTCTGCTTTCTCAGTCTGTTTCCTAGTGCCGGTTTGAAGTTCCTGCAGTTTTCAATGTAAAACCGTGTTGGAGCTAGTACCTCCCCATATGTATGTTTGCTGTGGAGTTTGCAACTGAAAAGAAACTTTGTGTTCCCAACAATCTAGTTGAAGGACGGCTTTCACACACACTTATCTCTCAGAACTGAGCAAGTGGAGAGACGTTCGTTCACCTAGCACCAAGGGAACGGTTTGCAGGAGACACTTTTTCTCTGCTTTCTCAGTCTGTTTCCTAGTGCCGGTTTGAAGTTCCTGCAGTTTTCACTGTAAAACCGATTTGGAGCTAGTACCTCCCCATATATATGTATGGAAAGGAGTTTGCAACTGAAAAGAAACTTTCTGTTCCCAAAAAGCTAGGTGAAGGACCTCTTTCACACACACTTATCTCTCAGAACTGAGCAAGTGGAGAGACGTTCGTTCATCTAGCACCAAAGGAACAGGTTGCAGTAGACACTTTTTCTCTGCTTTTTCAGTCTGTTTCCTAGTGCCTGTTAGAAGTTCCTGCAGTTTTCACTGTAAAACAGAGTTGGAGCTATTACCTCCCCATATATATGTATGGTGTGGAGTTTGCAACTGAAAAGAAACTTTGTGTTCCCAACAAGCTAGGTGAAGGACGGCTTTCACACACACTTATCTCTCAGAACTGAGTATGTGGAGAGTCGTTCGTTCATCTAGCACTAGTGGAACGGGATGCAGGAGACACTTTTTCTCTGCTTTCTCAGTCTGTTTCCTAGTGCCGGTTAGAAGTTCCTGCAGTTTTCACTGTAAAACCGAGTGGAGCTAGTACCTCCGCATATATAAGTATGGAATGGAGTTTGCAACTGAAAAGAAACTTTGTGTTCCCAACAAGCTAGGTGAAGGACGGCTTTCACACACACTTTTCACTCAGAACTGAGCAAGTGGAGAGACGTTCGTTCACCTAGCACCAAGGGAACGGGTTGAAGGAGAAACTTTTTCTCTGCTTTCTCAGTCTGTTTCCTTGTGCCGGTTTGAAGTTCCTGCAGTTTTCACTGTAAAACCGAGTTGGAGCTAGTACCTCCCCATATATATTTATGGAATGAAGTTTGCAACTGAAAAGAAACTTTGTGTTCCCAACAAGCTAGGTGAAGGACGGCTTTCACACACACTTATCTCTCAGAACTGAGCAAGTGGAGAGACGTTCGTTCATCTAGCACCAAGGGAACTGGTTGCAGGAGACACTTTTTCTCTGCATTCTCAGTCTGTTTCCTAGTGCCGGTTTGAATTTCCTGCAGTTTTCACTGTAAAACCGATTTGGAGCTAGTACCTCCGCATATATAAGTATGGAATGGAGTTTGCAACTGAAAAGGAAATTTGTGTTCCCAACAAGCTAGGTGAAGGACGGCTTTCACACACAGTTATCTATCAGAACTGAGTATGTGGAGAGACGTTCGTTCATCTAGCACCAGGGGAACGGGTTGCAGGAGACACATTTTCTCTGCTTTCTCAGTCTGTTTCCTAGTGCCGGTTTGAAGTTCCTGCAGTTTTCACTGTAAAACCGAGTTGGAGCTAGTACCTCCCCATATATATGTATGGAAAGGAGTTTGCAACTGAAAAGAAACTTTCTGTTCCCAAAAAGCTAGGTGAAGGACGGCTTTCACACACACTTATCTCTCAGAACTGAGCAAGTGAAGAGACTTTCGTTCACTTAGCACCAAGTGAACGGGTTGCATGAGACACATTTTCTCTGCTTTCTCAGTCTGTTTCCTAGTGCCGGTTTGATTTTCCTGCAGTTTTCACTGTAAAACCGAGTTGGAGCTTGTACCTCCCCATATATATGCATGGAATGGAGTTTGCAACTGAAAAGAAAATTTGTGTTCCCCACAAGCTAGTTGAAGGATGGCTTTCACACACAAATATCTCTCAGAACTGAGCAAGTGGAGAGACGTTCGTTCATCTAGCACCAAGGGAACTGGTTGCAGGAGACACTTTTTCTCTGCTTTCTCAGTCTGTTTCCTAGTGCCGGTTTGAAGTTCCTGCAGTTTTCACTGTAAAACCGAGTTGGAGCTAGTACCACCTCATATATATGCATGGAATGGAGTTTGTAACTGCAAAGAATCTTTGTGTTCCCAACAAGCTAGGTGAAGGACGGCTTTCACACACAATTATCTCTCAGAACTGAGCAAGCGGAGAGACGTTCGTTCACCTAGCACCAAGGGAACGGGTTGAAGGAGAAACTTTTTCTCTGCTTTCTCAGTCTGTTTCCTTGTGCCGGTTTGAAGTTCCTGCAGTTTTCACTGTAAAACCGAGTTGGAGCTAGTACCTCCCCATATATATTTATGGAATGAAGTTTGCAACTGAAAAGAAACTTTGTGTTCCCAACAAGCTAGGTGAAGGACGGCTTTCACACACACTTATCTCTCAGAACTGAGCAAGTGGAGAGACGTTCGTTCATCTAGCACCAAGGGTACTGGTTGCAGGAGACACTTTTTCTCTGCATTCTCAGTCTGTTTCCTAGTGCCGGTTTGAAGTTCCTGCAGTTTTCACTTTAAAACCGATTTGGAGCTAGTACCTCCGCATATATATGTATGGAATGGAGTTTGCATCTGAAAAGAAACTTTGTGTTCCCAACAAGCTAGGTGAAGGACAGCTTTCACACACAATTATCTCTCAGAACTGAGCAAGTGTAGAGACGTTCGTTCATCTAGCACCAAGGGAACGGGTTGCAGGAGACACTTTTTCTCTGCTTTCTCAGTCTGTTTCCTAGTGCCGGTTTGAAGTTCCTGCAGTTTTCACTGTAAAACCGAGTTGGAGCTAGTACCTCCGCATATATATGTATGGAATGGAGTTTGCATCTAAAAAGAAACTTTGTGTTCCCAACAAGCTAGGTGAAGGACAGCTTTCACACACACTTATCTCTCAGAACTGAGTATGTGGAGAGTCGTTCGTTCATCTAGCACCAGGGAAACGTGTTGCAGGTGACAATTTTTCTCTGCTTTCTCAGTCTGTTTCCTAGTGCCGGTTTGAATTTCCTGCAGTTTTCACTGTAAAACAGTGTTGGAGCTAATACTTTCCCATATATATGTATGGAAAGTAGTTTGCAACTGAAAAAATATTTTGTGTTCCCAACAAGCTAGGTGAAGGACGGCTTTCACACACACTTATCTCTCAGAAATGAGCAAGTGGAGAGACGTTCGTTCATCTAGCACCAAGGGAACGGGTTGCAGGAGACACTTATTCTCTGCCTTCTCAGGCTGTTTCCTAGTGCCGTTTTGAAGTTCCTGCAGTTTTCACTGTAAAACCGAGTTGGAGCTAGTACCTCCCCATATATATGTGTGGAATGGAGTTTGCAACTGAAAAGAAACTTTGTGTTCCCAATAAGATAGGTGAAGAACGGCTTTCACACACACTAATCTCTCAGAACTGAGCAAGTGAAGAGACGTTCGTTCACCTAGCACCAAGGGAACGGGTTGCAGGAGACACTTTTTCTCTGCTTTCTCAGTCTGTTTCTTAGTGCCGGTTTGAAGTTCCTGCAGTTTTCACTGTAAACCCGAGTTGGAGCTAGTACCACCCCATATATATGCATGGAATGGAGTTTGCAACTGCAAAGAAACTTTGTGTTCCCAACAAGCTAGGTGAAGGACGGCTTTCACACACACTTATCTCTCAGAACTGAGCAAGGGGAGAGACGTTCGTTCACCTAGCACCAAGGGAACGGGTTGCAGGAGACACTTTTTCTCTGCTTTCTCAGTCTGTTTCCTAGTGCCGGTTTGAAGTTCCTGCAGTTTTCACTGTAAAACCGAGTTGGAGCTAGTACCTCCGCATATATATTTATGGAATGGAGTTTGCAACTGAAAAGAAAATTTGTGTTCCCAACAAGCTAGGTGAAGGACGGCTTTCACACACACTTATCTCTCAGAACTGAGTATGTGGAGGGACGTTCGTTCATCTAGCACCAGGGGAACGGGTTGCAGGAGACACTTTTTCTCTGCTTTCTCAGTCTGTTTCCTAGTGCCGGTTTGAAGTTCCTGCAGTTTTCACTGTAAAACCGAGTTGGAGCTAGTACCTCCGCATATATATGTATGGAATGGTGTTAGCAACTGCAAAGAAACTTTGTGTTCCCAACAAGCTATGTGAAGGGCGGCTTTCACACACACTTATCTCTCAGAACTGAGCAAGTGAAGAGACGTTCGTTCACCTAGCACCAAGGGAACGGGTTGCAGGAGACACTTTTTCTCTGCCTTCTCAGTCTGTTTCCTAGTGCCGGTTTGAAGTTCCTGCAGTTTTCAATGTAAAACCGTGTTGGAGCTAGTACCTCCCCATATGTATGTTTGCTGTGGAGTTTGCAACTGAAAAGAAACTTTGTGTTCCCAACAAGCTAGTTGAAGGACGGCTTTCACACACACTTATCTCTCAGAACTGAGCAAGTGGAGAGACGTTCGTTCACCTAGCACCAAGGGAACGGGTTGCAGGAGACACTTTTTCTCTGCTTTCTCAGTCTGTTTCCTAGTGCCGGTTTGAAGTTCCTGCAGTTTTCACTGTAAAACCGAGTTGGAGCTAGTACCTCCCCATATATATGTATGGAAAGGAGTTTGCAACTGAAAAGAAACTTTCTGTTCCCAAAAAGCTAGGTGAAGGACCTCTTTCACACACACTTATCTCTCAGAACTGAGCAAGTGGAGAGACGTTCGTTCACCTAGCACCAAAGGAACAGGTTGCAGTAGACACTTTTTCTCTGCTTTTTCAGTCTGTTTCCTAGTGCCTGTTAGAAGTTCCTGCAGTTTTCACTGTAAAACCGAGTTGGAGCTATTACCTCCCCATATATATGTATGGTGTGGAGTTTGTAGCTGAAAAGAAACTTGGTGTTCCCAACAAGCTAGGTGAAGGACGGCTTTCACACACACATATCTCTCAGAACTGAGTATGTGGAGAGTCGTTCGTTCATCTAGCACTAGTGGAACGGGATGCAGGAGACACTTTTTCTCTGCTTTCTCAGTCTGTTTCCTAGTGCCGGTTAGAAGTTCCTGCAGTTTTCACTGTAAAACCGAGTGGAGCTAGTACCTCCGCATATATAAGTATGGAATGGAGTTTGCAACTGCAAAGAAACTTTGTGTTCCCAACAAGCTAGGTGAAGGACGGCTTTCACACACACTTTTCACTCAGAACTGAGCAAGTGGAGAGACGTTCGTTCACCTAGCACCAAGGGAACGGGTTGAAGGAGAAACTTTTTCTCTGCTTTCTCAGTCTGTTTCCTTGTGCCGGTTTGAAGTTCCTGCAGTTTTCACTGTAAAACCGAGTTGGAGCTAGTACCTCCCCATATATATTTATGGAATGAAGTTTGCAACTGAAAAGAAACTTTGTGTTCCCAACAAGCTAGGTGAAGGACGGCTTTCACACACACTTATCTCTCAGAACTGAGCAAGTGGAGAGACGTTCGTTCATCTAGCACCAAGGGTACTGGTTGCAGGAGACACTTTTTCTCTGCATTCTCAGTCTGTTTCCTAGTGCCGGTTTGAAGTTCCTGCAGTTTTCACTGTAAAATCGATTTGGAGCTAGTACCTCCGCATATATATGTATGGAATGGAGTTTGCATCTGAAAAGAAACTTTGTGTTCCCAACAAGCTAGGTGAAGGACAGCTTTCACACACACTTATCTCTCAGAACTGAGCAAGTGGAGAGACGTTCGTTCACCTAGCACCAAGGGGAACGGGTTGCATTAGACACTTTTTCTCTGCTTTTTCAGTCTGTTTCCTAGTGCCGGTTAGAAGTTCCTGCAGTTTTCACTGTAAAACCGAGTTGGAGCTATTACCTCCCCATATATATGTATGGTGTGGAGTTTGCAACTGAAAAGAAACTTTGTGTTCCCAACAAGCTAGGTGAAGGACGGCTTTCACACACACTTATCTCTCAGAACTGAGTATGTGGAGAGTCGTTCGCTCATCTAGCACTAGTGGAACGGGATGCAGGAGACACTTTTTCTCTGCTTTCTCAGTCTGTTTCCTAGTGCCGGTTAGAAGTTCCTGCAGTTTTCACTGTAAAACCGAGTGGAGCTAGTACCTCCGCATATATAAGTATGGAATGGAGTTTGCAACTGAAAAGAAACTTTGTGTTCCCAACAAGCTAGGTGAAGGACGGCTTTCACACACACTTTTCACTCAGAACTGAGCAAGTGGAGAGACGTTCGTTCACCTAACACCAAGGGATCGGGTTGAAGGAGAAACTTTTTCTCTGCTTTCTCAGTCTGTTTCCTTGTGCCGGTTTGAAGTTCCTGCAGTTTTCACTGTAAAACCGAGTTGGAGCTAGTACCTCCCCATATATATTTATGGAATGAAGTTTGCAACTGAAAAGAAACTTTGTGTTCCCAACAAGCTAGGTGAAGGACGGCTTTCACACACACTTATCTCTCAGAACTGAGCAAGTGGAGAGACGTTCGTTCATCTAGCACCAAGGGAACTGGTTGCAGGAGACACTTTTTCTCTGCATTCTCAGTCTGTTTCCTAGTGCCGGTTTGAATTTCCTGCAGTTTTCACTGTAAAACCGATTTGGAGCTAGTACCTCCGCATATATAAGTATGGAATGGAGTTTGCAACTGAAAAGGAAATTTGTGTTCCCAACAAGCTAGGTGAAGGACGGCTTTCACACACAGTTATCTATCAGAACTGAGTATGTGGAGAGACGTTCGTTCATCTAGCACCAGGGGAACGGGTTGCAGGAGACACTTTTTCTCTTCTTTCTCAGTCTGTTTCCTAGTGCCGGTTTGAAGTTCCTGCAGTTTTCACTGTAAAACCGAGTTGGAGCTAGTACCTCCCCATATATATGTATGGAAAGGAGTTTGCAACTGAAAAGAAACTTTCTGTTCCCAAAAAGCTAGGTGAAGGACGGCTTTCACACACACTTATCTCTCAGAACTGAGCAAGTGAAGAGACTTTCGTTCACCTAGCACCAAGTGAACGGGTTGCATGAGACACATTTTCTCTGCTTTCTCAGTCTGTTTCCTAGTGCCGGTTTGATTTTCCTGCAGTTTTCACTGTAAAACCGAGTTGGAGCTTGTACCTCCCCATATATATGCATGGAATGGAGTTTGCAACTGAAAAGAAACTTTGTGTTCCCAACAAGCTAGTTGAAGGACGGCTTTCACACACACTTATCTCTCAGAACTGAGCAAGTGGAGAGACGTTCGTTCACCTAGCACCAAGGGAACGGGTTGCAGGAGACACTTTTTCTCTGCTTTCTCAGTCTGTTTCCTAGTGCCGGTTTGAAGTTCCTGCAGTTTTCACTGTAAAACCGTGTTGGAGCTAGTACCTCCCCATATGTATGTTTGGTGTGGAGTTTGCAACTGAAAAGAAACTTTGTGTTCCCAACAAGCTAGTTGAAGGACGGCTTTCACACACACTTATCTCTCAGAACTGAGCAAGTGGAGAGACTTTCGTTCACCTAGCACCAAGGGAACGGGTTGCATTAGACACTTTTTCTCTGCTTTTTCAGTCTGTTTCCTAGTGCCGGTTAGAAGTTCCTGCAGTTTTCACTGTAAAACCGAGTTGGAGCTATTACCTCCCCATATATATGTATGGTGTGGAGTTTGCAACTGAAAAGAAACTTTGTGTTCCCAACAAGCTAGGTGAAGGACGGCTTTCACACACACGTATCTCTCAGAACTGAGTATGTGGAGAGTCGTTCGTTCATCTAGCACCAGGGGAACGGGTTGCAGGAGAAACTATTTCTCTGGATTCTCAGTCTGTTTCCTAGTGCCGGTTTGAAGTTCCTGCAGTTTTCACAGTAAAACCGAGTTGGAGCTAGTACCAACCCGTATATATATATGGAATGGAGTTTGCAACTGAAAAGAAACTTTGTGTTCCCAACAAGCTAGGTGAAGGACGGCTTTCACACAAACTTATCTCTCAGAACTGAGCAAGTGGAGAGACGTTCGTTCATCTAGCACCAAGGGAACGGGTTGCTGGAGACACTTTTTCTCTAATTTCTCAGTCTGTTTCCTAGTGCCGGTTTGAAGTTCCTGCCGTTTTCACTGTAAAACGGAGTTGGAGCTAGTACCTCCCCATATATATGTATGGAATGGAGTTTGCAACTGAAAAGAAAATTTGTGTTCCCCACAAGCTAGTTGAAGGATGGCTTTCACACACAAATATCTCTCAGAACTGAGCAAGTGGAGAGATGTTCGTTCATCTAGCACCAAGGGAACTGGTTGCAGGAGACACTTTTTCTCTGCTTTCTCAGTCTGTTTCCTAGTGCCGGTTTGAAGTTCCTGCAGTTTTCACTGTAAAACCGAGTTGGAGCTAGTACCACCTCATATATATGCATGGAATGGAGTTTGCAACTGCAAAGAAACTTTGTGTTCCCAACAAGCTAGGTGAAGGACGGCTTTCACACACAATTATCTCTCAGAACTGAGCAAGCGGAGAGACGTTCGTTCACCTAGCACCAAGGGAACGGGTTGAAGGAGAAACTTTTTCTCTGCTTTCTCAGTCTGTTTCCTTGTGCCGGTTTGAAGTTCCTGCAGTTTTCACTGTAAAACCGAGTTGGAGCTAGTACCTCCCCATATATATTTATGGAATGAAGTTTGCAACTGAAAAGAAACTTTGTGTTCCCAACAAGCTAGGTGAAGGACGGCTTTCACACACACTTATCTCTCAGAACTGAGCAAGTGGAGAGACGTTCGTTCATCTAGCACCAAGGGTACTGGTTGCAGGAGACACTTTTTCTCTGCATTCTCAGTCTGTTTCCTAGTGCCGGTTTGAAGTTCCTGCAGTTTTCACTGTAAAACCGAGTTGGAGCTATTACCTCCCCATATATATTTATGGAATGAAGTTTGCAACTGAAAAGAAACTTTGTGTTCCCAACAAGCTAGGTGAAGGACGGCTTTCACACACACTTATCTCTCAGAACTGAGCAAGTGGAGAGACGTTCGTTCATCTAGCACCAAGGGAACTGGTTGCAGGAGACACTTTTTCTCTGCATTCTCAGTCTGTTTCCTAGTGCCGGTTTGAATTTCCTGCAGTTTTCACTGTAAAACCGATTTGGAGCTAGTACCTCCGCATATATAAGTATGGAATGGAGTTTGCAACTGAAAAGGAAATTTGTGTTCCCAACAAGCTAGGTGAAGGACGGCTTTCACACACAGTTATCTATCAGAACTGAGTATGTGGAGAGACGTTCGTTCATCTAGCACCAGGGGAACGGGTTGCAGGAGACATTTTTCTCTGCTTTCTCAGTCTGTTTCCTAGTGCCGGTTTGAAGTTCCTGCAGTTTTCACTGTAAAACCGAGTTGGAGCTAGTACCTCCCCATATATATGTATGGAAAGGAGTTTGCAACTGAAAAGTAACTTTCTGTTCCCAAAAAGCTAGGTGAAGGACGGCTTTCACACACACTTATCTCTCAGAACTGAGCAAGTGAAGAGACTTTCGTTCACCTAGCACCAAGTGAACGGGTTGCATGAGACACATTTTCTCTGCTTTCTCAGTCTGTTTCCTAGTGCCGGTTTGAAGTTCCTGCAGTTTTCACTGTAAAACCGAGTTGGAGCTTGTACCTCCCCATATATATGCATGGAATGGAGTTTGCAACTGAAAAGAAACTTTGTGTTCCCAACAAGCTAGTTGAAGGACGGCTTTCACACACACTTATCTCTCAGAACTGAGCAAGTGGAGAGACGTTCGTTCATCTAGCACCAAGGGAACGGTTTGCAGGAGACACTTTTTCTCTGCTTTCTCAGTCTGTTTCCTAGTGCCGTTTTGAAATTCCTGCAATTGTCACTGTTAAACCGAATTGGAGCTAGTACCTCCCCATATATTTGTATGGAATGGAGTTTGCAACTGAAAAGAAACTTTGTGTTCCCAACAAGCTAGGTTAAGGACGGCTTTCACACACACGTATCTCTCAGAACTGAGTATGTTGAGAGTCGTTCGTTCATCTAGCACCAGGGGAACGGGTTGCAGGAGAAACTTTTTCTCTGGATTCTCAGTCTGTTTCCTAGTGCCGGTTTGAAGTTCCTGCAGTTTTCACAGTAAAACCGAGTTGGAGCTAGTACCACCCCGTATATATATATGGAATGGAGTTTGCAACTGAAAAGAAACTTTGTGTTCCCAACAAGCTAGGTGAAGGACGGCTTTCACACAAACTTATCTCTCAGAACTGAGCAAGTGGAGAGACGTTCGTTCATCTAGCACCAAGGGAACGGGTTGCAGGAGACACTTTTTCTCTAATTTCTCAGTCTGTTTCCTAGTGCCGGTTTGAAGTTCCTGCCGTTTTCACTGTAAAACGGAGTTGGAGCTAGTACCTCCCCATATATATGTATGGAATGGAGTTTGCAACTGAAAAGAAAATTTGTGTTCCCCACAAGCTAGTTGAAGGATGGCTTTCACACACAAATATCTCTCAGAACTGAGCAAGTGGAGAGACGTTCGTTCATCTAGCACCAAGGGAACTGGTTGCAGGAGACACTTTTTCTCTGCTTTCTCAGTCTGTTTCCTAGTGCCGGTTTGAAGTTCCTGCAGTTTTCACTGTAAAACCGAGTTGGAGCTAGTACCACCTCATATATATGCATGGAATGGAGTTTGCAACTGCAAAGAAACTTTGTGTTCCCAACAAGTTAGGTGAAGGACGGCTTTCACACACAATTATCTCTCAGAACTGAGCAAGCGGAGAGACGTTCGTTCACCTAGCACCAAGGGAACGGGTTGAAGGAGAAACTTTTTCTCTGCTTTCTCAGTCTGTTTCCTTGTGCCGGTTTGAAGTTCCTGCAGTTTTCACTGTAAAACCGAGTTGGAGCTAGTACCTCCCCATATATATTTATGGAATGAAGTTTGCAACTGAAAAGAAACTTTGTGTTCCCAACAAGCTAGGTGAAGGACGGCTTTCACACACACTTATCTCTCAGAACTGAGCAAGTGGAGAGACGTTCGTTCATCTAGCACCAAGGGTACTGGTTGCAGGAGACACTTTTTCTCTGCATTCTCAGTCTGTTTCCTAGTGCCAGTTTGAAGTTCCTGCAGTTTTCACTGTAAAACCGATTTGGAGCTAGTACCTCCGCATATATATGTATGGAATGGAGTTTGCATCTGAAAAGAAACTTTGTGTTCCCAACAAGCTAGGTGAAGGACAGCTTTCACACACAATTATCTCTCAGAACTGAGCAAGTGTAGAGACGTTCGTTCATCTAGCACCAAGGGAACGGGTTGCAGGAGACACTTTTTCTCTGCTTTCTCAGTCTGTTTCCTAGTGCCGGTTTGAAGTTCCTGCAGTTTTCACTGTAAAACCGTGTTGGAGCTAGTACCTCCCCATATGTATGTTTGGTGTGGAGTTTGCAACTGAAAAGAAACTTTGTGTTCCCAACAAGCTAGTTGAAGGACGGCTTTCACACACACTTATCTCTCAGAACTGAGCAAGTGGAGAGACGTTCGTTCACCTAGCACCAAGGGAACGGGTTGCAGTAGACACTTTTTCTCTGCTTTTTCAGTCTGTTTCCTAGTGCCGGTTAGAAGTTCCTGCAGTTTTCACTGTAAAACCGAGTTGGAGCTATTACCTCCCCATATATATGTATGGTGTGGAGTTTGCAACTGAAAAGAAACTTTGTGTTCCCAACAAGCTAGGTGAAGGACGGCTTTCACACACACTTATCTCTCAGAACTGAGTATGTGGAGAGTCGTTCGTTCATCTAGCACTAGTCGAACGGGATGCAGGAGACACTTTTTCTCTGCTTTCTCAGTCTGTTTCCTAGTGCCGGTTAGAAGTTCCTGCAGTTTTCACTGTAAAACCGAGTGGAGCTAGAACCTCCGCATATATAAGTATGGAATGGAGTTTGCAACTGAAAAGAAACTTTGTGTTCCCAACAAGCTAGGTGAAGGACGGCTTTCACACACACTTTTCACTCAGAACTGAGCAAGTGGAGAGACGTTCGTTCACCTAGCACCAAGGGAACGGGTTGAAGGAGAAACTTTTTCTCTGCTTTCTCAGTCTGTTTCCTTGTGCCGGTTTGAAGTTCCTGCAGTTTTCACTGTAAAACCGAGTTGGAGCTAGTACCTCCCCATATATATTTATGGAATGAAGTTTGCAACTGAAAAGAAACTTTGTGTTCCCAACAAGCTAGGTGAAGGACGGCTTTCACACACACTTATCTCTCAGAACTGAGCAAGTGGAGAGACGTTCGTTCATCTAGCACCAAGGGTACTGGTTGCAGGAGACACTTTTTCTCTGCATTCTCAGTCTGTTTCCTAGTGCCGGTTTGAAGATCCTGCAGTTTTCACTGTAAAACCGATTTGGAGCTAGTACCTCCGCATATATATGTATGGAATGGAGTTTGCATCTGAAAAGAAACTTTGTGTTCCCAACAAGCTAGGTGAAGGACAGCTTTCACACACAATTATCTCTCAGAACTGAGCAAGTGTAGAGACGTTCGTTCATCTAGCACCAAGGGAACGGGTTGCAGGAGACACTTTTTCTCTGCTTTCTCAGTCTGTTTCCTAGTGCCGGTTTGAAGTTCCTGCAGTTTTCACTGTAAAACCGTGTTGGAGCTAGTACCTCCCCATATGTATGTTTGGTGTGGAGTTTGCAACTGAAAAGAAACTTTGTGTTCCCAACAAGCTAGTTGAAGGACGGCTTTGACTCACACTTATCTCTCAGAACTGAGCAAGTGGAGAGACGTTCGTTCACCTAGCACCAAGGGAACGGGTTGCATTAGACACTTTTTCTCTGCTTTTTCAGTCTGTTTCCTAGTGCCGGTTTGAATTTCCTGCAGTTTTCACTGTAAAACCGAGTTGGAGCTATTACCTCCCCAAATATATGTATGGTGTGGAGTTTGCAACTGAAAAGAAACTTTGTGTTCCCAACAAGCTAGTTGAAGGTCGGCTTTCACACACACTTATCTCTCAGAACTGAGCAAGTGGAGAGACGATCGTTCATCTAGCACAAAGGGAACGGGTTGCAGTAGACACTTTTTCTCGGCTTTCTCAGTATGTTTCCTAGTGCCGGTTTGAAGTTCCTGCAGTTTTCACTGTAAAACCGAGTTGGAGCTAGTACCTCCCCATATATTTGTATGGAATGGAGTTTGCAACTGCAAAGAAACTTTGTGTTCCCAACAAGCTAGGTTAAGGACGGCTTTCACACACACTTATCTCTCAGAACTGAGCAAGCGGAGAGACGTTCGTTCACCTAGAACCAAGGGAAAGGGTTGCAGGAGACACTTTTTCTCTGCTTTCTCAGTCTGTTTCCTATTGCCGGTTTGAAGTTCCTGCAGTTTTCACTGTAAAACCGAGTTGGAGCTATTACCTCCCCATATATATGTATGGAAAGGAGTTTGTAACTGAAAAGAAACTTTCTGTTCCCAAAAAGCTAGGTGAAGGACGGCTTTCACACACACTTATCTCTCAGAACTGAGCAAGTGAAGAGACTTTCGTTCACCTAGCACCAAGTGAACGGGTTGCTTGAGACACATTTTCTCTGCTTTCTCAGTCTGTTTCCTAGTGCCGGTTTGATTTTCCTGCAGTTTTCACTGTAAAACCGAGTTGGAGCTTGTACCTCCCCATATATATGCATGGAATGGAGTTTGCAACTGAAAAGAAACTTTGTGTTCCCAACAAGCTAGTTGAAGGACGGCTTTCACACACACTTATCTCTCAGAACTGAGCAAGTGGAGAGACGTTCGTTCATCTAGCACCAAGGGAACGGGTTGCAGTAGACACTTTTTCTCTGCTTTCTCAGTCTGTTTCCTAGTGCCGGTTTGAAGTTCCTGCAGTTTTCACTGTAAAACCGTGTTGGAGCTAGTACCTCCCCATATATATGTATGGAATGGAGTTTGCAACTGAAAAGAAACTTTGTGTTCCCAACAAGCTAGTTGAAGGACGGCTTTCACACACACTTATCTCTCAGAACTGAGCAAGTGGAGAGACGTTCGTTCATCTAGCACCAAGGGAACGGTTTGCAGGAGACACTTTTTCTCTGCTTTCTCAGTCTGTTTCCTAGTGCCGTTTTGAAATTCCTGCAATTGTCACTGTTAAACCGAATTGGAGCTAGTACCTCCCCATATATTTGTATGGAATGGAGTTTGCAACTGAAAAGAAACTTTGTGTTCCCAACAAGCTAGGTTAAGGACGGCTTTCACACACACGTATCTCTCAGAACTGAGTATGTGGAGAGTCGTTCGTTCATCTAGCACCAGGGGAACGGGTTGCAGGAGAAACTTTTTCTCTGGATTCTCAGTCTGTTCCTAGTGCCGTTTTGAAGTTCCTGCAGTTTTAACAGTAAAACCGAGTTGGAGCTAGTACCACCCCTTATATATATATGGAATGGAGTTTGCAACTGAAAAGAAACTTTGTGTTCCCAACAAGCTAGGTGAAGGACGGCTTTCACACAAACTTATCTCTCAGAACTGAGCAAGTGGAGAGACGTTCGTTCATCTAGCACCAAGGGAACGGTTTGCAGGAGACACTTTTTCTCTAATTTCTCAGTCTGTTTCCTAGTGCCGGTTTGAAGTTCCTGCCGTTTTCACTGTAAAACGGATTTGGAGCTAGTACCTCCCCATATATATGTATGGAATGGAGTTTGCAACTGAAAAGAAAATTTGTGTTCCCCACAAGCTAGTTGAAGGATGGCTTTCACACACAAATATCTCTCAGAACTGAGCAAGTGGAGAGACGTTCGTTCATCTAGCACCAAGGGAACTGGTTGCAGGAGACACTTTTTCTCTGCTTTCTCAGTCTGTTTCCTAGTGCCGGTTTGAAGTTCCTGCAGTTTTCACTGTAAAACAGAGTTGGAGCTAGTACCACCTCATATATATGCATGGAATGGAGTTTGCAACTGCAAAGAAACTTTGTGTTCCCAACAAGCTAGGTGAAGGACGGCTTTCACACACAATTATCTCTCAGAACTGAGCAAGCGGAGAGACGTTCGTTCACCTAGCACCAAGGGAACTGGTTGCAGTAGACACTTTTTCTCTGCATTCTCAGTCTGTTTCCTAGTGCCGGTTTGACGTTCCTGCAGTTTTCACTGTAAAACCGAGTTGGAGCTATTACCTCCCCATATATATGTATGGTGTGGAGTTTGCAACTGAAAAGAAACTTTGTGTTCCCAACAAGCTAGGTGAAGGACGGCTTTCACACACACTTATCTCTCAGAACTGAGTATGTGGAGAGTCGTTCGTTCATCTAGCACTAGTGGAACGGGATGCAGGAGACACTTTTTCTCTGCTTTCTCAGTCTGCTTCCTAGTGCCGGTTAGAAGTTCCTGCAGTTTTCACTGTAAAACCGAATGGAGCTAGTACCTCCGCATATATAAGTATGGAATGGAGTTTGCAACTGAAAAGAAACTTTGTGTTCCCAACAAGCTAGGTGAAGGACGGCTTTCACACACACTTATCACTCAGAACTGAGCAAGTGGAGAGACGTTCGTTCACCTAGCACCAAGGGAACGGGTTGAAGGAGACACTTTTTCTCTGCATTCTCAGTCTGTTTCCTAGTGCCGGTTTGAAGATCCTGCAGTTTTCACTGTAAAACCGATTTGGAGCTAGTACCTCCGCATATATATGTATGGAATGGAGTTTGCATCTGAAAAGAAACTTTGTGTTCCCAACAAGCTAGGTGAAGGACAGCTTTCACACACAATTATCTCTCAGAACTGAGCAAGTGTAGAGACGTTCGTTCATCTAGCACCAAGGGAACGGGTTGCAGGAGACACTTTTTCTCTGCTTTCTCAGTCTGTTTCCTAGTGCCGGTTTGAAGTTCCTGCAGTTTTCACTGTAAAACCGTGTTGGAGCTAGTACCTCCCCATATGTATGTTTGGTGTGGAGTTTGCAACTGAAAAGAAACTTTGTGTTCCCAACAAGCTAGTTGAAGGACGGCTTTGACTCACACTTATCTCTCAGAACTGAGCAAGTGGAGAGACGTTCGTTCACCTAGCACCAAGGGAACGGGTTGCATTAGACACTTTTTCTCTGCTTTTTCAGTCTGTTTCCTAGTGCCGGTTTGAATTTCCTGCAGTTTTCACTGTAAAACCGAGTTGGAGCTATTACCTCCCCAAATATATGTATGGTGTGGAGTTTGCAACTGAAAAGAAACTTTGTGTTCCCAACAAGCTAGTTGAAGGTCGGCTTTCACACACACTTATCTCTCAGAACTGAGCAAGTGGAGAGACGATCGTTCATCTAGCACAAAGGGAACGGGTTGCAGTAGACACTTTTTCTCGGCTTTCTCAGTATGTTTCCTAGTGCCGGTTTGAAGTTCCTGCAGTTTTCACTGTAAAACCGAGTTGGTGCTAGTACCTCCCCATATATTTGTATGGAATGGAGTTTGCAACTGCAAAGAAACTTTGTGTTCCCAACAAGCTAGGTTAAGGACGGCTTTCACACACACTTATCTCTCAGAACTGAGCAAGCGGAGAGACGTTCGTTCACCTAGAACCAAGGGAAAGGGTTGCAGGAGACACTTTTTCTCTGCTTTCTCAGTCTGTTTCCTAGTGCCGGTTTGAAGTTCCTGCAGTTTTCACTGTAAAACCGAGTTGGAGCTAGTACCTCCGCATATATATGTATGGAATGGAGTTTGCATCTGAAAAGAAACTTTGTGTTCCCAACAAGCTAGGTGAAGGACGGCTTTCACACACAATTATCTCTCAGAACTGAGCAAGTGGAGAGAAGTTCGTTCATCTAGCACCAGGGGAACGGGTTGCAGGAGGCACTTTTTCTCTGCTTTCTCAGTCTGTTTCCTAGTGCCGGTTTGAAATTCCTGCAGTTTTCACAGTAAAACCGAATTGGAGCTAGTACCTCCCGGTATATATGTATGGAATGGAGTTTGCAACTTAAAAGAAACTTTGTGTTCCCAACAAGCTAGGTGAAGGACGGCTTTCACACAAACTTATCTCTCAGAACTGAGCAAGTGGAGAGACGTTCGTTCATCTAGCACCGAGGAAACGGGTTGCAGGAGACAGTCTTTCTCTGCTTTCTCAGTCTGTTTCCTAGTGCCGGTTTGAAATTCCTGCAGTTTTCACTGTAAAACCGACTTGAAGCTAGTACCTCCCCATATGTATTTATGGAATGGAGTTTGCAACGGAAAAGGAAATTTGTGTTCCCAACAAGCTAGGTGAAGGACGGCTTTCACACACATTTATCTATCAGAACTGAGTATGTGGAGAGACGTTCGTTCATCTAGCACCAGGGGAACGGGTTGCAGGAGACACTTTTTCTCTGCTTTCTCAGTCTGTTTCCTATTGCCGGTTTGAAGTTCCTGCAGTTTTCACTGTAAAACCGAGTTGGAGCTATTACCTCCCCATATATATGTATGGAAAGGAGTTTGTAACTGAAAAGAAACTTTCTGTTCCCAAAAAGCTAGGTGAAGGACGGCTTTCACACACACTTATCTCTCAGAACTGAGCAAGTGAAGAGACTTTCGTTCACCTAGCACCAAGTGAACGGGTTGCATGAGACACATTTTCTCTGCTTTCTCAGTCTGTTTCCTAGTGCCGGTTTGATTTTCCTGCAGTTTTCACTGTAAAACCGAGTTGGAGCTTGTACCTCCCCATATATATGCATGGAATGGAGTTTGCAACTGAAAAGAAACTTTGTGTTCCCAACAAGCTAGTTGAAGGACGGCTTTCACACACAATTATCTCTCAGAACTGAGCAAGTGGAGAGACGTTCGTTCATCTAGCACCAAGGGAACGGGTTGCAGTAGACACTTTTTCTCTGCTTTCTCAGTCTGTTTCCTAGTGCCGGTTTGAAGTTCCTGCAGTTTTCACTGTAAAACCGAGTTGGAGCTAGTACCTCCCCATATATATGTATGGAATGGTGTTTGCAACTGAAAAGAAACTTTGTGTTCCCAACAAGCTAGGTGAAGGACGGCTTTCACACACACTTATCTCTCAGAACTGAGCAAGTGGAGAGACGTTCGTTCATCTAGCACCAAGGGAACGGTTTGCAGGAGACACTTTTTCTCTGCTTTCTCAGTCTGTTTCCTAGTGCCGTTTTGAAATTCCTGCAATTGTCACTGTTAAACCGAATTGGAGCTAGTACCTCCCCATATATTTGTATGGAATGGAGATTGCAACTGAAAAGAAACTTTGTGTTCCCAACAAGCTAGGTTAAGGACGGCTTTCACACACACGTATCTCTCAGAACTGAGTATGTGGAGAGTCGTTCGTTCATCTAGCACCAGGGGAACGGGTTGCAGGAGAAACTTTTTCTCTGGATTCTCAGTCTGTTCCTAGTGCCGGTTTGAAGTTCCTGCAGTTTTAACAGTAAAACCGAGTTGGAGCTAGTACCACCCCGTATATATATATGGAATGGAGTTTGCAACTGAAAAGAAACTTTGTGTTCCCAACAAGCTAGGTGAAGGACGGCTTTCACACAAACTTATCTCTCAGAACTGAGCAAGTGGAGAGACGTTCGTTCATCTAGCACCAAGGGAACGGGTTGCAGGAGACACTTTTTCTCTAATTTCTCAGTCTGTTTCCTAGTGCCGGTTTGAAGTTCCTGCCGTTTTCACTGTAAAACGGATTTGGAGCTAGTACCTCCCCATATATATGTATGGAATGGAGTTTGCAACTGAAAAGAAAATTTGTGTTCCCCACAAGCTAGTTGAAGGATGGCTTTCACACACAAATATCTCTCAGAACTGAGCAAGTGGAGAGACGTTCGTTCATCTAGCACCAAGGGAACTGGTTGCAGGAGACACTTTTTCTCTGCTTTCTCAGTCTGTTTCCTAGTGCCGGTTTGAAGTTCCTGCAGTTTTCACTGTAAAACAGAGTTGGAGCTAGTACCACCTCATATATATGCATGGAATGGAGTTTGCAACTGCAAAGAAACTTTGTGTTCCCAACAAGCTAGGTGAAGGACGGCTTTCACACACAATTATCTCTCAGAACTGAGCAAGCGGAGAGACGTTCGTTCACCTAGCACCAAGGGAACGGGTTGCAGGAGACACTTTTTCTCTGCTTTCTCAGTCTGTTTCCTAGTGCCGGTTTGAAGTTCCTGCAGTTTTCACTGTAAAACCGAGTTGGAGCTAGTACCTCCCCATATATATGTATGGAAAGGAGTTTGCAACTGAAAGAAACTTTCTGTTCCCAAAAAGCTAGGTGAAGGACCTCTTTCACACACACTTATCTCTCAGAACTGAGCAAGTGGAGAGACGTTCGTTCACCTAGCACCAAGGGAACGGGTTGCAGTAGACACTTTTTCTCTGCATTCTCAGACTGTTTCCTAGTGCCGGTTTGACGTTCCTGCAGTTTTCACTGTAAAACCGAGTTGGAGCTATTACCTCCCCATATATATGTATGGTGTGGAGTTTGCAACTGAAAAGAAACTTTGTGTTCCCAACAAGCTAGGTGAAGGACGGCTTTCACACACACTTATCTCTCAGAACTGAGTATGTGGAGAGTCGTTCGTTCATCTAGCACTAGTGGAACGGGATGCAGGAGACACTTTTTCTCTGCTTTCTCAGTCTGCTTCCTAGTGCCGGTTAGAAGTTCCTGCAGTTTTCTCTGTAAAACCGAATGGAGCTAGTACCTCCGCATATATAAGTATGGAATGGAGTTTGCAACTGAAAAGAAACTTTGTGTTCCCAACAAGCTAGTTGAAGGTCGGCTTTCACACACACTTATCTCTCAGAACTGAGCAAGTGGAGAGACGATCGTTCATCTAGCACAAAGGGAACGGGTTGCAGTAGACACTTTTTCTCGGCTTTCTCAGTATGTTTCCTAGTGCCGGTTTGAAGTTCCTGCAGTTTTCACTGTAAAACCGAGTTGGAGCTAGTACCTCCCCATATATTTGTATGGAATGGAGTTTGCAACTGCAAAGAAACTTTGTGTTCCCAACAAGCTAGGTTAAGGACGGCTTTCACACACACTTATCTCTCAGAACTGAGCAAGCGGAGAGACGTTCGTTCACCTAGAACCAAGGGAAAGGGTTGCAGGAGACACTTTTTCTCTGCTTTCTCAGTCTGTTTCCTATTGCCGGTTTGAAGTTCCTGCAGTTTTCACTGTAAAACCGAGTTGGAGCTATTACCTCCCCATATATATGTATGGAAAGGAGTTTGTAACTGAAAAGAAACTTTCTGTTCCCAAAAAGCTAGGTGAAGGACGGCTTTCACACACACTTATCTCTCAGAACTGAGCAAGTGAAGAGACTTTCGTTCACCTAGCACCAAGTGAACGGGTTGCATGAGACACATTTTCTCTGCTTTCTCAGTCTGTTTCCTAGTGCCGGTTTGATTTTCCTGCAGTTTTCACTGTAAAACCGAGTTGGAGCTTGTACCTCCCCATATATATGCATGGAATGGAGTTTGCAACTGAAAAGAAACTTTGTGTTCCCAACAAGCTAGTTGAAGGACGGCTTTCACACACACTTATCTCTCAGAACTGAGCAAGTGGAGAGACGTTCGTTCATCTAGCACCAAGGGAACGGGTTGCAGTAGACACTTTTTCTCTGCTTTCTCAGTCTGTTTCCTAGTGCCGGTTTGAAGTTCCTGCAGTTTTCACTGTAAAACCGTGTTGGAGCTAGTACCTCCCCATATATATGTATGGAATGGAGTTTGCAACTGAAAAGAAACTTTGTGTTCCCAACAAGCTAGTTGAAGGACGGCTTTCACACACACTTATCTCTCAGAACTGAGCAAGTGGAGAGACCTTCGTTCATCTAGCACCAAGGGAACGGTTTGCAGGAGACACTTTTTCTCTGCTTTCTCAGTCTGTTTCCTAGTGCCGTTTTGAAATTCCTGCAATTGTCACTGTTAAACCGAATTGGAGCTAGTACCTCCCCATATATTTGTATGGAATGGAGTTTGCAACTGAAAAGAAACTTTGTGTTCCCAACAAGCTAGGTTAAGGACGGCTTTCACACACACGTATCTCTCAGAACTGAGTATGTGGAGAGTCGTTCGTTCATCTAGCACCAGGGGAACGGGTTGCAGGAGAAACTTTTTCTCTGGATTCTCAGTCTGTTCCTAGTGCCGTTTTGAAGTTCCTGCAGTTTTAACAGTAAAACCGAGTTGGAGCTAGTACCACCCCTTATATATATATGGAATGGAGTTTGCAACTGAAAAGAAACTTTGTGTTCCCAACAAGCTAGGTGAAGGACGGCTTTCACACAAACTTATCTCTCAGAACTGAGCAAGTGGAGAGACGTTCGTTCATCTAGCACCAAGGGAACGGTTTGCAGGAGACACTTTTTCTCTAATTTCTCAGTCTGTTTCCTAGTGCCGGTTTGAAGTTCCTGCCGTTTTCACTGTAAAACGGATTTGGAGCTAGTACCTCCCCATATATATGTATGGAATGGAGTTTGCAACTGAAAAGAAAATTTGTGTTCCCCACAAGCTAGTTGAAGGATGGCTTTCACACACAAATATCTCTCAGAACTGAGCAAGTGGAGAGACGTTCGTTCATCTAGCACCAAGGGAACTGGTTGCAGGAGACACTTTTTCTCTGCATTCTCAGTCTGTTTCCTAGTGCCGGTTTGAAGTTCCTGCAGTTTTCACTGTAAAACAGAGTTGGAGCTAGTACCACCTCATATATATGCATGGAATGGAGTTTGCAACTGCAAAGAAACTTTGTGTTCCCAACAAGCTAGGTGAAGGACGGCTTTCACACACAATTATCTCTCAGAACTGAGCAAGCGGAGAGACGTTCGTTCACCTAGCACCAAGGGAACGGGTTGCAGTAGACACTTTTTCTCTGCATTCTCAGTCTGATTCCTAGTGCCGGTTTGACGTTCCTGCAGTTTTCACTGTAAAACCGAGTTGGAGCTATTACCTCCCCATATATATGTATGGTGTGGAGTTTGCAACTGAAAAGAAACTTTGTGTTCCCAACAAGCTAGGTGAAGGACGGCTTTCACACACACTTATCTCTCAGAACTGAGTATGTGGAGAGTCGTTCGTTCATCTAGCACTAGTGGAACGGGATGCAGGAGACACTTTTTCTCTGCTTTCTCAGTCTGCTTCCTAGTGCCGGTTAGAAGTTCCTGCAGTTTTCACTGTAAAACCGAATGGAGCTAGTAACTCCGCATATATAAGTATGGAATGGAGTTTGCAACTGAAAAGAAACTTTGTGTTCCCAACAAGCTAGGTGAAGGACGGCTTTCACACACACTTATCACTCAGAACTGAGCAAGTGGAGAGACGTTCGTTCACCTAGCACCAAGGGAACGGGTTGAAGGAGACACTTTTTCTCTGCATTCTCAGTCTGTTTCCTAGTGCCGGTTTGAAGATCCTGCAGTTTTCACTGTAAAACCGATTTGGAGCTAGTACCTCCGCATATATATGTATGGAATGGAGTTTGCATCTGAAAAGAAACTTTGTGTTCCCAACAAGCTAGGTGAAGGACAGCTTTCACACACAATTATCTCTCAGAACTGAGCAAGTGTAGAGACGTTCGTTCATCTAGCACCAAGGGAACGGGTTGCAGGAGACACTTTTTCTCTGCTTTCTCAGTCTGTTTCCTAGTGCCGGTTTGAAGTTCCTGCAGTTTTCACTGTAAAACCGTGTTGGAGCTAGTACCTCCCCATATGTATGTTTGGTGTGGAGTTTGCAACTGAAAAGAAACTTTGTGTTCCCAACAAGCTAGTTGAAGGACGGCTTTGACTCACACTTATCTCTCAGAACTGAGCAAGTGGAGAGACGTTCGTTCACCTAGCACCAAGGGAACGGGTTGCATTAGACACTTTTTCTCTGCTTTTTCAGTCTGTTTCCTAGTGCCGGTTTGAATTTCCTGCAGTTTTCACTGTAAAACCGAGTTGGAGCTATTACCTCCCCAAATATATGTATGGTGTGGAGTTTGCAACTGAAAAGAAACTTTGTGTTCCCAACAAGCTAGTTGAAGGTCGGCTTTCACACACACTTATCTCTCAGAACTGAGCAAGTGGAGAGACGATCGTTCATCTAGCACAAAGGGAACGGGTTGCAGTAGACACTTTTTCTCGGCTTTCTCAGTATGTTTCCTAGTGCCGGTTTGAAGTTCCTGCAGTTTTCACTGTAAAACCGAGTTGGAGCTAGTACCTCCCCATATATTTGTATGGAATGGAGTTTGCAACTGCAAAGAAACTTTGTGTTCCCAACAAGCTAGGTTAAGGACGGCTTTCACACACACTTATCTCTCAGAACTGAGCAAGCGGAGAGACGTTCGTTCACCTAGAACCAAGGGAAAGGGTTGCAGGAGACACTTTTTCTCTGCTTTCTCAGTCTGTTTCCTAGTGCCGGTTTGAAGTTCCTGCAGTTTTCACTGTAAAACCGAGTTGGAGCTAGTACCTCCGCATATATATGTATGGAATGGAGTTTGCATCTGAAAAGAAACTTTGTGTTCCCAACAAGCAAGGTGAAGGACGGCTTTCACACACAATTATCTCTCAGAACTGAGCAAGTGGAGAGAAGTTCGTTCATCTAGCACCAGGGGAACGGGTTGCAGGAGGCACTTTTTCTCTGCTTTCTCAGTCTGTTTCCTAGTGCCGGTTTGAAATTCCTGCAGTTTTCACAGTAAAACCGAATTGGAGCTAGTACCTCCCGGTATATATGTATGGAATGGAGTTTGCAACTTAAAAGAAACTTTGTGTTCCCAACAAGCTAGGTGAAGGACGGCTTTCACACAGTCTTATCTCTCAGAACTGAGCAAGTGGAGAGACGTTCGTTCACCTAGCACCAAGGGAACGGGTTGCATTAGACACTTTTTCTCTGCTTTTTCAGTCTGTTTCCTAGTGCCGGTTTGAATTTCCTGCAGTTTTCACTGTAAAACCGAGTTGGAGCTATTACCTCCCCAAATATATGTATGGTGTGGAGTTTGCAACTGAAAAGAAACTTTGTGTTCCCAACAAGCTAGTTGAAGGTCGGCTTTCACACACACTTATCTCTCAGAACTGAGCAAGTGGAGAGACGATCGTTCATCTAGCACAAAGGGAACGGGTTGCAGTAGACACTTTTTCTCGGCTTTCTCAGTATGTTTCCTAGTGCCGGTTTGAAGTTCCTGCAGTTTTCACTGTAAAACCGAGTTGGAGCTAGTACCTCCCCATATATTTGTATGGAATGGAGTTTGCAACTGCAAAGAAACTTTGTGTTCCCAACAAGCTAGGTTAAGGACGGCTTTCACACACACTTATCTCTCAGAACTGAGCAAGCGGAGAGACGTTCGTTCACCTAGAACCAAGGGAAAGGGTTGCAGGAGACACTTTTTCTCTGCTTTCTCAGTCTGTTTCCTAGTGCCGGTTTGAAGTTCCTGCAGTTTTCACTGTAAAACCGAGTTGGAGCTAGTACCTCCGCATATATATATATGGAATGGAGTTTGCATCTGAAAAGAAACTTTGTGTTCCCAACAAGCTAGGTGAAGGACGGCTTTCACACACAATTATCTCTCAGAACTGAGCAAGTGGAGAGAAGTTCGTTCATCTAGCACCAGGGGAACGGGTTGCAGGAGGCACTTTTTCTCTGCTTTCTCAGTCTGTTTCCTAGTGCCGGTTTGAAATTCCTGCAGTTTTCACAGTAAAACCGAATTGGAGCTAGTACCTCCCGGTATATATGTATGGAATGGAGTTTGCAACTTAAAAGAAACTTTGTGTTCCCAACAAGCTAGGTGAAGGACGGCTTTCACACAAACTTATCTCTCAGAACTGAGCAAGTGGAGAGACGTTCGTTCATCTAGCACCGAGGAAACGGGTTGCAGGAGACACTCTTTCTCTGCTTTCTCAGTCTGTTTCCTAGTGCCGGTTTGAAATTCCTGCAGTTTTCACTGTAAAACCGACTTGAAGCTAGTACCTCCCCATATGTATTTATGGAACGGAGTTTGCAACGGAAAAGGAAATTTGTGTTCCCAACAAGCTAGGTGAAGGACGGCTTTCACACACATTTATCTATCAGAACTGAGTATGTGGAGAGACGTTCGTTCATCTAGCACCAGGGGAACGGGTTGCAGGAGACACTTTTTCTCTGCTTTCTCAGTCTGTTTCCTATTGCCGGTTTGAAGTTCCTGCAGTTTTCACTGTAAAACCGAGTTGGAGCTATTACCTCCCCATATATATGTATGGAAAGGAGTTTGTAACTGAAAAGAAACTTTCTGTTCCCAAAAAGCTAGGTGAAGGACGGCTTTCACACACACTTATCTCTCAGAACTGAGCAAGTGAAGAGACTTTCGTTCACCTAGCACCAAGTGAACGGGTTGCATGAGACACATTTTCTCTGCTTTCTCAGTCTGTTTCCTAGTGCCGGTTTGATTTTCCTGCAGTTTTCACTGTAAAACCGAGTTGGAGCTTGTACCTCCCCATATATATGCATGGAATGGAGTTTGCAACTGAAAAGAAACTTTGTGTTCCCAACAAGCTAGTTGAAGGACGGCTTTCACACACACTTATCTCTCAGAACTGAGCAAGTGGAGAGACGTTCGTTCATCTAGCACCAAGGGAACGGGTTGCAGTAGACACTTTTTCTCTGCTTTCTCAGTCTGTTTCCTAGTGCCGGTTTGAAGTTCCTGCAGTTTTCACTGTAAAACCGAGTTGGAGCTAGTACCTCCCCATATATATGTATGGAATGGTGTTTGCAACTGAAAAGAAACTTTGTGTTCCCAACAAGCTAGGTGAAGGACGGCTTTCACACACACTTATCTCTCAGAACTGAGCAAGTGGAGAGACGTTCGTTCATCTAGCACCAAGGGAACGGTTTGCAGGAGACACTTTTTCTCTGCTTTCTCAGTCTGTTTCCTAGTGCCGTTTTGAAATTCCTGCAATTGTCACTGTTAAACCGAATTGGAGCTAGTACCTCCCCATATATTTGTATGGAATGGAGTTTGCAACTGAAAAGAAACTTTGTGTTCCCAACAAGCTAGGTTAAGGACGGCTTTCACACACACGTATCTCTCAGAACTGAGTATGTGGAGAGTCGTTCGTTCATCTAGCACCAGGGGAACGGGTTGCAGGAGAAACTTTTTCTCTGGATTCTCAGTCTGTTCCTAGTGCCGTTTTGAAGTTCCTGCAGTTTTAACAGTAAAACCGAGTTGGAGCTAGTACCACCCCGTATATATATATGGAATGGAGTTTGCAACTGAAAAGAAACTTTGTGTTCCCAACAAGCTAGGTGAAGGACGGCTATCACACAAACTTATCTCTCAGAACTGAGCAAGTGGAGAGACGTTCGTTCATCTAGCACCAAGGGAACGGGTTGCAGGAGACACTTTTTCTCTAATTTCTCAGTCTGTTTCCTAGTGCCGGTTTGAAGTTCCTGCCGTTTTCACTGTAAAACGGATTTGGAGCTAGTACCTCCCCATATATATGTATGGAATGGAGTTTGCAACTGAAAAGAAAATTTGTGTTCCCCACAAGCTAGTTGAAGGATGGCTTTCACACACAAATATCTCTCAGAACTGAGCAAGTGGAGAGACGTTCGTTCATCTAGCACCAAGGGAACTGGTTGCAGGAGACACTTTTTCTCTGCTTTCTCAGTCTGTTTCCTAGTGCCGGTTTGAAGTTCCTGCAGTTTTCACTGTAAAACAGAGTTGGAGCTAGTACCACCTCATATATATGCATGGAATGGAGTTTGCAACTGCAAAGAAACTTTGTGTTCCCAACAAGCTAGGTGAAGGACGGCTTTCACACACAATTATCTCTCAGAACTGAGCAAGCGGAGAGACGTTCGTTCACCTAGCACCAAGGGAACGGGTTGCAGGAGACACTTTTTCTCTGCTTTCTCAGTCTGTTTCCTAGTGCCGGTTTGAAGTTCCTGCAGTTTTCACTGTAAAACCGAGTTGGAGCTAGTACCTCCCCATATATATGTATGGAAAGGAGTTTGCAACTGAAAGAAACTTTCTGTTCCCAAAAAGCTAGGTGAAGGACCTCTTTCACACACACTTATCTCTCAGAACTGAGCAAGTGGAGAGACGTTCGTTCACCTAGCACCAAGGGAACGGGTTGCAGTAGACACTTTTTCTCTGCATTCTCAGACTGTTTCCTAGTGCCGGTTTGACGTTCCTGCAGTTTTCACTGTAAAACCGAGTTGGAGCTATTACCTCCCCATATATATGTATGGTGTGGAGTTTGCAACTGAAAAGAAACTTTGTGTTCCCAACAAGCTAGGTGAAGGACGGCTTTCACACACACTTATCTCTCAGAACTGAGTATGTGGAGAGTCGTTCGTTCATCTAGCACTAGTGGAACGGGATGCAGGAGACACTTTTTCTCTGCTTTCTCAGTCTGCTTCCTAGTGCCGGTTAGAAGTTCCTGCAGTTTTCACTGTAAAACCGAATGGAGCTAGTACCTCCGCATATATAAGTATGGAATGGAGTTTGCAACTGAAAAGAAACTTTGTGTTCCCAACAAGCTAGGTGAAGGACGGCTTTCACACACACTTATCACTCAGAACTGAGCAAGTGGAGAGACGTTCGTTCACCTAGCACCAAGGGAACGGGTTGAAGGAGACACTTTTTCTCTGTTTCTCAGTCTGTTTCCTTGTGCCGGTTTGAAGTTCCTGCAGTTTTCACTGTAAAACCGAGTTGGAGCTAGTACCTCCCCATATATATTTATGGAATGAAGTTTGCAACTGAAAAGAAACTTTGTGTTCCCAACAAGCTAGGTGAAGGACGGCTTTCACACACACTTATCTCTCAGAACTGAGCAAGTGGAGAGACGTTCGTTCATCTAGCACCAAGGGAACTGGTTGCATGAGACACTTTTTCTCTGCATTCTCAGTCTGTTTCCTAGTGCCGGTTTGAAGTTCCTGCAGTTTTCACTGTAAAACCGAGTTGGAGCTAGTACCTCCGCATATATATGTATGGAATGGAGTTTGCATCTAAAAAGAAACTTTGTGTTCCCAACAAGCTAGGTGAAGGACAGCTTTCACACACAATTATCTCTCAGAACTGAGCAAGTGGAGAGACGTTCGTTCACCTAGCACCAAGGGAACGGGTTGCAGGAGACACTTTTTCTCTGCTTTCTCAGTCTGTTTCCTAGTGCCGGTTTGAAGTTCCTGCAGTTTTCACAGTAAAACCGAGTTGGAGCTAGTACCTCCCCGTATATATATATGGAATGGAGTTTGCAACTGAAAAGAAACTTTGTGTTCCCAACAAGCTAGGTGAAGGACGGCTTTCACACACACTTATCTCTCAGAACTGAGTAAGTGGAGAGACGTTCGTTCACCTAGCACCAAGGGAACGGGTGGCAGGAGACACTTTTTCTCTGCTTTCTCAGTCTGTTTCCTAGTGCCGGTTTGAAGTTCCTGCAGTTTTCACTGTAAAACCGAGTTGGAGCTAGTACCACCCCATATATATGCATGGAATGGAGTTTGCAACTGCAAAGAAACTTTGTGTTCCCAACAAGCTAGGTGAAGGACGGCTTTCACACACACTTATCTCTCAGAACTGAGCAAGTGGAGAGACGTTCGTTCACCTAGCACCAAGGGAACGGGTTGCAGGAGACACTTTTTCTCTGCTTTCTCAGTCTGTTTCCTAGTGCCGGTTTGAAGTTCCTGCAGTTTTCACTGTAAAACCGAGTTGGAGCTAGTACCACCCCATATATATGCATGGAATGGAGTTTGCAACTGCAAAGAAACTTTGTGTTCCCAACAAGCTAGGTGAAGCACGGCTTTCACACACAATTATCTCTCAGAACTGAGCAAGTGAAGAGACTTTCGTTCACGTAGCACCAAGGGAACGGGTTGCAGGAGACACATTTTCTCTGCTTTCTCAGTCTGTTTCCTAGTGCCGGTTTGAAGTTCCTGCAGTTTTCACTGTAAAACCGAGTTGGAGCTTGTACCTCCCCATATATATGCATGGAATGGAGTTTGCAACTGAAAAGAAACTTTGTGTTCCCAACAAGCTAGGTGTTGTACGGCTTTCACACACACTTATCTCTCAGAACTGAGCAAGTGGAGAGACGTTCGTTCATCTAGCACCAAGGGAACGGGTTGCAGGAGACACTTTTTCTCTGCATTCTCAGTCTGTTCCCTAGTGCCGGTTTGAAGTTCCTGCAGTTTTCTCTGTAAAACCTTGTTTGAGCTAGTACCTCCCCATATATATGCATGGAATGAAGTTTGCAACTGCAAAGAAACTTTGTGTTCCCAACAAGCTAGGTGAAGGACGGCTTTCACACACACGTATCTCTCAGAACTGAGTATGTGGAGAGTCGTTCGTTCACCTAGCACCAGGGGAACGGGTTGCAGGAGACACTTTTTCTCTGCTTTCTCAGTCTGTTCCCTAGTGCCGGTTTGAAGTTCCTGCAGTTTTCACTGTAAAACCGAGTTGGAGCTAGTACCTTCCCATATATATGCATGCAATGGAGTTTGCAACTGAAAAGAAACTTTGTGTTCCCAACAAGCTAGTTGAAGGTCGGCTTTCACACACACTTATCTCTCAGAACTGAGCAAGTGGAGAGACGATCGTTCATCTAGCACAAAGGGAACGGGTTGCAGTAGACACTTTTTCTCGGCTTTCTCAGTATGTTTCCTAGTGCCAGTTTGAACTTCCTGCAGTTTTCACTGTAAAATCGATTTGGAGCTAGTACCTCCCCATATATATTTATGGAATGAAGTTTGCAACTGAAAAGAAACTTTGTGTTCCCAACAAGCTAGGTGAAGGACAGCTTTCACACACAATTATCTCTCAGAACTGAGCAAGTGGAGAGACGTTCGTTCATCTAGCACCAAGGGAACGGGTTGCAGGGGACACTTTTTCTCTGCTTTCTCAGTCTGTTTCCTAGTGCCGGTTTGAAGTTCCTGCAGTTTTCACTGTAAAACCGTGTTGGAGCTAGTACCTCCCCATATGTATGTTTGGTGTGGAGTTTGCAACTGAAAAGAAACTTTGTGTTCCCAACAAGCTAGTTGAAGGACGGCTTTCACACACACTTATCTCTCAGAACTGAGCAAGAGGAGAGACGTTCGTTCACCTAGCACCAAGGGAACGGGTTGCAGGAGACACTTTTTCTCTGCTTTCTCAGTCTGTTTCCTAGTGCCGGTTTGAAGTTCCTGCAGTTTTCACTGTAAAACCGAGTTGGAGCTAGTACCTCCCCATATATATGTATGGAAAGGAGTTTGCAACTGAAAAGAAACTTTCTGTTCCCAAAAAGCTAGGTGAAGGACCTCTTTCACACACACTTATCTCTCAGAACTGAGCAAGTGGAGAGACGTTCGTTCATCTAGCACCAAGGGAACGGGTTGCAGTAGACACTTTTTCTCTGCTTTTTCAGTCTGTTTCCTAGTGCCGGTTAGAAGTTCCTGCAGTTTTCACTGTAAAACCGAGTTGGAGCTATTACCTCCCCATATATATGTATGGTGTGGAGTTTGCAACTGAAAAGAAACTTTGTGTTCCCAACAAGCTAGGTGAAGGATGGCTTTCACTCACACTTATCTCTCAGAACTGAGTATGTGGAGAGTCGTTCGTTCATCTAGCACTAGTGGAACGGGATGCAGGAGACACTTTTTCTCTGCTTTCTCAGTCTGTTTCCTAGTGCCGGTTAGAAGTTCCTGCAGTTTTCACTGTAAAACCGAGTGGAGCTAGTACCTCCGCATATATAAGTATGGAATGGAGTTTGCAACTGAAAAGAAACTTTGTGTTCCCAACAAGCTAGGTGAAGGACGGCTTTCACACACACTTTTCACTCAGAACTGAGCAAGTGGAGAGACGTTCGTTCACCTAGCACCAAGGGAACGGGTTGAAGGAGAAACTTTTTCTCTGCTTTCTCAGTCTGTTTCCTTGTGCCGGTTTGAAGTTCCTGCAGTTTTCACTGTAAAACCGAGTTGGAGCTAGTACCTCCCCATATATATGTATGGAATGGTGTTTGCAACTGAAAAGAAACTTTGTGTTCCCAACAAGCTAGGTGAAGGACGGCTTTCACACACACTTATCTCTCAGAACTGAGCAAGTGGAGAGACGTTCGTTCATCTAGCACCAAGGGAACGGTTTGCAGGAGACACTTTTTCTCTGCTTTCTCAGTCTGTTTCCTAGTGCCGTTTTGAAATTCCTGCAATTGTCACTGTTAAACCGAATTGGAGCTAGTACCTCCCCATATATTTGTATGGAATGGAGTTTGCAACTGAAAAGAAACTTTGTGTTCCCAACAAGCTAGGTTAAGGACGGCTTTCACACACACGTATCTCTCAGAACTGAGTATGTGGAGAGTCGTTCGTTCATCTAGCACCAGGGGAACGGGTTGCAGGAGAAACTTTTTCTCTGGATTCTCAGTCTGTTCCTAGTGCCGGTTTGAAGTTCCTGCAGTTTTAACAGTAAAACCGAGTTGGAGCTAGTACCACCCCGTATATATATATGGAATGGAGTTTGCAACTGAAAAGAAACTTTGTGTTCCCAACAAGCTAGGTGAAGGACGGCTATCACACAAACTTATCTCTCAGAACTGAGCAAGTGGAGAGACGTTCGTTCATCTAGCACCAAGGGAACGGGTTGCAGGAGACACTTTTTCTCTAATTTCTCAGTCTGTTTCCTAGTGCCGGTTTGAAGTTCCTGCCGTTTTCACTGTAAAACGGATTTGGAGCTAGTACCTCCCCATATATATGTATGGAATGGAGTTTGCAACTGAAAAGAAAATTTGTGTTCCCCACAAGCTAGTTGAAGGATGGCTTTCACACACAAATATCTCTCAGAACTGAGCAAGTGGAGAGACGTTCGTTCATCTAGCACCAAGGGAACTGGTTGCAGGAGACACTTTTTCTCTGCTTTCTCAGTCTGTTTCCTAGTGCCGGTTTGAAGTTCCTGCAGTTTTCACTGTAAAACAGAGTTGGAGCTAGTACCACCTCATATATATGCATGGAATGGAGTTTGCAACTGCAAAGAAACTTTGTGTTCCCAACAAGCTAGGTGAAGGACGGCTTTCACACA
This sequence comes from Camelus bactrianus, assembly GCF_048773025.1. Classification (NCBI taxonomy): domain Eukaryota; kingdom Metazoa; phylum Chordata; class Mammalia; order Artiodactyla; family Camelidae; genus Camelus; species Camelus bactrianus. The sequence goes on from NC_133544.1 coordinate 100,483,729, forward strand.
CAATTATCTCTCAGAACTGAGCAAGCGGAGAGACGTTCGTTCACCTAGCACCAAGGGAACGGGTTGCAGGAGACACTTTTTCTCTGCTTTCTCAGTCTGTTTCCTAGTGCCGGTTTGAAGTTCCTGCAGTTTTCACTGTAAAACCGAGTTGGAGCTAGTACCTCCCCATATATATGTATGGAAAGGAGTTTGCAACTGAAAGAAACTTTCTGTTCCCAAAAAGCTAGGTGAAGGACCTCTTTCACACACACTTATCTCTCAGAACTGAGCAAGTGGAGAGACGTTCGTTCACCTAGCACCAAGGGAACGGGTTGCAGTAGACACTTTTTCTCTGCATTCTCAGACTGTTTCCTAGTGCCGGTTTGACGTTCCTGCAGTTTTCACTGTAAAACCGAGTTGGAGCTATTACCTCCCCATATATATGTATGGTGTGGAGTTTGCAACTGAAAAGAAACTTTGTGTTCCCAACAAGCTAGGTGAAGGACGGCTTTCACACACACTTATCTCTCAGAACTGAGTATGTGGAGAGTCGTTCGTTCATCTAGCACTAGTGGAACGGGATGCAGGAGACACTTTTTCTCTGCTTTCTCAGTCTGCTTCCTAGTGCCGGTTAGAAGTTCCTGCAGTTTTCACTGTAAAACCGAATGGAGCTAGTACCTCCGCATATATAAGTATGGAATGGAGTTTGCAACTGAAAAGAAACTTTGTGTTCCCAACAAGCTAGGTGAAGGACGGCTTTCACACACACTTATCACTCAGAACTGAGCAAGTGGAGAGACGTTCGTTCACCTAGCACCAAGGGAACGGGTTGAAGGAGACACTTTTTCTCTGTTTCTCAGTCTGTTTCCTTGTGCCGGTTTGAAGTTCCTGCAGTTTTCACTGTAAAACCGAGTTGGAGCTAGTACCTCCCCATATATATTTATGGAATGAAGTTTGCAACTGAAAAGAAACTTTGTGTTCCCAACAAGCTAGGTGAAGGACGGCTTTCACACACACTTATCTCTCAGAACTGAGCAAGTGGAGAGACGTTCGTTCATCTAGCACCAAGGGAACTGGTTGCATGAGACACTTTTTCTCTGCATTCTCAGTCTGTTTCCTAGTGCCGGTTTGAAGTTCCTGCAGTTTTCACTGTAAAACCGAGTTGGAGCTAGTACCTCCGCATATATATGTATGGAATGGAGTTTGCATCTAAAAAGAAACTTTGTGTTCCCAACAAGCTAGGTGAAGGACAGCTTTCACACACAATTATCTCTCAGAACTGAGCAAGTGGAGAGACGTTCGTTCACCTAGCACCAAGGGAACGGGTTGCAGGAGACACTTTTTCTCTGCTTTCTCAGTCTGTTTCCTAGTGCCGGTTTGAAGTTCCTGCAGTTTTCACAGTAAAACCGAGTTGGAGCTAGTACCTCCCCGTATATATATATGGAATGGAGTTTGCAACTGAAAAGAAACTTTGTGTTCCCAACAAGCTAGGTGAAGGACGGCTTTCACACACACTTATCTCTCAGAACTGAGTAAGTGGAGAGACGTTCGTTCACCTAGCACCAAGGGAACGGGTGGCAGGAGACACTTTTTCTCTGCTTTCTCAGTCTGTTTCCTAGTGCCGGTTTGAAGTTCCTGCAGTTTTCACTGTAAAACCGAGTTGGAGCTAGTACCACCCCATATATATGCATGGAATGGAGTTTGCAACTGCAAAGAAACTTTGTGTTCCCAACAAGCTAGGTGAAGGACGGCTTTCACACACACTTATCTCTCAGAACTGAGCAAGTGGAGAGACGTTCGTTCACCTAGCACCAAGGGAACGGGTTGCAGGAGACACTTTTTCTCTGCTTTCTCAGTCTGTTTCCTAGTGCCGGTTTGAAGTTCCTGCAGTTTTCACTGTAAAACCGAGTTGGAGCTAGTACCACCCCATATATATGCATGGAATGGAGTTTGCAACTGCAAAGAAACTTTGTGTTCCCAACAAGCTAGGTGAAGCACGGCTTTCACACACAATTATCTCTCAGAACTGAGCAAGTGAAGAGACTTTCGTTCACGTAGCACCAAGGGAACGGGTTGCAGGAGACACATTTTCTCTGCTTTCTCAGTCTGTTTCCTAGTGCCGGTTTGAAGTTCCTGCAGTTTTCACTGTAAAACCGAGTTGGAGCTTGTACCTCCCCATATATATGCATGGAATGGAGTTTGCAACTGAAAAGAATCTTTGTGTTCCCAACAAGCTAGGTGTTGTACGGCTTTCACACACACTTATCTCTCAGAACTGAGCAAGTGGAGAGACGTTCGTTCATCTAGCACCAAGGGAACGGGTTGCAGGAGACACTTTTTCTCTGCATTCTCAGTCTGTTCCCTAGTGCCGGTTTGAAGTTCCTGCAGTTTTCTCTGTAAAACCTTGTTTGAGCTAGTACCTCCCCATATATATGCATGGAATGAAGTTTGCAACTGCAAAGAAACTTTGTGTTCCCAACAAGCTAGGTGAAGGACGGCTTTCACACACACGTATCTCTCAGAACTGAGTATGTGGAGAGTCGTTCGTTCACCTAGCACCAGGGGAACGGGTTGCAGGAGACACTTTTTCTCTGCTTTCTCAGTCTGTTCCCTAGTGCCGGTTTGAAGTTCCTGCAGTTTTCACTGTAAAACCGAGTTGGAGCTAGTACCTTCCCATATATATGCATGCAATGGAGTTTGCAACTGAAAAGAAACTTTGTGTTCCCAACAAGCTAGTTGAAGGTCGGCTTTCACACACACTTATCTCTCAGAACTGAGCAAGTGGAGAGACGATCGTTCATCTAGCACAAAGGGAACGGGTTGCAGTAGACACTTTTTCTCGGCTTTCTCAGTATGTTTCCTAGTGCCAGTTTGAACTTCCTGCAGTTTTCACTGTAAAATCGATTTGGAGCTAGTACCTCCCCATATATATTTATGGAATGAAGTTTGCAACTGAAAAGAAACTTTGTGTTCCCAACAAGCTAGGTGAAGGACAGCTTTCACACACAATTATCTCTCAGAACTGAGCAAGTGGAGAGACGTTCGTTCATCTAGCACCAAGGGAACGGGTTGCAGGGGACACTTTTTCTCTGCTTTCTCAGTCTGTTTCCTAGTGCCGGTTTGAAGTTCCTGCAGTTTTCACTGTAAAACCGTGTTGGAGCTAGTACCTCCCCATATGTATGTTTGGTGTGGAGTTTGCAACTGAAAAGAAACTTTGTGTTCCCAACAAGCTAGTTGAAGGACGGCTTTCACACACACTTATCTCTCAGAACTGAGCAAGAGGAGAGACGTTCGTTCACCTAGCACCAAGGGAACGGGTTGCAGGAGACACTTTTTCTCTGCTTTCTCAGTCTGTTTCCTAGTGCCGGTTTGAAGTTCCTGCAGTTTTCACTGTAAAACCGAGTTGGAGCTAGTACCTCCCCATATATATGTATGGAAAGGAGTTTGCAACTGAAAAGAAACTTTCTGTTCCCAAAAAGCTAGGTGAAGGACCTCTTTCACACACACTTATCTCTCAGAACTGAGCAAGTGGAGAGACGTTCGTTCATCTAGCACCAAGGGAACGGGTTGCAGTAGACACTTTTTCTCTGCTTTTTCAGTCTGTTTCCTAGTGCCGGTTAGAAGTTCCTGCAGTTTTCACTGTAAAACCGAGTTGGAGCTATTACCTCCCCATATATATGTATGGTGTGGAGTTTGCAACTGAAAAGAAACTTTGTGTTCCCAACAAGCTAGGTGAAGGATGGCTTTCACTCACACTTATCTCTCAGAACTGAGTATGTGGAGAGTCGTTCGTTCATCTAGCACTAGTGGAACGGGATGCAGGAGACACTTTTTCTCTGCTTTCTCAGTCTGTTTCCTAGTGCCGGTTAGAAGTTCCTGCAGTTTTCACTGTAAAACCGAGTGGAGCTAGTACCTCCGCATATATAAGTATGGAATGGAGTTTGCAACTGAAAAGAAACTTTGTGTTCCCAACAAGCTAGGTGAAGGACGGCTTTCACACACACTTTTCACTCAGAACTGAGCAAGTGGAGAGACGTTCGTTCACCTAGCACCAAGGGAACGGGTTGAAGGAGAAACTTTTTCTCTGCTTTCTCAGTCTGTTTCCTTGTGCCGGTTTGAAGTTCCTGCAGTTTTCACTGTAAAACCGAGTTGGAGCTAGTAACTCCCCATATATATTTATGGAATGAAGTTTGCAACTGAAAAGAAACTTTGTGTTCCCAACAAGCTAGGTGAAGGACGGCTTTCACACACACTTATCTCTCAGAACTGAGCAAGTGGAGAGACGTTCGTTCATCTAGCACCAAGGGAACTGGTTGCAGGAGACACTTTTTCTCTGCATTCTCAGTCTGTTTCCTAGTGCCGGTTTGAAGTTCCTGCAGTTTTCACTGTAAAACCGATTTGGAGCTAGTACCTCCGCATATATATGTATGGAATGGAGTTTGCATCTGAAAAGAAACTTTGTGTTCCCAAAAAGCTAGGTGAAGGACAGCTTTCACACACAATTATCTCTCAGAACTGAGCAAGTGGAGAGACGTTCGTTCATCTAGCACCAAGGGAACGGTTTGCAGGAGACACTTTTTCTCTGCTTTCTCAGTCTTTTTCCTAGTGCCGGTTTGAAGTTCCTGCAGTTTTCACTGTAAAACCGTGTTGGAGCTAGTACCTCCCCATATGTATGTTTGGTGTGGAGTTTGCAACTGAAAAGAAACTTTGTGTTCCCAACAAGCTAGTTGAAGGACGGCTTTCACACACACTTATCTCTCAGAACTGAGCAAGTGGAGAGACGTTCGTTCACCTAGCACCAAGGGAACGGGTTGCATTAGACACTTTTTCTCTGCTTTTTCAGTCTGTTTCCTAGTGCCGGTTTGAATTTCCTGCAGTTTTCACTTTAAAACCGAGTTGGAGCTATTACCTCCCCATATATATGTATGGTGTGGAGTTTGCAACTGAAAAGAAACTTTGTGTTCCCAACAAGCTAGGTGAAGGACGGCTTTCACACACACTTATCTCTCAGAACTGAGTATGTGGAGAGTCGTTCGTTCATCTAGCACCAGGGGAACGTGTTGCAGGTGACACTTTTTCTCTGCTTTCTCAGTCTGTTTCCTAGTGCCGGTTTGAAGTTCCTGCAGTTTTCACTGTAAAACAGTGTTGGAGCTAATACTTTCCCATATATATGTATGGAAAGTAGTTTGCAACTGAAAAAATATTTTGTGTTCCCAACAAGCTAGGTGAAGGACGGCTTTCACACACACTTATCTCTCAGAAATGAGCAAGTGGAGAGACGTTCGTTCATCTAGCACCAAGGGAACGGGTTGCAGGAGACACTTATTCTCTGCCTTCTCAGGCTGTTTCCTAGTGCCGTTTTGAAGTTCCTGCAGTTTTCACTGTAAAACCGAGTTGGAGCTAGTACCTCCCCATATATATGTGTGGAATGGAGTTTGCAACTGAAAAGAAACTTTGTGTTCCCAATAAGATAGGTGAAGGACAGCTTTCACACACACTAATCTCTCAGAACTGAGCAAGTGAAGAGACGTTCGTTCACCTAGCACCAAGGGAACGGGTTGCAGGAGACACTTTTTCTCTGCTTTCTCAGTCTGTTTCCTAGTGCCGGTTTGAAGTTCCTGCAGTTTTCACTGTAAACCCGTGTTGGAGCTAGTACCTCCCCATATATATGCATGGAATGGAATTTGCAACTGAAAAGAAACTTTGTGTTCCCAACAAGCTAGTTGAAGGACGGCTTTCACACACACTTATCTCTCAGAACTGAGCAAGTGGAGAGACGTTCGTTCATCTAGCACCAAGGGAACGGGCTGCAGTACACACTTTTTCTCTGCTTTCTCAGTCTGTTTCCTAGTGCCGGTTTGAAGTTCCTGCAGTTTTCACTGTAAAACCGAGTTGGAACTAGTACCTCCCAATATATTTGTATGGAATGGAGTTTGCAACTGAAAAGAAACTTTGTGTTCCCAACAAGCTAGTTGAAGAACGGCTTTCACACACACTTATCTCTCAGAACTGAGCAAGTGGAAAGACGTTCGTTCATCTAGCACCAAGGGAACGGGTTGCAGGAGACACTTTTTCTCTGCTTTCTCAGTCTGTTTCCTAGTGCCGGTTTGAAGTTCCTGCAGTTTTCACTGTAAAACCGAGTTGGAGCTACTACCTCCCCATATATAAGTTTGGTGTGGAGTTTGCAACTGAAAAGAAACTTTGTGTTCCCAACAAGCTAGGTGAAGGACGGCTTTCACACACACTTATCTCTCAGAACTGAGCAAGTGGAAAGACGTTCGTTCACCTAGCACCAAGGGAACGGGTTGCAGGAGACACTTTTTCTCTGCTTTCTCAGTCTGTTTCCTAGTGCCGGTTTGAAGTTCCTGCAGTTTTCACTGTAAAACAGTGTTGGAGCTACTACCTTCCCATATATATATATGGAAAGTAGTTTGCAACTGAAAAAATATTTTGTGTTCCCAACAAGCTTGGTGAAGGACGGCTTTCACACACACTTATCTCTCAGAAATGAGCAAGTGGAGAGACGTTCGTTCATCTAGCACCAAGGGAACGGGTTGCAGGAGACACTTATTCTCTGCCTTCTCAGTCTGTTTCCTAGTGCCGGTTTGAAGTTCCTGCAGTTTTCACTGTAAAACCGAGTTGGAGCTAGTACCTCCCCATATATATGTGTGGAATGGAGTTTGCAACTGAAAAGAAACTTTGTGTTCCCAATAAGATAGTTGAAGGACGGCTTTCACACACACTAATCTCTCAGAACTGAGCAAGTGAAGAGACGTTCGTTCACCTAGCACCAAGGGAACGGGTTGCAGGAGACACTTTTTCTCTGCTTTCTCAGTCTGTTTCCTAGTGCCGGTTTGAAGTTCCTGCAGTTTTCACTGTAAACCCGAGTTGGAGCTAGTACCTCCCCATATATATGCATGAAATGGAGTTTGCAACTGAAAAAAAACTTTGTGTTCCCAACAAGCTAGGTGAAGTACGGCGTTCACACACACTTATCTCTCAGAACTGAGCAAGTGGAGAGACGTTCGTTCATCTAGCACCAAGGGAACGGGCTGCAGTAGACACTTTTTCTCTGCTTTCTCAGTCTGTTTCCTAGTGCCGGTTTGAAGTTCCTGCAGTTTTCACTGTAAAACCGAGTTGGAACTAGTACCTCCCCATATATTTGTATGGAATGGAGTTTGCAACTGAAAAGAAACTTTTTGTTCCCAACAAGCTAGGTGAAGAACGGCTTTCACACACACTTATCTCTCAGAACTGAGCAAGTGGAAAAACGTTCGTTCATCTAGCACCAAGGGAACGGGTTGCAGGAGACACTTTTTCTCTGCTTTTTCAGTCTGTTTCCTAGTGCCGGTTTGAAGTTCCTGCAGTTTTCACTGTAAAACCGAGTTGGAGCTACTACCTCCCCTTATATAAGTTTGGTGTGGAGTTTGCAACTGAAAAGAAACTTTGTGTTCCCAACAAGCTAGGTGAAGGACGGCTTTCACACACACTTATCTCTCAGAACTGAGCAAGTGGAGAGACGTTCGTTCATCTAGCACCAAGGGAACGGGTTGCAGGAGACACTTTTTCTCTGCTTTCTCAGTCTGTTTTCTAGTGCCGGTTAGAATTTCCTGCAGTTTTCACTGTAAAAGCGATTTGGAGCTATTACCTCCCCATATATATTTATGGAGTGGAGTTTGCAACTGAAAAGAAACTTTGTGTTCCCAACAAGCTAGGTGAAGGACGGCTTTCACACACACTTATCTCTCAGAACTGAGTATGTGGAGAGTCGTTCGTTCATCTAGCACCAGGGGAACGTGTTGCAGGAGACAATTTTTCTCTGCTTTCTCAGTCTGTTTCCTAGTGCCGGTTTGAAGTTCCTGCAGTTTTCACTGTAAAACAGTGTTGGAGCTACTACCTTCCCATATATATATATGGAAAGTAGTTTGCAACTGAAAAAATATTTTGTGTTCCCAACAAGCTTGGTGAAGGACGGCTTTCACACACACTTATCTCTCAGAAATGAGCAAGTGGAGAGACGTTCGTTCATCTAGCACCAAGGGAACGGGTTGCAGGAGACACTTATTCTCTGCCTTCTCAGTCTGTTTCCTAGTGCCGGTTTGAAGTTCCTGCAGTTTTCACTGTAAAACCGAGTTGGAGCTAGTACCTCCCCATATATATGTGTGGAATGGAGTTTGCAACTGAAAAGAAACTTTGTGTTCCCAATAAGATAGTTGAAGGACGGCTTTCACACACACTAATCTCTCAGAACTGAGCAAGTGAAGAGACGTTCGTTCACCTAGCACCAAGGGAACGGGTTGCAGGAGACACTTTTTCTCTGCTTTCTCAGTCTGTTTCCTAGTGCCGGTTTGAAGTTCCTGCAGTTTTCACTGTAAACCCGAGTTGGAGCTAGTACCTCCCCATATATATGCATGAAATGGAGTTTGCAACTGAAAAAAAACTTTGTGTTCCCAACAAGCTAGGTGAAGTACGGCGTTCACACACACTTATCTCTCAGAACTGAGCAAGTGGAGAGACGTTCGTTCATCTAGCACCAAGGGAACGGGCTGCAGTAGACACTTTTTCTCTGCTTTCTCAGTCTGTTTCCTAGTGCCGGTTTGAAGTTCCTGCAGTTTTCACTGTAAAACCGAGTTGGAACTAGTACCTCCCCATATATTTGTATGGAATGGAGTTTGCAACTGAAAAGAAACTTTTTGTTCCCAACAAGCTAGGTGAAGAACGGCTTTCACACACACTTATCTCTCAGAACTGAGCAAGTGGAGAGACGTTCGTTCATCTAGCACTAAGGGAACGGGTTGCAGGAGACACTTTTTCTCTGCTTTCTCAGTCTGTTTCCTAGTGCCGGTTTGAAGTTCCTGCAGTTTTCACTGTAAAACCGAGTTGGAGCTAGTACCTTCCCGTATATATGCATGGAATGGAGTTTGCAACTGAAAAGAAACTTTGTGTTCCCAACAAGCTAGGTGAAGGATGGCTTTCACTCACACTTATCTCTCAGAACTGAGTATGTGGAGAGTCGTTCGTTCATCTAGCACTAGTGGAACGGGATGCAGGAGACACTTTTTCTCTGCTTTCTCAGTCTGTTTCCTAGTGCCGGTTAGAAGTTCCTGCAGTTTTCACTGTAAAACCGAGTGGAGCTAGTACCTCCGCATATATAAGTATGGAATGGAGTTTGCAACTGAAAAGAAACTTTGTGTTCCCAACAAGCTAGGTGAAGGACGGCTTTCACACACACTTTTCACTCAGAACTGAGCAAGTGGAGAGACGTTCGTTCACCTAGCACCAAGGGAACGGGTTGAAGGAGAAACTTTTTCTCTGCTTTCTCAGTCTGTTTCCTTGTGCCGGTTTGAAGTTCCTGCAGTTTTCACTGTAAAACCGAGTTGGAGCTAGTAACTCCCCATATATATTTATGGAATGAAGTTTGCAACTGAAAAGAAACTTTGTGTTCCCAACAAGCTAGGTGAAGGACGGCTTTCACACACACTTATCTCTCAGAACTGAGCAAGTGGAGAGACGTTCGTTCATCTAGCACCAAGGGAACTGGTTGCAGGAGACACTTTTTCTCTGCATTCTCAGTCTGTTTCCTAGTGCCGGTTTGAAGTTCCTGCAGTTTTCACTGTAAAACCGATTTGGAGCTAGTACCTCCGCATATATATGTATGGAATGGAGTTTGCATCTGAAAAGAAACTTTGTGTTCCCAAAAAGCTAGGTGAAGGACAGCTTTCACACACAATTATCTCTCAGAACTGAGCAAGTGGAGAGACGTTCGTTCATCTAGCACCAAGGGAACGGTTTGCAGGAGACACTTTTTCTCTGCTTTCTCAGTCTTTTTCCTAGTGCCGGTTTGAAGTTCCTGCAGTTTTCACTGTAAAACCGTGTTGGAGCTAGTACCTCCCCATATGTATGTTTGGTGTGGAGTTTGCAACTGAAAAGAAACTTTGTGTTCCCAACAAGCTAGTTGAAGGACGGCTTTGACTCACACTTATCTCTCAGAACTGAGCAAGTGAAGAGACGTTCGTTCACCTAGCACCAAGGGAACGGGTTGCAGGAGACACTTTTTCTCTGCTTTCTCAGTCTGTTTCCTAGTGCCGGTTTGAAGTTCCTGCAGTTTTCACTGTAAACCCGAGTTGGAGCTAGTACCTCCCCATATATATGCATGAAATGGAGTTTGCAACTGAAAAAAAACTTTGTGTTCCCAACAAGCTAGGTGAAGTACGGCGTTCACACACACTTATCTCTCAGAACTGAGCAAGTGGAGAGACGTTCGTTCATCTAGCACCAAGGGAACGGGCTGCAGTAGACACTTTTTCTCTGCTTTCTCAGTCTGTTTCCTAGTGCCGGTTTGAAGTTCCTGCAGTTTTCACTGTAAAACCGAGTTGGAACTAGTACCTCCCCATATATTTGTATGGAATGGAGTTTGCAACTGAAAAGAAACTTTTTGTTCCCAACAAGCTAGGTGAAGAACGGCTTTCACACACACTTATCTCTCAGAACTGAGCAAGTGGAAAGACGTTCGTTCATCTAGCACCAAGGGAACGGGTTGCAGGAGACACTTTTTCTCTGCTTTTTCAGTCTGTTTCCTAGTGCCGGTTTGAAGTTCCTGCAGTTTTCACTGTAAAACCGAGTTGGAGCTACTACCTCCCCTTATATAAGTTTGGTGTGGAGTTTGCAACTGAAAAGAAACTTTGTGTTCCCAACAAGCTAGGTGAAGGACGGCTTTCACACACACTTATCTCTCAGAACTGAGCAAGTGGAGAGACGTTCGTTCATCTAGCACCAAGGGAACGGGTTGCAGGAGACAGTTTTTCTCTGCTTTCTCAGTCTGTTTTCTAGTGCCGGTTAGAATTTCCTGCAGTTTTCACTGTAAAAGCGATTTGGAGCTATTACCTCCCCATATATATTTATGGAGTGGAGTTTGCAACTGAAAAGAAACTTTGTGTTCCCAACAAGCTAGGTGAAGGACGGCTTTCACACACACTTATCTCTCAGAACTGAGTATGTGGAGAGTCGTTCGTTCATCTAGCACCAGGGGAACGTGTTGCAGGAGACAATTTTTCTCTGCTTTCTCAGTCTGTTTCCTAGTGCCGGTTTGAAGTTCCTGCAGTTTTCACTGTAAAACAGTGTTGGAGCTACTACCTTCCCATATATATATATGGAAAGTAGTTTGCAACTGAAAAAATATTTTGTGTTCCCAACAAGCTTGGTGAAGGACGGCTTTCACACACACTTATCTCTCAGAAATGAGCAAGTGGAGAGACGTTCGTTCATCTAGCACCAAGGGAACGGGTTGCAGGAGACACTTATTCTCTGCCTTCTCAGTCTGTTTCCTAGTGCCGGTTTGAAGTTCCTGCAGTTTTCACTGTAAAACCGAGTTGGAGCTAGTACCTCCCCATATATATGTGTGGAATGGAGTTTGCAACTGAAAAGAAACTTTGTGTTCCCAATAAGATAGTTGAAGGACGGCTTTCACACACACTAATCTCTCAGAACTGAGCAAGTGAAGAGACGTTCGTTCACCTAGCACCAAGGGAACGGGTTGCAGGAGACACTTTTTCTCTGCTTTCTCAGTCTGTTTCCTAGTGCCGGTTTGAAGTTCCTGCAGTTTTCACTGTAAACCCGAGTTGGAGCTAGTACCTCCCCATATATATGCATGAAATGGAGTTTGCAACTGAAAAAAAACTTTGTGTTCCCAACAAGCTAGGTGAAGTACGGCGTTCACACACACTTATCTCTCAGAACTGAGCAAGTGGAGAGACGTTCGTTCATCTAGCACCAAGGGAACGGGCTGCAGTAGACACTTTTTCTCTGCTTTCTCAGTCTGTTTCCTAGTGCCGGTTTGAAGTTCCTGCAGTTTTCACTGTAAAACCGAGTTGGAACTAGTACCTCCCCATATATTTGTATGGAATGGAGTTTGCAACTGAAAAGAAACTTTTTGTTCCCAACAAGCTAGGTGAAGAACGGCTTTCACACACACTTATCTCTCAGAACTGAGCAAGTGGAGAGACGTTCGTTCATCTAGCACTAAGGGAACGGGTTGCAGGAGACACTTTTTCTCTGCTTTCTCAGTCTGTTTCCTAGTGCCGGTTTGAAGTTCCTGCAGTTTTCACTGTAAAACCGAGTTGGAGCTAGTACCTTCCCGTATATATGCATGGAATGGAGTTTGCAACTGAAAAGAAACTTTGTGTTCCCAACAAGCTAGGTGAAGGATGGCTTTCACTCACACTTATCTCTCAGAACTGAGTATGTGGAGAGTCGTTCGTTCATCTAGCACTAGTGGAACGGGATGCAGGAGACACTTTTTCTCTGCTTTCTCAGTCTGTTTCCTAGTGCCGGTTAGAAGTTCCTGCAGTTTTCACTGTAAAACCGAGTGGAGCTAGTACCTCCGCATATATAAGTATGGAATGGAGTTTGCAACTGAAAAGAAACTTTGTGTTCCCAACAAGCTAGGTGAAGGACGGCTTTCACACACACTTTTCACTCAGAACTGAGCAAGTGGAGAGACGTTCGTTCACCTAGCACCAAGGGAACGGGTTGAAGGAGAAACTTTTTCTCTGCTTTCTCAGTCTGTTTCCTTGTGCCGGTTTGAAGTTCCTGCAGTTTTCACTGTAAAACCGAGTTGGAGCTAGTAACTCCCCATATATATTTATGGAATGAAGTTTGCAACTGAAAAGAAACTTTGTGTTCCCAACAAGCTAGGTGAAGGACGGCTTTCACACACACTTATCTCTCAGAACTGAGCAAGTGGAGAGACGTTCGTTCATCTAGCACCAAGGGAACTGGTTGCAGGAGACACTTTTTCTCTGCATTCTCAGTCTGTTTCCTAGTGCCGGTTTGAAGTTCCTGCAGTTTTCACTGTAAAACCGATTTGGAGCTAGTACCTCCGCATATATATGTATGGAATGGAGTTTGCATCTGAAAAGAAACTTTGTGTTCCCAAAAAGCTAGGTGAAGGACAGCTTTCACACACAATTATCTCTCAGAACTGAGCAAGTGGAGAGACGTTCGTTCATCTAGCACCAAGGGAACGGTTTGCAGGAGACACTTTTTCTCTGCTTTCTCAGTCTTTTTCCTAGTGCCGGTTTGAAGTTCCTGCAGTTTTCACTGTAAAACCGTGTTGGAGCTAGTACCTCCCCATATGTATGTTTGGTGTGGAGTTTGCAACTGAAAAGAAACTTTGTGTTCCCAACAAGCTAGTTGAAGGACGGCTTTCACACACACTTATCTCTCAGAACTGAGCAAGTGGAGAGACGTTCGTTCACCTAGCACCAAGTGAACGGGTTGCATTAGACACTTTTCTCTGCTTTTTCAGTCTGTTTCCTAGTGCCGGTTTGAATTTCCTGCAGTTTTCACTTTAAAACCGAGTTGGAGCTATTACCTCCCCATATATATGTATGGTGTGGAGTTTGCAACTGAAAAGAAACTTTGTGTTCCCAACAAGCTAGGTGAAGGACGGCTTTCACACACACTTATCTCTCAGAACTGAGTATGTGGAGAGTCGTTCGTTCATCTAGCACCAGGGGAACGTGTTGCAGGTGACACTTTTTCTCTGCTTTCTCAGTCTGTTTCCTAGTGCCGGTTTGAAGTTCCTGCAGTTTTCACTGTAAAACAGTGTTGGAGCTAATACTTTCCCATATATATGTATGGAAAGTAGTTTGCAACTGAAAAAATATTTTGTGTTCCCAACAAGCTAGGTGAAGGACGGCTTTCACACACACTTATCTCTCAGAAATGAGCAAGTGGAGAGACGTTCGTTCATCTAGCACCAAGGGAACGGGTTGCAGGAGACACTTATTCTCTGCCTTCTCAGGCTGTTTCCTAGTGCCGTTTAGAAGTTCCTGCAGTTTTCACTGTAAAACCGAGTTGGAGCTAGTACCTCCCCATATATATGTGTGGAATGGAGTTTGCAACTGAAAAAAAACTTTGTGTTCCCAATAAGATAGGTGAAGGACAGCTTTCACACACACTAATCTCTCAGAACTGAGCAAGTGAAGAGACGTTCGTTCACCTAGCACCAAGGGAACGGGTTGCAGGAGACACTTTTTCTCTGCTTTCTCAGTCTGTTTCCTAGTGCCGGTTTGAAGTTCCTGCAGTTTTCACTGTAAACCCGTGTTGGAGCTAGTACCTCCCCATATATATGCATGGAATGGAATTTGCAACTGAAAAGAAACTTTGTGTTCCCAACAAGCTAGTTGAAGGACGGCTTTCACACACACTTATCTCTCAGAACTGAGCAAGTGGAGAGACGTTCGTTCATCTAGCACCAAGGGAACGGGCTGCAGTACACACTTTTTCTCTGCTTTCTCAGTCTGTTTCCTAGTGCCGGTTTGAAGTTCCTGCAGTTTTCACTGTAAAACCGAGTTGGAACTAGTACCTCCCAATATATTTGTATGGAATGGAGTTTGCAACTGAAAAGAAACTTTGTGTTCCCAACAAGCTAGTTGAAGAACGGCTTTCACACACACTTATCTCTCAGAACTGAGCAAGTGGAAAGACGTTCGTTCATCTAGCACCAAGGGAACGGGTTGCAAGAGACACTTTTTCTCTGCTTTCTCAGTCTGTTTCCTAGTGCCGGTTTGAAGTTCCTGCAGTTTTCACTGTAAAACCGAGTTGGAGCTACTACCTCCCCATATATAAGTTTGGTGTGGAGTTTGCAACTGAAAAGAAACTTTGTGTTCCCAACAAGCTAGGTGAAGGACGGCTTTCACACACACTTATCTCTCAGAACTGAGCAAGTGGAAAGACGTTCGTTCACCTAGCACCAAGGGAACGGGTTGCAGGAGACACTTTTTCTCTGCTTTCTCAGTCTGTTTTCTAGTGCCGGTTAGAATTTCCTGCAGTTTTCACTGTAAAAGCGATTTGGAGCTATTACCTCCCCATATATATTTATGGAGTGGAGTTTGCAACTGAAAAGAAACTTTGTGTTCCCAACAAGCTAGGTGAAGGACGGCTTTCACACACACTTATCTCTCAGAACTGAGTATGTGGAGAGTCGTTCGTTCATCTAGCACCAGGGGAACGTGTTGCAGGAGACAATTTTTCTCTGCTTTCTCAGTCTGTTTCCTAGTGCCGGTTTGAAGTTCCTGCAGTTTTCACTGTAAACCCGAGTTGGAGCTAGTACCTCCCCATATATAAGTTTGGTGTGGAGTTTGCAACTGAAAAGAAACTTTGTGTTCCCAACAAGCTAGGTGAAGGACGGCTTTCACACACACTTATCTCTCAGAACTGAGCAAGTGGAAAGACTTTCGTTCACCTAGCACCAAGGGAACGGGTTGCAGGAGACACTTTTTCTCTGCTTTCTCAGTCTGTTTCCTAGTGCCGGTTTGAAGTTCCTGCAGTTTTCACTGTAAAACAGTGTTGGAGCTACTACCTTCCCATATATATATATGGAAAGTAGTTTGCAACTGAAAAAATATTTTGTGTTCCCAACAAGCTTGGTGAAGGACGGTTTCACACACACTTATCTCTCAGAAATGAGCAAGTGGAGAGACGTTCGTTCATCTAGCACCAAGGGAACGGGTTGCAGGAGACACTTATTCTCTGCCTTCTCAGTCTGTTTCCTAGTGCCGGTTTGAAGTTCCTGCAGTTTTCACTGTAAAACCGAGTTGGAGCTAGTACCTCCCCATATATATGTGTGGAATGGAGTTTGCAACTGAAAAGAAACTTTGTGTTCCCAATAAGATAGTTGAAGGACGGCTTTCACACACACTAATCTCTCAGAACTGAGCAAGTGAAGAGACGTTCGTTCACCTAGCACCAAGGGAACGGGTTGCAGGAGACACTTTTTCTCTGCTTTCTCAGTCTGTTTCCTAGTGCCGGTTTGAAGTTCCTGCAGTTTTCACTGTAAACCCGAGTTGGAGCTAGTACCTCCCCATATATATGCATGAAATGGAGTTTGCAACTGAAAAAAAACTTTGTGTTCCCAACAAGCTAGGTGAAGTACGGCGTTCACACACACTTATCTCTCAGAACTGAGCAAGTGGAGAGACGTTCGTTCATCTAGCACCAAGGGAACGGGCTGCAGTAGACACTTTTTCTCTGCTTTCTCAGTCTGTTTCCTAGTGCCGGTTTGAAGTTCCTGCAGTTTTCACTGTAAAACCGAGTTGGAACTAGTACCTCCCCATATATTTGTATGGAATGGAGTTTGCAACTGAAAAGAAACTTTTTGTTCCCAACAAGCTAGGTGAAGAACGGCTTTCACACACACTTATCTCTCAGAACTGAGCAAGTGGAGAGACGTTCGTTCATCTAGCACTAAGGGAACGGGTTGCAGGAGACACTTTTTCTCTGCTTTCTCAGTCTGTTTCCTAGTGCCGGTTTGAAGTTCCTGCAGTTTTCACTGTAAAACCGAGTTGGAGCTAGTACCTTCCCGTATATATGCATGGAATGGAGTTTGCAACTGAAAAGAAACTTTGTGTTCCCAACAAGCTAGGTGAAGGATGGCTTTCACTCACACTTATCTCTCAGAACTGAGTATGTGGAGAGTCGTTCGTTCATCTAGCACTAGTGGAACGGGATGCAGGAGACACTTTTTCTCTGCTTTCTCAGTCTGTTTCCTAGTGCCGGTTAGAAGTTCCTGCAGTTTTCACTGTAAAACCGAGTGGAGCTAGTACCTCCGCATATATAAGTATGGAATGGAGTTTGCAACTGAAAAGAAACTTTGTGTTCCCAACAAGCTAGGTGAAGGACGGCTTTCACACACACTTTTCACTCAGAACTGAGCAAGTGGAGAGACGTTCGTTCACCTAGCACCAAGGGAACGGGTTGAAGGAGAAACTTTTTCTCTGCTTTCTCAGTCTGTTTCCTTGTGCCGGTTTGAAGTTCCTGCAGTTTTCACTGTAAAACCGAGTTGGAGCTAGTAACTCCCCATATATATTTATGGAATGAAGTTTGCAACTGAAAAGAAACTTTGTGTTCCCAACAAGCTAGGTGAAGGACGGCTTTCACACACACTTATCTCTCAGAACTGAGCAAGTGGAGAGACGTTCGTTCATCTAGCACCAAGGGAACTGGTTGCAGGAGACACTTTTTCTCTGCATTCTCAGTCTGTTTCCTAGTGCCGGTTTGAAGTTCCTGCAGTTTTCACTGTAAAACCGATTTGGAGCTAGTACCTCCGCATATATATGTATGGAATGGAGTTTGCATCTGAAAAGAAACTTTGTGTTCCCAAAAAGCTAGGTGAAGGACAGCTTTCACACACAATTATCTCTCAGAACTGAGCAAGTGGAGAGACGTTCGTTCATCTAGCACCAAGGGAACGGGTTGAAGGAGACACTTTTTCTCTGCTTTCTCAGTCTTTTTCCTAGTGCCGGTTTGAAGTTCCTGCAGTTTTCACTGTAAAACCGTGTTGGAGCTAGTACCTCCCCATATGTATGTTTGGTGTGGAGTTTGCAACTGAAAAGAAACTTTGTGTTCCCAACAAGCTAGTTGAAGGACGGCTTTCACACACACTTATCTCTCAGAACTGAGCAAGTGGAGAGACGTTCGTTCACCTAGCACCAAGGGAACGGGTTGCATTAGACACTTTTCTCTGCTTTTTCAGTCTGTTTCCTAGTGCCGGTTTGAATTTCCTGCAGTTTTCACTTTAAAACCGAGTTGGAGCTATTACCTCCCCATATATATGTATGGTGTGGAGTTTGCAACTGAAAAGAAACTTTGTGTTCCCAACAAGCTAGGTGAAGGACGGCTTTCACACACACTTATCTCTCAGAACTGAGTATGTGGAGAGTCGTTCGTTCATCTAGCACCAGGGGAACGTGTTGCAGGTGACACTTTTTCTCTGCTTTCTCAGTCTGTTTCCTAGTGCCGGTTTGAAGTTCCTGCATTTTTCACTGTAAAACAGTGTTGGAGCTAATACTTTCCCATATATATGTATGGAAAGTAGTTTGCAACTGAAAAAATATTTTGTGTTCCCAACAAGCTAGGTGAAGGACGGCTTTCACACACACTTATCTCTCAGAAATGAGCAAGTGGAGAGACGTTCGTTCATCTAGCACCAAGGGAACGGGTTGCAGGAGACACTTATTCTCTGCCTTCTCAGGCTGTTTCCTAGTGCCGTTTAGAAGTTCCTGCAGTTTTCACTGTAAAACCGAGTTGGAGCTAGTACCTCCCCATATATATGTGTGGAATGGAGTTTGCAACTGAAAAAAAACTTTGTGTTCCCAATAAGATAGGTGAAGGACAGCTTTCACACACACTAATCTCTCAGAACTGAGCAAGTGAAGAGACGTTCGTTCACCTAGCACCAAGGGAACGGGTTGCAGGAGACACTTTTTCTCTGCTTTCTCAGTCTGTTTCCTAGTGCCGGTTTGAAGTTCCTGCAGTTTTCACTGTAAACCCGTGTTGGAGCTAGTACCTCCCCATATATATGCATGGAATGGAATTTGCAACTGAAAAGAAACTTTGTGTTCCCAACAAGCTAGTTGAAGGACGGCTTTCACACACACTTATCTCTCAGAACTGAGCAAGTGGAGAGACGTTCGTTCATCTAGCACCAAGGGAACGGGCTGCAGTACACACTTTTTCTCTGCTTTCTCAGTCTGTTTCCTAGTGCCGGTTTGAAGTTCCTGCAGTTTTCACTGTAAAACCGAGTTGGAACTAGTACCTCCCAATATATTTGTATGGAATGGAGTTTGCAACTGAAAAGAAACTTTGTGTTCCCAACAAGCTAGTTGAAGAACGGCTTTCACACACACTTATCTCTCAGAACTGAGCAAGTGGAAAGACGTTCGTTCATCTAGCACCAAGGGAACGGGTTGCAGGAGACACTTTTTCTCTGCTTTCTCAGTCTGTTTCCTAGTGCCGGTTTGAAGTTCCTGCAGTTTTCACTGTAAAACCGAGTTGGAGCTACTACCTCCCCATATATAAGTTTGGTGTGGAGTTTGCAACTGAAAAGAAACTTTGTGTTCCCAACAAGCTAGGTGAAGGACGGCTTTCACACACACTTATCTCTCAGAACTGAGCAAGTGGAAAGACGTTCGTTCACCTAGCACCAAGGGAACGGGTTGCAGGAGACACTTTTTCTCTGCTTTCTCAGTCTGTTTTCTAGTGCCGGTTAGAATTTCCTGCAGTTTTCACTGTAAAAGCGATTTGGAGCTATTACCTCCCCATATATATTTATGGAGTGGAGTTTGCAACTGAAAAGAAACTTTGTGTTCCCAACAAGCTAGGTGAAGGACGGCTTTCACACACACTTATCTCTCAGAACTGAGTATGTGGAGAGTCGTTCGTTCATCTAGCACCAGGGGAACGTGTTGCAGGAGACAATTTTTCTCTGCTTTCTCAGTCTGTTTCCTAGTGCCGGTTTGAAGTTCCTGCAGTTTTCACTGTAAAACAGTGTTGGAGCTACTACCTTCCCATATATATATATGGAAAGTAGTTTGCAACTGAAAAAATATTTTGTGTTCCCAACAAGCTTGGTGAAGGACGGCTTTCACACACACTTATCTCTCAGAAATGAGCAAGTGGAGAGACGTTCGTTCATCTAGCACCAAGGGAACGGGTTGCAGGAGACACTTATTCTCTGCCTTCTCAGTCTGTTTCCTAGTGCCGGTTTGAAGTTCCTGCAGTTTTCACTGTAAAACCGAGTTGGAGCTAGTACCTCCCCATATATATGTGTGGAATGGAGTTTGCAACTGAAAAGAAACTTTGTGTTCCCAATAAGATAGTTGAAGGACGGCTTTCACACACACTAATCTCTCAGAACTGAGCAAGTGAAGAGACGTTCGTTCACCTAGCACCAAGGGAACGGGTTGCAGGAGACACTTTTTCTCTGCTTTCTCAGTCTGTTTCCTAGTGCCGGTTTGAAGTTCCTGCAGTTTTCACTGTAAACCCGAGTTGGAGCTAGTACCTCCCCATATATATGCATGAAATGGAGTTTGCAACTGAAAAAAAACTTTGTGTTCCCAACAAGCTAGGTGAAGTACGGCGTTCACACACACTTATCTCTCAGAACTGAGCAAGTGGAGAGACGTTCGTTCATCTAGCACCAAGGGAACGGGCTGCAGTAGACACTTTTTCTCTGCTTTCTCAGTCTGTTTCCTAGTGCCGGTTTGAAGTTCCTGCAGTTTTCACTGTAAAACCGAGTTGGAACTAGTACCTCCCCATATATTTGTATGGAATGGAGTTTGCAACTGAAAAGAAACTTTTTGTTCCCAACAAGCTAGGTGAAGAACGGCTTTCACACACACTTATCTCTCAGAACTGAGCAAGTGGAAAGACGTTCGTTCATCTAGCACCAAGGGAACGGGTTGCAGGAGACACTTTTTCTCTGCTTTCTCAGTCTGTTTCCTAGTGCCGGTTTGAAGTTCCTGCAGTTTTCACTGTAAAACCGAGTTGGAGCTACTACCTCCCCTTATATAAGTTTGGTGTGGAGTTTGCAACTGAAAAGAAACTTTGTGTTCCCAACAAGCTAGGTGAAGGACGGCTTTCACACACACTTATCTCTCAGAACTGAGCAAGTGGAGAGACGTTCGTTCATCTAGCACCAAGGGAACGGGTTGCAGGAGACACTTTTTCTCTGCTTTCTCAGTCTGTTTTCTAGTGCCGGTTAGAATTTCCTGCAGTTTTCACTGTAAAAGCGATTTGGAGCTATTACCTCCCCATATATATTTATGGAGTGGAGTTTGCAACTGAAAAGAAACTTTGTGTTCCCAACAAGCTAGGTGAAGGACGGCTTTCACACACACTTATCTCTCAGAACTGAGTATGTGGAGAGTCGTTCGTTCATCTAGCACCAGGGGAACGTGTTGCAGGAGACAATTTTTCTCTGCTTTCTCAGTCTGTTTCCTAGTGCCGGTTTGAAGTTCCTGCAGTTTTCACTGTAAAACAGTGTTGGAGCTACTACCTTCCCATATATATATATGGAAAGTAGTTTGCAACTGAAAAAATATTTTGTGTTCCCAACAAGCTTGGTGAAGGACGGCTTTCACACACACTTATCTCTCAGAAATGAGCAAGTGGAGAGACGTTCGTTCATCTAGCACCAAGGGAACGGGTTGCAGGAGACACTTATTCTCTGCCTTCTCAGTCTGTTTCCTAGTGCCGGTTTGAAGTTCCTGCAGTTTTCACTGTAAAACCGAGTTGGAGCTAGTACCTCCCCATATATATGTGTGGAATGGAGTTTGCAACTGAAAAGAAACTTTGTGTTCCCAATAAGATAGTTGAAGGACGGCTTTCACACACACTAATCTCTCAGAACTGAGCAAGTGAAGAGACGTTCGTTCACCTAGCACCAAGGGAACGGGTTGCAGGAGACACTTTTTCTCTGCTTTCTCAGTCTGTTTCCTAGTGCCGGTTTGAAGTTCCTGCAGTTTTCACTGTAAACCCGAGTTGGAGCTAGTACCTCCCCATATATATGCATGAAATGGAGTTTGCAACTGAAAAAAAACTTTGTGTTCCCAACAAGCTAGGTGAAGTACGGCGTTCACACACACTTATCTCTCAGAACTGAGCAAGTGGAGAGACGTTCGTTCATCTAGCACCAAGGGAACGGGCTGCAGTAGACACTTTTTCTCTGCTTTCTCAGTCTGTTTCCTAGTGCCGGTTTGAAGTTCCTGCAGTTTTCACTGTAAAACCGAGTTGGAACTAGTACCTCCCCATATATTTGTATGGAATGGAGTTTGCAACTGAAAAGAAACTTTTTGTTCCCAACAAGCTAGGTGAAGAACGGCTTTCACACACACTTATCTCTCAGAACTGAGCAAGTGGAGAGACGTTCGTTCATCTAGCACTAAGGGAACGGGTTGCAGGAGACACTTTTTCTCTGCTTTCTCAGTCTGTTTCCTAGTGCCGGTTTGAAGTTCCTGCAGTTTTCACTGTAAAACCGAGTTGGAGCTAGTACCTCCCCATATATATGCATGGAATGGAGTTTGCAACTGAAAAGAAACTTTGTGTTCCCAACAAGCTAGGTGAAGGACGGCTTTCACACACACTTATCTCTCAGAACTGAACAAGTGGAGAGACGTTCGTTAACCTAGCACCAAGGGAACGGGTTGCAGAAGACACTTTTTCTCTGCTTTCTCAGTCTGTTTCCTAGTGCCGGTTAGAAGTTCCTGCAGTTTTCACTGTAAAACCGAGTTGGAGCTATTACCTCCCCATATATATGTATGGTGTGGAGTTTGCAACTGAAAAGAAACTTTGTGTTCCCAACAAGCTAGGTGAAGGATGGCTTTCACTCACACTTATCTCTCAGAACTGAGTATGTGGAGAGTCGTTCGTTCATCTAGCACTAGTGGAACGGGATGCAGGAGACACTTTTTCTCTGCTTTCTCAGTCTGTTTCCTAGTGCCGGTTAGAAGTTCCTGCAGTTTTCACTGTAAAACCGAGTGGAGCTAGTACCTCCGCATATATAAGTATGGAATGGAGTTTGCAACTGAAAAGAAACTTTGTGTTCCCAACAAGCTAGGTGAAGGACGGCTTTCACACACACTTTTCACTCAGAACTGAGCAAGTGGAGAGACGTTCGTTCACCTAGCACCAAGGGAACGGGTTGAAGGAGAAACTTTTTCTCTGCTTTCTCAGTCTGTTTCCTAGTGCCGGTTTGAAGTTCCTGCAGTTTTCACTGTAAAACCGAGTTGGAGCTAGTAACTCCCCATATATATTTATGGAATGAAGTTTGCAACTGAAAAGAAACTTTGTGTTCCCAACAAGCTAGGTGAAGGACGGCTTTCACACACACTTATCTCTCAGAACTGAGCAAGTGGAGAGACGTTCGTTCATCTAGCACCAAGGGAACTGGTTGCAGGAGACACTTTTTCTCTGCATTCTCAGTCTGTTTCCTAGTGCCGGTTTGAAGTTCCTGCAGTTTTCACTGTAAAACCGATTTGGAGCTAGTACCTCCGCATATATATGTATGGAATGGAGTTTGCATCTGAAAAGAAACTTTGTGTTCCCAACAAGCTAGGTGAAGGACAGCTTTCACACACAATTATCTCTCAGAACTGAGCAAGTGGAGAGACGTTCGTTCATCTAGCACCAAGGGAACGGTTTGCAGGAGACACTTTTTCTCTGCTTTCTCAGTCTTTTTCCTAGTGCCGGTTTGAAGTTCCTGCAGTTTTCACTGTAAAACCGTGTTGGAGCTAGTACCTCCCCATATGTATGTTTGGTGTGGAGTTTGCAACTGAAAAGAAACTTTGTGTTCCCAACAAGCTAGTTGAAGGACGGCTTTCACACACACTTATCTCTCAGAACTGAGCAAGTGGAGAGACGTTCGTTCACCTAGCACCAAGGGAACGGGTTGCATTAGACACTTTTTCTCTGCTTTTTCAGTCTGTTTCCTAGTGCCGGTTTGAATTTCCTGCAGTTTTCACTTTAAAACCGTGTTGGAGCTATTACCTCCCCATATATATGTATGGTGTGGAGTTTGCAACTGAAAAGAAACTTTGTGTTCCCAACAAGCTAGGTGAAGGACGGCTTTCACACACACTTATCTCTCAGAACTGAGTATGTGGAGAGTCGTTCGTTCATCTAGCACCAGGGGAACGTGTTGCAGGTGACACTTTTTCTCTGCTTTCTCAGTCTGTTTCCTAGTGCCGGTTTGAAGTCCCTGCAGTTTTCACTGTAAAACAGTGTTGGAGCTAATACTTTCCCATATATATGTATGGAAAGTAGTTTGCAACTGAAAAAATATTTTGTGTTCCCAACAAGCTAGGTGAAGGACGGCTTTCACACACACTTATCTCTCAGAAATGAGCAAGTGGAGAGACGTTCGTTCATCTAGCACCAAGGGAACGGGTTGCAGGAGACACTTATTCTCTGCCTTCTCAGGCTGTTTCCTAGTGCCGTTTTGAAGTTCCTGCAGTTTTCACTGTAAAACCGAGTTGGAGCTAGTACCTCCCCATATATATGTGTGGAATGGAGTTTGCAACTGAAAAGAAACTTTGTGTTCCCAATAAGATAGGTGAAGGACAGCTTTCACACACACTAATCTCTCAGAACTGAGCAAGTGAAGAGACGTTCGTTCACCTAGCACCAAGGGAACGGGTTGCAGGAGACACTTTTTCTCTGCTTTCTCAGTCTGTTTCCTAGTGCCGGTTTGAAGTTCCTGCAGTTTTCACTGTAAACCCGAGTTGGAGCTAGTACCTCCCCATATATATGCATGGAATGGAATTTGCAACTGAAAAGAAACTTTGTGTTCCCAACAAGCTAGTTGAAGGACGGCTTTCACACACACTTATCTCTCAGAACTGAGCAAGTGGAGAGACGTTCGTTCATCTAGCACCAAGGGAACGGGCTGCAGTACACACTTTTTCTCTGCTTTCTCAGTCTGTTTCCTAGTGCCGGTTTGAAGTTCCTGCAGTTTTCACTGTAAAACCGAGTTGGAACTAGTACCTCCCAATATATTTGTATGGAATGGAGTTTGCAACTGAAAAGAAACTCTGTGTTCCCAACAAGCTAGTTGAAGAACGGCTTTCACACACACTTATCTCTCAGAACTGAGCAAGTGGAAAGACGTTCGTTCATCTAGCACCAAGGGAACGGGTTGCAGGAGACACTTTTTCTCTGCTTTCTCAGTCTGTTTCCTAGTGCCGGTTTGAAGTTCCTGCAGTTTTCACTGTAAAACCGAGTTGGAGCTACTACCTCCCCATATATAAGTTTGGTGTGGAGTTTGCAACTGAAAAGAAACTTTGTGTTCCCAACAAGCTAGGTGAAGGACGGCTTTCACACACACTTATCTCTCAGAACTGAGCAAGTGGAAAGACGTTCGTTCACCTAGCACCAAGGGAACGGGTTGCAGGAGACACTTTTTCTCTGCTTTCTCAGTCTGTTTTCTAGTGCCGGTTAGAATTTCCTGCAGTTTTCACTGTAAAAGCGATTTGGAGCTATTACCTCCCCATATATATTTATGGAGTGGAGTTTGCAACTGAAAAGAAACTTTGTGTTCCCAACAAGCTAGGTGAAGGACGGCTTTCACACACACTTATCTCTCAGAACTGAGTATGTGGAGAGTCGTTCGTTCATCTAGCACCAGGGGAACGTGTTGCAGGAGACAATTTTTCTCTGCTTTCTCAGTCTGTTTCCTAGTGCCGGTTTGAAGTTCCTGCAGTTTTCACTGTAAAACAGTGTTGGAGCTACTACCTTCCCATATATATATATGGAAAGTAGTTTGCAACTGAAAAAATATTTTGTGTTCCCAACAAGCTTGGTGAAGGACGGCTTTCACACACACTTATCTCTCAGAAATGAGCAAGTGGAGAGACGTTCGTTCATCTAGCACCAAGGGAACGGGTTGCAGGAGACACTTATTCTCTGCCTTCTCAGTCTGTTTCCTAGTGCCGGTTTGAAGTTCCTGCAGTTTTCACTGTAAAACCGAGTTGGAGCTAGTACCTCCCCATATATATGTGTGGAATGGAGTTTGCAACTGAAAAGAAACTTTGTGTTCCCAATAAGATAGTTGAAGGACGGCTTTCACACACACTAATCTCTCAGAACTGAGCAAGTGAAGAGACGTTCGTTCACCTAGCACCAAGGGAACGGGTTGCAGGAGACACTTTTTCTCTGCTTTCTCAGTCTGTTTCCTAGTGCCGGTTTGAAGTTCCTGCAGTTTTCACTGTAAACCCGAGTTGGAGCTAGTACCTCCCCATATATATGCATGAAATGGAGTTTGCAACTGAAAAAAAACTTTGTGTTCCCAACAAGCTAGGTGAAGTACGGCGTTCACACACACTTATCTCTCAGAACTGAGCAAGTGGAGAGACGTTCGTTCATCTAGCACCAAGGGAACGGGCTGCAGTAGACACTTTTTCTCTGCTTTCTCAGTCTGTTTCCTAGTGCCGGTTTGAAGTTCCTGCAGTTTTCACTGTAAAACCGAGTTGGAACTAGTACCTCCCCATATATTTGTATGGAATGGAGTTTGCAACTGAAAAGAAACTTTTTGTTCCCAACAAGCTAGGTGAAGAACGGCTTTCACACACACTTATCTCTCAGAACTGAGCAAGTGGAAAGACGTTCGTTCATCTAGCACCAAGGGAACGGGTTGCAGGAGACACTTTTTCTCTGCTTTCTCAGTCTGTTTCCTAGTGCCGGTTTGAAGTTCCTGCAGTTTTCACTGTAAAACCGAGTTGGAGCTACAACCTCCCCATATATAAGTTTGGTGTGGAGTTTGCAACTGAAAAGAAACTTTGTGTTCCCAACAAGCTAGGTGAAGGACGGCTTTCACACACACTTATCTCTCAGAACTGAGCAAGTGGAACGACGTTCGTTCACCTAGCACCAAGGGAACGGGTTGCAGGAGACACTTTTTCTCTGCTTTCTCAGTCTGTTTTCTAGTGCCGGTTAGAATTTCCTGCAGTTTTCACTGTAAAAGCGATTTGGAGCTATTACCTCCCCATATATATTTATGGAGTGGAGTTTGCAACTGAAAAGAAACTTTGTGTTCCCAACAAGCTAGGTGAAGGACGGCTTTCACACACACTTATCTCTCAGAACTGAGTATGTGGAGAGTCGTTCGTTCATCTAGCACCAGGGGAACGTGTTGCAGGAGACAATTTTTCTCTGCTTTCTCAGTCTGTTTCCTAGTGCCGGTTTGAAGTTCCTGCAGTTTTCACTGTAAAACAGTGTTGGAGCTACTACCTTCCCATATATATATATGGAAAGTAGTTTGCAACTGAAAAAATATTTTGTGTTCCCAACAAGCTTGGTGAAGGACGGCTTTCACACACACTTATCTCTCAGAAATGAGCAAGTGGAGAGACGTTCGTTCATCTAGCACCAAGGGAACGGGTTGCAGGAGACACTTATTCTCTGCCTTCTCAGTCTGTTTCCTAGTGCCGGTTTGAAGTTCCTGCAGTTTTCACTGTAAAACCGAGTTGGAGCTAGTACCTCCCCATATATATGTGTGGAATGGAGTTTGCAACTGAAAAGAAACTTTGTGTTCCCAATAAGATAGTTGAAGGACGGCTTTCACACACACTAATCTCTCAGAACTGAGCAAGTGAAGAGACGTTCGTTCACCTAGCACCAAGGGAACGGGTTGCAGGAGACACTTTTTCTCTGCTTTCTCAGTCTGTTTCCTAGTGCCGGTTTGAAGTTCCTGCAGTTTTCACTGTAAACCCGAGTTGGAGCTAGTACCTCCCCATATATATGCATGAAATGGAGTTTGCAACTGAAAAAAAACCTTTGTGTTCCCAACAAGCTAGGTGAAGTACGGCGTTCACACACACTTATCTCTCAGAACTGAGCAAGTGGAGAGACGTTCGTTCATCTAGCACCAAGGGAACGGGCTGCAGTAGACACTTTTTCTCTGCTTTCTCAGTCTGTTTCCTAGTGCCGGTTTGAAGTTCCTGCAGTTTTCACTGTAAAACCGAGTTGGAACTAGTACCTCCCCATATATTAGTATGGAATGGAGTTTGCAACTGAAAAGAAACTTTTTGTTCCCAACAAGCTAGGTGAAGAACGGCTTTCACACACACTTATCTCTCAGAACTGAGCAAGTGGAGAGACGTTCGTTCATCTAGCACTAAGGGAACGGGTTGCAGGAGACACTTTTTCTCTGCTTTCTCAGTCTGTTTCCTAGTGCCGGTTTGAAGTTCCTGCAGTTTTCACTGTAAAACCGAGTTGGAGCTAGTACCTCCCCATATATATGCATGGAATGGAGTTTGCAACTGAAAAGAAACTTTGTGTTCCCAACAAGCTAGGTGAAGGACGGCTTTCACACACACTTATCTCTCAGAACTGAACAAGTGGAGAGACGTTCGTTAACCTAGCACCAAGGGAACGGGTTGCAGGAGACACTTTTTCTCTGCTTTCTCAGTCTGTTTCCTAGTGCCGGTTTGAAGTTCCTGAAGTTTTCTCTGTAAAACCTAGTTGGAGCTAGTACCTCCCCATATATATGTATGGAATGGAGTTTGCAACTGAAAAGAAACTTTGTGTTCCGAACAAGCTAATTGAAGGACCGCTTTCACACTCACTTATCTCTCAGAAATGAGCAAGTGGAGAGACGTTCGTTCATCTTGCACCAAGGGAACGGGCTGCAGTAGACAATTTTTCTCTGCTTTCTCAGTCTGTTTCCTAGTGCCGGTTTGAAGTTCCTGCAATTTCCACTGTAAAACCGAGTTGGAGCTAGTACCTCCCCATATATATGTTTGGTGTGGAGTTTGCAACTGAAAAGAAACTTTGTGTTCCCAACAAGATAGTTGAAGTACGGCTTTCACACACACTTAACTCTCAGAACTGAGCAAGTGGAGAGACGTTCGTTCACCTAGCACCAAGGGAACGGGTTGCAGTAGACACTTTTTCTCTGCTTTTTCAGTCTGTTTCCTAGTGCCGGTTTGAAGTTCCTGCAGTTTTCACTGTAAAACCGAGTTGGAGCTATTACCTCCCCATATATATGCATGGAATGGTGTTTGCAACTGAAAAGGAACTTTGTGTTCCCAACAAGCTAGGTGAAGGACGGCTTTCACACACACTTATCTCTCAGAACTGAGCAAGTGGAGGGACGTTCGTTCATCTAGCACCAAGCAAACGGGTTGCAGGAGACACTTCTTCTCTGCTTTCTCAGTCTGTTTCCTAGTGCCGGTTTGAAGTTCCTGCAGTTTTCACTGTAAAACCGAGTTGGAGCTAGTACCTCCCCATATATATGTGTGGAATGGAGTTTGCAACTGAAAAGAAACTTTGTGTTCCCAATAAGATAGGTGAAGGAGAGCTTTCACACACACTAATCTCTCAGAACTGAGCAAGTGAAGAGACCTTCGTTCACCTAGCACCAAGGGAACGGGTTGCAGGGACACTTTTTCTCTGCTTTCTCAGTCTGTTTCCTAGTGCCGGTTTGAAGTTCCTGCAGTTTTCACTGTAACCCCGAGTTGGAGCTAGTACCTCCCCATATATATGCATGGAAGGGAGTTTGCAACTGAAAAGAAACTTTGTGTTCCCAACAAGCTAGGTGAAGGACGGCTTTCACACACAAATATCTCTCAGAAGTGAGCAAGTGGAAAGACGTTCGTTCACCTAGCACCAAGGGAACGGGTTGCAGGAGACACTTTTTCTCTGCTTTCTCGGTCTGTTTTCTAGTGCCGGTTAGAATTTCCTGCAGTTTTCACTGTAAAAGCGATTTGGAGCTATTACCTCCCCATATATATTTATGGAGTGGAGTTTGCAACTGAAAAGAAACTTTGTGTTCCCAACAAGCTAGGTGAAGGACGGCTTTCACACACACTTATCTCTCAGAACTGAGTATGTGGAGAGTCGTTCGTTCATCTAGCACCAGGGGAACGTGTTGCAGGAGACAATTTTTCTCTGCTTTCTCAGTCTGTTTCCTAGTGCCGGTTTGAAGTTCCTGCAGTTTTCACTGTAAAACAGTGTTGGAGCTACTACCTTCCCATATATATATATGGAAAGTAGTTTGCAACTGAAAAAATATTTTGTGTTCCCAACAAGCTTGGTGAAGGACGGCTTTCACACACACTTATCTCTCAGAAATGAGCAAGTGGAGAGACGTTCGTTCATCTAGCACCAAGGGAACGGGTTGCAGGAGACACTTATTCTCTGCCTTCTCAGTCTGTTTCCTAGTGCCGGTTTGAAGTTCCTGCAGTTTTCACTGTAAAACCGAGTTGGAGCTAGTACCTCCCCATATATATGTGTGGAATGGAGTTTGCAACTGAAAAGAAACTTTGTGTTCCCAATAAGATAGTTGAAGGACGGCTTTCACACACACTAATCTCTCAGAACTGAGCAAGTGAAGAGACGTTCGTTCACCTAGCACCAAG
The DNA here is from genome assembly GCF_048773025.1 of Camelus bactrianus. NCBI lineage: Eukaryota > Metazoa > Chordata > Mammalia > Artiodactyla > Camelidae > Camelus > Camelus bactrianus. The sequence continues at coordinate 100,513,404 of NC_133544.1, forward strand.
GGAACGGGTTGCAGGAGACACTTTTTCTCTGCTTTCTCAGTCTGTTTCCTAGTGCCGGTTTGAAGTTCCTGCAGTTTTCACTGTAAACCCGAGTTGGAGCTAGTACCTCCCCATATATATGCATGAAATGGAGTTTGCAACTGAAAAAAAACTTTGTGTTCCCAACAAGCTAGGTGAAGTACGGCGTTCACACACACTTATCTCTCAGAACTGAGCAAGTGGAGAGACGTTCGTTCATCTAGCACCAAGGGAACGGGCTGCAGTAGACACTTTTTCTTTGCTTTCTCAGTCTGTTTCCTAGTGCCGGTTTGAAGTTCCTGCAGTTTTCACTGTAAAACCGAGTTGGAACTAGTACCTCCCCATATATTTGTATGGAATGGAGTTTGCAACTGAAAAGAAACTTTTTGTTCCCAACAAGCTAGGTGAAGAACGGCTTTCACACACACTTATCTCTCAGAACTGAGCAAGTGGAAAGACGTTCGTTCATCTAGCACCAAGGGAACGGGTTGCAGGAGACACTTTTTCTCTGCTTTCTCAGTCTGTTTCCTAGTGCCGGTTTGAAGTTCCTGCATTTTTCACTGTAAAACCGAGTTGGAGCTACAACCTCCCCATATATAAGTTTGGTGTAGAGTTTGCAACTGAAAAGAAACTTTGTGTTCCCAACAAGCTAGGTGAAGGACGGCTTTCACACACACATATCTCTCAGAACTGAGCAAGTGGAAAGACGTTCGTTCACCTAGCACCAAGGGAACGGGTTGCAGGAGACACTTTTTCTCTGCTTTCTCAGTCTGTTTTCTAGTGCCGGTTAGAATTTCCTGCAGTTTTCACTGTAAAAGCGATTTGGAGCTATTACCTCCCCATATATATTTATGGAGTGGAGTTTGCAACTGAAAAGAAACTTTGTGTTCCCAACAAGCTAGGTGAAGGACGGCTTTCACACACACTTATCTCTCAGAACTGAGTATGTGGAGAGTCGTTCGTTCATCTAGCACCAGGGGAACGTGTTGCAGGAGACAATTTTTCTCTGCTTTCTCAGTCTGTTTCCTAGTGCCGGTTTGAAGTTCCTGCAGTTTTCACTGTAAAACAGTGTTGGAGCTACTACCTTCCCATATATATATATGGAAAGTAGTTTGCAACTGAAAAAATATTTTGTGTTCCCAACAAGCTTGGTGAAGGACGGCTTTCACACACACTTATCTCTCAGAAATGAGCAAGTGGAGAGACGTTCGTTCATCTAGCACCAAGGGAACGGGTTGCAGGAGACACTTATTCTCTGCCTTCTCAGTCTGTTTCCTAGTGCCGGTTTGAAGTTCCTGCAGTTTTCACTGTAAAACCGAGTTGGAGCTAGTACCTCCCCATATATATGTGTGGAATGGAGTTTGCAACTGAAAAGAAACTTTGTGTTCCCAATAAGATAGTTGAAGGACGGCTTTCACACACACTAATCTCTCAGAACTGAGCAAGTGGAGAGACGTTCGTTCATCTAGCACCAAGGGAACGGGCTGCAGTAGACACTTTTTCTCTGCTTTCTCAGTCTGTTTCCTAGTGCCGGTTTGAAGTTCCTGCAGTTTTCACTGTAAAACCGAGTTGGAACTAGTACCTCCCCATATATTTGTATGGAATGGAGTTTGCAACTGAAAAGAAACTTTTTGTTCCCAACAAGCTAGGTGAAGAACGGCTTTCACACACACTTATCTCTCAGAACTGAGCAAGTGGAGAGACGTTCGTTCATCTAGCACTAAGGGAACGGGTTGCAGGAGACACTTTTTCTCTGCTTTCTCAGTCTGTTTCCTAGTGCCGGTTTGAAGTTCCTGCAGTTTTCACTGTAAAACCGAGTTGGAGCTAGTACCTCCCCATATATATGCATGGAATGGAGTTTGCAACTGAAAAGAAACTTTGTGTTCCCAACAAGCTAGGTGAAGGACGGCTTTCACACACACTTATCTCTCAGAACTGAACAAGTTTAGAGACGTTCGTTAACCTAGCACCAAGGGAACGGTTTGCAGGAGACACTTTTTCTCTGCTTTCTCAGTCTGTTTCCTAGTGCCGGTTTGAAGTTCCTGAAGTTTTCTCTGTAAAACCTAGTTGGAGCTAGTACCTCCCCATATATATGTATGGAATGGAGTTTGCAACTGAAAAGAAACTTTGTGTTCCGAACAAGCTAATTGAAGGACCGCTTTCACACTCACTTATCTCTCAGAAATGAGCAAGTGGAGAGACGTTCGTTCATCTTGCACCAAGGGAACGGGCTGCAGTAGACAATTTTTCTCTGCTTTCTCAGTCTGTTTCCTAGTGCCGGTTTGAAGTTCCTGCAATTTCCACTGTAAAACCGAGTTGGAGCTAGTACCTCCCCATATATATGTTTGGTGTGGAGTTTGCAACTGAAAAGAAACTTTGTGTTCCCAACAAGATAGTTGAAGTACGGCTTTCACACACACTTAACTCTCAGAACTGAGCAAGTGGAGAGACGTTCGTTCACCTAGCACCAAGGGAACGGGTTGCAGTAGACACTTTTTCTCTGCTTTTTCAGTCTGTTTCCTAGTGCCGGTTTGAAGTTCCTGCAGTTTTCACTGTAAAACCGAGTTGGAGCTATTACCTCCCCATATATATGCATGGAATGGTGTTTGCAACTGAAAAGGAACTTTGTGTTCCCAACAAGCTAGGTGAAGGACGGCTTTCACACACACTTATCTCTCAGAACTGAGCAAGTGGAGGGACGTTCGTTCATCTAGCACCAAGCAAACGGGTTGCAGGAGACACTTCTTCTCTGCTTTCTCAGTCTGTTTCCTAGTGCCGGTTTGAAGTTCCTGCAGTTTTCACTGTAAACCCGAGTTGGAGCTAGTACCTCCCCATATATATGCATGGAAGGGAGTTTGCAACTGAAAAGAAACTTTGTGTTCCCAACAAGCTAGTTGAAGGACGGCTTTCACACACAAATATCTCTCAGAAGTGAGCAAGTGGAGAGAAGTTCGTTCATCTAGCACCAAGGGAACGGGCTGCAGTAGACACATTTTCTCTGCTTTCTCAGTCTGTTTCCTAGTGCCGGTTTGAAGTTCCTGCAGTTTTCACTGTAAAACCGAGTTGGAACTAGTACCTCCCCATATATTTGTATGGAATGGAGTTTGCAACTGAAAAGAAACTTTGTGTTCCCAACAAGCTAGGTGAAGAACGGCTTTCACACACACTTATCTCTCAGAACTGAGCAAGTGGAAAGACGTTCGTTCATCTAGCACCAAGGGAACGGGTTGCAGGAGACACTTTTTCTCTGCTTTCTCAGTCTGTTTCCTAGTGCCGGTTTGAATTTCCTGCAGTTTTCACTGTAAAACCGAGTTGGAGCTAGTACCTCCCCATATATATGTTTGGTGTGGAGTTTGCAACTGAAAAGAAACTTTGTGTTCCCAACAAGCTAGTTGAAGGACGGCTTTCACACACACTTATCTCTCAGAACTGAGCAAGTGGAGAGACGTTCGTTCACCTAGCACCAAGGGAACGGGTTGCAGTAGACACTTTTTCTCTGCTTTTTCAGTCTGTTTCCTAGTGCCGGTTAGAAGTTCCTGCAGTTTTCACTGTAAAACCGAGTTGGAGCTATTACCTCCCCATATATATGTATGGTGTGGAGTTTGCAACTGAAAAGAAATTTTGTGTTCCCAACAAGCTAGGTGAAGGGCGGCTTTCACACACACTTATCTCTGAGAACTGAGTATGTGGAGAGTCGTTCGTTCATCTAGCACCAGGGGAACGGGATGCAGGAGACACTTTTTCCCTGCTTTCTCAGTCTGTTTCCTAGTTCCGGTTAGAAGTTCCTGCAGTTTTCACTGTAAAACCGAGTTGGAGCTAGTACCTCCGCATATATAAGTATGGAATGGAGTTTGCAACTGAAAAGAAACTTTGTGTTCCCAACAAGCTAGGTGAAGGACGGCTTTCACACACACTTATGACTCAGAACTGAGCAAGTGGAGAGACGTTCGTTCACCTAGCACCAAGGGAACGGGTTGAAGGAGACACTTTTTCTCTGCTTTCTCAGTCTGTTTCCTAGTGCCGGTTAGAATTTCCTGCAGTTTTCACTGTAAAACCGATTTGGAGCTATTACCTCCCCATATATATTTATGGAGTGGAGTTTGCAACTGAAAAGAAACTTTGTGTTCCCAACAAGCTAGGTGAAGGACGGCTTTCACACACACTTATCTCTCAGAACTGAGTATGTGGAGAGTCGTTCGTTCATCTAGCACCAGGGGAACGTGTTGCAGGAGACACTTTTTCTCTGCTTTCTCAGTCTTTTTCCTAGTGCCGGTTTGAAGTTCCTGCAGTTTTCACTGTAAAACAGTATTGGAGCTACTACCTTCCCTTATATATATATGGAAAGTAGTTTGCAACTGAAAAAATATATTGTGTTCCCAACAAGCTAGGTTAAGGACGGCTTTCACACACACTTATCTCTCAGAAATGAGCAAGTGGAGAGACGTTCGTTCATTTAGCACCAAGTGAACGGGTTGCAGGAGACACTTATTCTCTGCATTCTCAGTCTGTTTCCTAGTGCCGTTTTGAAGTTCCTGCAGTTTTCACTGTAAAACCGAGTTGGAGCTAGTACCTCCTCATATATATGTGTGGAATGGAGTTTGCAACTGAAAAGAAACTTTGTGTTCCCAACAAGCTAGGTGAAGGACGGCTTTCACACACACTTATCTCTCAGAACTTAGCAAGTGGAGAGACGTTCGTTCATCTAGCACCAAGGGAACGGGCTGCAGGAGACACTTTTTCTCTGCTTTCTCAGTCTGTTTCCTAGTGCCGGTTTGAAGTTCCTGCAATTTTCACTGTAAAACCGAGTTGGAACTAGTACCTCCCCATATATTTGTATGGAATGGAGTTTGCAACTGAATAGAAACTTTGTGTTCCCAACAAGCTATGTGAAGAACGGCTTTCACACACACTTATCTCTCAGAACTGAGCAAGTGGAGAGACGTTCGTTCATCTAGCACCAAGGGAACGGGTTGCAGGAGACAATTTTCTCTGCTTTCTCAGTCTGTTTCCTAGTGCCGGTTTGAATTTCCTGCAGTTTTCACTGTAAAACCGAGTTGGAGCTAGTACCTCCCCATATATATGTTTGGTGTGGAGTTTGCAACTGAAAAGAAACTTTGTGTTCCCAACAAGCTAGTTGAAGGACGGCTTTCACACACACTTATCTCTCAGAACTGAGCAAGTGGAGAGACGTTCGTTCACCTAGCACCAAGGGAACGGGTTGCAGTAGACACTTTTTCTCTGCTTTTTCAGTCTGTTTCCTAGTGCCGGTTAGAAGTTCCTGCAGTTTTCACTGTAAAAACGAGTTGGAGCTATTACCTCCTCATATATATGTATGGTGTGGAGTTTACAACTGAAAAGAAACTTTGTGTTCCCAACAAGCTAGGTGAAGGACGGCTTTCACACACACTTATCTCTGAGAACTGAGTATGTGGAGAGTCGTTCGTTCATCTAGCACCAGGGGAACGGGATGCAGGAGACACTTTTTCTCTGCTTTCTCAGTCTGTTTCCTAGTTCCGGTTAGAAGTTCCTGCAGTTTTCACTGTAAAACCGAGTTGGAGCTAGTACCTCCGCATATATAAGTATGGAATGGAGTTTGCAACTGAAAAGAAACTTTGTGTTCCCAACAAGCTAGGTGAAGGACGGCTTTCACACACACTTATCTCTCAGAACTGAGCAAGTGGAGAGACGTTCGTTCATCTAGCACCAAGGGAACGGGCTGCAGGAGACACTTTTTCTCTGCTTTCTCAGTCTGTTTCCTAGTGCCGGTTTGAAGTTCCTGCAGTTTTCACTGTAAACCCGAGTTGGAGCTAGTACCTCCCCATATATATGCATGGAAAGGAGTTTGCAACTGAAAAGAAACTTTGTGTTCCCAACAAGCTAGTTGAAGGACGGCTTTCACACACACTTATCTCTCAGAACTGAGCAAGTGGAGAGACGTTCGTTCATCTAGCACCAAGGGAACGTGTTGCAGGGACACTTTTTCTCTGCTTTCTCAGACTGTTTCCTAGTGCCGGTTTGAAGTTCCCGCAATTTTCACTGTAAAACCGAGTTGGAACTAGTACCTCCCCATATATTTGTATGGAATGGAGTTTGCAACTGAAAAGAAACTTTGTGTTCCCAACAAGCTAGGTGAAGGACGGCTTTCACACACACTTATCTCTCAGAACTGAGTATGTGGAGAGTCGTTCGTTCATCTAGCACCAGGGGAACGTGCTGCAGGAGACACATTTTCTCTACTTTCTCAGTCTTTTTCCTAGTGCCGGTTTGAAGTTCCTGCAGTTTTCACTGTAAAACAGTGTTGGAGCTACTACCTTCCCATATATATATATATGGAAAGTAGTTTGCAACTGAAAAAATATTTTGTGTTCCCAACAAGCTAGTTGAAGGACGGCTTTCACACACACTTATCTCTCAGAAATGAGCAAGTGGAGAGACGTTCGTTCATCTAGCACCAAGGGAACGGGTTGCAGGAGACACTTATTCTCTGCCTTCTCAGTCTGTTTCCTAGTGCCGTTTTGAAGTTCCTGCAGTTTTCACTGTAAAACCGAGTTGGAGCTAGTACCTCCCCATATATATGTGTGGAATGGAGTTTGCAACTGAAAAGAAACTTTGTGTTCCCAATAAGGTAGGTGAAGGACAGCTTTCACACACACTAATCTCTCAGAACTGAGCAAGTGAAGAGACGTTCGTTCACCTAGCACCAAGGGAACGGGTTGCAGGAGACACTTTTTCTCTGCTTTCTCAGTCTGTTTCCTAGTGCCGGTTTGAAGTTCCTGCAGTTTTCACTGTAAACCCGAGTTGGAGCTAGTACCTCCCCATATATATGCATGGAATGGAGTTTGCAATTGAAAAGAAACTTTGTGTTCCAAACAAGCTAGTTGAAGAACGGCTTTCACACACACTTATCTCTCAGAACTGAGCAAGTGGAAAGACGTTCGTTCATCTAGCACCAAGGGAACGGGTTGCAGGAGACACTTTTTCTCTGCTTTCTCAGTCTGTTTCCTAGTGCCGGTTTGAAGTTCCTGCAGTTTTCACTGTAAAACCGAGTTGGAGCTAGTACCTCCCCATATATAAGTTTGGTGTGGAGTTTGCAACTGAAAAGAAACTTTGTGTTCCCAACAAGCTAGTTGAAGGACGGCTTTCACACACACTTATCTCTCAGAACTGAGCAAGTGGAGAGACGTTCGTTCACCTAGCACCAAGGGAACGGGTTGCAGGAGACACTTTTTCTCTGCTTTCTCAGTCTGTTTTCTAGTGCCGGTTAGAATTTCCTGCAGTTTTCACTGTAAAAGCGATTTGGAGCTATTACCTCCCCATATATATTTATGGAGTGGAGTTTGCAACTGAAAAGAAACTTTGTGTTCCCAACAAGCTAGGTGAAGGACGGCTTTCACACACACTTATCTCTCAGAAATGAGCAAGTGGAGAGACGTTCGTTCATCTAGCACCAAGGGAACGGGTTGCAGGAGACACTTATTCTCTGCCTTCTCAGTCTGTTTCCTAGTGCCGTTTTGAAGTTCCTGCAGTTTTCACTGTAAAACCGAGTTGGAGCTAGTACCTCCCCATATATATGTGTGGAATGGAGTTTGCAACTGAAAAGAAACTTTGTTTTCCCAATAAGATAGGTGAAGGACAGCTTTCACACACACTAATCTCTCAGAACTGAGCAAGTGAAGAGACGTTCGTTCACCTAGCACCAAGGGAACGGGTTGCAGGAGACACTTTTTCTCTGCTTTCTCAGTCTGTTTCCTAGTGCCGGTTTGAAGTTCCTGCAGTTTTCACTGTAAACCCGAGTTGGAGCTAGTACCTCCCCATATATATGCATGGAATGGAGTTTGCAACTGAAAAGAAACTTTGTGTTCCAAACAAGCTAGTTGAAGGACGGCTTTCACACACATTTATCTCTCAGAACTGAGCAAGTGGAGAGACGTTCCTTCATCTAGCACCAAGGGAACGGGCTGCAGTAGACACTTTTTCTCTGCTTTCTCAGTCTGTTTCCTAGTGCCGGTTTAAAGTTCCTGCAGTTTTCACTGTAAAACCGAGTTGGAACTAGTACCTCCCCATATATATGTTTGGTGTGGAGTTTGCAACTGAAAAGAAACTTTGTGTTCCCAACAAGCTAGTTGAAGGACGGCTTTCACACACACTTATCTCTCAGAACTGAGCAAGTGGAGAGACGTTCGTTCACCTAGCACCAAGGGAACGGGTTGCAGTAGACACTTTTTCTCTGCTTTTTCAGTCTGTTTCCTAGTGCCGGTTTGAAGTTCCTGCAGTTTTCACTGTAAAACCGAGTTGGAGCTATTACCTCCCCATATATATGTATGGTGTGGAGTTTCCAACTGAAAAGAAACTTTGTGTTCCCAACAAGCTAGGTGAAGGACGGCTTTCACACACACTTATCTCTCAGAACTGAGTATGTGGAGAGTCGTTCGTTCATCTAGCACCAGGGGGACGGGTTGCAGGAGACACTTTTTCTCTGCTTTCTCAGTCTGTTTCCTAGTGCCGGTTTGAAGTTCCTGCAGTTTTCACTGTAAAACCGTGTTGGAGCTAGTACCTCCCCATATATATGTATGGAAAGTAGTTTGCAACTGAAAAGAAACTTTGTGTTCCCAACAAGCTAGGTGAAGGACGGCTTTCACACACACATATCTCTCAGAAATGAGCAAGTGGAGAGACGTTCGTTCATCTAGCACCAAGGGAACGGGTTGCAGGAGACACTTATTCTCTGCCTTCTCAGTCTGTTTCCTAGTGCCGTTTTGAAGTTCCTGCAGTTTTCACTGTAAAACCGAGTTGGAGCTAGTACCTCCCCATATATATGTATGGAATGGATTTTGCAACTGAAAAGAAACTTTGTGTTCCCAATAAGATAGTTGAAGGACGGCTTTCACACACACTAATCTCTCAGGACTGAGCAAGTGAAGAGACGTTCGATCACCTAGCACTAACGGAACGGGTTGCAGGAGACACTTTTTCTCTGCTTTCTCAGTCTGTTTCCTAGTGCCGGTTTGAAGTTCCTGCAGTTTTCACTGTAAACCCGAGTTGGAGCTAGTACCTCCCCATATATATGCATGGAAAGGAGTTTGCAACTGAAAAGAAACTTTGTGTTCCCAACAAGCTAGTTGAAGGACGGCTTTCACACACACTTATCTCTCAGAACTGAGCAAGTGGAGAGACGTTCGTTCATCTAGCACCAAGGGAACGTGTTGCAGGGACACTTTTTCTCTGCTTTCTCAGACTGTTTCCTAGTGCCGGTTTGAAGTTCCTGCAATTTTCACTGTAAAACCGAGTTGGAACTAGTACCTCCCCATATATTTGTATGGAATGGAGTTTGCAACTGAAAAGAAACTTTGTGTTCCCAACAAGCTACGTGAAGAACGGCTTTCACACACACTTATCTCTCAGAACTGAGCAAGTGGAAAGACGTTCGTTCATCTAGCACCAAGGGAACGGGTTGCAGGAGACACTTTTTCTCTGCTTTCTCAGTCTGTTTCCTAGTGCCGGTTTGAAGTTCCTGCAGTTTTCACTGTAAAACCGAGTTGGAGCTAGTACCTCCCCATATATATGTTTGGTGTGAAGTTTGCAACTGAAAAGAAACTTTGTGTTCCCAACAAGCTAGTTGTAGGACGGCTTTCACACACACTTATCTCTCAGAACTGAGCAAGTGGAGAGACGTTCGTTCACCTAGCACCAAGGGAACGGGCTGCAGTAGACACTTTTTCTCTGCTTTTTCAGTCCGTTTCCTAGTGCCGGTTTGAATTTCCTGCAGTTTTCACTGTAAAACCGAGTTGGAGCTATTACCTCCCCATATATATGTATGGTGTGGAGTTTGCAACTGAAAAGAAACTTTGTGTTCCCAACAAGCTAGGTGAAGGACGGCTTTCACACACACTTATCTCTCAGAACTGAGTATGTGGAGAGTCGTTCGTTCATCTAGCACCAGGGGAACGTGCTGCAGGAGACACATTTTCTCTGCTTTCTCAGTATTTTTCCTAGTGCCGGTTTGAAGTTCCTGCAGTTTTCACTGTAAAACAGTGTTGGAGCTACTACCTTCCCATATATATATATGGAAAGTAGTTTGCAACTGAAAAAATATTTTGTGTTCCCAACAAGCTAGTTGAAGGACGGCTTTCACACACACTTATCTCTCAGAAATGAGCAAGTGGAGAGAAGTTCGTTCATCTAGCACCAAGGGATCGGGTTGCAGGAGACACTTATTCTCTGCCTTCTCAGTCTGTTTCCTAGTGCCGTTTTGAAGTTCCTGCAGTTTTCACTGTAAAACCGAGTTGGAGCTAGTACCTCCCCATATATATGCATGGAATGGAGTTTGCAACTGAAAAGAAACTTTGTGTTCCAAACAAGCTAGTTGAAGAACGGCTTTCACACACACTTATCTCTCAGAACTGAGCAAGTGGAAAGACGTTCGTTCATCTAGCACCAAGGGAACGGGTTGCAGGAGACACTTTTTCTCTGCTTTCTCAGTCTGTTTCCTAGTGCCGGTTTGAAGTTCCTGCAGTTTTCACTGTAAAACCGAGTTGGAGCTACTACCTCCCCATATATAAGTTTGGTGTGGAGTTTGCAACTGAAAAGAAACTTTGAGTTCCCATCAAGCTAGTTGAAGGACGGCTTTCACACACACTTATCTCTCAGAACTGAGCAAGTGGAGAGACGTTCGTTCACCTAGCACCAAGGGAACGGGTTGCAGGAGACACTTTTTCTCTGCTTTTTCAGTCTGTTTTCTAGTGCCGGTTAGAATTTCCTGCAGTTTTCACTGTAAAAGCGATTTGGAGCTATTACCTCCCCATATATATTTATGGAGTGGAGTTTGCAACTGAAAAGAAACTTTGTGTTCCTAACAAGCTAGGTGAAGGACGGCTTTCACACACACTTATCTCTCAGAACTGAGTATGTGGAGAGTCGTTCTTTCATCTAGCACCAGGGGAACGTGTTGCAGGAGACACTTTTTCTCTGCTTTCTCAGTCTGTTTCCTAGTGCCGGTTTGAAGTTCCTGCAATTTTCACTGTAAATCAGTGTTGGAGCTACTACCTTCCCATATATATATATGGAAAATAGTTTGCAACTGAAAAAATATTTTGTGTTCCCAACAAGCTTGGTGAAGGACGGCTTTCACACACACTTATCTCTCAGAAATGAGCAAGTGGAGAGACGTTCGTTCATCTAGCACCAAGGGAACGGGTTGCAGGAGACACTTATTCTCTGCCTTCTCAGTCTGTTTCCTAGTGCCGTTTTGAAGTTCCTGCAGTTTTCAGTGTAAAACCGAGTTGGAGCTAGTACCTCCCCATATATATGTGTGGAATGGAGTTTGAAACTGAAAAGAAACTTTGTGTTCCCAATAAGATAGGTGAAGGACGGCTTTCACACACACTAATCTCTCAGAACTGAGCAAGTGAAGAGACGTTCGTTCACCTAGCACCAAGGGAACGGGTTGCAGGAGACACTTTTTCTCTGCTTTCTCAGTCTGTTTCCTAGTGCCGGTTTGAAGTTCCTGCAGTTTTCACTGTAAACCCGAGTTGGAGCTAGTACCTCACCATATATATGCATGAAATGGAGTTTGCAACTGAAAAGAAACTTTGTGTTCCCAACAAGCTAGGTGAAGGACGGCTTTCACACACACTTATCTCTCAGAACTGAGCAAGTGGAGAGACGTTCGTTCACCTAGCACCACGGGAACGGGTTGCAGTAGACACTTTTTCTCTGCTTTTTCAGTCTGTTTCCTAGTTCCGGTTAGAAGTTCCTGCAGTTTTCACTGTAAAACCGAGTTGGAGCTAGTACCTCCGCATATATAAGTATGGAATGGAGTTTGCAACTGAAAAGAAACTTTGTGTTCCCAACAAGCTAGGTGAAGGACGGCTTTCACACACAATTATCTCTCAGAACTGAGCAAGTGGAGAGACGTTCGTTCATCTAGCACCAAGGGAACCGGCTGCAGGAGACACTTTTTCACTGCTTTCTCAGTCTGTTTCCTAGTGCCGGTTTGAAGTTCCTGCAGTTTTCACTGTAAAACCGAGTTGGAACTAGTACCTCCCCATATATTTGTATGGAATGGAGTTTGCAACTGAAAAGAAACTTTGTGTTCCCAACAAGCTATATGAAGAACGGCTTTCACACACACTTATCTCTCAGAACTGAGCAAGTGGAGAGACGTTCGTTCATCTAGCACCAAGGGAACGGATTGCAGGAGACAATTTTCTCTGCTTTCTCAGTCTGTTTCCTAGTGCCGGTTTGAATTTCCTGCAGTTTTCACTGTAAAACCGAGTTGGAGCTAGTACCTCCCCATATATATGTTTGGTGTGGAGTTTGCAACTGAAAAGAAACTTTGTGTTCCCAACAAGCTAGTTGAAGGACGGCTTTCACACACACTTATCTCTCAGAACTGAGCAAGTGGAGAGACGTTCGTTCACCTAGCACCAAGGGAACGGGTTGCAGTAGACACTTTTTCTCTGCTTTTTCAGTCTGTTTCCTAGTGCCGGTTAGAAATTCCTGCAGTTTTCACTGTAAAACCGAGTTGGAGCTATTACCTCCCCATATATATGTATGGTGTGGAGTTTGCAACTGAAAAGAAACTTTGTGTTCCCAACAAGCTAGGTGAAGGACGGCTTTCACACACACTTATCTCTGAGAACTGAGTATGTGGAGAGTCGTTCGTTCATCTAGCACCAGGGGAACGGGATGCAAGAGACACTTTTTCTCTGCTTTCTCAGTCTGTTTCCTAGTTCCGGTTAGAAGTTCCTGCAGTTTTCACTGTAAAACCGAGTTGGAGCTAGTACCTCCGCATATATAAGTATGGAATGGAGTTTGCAACTGAAAAGAAACTTTGTGTTCCCAACAAGCTAGGTGAAGGACGGCTTTCACACACACTTATGACTCAGAACTGAGCAAGTTGAGAGACGTTCGTTCACCTAGCACCAAGGGAACGGGTTGAAGGAGACACTTTTTCTCTGCTTTCTCAGTCTGTTTCCTAGTGCCGGTTAGAATTTCCTGCAGTTTTCACTGTAAAACCGATTTGGAGCTATTACCTCCCCATATATATTTATGGAGTGGAGTTTGCAACTGAAAAGAAACTTTGTGTTCCCAACAAGCTAGGTGAAGGACGGCTTTCACACACACTTATCTCTCAGAACTGAGTATGTGGAGAGTCGTTCGTTCATCTAGCACCAGGGGAACGTGTTGCAGTAGACACTTTTTCTCTGCTTTCTCAGTCTTTTTCCTAGTGCCGGTTTGAAGTTCCTGCAGTTTTCACTGTAAAACAGTATTGGAGCTACTACCTTCCCTTATATATATATGGAAAGTAGTTTGCAACTGAGAAAATATTTTGTGTTCCTAAAAAGCTAGTTGAAGGACGGCTTTCACACACACTAATCTCTCAGAAATGAGCAAGTGGAGAGACGTTCGTTCATCTAGCACCAAGGGAACGGGTTGCAGGAGACACTTATTCTCTGCCTTCTCAGTCTGTTTCCTAGTGCCGTTTTGAAGTTCCTGCAGTTTTCACTGTAAAACCGAGTTGGAGCTAGTACCTCCCCATATATATGTGTGGAATGGAGTTTGCAACTGAAAAGAAACTTTGTGTTCCCAATAAGATAGGTGAAGGACAGCTTTCACACACACTAATCTCTCAGAACTGAGCAAGTGAAGAGACGTTCGTTCACCTAGCACCAAGGGAACGGGTTGCAGGAGACACTTTTTCTCTGCTTTCTCAGTCTGTTTCCTAGTGCCGGTTTGAAGTTCCTGCAGTTTTCACTGTAAACCCGAGTTGGAGCTAGTACCTCCCCATATATATGCATGGAATGGAGTTTGCAACTGAAAAGAAACTTTGTGTTCCAAACAAGCTAGTTGAAGGACGGCTTTCACACACACTTATCTCTCAGAACTGAGCAAGTGGAGAGACGTTCGTTCATCTAGCACCAAGGGAACGGGCTGCAGTAGACACTTTTTCTCTGCTTTCTCAGTCTGTTTCCTAGTGCCGGTTTGAAGTTCCTGCAGTTTTCACTGTAAAACCGAGTTGGAACTAGTACCTCCCCATATATATGTTTGGTGTGGAGTTTGCAACTGAAAAGAAACTTTGTGTTCCCAACAAGCTAGTTGAAGGACGGCTTTCACACACACTTAACTCTCAGAACTGAGCAAGTGGAGAGACGTTCGTTCACCTAGCACCAAGGGAACGGGTTGCAGTAGACACTTTTTCTCTGCTTTTTCAGTCTGTTTCCTACTGCCGGTTTGAAGTTCCTGCAGTTTTCACTGTAAAACCGAGTTGGAGCTATTACCTCCCCATATATATGTATGGTGTGGTGTTTCCAACTGAAAAGAAACTTTGTGTTCCCAACAAGCTAGGTGAAGGACGGCTTTCACAAACACATATCTCTCAGAACTGAGTATGTGGAGAGTCGTTCGTTCATCTAGCACCAGGGGGACGGGTTGCAGGAGACACTTTTTCTCTGCTTTCTCAGTCTGTTTCCTAGTGCCGGTTTGAAGTTCCTGCAGTTTTCACTGTAAAACCGTGTTGGAGCTAGTACCTCCCCATATATATGTATGGAAAGTAGTTTGCAACTGAAAAGAAACTTTGTGTTCCCAACAAGCTAGGTGAAGGACGGCTTTCACACACACATATCTCTCAGAAATGAGCAAGTGGAGAGACGTTCGTTCATCTAGCACCAAGGGAACGGGTTGCTGGAGACACTTATTCTCTGCCTTCTCAGTCTGTTTCCTAGTGCCGTTTTGAAGTTCCTGCAGTTTTCACTGTAAAACCGAGTTGGAGCTTGTACCTCCCCATATATATGTATGGAATGGATTTTGCAACTGAAAAGAAACTTTGTGTTCCCAATAAGATAGTTGAAGGACGGCTTTCACACACACTAATCTCTCAGGACTGAGCAAGAGAAGAGACGTTCGATCACCTAGCACTAACGGAACGGGTTGCAGGAGACACTTTTTCTCTGCTTTCTCAGTCTGTTTCCTAGTGCCGGTTTGAAGTTCCTGCAGTTTTCACTGTAAACCCGAGTTGGAGCTAGTACCTCCCCATATATATGCATGGAATGGAGTTTGCAACTGAAAAGAAACTTTGTGTTCCCAACAAGCTAGTTGAAGGACGGCTTTCACACACACTTATCTCTCAGAACTGAGCAAGTGGAGAGACGTTCGTTCATCTAGCACCAAGGGAACGTGTTGCAGGGACACTTTTTCTCTGCTTTCTCAGACTGTTTCCTAGTGCCGGTTTGAAGTTCCTGCAATTTTCACTGTAAAACCGAGTTGGAACTAGTACCTCCCCATATATTTGTATGGAATGGAGTTTGCAACTGAAAAGAAACTTTGTGTTCCCAACAAGCTACGTGAAGAACGGCTTTCACACACACTTATCTCTCAGAACTGAGCAAGTGGAAAGACGTTCGTTCATCTAGCACCAAGGGAACGGGTTGCAGGAGACACTTTTTCTCTGCTTTCTCAGTCTGTTTCCTAGTGCCGGTTTGAAGTTCCTGCAGTTTTCACTGTAAAACCGAGTTGGAGCTAGTACCTCCCCATATATATGTTTGGTGTGAAGTTTGCAACTGAAAAGAAACTTTGTGTTCCCAACAAGCTAGTTGAAGGACGGCTTTCACACACACTTATCTCTCAGAACTGAGCAAGTGGAGAGACGTTCGTTCACCTAGCACCAAGGGAACGGGCTGCAGTAGACACTTTTTCTCTGCTTTTTCAGTCCGTTTCCTAGTGCCGGTTTGAATTTCCTGCAGTTTTCACTGTAAAACCGAGTTGGAGCTATTACCTCCCCATATATATGTATGGTGTGGAGTTTGCAACTGAAAAGAAACTTTGTGTTCCCAACAAGCTAGGTGAAGGACGGCTTTCACACACACTTATCTCTCAGAACTGAGTATGTGGATAGTCGTTCGTTCATCTAGCACCAGGGGAACGTGCTGCAGGAGACACATTTTCTCTGCTTTCTCAGTCTTTTTCCTAGTGCCGGTTTGAAGTTCCTGCAGTTTTCACTGTAAAACAGTGTTGGAGCTACTACCTTCCCATATATATATATGGAAAGTAGTTTGCAACTGAAAAAATATTTTGTGTTCCCAACAAGCTAGTTGAAGGACGGCTTTCACACACACTTATCTCTCAGAAATGAGCAAGTGGAGAGACGTTCGTTCATCTAGCACCAAGGGAACGGGTTGCAGGAGACACTTATTCTCTGCCTTCTCAGTCTGTTTCCTAGTGCCGTTTTGAAGTTCCTGCAGTTTTCACTGTAAAACCGAGTTGGAGCTAGTACCTCCCCATATATATGTGTGGAATGGAGTTTGCAACTGAATAGAAACTTTGTGTTCCCAACAAGCTAGATGAAGGACGGCTTTCACACACACTTATCTCTCAGAACTGAGCAAGTGGAGAGACGTTCGTTCATCTAGCACCAAGGGAACCGGCTGCAAGACACACTTTTTCTCTGCTTTCTCAGTCTGTTTCCTAGTGCCGGTTTGAAGTTCCTGCAATTTTCACTGTAAAACCGAGTTGGAACTTGTACCTCCCCATATATTTGTATGGTGTGGTGTTTCCAACTGAAAAGAAACTTTGTGTTCCCAACAAGCTAGGTGAAGGACGGCTTTCACAAACACATATCTCTCAGAACTGAGTATGTGGAGAGTCGTTCGTTCATCTAGCACCAGGGGGACGGGTTGCAGGAGACACTTTTTCTCTGCTTTCTCAGTCTGTTTCCTAGTGCCGGTTTGAAGTTCCTGCAGTTTTCACTGTAAAACCGTGTTGGAGCTAGTACCTCCCCATATATATGTATGGAAAGTAGTTTGCAAAGGAAAAGAAACTTTGTGTTCCCAACAAGCTAGGTGAAGGACGGCTTTCACACACACATATCTCTCAGAAATGAGCAAGTGGAGAGACGTTCGTTCATCTAGGACCAAGGGAACGGGTTGCTGGAGACACTTATTCTCTGCCTTCTCAGTCTGTTTCCTAGTGCCGTTTTGAAGTTCCTGCAGTTTTCACTGTAAAACCGAGTTGGAGCTAGTACCTCCCCATATATATGTGTGGAATGGAGTTTGCAACTGAATAGAAACTTTGTGTTCCCAACAAGCTAGATGAAGGACGGCTTTCACACACACTTATCTCTCAGAACTGAGCAAGTGGAAAGACGTTCGTTCATCTAGCACCAAGGGAACGGGTTGCAGGAGACACTTTTTCTCTGCTTTCTCAGTCTGTTTCCTAGTGCCGGTTTGAAGTTCCTGCAGTTTTCACTGTAAAACCGAGTTGGAGCTAGTACCTCCCCATATATATGTTTGGTGTGAAGTTTGCAACTGAAAAGAAACTTTGTGTTCCCAACAAGCTAGTTGAAGGACGGCTTTCACACACACTTATCTCTCAGAACTGAGCAAGTGGAGAGACGTTCGTTCACCTAGCACCAAGGGAACGGGCTGCAGTAGACACTTTTTCTCTGCTTTTTCAGTCCGTTTCCTAGTGCCGGTTTGAATTTCCTGCAGTTTTCACTGTAAAACCGAGTTGGAGCTATTACCTCCCCATATATATGTATGGTGTGGAGTTTGCAACTGAAAAGAAACTTTGTGTTCCCAACAAGCTAGGTGAAGGACGGCTTTCACACACACTTATCTCTCAGAACTGAGTATGTGGATAGTCGTTCGTTCATCTAGCACCAGGGGAACGTGCTGCAGGAGACACATTTTCTCTGCTTTCTCAGTCTTTTTCCTAGTGCCGGTTTGAAGTTCCTGCAGTTTTCACTGTAAAACAGTGTTGGAGCTACTACCTTCCCATATATATATATGGAAAGTAGTTTGCAACTGAAAAAATATTTTGTGTTCCCAACAAGCTAGTTGAAGGACGGCTTTCACACACACTTATCTCTCAGAAATGAGCAAGTGGAGAGACGTTCGTTCATCTAGCACCAAGGGAACGGGTTGCAGGAGACACTTATTCTCTGCCTTCTCAGTCTGTTTCCTAGTGCCGTTTTGAAGTTCCTGCAGTTTTCACTGTAAAACCGAGTTGGAGCTAGTACCTCCCCATATATATGTGTGGAATGGAGTTTGCAACTGAATAGAAACTTTGTGTTCCCAACAAGCTAGATGAAGGACGGCTTTCACACACACTTATCTCTCAGAACTGAGCAAGTGGAGAGACGTTCGTTCATCTAGCACCAAGGGAACCGGCTGCAGGAGACACTTTTTCTCTGCTTTCTCAGTCTGTTTCCTAGTGCCGGTTTGAAGTTCCTGCAATTTTCACTGTAAAACCGAGTTGGAACTTGTACCTCCCCATATATTTGAATGGAATGGAGTTTGCAACTGAAAAGAAACTTTGTGTTCCCAACAAGCTATATGAAGAACGGCTTTCACACACACTTATCTCTCAGAACTGAGCAAGTGGAGAGACGTTCGTTCATCTAGCACCAAGGGAACGGGCTGCAGTAGACACTTTTTCTCTGCTTTCTCAGTCTGTTTCCTAGTGCCGGTTTGAAGTTCCTGCAGTTTTCACTGTAAAACCGAGTTGGAACTAGTACCTCCCCATATATATGTTTGGTGTGGAGTTTGCAACTGAAAAGAAATTTTGTGTTCCCAACAAGCTAGTTGAAGGACGGCTTTCACACACACTTATCTCTCAGAACTGAGTATGTGGAGAGTCGTTCGTTCATCTAGCACCAGGGGGACGGGTTGCAGGAGACATTTTTCTCTGCTTTCTCAGTCTGTTTCCTAGTGCCGGTTTGAAGTTCCTGCAGTTTTCACTGTAAAACCGTGTTGGAGCTAGTACCTCCCCATATATATGTATGGAAAGTAGTTTGCAAAGGAAAAGAAACTTTGTGTTCCCAACAAGCTAGGTGAAGGACGGCTTTCACACACACATATCTCTCAATAATGAGCAAGTGGAGAGACGTTCGTTCATCTAGCACCAAGGGAACGGGTTGCAGGAGACACTTATTCTCTGCCTTCTCAGTCTGTTTCCTAGTGCCGTTTTGAAGTTCCTGCAGTTTTCACTGTAAAACCGAGTTAGAGCTAGTACCTCCCCATATATATGTATGGAATGGATTTTGCAACTGAAAAGAAACTTTGTGTTCCCAATAAGATAGTTGAAGGACGGCTTTCACACACACTAATCTCTCAGGACTGAGCAAGTGAAGAGACGTTCGATCACCTAGCACTAACGGAACGGGTTGCAGGAGACACTTTTTCTCTGCTTTCTCAGTCTGTTTCCTAGTGCCGGTTTGAAGTTCCTGCAGTTTTCACTGTAAACCCGAGTTGGAGCTAGTACCTCCCCATGTATATGCATGGAATGGAGTTTGCAACTGAAAAGAAACTTTGTGTTCCCAACAAGCTAGTTGAAGGACGGCTTTCACACACACTTATCTCTCAGAACTGAGCAAGTGGAGAGACGTTCGTTCATCTAGCACCAAGGGAACGTGTTGCAGGGACACTTTTTCTCTGCTTTCTCAGACTGTTTCCTAGTGCCGGTTTGAAGTTCCTGCAATTTTCACTGTAAAACCGAGTTGGAGCTAGTACCTCCCCATATATATGTTTGGTGTGAAGTTTGCAACTGAAAAGAAACTTTGTGTTCCCAACAAGCTAGTTGAAGGACGGCTTTCACACACACTTATCTCTCAGAACTGAGCAAGTGGAGAGACGTTCGTTCACCTAGCACCAAGGGAACGGGCTGCAGTAGACACTTTTTCTCTGCTTTTTCAGTCCGTTTCCTAGTGCCGGTTTGAATTTCCTGCAGTTTTCACTGTAAAACCGAGTTGGAGCTATTACCTCCCCATATATATGTATGGTGTGGAGTTTGCAACTGAAAAGAAACTTTGTGTTCCCAACAAGCTAGGTGAAGGACGGCTTTCACACACACTTATCTCTCAGAACTGAGTATGTGGAGAGTCGTTCGTTCATCTAGCACCAGGGGAACGTGCTGCAGGAGACACATTTTCTCTGCTTCCTCAGTCTTTTCCCTAGTGCCGGTTTGAAGTTCCTGCAGTTTTCACTCTAAAACAGTGTTGGAGCTACTACCTTCCCATATATATATATGGAAAGTAGTTTGCAACTGAAAAAATATTTTGTGTTCCCAACAAGCTAGTTGAAGGACGGCTTTCACACACACTTATCTCTCAGAAATGAGCAAGTGGAGAGACGTTCGTTCATCTAGCACCAAGGGAACGGGTTGCAGGAGACACTTATTCTCTGCCTTCTCAGTCTGTTTCCTAGTGCCGTTTTGAAGTTCCTGCAGTTTTCACTGTAAAACCGAGTTGGAGCTAGTACCTCCCCATATATATGTGTGGAATGGAGTTTGCAACTGAATAGAAACTTTGTGTTCCCAACAAGCTAGATGAAGGACGGCTTTCACACACACTTATCTCTCAGAACTGAGCAAGTGGAGAGACGTTCGTTCATCTAGCACCAAGGGAACCGGCTGCAGGAGACACTTTTTCTCTGCTTTCTCAGTCTGTTTCCTAGTGCCGGTTTGAAGTTCCTGCAATTTTCACTGTAAAACCGAGTTGGAACTTGTACCTCCCCATATATTTGTATGGAATGGAGTTTGCAACTGAAAAGAAACTTTGTGTTCCCAACAAGCTATATGAAGAACGGCTTTCACACACACTTATCTCTCAGAACTGAGCAAGTGGAGAGACGTTCGTTCATCTAGCACCAAGGGAACGGGCTGCAGTAGACACTTTTTCTCTGCTTTCTCAGTCTGTTTCCTAGTGCCGGTTTGAAGTTCCTGCAGTTTTCACTGTAAAACCGAGTTGGAACTAGTACCTCCCCATATATATGTTTGGTGTGGAGTTTGCAACTGAAAAGAAATTTTGTGTTCCCAACAAGCTAGTTGAAGGACGGCTTTCACACACACTTATCTCTCAGAACTGAGTATGTGGAGAGTCGTTCGTTCATCTAGCACCAGGGGGACGGGTTGCAGGAGACTCTTTTTCTCTGCTTTCTCAGTCTGTTTCCTAGTGCCGGTTTGAAGTTCCTGCAGTTTTCACTGTAAAACCGTGTTGGAGCTAGTACCTCCCCATATATATGTATGGAAAGTAGTTTGCAAAGGAAAAGAAACTTTGTGTTCCCAACAAGCTAGGTGAAGGACGGCTTTCACACACACATATCTCTCAATAATGAGCAAGTGGAGAGACGTTCGTTCATCTAGCACCAAGGGAACGGGTTGCAGGAGACACTTATTCTCTGCCTTCTCAGTCTGTTTCCTAGTGCCGTTTTGAAGTTCCTGCAGTTTTCACTGTAAAACCGAGTTAGAGCTAGTACCTCCCCATATATATGTATGGAATGGATTTTGCAACTGAAAAGAAACTTTGTGTTCCCAATAAGATAGTTGAAGGACGGCTTTCACACACACTAATCTCTCAGGACTGAGCAAGTGAAGAGACGTTCGATCACCTAGCACTAACGGAACGGGTTGCAGGAGACACTTTTTCTCTGCTTTCTCAGTCTGTTTCCTAGTGCCGGTTTGAAGTTCCTGCAGTTTTCACTGTAAACCCGAGTTGGAGCTAGTACCTCCCCATGTATATGCATGGAATGGAGTTTGCAACTGAAAAGAAACTTTGTGTTCCCAACAAGCTAGTTGAAGGACGGCTTTCACACACACTTATCTCTCAGAACTGAGCAAGTGGAGAGACGTTCGTTCATCTAGCACCAAGGGAACGTGTTGCAGGGACACTTTTTCTCTGCTTTCTCAGACTGTTTCCTAGTGCCGGTTTGAAGTTCCTGCAATTTTCACTGTAAAACCGAGTTGGAGCTAGTACCTCCCCATATATATGTTTGGTGTGAAGTTTGCAACTGAAAAGAAACTTTGTGTTCCCAACAAGCTAGTTGAAGGACGGCTTTCACACACACTTATCTCTCAGAACTGAGCAAGTGGAGAGACGTTCGTTCACCTAGCACCAAGGGAACGGGCTGCAGTAGACACTTTTTCTCTGCTTTTTCAGTCCGTTTCCTAGTGCCGGTTTGAATTTCCTGCAGTTTTCACTGTAAAACCGAGTTGGAGCTATTACCTCCCCATATATATGTATGGTGTGGAGTTTGCAACTGAAAAGAAACTTTGTGTTCCCAACAAGCTAGGTGAAGGACGGCTTTCACACACACTTATCTCTCAGAACTGAGTATGTGGAGAGTCGTTCGTTCATCTAGCACCAGGGGAACGTGCTGCAGGAGACACATTTTCTCTGCTTTCTCAGTCTTTTCCCTAGTGCCTGTTTGAAGTTCCTGCAGTTTTCACTCTAAAACAGTGTTGGAGCTACTACCTTCCCATATATATATATGGAAAGTAGTTTGCAACTGAAAAAATATTTTGTGTTCCCAACAAGCTAGTTGAAGGACGGCTTTCACACACACTTATCTCTCAGAAATGAGCAAGTGGAGAGACGTTCGTTCATCTAGCACCAAGGGAACGGGTTGCAGGAGACACTTATTCTCTGCCTTCTCAGTCTGTTTCCTAGTGCCGTTTTGAAGTTCCTGCAGTTTTCACTGTAAAACCGAGTTGGAGCTAGTACCTCCCCATATATATGTGTGGAATGGAGTTTGCAACTGAAAAGAAACTTTGTGTTCCCAATAAGATAGGTGAAGGACAGCTTTCACACACACTAATCTCTCAGAACTGAGCAAGTGAAGAGACGTTCGTTCACCTAGCACCAAGGGAACGGGTTGCAGGAGACACTTTTTCTCTGCTTTCTCAGTCTGTTTCCTAGTGCCGGTTTGAAGTTCCTGCAGTTTTCACTGTAAACCCGAGTTGGAGCTAGTACCTCCCCATATATATGCATGGAATGGAGTTTGCAACTGAAAAGAAACTTTGTGTTCCAAACAAGCTAGTTGAAGGACGGCTTTCACACACACTTATCTCTCAGAACGGAGCAAGTGGAGAGACGTTCGTTCATCTAGCACCAAGGGAACGGGTTGCAGAAGACACTGTTTCTCTGCTTTCTCAGTCTGTTTCCTAGTGCCGGTTTGAAGTTCCTGCAGTTTTCACAGTAAAACCGAGTTGGAGCTATTACCTCCCCATACATATGTATGGTGTGGAGTTTGCAACTGAAAAGAAACTTTGTGTTCCCAACAAGCTAGGTGAAGGACGGCTTTCACACACTCTTATCTCTCAGAACTGAGCAAGTGGAGGGACGTTCGTTCATCTAGCACCAAGCGAACGGGTTGCAGGAGACACTTTTTCTCTGCTTTCTCAGTCTGTTTCCTAGTGCCGGTTTGAAGTTCCTGCAGTTTTCACTGTAAAACCGAGTTGGAGCTAGTACCTCCCCATATATATGTGTGGAATGGAGTTTGCAACTGAAAAGAAACTTTGTGTTCCCAATAAGATAGGTGAAGTACAGCTTTCACACACACTAATCTCTCAGAACTGAGCAAGTGAAGAGACGTTCGTTCACCTAGCACCAAGGGAACGGGTTGCAGGAGACACTTTTTCTCTGCTTTCTCAGTCTGTTTCCTAGTGCCGGTTTGAAGTTCCTGCAGTTTTCACTGTAAACCCGAGTTGGAGCTAGTACCTCCCCATATATATGCATGGAATGGAGTTTGCAACTGAAAAGAAACTTTGTGTTCCCAACAAGCTAGGTGAAGAACGGCTTTCACACACACTTATCTCTCAGAACTGAGCAAGTGGAGAGACGTTCGTTCATCTAGCACCAAGGGAACGGGCTGCAGTAGACACTTTTTCTCTGCTTTCTCAGTCTGTTTCCTAGTGCCGGTTTGAAGTTCCTGCAGTTTTCACTGTAAAACCGAGTTGGAACTAGTACCTCCCCATATATTTGTATGGAATGGAGTTTGCAACTGAAAAGAAACTTTTTGTTCCCAAAAAGCTAGGTGAAGAACGGCTTTCACACACAATTATCTCTCAGAACTGAGCAAGTGGAGAGACGTTCGTTCATCTAGCACTAAGGGAACGGGTTGTAGGAGACACTTTTTCTCTGCTTTCTCAGTCTGTTTCCTAGTGCCGGTTTGAAGTTCCTGCAGTTTTCACTGTAAACCCGAGTTGGAGCTAGTACCTCCCCATATATATGCATGGAATGGAGTTTGCAACTGAAAAGAAACTTTGTGTTCCCAACAAGCTAGGTGAAGGACGGCTTTCACACACACTAATCTCTCAGAACTGAACAAGTGGAGAGACGTTCGTTCATCTAGCACCAAGGGAACGGGTTGCAGAAGACACTGTTTCTCTGCTTTCTAAGTCTGTTTCCTAGTGCCGGTTTGAAGTTCCTGCAGTTTTCTCTGTAAAACCTAGTTGTAGCTAGTACCTCCCCATATATATGTATGGAATGGAGTTTGCAAATGAAAAGAAACTTTGTTTTCCGAACAAGCTAATTGAAGGACCGCTTTCACACTCACTTATCACTCAGAAATGAGCAAGTGGAGAGACGTTCGTTCATCTTGCACCAAGGGAACGGGTTGCAGGAGAAACTTTTTCTCTGCTTTCTCAGGCTGTTTCCTAGTGCCGGTTTGAAGTTCCTGCAGTTTTCACTGTAAAACCGAGTTGGAGCTATAACCTCCCCATATATATGCATGGAATGGAGTTTGCAACTGAAAAGGAACTTTGTGTTCCCAACAAGCTAGGTGAAGGACGGCTTTCACACACACTTATCTCTCAGAAATGAGCAAGTGGAGAGACGTTCGTTCATCTAGCACCAAGGGAACGGATTGCAGGAGACACTTATTCTCTGCCTTCTCAGTCTGTTTCCTAGTGCCGTTTTGAAGTTCCTGCAGTTTTCACTGTAAAACCGAGTTGGAGCTAGTACCTCCCCATATATATGTATGGAATGAAGTTTGCAACTGAAAAGAAACTTTGTGTTCCCAATAAGATAGGTGAAGGACGGCTTTCACACACACTAATCTCTCAGAACTGAGCAAGTGAAGAGACGTTCGTTCACCTAGCACCAAGGGAACGGGTTGCAGGACACACTTTTTCTCTGCTTTCTCAGTCTGTTTCCTAGTGCCGGTTTGAAGTTCCTGCGGTTTTCACTGTAAAACCGAGTTGGAGCTATAACCTCCCCATATATATGTATGGTGTGGAGTTTGCAACTGAAAAGAAACTTTGTGTTCCCAACAAGCTAGGTGAAGGACGGCTTTCACACACACTTATCTCTCAGAACTGAGTATGTGGAGAGTCGTTCGTTCATCTAGCACCAGGGGAACGGGTTGCAGGAGATACTTTTTCTCTGCTTTCTCAGTCTGTTTCCTAGTTTCGGTTTGAAGTTCCTGCAGTTTTCACGGTAAAACCGAGTTGGAGCTAGAACCTCCCCATATATATTTATGGAATGGAGTTTGCAACTGAAAGATACTTTGTGTTCCCAACAAGCTAGGTGAAGGATGGCTTTCACACACACTTATCTCTCAGAACTGAGCAAGTGGAGAGACCTTTGTTCATCTAGCACCAAGGGAACGGGTTGCAGGAGACACTTTTTCTCTGCTTTCTCAGTCTGTTTCCTAGTGCCGGTTTGAAGTTCCTGCAATTTTCACTGTAAAACCGATTTGGAGCTAGTACCTCCGCATATATATTTATGGAATGGAGTTTGCATCTGAAAAGAAACTTTGTGTTCCCAACAAGCTAGGTGAAAAACGGCTTTCACACACACTTATCTCTCTGAACTGAGCAAGTGGAGAGACGTTCGTTCATCTGGCACCAAGGGAACGGGTTGCAGGGACAATTTTTCTCTCCTTTCTCAGTCTGTTTCCTAGTGCCGTTTTGAAGTTCCTGCAATTTTCACTGTAAAACAGAGTTGGAACTAGTACCTCCCCATATATTTGTATGGAATGGAGTTTGCAACTGAAAAGAAACTTTGTGTTCCCAACAAGCTAGGTGATGGACGGCTTTCACACACACTTATCTCTCAGAACTGAGCAAGTGGAGAGACGTTCGTTCATCTAGCACCAAGGGAACGGGTTGCAGGAGACACTTTTTCTCTGCTTTCTCAGACTGTTTCCTAGTGCCGTTTTGAAGTTCCTGCAGTTTTCACTGTAAAACCGATTTGGAGCTATTACCTCCCCATATATATGTATGGTGTGGAGTTTGCAACTGAAAAGAAACTTTGTGTTCCCAACAAGCTAGGTGAAGGACGGCTTTCACACACACTTATCTCTCAGAACTGAGTATGTGGAGAGTCGTTCGTTCATCTAGCACCAGTGGAACGGGTTGCAGGGACACTTTTTCTCTGCTTTCTCAGTCTGTTTCCTACTGCCGGTTTGAAGTTCCTGCAGTTTTCACTGTAAAACCGAGTTGGAGCTAGTACCTCCGCATATAGAAGTATGGTGTGGAGTTTGCATCTGAAAAGAAACTTTGTGTTCCCAACAAGCTAGGTGAAGGACAGCTTTCACACACACTTATCTCTCAGAACTGAGCAAGTGGAGAGACGTTCGTTCACCTAGCACCAAGGGAACGGGTTGTAGGAGACACTTATTCTCTGCTTTCTCAGTCTGTTTCCTAGTGCCGGTTGGAAGTTCCTGCAGTTTTCACTGTAAAACAGAGTTGGAGCTAGTACCTCCCCATACATATGTATGGAATGGAGTTTCCTTCTGAAAAGAATCTTTGTTTTCCCAACAAGCTAGGTGAAGGACGGCTTTCACACACACTTATCTCTCAGAACTGAGTATGTGGAGAGTCGTTCGTTCATCTAGCACCAGTGGAACGGGTTGCAGGAGACACTTTTTCTCTGCTTTCTCAGTCTGTTTCCTACTGCCGGTTTGAAGTTCCTGCAGTTTTCACTGTAAAACCGAGTTGGAGCTAGTACCTCCGCATATAGAAGTATGGTGTGGAGTTTGCATCTGAAAAGAAACTTTGTGTTCCCAACAAGCTAGGTGAAGGACAGCTTTCACACACACTTATCTCTCAGAACTGAGCAAGTGGAGAGACATTCGTTCACCTAGCACCAAGGGAATGGGTTGCAGGAGAAACTTTTACTCTGGTGTCTCAGTCTGTTTCCTAGTGCCGGATTGAAGTTCCTGCAGTTTTCACTGTAAAACCGAGTTGGAGCTAGTACCTCCCCATATATATGAATGGTGTGGACTTTGAAACTGAAAAGAAATTTTGTGTTCCCAACAAGCTAGGAGAAGGATGGCTTTCACACACACTTATCTCTGAGAACTGAGCAAGTGGAGAGACGTTCGTTCATCTAGCACCAAGGCAACGGGTTGCAGGAGAAACTTTTTCTCTGCTTCCTCAGTCTGTTTCCTAGTGCCGGTTGGAAGTTCCTGTAGTTTTCACTGTAAAAGAGATTTGGAGCTTGTACCTCCCCAAATATATGTATGGAATGGAGTTTCCATCTGAAAAGAATCTTTGTGTTCCCAACAAGCTAGGTGAAGGACGGCTTTCACACACACTTATCTCTCAGAACTGAGCAAGTGGAGAGACGTTCTTTCATCTAGCACCAAGGGAACGGGTTGCAGGAGACACTTTTTCTCTGCTTTCTCAGTCTGTTTCCAAGTGCCGGTTTGAAGTTCCTGCAGTTTTCACTGTAAAACCGTGTTGGAGTTAGAACCTGCCCATATATATGTATGGAATGGAGTTTGCAACTGAAAAGAAACTTTTAGTTCCCAACAAGCTAGGTGAAGGACGGCTTTCACACACACTTATCTCTCAGAAATGAGCAAGTGGAGAGACGTTCGTTCATCTAGCACCAAGGCAACGGGTTGCAGGAGACACTTATTCTCTGCCTTCTCAGTCTGTTTCCTAGTTCCGTTTTGAAGTTCCTGCAGTTTTCACTGTAAAACCGAGTTGGAGCTAGTACCTCCCCATATATATGTGTGGAATGGAGTTTGCAACTGAAAAGAAACTTTGTGTTCCCAATAAGATAGGTGAAGGACGGCTTTCACACACACTAATCTCTCAGAACTGAGCAAGTGAAGAGACGTTCGTTCACCTAGCACCAAGGGAACGGGTTGCAGGAGACACTTTTTCTCTGCTTTCTCAGTCTGTTTCCTAGTGCTGGTTTGAAGTTCCTGCAGTTTTCACTGTAAAACCGAGTTGGAGCTAGTACCTCCCCATATATATGCATGAAATGGAGTTTGCAACTGAAAAGAAACTTTGTGTTCCCAACAAGCTAGTTGAAGGTCGGCTTTCACACACACTTATCTCTCAGAACTGAGCAAGTGGAGAGACGTTCGTTCATCTAGCACCAAGGGAACGGGCTGCAGTAGACACTTTTTCTCTGCTTTCTCAGTCTGTTTCCTAGTGCCGATTTGAAGTTCCTGCAGTTTTCACTGTAAAACCGAGTTGGAACTAGTACCTCCCCATATATTTGTATGGAATGGAGTTTGCAACTGAAAAGAAACTTTTTGTTCCCAACAAGCTAGGTGAAGAACGGCTTCACACACACTTATCTCTCAGAACTGAGCAAGTGGAGAGACGTTCGTTCATCTAGCACTAAGGGAACGGGTTGCAGGAGACACTTTTTCTCTGCTTTCTCAGTCTGTTTCCTAGTGCCGGTTTGAAGTTCCTGCAGTTTTCACTGTAAACCCGAGTTGGAGCTAGTACCTCCCCATATATATGCATGGAATGGAGTTTGCAACTGAAAAGAAACTTTGTGTTCCCAACAAGCTAGGTGAAGGACGGCTTTCACACACACTTATCTCTCAGAACTGACCAAGTGGAGAGACGTTCGTTCATCTAGCACAAAGGGAACGGGTTGCAGAAGACACTGTTTCTCTGCTTTCTCAGTCTGTTTCCTAGTGCCGGTTTGAAGTTCCTGCAGTTTTCTCTGTAAAACCGAGTTGGAGCTAGTACCTCCCCATATATATGTATGGAATGGAGTTTGCAACTGAAAAGAAATTTTGTGTTCCGAACAAGCTAGTTGAAGGACCGCTTTCACACTCACTTATCTCTCAGAAATGAGCAAGTGGAGAGACGTTCGTTCATCTTGCACCAAGGGAACGGGTTGCAGGAGAAACTTTTTCTCTGCTTTCTCAGGCTGTTTCCTAGTGCCGGTTTGAAGTTCCTGCAGTTTTCACTGTAAAACCGAGTTGGAACTAGTACCTCCCCATATATTTGTATGGAATGGGGTTTGCAACTGAAAAGAAACTTTTTGCTCCCAACAAGCTAGGTGAAGGACGGCTTTCACACACACTTGTCTCTCAGAACTGAGCAAGTGGAGGGACGTTCGTTTATCTAGCACCAAGCGAACGGGTTGCAGGAGACACTTTTTCTCTGCTTTCTCAGGCTGTTTCCTAGTGCCGGTTTGATGTTCCTGCAGTTTTCACTGTAAACCCGAGTTGGAGCTAGTACCTCCCTATATATATGCATGGAATGGAGTTCGCAACTGAAAAGAAACTTTGTGTTCCCAATAAGCTAGGTGAAGGACGGCTTTCACACACACTTATCTCTCAGAACTGAGCAAGTGGAGAGACGTTCGTTCATCTAGCACCAAGGGAACGGGCTGCAGTAGACAATTTTTCTCTGCTTTTTCAGTCTGTTTCCTAGTGCCGGTTTGAAGTTCCTGCAGTTTTCACTGTAAAACCGAGTTGGAGCTATTACCTTCCCATATATATGTATGGTGTGGAGTTTGCAACTGAAAAGTAACTTTGTGTTACCAACAAGCTAGGTGAAGGACGGCTTTCACACACACTTATCTCTCAGAACTGAGCAAGTTGAGGGATGTTCGTTCATCTAGCACCAAGCGAACGGGTTGCAGGAGACACTTTTTCTCTGCTTTCTCAGTCTGTTTCCTAGTGCCGGTTTGAAGTTCCTGCAGTTTTCACTGTAAAACCGACTTGGAGCTAGTACCTCCCCATATATATTTATGGAATGGAGTTTGCAACTGAAAAGAAACTTTGTGTTCCCAATAAGATAGGTGAAGGACGGCTTTCACACACACTTATCTCTCAGAACTGAGCAAGTGAAGAGACGTTCGTTCACATAGCACCAAGGGAACTGGTTGCAGGAGACACTTTTTCCCTGCTTTCTCAGTCTGTTTCCTAGTGCCGGTTTGAAGTTCCTGCAGTTTTCACTGTAAACCCGAGTTGGAGCTAGTACCTACCCATATATATGCATGGAATGGATTTTGCAACTGAAAAGAAACTTTGTGTTCCCAACAAGCCTTGTGAAGAACGGCTTTCACACACTCTTATCTCTCAGAACTGAGTAAGTGTAGAGACGTTCGTTCACCTAGCACCAAGGGAACGGGCTGCAGTAGACAATTTTTCTCTGCTTTCTCAGTCTGTTTCCTAGTGCCGGCTTGAAGTTCCTGCAGTTTTCACTGTAAAACCGAGTTGGAGCTAGTACCTCCGCATATATAAGTATGGAATGGAGTTTGCATCTGAAAAGAAACTTTGTGTTCCCAACAAGCTAGGTGAAGGACGGCTTTCACACACACTTATCTCTCAGAACTGAGCAAGAGGTGAGACGTTCGTTCACCTAGCACCAAGGGAACGGGTTGAAGGACACACTTTTTCTCTGCTTTCTCAGTCTGTTTCCTAGTGGCGGTTTGAAGTTTCTGCAGTTTTCACTGTAAAACCGAGTTGGAGCTAGAACCTCCCCATATATATTTATGGAATGGAGTTTGCAACTGAAAAGAAACTTTGTGTTCCCAACAAGCTAGGTGAAGGACGGCTTTCACACACACTTATCTCTCAGAACTGAGCAAGTGGAGAGACGTTTGTTCATCTAGCACCAATGGAACGTGTTGCAGGAGACACTTTTTCTCTGCTTTCTCAGTCTGTTTCCTAGTGCCGGTTTGAAGTTCCTGCAGTTTTCACTGTAAATCCGATTTGGAGCTAGTACCTCCGCATATATATGTATGGAATGGAGTTTGCATATGAAAAGAAACTTTGTGTTCCCAACAAGCTAGGTGAAGGACGGCTTTCACACACAATTATCTCTCAGAACTGAGCAAGTGGAGGGACGTTCGTTCATCTAGCACCAAGGGAACGGGTTACAGGAGACACTTTTTCTCTGCTTTCTCAGTCTGTTTCCTAGTGCCGGTATGAAGTTCATGCAGTTTTCACTGTAAAGCCGATTTGAAGCTTGTACCTCCCCATATATATGTATGGAATGGAGTTTGCAACTGAAAAGAAACTTTGTGTTCCCAACAACCCTTGTGAAGAACGGCTTTCACACACTCTTATCTCTCAGAACTGAGCAAGTGGAGAGACGTTCGTTCATCTTGCACCAAGGGAACGGGTTGCAGGAGAAACTTTTTCTCTGCTTTCTCAGGCTGTTTCCTAGTGCCGGTTTGAAGTTCCTGCAGTTTTCACTGTAAAACCGAGTTGGAGCTAGTACCTGCCCATATATATGTATGGAATGGAGTATGCAACTGAAAAGAAACTTTGTGTTCCCAACAAGCTAGGTGAAGTACGGCTTTCACACACACATATCTCTCAGAACTGAGCAAGTGGAGGGACGTTCGTTCATCTAGCTCCAAGCGAACGGGTTGCAGGAGACACTTTTTCTCTGCTTTCTCAGTCTGTTTCCTAGTGCCGGTTTGAAGTTCCTGCAGTTTTCACTGTAAACCCGAGTTGGAGCTAGTACCTCCCCATATATATGCATGGAATGGAGTTTGCAACTGAAAAGAAACTTTGTGTTCCCAACAATCTAGGTGAAGTACGGCTTTCACACACACTTATCTCTCAGAACTGAGCAAGTGGAGAGACGTTCGTTCATCTAGCACCAAGGGAACGGGCTGCAGTAGACAATTTTTCTCTGCTTTCTCAGTCTGTTTCCTAGTGCCGGTTTGAAGTTCCTGCAGTTTTCACTGTAAAACCGAGTTGGAGCTATTACCTCCGCATATATGAGTATGGAATGAAGTTTGCAACTGAAAAGAAACTTTGTGTTCCCAAAAAGCTAGGTGAAGGACGGCTTTCACACACACTTATCTCTCAGAACTGAGCAAGTAGAGAGACGTTCGTTCACCTAGCACCAAGGGAACGGGTTGCAGGAGACACTTTTTCTCTGCATTCTCAGTCTGTTTCCTAGTGCCGGTTTGAAGTTCCTGCAGTTTTCACTGTAAAACCGATTTGGAGCTAGTACCTCCGCATATATATGTATGGAAAGGAGTTTGCATCTGAAAAGAAACTTTGTGTTCCCAACAAGCTATGTGAAGGACGGCTTTCAGACACAATTATCTCTCAGAACTTAGCAAGTGGAGAGACGTTCGTTCATCTAGCACCAAGGGAACGGGTTGCAGGAAACACTTTTTCTCTGCTTTCACAGTCTGTTTCCTAGTGCCGGTTTGAAGTTCCTGCAGTTTTCACTGTAAAACCGAGTTGGAGCTAGTACCTCCCCATATATATGTTTGGTGTGGAGTTTGCAACTGAAAAGAAACTTTCTGTTCCCAACAAGATAGTTGAAGGACGGCTTTCACACACACTTATCTCTCAGAACTGAGCAAGTGGTGAGACGTTCGTTCACCTAGCACCAAGGGAACGGGTTGCAGGAGACACTTTTTCTCTGCTTTCTCAGTCTGTTTCCTAGTGCCGGTTTGAAGTTCCTGCAGTTTTCACTGTAAACCCGAGTTGGAGCTAGTACCTCCCAATATATATGCATGGAATGGAGTTTGCAACTGAAAAGAAACTTTGTGTTCCCAACAAGCTAGGTGAAGGACGGCTTTCACACACAATTATCTCTCAGAACTTAGCAAGTGGAGAGACGTTCGTTCATCTAGCACCAAGGGAACGGGCTGCAGTAGACAATTTTTCTCTGCTTTCTCAGTCTGTTTCCTAGTGCCGGTTTGAAGTTCCTGCAGTTTTCACTGTAAAACCGAGTTGGAGCTAGTACCTCCGCATATATAAGTATGGAATTGAGTTTGCATCTGAAAAGAAACTTTGTGTTCCCAACAAGCTAGTTGAAGGACGGCTTTCACACACACTTATCTCTCAGAACTGAGCAAGAGGAGAGACGTTAGTTCACCTAGCACCAAGGGAACGGGTTGAAGGAGACACTTTTTCTCTGATTTCTCAGACTGTTTCCTAGTGCCGGTTTGAAGTTCCTGCAGTTTTCACTGTAAAACCGAGTTGGAGCTAGAACCTCCCCATATATATTTATGGAATGGAGTTTGCAACTGAAAAGAAACTTTGTGTTCCCAACAAGCTAGTTGAAGGACGGCTTTCACACACACTTATTTCTCAGAACTGAGCAAGTGGAGAGACGTTCGTTCATTTAGCACCAAGGGAACGGGTTGCAGGAGACACTTTTTCTCTGCTTTTTCAGTCTGTTTCCTAGTGCCGTTTTGAAGTTCCTGCAGTTTTCACTGTAAAACACAGTTGGAGCTATTACCACCCCATATATATGTATGGTGTGGAGTTTGCAACTGAAAAGAATCTTTGTGTTCCCAACAAGCTAGGTGAAGGACGGCTTTCACACACACTTATCTCTCAGAACTGAGCAAGTGGAGGGACGTTCGTTCATCTAGAACCAAGCGAACGGGTTGCAGGAGACACTTTTCTCTGCTTTCTCAGTCTGTTTCCTAGTGCCGGTTTGAAGTTCCTGCAGTTTTCAATGTAAAACCGAGTTGGAGCTAGTACCTCCCCATATATATGTATGGAATGGAGTTTGCAACTGAAAAGAAACTTTGTGTTCCCAATAAGATAGTTGAAGGACGTCTTTCACACACACTTATCTCTCAGAACTGAGCAAGTGAAGAGACGTTCGTTCACCTAGCACAAAGGGAACAGGTTGCAGGAGACACGTTTTCTCTGCTTTCTCAGTCTGTTACCTAGTGCCGGTTTGAAGTTCCTGCAGTTTTCACTGTAAAACCTAGTTGGAGCTATTACCTCGGCATATATATGTATGGTGTGGAGTTTGCAACTGAAAAGAAACTTTGTGTTCCCAACAAGCTAGGTGAAGGACGGCTTTCACACACACTTATCTCTCCGAACTTAGTATGTGGAGAGTCGTCCGTTCATCTAGCACCAGAGGAACGGGTTGCAGGAGACACTTTTTCTCTGCTTTCTCAGTCTGTTTCCTAGTGCCGGTTAGAATTTCCTGCAGTTTTCACTGTAAAACCGATTTGGAGCTATTACCTCCCCATATATATGTATGGTGTGGAGTTTGCAAATGAAAAGTAACTTTGTGTTCCCAACAAGCTAGGTGAAGGACGGCTTTCACACACACTTAACTCTCAGAACTGAGCAAGTGGAGAGACGTTCGTTCATCTAGCACGAAGGGAACGGGTTGCAGGAGACACTTTTTCTCTGCTTTCTCAGACTGTTTCCTAGTGCCGGTTTGAAGTTCCTGCAGTTTTCAGTGTAAAACCGATTTGGAGCTATTACCTCCCCATATATATGTATGGAATGGAGTTTGCATCTGAAAAGAAACTTTGTGTTCCCAACAAGCTGGGTGAAGGACGGCTTTCAGACACAATTATCTCTCAGAACTTAGCAAGTGGAGAGACGTTCGTTCACCTAGCACCAAGGGAACGGGTTGCAGGAGACACTTTTTCTCTGCTTTCTCAGTCTGTTTCCTAGTGCCGGTTTGAAGTTCCTGCAGTTTTCACTGTAAAACCGAGTTGGAGCTAGTACCTCCGCATATATAAGTATGGAATGGAGTTTGCATCTGAAAAGAAACTTTGTGTTCCCAACAAGCTAGTTGAAGGACGGCTTTCACACACACTTATCTCTCAGAACTGAGCAAGAGGAGAGACGTTAGTTCACCTAGCACCAAGGGAACGGGTTGAAGGAGACACTTTTCTCTGATTTCTCAGACTGTTTCCTAGTGCCGGTTTGAAGTTCCTGCAGTTTTCACTGTAAAACCGAGTTGGAGCTAGAACCTCCCCATATATATTTATGGAATGGAGTTTGCAACTGAAAAGAAACATTGTGTTCCCAACAAGCTAGTTGAAGGACGGCTTTCACACACACTTATTTCTCAGAACTGAGCAAGTGGAGAGACGTTCGTTCATTTAGCACCAAGGGAACGGGTTGCAGGAGACACTTTTTCTCTGCTTTTTCAGTCTGTTTCCTAGTGCCGTTTTGAAGTTCCTGCAGTTTTCACTGTAAAACCCAGTTGGAGCTATTACCACCCCATATATATGTATGGTGTGGAGTTTGCAACTGAAAAGAATCTTTGTGTTCCCAACAAGCTATGTGAAGGACGGCTTTCACACACACTTATCTCTCAGAACTGAGCAAGTGGAGGGACGTTCGTTCATCTAGAACCAAGCGAACGGGTTGCAGGAGACACTTTTCTCTGCTTTCTCAGTCTGTTTCCTAGTGCCGATTTGAAGTTCCTGCAGTTTTCACTGTAAAACCGAGTTGGAGCTAGTACCTACCCATATATATGTATGGAATGGAGTTTGCAACTGAAAAGAAACTTTGTGTTCCCAATAAGATAGTTGAAGGACGTCTTTCACACACACTTATCTCTCAGAACTGAGCAAGTGAAGAGACGTTCGTTCACCTAGCACAAAGGGAACAGGTTGCAGGAGACACTTTTTCTCTGCTTTCTCAGTCTGTTTCCTAGTGCCGGTTTGAAGTTCCTGCAGTTTTCACTGTAAACCCGTGTTGGAGCTAGTACCTCCCCATATATATGCATGGAATGGAGTTTGCAACTGAAAAGAAACTTTGTGTTCCCAACAAGCTAGGTGAAGGACGGCTTTCACACACACTTATCTCTCAGAACTGAGCAAGTGGAGAGACGTTCGTTCATCTAGCACCAAGGGAACGGGTTGCAGGAGACACTTTTTCTCTGCTTTCTCAGTCTGTTTCCTAGTGCCGGTTGGAAGTTCCTGCAGTTTTCACTGTAAAACCTAGTTGGAGCTATTACCTCCGCATATATATGTATGGTGTGGAGTTTGCAACTGAAAAGAAACTTTGTGTTCCCAACAAGCTAGGTGAAGGACGGCTTTCACACACACTTATTTCTCCGAACTTAGTATGTGGAGAGTCGTTCGTTCATCTAGCACCAGAGGAACGGGTTGCAGGAGACACTTTTTCTCTGCTTTCTCAGTCTGTTTCCTAGTGCCGGTTAGAATTTCCTGCAGTTTTCACTGTAAAACCGAGTTGGAGCTAGTACCTCCCCATATATATGTTTGGTGTGGAGTTTGCAACTGAAAAGAAACTTTCTGTTCCCAACAAGATAGTTGAAGGACGGCTTTCACACACACTTATCTCTCAGAACTGAGCAAGTGGAGAGACGTTCGTTCACCTAGCACCAAGGGAACGGGTTGCAGGAGACACTTTTTCTCTGCTTTCTCAGTCTGTTTCCTAGTGCCGGTTTGAAGTTCCTGCAGTTTTCACTGTAAACCCGAGTTGGAGCTAGTACCTCCCAATATATATGCATGGAATGGAGTTTGCAACTGAAAAGAAACTTTGTGTTCCCAACAAGCTAGGTGAAGGACGGCTTTCACACACAATTATCTCTCAGAACTTAGCAAGTGGAGAGACGTTCGTTCATCTAGCACCAAGGGAACGGGCTGCAGTAGACAATTTTTCTCTGCTTTCTCAGTCTGTTTCCTAGTGCCGGTTTGAAGTTCCTGCAGTTTTCACTGTAAAACCGAGTTGGAGCTAGTACCTCCGCATATATAAGTATGGAATTGAGTTTGCATCTGAAAAGAAACTTTGTGTTCCCAACAAGCTAGTTGAAGGACGGCTTTCACACACACTTATCTCTCAGAACTGAGCAAGAGGAGAGACGTTAGTTCACCTAGCACCAAGGGAACGGGTTGAAGGAGACACTTTTTCTCTGATTTCTCAGACTGTTTCCTAGTGCCGGTTTGAAGTTCCTGCAGTTTTCACTGTAAAACCGAGTTGGAGCTAGAACCTCCCCATATATATTTATGGAATGGAGTTTGCAACTGAAAAGAAACTTTGTGTTCCCAACAAGCTAGTTGAAGGACGGCTTTCACACACACTTATTTCTCAGAACTGAGCAAGTGGAGAGACGTTCGTTCATTTAGCACCAAGGGAACGGGTTGCAGGAGACACTTTTTCTCTGCTTTTTCAGTCTGTTTCCTAGTGCCGTTTTGAAGTTCCTGCAGTTTTCACTGTAAAACACAGTTGGAGCTATTACCACCCCATATATATGTATGGTGTGGAGTTTGCAACTGAAAAGAATCTTTGTGTTCCCAACAAGCTAGGTGAAGGACGGCTTTCACACACACTTATCTCTCAGAACTGAGCAAGTGGAGGGACGTTCGTTCATCTAGAACCAAGCGAACGGGTTGCAGGAGACACTTTTCTCTGCTTTCTCAGTCTGTTTCCTAGTGCCGGTTTGAAG
This sequence comes from Camelus bactrianus, assembly GCF_048773025.1. NCBI lineage: Eukaryota > Metazoa > Chordata > Mammalia > Artiodactyla > Camelidae > Camelus > Camelus bactrianus. Next base: position 100,550,556 of record NC_133544.1, read on the forward strand.
TTCCTGCAGTTTTCAATGTAAAACCGAGTTGGAGCTAGTACCTCCCCATATATATGTATGGAATGGAGTTTGCAACTGAAAAGAAACTTTGTGTTCCCAATAAGATAGTTGAAGGACGTCTTTAACACACACTTATCTCTCAGAACTGAGCAAGTGAAGAGACGTTCGTTCACCTAGCACAAAGGGAACAGGTTGCAGGAGACACGTTTTCTCTGCTTTCTCAGTCTGTTACCTAGTGCCGGTTTGAAGTTCCTGCAGTTTTCACTGTAAAACCTAGTTGGAGCTATTACCTCCGCATATATATGTATGGTGTGGAGTTTGCAACTGAAAAGAAACTTTGTGTTCCCAACAAGCTAGGTGAAGGACGGCTTTCACACACACTTATCTCTCCGAACTTAGTATGTGGAGAGTCGTCCGTTCATCTAGCACCAGAGGAACGGGTTGCAGGAGACACTTTTTCTCTGCTTTCTCAGTCTGTTTCCTAGTGCCGGTTAGAATTTCCTGCAGTTTTCACTGTAAAACCGATTTGGAGCTATTACCTCCCCATATATATGTATGGTGTGGAGTTTGCAAATGAAAAGAAACTTTGTGTTCCCAACAAGCTAGGTGAAGGACGGCTTTCACACACACTTAACTCTCAGAACTGAGCAAGTGGAGAGACGTTCGTTCATCTAGCACGAAGGGAACGGGTTGCAGGAGACACTTTTTCTCTGCTTTCTCAGACTGTTTCCTAGTGCCGGTTTGAAGTTCCTGCAGTTTTCAGTGTAAAACCGATTTGGAGCTATTACCTCCCCATATATATGTATGGAATGGAGTTTGCATCTGAAAAGAAACTTTGTGTTCCCAACAAGCTGGGTGAAGGACGGCTTTCAGACACAATTATCTCTCAGAACTTAGCAAGTGGAGAGACGTTCGTTCACCTAGCACCAAGGGAACGGGTTGCAGGAGACACTTTTTCTCTGCTTTCTCAGTCTGTTTCCTAGTGCCGGTTTGAAGTTCCTGCAGTTTTCACTGTAAAACCGAGTTGGAGCTAGTACCTCCGCATATATAAGTATGGAATGGAGTTTGCATCTGAAAAGAAACTTTGTGTTCCCAACAAGCTAGTTGAAGGACGGCTTTCACACACACTTATCTCTCAGAACTGAGCAAGAGGAGAGACGTTAGTTCACCTAGCACCAAGGGAACGGGTTGAAGGAGACACTTTTCTCTGATTTCTCAGACTGTTTCCTAGTGCCGGTTTGAAGTTCCTGCAGTTTTCACTGTAAAACCGAGTTGGAGCTAGAACCTCCCCATATATATTTATGGAATGGAGTTTGCAACTGAAAAGAAACTTTGTGTTCCCAACAAGCTAGTTGAAGGACGGCTTTCACACACACTTATTTCTCAGAACTGAGCAAGTGGAGAGACGTTCGTTCATTTAGCACCAAGGGAACGGGTTGCAGGAGACACTTTTTCTCTGCTTTTTCAGTCTGTTTCCTAGTGCCGTTTTGAAGTTCCTGCAGTTTTCACTGTAAAACCCAGTTGGAGCTATTACCACCCCATATATATGTATGGTGTGGAGTTTGCAACTGAAAAGAATCTTTGTGTTCCCAACAAGCTATGTGAAGGACGGCTTTCACACACACTTATCTCTCAGAACTGAGCAAGTGGAGGGACGTTCGTTCATCTAGAACCAAGCGAACGGGTTGCAGGAGACACTTTTCTCTGCTTTCTCAGTCTGTTTCCTAGTGCCGATTTGAAGTTCCTGCAGTTTTCACTGTAAAACCGAGTTGGAGCTAGTACCTACCCATATATATGTATGGAATGGAGTTTGCAACTGAAAAGAAACTTTGTGTTCCCAATAAGATAGTTGAAGGACTTCTTTCACACACACTTATCTCTCAGAACTGAGCAAGTGAAGAGACGTTCGTTCACCTAGCACAAAGGGAACAGGTTGCAGGAGACACTTTTTCTCTGCTTTCTCAGTCTGTTTCCTAGTGCCGGTTTGAAGTTCCTGCAGTTTTCACTGTAAACCCGAGTTGGAGCTAGTACCTCCCCATATATATGCATGGAATGGAGTTTGCAACTGAAAAGAAACTTTGTGTTCCCAACAAGCTAGGTGAAGGACGGCTTTCACACACACTTATCTCTCAGAACTGAGCAAGTGGAGAGACGTTCGTTCATCTAGCACCAAGGGAACGGGTTGCAGGAGACACTTTTTCTCTGCTTTCTCAGTCTGTTTCCTAGTGCCGGTTGGAAGTTCCTGCAGTTTTCACTGTAAAACCTAGTTGGAGCTATTACCTCCGCATATATATGTATGGTGTGGAGTTTGCAACTGAAAAGAAACTTTGTGTTCCCAACAAGCTAGGTGAAGGACGGCTTTCACACACACTTATTTCTCCGAACTTAGTATGTGGAGAGTCGTTCGTTCATCTAGCACCAGAGGAACGGGTTGCAGGAGACACTTTTTCTCTGCTTTCTCAGTCTGTTTCCTAGTGCCGGTTAGAATTTCCTGCAGTTTTCACTGTAAAACCGATTTGGAGCTATTACCTCCCCATATATATGTATGGTGTGGAGTTTGCAAAAGAAAAGAAACTTTGTGTTCCCAACAAGCTAGGTGAAGGACGGCTTTCACACACAATTATCTGTCAGAACTGTGCAAGTGGAGAGACGTTCGTTCATCTAGCACCAATGGAACGGGTTGCAGGAGACACTTTTTCTCTGCTTTCTCAGACTGTTTCCTAGTGCCGGTTTGAAGTTCCTGCAGTTTTCAGTGTAAAACCGATTTGGAGCTATTACCTCCCCATATATATGTATGGAATGGAGTTTGCATCTGAAAAGAAACTTTGTGTTCCCAACAAGCTAGGTGAAGGACGGCTTTCAGACACAATTATCTCTCAGAACTTAGCAAGTGGAGAGACGTTCGTTCACCTAGCACCAAGGGAACGGGTTGCAGGAGACACTTTTTCTCTGCTTTCTCAGTCTGTTTCCTAGTGCCGGTTTGAAGTTCCTGCAGTTTTCACTGTAAATCCGAGTTGTAGCTAGTACCTCCCAATATATATGCATGGAATGGAGTTTGCAACTGAAAAGAAACTTTGTGTTCCCAACAAGCTAGTTGAAGGACGGCTTTCACACACACTTATTTCTCAGAACTGAGCAAGTGGAGAGACGTTCGTTCATTTAGCACCAAGGGAACGGGTTGCAGGAGACACTTTTTCTCTGCTTTTTCAGTCTGTTTCCTAGTGCCGGTTTGAAGTTCCTGCAGTTTTCACTGTAAAACCCAGTTGGAGCTATTACCACCCCATATATAAGTATGGTGTGGAGTTTGCAACTGAAAAGAATCTTTGTGTTCCCAACAAGCTAGTTGAAGGACGGCTTTCACACACACTTATCTCTCAGAACTGAGCAAGTGGAGGGACGTTCGTTCATTTAGCACCAAGCGAACGGTTTGCAGGAGACAATTTTCTCTGCTTTCTCAGTCTGTTTCCTAGTGCCGGTTTGAAGATCCTGCAGTTTTCACTGTAAAACCGAGTTGGAGCTAGTACCTCCCCATATATATGTATGGAATGGAGTTTGCAACTGAAAAGAAACTTTGTGTTCCCAATAAGATAGTTGAAGGACGGCTTTCACACACACTTATCTCTCAGAACTGAGCAAGTGAAGAGACGTTCGTTCACCTAGCACCAAGGGAACAGGTTGCATGAGACACTTTTTCTCTGCTTTCTCAGTCTGTTTCCTAGTGCCGGTTTGAAGTTCCTGCAGTTTTCACTGTAAAACCGAGTTGGAGCTACAACCTCCGCATATATAAGTATGGAATGAAGATTGCAACTGAAAAGAAACTTTGTGTTCCCAACAAGCTAGGTGAAGGACGGCTTTCACACACACTTATCTCTCAGAACTGAGCAAGTGGAGAGACGTTCGTTCACCTAGCACCAAGGGAACGGGCTGCAGTAGACAATTTTTCTCTGCTTTCTCAGTCTGTTTCCTAGTGCCGGTTTGAAGTTCCTGCAGTTTTCACTGTAAAACCGAGTTGGAGCTAGTACCTGCCCATATATATGTATGGAATGGAGTTTGCAACTGAAAAGAATCTTTATGTTCCCAACAAGCTAGTTGAAGGACGGCTTTCACACACATTTATCTCTCAGAACTGAGCAAGTGGAGAGACGTTCGTTCATCTAGCAACAAGGGAACTGGTTGCAGGAGACACTTTTCCTCTGCATTCTCAGTCTGTTTCCTAGTGCCGGTTTGAAGTTCCTGCAGTTTTCACTGTAAAACCGATTTGGAGCTAGTACCTCCGCATATATATGTATGGAATGGAGTTTGCATCTGAAAAGAAACTTTGTGTTCCCAAGAAGCTAGGTGAAGGACGGCTTACAGACACAATTATCTCTCAGAACTGAGCAAGTGGAGAGACGTGCGTTCATCTAGCACCAAGGGAACGGGTTGCAGGAGACACTTTTTCTCTGCTTTCTCAGTCTGTTTCCTAGTGCCGGTTTGAAGTTCCTGCAATTTTCTCTGTAAAACCGAGTTGGAGCTAGTACCTCCCCATATATATGTATGGTGTGGAGTTTGCAACTGAAAGAAACTTTGTGTTCCCAACAAGATAGTTGAAGGACGGCTTTCACACACACTTATCTCTCAGAACTGAGCAAGTGGAGAGACGTTCGTTCACCTAGCACCAAGGGAACGGGTTGCAGTAGCACTTTTTCTCTGCTTTCTCAGTCTGTTTCCTAGTGCCGGTTTCAAGTTAGTGCAGTTTTCACTGTAAAACCTATTTGGAGCTATTACCTCCGCATATATATGTATGGTGTGGAGTTTGCAACTGAAAAGAAACTTTGTGTTCCCAACAAGCTAGGTGAAGGACGGCTTTCACACACAATTATCTCTCCGAACTTAGTATGTGGAGAGTCGTTCGTTCATCTAGCACCAGGGGAACGGGTTGCAGGAGACACTTTTTCTCTGCTTTCTCAGTCTGTTTCCTAGTGCCGGTTAGAATTTCCTGCAGTTTTCACTGTAAAACCGATTTGGAGCTATTACCTCCCCATATAAATGTATGGTGTGGAGTTTGCAACTGTAAAGAAACTTTGTGTTCCCAACAAGCTAGGTGAAGGACGGCTTTCACACACACTTATCTCTCAGAACTGAGTATGTTGAGAGACGTTCGTTCATCTAGCACCAGGGGAACGTGTTGCAGGAGACACTTTTACTCTGCTTTCTCCGTCTGTTTCCTAGTGCCGGTTTGAAGTTCCTGCAGTTTTCACTGTAAAACCTTGTTGGAGCTAGTACCTCCCCATATATATGTATGGATAGTAGTTTGCAACTGAAAAAATATTTGGTGTTCCCAACAAGCTAGGTGAAGGACGGCTTTCACACACACTAATCTCTCAGAACTGAGCAAGTGAAGAGACGTTCGTTCACCTAGCACCAAGGGAAAGGGTTGCAGGACACACTTTTTCTCTGCTTTCTCAGTCTGTTTCCTAGTGCCGGTTTGAAGTTCCTGCAGTTTTCACTGTAAAACCGAGTTGGAGCTAGTACCTCCCCATATATATGTATGGTGTGGAGTTTGCAACTGAAAAGAAACTTTGTGTTCCCAACAAGCTACGTGAAGGACGGCTTTCACACACACTTATCTCTCAGAACTGAGTATGTGGAGAGTCGTTCGTTCATCTAGCACCAGGGGAACGGGTTGCAGGAGACACTTTTTCTCTGCTTTTTCAGTCTGTTTCCTAGTGCCGGTTTGAAGTTCCTGCAGTTTTCACTGTAAAACCGAGTTGGAGCTAGTACCTCCGCATATATAAGTATGGTGTGGAGTTTGCATCTGAAAAGAAACTTTGTGTTCCCAACAAGCTAGGTGAAGGACGGCTTTCACACACACTTATCTCTCAGAACTGAGCAAGTGGAGAGACGTTCGTTCACCTAGCACCAAGGGAACGGGTTGTAGGAGACACTTTTTCTCTGCTTTCTCAGTCTGTTTCCTAGTTTCAGTTTGAAGTTCCTGCAGTTTTCACAGTAAAACCGAGTTGGAGCTAGAACCTCCCCATATATATTTATGGAATGGAGTTTGCAACTGAAAGATACTTTGTGTTCCCAACAAGCTAGGTGAAGGATGGCTTTCACACACACTTATCTCTCAGAACTGAGCAAGTGGAGAGACGTTTGTTCATCTAGCACCAAGGGAACGGGTTGCAGGAGACACTTTTTCTCTGTTTTCTCAGTCTGTTTCCTAGTGCCGGTTTGAAGTTCCTGCAATTTTCACTGTAAAACCGATTTGGAGCTAGTACCTCCGCATATATATGTATGGAATGGAGTTTGCATCTGAAAAGAAACTTTGTGTTCCCAACAAGCTAGGTGAAGGACGGCTTTCACACACACTTATCTCTCAGAACTGAGCAAGTGGAGAGACGTTCGTTCATCTAGCACCAAGGGAACGGGTTGCGGGAGACAATTTTTCTCTCCTTTCTCAGTCTGTTTCCTAGTGCCGGTTTGAAGTTCCTGCAATTTTCACTGTAAAACAGAGTTGGAACTAGTACCTCCCCATATATTTGTATGGAATTGAGTTTGCAACTGAAAAGAAACTTTGTGTTCCCAACAAGCTAGGTGATGGACGGCTTTCACACACACTTATCTCTCAGAACTGAGCAAGTGGAGAGACGTTCGTTCATCTAGCACCAAGGGAACGGGTTGCAGGAGACACTTTTTCTCTGCTTTCTCAGACTGTTTTCTAGTGCCGGTTTGAAGTTCCTGCAATTTTCAGTGTAAAACCGATTTGGAGCTATTACCTCCCCATATATATGTATGGTGTGGAGTTTGCAACTGAAAAGAAACTTTGTGTTCCCAACAAGCTAGTTGAAAGACGGCTTTCACACACACTTATCTCTCAGAACTGAGTATGTGGAGACTCGTTCGTTCATCTAGCACAGGGGGAACGGGTTGCAGGAGACATTTTTTCTCTGCTTTCTCAGTTTGTTTCCTAGTGCCGGTTTGAAGTTCCTGCAGTTTTCACTGTAAAACCGTGTTGGAGGTAGTACCTCCCCATATATATTTATGGAAAGTAGTTTGCAACTGAAAAAATATTTTGTGTTCCCAACAAGCTAGGTGAAGGACGGCTTTCACACACAATTATCTCTCAGAAATGAGCAAGTGGAGAGACGTTCGTTCATCTAGCACCAAGGGAAAGGGTTGCAGGAGACACTTATTCTCTGCTTTCTCAGTCTGTTTCCTAGTGCCGTTTTGAATTTCCTGCAGTTTTCACTGTAAAAACGAGTTGGAGCTAGTACCTCCCCATATATATGAATGGAATGAAGTTTGCAACAGAAAAGAAACTTTGTGTTCCAAACAAGCTAGGTGAAGAACGGCTTTCACACACTCTTATCTCTCAGAACTGAGCAAGTGGAGAGACGTTCGTTCATCTAGCACCAAGGGAACGGGTTGCAGGAGAAACTTTTCTCTGGTGTCTCAGTCTGTTTCCTAGTGTCGGTTTTGATTTCCTGCAGTTTTCACTGTAAAAACGAGTTGGAGCTAGTACCTCCCCATATATATGTATGGTGTGGAGTTTGCAACTGAAAGGAAACTTTGTGTTCCCAACAAGATAGGTGAAGGATGGCTTTCACACACACTTATCTCTCAGAACTGAGCAAGTGGAGAGACATTCGTTCATCTAGCACCAAGGCAACGGGTTGCAGGAGAAACTTTTTCTCTGCTTTCTCAGTCTGTTTCCTAGTGCCGGATTGAAGTTCTTGCAGTTTTCACTGTAAAACAGATTTGGAGCTATTACCTCCCCATATATATGTATGGTGTGGAGTTTGCAACTGAAAAGAAACTTTGTGTTCCCAACAAGCTAGGTGATGGACGGCTTTCACACACAATTATCTCTCAGAACTGAGCAAGTGGAGAGACGTTCGTTCACCTAGCACCAAGGGAACGGGTTGCAGGAAAACTTTTACTCTGTTGTCTCAGTCTGTTTCCTAGTGTCGGTTTGAAGTTCCTGCAGTTTTCACTGTAAAAACGAGTTGGAGCTAGTACCTCCCCATATATATGAATGGTGTGGAATTTGCAACTGAAAAGAAATTTTGTGTTCCCAACAAGCTAGGAGAAGGATGGCTTTCACACACACTTATCTCTGAGAACTGAGCAAGTGGATAGACGTTCGTTCATCTAGCACCAAGGCAACGGGTTGCAGGAGAAACTTTTTCTCTGCTTCCTCAGTCTGTTTCCTAGTGCCGGTTGGAAGTTCCTGTAGTTTTCACTGTAAAAGAGATTTGGAGCTTGTACCTCCCCAAATATATGTATGGAATGGAGTTTCCATCTGAAAAGAATCTTTGTGTTCCCAACAAGCTAGGTGAAGTTCGGCTTTCACACAAACTTATCTCTCAGAACTGAGCAAGTGGAGAGACGTTCGTTCATCTAGCACCAAGGGAACGGGTTGCAGGAGACACTTTTACTCTGGTGTCTCAGTCTGTTTCCTAGTGTCGGTTTGAAGTTCCTGCAGTTTTCACTGTAAAACCGAGTTGGAGGTAGTACCTCCCCATATATATGTATGGTGTGGAGATTGCAACTGAAAAAAAACTTTCAGTTCCCAACAAGGTAGGTGAAGGATGGCTTTCACACACACTTATCTCTCAGAACTGAGCAAGTGGAGAGACGTTCGTTCATCTAGCACCAAGGGAACGGTTTGCAGGTGAAACTTTTTCTCTGCTTCCTCAGTCTGTTACCTAGTGCCGGTTGGAAGTTCCTGCAGTTTTCACTGTAAAACAGAGTTGGAGCTAGTACCTCCCCATATATATGTATGGAATGTAGTTTCCATCTGAAAAGAATCTTTGTTTTCCCAACAAGATAGGTGAAGGACGGCTTTCACACACACTTATCTATCAGAACTGAGCAAGTGGAGAGACGTTCGTTCATCTAGCACCAAGGGAATGGGTTGCAGTAGACACTTTATCTCTGCTTTCTCAGTCTGTTTCCTAGTGCCGGATTGAAGTTCTTGCAGTTTTCACTGTAAAACCGATTTGGAGCTATTAACTCCCCATATATATATATGGTGTGGAGTTTGCAACTGAAAAGAAACTTTGTGTTCCCAACAAGCTAGCTGAAGAACGGCTTTCACACAGTCTTATCTCTCAGAATTGAGCAAGTGGAGAGACGTTCGTTCATCTAGCATCAAGGGAACGGGTTGCAAGACACACTTTTTCTCTGCTTTCTCAGTCTGTTTCCTAGTGCCGGTTTGAAGTTCCTGCAGTTTTCACTGTAAAACCGAGTTGGAGCTAGTACCTCCCCATATATATGTATGGTGTGGACTTTGCAACTGAAAAGAAATTTTGTGTTCCCAACAAGCTAGGAGAAGGATGGCTTTCACACACACTTATCTCTGAGAACTGAGCAAGTGTAGAGACTTTCGTTCATCTAGCACCAAAGCAACGGGTTGCAGGAGAAACTTTTTCTCTGCTTCCTCAGTCTGTTTCCTATTGCCGGATGAAAGTTCCTGTAGTTTTCACTGTAAAAGAGATTTGGAGCTTGTACCTCCCCATATATATGTATGGAATGGAGTTTCCATCTGAAAAGAATCTTTGTGTTCCCAACAAGCTAGGTGAAGGACGGCTTTCACACACACTTTTCTCTCAGAACTGAGCAAGTGGAGAGACGTTCTTTCATCTAGCACCAAGGGAACGGGTTGCAGGAGACACTTTTCCTCTGCTTTCTCAGTCTGCTTCCAAGTGCCGGTTTTAAGTTCCTGCAGTTTTCACTGTAAAACCGAGTTGGAGCTAATACCTGCCCATATATATGTGTGGAATGGAGTTTACAACTGAAAAGAAACTTTGTGTTCCCAACAAGCTAGGTGAAGGACGGCTTTCACACACACTTATCTCTCAGAACTGAGCAAGTGGAGAGACGTTCGTTCATCTAGCACCAAGGGAACGGGTTGCAGGAGACACTTTTTCTCTGCTTTCTCAGTTTTTTCCTAGTGCCGGATTGAAGTTCTTGCAGTTTTCACTGTAAAACCGAGTTGGAGCTAGTACCTCCCCATATATATGTATGGAATGGTGTTTGCAACTGAAAAGTAACTTTGTGTTCCCAACAAGCTAGGTGAAGAACGGCTTTCACACACTCTTACCTCTCAGAACTGCGCAAGTGGAGAGACGTTCGTTCATCTAGCACCAAGGGAACGGTTTGCAGGAGAAAATTTTACTCTGGTGTCTCATTCTGTTTCCTAGTGCCGGTTTGAAGTTCCTGCAATTTTTACTGTAAAACAGAGTTGGAGCTATTACCTCCCCATATATGTATGGTGTGGAGTTTGCAACTGAAAAGAAACTTTGTGTTCCCAACAAGCTAGGTGAAGGAAGGCTTTCACACACACGTATCTCTCAAACTGAGAAATTGGAGAGACGTTCGTTCATCTAGAACCAAGGTATCGGGTTGCAGGAGACACTTTTTCTCTGCTTTCTCAGTCTGTTTCCTAGTGGCGGTTTGAATTTCCTGCAGTTGTCACTGTAATACCGAGTTGGAGCTAGTACCTCCCCATATATATGTATGGAATGGAGTTTGCATCTGAAAAGAAACTTTGTGTTCCCAACAAGCTAGTTGAAGGACGGCTTTCACACACACTTATCTCTCAGAACTGAGCAAGTGGAGAGACGTTCGTTCATCTAGCACCAAGGGAACGGGTTGCAGGAGACACTTTTTCTCTGCTTTCTCAGTCTGTTTCCTAGTGGCGGTTTGAATTTCCTGCAGTTGTCACTGTAATACCGAGTTGGAGCTAGTACCTCCCCATATATATGTATGGAATGGAGTTTGCATCTGAAAAGAAACTTTGTGTTCCCAACAAGCTAGTTGAAGGACGGCTTTCACACACACTTATCTCTCAGAACTGAGCAAGTGGAGAGACGTTCGTTCATCTAGCACCAAGGGAACGGGTTGCAGGAGACACTTTTTCTCTGCTTTCTCAGTCTGTTTCCTAGTGGCGGTTTGAATTTCCTGCAGTTGTCACTGTAATACCGAGTTGGAGCTAGTACCTCCCCATATATATGTATGGAATGGAGTTTGCATCTGAAAAGAAACTTTGTGTTCCCAACAAGCTAGGTGAAGGACGGCTTTCACACACACTTATCTCTCAGAACTGAGCAAGTGGAGAGACGTTTGTTCATCTTGCACCAAGGGAACTGGTTGCAGGAGACACTTATTCTCTGCTTTCTCAGTCTGTTTCCTAGTGCCGGTTTGAATTTCCTGCAGTTTTCAGTGTAAAACCGAGTTGGAGTTATTACCTCCCCATATATATGTATCGTGTGGAGTTTGCAACTGAAAATAAACTATGTGTTCCCAACAAGCTAGGTGAAGAACGGCTTTCACACACTCTTATCTCTCAGAACTGAGCAAGTGGAGAGACGTTCGTTCATCTAGCACCAAGGGAACGTGTTGCAGGGGAAACTTTTACTCTGGTGTCTCAGTCTGTTTCCTAGTGTCGGTTTTAAGTTCCTGCAGTTTTCACTGTAAAAACGAGTTGGAGCTAGTACCTCCCCATATATATGTATGGTGTGGAGTTTGCAACTGAAAGGAAACTTTGTGTTCCCAACAAGATAGGTGAAGGATGGCTTTCACACACACTTGTCTCTCAGAACTTAGCAAGTGGAGAGACATTCGTTCATCTAGCACCAAGGGAATGGGTTGCAGTAGACACTTTTTCTCTGCTTTCTCAGTCTGTTTCCTAGTGCCGGATTGAAGTTCTTGCAGTTTTCACTGTAAAACCGATTTGGAGCTATTACCTCCCCATATATATGTATGGTGTGGAGTTTGCAACTGAAAAGAAACTTTGTGTTCCAAACAAGCTAGGTGATGGACGGCTTTCACACACAATTATCTCTCAGAACTGAGCAAGTGGAGAGACGTTCGTTCACCTAGCACCAAGGGAACGGGTTGCAGGAGAAACTTTTACTCTGGTGTCTCAGTCTGTTTCCTAGTGTCGGTTTGTAGTTCCTGCAGTTTTCACTGTAAAACCGAGTTGGAGCTAGTACCTCCCAATATATATGAATGGTGTGGACTTTGCAACTGAAAAGAAATTTTGTGTTCCCAACAAGCAAGGAGAAGAATGGCTTTCACACACACTTATCTCTGAGAACTGAGCAAGTGGAGAGACGTTCGTTCATCTAGCACCAAGGCAACGGGTTGCAGGAGAAATTTTTTCTCTGCTTCCTCAGTCTGTTTCCTAGTGCCGGTTGGAAGTTCCTGTAGTTTTCACTGTAAAAGAGATTTGGAACTTGTACCTCCCCAAATATATGTATGGAATGGAGTTTCCATCTGAAAAGAATCTTTGTGTTCCCAACAAGCTAGGTGAAGGACGGCTTTCACACAAACTTATCTCTCAGAACTGAGCAAGTGGAGAGACGTTCTTTCATCTAGCACCAAGGGAAAGGGTTGCAGGAGACACTTTTTCTCTGCTTTCTCAGTCTGTTTCCAAGTGCCGGTTTGAAGTTCCTGCAGTTTTCACTGTAATACCGAGTTGGAGCTAGAACCTGCCCATATATATGTATGGAATGGAGTTTGCAACTGAAAAGAAACTTTGTGTTCCCAACAAGCTAGCTGAAGGACGGCTTTCACACACACTTATCTCTCAGAACTGAGCAAGTGGAGAGACGTTCGTTCATCTAGCACCAAGGGAACGGGTTGCAGTAGACACTTTTTCTCTGCTTACTCAGTTTTTTCCTAGTGCCGGATTGAAGTTCTTGCAGTTTTCACTGTAAAACCGAGTTGGAGCTATTACCTCCCCATATATATGTATGGAATGGAGTTTGCAACTGAAAAGAAACTTTGTGTTCCCAACAAGCTAGGTGAAGAAAGGCTTTCACACACTCTTATCTCTCAGAACTGCGCAAGTGGAGAGACGTTCGTTCATCTAGCACCAAGGGAACGGGTTGCCGGAGACACTTTTTCTCTGCTTTCTGAGTCTGTTTCCTAGTGCCAGTTTGAAGTTCCTGCAGTTTTCACTGTAAAACCGAGTTGGAGCTAGTACCTGCCCATATATATGTATGGAAAGGATTTTGCGACTGAAAAGAAACTTTGTGTTCCCAACAAGCTAGTTTAAGGACGGCTTTCACACACACTTATCTCTCAGAACTGAGCAATTGGAGAGACGTTCGTTCATCTAGCACCAAGGAAACGGTTTGCAGGAGACACTTTTTCTCTGCTTTCTCAGTCTGTTTCCTAGTGCCGGTTTGAAGTTCCTGCAGTTTTCACTGTAAAACCGAGGTGGAGCTATTACCTCCCCATATATATGTATGGTGTGGATTTGGCAACTGAAAAGAAACTTTGTGTTCCCAAGAACCTAGGTGAAGGTCGGCTTTCACAACCACTTATCTCTCAGAACTGAGCAAGTGGAGAGACGTTCGTTCATCTAGCACCAAGGGAACGTGTTGCAGGAGACTCTTTTTCTCTGCATTCTCAGTCTGTTTCCTAGTGCCGGTTTGAAGTTCCTGCAGTTTTAACTGTTAAGCCGAGTTGGAGCTTGTACCTCCCCATATATATGTATGTTATGGAGTTTGAAACTGAAAAGAAACTTTGTGTTCCAAACAAGCTAGGTGAAGTACGGCTTTCACACACACTTATATCTCAGACTGAGCACGTGGAAAGACGTTCGTTCATCTAGCACCAAGGGAACGGGTTGCAGTAGACACTTTTTTTCTCTGCTTTCTCTGTCTGTTTCCTAGTGCCGGTTTGAATTTCCTGCAGTTGTCACTGTAATACCGAGTTGGAGCTAGTACCTCCCCATATATATGTATGGAATGGAGTTTGCATCTGAAAAGAAACTTTGTGTTCCCAACAAGCTAGGTGAAGGACGGCTTTCACACACACTTATCTCTCAGAACTGAGCAAGTGGAGAGACGTTTGTTCATCTTGCACCAAGGGAACTGGTTGCAGGAGACACTTATTGTCTGCTTTCTCAGTCTGTTTCCTAGTGCCAGTTTGAAGTTCCTGCAGTTTTCACTGTAAAAACGAGTTGGAGCTAGTACCTCCCCATATATATGTATGGTGTGGAGTTTGCAACTGAAAGGAAACTTTGTGTTCCCAACAAGATAGGTGAAGGATGGCTTTCACACACACTTATCTCTCAGAACTTAGCAAGTGGAGAGACATTCGTTCATCTAGCACCAAGGGAATGGGTTGCAGTAGACACTTTTTCTCTGCTTTCTCAGTCTGTTTCCTAGTGCCGGATTGAAGTTCTTGCAGTTTTCACTGTAAAACCGATTTGGAGCTATTACCTCCCCATATATATGTATGGTGTGGAGTTTGCAACTGAAAAGAAACTTTGTGTTCCAATCAAGCTAGGTGATGGACGGCTTTCACACACAATTATCTCTCAGAACTGAGCAAGTGGAGAGACGTTCGTTCACCTAGCACCAAGGGAACGGGTTGCAGGAGAAACTTTTACTCTGGTGTCTCAGTCTGTTTCCTAGTGTCGGTTTGTAGTTCCTGCAGTTTTCACTGTAAAACCGAGTTGGAGCTAGTACCTCCCAATATATATGAATGGTGTGGACTTTGCAACTGAAAAGAAATTTTATGTTCCCAACAAGCAAGGAGAAGAATGGCTTTCACACACACTTATCTCTGAGAACTGAGCAAGTGGAAAGACGTTCGTTCATCTAGCACCAAGGCAACGGGTTGCAGGAGAAACTTTTTCTCTGCTTCCTCAGTCTGTTTCCTAGTGCCGGTTGGAAGTTCCTGTAGTTTTCACTGTAAAATAGATTTGGAGCTTGTACCTCCACAAATATATGTATGGAATGGAGTTTCCATCTGAAAAGAATCTTTGTGTTCCCAACAAGCTAGGTGAAGGACGGCTTTCACACACACTTATCTCTCAGAACTGAGCAAGTGGAGAGACGTTCTTTCATCTAGCACCAAGGGAACGGGTTGCAGGAGACACTTTTTCTCTTCTTTCTCAGTCTGTTTCCAAGTGCCGGTTTGAAGTTCCTGCAGTTTTCACTGTAATACCGAGTTGGAGCTAGAATCTGCCCATATATATGTATGGAATGGAGTTTGCAACTGAAAAGAAACTTTGTGTTCCCAACAAGCTAGCTGAAGGACGGCTTTCACACACACTTATCTCTCAGAACTGAGCAAGTGGAGAGACGTTCGTTCATCTAGCACCAAGGGAACGGGTTGCAGTAGACACTTTTTCTCTGCTTTCTCAGTCTGTTTCCTAGTGCCGGTTTGAAGTTCCTGCAGTTTTCACTGTAAACCCGAGTTGGAGCTAGTACCTCCCCATATATATGCATGGAATGGAGTTTGCAACTGAAAAGAAACTTTGTGTTCCCAACAAGCTAGGTGAAGGACGGCTTTCACACACACTTATCTCTCAGAACTGAGCAAGTGGAGAGACGTTCGTTCATCTAGCACCAAGGGAACGGGTTGCAGGAGACACTTTTTCTCTGCTTTCTCAGTCTGTTTCCTAGTGCCGGTTGGAAGTTCCTGCAGTTTTCACTGTAAAACCTAGTTGGAGCTATTACCTCCGCATATATATGTATGGTGTGGAGTTTGCAACTGAAAAGAAACTTTGTGTTCCCAACAAGCTAGGTGAAGGACGGCTTTCACACACACTTATTTCTCCGAACTTAGTATGTGGAGAGTCGTTCGTTCATCTAGCACCAGAGGAACGGGTTGCAGGAGACACTTTTTCTCTGCTTTCTCAGTCTGTTTCCTAGTGCCGGTTAGAATTTCCTGCAGTTTTCACTGTAAAACCGATTTGGAGCTATTACCTCCCCATATATATGTATGGTGTGGAGTTTGCAAAAGAAAAGAAACTTTGTGTTCCCAACAAGCTAGGTGAAGGACGGCTTTCACACACAATTATCTGTCAGAACTGTGCAAGTGGAGAGACGTTCGTTCATCTAGCACCAATGGAACGGGTTGCAGGAGACACTTTTTCTCTGCTTTCTCAGACTGTTTCCTAGTGCCGGTTTGAAGTTCCTGCAGTTTTCAGTGTAAAACCGATTTGGAGCTATTACCTCCCCATATATATGTATGGAATGGAGTTTGCATCTGAAAAGAAACTTTGTGTTCCCAACAAGCTAGGTGAAGGACGGCTTTCAGACACAATTATCTCTCAGAACTTAGCAAGTGGAGAGACGTTCGTTCACCTAGCACCAAGGGAACGGGTTGCAGGAGACACTTTTTCTCTGCTTTCTCAGTCTGTTTCCTAGTGCCGGTTTGAAGTTCCTGCAGTTTTCACTGTAAATCCGAGTTGTAGCTAGTACCTCCCAATATATATGCATGGAATGGAGTTTGCAACTGAAAAGAAACTTTGTGTTCCCAACAAGCTAGTTGAAGGACGGCTTTCACACACACTTATTTCTCAGAACTGAGCAAGTGGAGAGACGTTCGTTCATTTAGCACCAAGGGAACGGGTTGCAGGAGACACTTTTTCTCTGCTTTTTCAGTCTGTTTCCTAGTGCCGGTTTGAAGTTCCTGCAGTTTTCACTGTAAAACCCAGTTGGAGCTATTACCACCCCATATATAAGTATGGTGTGGAGTTTGCAACTGAAAAGAATCTTTGTGTTCCCAACAAGCTAGTTGAAGGACGGCTTTCACACACACTTATCTCTCAGAACTGAGCAAGTGGAGGGACGTTCGTTCATCTAGCACCAAGCGAACGGTTTGCAGGAGACAATTTTCTCTGCTTTCTCAGTCTGTTTCCTAGTGCCGGTTTGAAGATCCTGCAGTTTTCACTGTAAAACCGAGTTGGAGCTAGTACCTCCCCATATATATGTATGGAATGGAGTTTGCAACTGAAAAGAAACTTTGTGTTCCCAATAAGATAGTTGAAGGACGGCTTTCACACACACTTATCTCTCAGAACTGAGCAAGTGAAGAGACGTTCGTTCACCTAGCACCAAGGGAACAGGTTGCATGAGACACTTTTTCTCTGCTTTCTCAGTCTGTTTCCTAGTGCCGGTTTGAAGTTCCTGCAGTTTTCACTGTAAAACCGAGTTGGAGCTACAACCTCCGCATATATAAGTATGGAATGAAGATTGCAACTGAAAAGAAACTTTGTGTTCCCAACAAGCTAGGTGAAGGACGGCTTTCACACACACTTATCTCTCAGAACTGAGCAAGTGGAGAGACGTTCGTTCACCTAGCACCAAGGGAACGGGCTGCAGTAGACAATTTTTCTCTGCTTTCTCAGTCTGTTTCCTAGTGCCGGTTTGAAGTTCCTGCAGTTTTCACTGTAAAACCGAGTTGGAGCTAGTACCTGCCCATATATATGTATGGAATGGAGTTTGCAACTGAAAAGAATCTTTATGTTCCCAACAAGCTAGTTGAAGGACGGCTTTCACACACATTTATCTCTCAGAACTGAGCAAGTGGAGAGACGTTCGTTCATCTAGCAACAAGGGAACTGGTTGCAGGAGACACTTTTCCTCTGCATTCTCAGTCTGTTTCCTAGTGCCGGTTTGAAGTTCCTGCAGTTTTCACTGTAAAACCGATTTGGAGCTAGTACCTCCGCATATATATGTATGGAATGGAGTTTGCATCTGAAAAGAAACTTTGTGTTCCCAAGAAGCTAGGTGAAGGACGGCTTACAGACACAATTATCTCTCAGAACTGAGCAAGTGGAGAGACGTGCGTTCATCTAGCACCAAGGGAACGGGTTGCAGGAGACACTTTTTCTCTGCTTTCTCAGTCTGTTTCCTAGTGCCGGTTTGAAGTTCCTGCAATTTTCTCTGTAAAACCGAGTTGGAGCTAGTACCTCCCGATATATATGTATGGTGTGGAGTTTGCAACTGAAAGAAACTTTGTGTTCCCAACAAGATAGTTGAAGGACGGCTTTCACACACACTTATCTCTCAGAACTGAGCAAGTGGAGAGACGTTCGTTCACCTAGCACCAAGGGAACGGGTTGCAGTAGCACTTTTTCTCTGCTTTCTCAGTCTGTTTCCTAGTGCCGGTTTCAAGTTAGTGCAGTTTTCACTGTAAAACCTATTTGGAGCTATTACCTCCGCATATATATGTATGGTGTGGAGTTTGCAACTGAAAAGAAACTTTGTGTTCCCAACAAGCTAGGTGAAGGACGGCTTTCACACACAATTATCTCTCCGAACTTAGTATGTGGAGAGTCGTTCGTTCATCTAGCACCAGGGGAACGGGTTGCAGGAGACACTTTTTCTCTGCTTTCTCAGTCTGTTTCCTAGTGCCGGTTAGAATTTCCTGCAGTTTTCACTGTAAAACCGATTTGGAGCTATTACCTCCCCATATAAATGTATGGTGTGGAGTTTGCAACTGTAAAGAAACTTTGTGTTCCCAACAAGCTAGGTGAAGGACGGCTTTCACACACACTTATCTCTCAGAACTGAGTATGTTGAGAGACGTTCGTTCATCTAGCACCAGGGGAACGTGTTGCAGGAGACACTTTTACTCTGCTTTCTCCGTCTGTTTCCTAGTGCCGGTTTGAAGTTCCTGCAGTTTTCACTGTAAAACCTTGTTGGAGCTAGTACCTCCCCATATATATGTATGGATAGTAGTTTGCAACTGAAAAAATATTTGGTGTTCCCAACAAGCTAGGTGAAGGACGGCTTTCACACACACTAATCTCTCAGAACTGAGCAAGTGAAGAGACGTTCGTTCACCTAGCACCAAGGGAAAGGGTTGCAGGACACACTTTTTCTCTGCTTTCTCAGTCTGTTTCCTAGTGCCGGTTTGAAGTTCCTGCAGTTTTCACTGTAAAACCGAGTTGGAGCTAGTACCTCCCCATATATATGTATGGTGTGGAGTTTGCAACTGAAAAGAAACTTTGTGTTCCCAACAAGCTACGTGAAGGACGGCTTTCACACACACTTATCTCTCAGAACTGAGTATGTGGAGAGTCGTTCGTTCATCTAGCACCAGGGGAACGGGTTGCAGGAGACACTTTTTCTCTGCTTTTTCAGTCTGTTTCCTAGTGCCGGTTTGAAGTTCCTGCAGTTTTCACTGTAAAACCGAGTTGGAGCTAGTACCTCCGCATATATAAGTATGGTGTGGAGTTTGCATCTGAAAAGAAACTTTGTGTTCCCAACAAGCTAGGTGAAGGACGGCTTTCACACACACTTATCTCTCAGAACTGAGCAAGTGGAGAGACGTTCGTTCACCTAGCACCAAGGGAACGGGTTGTAGGAGACACTTTTTCTCTGCTTTCTCAGTCTGTTTCCTAGTTTCAGTTTGAAGTTCCTGCAGTTTTCACAGTAAAACCGAGTTGGAGCTAGAACCTCCCCATATATATTTATGGAATGGAGTTTGCAACTGAAAGATACTTTGTGTTCCCAACAAGCTAGGTGAAGGATGGCTTTCACACACACTTATCTCTCAGAACTGAGCAAGTGGAGAGACGTTTGTTCATCTAGCACCAAGGGAACGGGTTGCAGGAGACACTTTTTCTCTGTTTTCTCAGTCTGTTTCCTAGTGCCGGTTTGAAGTTCCTGCAATTTTCACTGTAAAACCGATTTGGAGCTAGTACCTCCGCATATATATGTATGGAATGGAGTTTGCATCTGAAAAGAAACTTTGTGTTCCCAACAAGCTAGGTGAAGGACGGCTTTCACACACACTTATCTCTCAGAACTGAGCAAGTGGAGAGACGTTCGTTCATCTAGCACCAAGGGAACGGGTTGCGGGAGACAATTTTTCTCTCCTTTCTCAGTCTGTTTCCTAGTGCCGGTTTGAAGTTCCTGCAATTTTCACTGTAAAACAGAGTTGGAACTAGTACCTCCCCATATATTTGTATGGAATTGAGTTTGCAACTGAAAAGAAACTTTGTGTTCCCAACAAGCTAGGTGATGGACGGCTTTCACACACACTTATCTCTCAGAACTGAGCAAGTGGAGAGACGTTCGTTCATCTAGCACCAAGGGAACGGGTTGCAGGAGACACTTTTTCTCTGCTTTCTCAGACTGTTTTCTAGTGCCGGTTTGAAGTTCCTGCAATTTTCAGTGTAAAACCGATTTGGAGCTATTACCTCCCCATATATATGTATGGTGTGGAGTTTGCAACTGAAAAGAAACTTTGTGTTCCCAACAAGCTAGTTGAAAGACGGCTTTCACACACACTTATCTCTCAGAACTGAGTATGTGGAGACTCGTTCGTTCATCTAGCACAGGGGGAACGGGTTGCAGGAGACATTTTTTCTCTGCTTTCTCAGTTTGTTTCCTAGTGCCGGTTTGAAGTTCCTGCAGTTTTCACTGTAAAACCGTGTTGGAGGTAGTACCTCCCCATATATATTTATGGAAAGTAGTTTGCAACTGAAAAAATATTTTGTGTTCCCAACAAGCTAGGTGAAGGACGGCTTTCACACACAATTATCTCTCAGAAATGAGCAAGTGGAGAGACGTTCGTTCATCTAGCACCAAGGGAAAGGGTTGCAGGAGACACTTATTCTCTGCTTTCTCAGTCTGTTTCCTAGTGCCGTTTTGAATTTCCTGCAGTTTTCACTGTAAAAACGAGTTGGAGCTAGTACCTCCCCATATATATGAATGGAATGAAGTTTGCAACAGAAAAGAAACTTTGTGTTCCAAACAAGCTAGGTGAAGAACGGCTTTCACACACTCTTATCTCTCAGAACTGAGCAAGTGGAGAGACGTTCGTTCATCTAGCACCAAGGGAACGGGTTGCAGGAGAAACTTTTCTCTGGTGTCTCAGTCTGTTTCCTAGTGTCGGTTTTGATTTCCTGCAGTTTTCACTGTAAAAACGAGTTGGAGCTAGTACCTCCCCATATATATGTATGGTGTGGAGTTTGCAACTGAAAGGAAACTTTGTGTTCCCAACAAGATAGGTGAAGGATGGCTTTCACACACACTTATCTCTCAGAACTGAGCAAGTGGAGAGACATTCGTTCATCTAGCACCAAGGCAACGGGTTGCAGGAGAAACTTTTTCTCTGCTTTCTCAGTCTGTTTCCTAGTGCCGGATTGAAGTTCTTGCAGTTTTCACTGTAAAACAGATTTGGAGCTATTACCTCCCCATATATATGTATGGTGTGGAGTTTGCAACTGAAAAGAAACTTTGTGTTCCCAACAAGCTAGGTGATGGACGGCTTTCACACACAATTATCTCTCAGAACTGAGCAAGTGGAGAGACGTTCGTTCACCTAGCACCAAGGGAACGGGTTGCAGGAAAACTTTTACTCTGTTGTCTCAGTCTGTTTCCTAGTGTCGGTTTGAAGTTCCTGCAGTTTTCACTGTAAAAACGAGTTGGAGCTAGTACCTCCCCATATATATGAATGGTGTGGAATTTGCAACTGAAAAGAAATTTTGTGTTCCCAACAAGCTAGGAGAAGGATGGCTTTCACACACACTTATCTCTGAGAACTGAGCAAGTGGATAGACGTTCGTTCATCTAGCACCAAGGCAACGGGTTGCAGGAGAAACTTTTTCTCTGCTTCCTCAGTCTGTTTCCTAGTGCCGGTTGGAAGTTCCTGTAGTTTTCACTGTAAAAGAGATTTGGAGCTTGTACCTCCCCAAATATATGTATGGAATGGAGTTTCCATCTGAAAAGAATCTTTGTGTTCCCAACAAGCTAGGTGAAGTTCGGCTTTCACACAAACTTATCTCTCAGAACTGAGCAAGTGGAGAGACGTTCGTTCATCTAGCACCAAGGGAACGGGTTGCAGGAGACACTTTTACTCTGGTGTCTCAGTCTGTTTCCTAGTGTCGGTTTGAAGTTCCTGCAGTTTTCACTGTAAAACCGAGTTGGAGGTAGTACCTCCCCATATATATGTATGGTGTGGAGATTGCAACTGAAAAAAAACTTTCAGTTCCCAACAAGGTAGGTGAAGGATGGCTTTCACACACACTTATCTCTCAGAACTGAGCAAGTGGAGAGACGTTCGTTCATCTAGCACCAAGGGAACGGTTTGCAGGTGAAACTTTTTCTCTGCTTCCTCAGTCTGTTACCTAGTGCCGGTTGGAAGTTCCTGCAGTTTTCACTGTAAAACAGAGTTGGAGCTAGTACCTCCCCATATATATGTATGGAATGTAGTTTCCATCTGAAAAGAATCTTTGTTTTCCCAACAAGATAGGTGAAGGACGGCTTTCACACACACTTATCTATCAGAACTGAGCAAGTGGAGAGACGTTCGTTCATCTAGCACCAAGGGAATGGGTTGCAGTAGACACTTTATCTCTGCTTTCTCAGTCTGTTTCCTAGTGCCGGATTGAAGTTCTTGCAGTTTTCACTGTAAAACCGATTTGGAGCTATTAACTCCCCATATATATATATGGTGTGGAGTTTGCAACTGAAAAGAAACTTTGTGTTCCCAACAAGCTAGCTGAAGAACGGCTTTCACACAGTCTTATCTCTCAGAATTGAGCAAGTGGAGAGACGTTCGTTCATCTAGCATCAAGGGAACGGGTTGCAAGACACACTTTTTCTCTGCTTTCTCAGTCTGTTTCCTAGTGCCGTTTTGAAGTTCCTGCAGTTTTCACTGTAAAACCGAGTTGGAGCTAGTACCTCCCCATATATATGTATGGTGTGGACTTTGCAACTGAAAAGAAATTTTGTGTTCCCAACAAGCTAGGAGAAGGATGGCTTTCACACACACTTATCTCTGAGAACTGAGCAAGTGTAGAGACTTTCGTTCATCTAGCACCAAAGCAACGGGTTGCAGGAGAAACTTTTTCTCTGCTTCCTCAGTCTGTTTCCTATTGCCGGATGAAAGTTCCTGTAGTTTTCACTGTAAAAGAGATTTGGAGCTTGTACCTCCCCATATATATGTATGGAATGGAGTTTCCATCTGAAAAGAATCTTTGTGTTCCCAACAAGCTAGGTGAAGGACGGCTTTCACACACACTTTTCTCTCAGAACTGAGCAAGTGGAGAGACGTTCTTTCATCTAGCACCAAGGGAACGGGTTGCAGGAGACACTTTTCCTCTGCTTTCTCAGTCTGCTTCCAAGTGCCGGTTTTAAGTTCCTGCAGTTTTCACTGTAAAACCGAGTTGGAGCTAATACCTGCCCATATATATGTGTGGAATGGAGTTTACAACTGAAAAGAAACTTTGTGTTCCCAACAAGCTAGGTGAAGGACGGCTTTCACACACACTTATCTCTCAGAACTGAGCAAGTGGAGAGACGTTCGTTCATCTAGCACCAAGGGAACGGGTTGCAGGAGACACTTTTTCTCTGCTTTCTCAGTTTTTTCCTAGTGCCGGATTGAAGTTCTTGCAGTTTTCACTGTAAAACCGAGTTGGAGCTAGTACCTCCCCATATATATGTATGGAATGGTGTTTGCAACTGAAAAGTAACTTTGTGTTCCCAACAAGCTAGGTGAAGAACGGCTTTCACACACTCTTACCTCTCAGAACTGCGCAAGTGGAGAGACGTTCGTTCATCTAGCACCAAGGGAACGGTTTGCAGGAGAAAATTTTACTCTGGTGTCTCATTCTGTTTCCTAGTGCCGGTTTGAAGTTCCTGCAATTTTTACTGTAAAACAGAGTTGGAGCTATTACCTCCCCATATATGTATGGTGTGGAGTTTGCAACTGAAAAGAAACTTTGTGTTCCCAACAAGCTAGGTGAAGGAAGGCTTTCACACACACGTATCTCTCAAACTGAGAAATTGGAGAGACGTTCGTTCATCTAGAACCAAGGTATCGGGTTGCAGGAGACACTTTTTCTCTGCTTTCTCAGTCTGTTTCCTAGTGGCGGTTTGAATTTCCTGCAGTTGTCACTGTAATACCGAGTTGGAGCTAGTACCTCCCCATATATATGTATGGAATGGAGTTTGCATCTGAAAAGAAACTTTGTGTTCCCAACAAGCTAGTTGAAGGACGGCTTTCACACACACTTATCTCTCAGAACTGAGCAAGTGGAGAGACGTTCGTTCATCTAGCACCAAGGGAACGGGTTGCAGGAGACACTTTTTCTCTGCTTTCTCAGTCTGTTTCCTAGTGGCGGTTTGAATTTCCTGCAGTTGTCACTGTAATACCGAGTTGGAGCTAGTACCTCCCCATATATATGTATGGAATGGAGTTTGCATCTGAAAAGAAACTTTGTGTTCCCAACAAGCTAGTTGAAGGACGGCTTTCACACACACTTATCTCTCAGAACTGAGCAAGTGGAGAGACGTTCGTTCATCTAGCACCAAGGGAACGGGTTGCAGGAGACACTTTTTCTCTGCTTTCTCAGTCTGTTTCCTAGTGGCGGTTTGAATTTCCTGCAGTTGTCACTGTAATACTGAGTTGGAGCTAGTACCTCCCCATATATATGTATGGAATGGAGTTTGCATCTGAAAAGAAACTTTGTGTTCCCAACAAGCTAGGTGAAGGACGGCTTTCACACACACTTATCTCTCAGAACTGAGCAAGTGGAGAGACGTTTGTTCATCTTGCACCAAGGGAACTGGTTGCAGGAGACACTTATTCTCTGCTTTCTCAGTCTGTTTCCTAGTGCCGGTTTGAATTTCCTGCAGTTTTCAGTGTAAAACCGAGTTGGAGTTATTACCTCCCCATATATATGTATCGTGTGGAGTTTGCAACTGAAAATAAACTATGTGTTCCCAACAAGCTAGGTGAAGAACGGCTTTCACACACTCTTATCTCTCAGAACTGAGCAAGTGGAGAGACGTTCGTTCATCTAGCACCAAGGGAACGTGTTGCAGGGGAAACTTTTACTCTGGTGTCTCAGTCTGTTTCCTAGTGTCGGTTTTAAGTTCCTGCAGTTTTCACTGTAAAAACGAGTTGGAGCTAGTACCTCCCCATATATATGTATGGTGTGGAGTTTGCAACTGAAAGGAAACTTTGTGTTCCCAACAAGATAGGTGAAGGATGGCTTTCACACACACTTGTCTCTCAGAACTTAGCAAGTGGAGAGACATTCGTTCATCTAGCACCAAGGGAATGGGTTGCAGTAGACACTTTTTCTCTGCTTTCTCAGTCTGTTTCCTAGTGCCGGATTGAAGTTCTTGCAGTTTTCACTGTAAAACCGATTTGGAGCTATTACCTCCCCATATATATGTATGGTGTGGAGTTTGCAACTGAAAAGAAACTTTGTGTTCCAAACAAGCTAGGTGATGGACGGCTTTCACACACAATTATCTCTCAGAACTGAGCAAGTGGAGAGACGTTCGTTCACCTAGCACCAAGGGAACGGGTTGCAGGAGAAACTTTTACTCTGGTGTCTCAGTCTGTTTCCTAGTGTCGGTTTGTAGTTCCTGCAGTTTTCACTGTAAAACCGAGTTGGAGCTAGTACCTCCCAATATATATGAATGGTGTGGACTTTGCAACTGAAAAGAAATTTTGTGTTCCCAACAAGCAAGGAGAAGAATGGCTTTCACACACACTTATCTCTGAGAACTGAGCAAGTGGAGAGACGTTCGTTCATCTAGCACCAAGGCAACGGGTTGCAGGAGAAATTTTTTCTCTGCTTCCTCAGTCTGTTTCCTAGTGCCGGTTGGAAGTTCCTGTAGTTTTCACTGTAAAAGAGATTTGGAACTTGTACCTCCCCAAATATATGTATGGAATGGAGTTTCCATCTGAAAAGAATCTTTGTGTTCCCAACAAGCTAGGTGAAGGACGGCTTTCACACAAACTTATCTCTCAGAACTGAGCAAGTGGAGAGACGTTCTTTCATCTAGCACCAAGGGAAAGGGTTGCAGGAGACACTTTTTCTCTGCTTTCTCAGTCTGTTTCCAAGTGCCGGTTTGAAGTTCCTGCAGTTTTCACTGTAATACCGAGTTGGAGCTAGAACCTGCCCATATATATGTATGGAATGGAGTTTGCAACTGAAAAGAAACTTTGTGTTCCCAACAAGCTAGCTGAAGGACGGCTTTCACACACACTTATCTCTCAGAACTGAGCAAGTGGAGAGACGTTCGTTCATCTAGCACCAAGGGAACGGGTTGCAGTAGACACTTTTTCTCTGCTTACTCAGTTTTTTCCTAGTGCCGGATTGAAGTTCTTGCAGTTTTCACTGTAAAACCGAGTTGGAGCTATTACCTCCCCATATATATGTATGGAATGGAGTTTGCAACTGAAAAGAAACTTTGTGTTCCCAACAAGCTAGGTGAAGAAAGGCTTTCACACACTCTTATCTCTCAGAACTGCGCAAGTGGAGAGACGTTCGTTCATCTAGCACCAAGGGAACGGGTTGCCGGAGACACTTTTTCTCTGCTTTCTGAGTCTGTTTCCTAGTGCCAGTTTGAAGTTCCTGCAGTTTTCACTGTAAAACCGAGTTGGAGCTAGTACCTGCCCATATATATGTATGGAAAGGATTTTGCGACTGAAAAGAAACTTTGTGTTCCCAACAAGCTAGTTTAAGGACGGCTTTCACACACACTTATCTCTCAGAACTGAGCAATTGGAGAGACGTTCGTTCATCTAGCACCAAGGAAACGGTTTGCAGGAGACACTTTTTCTCTGCTTTCTCAGTCTGTTTCCTAGTGCCGGTTTGAAGTTCCTGCAGTTTTCACTGTAAAACCGAGGTGGAGCTATTACCTCCCCATATATATGTATGGTGTGGATTTGGCAACTGAAAAGAAACTTTGTGTTCCCAAGAACCTAGGTGAAGGTCGGCTTTCACAACCACTTATCTCTCAGAACTGAGCAAGTGGAGAGACGTTCGTTCATCTAGCACCAAGGGAACGTGTTGCAGGAGACTCTTTTTCTCTGCATTCTCAGTCTGTTTCCTAGTGCCGGTTTGAAGTTCCTGCAGTTTTAACTGTTAAGCCGAGTTGGAGCTTGTACCTCCCCATATATATGTATGTTATGGAGTTTGAAACTGAAAAGAAACTTTGTGTTCCAAACAAGCTAGGTGAAGGACGGCTTTCACACACACTTATATCTCAGACTGAGCACGTGGAAAGACGTTCGTTCATCTAGCACCAAGGGAACGGGTTGCAGTAGACACTTTTTTTCTCTGCTTTCTCTGTCTGTTTCCTAGTGCCGGTTTGAATTTCCTGCAGTTGTCACTGTAATACCGAGTTGGAGCTAGTACCTCCCCATATATATGTATGGAATGGAGTTTGCATCTGAAAAGAAACTTTGTGTTCCCAACAAGCTAGGTGAAGGACGGCTTTCACACACAATTATCTCTCAGAACTGAGCAAGTGGAGAGACGTTTGTTCATCTTGCACCAAGGGAACTGGTTGCAGGAGACACTTATTGTCTGCTTTCTCAGTCTGTTTCCTAGTGCCAGTTTGAAGTTCCTGCAGTTTTCACTGTAAAAACGAGTTGGAGCTAGTACCTCCCCATATATATGTATGGTGTGGAGTTTGCAACTGAAAGGAAACTTTGTGTTCCCAACAAGATAGGTGAAGGATGGCTTTCACACACACTTATCTCTCAGAACTTAGCAAGTGGAGAGACATTCGTTCATCTAGCACCAAGGGAATGGGTTGCAGTAGACACTTTTTCTCTGCTTTCTCAGTCTGTTTCCTAGTGCCGGATTGAAGTTCTTGCAGTTTTCACTGTAAAACCGATTTGGAGCTATTACCTCCCCATATATATGTATGGTGTGGAGTTTGCAACTGAAAAGAAACTTTGTGTTCCAATCAAGCTAGGTGATGGACGGCTTTCACACACAATTATCTCTCAGAACTGAGCAAGTGGAGAGACGTTCGTTCACCTAGCACCAAGGGAACGGGTTGCAGGAGAAACTTTTACTCTGGTGTCTCAGTCTGTTTCCTAGTGTCGGTTTGTAGTTCCTGCAGTTTTCACTGTAAAACCGAGTTGGAGCTAGTACCTCCCAATATATATGAATGGTGTGGACTTTGCAACTGAAAAGAAATTTTATGTTCCCAACAAGCAAGGAGAAGAATGGCTTTCACACACACTTATCTCTGAGAACTGAGCAAGTGGAAAGACGTTCGTTCATCTAGCACCAAGGCAACGGGTTGCAGGAGAAACTTTTTCTCTGCTTCCTCAGTCTGTTTCCTAGTGCCGGTTGGAAGTTCCTGTAGTTTTCACTGTAAAATAGATTTGGAGCTTGTACCTCCACAAATATATGTATGGAATGGAGTTTCCATCTGAAAAGAATCTTTGTGTTCCCAACAAGCTAGGTGAAGGACGGCTTTCACACACACTTATCTCTCAGAACTGAGCAAGTGGAGAGACGTTCTTTCATCTAGCACCAAGGGAACGGGTTGCAGGAGACACTTTTTCTCTTCTTTCTCAGTCTGTTTCCAAGTGCCGGTTTGAAGTTCCTGCAGTTTTCACTGTAATACCGAGTTGGAGCTAGAATCTGCCCATATATATGTATGGAATGGAGTTTGCAACTGAAAAGAAACTTTGTGTTCCCAACAAGCTAGCTGAAGGACGGCTTTCACACACACTTATCTCTCAGAACTGAGCAAGTGGAGAGACGTTCGTTCATCTAGCACCAAGGGAACGGGTTGCAGTAGACAATTTTTCTCTGCTTTCTCAGTTTTTTCCTAGTGCCGGATTGAAGTTCTTGCAGTTTTCACTGTAAAACCGAGTTGGAGCTATTACCTCCCCATATATATGTATGGAATGGAGTTTGCAACTGAAAAGAAACTTTGTGTTCCCAACAAGCTAGGTGAAGAACGGCTTTCACACACTCTTATCTCTCAGAACTGCGCAAGTGGAGAGACGTTCGTTCATCTAGCACCAAGGAACGGGTTGCAGTAGACACTTTTTCTCTGCTTTCTCAGTCTGTTTCCTAGTGCCGGTTTGAAGTTCCAGCAGTTTTCACTGTAAAACCGAGTTGGAGCTATTACCTCCCCATATATATGTATGGAATGGAGTTTGTAACTGAAAAGAAACTTTGTGTTCCCAACAAGCTAGGTGAAGGACGGCTTTCACACACAATTATCTCTCAGAAATGAGCAAGTGGAGAGACGTTCGTTCATCTAGCACCAAGGGAACGGGTTGCAGGAGACACTTTTTCTCTGCTTTCTGAGTCTGTTTCCTAGTGCCAGTTTGAAGTTCCTGCAGTTTTCACTGTAAAACCGAGTTGGAGCTAGTACCTGCC
Source organism: Camelus bactrianus (assembly GCF_048773025.1). NCBI lineage: Eukaryota > Metazoa > Chordata > Mammalia > Artiodactyla > Camelidae > Camelus > Camelus bactrianus. The sequence goes on from NC_133544.1 coordinate 100,579,462, forward strand.
CATATATATGTATGGAAAGGATTTTGCAACTGAAAAGAAACTTTGTGTTCCCAACAAGCTAGTTTAAGGACGGCTTTCACACACACTTATCTCTCAGAACTGAGCAAGTGGAGAGACGTTCGTTCATCTAGCACCAAGGAAACGGTTTGCAGGAGACACTTTTTCTCTGCTTTCTCAGTCTGTTTCCTAGTGCCGGTTTGAAGTTCCTGCAGTTTTCACTGTAAAACCGAGGTGGAGCTATTACCTCCCCATATATATGTATGGTGTGGATTTTGCAACTGAAAAGAAACTTTGTGTTCCCAACAAGCTAGGTGAAGGTCGGCTTTCACAACCACTTATCTCTCAGAACTGAGCAAGTGGAGAGACGTTCGTTCATCTAGCACCAAGGGAACGTGTTGCAGGAGACTCTTTTTCTCTGCATTCTCAGTCTGTTTCCTAGTGCCGGTTTGAAGTTCCTGCAGTTTTCACTGTTAAACCGAGTTGGAGCTTGTACCTCCCCATATATATGTATGTTATGGAGTTTGAAACTGAAAAGAAACTTTGTGTTCCCAACAAGCTAGGTGAAGGACGGCTTTCACACACACTTATCTCTCAGACTGAGCACGTGGAAAGACGTTCGTTCATCTAGCACCAAGGGAACGGGTTGCAGTAGACACTTTTTTTCTCTGCTTTCTCAGTCTGTTTCCTAGTGCCGGTTTGAAGTTCCTGCAGTTTTCACTGTAAAACCGAGTTGGAGCTATTACCTCCCCATATATATATATGGTGTGGATTTTGCAACTGAAAAGAAACTTTGTGTTCCCAACAAGCTAGGTGAAGGTCGGCTTTCACACACACGTATCCCTCAGAACTGAGCAAGTGGAGAGACGTTCGTTCATCTAGCACCAAGGGAACGGGTTGCAGGAGACACTTTTTCTCTGCTTTCTCAGTCTGTTTCCTAGTGCCGGTTTGAAGTTCCTGCAGTTTTCACTGTAAAACCGAGTTGAAGCTTGTACCTCCCAATATATATCTATGGAATGGAGTTTGCAAGTGAAAAGGAACTTTGTGTTCCCAACAAGATAGGTGAAGGACGGCTTTCACACACACTTATCTCTCAGAACTGAGCAAGTGGAGAGACGTTCGTTCATCTAGCACCAAGGGAACGGGTTGCAGGAGACACTTTTTCTCTGCTTTCTCAGTCTGTTTCCTAGTGCCGGTTTGAAGTTCCTGCAGTTTTCACTGTAAAACCGAGGTGGAGCTATTACCTCCCCATATATATGTATGGTGTGGATTTTGCAACTGAAAAGAAACTTTGTGTTCCCAAGAAGCTAGGTGAAGGTCGGCTTTCACAACCACTTATCTCTCAGAACTGAGCAAGTGGAGAGACTTTCGTTCATCTAGAACCAAGGGAACGTGTTGCAGGAGACTCTTTTTCTCTGCATTCTCAGTCTGTTTCCTAGTGCCGGTTTGAAGTTCCTGCAGTTTTCACTGTTAAACCGAGTTGGAGCTTGTACCTCCCCATATATATGTATGTTATGGAGTTTGAAACTGAAAAGAAACTTTTTGTTCCCAACAAGCTAGGTGAAGGACGGCTTTCACACACACTTATATCTCAGACTGAGCACGTGGAAAGACGTTCGTTCATCTAGCACCAAGGGAACGGGTTGCAGTAGACACTTTTTTTCTCTGCTTTCTCTGTCTGTTTCCTAGTGCCGGTTTGAAGTTCCTGCAGTTTTCACTGTAAAACCGAGTTGGAGCTATTACCTCCCCATATATATATATGGTGTGGATTTTGCAACTGAAAAGAAACTTTGTGTTCCCAACAAGCTAGGTGAAGGTCGGCTTTCACACACACGTATCCCTCAGAACTGAGCAAGTGGAGAGACGTTCGTTCATCTAGCACCAAGGGAACGGGTTGCAGGAGACACTTTTTCTCTGCTTTCTCAGTCTGTTTCCTAGTGCCGGTTTGAAGTTCCTGCAGTTTTCACTGTAAAACCGAGTTGAAGCTTGTACCTCCCAATATATATGTATTGAATTGAGTTTGCAAGTGAAAAGGAACTTTGTGTTCCCAACAAGCAAGGTGAAGGACGGCTTTCACACACACTTATCTCTCAGAACTGAGCAAGTGGAGAGACGTTCGTTCATCTAGCACCAAGGGAACGGGTTGCAGGAGACACTTTTTCTCTGCTTTCTCAGTCTGTTTCCTAGTGGCGGTTTGAATTTCCTGCAGTTGTCACTGTAATACCGAGTTGGAGCTAGTACCTCCCCATATATATGTATGGAATGGAGTTTGCATCTGAAAAGAAACTTTGTGTTCCCAACAAGCTAGGTGAAAGACGGCTTTCACACACACTTATCTCTCAGAACTGAGCAAGTGGAGAGACGTTCGTTCATCTAGCACCAAGGGAACGGGTTGCAGGAGACACTTTTTCTCTGCTTTCTCAGTCTGTTTCCTAGTGGCGGTTTGAATTTCCTGCAGTTTTCACTGTAATACCGAGTTGGAGCTAGTACCTCCCCATATATATGTATGGAATGGAGTTTGCATCTGAAAAGAAACTTTGTGTTCCCAACAAGCTAGGTGAAGGACGGCTTTCACACACACTTATCTCTCAGAACTGAGCAAGTGGAGAGACGTTTGTTCATCTTGCACCAAGGGAACTGGTTGCAGGAGACACTTATTCTCTGCTTTCTCAGTCTGTTTCCTAGTGCCAGTTTGAAGTTCCTGCAGTTTTCACTGTAAAAACGAGTTGGAGCTAGTACCTCCCCATATACATGTATGGTGTGGAGTTTGCAACTGAAAGGAAACTTTGTGTTCCCAACAAGATAGGTGAAGAATGGCTTTAACACACACTTATCTCTCAGAACTTAGCAAGTGGAGAGACATTCGTTCATCTAGCACCAAGGGAATGGGTTGCAGTAGACACTTTTTCTCTGCTTTCTCAGTTGTTTCCTAGTGCCGGATTGAAGTTCTTGCAGTTTTCACTGTAAAACCGATTTGGAGCTAATACCTCCCCATATATATGTATGGTGTGGAGTTTGCAACTGAAAAGAAACTTTGTGTTCCAAACAAGCTAGGTGATGGACGGCTTTCACACACAATTATCTCTCAGAACTGAGCAAGTGGAGAGACGTTCGTTCACCTAGCACCAAGGGAACGGGTTGCAGGAGAAACTTTTACTCTGGTGTCTCAGTCTGTTTCCTAGTGTCGGTTTGTAGTTCCTGCAGTTTTCACTGTAAAACCGAGTTGAAGCTAGTACCTCCCAATATATATGAATGGTGTGGACTTTGCAACTGAAAAGAAACTTTGTGTTCCCAACAAGCTAGCTGAAGGACGGCTTTCACACACACTTATCTCTCAGAACTGAGCAAGTGGAGAGACGTTCGTTCATCTAGCACCAAGGGAACGGGTTGCAGTAGACACTTTTTGTCTGCTTTCTCAGTTTTTTCCTAGTGCCGGATAGAAGTTCTTGCAGTTTTCACTGTAAAACCGAGTTGGAGCTATTACCTCCCCATATATATGTATGGAATGGAGTTTGCAACTGAAAAGAAACTTTGTGTTCCCAACAAGCTAGCTGAAGGACGGCTTTCACACACACTTATCTCTCAGAACTGAGCAAGTGGAGAGACGTTCGTTCATCTAGCACCAAGGGAACGGGTTGCAGTAGACACTTTTTCTCTGCTTTCTCAGTTTTTTCCTAGTGCCGGATTGAAGTTCTTGCAGTTTTCACTGTAAAACCGAGTTGGAGCTAGTACCTCCCCATATATATGTATGGAATGGAGTTTGCATCTGAAAAGAAACTTTGTGTTCCCAACAAGCTAGGTGAAGGACGGCTTTCACACACACTTATCTCTCAGAACTGAGCAAGTGGAGAGACGTTTGTTCATCTTGCACCAAGGGAACTGGTTGCAGGAGACACTTATTCTCTGCTTTCTCAGTCTGTTTCCTAGTGCCAGTTTGAAGTTCCTGCAGTTTTCACTGTAAAAACGAGTTGGAGCTAGTACCTCCCCATATACATGTATGGTGTGGAGTTTGCAACTGAAAGGAAACTTTGTGTTCCCAACAAGATAGGTGAAGAATGGCTTTAACACACACTTATCTCTCAGAACTTAGCAAGTGGAGAGACATTCGTTCATCTAGCACCAAGGGAATGGGTTGCAGTAGACACTTTTTCTCTGCTTTCTCAGTTGTTTCCTAGTGCCGGATTGAAGTTCTTGCAGTTTTCACTGTAAAACCGATTTGGAGCTAATACCTCCCCATATATATGTATGGTGTGGAGTTTGCAACTGAAAAGAAACTTTGTGTTCCAAACAAGCTAGGTGATGGACGGCTTTCACACACAATTATCTCTCAGAACTGAGCAAGTGGAGAGACGTTCGTTCACCTAGCACCAAGGGAACGGGTTGCAGGAGAAACTTTTACTCTGGTGTCTCAGTCTGTTTCCTAGTGTCGGTTTGTAGTTCCTGCAGTTTTCACTGTAAAACCGAGTTGAAGCTAGTACCTCCCAATATATATGAATGGTGTGGACTTTGCAACTGAAAAGAAACTTTGTGTTCCCAACAAGCTAGCTGAAGGACGGCTTTCACACACACTTATCTCTCAGAACTGAGCAAGTGGAGAGACGTTCGTTCATCTAGCACCAAGGGAACGGGTTGCAGTAGACACTTTTTGTCTGCTTTCTCAGTTTTTTCCTAGTGCCGGATAGAAGTTCTTGCAGTTTTCACTGTAAAACCGAGTTGGAGCTATTACCTCCCCATATATATGTATGGAATGGAGTTTGCAACTGAAAAGAAACTTTGTGTTCCCAACAAGCTAGCTGAAGGACGGCTTTCACACACACTTATCTCTCAGAACTGAGCAAGTGGAGAGACGTTCGTTCACCTAGCACCAAGGAACGGGTTGCAGTAGACACTTTTTCTCTGCTTTCTCAGTCTGTTTCCTAGTGCCGGTTTGAAGTTCCAGCAGTTTTCACTGTAAAACCGAGTTGGAGCTATTACCTCCCCATATATATGTATGGAATGGAGTTTGTAACTGAAAAGAAACTTTGTGTTCCCAACAAGCTAGGTGAAGGACGGCTTTCACACACAATTATCTCTCAGAAATGAGCAAGTGGAGAGACGTTCGTTCATCTAGCACCAAGGGAACGGATTGCAGGAGACACTTTTTCTCTGCTTTCTGAGTCTGTTTCCTAGTGCCAGTTTGAAGTTCCTGCAGTTTTCACTGTAAAACCGAGTTGGAGCTAGTACCTGCCCATATATATGTATGGAAAGGATTTTGCAACTGAAAAGAAACTTTGTGTTCCCAACAAGCTAGTTTAAGGACGGCTTTCACACACACTTATCTCTCAGAACTGAGCAAGTGGAGAGACGTTCGTTCATCTAGCACCAAGGAAACGGTTTGCAGGAGACACTTTTTCTCTGCTTTCTCAGTCTGTTTCCTAGTGCCGGTTTGAATTTCCTGCAGTTTTCACTGTAAAACCGAGGTGGAGCTATTACCTCCCCATATATATGTATGGTGTGGATTTTGCAACTGAAAAGAAACTTTGTGTTCCCAACAAGCTAGGTGAAGGTCGGCTTTCACAACCACTTATCTCTCAGAACTGAGCAAGTGGAGAGACGTTCGTTCATCTAGCACCAAGGGAACGTGTTGCAGGAGACTCTTTTTCTCTGCATTCTCAGTCTGTTTCCTAGTGCCGGTTTGAAGTTCCTGCAGTTTTCACTGTTAAACCGAGTTGGAGCTTGTACCTCCCCATATATATGTATGTTATGGAGTTTGAAACTGAAAAGAAACTTTGTGTTCCCAACAAGCTAGGTGAAGGACGGCTTTCACACACACTTATCTCTCAGACTGAGCACGTGGAAAGACGTTCGTTCATCTAGCACCAAGGGAACGGGTTGCAGTAGACACTTTTTTTCTCTGCTTTCTCAGTCTGTTTCCTAGTGCCGGTTTGAAGTTCCTGCAGTTTTCACTGTAAAACCGAGTTGGAGCTATTACCTCCCCATATATATATATGGTGTGGATTTTGCAACTGAAAAGAAACTTTGTGTTCCCAACAAGCTAGGTGAAGGACGGCTTTCACACACACGTATCCCTCAGAACTGAGCAAGTGGAGAGACGTTCGTTCATCTAGCACCAAGGGAACGGGTTGCAGGAGACACTTTTTCTCTGCTTTCTCAGTCTGTTTCCTAGTGCCGGTTTGAAGTTCCTGCAGTTTTCACTGTAAAACCGAGTTGAAGCTTGTACCTCCCAATATATATGTATGGAATGGAGTTTGCAAGTGAAAAGGAACTTTGTGTTCCCAACAAGATAGGTGAAGGACGGCTTTCACACACACTTATCTCTCAGAACTGAGCAAGTGGAGAGACGTTCGTTCATCTAGCACCAAGGGAACGGGTTGCAGGAGACACTTTTTCTCTGCTTTCTCAGTCTGTTTCCTAGTGCCGGTTTGAAGTTCCTGCAGTTTTCACTGTAAAACCGAGTTGGAGCTATTACCTCCCCATATATATATATGGTGTGGATTTTGCAACTGAAAAGAAACTTTGTGTTCCCAACAAGCTAGGTGAAGGTCGGCTTTCACACACACGTATCCCTCAGAACTGAGCAAGTGGAGAGACGTTCGTTCATCTAGCACCAAGGGAACGGGTTGCAGGAGACACTTTTTCTCTGCTTTCTCAGTCTGTTTCCTAGTGCCGGTTTGAAGTTCCTGCAGTTTTCACTGTAAAACCGAGTTGAAGCTTGTACCTCCCAATATATATCTATGGAATGGAGTTTGCAAGTGAAAAGGAACTTTGTGTTCCCAACAAGATAGGTGAAGGACGGCTTTCACACACACTTATCTCTCAGAACTGAGCAAGTGGAGAGACGTTCGTTCATCTAGCACCAAGGGAACGGGTTGCAGGAGACACTTTTTCTCTGCTTTCTCAGTCTGTTTCCTAGTGCCGGTTTGAAGTTCCTGCAGTTTTCACTGTAAAACCGAGGTGGAGCTATTACCTCCCCATATATATGTATGGTGTGGATTTTGCAACTGAAAAGAAACTTTGTGTTCCCAAGAAGCTAGGTGAAGGTCGGCTTTCACAACCACTTATCTCTCAGAACTGAGCAAGTGGAGAGACATTCGTTCATCTAGAACCAAGGGAACGTGTTGCAGGAGACTCTTTTTCTCTGCATTCTCAGTCTGTTTCCTAGTGCCGGTTTGAAGTTCCTGCAGTTTTCACTGTTAAACCGAGTTGGAGCTTGTACCTCCCCATATATATGTATGTTATGGAGTTTGAAACTGAAAAGAAACTTTGTGTTCCCAACAAGCTAGTTGAAGGACGGCTTTCACACACACTTATATCTCAGACTGAGCACGTGGAAAGACGTTCGTTCATCTAGCACCAAGGGAACGGGTTGCAGTAGACACTTTTTTTCTCTGCTTTCTCTGTCTGTTTCCTAGTGCCGGTTTGAAGTTCCTGCAGTTTTCACTGTAAAACCGAGTTGGAGCTATTACCTCCCCATATATATATATGGTGTGGATTTTGCAACTGAAAAGAAACTTTGTGTTCCCAACAAGCTAGGTGAAGGTCGGCTTTCACACACACGTATCCCTCAGAACTGAGCAAGTGGAGAGACGTTCGTTCATCTAGCACCAAGGGAACGGGTTGCAGGAGACACTTTTTCTCTGCTTTCTCAGTCTGTTTCCTAGTGCCGGTTTGAAGTTCCTGCAGTTTTCACTGTAAAACCGAGTTGAAGCTTGTACCTCCCAATATATATGTATTGAATTGAGTTTGCAAGTGAAAAGGAACTTTGTGTTCCCAACAAGCAAGGTGAAGGACGGCTTTCACACACACTTATCTCTCAGAACTGAGCAAGTGGAGAGACGTTCGTTCATCTAGCACCAAGGGAACGGGTTGCAGGAGACACTTTTTCTCTGCTTTCTCAGTCTGTTTCCTAGTGGCGGTTTGAATTTCCTGCAGTTGTCACTGTAATACCGAGTTGGAGCTAGTACCTCCCCATATATATGTATGGAATGGAGTTTGCATCTGAAAAGAAACTTTGTGTTCCCAACAAGCTAGGTGAAAGACGGCTTTCACACACACTTATCTCTCAGAACTGAGCAAGTGGAGAGACGTTCGTTCATCTAGCACCAAGGGAACGGGTTGCAGGAGACACTTTTTCTCTGCTTTCTCAGTCTGTTTCCTAGTGGCGGTTTGAATTTCCTGCAGTTTTCACTGTAATACCGAGTTGGAGCTAGTACCTCCCCATATATATGTATGGAATGGAGTTTGCATCTGAAAAGAAACTTTGTGTTCCCAACAAGCTAGGTGAAGGACGGCTTTCACACACACTTATCTCTCAGAACTGAGCAAGTGGAGAGACGTTTGTTCATCTTGCACCAAGGGAACTGGTTGCAGGAGACACTTATTCTCTGCTTTCTCAGTCTGTTTCCTAGTGCCAGTTTGAAGTTCCTGCAGTTTTCACTGTAAAAACGAGTTGGAGCTAGTACCTCCCCATATACATGTATGGTGTGGAGTTTGCAACTGAAAGGAAACTTTGTGTTCCCAACAAGATAGGTGAAGAATGGCTTTAACACACACTTATCTCTCAGAACTTAGCAAGTGGAGAGACATTCGTTCATCTAGCACCAAGGGAATGGGTTGCAGTAGACACTTTTTCTCTGCTTTCTCAGTTGTTTCCTAGTGCCGGATTGAAGTTCTTGCAGTTTTCACTGTAAAACCGATTTGGAGCTAATACCTCCCCATATATATGTATGGTGTGGAGTTTGCAACTGAAAAGAAACTTTGTGTTCCAAACAAGCTAGGTGATGGACGGCTTTCACACACAATTATCTCTCAGAACTGAGCAAGTGGAGAGACGTTCGTTCACCTAGCACCAAGGGAACGGGTTGCAGGAGAAACTTTTACTCTGGTGTCTCAGTCTGTTTCCTAGTGTCGGTTTGTAGTTCCTGCAGTTTTCACTGTAAAACCGAGTTGGAGCTAGTACCTCCCAATATATATGAATGGTGTGGACTTTGCAACTGAAAAGAAACTTTGTGTTCCCAACAAGCTAGCTGAAGGACGGCTTTCACACACACTTATCTCTCAGAACTGAGCAAGTGGAGAGACGTTCGTTCATCTAGCACCAAGGGAACGGGTTGCAGTAGACACTTTTTGTCTGCTTTCTCAGTTTTTTCCTAGTGCCGGATAGAAGTTCTTGCAGTTTTCACTGTAAAACCGAGTTGGAGCTATTACCTCCCCATATATATGTATGGAGTGGAGTTTGCAACTGAAAAGAAACTTTGTGTTCCCAACAAGCTAGCTGAAGGACGGCTTTCACACACACTTATCTCTCAGAACTGAGCAAGTGGAGAGACGTTCGTTCATCTAGCACCAAGGGAACGGGTTGCAGTAGACACTTTTTCTCTGCTTTCTCAGTTTTTTCCTAGTGCCGGATTGAAGTTCTTGCAGTTTTCACTGTAAAACCGAGTTGGAGCTATTACCTCCCCATATATATGTATGGAATGGAGTTTGCAACTGAAAAGAAACTTTGTGTTCCCAACAAGCTAGGTGAAGAACGGCTTTCACACACTCTTATCTCTCAGAACTGCGCAAGTGGAGAGACGTTCGTTCATCTAGCACCAAGGAACGGGTTGCAGTAGACACTTTTTCTCTGCTTTCTCAGTCTGTTTCCTAGTGCCGGTTTGAAGTTCCAGCAGTTTTCACTGTAAAACCGAGTTGGAGCTATTACCTCCCCATATATATGTATGGAATGGAGTTTGTAACTGAAAAGAAACTTTGTGTTCCCAACAAGCTAGGTGAAGGACGGCTTTCACACACAATTATCTCTCAGAAATGAGCAAGTGGAGAGACGTTCGTTCATCTAGCACCAAGGGAACGGGTTGCAGGAGACACTTTTTCTCTGCTTTCTGAGTCTGTTTCCTAGTGCCAGTTTGAAGTTCCTGCAGTTTTCACTGTAAAACCGAGTTGGAGCTAGTACCTGCCCATATATATGTATGGAAAGGATTTTGCAACTGAAAAGAAACTTTGTGTTCCCAACAAGCTAGTTTAAGGACGGCTTTCACACACACTTATCTCTCAGAACTGAGCAAGTGGAGAGACGTTCGTTCATCTAGCACCAAGGAAACGGTTTGCAGGAGACACTTTTTCTCTGCTTTCTCAGTCTGTTTCCTAGTGCCGGTTTGAAGTTCCTGCAGTTTTCACTGTAAAACCGAGGTGGAGCTATTACCTCCCCATATATATGTATGGTGTGGATTTTGCAACTGAAAAGAAACTTTGTGTTCCCAACAAGCTAGGTGAAGGTCGGCTTTCACAACCACTTATCTCTCAGAACTGAGCAAGTGGAGAGACGTTCGTTCATCTAGCACCAAGGGAACGTGTTGCAGGAGACTCTTTTTCTCTGCATTCTCAGTCTGTTTCCTAGTGCCGGTTTGAAGTTCCTGCAGTTTTCACTGTTAAACCGAGTTGGAGCTTGTACCTCCCCATATATATGTATGTTATGGAGTTTGAAACTGAAAAGAAACTTTGTGTTCCCAACAAGCTAGGTGAAGGACGGCTTTCACACACACTTATCTCTCAGACTGAGCACGTGGAAAGACGTTCGTTCATCTAGCACCAAGGGAACGGGTTGCAGTAGACACTTTTTTTCTCTGCTTTCTCAGTCTGTTTCCTAGTGCCGGTTTGAAGTTCCTGCAGTTTTCACTGTAAAACCGAGTTGGAGCTATTACCTCCCCATATATATATATGGTGTGGATTTTGCAACTGAAAAGAAACTTTGTGTTCCCAACAAGCTAGGTGAAGGTCGGCTTTCACACACACGTATCCCTCAGAACTGAGCAAGTGGAGAGACGTTCGTTCATCTAGCACCAAGGGAACGGGTTGCAGGAGACACTTTTTCTCTGCTTTCTCAGTCTGTTTCCTAGTGCCGGTTTGAAGTTCCTGCAGTTTTCACTGTAAAACCGAGTTGAAGCTTGTACCTCCCAATATATATGTATGGAATGGAGTTTGCAAGTGAAAAGGAACTTTGTGTTCCCAACAAGATAGGTGAAGGACGGCTTTCACACACACTTATCTCTCAGAACTGAGCAAGTGGAGAGACGTTCGTTCATCTAGCACCAAGGGAACGGGTTGCAGGAGACACTTTTTCTCTGCTTTCTCAGTCTGTTTCCTAGTGCCGGTTTGAAGTTCCTGCAGTTTTCACTGTAAAACCGAGGTGGAGCTATTACCTCCCCATATATATGTATGGTGTGGATTTTGCAACTGAAAAGAAACTTTGTGTTCCCAAGAAGCTAGGTGAAGGTCGGCTTTCACAACCACTTATCTCTCAGAACTGAGCAAGTGGAGAGACGTTCGTTCATCTAGAACCAAGGGAACGTGTTGCAGGAGACTCTTTTTCTCTGCATTCTCAGTCTGTTTCCTAGTGCCGGTTTGAAGTTCCTGCAGTTTTCACTGTAAAACCGAGTTGAAGCTTGTACCTCCCAATATATATGTATTGAATTGAGTTTGCAAGTGAAAAGGAACTTTGTGTTCCCAACAAGCAAGGTGAAGGACGGCTTTCACACACACTTATCTCTCAGAACTGAGCAAGTGGAGAGACGTTCGTTCATCTAGCACCAAGGGAACGGGTTGCAGGAGACACTTTTTCTCTGCTTTCTCAGTCTGTTTCCTAGTGGCGGTTTGAATTTCCTGCAGTTGTCACTGTAATACCGAGTTGGAGCTAGTACCTCCCCATATATATGTATGGAATGGAGTTTGCATCTGAAAAGAAACTTTGTGTTCCCAACAAGCTAGGTGAAAGACGGCTTTCACACACACTTATCTCTCAGAACTGAGCAAGTGGAGAGACGTTCGTTCATCTAGCACCAAGGGAACGGGTTGCAGGAGACACTTTTTCTCTGCTTTCTCAGTCTGTTTCCTAGTGGCGGTTTGAATTTCCTGCAGTTTTCACTGTAATACCGAGTTGGAGCTAGTACCTCCCCATATATATGTATGGAATGGAGTTTGCATCTGAAAAGAAACTTTGTGTTCCCAACAAGCTAGGTGAAGGACGGCTTTCACACACACTTATCTCTCAGAACTGAGCAAGTGGAGAGACGTTTGTTCATCTTGCACCAAGGGAACTGGTTGCAGGAGACACTTATTCTCTGCTTTCTCAGTCTGTTTCCTAGTGCCAGTTTGAAGTTCCTGCAGTTTTCACTGTAAAAACGAGTTGGAGCTAGTACCTCCCCATATACATGTATGGTGTGGAGTTTGCAACTGAAAGGAAACTTTGTGATCCCAATAAGATAGGTGAAGGATGGCTTTAACACACACTTATCTCTCAGAACTTAGCAAGTGGAGAGACATTCGTTCATCTAGCACCAAGGGAATGGGTTGCAGTAGACACTTTTTCTCTGCTTTCTCAGTTGTTTCCTAGTGCCGGATTGAAGTTCTTGCAGTTTTCACTGTAAAACCGATTTGGAGCTAATACCTCCCCATATATATGTATGGTGTGGAGTTTGCAACTGAAAAGAAACTTTGTGTTCCAAACAAGCTAGGTGATGGACGGCTTTCACACACAATTATCTCTCAGAACTGAGCAAGTGGAGAGACGTTCGTTCACCTAGCACCAAGGGAACGGGTTGCAGGAGAAACTTTTACTCTGGTGTCTCAGTCTGTTTCCTAGTGTCGGTTTGTAGTTCCTGCAGTTTTCACTGTAAAACCGAGTTGGAGCTAGTACCTCCCAATATATATGAATGGTGTGGACTTTGCAACTGAAAAGAAACTTTGTGTTCCCAACAAGCTAGCTGAAGGACGGCTTTCACACACACTTATCTCTCAGAACTGAGCAAGTGGAGAGACGTTCGTTCATCTAGCACCAAGGGAACGGGTTGCAGTAGACACTTTTTGTCTGCTTTCTCAGTTTTTTCCTAGTGCCGGATAGAAGTTCTTGCAGTTTTCACTGTAAAACCGAGTTGGAGCTATTACCTCCCCATATATATGTATGGAATGGAGTTTGCAACTGAAAAGAAACTTTGTGTTCCCAACAAGCTAGGTGAAGAACGGCTTTCACACACTCTTATCTCTCAGAACTGCGCAAGTGGAGAGACGTTCGTTCATCTAGCACCAAGGGAACGGGTTGCAGTAGACACTTTTTCTCTGCTTTCTCAGTCTGTTTCCTAGTGCCGGTTTGAAGTTCCAGCAGTTTTCACTGTAAAACCGAGTTGGAGCTATTACCTCCCCATATATATGTATGGAATGGAGTTTGTAACTGAAAAGAAACTTTGTGTTCCCAACAAGCTAGGTGAAGGACGGCTTTCACACACAATTATCTCTCAGAAATGAGCAAGTGGAGAGACGTTCGTTCATCTAGCACCAAGGGAACGGGTTGCAGGAGACACTTTTTCTCTGCTTTCTGAGTCTGTTTCCTAGTGCCAGTTTGAAGTTCCTGCAGTTTTCACTGTAAAACCGAGTTGGAGCTAGTACCTGCCCATATATATGTATGGAAAGGATTTTGCAACTGAAAAGAAACTTTGTGTTCCCAACAAGCTAGTTTAAGGACGGCTTTCACACACACTTATCTCTCAGAACTGAGCAAGTGGAGAGACGTTCGTTCATCTAGCACCAAGGAAACGGTTTGCAGGAGACACTTTTTCTCTGCTTTCTCAGTCTGTTTCCTAGTGCCGGTTTGAAGTTCCTGCAGTTTTCACTGTAAAACCGAGGTGGAGCTATTACCTCCCCATATATATGTATGGTGTGGATTTTGCAACTGAAAAGAAACTTTGTGTTCCCAACAAGCTAGGTGAAGGTCGGCTTTCACAACCACTTATCTCTCAGAACTGAGCAAGTGGAGAGACGTTCGTTCATCTAGCACCAAGGGAACGTGTTGCAGGAGACTCTATTTCTCTGCATTCTCAGTCTGTTTCCTAGTGCCGGTTGGAAGTTCCTGCAGTTTTCACTGTTAAACCGAGTTGGAGCTTGTACCTCCCCATATATATGTATGTTATGGTGTTTGAAACTGAAAAGAAACTTTGTGTTCCCAACAAGCTAGGTGAAGGACGGCTTTCACACACACTTATCTCTCAGACTGAGCACGTGGAAAGAAGTTCGTTCATCTAGCACCAAGGGAACGGGTTGCAGTAGACACTTTTTTCTCTGCTTTCTCAGTCTGTTTCCTAGTGCCGGTTTGAAGTTCCTGCAGTTTTCACTGTAAAACCGAGTTGGAGCTATTACCTCCCCATATATATATATGGTGTGGATTTTGCAACTGAAAAGAAACTTTGTGTTCCCAACAAGCTAGGTGAAGGTCGGCTTTCACACACACGTATCCCTCAGAACTGAGCAAGTGGAGAGACGTTCGTCCATCTAGCACCAAGGGAACGGGTTGCAGGAGACACTTTTTCTCTGCTTTCTCAGTCTGTTTCCTAGTGCCGGTTTGAAGTTCCTGCAGTTTTCACTGTAAAACCGAGTTGAAGCTTGTACCTCCCAATATATATGTATGGAATGGAGTTTGCAAGTGAAAAGGAACTTTGTGTTCCCAACAAGCTAGGTGAAGGACGGCTTTCACACACACTTATCTCTCAGAACTGAGCAAGTGGAGAGACGTTCGTTCATCTAGCACCAAGGGAACGGGTTGCAGGAGACACTTTTTCTCTGCTTTCTCAGTCTGTTTCCTAGTGGCGGTTTGAATTTCCTGCAGTTGTCACTGTAATACCGAGTTGGAGCTAGTACCTCCCCATATATATGTATGGAATGGAGTTTGCATCTGAAAAGAAACTTTGTGTTCCCAACAAGCTAGGTGAAGGACGGCTTTCACACACACTTATCTCTCAGAACTGAGCAAGTGGAGAGACGTTCGTTCATCTAGCACCAAGGGAACGGGTTGCAGGTGACACTTTTTCTCTGCTTTCTCAGTCTGTTTCCTAGTGGCGGTTTGAATTTCCTGCAGTTGTCACTGTAATACCGAGTTGGAGCTAGTACCTCCCCATATATATGTATGGAATGGAGTTTGCATCTGAAAAGAAACTTTGTGTTCCCAACAAGCTAGGTGAAGGACGGCTTTCACACACACTTATCTCTCAGACTGAGCACGTGGAGAGACGTTCGTTCATCTAGCACCAAGGGAACGGGTTGCAGGAGACACTTTTTCTCTGCTTTCTGAGTCTGTTTCCTAGTGCCAGTTTGAAGTTCCTGCAGTTTTCACTCTAAAACCGAGTTGGAGCTAGTACCTGCCCATATATATGTATGGAAAGGATTTTGCGACTGAAAAGAAACTTTGTGTTCCCAACAAGCTAGTTTAAGGACGGCTTTCACACACACTTATCTCTCAGAACTGAGCAAGTGGAGAGACGTTCGTTCATCTAGCACCAAGGAAACGGTTTGCAGGAGACACTTTTTCTCTGCTTTCTCAGTCTGTTTCCTAGTGCCGGTTTGAAGTTCCTGCAGTTTTCACTGTAAAACCGAGGTGGAGCTATTACCTCCCCATATATATGTATGGTGTGGATTTTGCAACTGAAAAGAAACTTTGTGTTCCCAACAAGCTAGGTGAAGGTCGGCTTTCACAACCACTTATCTCTCAGAACTGAGCAAGTGGAGAGACGTTCGTTCATCTAGCACCAAGGGAACGCGTTGCAGGAGACTCTTTTTCTCTGCATTCTCAGTCTGTTTCCTAGTGCCGGTTTGAAGTTCCTGCAGTTTTCACTGTTAAACCGAGTTGGAGCTTGTACCTCCCCATATATATGTATGTTATGGAGTTTGAAACTGAAAAGAAACTTTGTGTTCCCAACAAGCTAGGTGAAGGACGGCTTTCACACACACTTATCTCTCAGACTGAGCACGTGGAAAGACGTTCGTTCATCTAGCACCAAGGGAACGGGTTGCAGTAGACACTTTTTTTCTCTGCTTTCTCAGTCTGTTTCCTAGTGCCGGTTTGAAGTTCCTGCAGTTTTCACTGTAAAACCGAGTTGGAGCTATTACCTCCCCATATATATATATGGTGTGGATTTTGCAACTGAAAAGAAACTTTGTGTTCCCAACAAGCTAGGTGAAGGTCGGCTTTCACACACACGTATCCCTCAGAACTGAGCAAGTGGAGAGACGTTCGTTCATCTAGCACCAAGGGAACGGGTTGCAGGAGACACTTTTTCTCTGCTTTCTCAGTCTGTTTCCTAGTGCCGGTTTGAAGTTCCTGCAGTTTTCACTGTAAAACCGAGTTGAAGCTTGTACCTCCCAAAATATATGTATGGAATGGAGTTGGCAAGTGAAAAGGAACTTTGTGTTCCCAACAAGCTAGGTGAAGGACGGCTTTCACACACACTTATCTCTCAGAACTGAGCAAGTGGAGAGACGTTCGTTCATCTAGCACCAAGTGAACGGGTTGCAGGAGACACTTTTTCTCTGCTTTCTCAGTCTGTTTCCTAGTGGCGGTTTGAATTTCCTGCAGTTGTCACTGTAATACCGTGTTGGAGCTAGTACCTCCCCATATATATGTATGGAATGGAGTTTGCATCTGAAAAGAAACTTTGTGTTCCCAACAAGCTAGGTGAAGGACGGCTTTCACACACACTTATCTCTCAGACTGAGCACGTGGAGAGACGTTCGTTCATCTAGCACCAAGGGAACGGGTTGCAGGAGACACTTTTTCTCTGCTTTCTGAGTCTGTTTCCTAGTGCCAGTTTGAAGTTCCTGCAGTTTTCACTGTAAAACCGAGTTGGAGCTAGTACCTGCCCATATATATGTATGGAAAGGATTTTGCGACTGAAAAGAAACTTTGTGTTCCCAACAAGCTAGTTTAAGGACGGCTTTCACACACACTTATCTCTCAGAACTGAGCAAGTGGAGAGACGTTCGTTCATCTAGCACCAAGGAAACGGTTTGCAGGAGACACTTTTTCTCTGCTTTCTCAGTCTGTTTCCTAGTGCCGGTTTGAAGTTCCTGCAGTTTTCACTGTAAAACCGAGGTGGAGCTATTACCTCCCCATATATATGTATGGTGTGGATTTTGCAACTGAAAAGAAACTTTGTGTTCCCAACAAGCTAGGTGAAGGTCGGCTTTCACAACCACTTATCTCTCAGAACTGAGCAAGTGGAGAGACGTTCGTTCATCTAGCACCAAGGGAACGTGTTGCAGGAGACTCTTTTTCTCTGCATTCTCAGTCTGTTTCCTAGTGCCGGTTTGAAGTTCCTGCAGTTTTCACAGTTAAAACGAGTTGGAGCTTGTACCTCCCCATATATATGTATGTTATGGAGTTTGAAACTGAAAAGAAACTTTGTGTTCCCAACAAGCTAGGTGAAGGACGGCTTTCACACACACTTATCTCTCAGACTGAGCACGTGGAAAGACGTTCGTTCATCTTGCACCAAGGGAACGGGTTGCAGTAGACACTTTTTTTCTCTCCTTTCTCAGTCTGTTTCCTAGTGCCGGTTTGAAGTTCCTGCAGTTTTCACTGTAAAACCGAGTTGGAGCTATTACCTCCCCATATATATATATGGTGTGGATTTTGCAACTGAAAAGAAACTTTGTGTTCCCAACAAGCTAGGTGAAGGTCGGCTTTCACACACACGTATCCCTCAGAACTGAGCAAGTGGAGAGACGTTCGTTCATCTAGCACCAAGGGAACGGGTTGCAGGAGACACTTTTTCTCTGCTTTCTCAGTCTGTTTCCTAGTGCCGGTTTGAAGTTCCTGCAGTTTTCACTGTAAAACCGAGTTGAAGCTTGTACCTCCCAATATATATGTATGGAATGGAGTTTGCAAGTGAAAAGGAACTTTGTGTTCCCAACAAGCTAGGTGAAGGACGGCTTTCACACACACTTATCTCTCAGAACTGAGCAAGTGGAGAGACGTTCGTTCATCTAGCACCAAGGGAACGGGTTGCAGGAGACACTTTTTCTCTGCTTTCTCAGTCTGTTTCCTAGTGGCGGTTTGAATTTCCTGCAGTTGTCACTGTAATACCGAGTTGGAGCTAGTACCTCCCCATATATATGTGTGGAATGGAGTTTGCATCTGAAAAGAAACTTTGTGTTCCCAACAAGCTAGGTGAAGGACGGCTTTCACACACACTTATCTCTCAGAACAGAGCAAGTGGAGAGACGTTCGTTCATCTAGCACCAAGGGAACGGGTTGCAGGAGACACTTTTTCTCTGCTTTCTCAGTCTGTTTCCTAGTGGCGGTTTGAATTTCCTGCAGTTTTCACTGTAATACCGAGTTGGAGCTAGTACCTCCCCATATATATGTATGGAATGGAGTTTGCATCTGAAAAGAAACTTTATGTTCCCAACAAGCTAGGTGAAGGACGGCTTTCACACACACTTATCTCTCAGAACTGAGCAAGTGGAGAGACGTTTGTTCATCTTGCACCAAGGGAACTGGTTGCAGGAGACACTTATTCTCTGCTTTCTCAGTCTGTTTCCTAGTGCCAGTTTGAAGTTCCTGCAGTTTTCACTGTAAAAACGATTTGGAGCTAGTACCTCCCCATATATATGTATGGTGTGGAGTTTGCAACTGAAAGGAAACTTTGTGTTCCCAACAAGATAGGTGAAGGATGGCTTTCACACACACTTTTCTCTCAGAACTGAGCAAGTGGAGAGACGTTCGTTCATCTAGCACCAAGGGAACGGGTTGCAGTAGACACTTTTTCTCTGCTTTCTCAGTTTTTTCCTAGTGCCGGATTGAAGTTCTTGCAGTTTTCACTGTAAAACCGAGTTGGAGCTATTACCTCCCCATATATATGTATGGAATGGAGTTTGCAACTGAAAAGAAACTTTGTGTTCCCAACAAGCTAGGTGAAGAACGGCTTTCACACACTCTTATCTCTCAGAACTGCGCAAGTGGAGAGACGTTCGTTCATCTAGCACCAAGGGAACGGGTTGCAGGAGAAACTTTTACTCTGGTGTCTCAGTCTGTTTCCTAGTGTCGTTTTGAAGTTCCTGCAGTTTTCACTGTAAAACCGAGTTGGAGCTAGTACCTCCCCATATATATGTATGGTGTGGAGTTTGCAACTGAAAAGAAACTTTGTGTTCCCAACAAGCATGGTGAAGGATGGCTTTCACACACAATTATCTCTCAGAACTGAGCAAGTGGAGAGACGTTCGTTCATCTAGCCCCAAGGCAACGGGTTGCAGGAGAAACTTTTTCTCTGCTTCCTCAGTCTGTTTCCTAGTGCCGGTTGGAAGTTCCTGCAGTTTTCACTGTAAAACAGTGTTGGAGCTAGTACCTCCCCATATATATGTATGGAATGGAGTTTGTAACTGAAAAGAAACTTTGTGTTCCCTACAAGCTAGGTGAAGGACGGCTTTCACACACAATTATCTCTCAGAAATGAGCAAGGGGAGAGACGTTCGTTCATCTAGCACCAAGGGAACGGGTTGCAGGAGACACTTTTTCTCTGCTTTCTGAGTCTGTTTCCTAGTGCCAGTTTGAAGTTCCTGCAGTTTTCACTGTAAAACCGAGTTGGAGCTAGTACCTGCCCATATATATGTATGGAAAGGATTTTGCAACTGAAAAGAAACTTTGTGTTCCCAACAAGCTAGTTTAAGGACGGCTTTCACACACACTTATCTCTCAGAACTGAGCAAGTGGAGAGACGTTCGTTCATCTAGCACCAAGGAAACGGTTTGCAGGAGACACTTTTTCTCTGCTTTCTCAGTCTGTTTCCTAGTGCCGGTTTGAAGTTCCTGCAGTTTTCACTGTAAAACCGAGGTGGAGCTATTACCTCCCCATATATATGTATGGTGTGGATTTTGCAACTGAAAAGAAACTTTGTGTTCCCAACAAGCTAGGTGAAGTTCGGCTTTCACACACACTTATCTCTCAGAACTGAGCAAGTGGAGAGACGTTCGTTCATTTAGCACCAAGGGAACGTGTTGCAGGAGACTCTTTTTCTCTGCATTCTCAGTCTGTTTCCTAGTGCCGGTTTGAAGTTCCTGCAGTTTTCACTGTTAAACCGAGTTGGAGCTTGTACCTCCCCATATATATGTATGTTATGGAGTTTGAAACTGAAAAGAAACTTTGTGTTCCCAACAAGCTAGGTGAAGGACGGCTTTCACACACACTTATCTCTCAGACTGAGCACGTGGAAAGACGTTCGTTCATCTAGTACCAAGGGAACGGGTTGCAGTAGACACATTTTTTCTCTGCTTTCTCAGTCTGTTTCCTAGTGCCGGTTTGAAGTTCCTGCAGTTTTCACTGTAAAACCGAGTTGGAGCTATTACCTCCCCATATATATATATGGTGTGGATTTTGCAACTGAAAAGAAACTTTGTGTTCCCAACAAGCTAGGTGAAGGTCGGCTTTCACACACACGTATCCCTCAGAACTGAGCAAGTGGAGAGACGTTCGTTCATCTAGCACCAAGGGAACGGGTTGCAGGAGACACTTTTTCTCTGCTTTCTCAGTCTGTTTCCTAGTGCCGGTTTGAAGTTCCTGCAGTTTTCACTGTAAAACCGAGTTGGAGCTTGTACCTCCCAATATATATGTATGGAATGGAGTTTGCAACTGAAAAGGAACTTTGTGTTCCCAACAACCTAGGTGAAGGACGGCTTTCACACACACTTATCTCTCAGAACTGAGCAAGTGGAGAGACGTTCGTTCATCTAGCACCAAGTGAACGGGTTGCAGGAGACACTTTTTCTCTGCTTTCTCAGTCTGTTTCCTAGTGGCGGTTTGAATTTCCTGCAGTTGTCACTGTAAAACCGAGTTGGAGCTAGTACCTTCCCATATATATGTATGGTGTGGAGTTTGCAACTGAAAGGAAACTTTGTGTTCCCAACAAGATAGGTGAAGTATGGCTTTCACACACACTTATCTCTGAGAACTGAGCAAGTGGAGAGACGTTCGTTCATCTAGCACCAAGGCAACGGGTTGCAGGAGAAACTTTTTCTCTGCTTCCTCAGTCTGTTTCCTAGTGCCGGTTGGAAGTTCCTGTAGTTTTCACTGTAAAAGAGATTTGGAGCTTGTACCTCCCCAAATATATGTATGGAATGGAGTTTCCATCTGAAAAGAATCTTTGTGTTCCCAACAAGCTAGGTGAAGGACGGCTTTCACACACACTTATCTCTCAGAACTGAGCAAGTGGAGAGACGTTCTTTCATCTAGCACCAAGGGAACGGGTTGCAGGAGACACTATTTCTCTGCTTTCTCAGTCTGTTTCCAAGTGCCGGTTTGAAGTTCCTGCAGTTTTCACTGTAATACCGTGTTGGAGCTAGAACCTGCCCATATATATGTATGGAATGAAGTTTGCAACTGAAAAGAAACTTTGTGTTCCCAACAAGCTAGCTGAAGGACGGCTTTCACACACACTTATCTCTCAGAACTGAGCAAGTGGAGAGACGTTCGTTCATCTAGCACCAAGGGAACGGGTTGCAGTAGACACTTTTTCTCTGCTTTCTCAGTTTTTTCCTAGTGCAGGATTGAAGTTCTTGCAGTTTTCACTGTAAAACCGAGTTGGAGCTATTACCTCCCCATATATATGTATGGAATGGAGTTTGCAACTGAAAAGAAACTTTGTGTTCCCAACAAGCTAGGTGAAGAACGGCTTTCACACATTCTTATCTCTCAGAACTGCGCAAGTGGAGAGACGTTCGTTCATCTAGCACCAAGGGAACGGGTTGCAGGAGAAACTTTTACTCTGGTGTCTCAGTCTGTTTCCTAGTGTCGTTTTGAATTTCCTGCAGTTTTCACTGTAAAACCGAGTTGGAGCTAGTACCTCCCCATATATATGTATGGTGTGGATTTTGCAACTGAAAAGAAACTTTGTGTTCCCAACAACCTAGGTGAAGAACGGCTTTCACACACACTTATCTCTCAGAACTGAGCAAGTGGAGAGACGTTCGTTCAACTAGCACCAAGGGAACGGGTTGCAGGGACACTTTTTCTCTGCTTTCTCAGTCTGTTTCCTAGTGCCGGTTTGAAGTTCCTGCAGTTTTCACTGTAAAACCGATTTGGAGCTAGTACCTGCTCATATATATGTATGGATTGGAGTTTGCAACTGAAAAAAACTTTGTGTTCCCAACAAGCTAGGTGAAGTATGGCTTTCACACACAATTATCTCTCAGAAATGAGCAAGTGGAGAGACGTTCGTTCACCTAGCACCAAGGGAACTGGTTGCAGTAGACACTTTTTCTCTGCTTTCTCAGTCTGTTTCCTAGTGCCGGTTTGAAGTTCCTGCAGTTTTCACTGTAAAACCGAGTTGGAGCTATTACCTCCCCATATATATGTATGGTGTGGAGTTTGCAACTGAAAAGAAACTTTGTGTTCCCAACAAGCTAGGTGAAGATCGGCTCTCACACAGTCTTATCTCTCAGAACTGAGCAAGTGGAGAGACGTTCATTCATCTAGCATCAAGGGAACGGTTTGCAGGACACACTATTTCTCTGCTTTCTCAGTCTGTTTCCTAGTGCCGTTTTGAAGTTCCTGCAGTTCTCACTGTAAAACTGAGTTGGAGCTTGTACCACCCCATATATATGTATGGAATGGAGTTTGCAACTGAAAAGAAACTTTGTGTTCCCAACAAGCTAGATGAAGAAAGGCTTTCACACACAATTATCTCTCAGAACTGAGCAAGTGGAGAGACGTTCGTTCACCTAGCACCAAGGGAACGGTTTGCAGTAGACACTTTTTCTCTGCTTTCTCATTCTGTTTCCTAGTGCCGGTTTGAAGTTCCTGCAATTTTTACTGTAAAACAGAGTTGGAGCTATTACCTCCCCATATATGTATGGTGTGGATTTTGCAACTGAAAAGAAACTTTGTGTTCCCAACAAGCTAGGTGAAGGAAGGCTTTCACACACACGTATCTCTCAAACTGAGAAATTGGAGAGACGTTCGTTCATCTAGAACCAAGGTATCAGGTTGCAGGAGACACTTTTTCTCTGCTTTCTCAGTCTGTTTCCTAGTGCCGGTTTGAAGTTCCTGCAGTTTTCACTGTAAAACCGAGTTGGAGCTAGTACCTCCCCTTATATATGTATGGAGTGGAGTTTGGAACTGAAAAGAAACTTTGTGTTCCCAACAAGCTAGGTGAAGAACGGCTTTCACACACACTTATCTCTCAGAACTGAGCATGTGGAGAGACGTTCGTTCATCTAGCACCAAGGGATCGGTTTGCAGGAGACACTTTTTCTCTGCTTTCTCAGTCTGTTTCCTAGTGCCGGTTTGAAGTTCCTGCACTTTTCACTGTAAAACCGAGTTGGAGCTAGTAACTAGCCATATATATGTATGGAGTGGAGTTTGCAACAGAAAGGAAACTTTGTGTTCCCAACAAGCTAGGTGAAGGCGGCTTTCACACACACTTATCTCTCAGATCTGAGTATGTGGAGAGACGTTCGTTCATCTAGCACCAACGGAACAGGTTTCAGGAGACACTTTTTCTCTGCTCTCTCAGTCTGTTTCCTAGTGCCAGTTTCAAGTTCCTGCAGTTTTCAATGTAAAACAGAGTGGAGCTTGTACCTCCCCATATATATGTATGGAATGGAGTTTGCAACTGAAAAGAAACTTTGTGTTCCCAACAATCTAGGTGAAGGACGGCTTTCACACACACTTATCTCTTAGAACTGAGCAAGTGGAGAGACGTTCGTTCATCTAGCACCAAGGGAACGGGTTGCAGGGGACACTTTTCTCTGCATTCTCAGGCTTTTTCCTAGTGCCGGTTTGAAGTTCTTGCAGTTTTCACTGTAAAACCGAGTTGGAGCTAGTACCTACCCGTATAAATGTATGGAATGGAGTTTGCAACTGAAAAGAAACTTTGTGTTCCCAAAAAGCTAGGTGAAGGACGGCTTTCACACTCAGTTATCACTCAGAACTGAGCAAGTGGAGAGACGTTCGTTCATCTAGCACCAAGGGAACGGGTTGTAGGATACACTTTTTCTCTGCTTTGTCAGTCTGTTTCCTAGTGCCGGTTTGAAGTTCCTGCAGTTTTCACTGTAAAACCGAGTTGGAGCTTGTACCTACCCATATATATGTATGGAAAGGATTTTGCAACTGAAAAGAAACTTTGTGTTAACAACAAGCTAGGTGAAGGCGGCTTTCACACACACTTATCTCTCAGAACTGAGCATGTGGAGAGACGTTCGTTCATCTAGCACCAAGGGAACGGGTTGCAGTAGACACTTTTTCTCTGCTTTCTCAGTCTGTTTCCTAGTGCCGGTTTGAAGTTCCTGCAGTTTTCACTGTAAAACCGAGTTGGAGCTATTACCTCCCCATATATATGTATGGAATGGAGTTTGTAACTGAAAAGAAACTTTGTGTTCCCAACTAGCTAGGTGAAGGACGGCTTTCACACACAATTATCTCTCAGAAATGAGCAAGTGGAGAGACGTTCGTTCATCTAGCACCAAGGGAACGGGTTGCAGGAGACACTTTTTCTCTGCTTTCTCAGTCTGTTTCCTAGTGCCAGTTTGAAGTTCCTGCAGTTTTCACTGTAAAACCGAGTTGGAGCTAGTACCTGCCCATATATATGTATGGAAAGGATTTTGCAACTGAAAAGAAACTTTGTGTTCCCAACAAGCTAGTTTAAGGACGGCTTTCACACACACTTATCTCTCAGAACTGAGCAAGTGGAGAGACGTTCGTTCATCTAGCACCAAGGAAACGGTTTGCAGGAGACACTTTTTCTCTGCTTTCTCAGTCTGTTTCCTAGTGCCTGTTTGAAGTTCCTGCAGTTTTCACTGTAAAACCGAGGTGGAGCTATTACCTCCCCATATATATGTATGTTATGGAGTTTGAAACTGAAAAGAAACTTTGTGTTCCCAACAAGCTAGGTGAAGGACGGCTTTCACACACACTTATCTCTCAGACTGAGCACGTGGAAAGACGTTCGTTCATCTAGCACCAAGGGAACGGGTTGCAGTAGACACTTTTTTTATCTGCTTTCTCAGTCTGTTTCCTAGTGCCGGTTTGAAGTTCCTGCAGTTTTCACTGTAAAACCGAGTTGGAGCTATTACCTCCCCATATATATATATGGTGTGGATTTTGCAACTGAAAAGAAACTTTGTGTTCCCAACAAGCTAGGTGAAGGTCGGCTTTCACACACACGTATCCCTCAGAACTGAGCAAGTGGAGAGACGTTCGTTCATCTAGCACCAAGGGAACGGGTTGCAGGAGACACTTTTTCTCTGCTTTCTCAGTCTCTTTCCTAGTGCCGGTTTGAAGTTCCTGCAGTTTTCACTGTAAAACCGAGTTGAAGCTTGTACCTCCCAATATATATGTATAGAATGGAGTTTGCAAGTGAAAAGGAACTTTGTGTTCCCAACAAGCAAGGTGAAGGACGGCTTTCACACACACTTATCTCTCAGAACTGAGCAAGTGGAGAGACGTTCGTTCATCTAGCACCAAGGGAACGGGTTGCAGGAGACACTTTTTCTCTGCTTTCTCAGTCTGTTTCCTAGTGGCGGTTTGAATTTCCTGCAGTTGTCACTGTAATACCGAGTTGGAGCTAGTACCTCCCCATATATATGTATGGAATGGAGTTTGCATCTGAAAAGAAACTTTGTGTTCCCAACAAGCTAGTTGAAGGACGGCTTTCACACACACTTATCTCTCAGAACTGAGCAAGTGGAGAGACGTTCGTTCATCTAGCACCAAGGGAACGGGTTGCAGGAGACACTTTTTCTCTGCTTTCTCAGTCTGTTTCCTAGTGGCGGTTTGAATTTCCTGCAGTTGTCACTGTAATACCGAGTTGGAGCTAGTACCTCCCCATATATATGTATGGAATGGAGTTTGCATCTGAAAAGAAACTTTGTGTTCCCAACAAGCTAGGTGAAGGACGGCTTTCACACACACTTATCTCTCAGAACTGAGCAAGTGGAGAGACGTTTGTTCATCTTGCACCAAGGGAACTGGTTGCAGGAGACACTTATTCTCTGCTTTCTCAGTCTGTTTCCTAGTGCCGGTTTGAATTTCCTGCAGTTTTCAGTGTAAAACCGAGTTGGAGCTATTACCTCCCCATATATATGTATGGTGTGGAGTTTGCAACTGAAAATAAACTATGTGTTCCCAACAAGCTAGGTGAAGAACGGCTTTCACACACTCTTATCTCTCAGAACTGAGCAAGTGGAGAAACGTTCGTTCATCTAGCACCAAGGGAACGTGTTGCAGGGGAAACTTTTACTCTGGTGTCTCAGTCTGTTTCCTAGTGTCGGTTTTAAGTTCCTGCAGTTTTCACTGTAAAAACGAGTTGGAGCTAGTACCTCCCCATATATATGTATGGTGTGGAGTTTGCAACTGAAAGGAAACTTTGTGTTCCCAACAAGATAGGTGAAGGATGGCTTTCACACACACTTATCTCTCAGAACTTAGCAAGTGGAGAGACATTCGTTCATCTAGCACCAAGGGAATGGGTTGCAGTAGACACTTTTTCTCTGCTTTCTCAGTCTGTTTCCTAGTGCCGGATTGAAGTTCTTGCAGTTTTCACTGTAAAACCGATTTGGAGCTATTACCTCCCCATATATATGTATGGTGTGGAGTTTGCAACTGAAAAGAAACTTTGTGTTCCAAACAAGCTAGGTGATGGACGGCTTTCACACACAATTATCTCTCAGAACTGAGCAAGTGGAGAGACGTTCGTTCACCTAGCACCAAGGGAACGGGTTGCAGGAGAAACTTTTACTCTGGTGTCTCAGTCTGTTTCCTAGTGTCGGTTTGTAGTTCCTGCAGTTTTCACTGTAAAACCGAGTTGGAGCTAGTACCTCCCAATATATATGAATGGTTTGGACTTTGCAACTGAAAAGAAATTTTGTGTTCCCAACAAGCAAGGAGAAGAATGGCTTTCACACACACTTATCTCTGAGAACTGAGCAAGTGGAGAGACGTTCGTTCATCTAGCACCAAGGCAACGGGTTGCAGGAGAAATTTTTTCTCTGCTTCCTCAGTCTGTTTCCTAGTGCCGGTTGGAAGTTCCTGTAGTTTTCACTGTAAAAGAGATTTGGAGCTTGTACCTCCCCAAATATATGTATGGAATGGAGTTTCCATCTGAAAAGAATCTTTGTGTTCCCAACAAGCTAGGTGAAGGACGGCTTTCACACAAACTTATCTCTCAGAACTGAGCAAGTGGAGAGACGTTCTTTCATCTAGCACCAAGGGAACGGGTTGCAGGAGACACTTTTTCTCTGCTTTCTCAGTCTGTTTCCAAGTGCCGGTTTGAAGTTCCTGCAGTTTTCACTGTAATACCGAGTTGGAGCTAGAACCTGCGCATATATATGTATGGAATGGAGTTTGCAACTGAAAAGAAACTTTGTGTTCCCAACAAGCTAGCTGAAGGACGGCTTTCACACACACTTATCTCTCAGAACTGAGCAAGTGGAGAGACGTTCGTTCATCTAGCACCAAGGGAACGGGTTGCAGTAGACACTTTTTCTCTGCTTACTCAGTTTTTTCCTAGTGCCGGATTGAAGTTCTTGCAGTTTTCACTGTAAAACCGAGTTGGAGCTATTACCTCCCCATATATATATATGGAATGGAGTTTGCAACTGAAAAGAAACTTTGTGTTCCCAACAAGCTAGGTGAAGAACGGCTTTCACACACTCTTATCTCTCAGAACTGCGCAAGTGGAGAGACGTTCGTTCATCTAGCACCAAGGGAACGGGTTGCCGGAGACACTTTTTCTCTGCTTTCTGAGTCTGTTTCCTAGTGCCAGTTTGAAGTTCCTGCAGTTTTCACTGTAAAACCGAGTTGGAGCTAGTACCTGCCCATATATATGTATGGAAAGGATTTTGCGACTGAAAAGAAACTTTGTGTTCCCAACAAGCTAGGTGAAGGTCGGCTTTCACAACCACTTATCTCTAGAACTGAGCAAGTGGAGAGACGTTCGTTCATCTAGCACCAAGGGAACGTGTTGCAGGAGACTCTTTTTCTCTGCATTCTCAGTCTGTTTCCTAGTGCCGGTTTGAAGTTCCTGCAGTTTTCACAGTTAAACCGAGTTGGAGCTTGTACCTCCCCATATATATGTATGTTATGGAGTTTGAAACTGAAAAGAAACTTTGTGTTCCCAACAAGCTAGGTGAAGGACGGCTTTCACACACACTTATGTCTCAGACTGAGCACGTGGAAAGACGTTCGTTCATCTAGCACCAAGGGAACGGGTTGCAGTAGACACTTTTTTCTCTGCTTTCTCTGTCTGTTTCCTAGTGCCGGTTTGAAGTTCCTGCAGTTTTCACTGTAAAACCGAGTTGGAGCTATTACCTCCCCATATATATATATGGTGTGCATTTTGCAACTGAAAAGAAACTTTGTGTTCCCAACAAGCTAGGTGAAGGTCGGCTTTCACACACACGTATCCCTCAGAACTGAGCAAGTGGAGAGACGTTCGTTCATCTAGCACCAAGGGAACGGGTTGCAGGAGACACTTTTTCTCTGCTTTCTCAGTCTGTTTCCTAGTGCCGGTTTGAAGTTCCTGCAGTTGTCACTGTAAAACCGAGTTGAAGCTTGTACCTCCCAATATATATGTATGGAATTGAGTTTGCAAGTGAAAAGGAACTTTGTGTTCCCAACAAGCAAGGTGAAGGACGGCTTTCACACACACTTATCTCTCAGAACTGAGCAAGTGGAGAGACGTTCGTTCATCTAGCACCAAGGGAACGGGTTGCAGGAGACACTTTTTCTCTGCTTTCTCAGTCTGTTTCCTAGTGGCGGTTTGAATTTCCTGCAGTTGTCACTGTAATACCGAGTTGGAGCTAGTACCTCCCCATATATATGTATGGAATGGAGTTTGCATCTGAAAAGAAACTTTGTGTTCCCAACAAGCTAGGTGAAGGACGGCTTTCACACACACTTATCTCTCAGAACTGAGCAAGTGGAGAGACGTTCGTTCATCTAGCACCAAGGGAACGGGTTGCAGGAGACACTTTTTCTCTGCTTTCTCAGTCTGTTTCCTAGTGGCGGTTTGAATTTCCTGCAGTTTTCACTGTAATACCGAGTTGGAGCTAGTACCTCCCCATATATATGTATGGAATGGAGTTTGCATCTGAAAAGAAACTTTGTGTTCCCAACAAGCTAGGTGAAGGACGGCTTTCACACACACTTATCTCTCAGAACTGAGCAAGTGGAGAGACGTTTGTTCATCTTGCACCAAGGGAACTGGTTGAAGGAGACACTTATTCTCTGCTTTCTCAGTCTGTTTCCTAGTGCCAGTTTGAAGTTCCTGCAGTTTTCACTGTAAAAACGAGTTGGAGCTAGTACCTCCCCATATATATGTATGGTGTGGAGTTTGCAACTGAAAGGAAACTTTGTGTTCCCAACAAGATAGGTGAAGGATGGCTTTCACACACACTTATCTCTCAGAACTTAGCAAGTGGAGAGACATTCGTTCATCTAGCACCAAGGGAATGGGTTGCAGTAGACACTTTTTCTCTGCTTTCTCAGTCTGTTTCCTAGTGCCGGATTGAAGTTCTTGCAGTTTTCACTGTAAAACCGTGTTGGAGCTAGTACCTCCCAATATATATGAATGGTGTGGACTTTGCAACTGAAAAGAAATTTTATGTTCCCAACAAGCAAGGAGAAGAATGGCTTTCACACACACTTATCTCTGAGAACTGAGCAAGTGGAGAGACGTTCGTTCATCTAGCACCAAGGCAACGGGTTGCAGGAGAAACTTTTTCTCTGCTTCCTCAGTCTGTTTCCTAGTGCCGGTTGGAAGTTCCTGTAGTTTTCACTGTAAAATAGATTTGGAGCTTGTACCTCCACAAATATATGTATGGAATGGAGTTTCCATCTGAAAAGAATCTTTGTGTTCCCAACAAGCTAGGTGAAGGACGGCTTTCACACACACTTATCTCTCAGAACTGAGCAAGTGGAGAGACGTTCTATCATCTAGCACCAAGGGAACGGGTTGCAGGAGACACTTTTTCTCTTCTTTCTCAGTCTGTTTCCAAGTGCCGTTTTGAAGTTCCTGCAGTTTTCACTGTAATACCGAGTTGGAGCTAGAACCTGCCCATATATATGTATGGAATGGAGTTTGCAACTGAAAAGAAACTTTGTGTTCCCAACAAGCTAGCTGAAGGACGGCTTTCACACACACTTATCTCTCAGAACTGAGCAAGTGGAGAGACGTTCGTTCATCTAGCACCAAGGGAACGGGTTGCAGTAGACACTTTTTCTCTGCTTTCTCAGTTTTTTCCTAGTGCCGGATTGAAGTTCTTGCAGTTTTCACTGTAAAACCGAGTTGGAGCTATTACCTCCCCATATATATGTATGGAATGGAGTTTGCAACTGAAAAGAAACTTTGTGTTCCCAACAAGCTAGGTGAAGAACGGCTTTCACACACTCTTATCTCTCAGAACTGCGCAAGTGGAGAGACGTTCGTTCATCTAGCACCAAGGAATGGGTTGCAGTAGACACTTTTTCTCTGCTTTCTCAGTCTGTTTCCTAGTGCCGGTTTGAAGTTCCAGCAGTTTTCACTGTAAAACCGAGTTGGAGCTATTACCTCCCCATATATATGTATGGAATGGAGTTTGTAACTGAAAAGAAACTTTGTGTTCCCAACAAGCTAGGTGAAGGACGGCTTTCACACACAATTATCTCTCAGAAATGAGCAAGTGGAGAGACGTTCGTTCATCTAGCACCAAGGGAACGGGTTGCAGGAGACACTTTTTCTCTGCTTTCTCAGTCTGTTTCCTAGTGCCAGTTTGAAGTTCCTGCAGTTTTCACTGTAAAACCGAGTTGGAGCTAGTACCTGCCCATATATATGTATGGAAAGGATTTTGCAACTGAAAAGAAACTTTGTGTTCCCAACAAGCTAGTTTAAGGACGGCTTTCACACACACTTATCTCTCAGAACTGAGCAAGTGGAGAGACGTTCGTTCACCTAGCACCAAGGGAACGGGTTGCAGGAGAAACTTTTACTCTGGTGTCTCAGTCTGTTTCCTAGTGTCGGTTTGTAGTTCCTGCAGTTTTCACTGTAAAACCGAGTTGGAGCTAGTACCTCCCAATATATATGAATGGTGTGGACTTTGCAACTGAAAAGAAATTTTGTGTTCCCAACAAGCAAGGAGAAGAATGGCTTTCACACACACTTATCTCTGAGAACTGAGCAAGTGGAGAGACGTTCGTTCATCTAGCACCAAGGCAACGGGTTGCAGGAGAAATTTTTTCTCTGCTTCCTCAGTCTGTTTCCTAGTGCCGGTTGGAAGTTCCTGTAGTTTTCACTGTAAAAGAGATTTGGAGCTTGTACCTCCCCAAATATATGTATGGAATGGAGTTTCCATCTGAAAAGAATCTTTGTGTTCCCAACAAGCTAGGTGAAGGACGGCTTTCACACAAACTTATCTCTCAGAACTGAGCAAGTGGAGAGACGTTCTTTCATCTAGCACCAAGGGAACGGGTTGCAGGAGACACTTTTTCTCTGCTTTCTCAGTCTGTTTCCAAGTGCCGGTTTGAAGTTCCTGCAGTTTTCACTGTAATACCGAGTTGGAGCTAGAACCTGCCCATATATATGTATGGAATGGAGTTTGCAACTGAAAAGAAACTTTGTGTTCCCAACAAGCTAGCTGAAGGACGGCTTTCACACACACTTATCTCTCAGAACTGAGCAAGTGGAGAGACGTTCGTTCATCTAGCACCAAGGGAACGGGTTGCAGTAGACACTTTTTCTCTGCTTACTCAGTTTTTTCCTAGTGCCGGATTGAAGTTCTTGCAGTTTTCACTGTAAAACCGAGTTGGAGCTATTACCTCCCCATATATATGTATGGAATGGAGTTTGCAACTGAAAAGAAACTTTGTGTTCCCAACAAGCTAGGTGAAGAACGGCTTTCACAGACTCTTATCTCTCAGAACTGCGCAAGTGGAGAGACGTTCGTTCATCTAGCACCAAGGGAACGGGTTGCCGGAGACACTTTTTCTCTGCTTTCTGAGTCTGTTTCCTAGTGCCAGTTTGAAGTTCCTGCAGTTTTCACTGTAAAACAGAGTTGGAGCTAGTACCTGCCCATATATATGTATGGAAAGGATTTTGCGACTGAAAAGAAACTTTGTGTTCCCAACAAGCTAGTTTAAGGACGGCTTTCACACACACTTATCTCTCAGAACTGAGCAATTGGAGAGACGTTCGTTCATCTAGCACCAAGGAAACGGTTTGCAGGAGACACTTTTTCTCTGCTTTCTCAGTCTGTTTCCTAGTGCCGGTTTGAAGTTCCTGCAGTTTTCACTGTAAAACCGAGGTGGAGCTATTACCTCCCCATATATATGTATGGTGTGGATTTTGCAACTGAAAAGAAACTTTGTGTTCCCAACAAGCTAGGTGAAGGTCGGCTTTCACAACCACTTATCTCTCAGAACTGAGCAAGTGGAGAGACGTTCGTTCATCTAGCACCAAGGGAACGTGTTGCAGGAGACTCTTTTTCTCTGCATTCTCAGTCTGTTTCCTAGTGCCGGTTTGAAGTTCCTGCAGTTTTCACAGTTAAACCGAGTTGGAGCTTGTACCTCCCCATATATATGTATGTTATGGAGTTTGAAACTGAAAAGAAACTTTGTGTTTCCAACAAGCTAGGTGAAGGACGGCTTTCACACACACTTATATCTCAGACTGAGCACGTGGAAAGACGTTCGTTCATCTAGCACCAAGGGAACGGGTTGCAGTAGACACTTTTTTCTCTGCTTTCTCTGTCTGTTTCCTAGTGCCGGTTTGAAGTTCCTGCAGTTTTCACTGTAAAACCGAGTTGGAGCTATTACCTCCCCATATATATATATGGTGTGCATTTTGCAACTGAAAAGAAACTTTGTGTTCCCAACAAGCTAGGTGAAGGTCGGCTTTCACACACACGTATCCCTCAGAACTGAGCAAGTGGAGAGACGTTCGTTCATCTAGCACCAAGGGAACGGGTTGCAGGAGACACTTTTTCTCTGCTTTCTCAGTCTGTTTCCTAGTGCCGGTTTGAAGTTCCTGCAGTTGTCACTGTAAAACCGAGTTGAAGCTTGTACCTCCCAATATATATGTATGGAATTGAGTTTGCAAGTGAAAAGGAACTTTGTGTTCCCAACAAGCAAGGTGAAGGACGGCTTTCACACACACTTATCTCTCAGAACTGAGCAAGTGGAGAGACGTTCGTTCATCTAGCACCAAGGGAACGGGTTGCAGGAGACACTTTTTCTCTGCTTTCTCAGTCTGTTTCCTAGTGGCGGTTTGAATTTCCTGCAGTTGTCACTGTAATACCGAGTTGGAGCTAGTACCTCCCCATATATATGTATGGAATGGAGTTTGCATCTGAAAAGAAACTTTGTGTTCCCAACAAGCTAGGTGAAGGACGGCTTTCACACACACTTATCTCTCAGAACTGAGCAAGTGGAGAGACGTTCGTTCATCTAGCACCAAGGGAACGGGTTGCAGGAGACACTTTTTCTCTGCTTTCTCAGTCTGTTTCCTAGTGGCGGTTTGAATTTCCTGCAGTTTTCACTGTAATACCGAGTTGGAGCTAGTACCTCCCCATATATATGTATGGAATGGAGTTTGCATCTGAAAAGAAACTTTGTGTTCCCAACAAGCTAGGTGAAGGACGGCTTTCACACACACTTATCTCTCAGAACTGAGCAAGTGGAGAGACGTTTGTTCATCTTGCACCAAGGGAACTGGTTGAAGGAGACACTTATTCTCTGCTTTCTCAGTCTGTTTCCTAGTGCCAGTTTGAAGTTCCTGCAGTTTTCACTGTAAAAACGAGTTGGAGCTAGTACCTCCCCATATATATGTATGGTGTGGAGTTTGCAACTGAAAGGAAACTTTGTGTTCCCAACAAGATAGGTGAAGGATGGCTTTCACACACACTTATCTCTCAGAACTTAGCAAGTGGAGAGACATTCGTTCATCTAGCACCAAGGGAATGGGTTGCAGTAGACACTTTTTCTCTGCTTTCTCAGTCTGTTTCCTAGTGCCGGATTGAAGTTCTTGCAGTTTTCACTGTAAAACCGTGTTGGAGCTAGTACCTCCCAATATATATGAATGGTGTGGACTTTGCAACTGAAAAGAAATTTTATGTTCCCAACAAGCAAGGAGAAGAATGGCTTTCACACACACTTATCTCTGAGAACTGAGCAAGTGGAGAGACGTTCGTTCATCTAGCACCAAGGCAACGGGTTGCAGGAGAAACTTTTTCTCTGCTTCCTCAGTCTGTTTCCTAGTGCCGGTTGGAAGTTCCTGTAGTTTTCACTGTAAAATAGATTTGGAGCTTGTACCTCCACAAATATATGTATGGAATGGAGTTTCCATCTGAAAAGAATCTTTGTGTTCCCAACAAGCTAGGTGAAGGACGGCTTTCACACACACTTATCTCTCAGAACTGAGCAAGTGGAGAGACGTTCTATCATCTAGCACCAAGGGAACGGGTTGCAGGAGACACTTTTTCTCTTCTTTCTCAGTCTGTTTCCAAGTGCCGGTTTGAAGTTCCTGCAGTTTTCACTGTAATACCGAGTTGGAGCTAGAACCTGCCCATATATATGTATGGAATGGAGTTTGCAACTGAAAAGAAACTTTGTGTTCCCAACAAGCTAGCTGAAGGACGGCTTTCACACACACTTATCTCTCAGAACTGAGCAAGTGGAGAGACGTTCGTTCATCTAGCACCAAGGGAACGGGTTGCAGTAGACACTTTTTCTCTGCTTTCTCAGTTTTTTCCTAGTGCCGGATTGAAGTTCTTGCAGTTTTCACTGTAAAACCGAGTTGGAGCTATTACCTCCCCATATATATGTATGGAATGGAGTTTGCAACTGAAAAGAAACTTTGTGTTCCCAACAAGCTAGGTGAAGAACGGCTTTCACACACTCTTATCTCTCAGAACTGCGCAAGTGGAGAGACGTTCGTTCATCTAGCACCAAGGAATGGGTTGCAGTAGACACTTTTTCTCTGCTTTCTCAGTCTGTTTCCTAGTGCCGGTTTGAAGTTCCAGCAGTTTTCACTGTAAAACCGAGTTGGAGCTATTACCTCCCCATATATATGTATGGAATGGAGTTTGTAACTGAAAAGAAACTTTGTGTTCCCAACAAGCTAGGTGAAGGACGGCTTTCACACACAATTATCTCTCAGAAATGAGCAAGTGGAGAGACGTTCGTTCATCTAGCACCAAGGGAACGGGTTGCAGGAGACACTTTTTCTCTGCTTTCTCAGTCTGTTTCCTAGTGCCAGTTTGAAGTTCCTGCAGTTTTCACTGTAAAACCGAGTTGGAGCTAGTACCTGCCCATATATATGTATGGAAAGGATTTTGCAACTGAAAAGAAACTTTGTGTTCCCAACAAGCTAGTTTAAGGACGGCTTTCACACACACTTATCTCTCAGAACTGAGCAAGTGGAGAGACGTTCGTTCATCTAGCACCAAGGGAACGGGTTGCAGGAGACACTTTTTCTCTGCTTTCTCAGTCTGTTTCCTAGTGGCGGTTTGAATTTCCTGCAGTTTTCACTGTAATACCGAGTTGGAGCTAGTACCTCCCCATATATATGTATGGAATGGAGTTTGCATCTGAAAAGAAACTTTGTGTTCCCAACAAGCTAGGTGAAGGACGGCTTTCACACACACTTATCTCTCAGAACTGAGCAAGTGGAGAGACGTTTGTTCATCTTGCACCAAGGGAACTGGTTGCAGGAGACACTTATTCTCTGCTTTCTCAGTCTGTTTCCTAGTGCCAGTTTGAAGTTCCTGCAGTTTTCACTGTAAAAACGAGTTGGAGCTAGTACCTCCCCATATATATGTATGGTGTGGAGTTTGCAACTGAAAGGAAACTTTGTGTTCCCAACAAGATAGGTGAAGGATGGCTTTCACACACACTTATCTCTCAGAACTTAGCAAGTGGAGAGACATTCGTTCATCTAGCACCAAGGGAATGGGTTGCAGTAGACACTTTTTCTCTGCTTTCTCAGTCTGTTTCCTAGTGCCGGATTGAAGTTCTTGCAGTTTTCACTGTAAAACCGATTTGGAGCTATTACCTCCCCATATATATGTATGGTGTGGAGTTTGCAACTGAAAAGAAACTTTGTGTTCCAAACAAGCTAGCTGATGGACGGCTTTCACACACAATTATCTCTCAGAACTGAGCAAGTGGAGAGACGTTCGTTCACCTAGCACCAAGGGAACGGGTTGCAGGAGAAACTTTTACTCTGGTGTCTCAGTCTGTTTCCTAGTGTCGGTTTGTAGTTCCTGCAGTTTTCACTGTAAAACCGAGTTGGAGCTAGTACCTCCCAATATATATGAATGGTGTGGACTTTGCAACTGAAAAGAAACTTTGTGTTCCCAACAAGCTAGCTGAAGGACGGCTTTCACACACACTTATCTCTCAGAACTGAGCAAGTGGAGAGACGTTCGTTCATCTAGCACCAAGGGAACGGGTTGCAGTAGACACTTTTTCTCTGCTTTCTCAGTTTTTTCCTAGTGCCGGATTGAAGTTCTTGCAGTTTTCACTGTAAAACCGAGTTGGAGCTATTACCTCCCCATATATATGTATGGAATGGAGTTTGCAACTGAAAAGAAACTTTGTGTTCCCAACAAGCTAGGTGAAGAACGGCTTTCACACACTCTTATCTCTCAGAACTGGGCAAGTGGAGAGACGTTCTTTCATCTAGCACCAAGGAAACGGGTTGCAGTAGACACTTTTTCTCTGCTTTCTCAGTCTGTTTCCTAGTGCCGGTTTGAAGTTCCAGCAGTTTTCACTGTAAAACCGAGTTGGAGCTATTACCACCCCATATATATGTATGGAATGGAGTTTGTAACTGAAAAGAAACTTTGTGTTCCCAACAAGCTAGGTGAAGGACGGCATTCACACACAATTATCTCTCAGAAATGAGCAAGTGGAGAGACGTTCGTTCATCTAGCACCAAGGGAACGGGTTGCAGGAGACACTTTTTCTCTGCTTTCTGAGTCTGTTTCCTAGTGCCAGTTTGAAGTTCCTGCAGATTTCACTGTAAAACCGAGTTGGAGCTAGTACCTGCCCATATATATGTATGGAAAGGATTTTGCAACTGAAAAGAAACTTTGTGTTCCCAACAAGCTAGTTTAAGGACGGCTTTCACACACACTTATCTCTCAGAACTGAGCAAGTGGAGAGACGTTCGTTCATCTAGCACCAAGGAAACGGTTTGCAGGAGACACTTTTTCTCTGCTTTCTCAGTCTGTTTCCTAGTGCCGGTTTGAAGTTCCTGCAGTTTTCACTGTAAAACCGAGGTGGAGCTATTACCTCCCCATATATATGTATGGTGTGGATTTTGCAACTGAAAAGAAACTTTGTGTTCCCAACAAGCTAGGTGAAGGTCGGCTTTCACAACCACTTATCTCTCAGAACTGAGCAAGTGGAGAGACGTTCGTTCATCTAGCACCAAGGGAACGTGTTGCAGGAGACTCTTTTTCTCTGCATTCTCAGTCTGTTTCCTAGTGCCGGTTTGAAGTTCCTGCAGATTTCACTGTTAAACCGAGTTGGAGCTTGTACCTCCCCATATATATGTATGTTATGGAGTTTGAAACTGAAAAGAAACTTTGTGTTCCCAACAAGCTAGGTGAAAGACGGCTTTCACACACACTTATCTCTCAGACTGAGCACGTGGAAAGACGTTCGTTCATCTAGCACCAAGGGAACGGGTTGCAGTAGACACTTTTTCTCTGCTTTCTCAGTTTTTTCCTAGTGCCGGATTGAAGTTCTTGCAGTTTTCACTGTAAAACCGAGTTGGAGCTATTACCTCCCCATATATATGTATGGAATGGAGTTTGCAACTGAAAAGAAACTTTGTGTTCCCAACAAGCTAGGTGAAGAACGGCTTTCACACACTCTTATCTCTCAGAACTGCGCAAGTGGAGAGACGTTCGTTCATCTAGCACCAAGGAATGGGTTGCAGTAGACACTTTTTCTCTGCTTTCTCAGTCTGTTTCCTAGTGCCGGTTTGAAGTTCCAGCAGTTTTCACTGTAAAACCGAGTTGGAGCTATTACCTCCCCATATATATGTATGGAATGGAGTTTGTAACTGAAAAGAAACTTTGTGTTCCCAACAAGCTAGGTGAAGGACGGCTTTCACACACAATTATCTCTCAGAAATGAGCAAGTGGAGAGACGTTCGTTCATCTAGCACCAAGGGAACGGGTTGCAGGAGACACTTTTTCTCTGCTTTCTCAGTCTGTTTCCTAGTGCCAGTTTGAAGTTCCTGCAGTTTTCACTGTAAAACCGAGTTGGAGCTAGTACCTGCCCATATATATGTATGGAAAGGATTTTGCAACTGAAAAGAAACTTTGTGTTCCCAACAAGCTAGTTTAAGGACGGCTTTCACACACACTTATCTCTCAGAACTGAGCAAGTGGAGAGACGTTCGTTCATCTAGCACCAAGGGAACGGGTTGCAGGAGACACTTTTTCTCTGCTTTCTCAGTCTGTTTCCTAGTGGCGGTTTGAATTTCCTGCAGTTTTCACTGTAATACCGAGTTGGAGCTAGTACCTCCCCATATATATGTATGGAATGGAGTTTGCATCTGAAAAGAAACTTTGTGTTCCCAACAAGCTAGGTGAAGGACGGCTTTCACACACACTTATCTCTCAGAACTGAGCAAGTGGAGAGACGTTTGTTCATCTTGCACCAAGGGAACTGGTTGCAGGAGACACTTATTCTCTGCTTTCTCAGTCTGTTTCCTAGTGCCAGTTTGAAGTTCCTGCAGTTTTCACTGTAAAAACGAGTTGGAGCTAGTACCTCCCCATATATATGTATGGTGTGGAGTTTGCAACTGAAAGGAAACTTTGTGTTCCCAACAAGATAGGTGAAGGATGGCTTTCACACACACTTATCTCTCAGAACTTAGCAAGTGGAGAGACATTCGTTCATCTAGCACCAAGGGAATGGGTTGCAGTAGACACTTTTTCTCTGCTTTCTCAGTCTGTTTCCTAGTGCCGGATTGAAGTTCTTGCAGTTTTCACTGTAAAACCGATTTGGAGCTATTACCTCCCCATATATATGTATGGTGTGGAGTTTGCAACTGAAAAGAAACTTTGTGTTCCAAACAAGCTAGCTGATGGACGGCTTTCACACACAATTATCTCTCAGAACTGAGCAAGTGGAGAGACGTTCGTTCACCTAGCACCAAGGGAACGGGTTGCAGGAGAAACTTTTACTCTGGTGTCTCAGTCTGTTTCCTAGTGTCGGTTTGTAGTTCCTGCAGTTTTCACTGTAAAACCGAGTTGGAGCTAGTACCTCCCAATATATATGAATGGTGTGGACTTTGCAACTGAAAAGAAACTTTGTGTTCCCAACAAGCTAGCTGAAGGACGGCTTTCACACACACTTATCTCTCAGAACTGAGCAAGTGGAGAGACGTTCGTTCATCTAGCACCAAGGGAACGGGTTGCAGTAGACACTTTTTCTCTGCTTTCTCAGTTTTTTCCTAGTGCCGGATTGAAGTTCTTGCAGTTTTCACTGTAAAACCGAGTTGGAGCTATTACCTCCCCATATATATGTATGGAATGGAGTTTGCAACTGAAAAGAAACTTTGTGTTCCCAACAAGCTAGGTGAAGAACGGCTTTCACACACTCTTATCTCTCAGAACTGGGCAAGTGGAGAGACGTTCTTTCATCTAGCACCAAGGAAACGGGTTGCAGTAGACACTTTTTCTCTGCTTTCTCAGTCTGTTTCCTAGTGCCGGTTTGAAGTTCCAGCAGTTTTCACTGTAAAACCGAGTTGGAGCTATTACCACCCCATATATATGTATGGAATGGAGTTTGTAACTGAAAAGAAACTTTGTGTTCCCAACAAGCTAGGTGAAGGACGGCTTTCACACACACTTATCTCTCAGAACTGAGCAAGTGGAGAGACGTTCGTTCATCTAGCACCAAGGGAACGGGTTGC
This sequence comes from Camelus bactrianus, assembly GCF_048773025.1. NCBI lineage: Eukaryota > Metazoa > Chordata > Mammalia > Artiodactyla > Camelidae > Camelus > Camelus bactrianus. The sequence continues at coordinate 100,619,175 of NC_133544.1, forward strand.
AGGAGACACTTTTTCTCTGCTTTCTGAGTCTGTTTCCTAGTGCCAGTTTGAAGTTCCTGCAGATTTCACTGTAAAACCGAGTTGGAGCTAGTACCTGCCCATATATATGTATGGAAAGGATTTTGCAACTGAAAAGAAACTTTGTGTTCCCAACAAGCTAGTTTAAGGACGGATTTCACACACACTTATCTCTCAGAACTGAGCAAGTGGAGAGACGTTCGTTCATCTAGCACCAAGGAAACGGTTTGCAGGAGACACTTTTTCTCTGCTTTCTCAGTCTGTTTCCTAGTGCCGGTTTGAAGTTCCTGCAGTTTTCACTGTAAAACCGAGGTGGAGCTATTACCTCCCCATATATATGTATGGTGTGGATTTTGCAACTGAAAAGAAACTTTGTGTTCCCAACAAGCTAGGTGAAGGTCGGCTTTCACAACCACTTATCTCTCAGAACTGAGCAAGTGGAGAGACGTTCGTTCATCTAGCACCAAGGGAACGTGTTGCAGGAGACTCTTTTTCTCTGCATTCTCAGTCTGTTTCCTAGTGCCGGTTTGAAGTTCCTGCAGATTTCACTGTTAAACCGAGTTGGAGCTTGTACCTCCCCATATATATGTATGTTATGGAGTTTGAAACTGAAAAGAAACTTTGTGTTCCCAACAAGCTAGGTGAAAGACGGCTTTCACACACACTTATCTCTCAGACTGAGCACGTGGAAAGACGTTCGTTCATCTAGCACCAAGGGAACGGGTTCCAGTAGACACTTTTTCTCTGCTTTCTCAGTTTTTTCCTAGTGCCGGATTGAAGTTCTTGCAGTTTTCACTGTAAAACCGAGTTGGAGCTATTACCTCCCCATATATATGTATGGAATGGAGTTTGCAACTGAAAAGAAACTTTGTGTTCCCAACAAGCTAGGTGAAGAACGGCTTTCACACACTCTTATCTCTCAGAACTGCGCAAGTGGAGAGACGTTCGTTCATCTAGCACCAAGGGAACGGGTTGCAGGAGAAACTTTTACTCTGGTGTCTCAGTCTGTTTCCTAGTGTCGTTTTGAAGTTCCTGCAGTTTTCACTGTAAAACCGAGTTGGAGCTAGTACCTCCCCATATATATGTATGGTGTGGAGTTTGCAACTGAAAAGAAACTTTGTGTTCCCAACAAGCTAGGTGAAGGATGGCTTTCACACACACTTATCTCTCAGAACTGAGCAAGTGGAGAGACGTTCGTTCATCTAGCCCCAAGGCAACGGGTTGCAGGAGAAACTATTTCTCTGCTTCCTCAGTCTGTTTCCTAGTGCCGGTTGGAAGTTCCTGCAGTTTTCACTGTAAAACAGATTTGGAGCTAGTACCTCCCAATATATATGTATGGAATGGAGTTTCCATCTGAAAAGAATCTTTGTTTTCCCAACAAGCTAGGTGAAGGACGGCTTTCACACACACTTATCTCTCAGAACTGAGCAAGTGGAGAGACGTTCGTTCATCTAGCACCAAGGGAACGGGTTGCAGTAGACACTTTTTCTCTGCTTTCTCAGTCTGTTTCCTAGTGCCGGATTGAAGTTCTTGCAGTTTTCACTGTAAAACCGATTTGGAGCTATTACCTCCTCATATATATGTATGGACTGGAGTTTGCAACTGAAAAGAAACTTTGTGTTCCCAACAAGCTAGGCGAAGAACGGCTTTCACACAGTCTTATCTCTCAGAACTGAGCAAGTGGAGAGACGTTCGTTCATCTAGCATCAAGGGAACGGGATGCAAGACACACTTTTTCTCTGCTTTCTCAGTCTGTTTCCTAGTGCCGGTTTGAAGTTCCTGCAGTTTTCACTGTAAAACCGAGTTGGAGCTTGTACCTCCCCATATATATGTATGGAATGGAGTTGGCAACTGAAAAGAAACTTTGTGTTCCCAACAACATAGGTGAAGAACGGCTTTCACACACACTTATCTCTCAGAACTGAGCAAGTGGAGAGACGTTCGTTCATCTAGCATCAAGGGAACGGGTTGCAAGACACACTTTTTCTCTGCTTTCTCAGTCTGTTTCCTAGTGCCGGTTTGAAGTTCCTGCAATTTTCACTGTAAAACCGAGTTGGAGCTTGTACCCACCCATATATATGTATGGAATGGAGTTTGCAACTGAAAAGAAACTTTTTGTTCCCAACAACCTAGGTGAATTACGGCTTTCACACACACTTATCTCTCAGAACTGAGCAAGTGGAGAGACGTTCGTTCATCTAGCACCAAGGGAACGGGTTGCAGGGACACTTTTTCTCTGCTTTCTCAGTCTGTTTCCTAGTGCCGGTTTGAAGTTCCTGCAGTTTTCACTGTAAAACCGATTTGGAGCTAGTACCTGCTCATATATATGTATGGATTGGAGTTTGCAACTGAAAAAAACTTTGTGTTCCCAAGAAGCTAGTTGAAGTATGGCTTTCACACACAATTATCTCTCAGAAATGAGCAAGTGGAGAGACGTTCGTTCACCTAGCACCAAGGAAACGGGTTGCAGGAGACACTTTTTCTCTGCTTTCTCAGTCTGTTTCCTAGTGCCGGTTTGAAGTTCCTGCAGTTTTCACAGTAAAACCGCGTCGGAGCTATTACCTCCTATATATATGTATGGTGTGGATTTTGCAACTGAAAAGAAACTTTGTGTTCCCAACATGCTAGGTGAAGGACGGCTTTCACACACAATTATCTCTCAGAACTGAGTATGTGGAGAGTCGTTCGTTCATCTAGCACCAAGGGAACGGGTTGCAGGAGACAGTTTTTCTCTGCATTCTCAGTCTGTTTCCTAGTGCCGGTTTAAAGTTCGTGCAGTTTTCACTGTAAAATCGTGTTGGAGCTAGTACCTCCCCATATATATGTATGGAAAGTAGTTTGCAACTGAAAAAATATTTTGTGTTCCCAACAAGTTAGGTGAAGAACGGCTTTCACACACACTTATCTCTCAGAACTGAGCAATTGGAGAGACGTTCGTTCATCTAGCACCAAGGGAACGGGTTGCAGGAGACACTTATTCTCTGCTTTCACAGTCTGTTTCCTAGTGCCGTTTTGAAGTTCCTGCAGTTTTCACTGTAAAACCGAGTTGGAGCTAGTACCTCCCAATATATATGTATGGAATGGAGTTTGCATCTGAAAAGAAACTTTGTGTTCCCAACAAGCTTGGTGAAGGACGGCTTTCACACACATTTATCTCTCAGAACTGAGCAAGTGGAGAGACGTTCGTTCATCTAGCACCAAGGGAACGGGTTGCAGGAGACACTTATTCTCTGCATTCTCAGTCTGTTTCCTAGTGCCATTTTGAAGTTCCTGCAGTTTTCACTGTAAAACCGAGTTGGAGCTTGTACCTCCCCATATATATGTATGGATTGGAGATTGCAACTGAAAAGAAACTTTGTGTTCCAAACAAGCTAGGTGATGGACGGCTTTCACACACAATTATCTCTCAGAACTGAGCAAGTGAAGAGACGTTCGTTCACCTAGCACCAAGGGAACGGGTTGCAGGAGAAACTTTTACTCTGGGGTCTCAGTCTGTTTCCTAGTGTCGGTTTGTAGTTCCTGCAGTTTTCACTGTAAAACCGTGTTGGAGCTAGTACCTCCCAATATATATGAATGGTGTGGACTTTGCAACTGAAAAGAAATTTTGTGTTCCCAACAAGCAAGGAGAAGGATGGCTTTCACACACACTTATCTCTGAGAATTGAGCAAGTGGAGAGACGTTCGTTCATCTAGCACCAAGGCAACGGGTTGCAGGAGAAACTTTTTCTCTGCTTCCTCAGTCTGTTTCCTAGTGTCGGTTTGAATTTCCTGCAGTTGTCACTGTAATACCGAGTTGGAGCTAGTACCTCCCCATATATATGTATGGAATGGAGTTTGCATCTGAAAAGAAACTTTGTGTTCCCAACAAGCTAGGTGAAGGACGGCTTTCACACACACTTATCTCTCAGAACTGAGCAAGTGGAGAGACGTTCGTTCATCTAGCACCAAGGGAACGGGTTGCAGGAGACACTTTTTCTCTGCTTTCTCAGTCTGTTTCCTAGTGGCGGTTTGAATTTCCTGCAGTTGTCACTGTAATACCGAGTTGGAGCTAGTACCTCCCCATATATATGTATGGAATGGAGTTTGCATCTGAAAAGAAACTTTGTGTTCCCAACAAGCTAGGTGAAGGACGGCCTTCACACACACTTATCTCTCAGACTGAGCACGTGGAGAGACGTTCGTTCATCTAGCACCAAGGGAACGGGTTGCAGGAGACACTTTTTCTCTGCTTTCTGAGTCTGTTTCCTAGTGCCAGTTTGAAGTTCCTGCAGTTTTCACTGTAAAACCGAGTTGGAGCTAGTACCTGCCCATATATATGTATGGAAAGGATTTTGCGACTGAAAAGAAACTTTGTGTTCCCAACAAGCTAGTTTAAGGACGGCTTTCACACACACTTATCTCTCAGAACTGAGCAAGTGGAGAGACGTTCGTTCATCTAGCACCAAGGAAACGGTTTGCAGGAGACACTTTTTCTCTGCTTTCTCAGTCTGTTTCCTAGTGCCGGTTTGAAGTTCCTGCAGTTTTCACTGTAAAACCGAGGTGGAGCTATTACCTCCCCATATATATGTATGGTGTGGATTTTGCAACTGAAAAGAGACTTTGTGTTCCCAACAAGCTAGGTGAAGGTCGGCTTTCACAACCACTTATCTCTCAGAACTGAGCAAGTGGAGAGACGTTCGTTCATCTAGCACCAAGGGAACGTGTTGCAGGAGACTCTTTTTCTCTGCATTCTCAGTCTGTTTCCTAGTGCCGGTTTGAAGTTCCTGCAGTTTTCACTGTTAAACCGAGTTGGAGCTTGTACCTCCCCATATATATGTATGTTATGGAGTTTGAAACTGAAAAGAAACTTTGTGTTCCCAACAAGCTAGGTGAAGGACGGCTTTCACACACACTTATCTCTCAGACTGAGCACGTGGGAAGACGTTCGTTCATCTAGCACCAAGGGAACGGGTTGCAGTAGACACTTTTTTTCTCTGCTTTCTCAGTCTGTTTCCTAGTGCCGGTTTGAAGTTCCTGCAGTTTTCACTGTAAAACAGTGTTGGAGCTACTACCTTCCCATATATATATATGGTGTGGATTTTGCAACTGAAAAGAAACTTTGTGTTCCCAACAAGCTAGGTGAAGTTCGGCTTTCACACACACGTATCCCTCAGAACTGAGCAAGTGGAGAGACGTTCGTTCATCTAGCACCAAGGGAACGGGTTGCAGGAGACACTTTTTCTCTGCTTTCTCAGTCTGTTTCCTAGTGCCGCTTTGAAGTTCCTGCATTTTTCACTGTAAAACCGAGTTGGAGCTAGTACCTGCCCATATATATGTATGGAAAGGATTTTGCGACTGAAAAGAAACTTTGTGTTCCCAACAAGCTAGGTGAAGGACGGCTTTCACACACACTTATCTCTCAGAACTGAGCAAGTGGAGAGACGTTCGTTCATCTAGCACCAAGGGAACGGGTTGCAGGAGACACTTTTTCTCTGCTTTCTCAGTCTGTTTCCTAGTGGCGGTTTGAATTTCCTGCAGTTGTCACTGTAATACCGAGTTGGAGCTAGTACCTCCCCATATATATGTATGGAATGGAGTTTGCATCTGAAAAGAAACTTTGTGTTCCCAACAAGCTAGGTGAAGGACGGCCTTCACACACACTTATCTCTCAGACTGAGCACGTGGAGAGACGTTCGTTCATCTAGCACCAAGGGAACGGGTTGCAGGAGACACTTTTTCTCTGCTTTCTGAGTCTGTTTCCTAGTGCCAGTTTGAAGTTCCTGCAGTTTTAACTGTAAAACCGAGTTGGAGCTAGTACCTGCCCATATATATGTATGGAAAGGATTTTGCGACTGAAAAGAAACTTTGTGTTCCCAACAAGCTAGTTTAAGGACGGCTTTCACACACACTTATCTCTCAGAACTGAGCAAGTGGAGAGACGTTCGTTCATCTAGCACCAAGGAAACGGTTTGCAGGAGACACTTTTTCTCTGCTTTCTCAGTCTGTTTCCTAGTGCCGGTTTGAAGTTCCTGCAGTTTTCACTGTAAAACCGAGGTGGAGCTATTACCTCCCCATATATATGTATGGTGTGGATTTTGCAACTGAAAAGAAACTTTGTGTTCCCAACAAGCTAGGTGAAGGTCGGCTTTCACAACCACTTATCTCTCAGAACTGAGCAAGTGGAGAGACGTTCGTTCATCTAGCACCAAGGGAACGTGTTGCAGGAGACTCTTTTTCTCTGCATTCTCAGTCTGTTTCCTAGTGCCGGTTTGAAGTTCCTGCAGTTTTCACTGTTAAACCGAGTTGGAGCTTGTACCTCCCCATATATATGTATGTTATGGAGTTTGAAACTGAAAAGAAACTTTGTGTTCCCAACAAGCTAGGTGAAGGACGGCTTTCACACACACTTATCTCTCAGACTGAGCACGTGGGAAGACGTTCGTTCATCTAGCACCAAGGGAACGGGTTGCAGTAGACACTTTTTTTCTCTGCTTTCTCAGTCTGTTTCCTAGTGCCGGTTTGAAGTTCCTGCAGTTTTCACTGTAAAACAGTGTTGGAGCTACTACCTTCCCATATATATATATGGTGTGGATTTTGCAACTGAAAAGAAACTTTGTGTTCCCAACAAGCTAGGTGAAGGTCGGCTTTCACACACACGTATCCCTCAGAACTGAGCAAGTGGAGAGACGTTCGTTCATCTAGCACCAAGGGAACGGGTTGCAGGAGACACTTTTTCTCTGCTTTCTCAGTCTGTTTCCTAGTGCCGGTTTGAAGTTCCTGCAGTTTTCACTGTAAAACCGAGTTGAAGCTTGTACCTCCCAATATATATGTATGGAATGGAGTTTGCAAGTGAAAAGGAACTTTGTGTTCCCAACAAGCTAGGTGAAGGACGGCTTTCACACACACTTATCTCTCAGAACTGAGCAAGTGGAGAGACGTTCGTTCATCTAGCACCAAGTGAACGGGTTGCAGGAGACACTTTTTCTCTGCTTTCTCAGTCTGTTTCCTAGTGGCGGTTTGAATTTCCTGCAGTTGTCACTGTAATACCGTGTTGGAGCTAGTACCTCCCCATATATATGTATGGAATGGAGTTTGCATCTGAAAAGAAACTTTGTGTTCCCAACAAGCTAGGTGAAGGACGGCTTTCACACACACTTATCTCTCAGACTGAGCACGTGGAGAGACGTTCGTTCATCTAGCACCAAGGGAACGGGTTGCAGGAGACACTTTTTCTCTGCTTTCTGAGTCTGTTTCCTAGTGCCAGTTTGAAGTTCCTGCAGTTTTCACTGTAAAACCGAGTTGGAGCTAGTACCTGCCCATATATATGTATGGAAAGGATTTTGCGACTGAAAAGAAACTTTGTGTTCCCAACAAGCTAGTTTAAGGACGGCTTTCACACACACTTATCTCTCAGAACTGAGCAAGTGGAGAGACGTTCGTTCATCTAGCACCAAGGAAACGGTTTGCAGGAGACACTTTTTCTCTGCTTTCTCAGTCTGTTTCCTAGTGCCGGTTTGAAGTTCCTGCAGTTTTCACTGTAAAACCGAGGTGGAGCTATTACCTCCCCATATATATGTATGGTGTGGATTTTGCAACTGAAAAGAAACTTTGTGTTCCCAACAAGCTTGGTGAAGGTCGGCTTTCACAACCACTTATCTCTCAGAACTGAGCAAGTGGAGAGACGTTCGTTCATCTAGCACCAAGGGAATGTGTTGCAGGAGAATCTTTTTCTCTGCATTCTCAGTCTGTTTCCTAGTGCCGGTTTGAATTTCCTGCAGTTTTCACTGTTAAACCGTGTTGGAGCTTGTACCTCCCCATATATATGTATGTTATGGAGTTTGAAACTGAAAAGAAACTTTGTGTTCCCAACAAGCTAGGTGAAGGACGGCTTTCACACACACTTATCTCTCAGACTGAGCACGTGGAAAGACGTTCGTTCATCTTGCACCAAGGGAACGGGTTGCAGGAGACACTTTTTCTCTGCTTTCTCAGTCTGTTTCCAAGTGCCGGTTTGAAGTTCCTGCAGTTTTCACAGTAAAACCGCGTCGGAGCTATTACCTCCTATATATATATATGGTGTGGAGTTTGCAACTGAAAAGAAACTTTGTGTTCCCAACATGCTAGGTGAAGGACGGCTTTCACACACAATTATCTCTCAGAACTGAGTATGTGGAGAGTCGTTCGTTCATCTAGCACCAAGGGAACGGGTTGCAGGAGACAGTTTTTCTCTGCATTCTCAGTCTGTTTCCTAGTGCCGGTTTAAAGTTCGTGCAGTTTTCACTGTAAAATCGTGTTGGAGCTAGTACCTCCCCATATATATGTATGGAAAGTAGTTTGCAACTGAAAAAATATTTTGTGTTCCCAACAAGTTAGGTGAAGAACGGCTTTCACACACACTTATCTCTCAGAACTGAGCAAGTGGAGAGACGTTCGTTCATCTAGCACCAAGGGAACGGGTTGCAGGAGACACTTATTCTCTGCTTTCACAGTCTGTTTCCTAGTGCCGTTTTGAAGTTCCTGCAGTTTTCACTGTAAAACCGAGTTGGAGCTAGTACCTCCCCATATATATGTATGGAATGGACTTTGCATCTGAAAAGAAACTTTGTGTTCCCAACAAGCTTGGTGAAGGACGGCTTTCACACACATTTATCTCTCAGAACTGAGCAAGTGGAGAGACGTTCGTTCATCTAGCACCAAGGGAACGGGTTGCAGGAGACACTTATTCTCTGCATTCTCAGTCTGTTTCCTAGTGCCATTTTGAAGTTCCTGCAGTTTTCACTGTAAAACCGAGTTGGAGCTTGTACCTCCCCATATATATGTATGGATTGGAGATTGCAACTGAAAAGAAACTTTGTGTTCCAAACAAGCTAGGTGATGGACGGCTTTCACACACAATTATCTCTCAGAACTGAGCAAGTGAAGAGACGTTCGTTCACCTAGCACCAAGGGAACGGGTTGCAGGAGAAACTTTTACTCTGGTGTCTCAGTCTGTTTCCTAGTGTCGGTTTGTAGTTCCTGCAGTTTTCACTGTAAAACCGAGTTGGAGCTAGTACCTCCCAATATATATGAATGGTGTGGACTTTGCAACTGAAAAGAAATTTTGTGTTCCCAACAAGCAAGGAGAAGGATGGCTTTCACACACACTTATCTCTGAGAATTGAGCAAGTGGAGAGACGTTCGTTCATCTAGCACCAAGGCAACGGGTTGCAGGAGAAACTTTTTCTCTGCTTCCTCAGTCTGTTTCCTAGTGCCGGTTGGAAGTTCCTGTAGTTTTCACTGTAAAAGAGATTTGGAGCTTGTACCTCCCCAAATATATGTATGGAATGGAGTTTCCATCTGAAAAGAATCTTTGTGTTCCCAACAAGCTAGGTGAAGGACGGCTTTCACACACACTTATCTCTCAGAACTGAGCAAGTGGAGAGACGTTCTTTCATCTAGCACCAAGGGAACGGGTTGCAGGAGACACTTTTTCTCTGCTTTCTCAGTCTGTTTCCAAGTGCCGGTTTGAAGTTCCTGCAGTTTTCACTGTAATACCGAGTTGGAGCTAGAACCTGCCCATATATATGTATGGAATGGAGTTTGCAACTGAAAAGAAACTTTGTGTTCCCAACAACCTAGCTGAAGGACGGCTTTCACACACACTTATCTCTCAGAACTGAGCAAGTGGAGAGACGTTCGTTCATCTAGCACCAGGGGAACGGGTTGCAGGAGACACTTTTTCTCTGCTTTCTCAGTCTGTTTCCTAGTGCCGGTTTGAAGTTCCTGCAGTTTTCACTGTAAAACAGAGTTGGAGCTTGTACCTCCCCATATATATGTATGTTATGGAGTTTGAAACTGAAAAGAAACTTTGTGTTCCCAACAAGCTAGGTGAAGGACGGCTTTCACACACACTTATCTCTCAGACTGAGCACGTGGAAAGACGTTCGTTCATCTAGCACCAAGGGAACGGGTTGCAGTAGACACTTTTTTTCTCTGCTTTCTCTGTCTGTTTCCTAGTGCCGGTTTGAAGTTCCTGCAGTTTTCACTGTAAAACCGAGTTGGAGCTATTACCTCCCCATATATATATATGGTGTGGATTTTGCAACTGAAAAGAAACTTTGTGTTCCCAACAAGCTAGGTGAAGGTCGGCTTTCACACACACGTATCCCTCAGAACTGAGCAAGTGGAGAGACGTTCGTTCATCTACCACCAAGGGAACGGGTTGCAGGAGACACTTTTTCTCTGCTTTCTCAGTCTGTTTCCTAGTGCCGGTTTGAAGTTCCTGCAGTTTTCACTGTAAAACCGAGTTGAAGCTTGTACCTCCCAATATATATGTATGGAATTTAGTTTGCAAGTGAAAAGGAACTTTGTGTTCCCAACAAGCAAGGTGAAGGACGGCTTTCACACACACTTATCTCTCAGAACTGAGCAAGTGGAGAGACTTTCGTTCATCTAGCACCAAGGGAACGGGTTGCAGGAGACACTTTTTCTCTGCTTTCTCAGTCTGTTTCCTAGTGGCGGTTTGAATTTCCTGCAGTTGTCACTGTAATACCGAGTTGGAGCTAGTACCTCCCCATATATATGTATGGAATGGAGTTTGCATCTGAAAAGAAACTTTGTGTTCCCAACAAGCTATGTGAAGGACGGCTTTCACACACACTTATCTCTCAGAACTGAGCAAGTGGAGAGACGTTCGTTCATCTAGCACCAAGGGAACGGGTTGCAGGAGACACTTTTTCTCTGCTTTCTCAGTCTGTTTCCTAGTGGCGGTTTGAATTTCCTGCAGTTTTCACTGTAATACCGAGTTGGAGCTAGTACCTCCCCATATATATGTATGGAATGGAGTTTGCATCTGAAAAGAAACTTTGTGTTCCCAACAAGCTAGGTGAAGGACGGCTTTCACACACACTTATCTCTCAGAACTGAGCAAGTGGAGAGACGTTTGTTCATCTTGCACCAAGGGAACTGGTTGCAGGAGACACTTATTCTCTGCTTTCTCAGTCTGTTTCCTAGTGCCAGTTTGAAGTTCCTGCAGTTTTCACTGTAAAAACGAGTTGGAGCTAGTACCTCCCCATATATATGTATGGTGTGGAGTTTGCAACTGAAAGGAAACTTTGTGTTCCCAACAAGATAGGTGAAGGATGGCTTTCACACACACTTATCTCTCAGAACTTAGCAAGTGGAGAGACATTCGTTCATCTAGCACCAAGGGAATGGGTTGCAGTAGACACTTTTTCTCTGCTTTCTCAGTCTGTTTCCTAGAGCCGGATTGAAGTTCTTGCAGTTTTAACTGTAAAACCGATTTGGAGCTATTACCTCCCCATATATATGTATGATGTGGAGTTTGCAACTGAAAAGAAACTTTGTGTTCCAAACAAGCTAGGTGATGGACGGCTTTCACACACAATTATCTCTCAGAACTGAGCAAGTGGAGAGACGTTCGTTCACCTAGCACCAAGGGAACGGGTTGCAGGAGAAACTTTTACTCTGGTGTCTCAGTCTGTTTCCTAGTGTCGGTTTGTAGTTCCTGCAGTTTTCACTGTAAAACCGAGTTGGAGCTAGTACCTCCCAATATATATGAATGGTGTGGACTTTGCAACTGAAAAGAAATTTTGTGTTCCCAACAAGCAAGGAGAAGAATGGCTTTCACACACACTTATCTCTGAGAACTGAGCAAGTGGAGAGACGTTCGTTCATCTAGCACCAAGGCAACGGGTTGCAGGAGAAACTTTTTCTCTGCTTCCTCAGTCTGTTTCCTAGTGCCGGTTGGAAGTTCCTGTAGTTTTCACTGTAAAAGAGATTTGGAGCTTGTACCTCCCCAAATATATGTATGGAATGGAGTTTCCATCTGAAAAGAATCTTTGTGTTCCCAACAAGCTAGGTGAAGGACGGCTTTCACACACACTTATCTCTCAGAACTGAGCAAGTGGAGAGACGTTCTTTCATCTAGCACCAAGGGAACGGGTTGCAGGAGACACTTTTTCTCTTCTTTCTCAGTCTGTTTCCAAGTGCCGGTTTGAAGTTCCTGCAGTTTTCACTGTAATACCGAGTTGGAGCTAGAACCTGCCCATATATATGTATGGAATGGAGTTTGCAACTGAAAAGAAACTTTGTGTTCCCAACAAGCTAGCTGAAGGACGGCTTTCACACACACTTATCTCTCAGAACTGAGCAAGTGGAGAGACGTTCGTTCATCTAGCACCAAGGGAACGGGTTGCAGTAGACACTTTTTCTCGGCTTTCTAAGTTTTTTCCTAGTGCCGGATTGAAGTTCTTGCAGTTTTCACTGTAAAACCGAGTTGGAGCTATTACTTCCCCATATATATGTATGGAATGGAGTTTGCAACTGAAAAGAAACTTTGTGTTCCCAACAAGCTAGGTGAAGAACGGCTTTCACACACTCTTATCTCTCAGAACTGCGCAAGTGGAGAGACGTTCGTTCATCTAGCACCAAGGGAACGGGTTGCTGTAGACAATTTTTCTCTGCTTTCTCAGTCTGTTTCCTAGTGCCGGTTTGAAGTTCCAGCAGTTTTCACTGTAAAACCGAGTTGGAGCTATTACCTCCCCATATATATGTATGGAATGGAGTTTGTAACTGAAAAGAAACTTTGTGTTCCCAACAAGCTAGGTGAAGGACGGCTTTCACACACAATTATCTCTCAGAAATGAGCAAGTGGAGAGACGTTCGTTCATCTAGCACCAAGGGAACGGGTTGCAGGAGACACTTTTTCTCTGCTTTCTGAGTCTGTTTCCTAGTGCCAGTTTGAAGTTCCTGCAGTTTTCACTATAAAACCGAGTTGGAGCTAGTACCTGCCCATATATATGTATGGAAAGGATTTTGAAACTGAAAAGAAACTTTGTGTTCCCAACAAGCTAGTTTAAGCACGGCTTTCACACACACTTATCTCTCAGAACTGAGCAAGTGGAGAGACGTTCGTTCATCTAGCACCAAGGAAACGGTTTGCATGAGACACTATTTCTCTGCTTTCTCAGTCTGTTTCCTAGTGCCGGTTTGAAGTTCCTGCAGTTTTCACTGTAAAACCGAGGTGGAGCTATTACCTCCCCATATATATGTATGGTGTGGATTTTGCAACTGAAAAGAAACTTTGTGTTCCCAACAAGCTAGGTGAAGTTCGGCTTTCACAACCACTTATCTCTCAGAACTGAGCAAGTGGAGAGACGTTCGTTCATCTAGCACCAAGGGAACGTGTTGCAGGAGACTCTTTTTCTCTGCATTCTCAGTCTGTTTCCTAGTGCCGGTTTGAAGTTCCTGCAGTTTTCACTGTTAAACCGAGTTGGAGCTTGTACCTCCCCATATATATGTATGTTATGGAGTTTGAAACTGAAAAGAAACTTTGTGTTCCCAACAAGCTAGGTGAAGGACGGCTTTCACACACACTTATCTCTCAGACTGAGCACGTGGAAAGACGTTCGTTCATCTAGCACCAAGGGAACGGGTTGCAGTAGACACTTTTTTTCTCTGCTTTCTCAGTCTGTTTCCTAGTGCCAGTTTGAAGTTCCTGCAGTTTTCACTGTAAAACCGAGTTGGAGCTAGTACCTCCCCATATATATGTATGGTGTGGAGTTTGCAACTGAAAAGAAACTTTGTGTTCCCAACAAGCTAGGTGAAGGATGGCTTTCACACACACTTATCTCTCAGAAATGAGCAAGTGGAGAGACGTTCGTTCATCTAGCCCCAAGGCAACGGGTTGCAGGAGAAACTATTTCTCTGCTTCCTCAGTCTGTTTCCTAGTGCCGGTTGGAAGTTCCTGCAGTTTCCACTGTAAAACAGATTTGGAGCTAGTACCTCCCAATATATATGTATGGAATGGAGTTTGCAAGTGAAAAGGAACTTTGTGTTCCCAACAAGCTAGGTGAAGGACGGCTTTCACACACACTTATCTCTCAGAACTGAGCAAGTGGAGAGACGTTCGTTCATCTAGCACCAAGGGAACGGGTTGCAGGAGACACTTTTTCTCTGCTTTCTCAGTCTGTTTCCTAGTGGCGGTTTGAATTTCCTGCAGTTGTCACTGTAATACCGAGTTGGAGCTAGTACCTCCCCATATATATGTATGGAATGGAGTTTCCATCTGAAAAGAAACTTTGTGTTCCCAACAAGCTAGGTGAAGGACGGCTTTCACACACACTTATCTCTCAGAACTGAGCAAGTGGAGAGACGTTCGTTCATCTAGCACCAAGGGAACGGGTTGCAGGAGACACTTTTTCTCTACATTCTCAGTCTGTTTCCTAGTGCCAGTTTGAAGTTCCTGCAGTTTTCACTGTAAAAAAGAGTTGGAGCTAGTACCTCCCCATATATATGTATGGTGTGGAGTTTGCAACTGAAAGGAAACTTTGTGTTCCCAACAAGATAGGTGAAGGATGGCTTTCACACACACTTATCTCTCAGAACTGAGCAAGTGGAGAGACGTTCGTTCATCTAGCACCAAGGGAACGGGTTGCAGTAGACACTTTTTCTCTGCTTTCTCAGTTTTTTCCTAGTGCCGGATTGAAGTTCTTGCAGTTTTCACTGTAAAACCGAGTTGGAGCTATTACCTCCCCATATATATGTATGGAATGGAGTTTGCAACTGAAAAGAAACTTTGTGTTCCCAACAAGCTAGGTGAAGAACGGCTTTCACACACTCTTATCTCTCAGAACTGCGCAAGTGGAGAGACGTTCGTTCATCTAGCACCAAGGGAACGGGTTGCAGGAGAAACTTTTACTCTGGTGTCTCAGTCTGTTTCCTAGTGTCGTTTTGAAGTTCCTGCAGTTTTCACTGTAAAACCGAGTTGTAGCTAGTACCTCCCCATATATATGTATGGTGTGGAGTTAGCAACTGAAAAGAAACTTTGTGTTCCCAACAAGCTAGGTGAAGGATGGCTTTCACACACACTTATCTCTCAGAACTGAGCAAGTGGAGAGACGTTCGTTCATCTAGCCCCAAGGCAACGGGTTGCAGGAGAAACTTTTTCTCTGCTTCCTCAGTCTGTTTCCTAGTGCCGGTTGGAAGTTCCTGCAGTTTTCACTGTAAAACAGAATTGGAGCTAGAACCTCCCAATATATATGTATGGAATGGAGTTTCCATCTGAAAAGAATCTTTGTTTTCCCAACAAGCTAGGTGAAGGTCGGCTTTCACACACACGTATCCCTCAGAACTGAGCAAGTGGAGAGACGTTCGTTCATCTAGCACCAAGGGAACGGGTTGCAGGAGACACTTTTTCTCTGCTTTCTCAGTCTGTTTCCTAGTGCCGGTTTGAAGTTCCTGCAGTTTTCACTGTAAAACCGAGTTGAAGCTTGTACCTCCCAATATATATGTATGGATTGGAGTTTGCAAGTGAAAAGGAACTTTGTGTTCCCAACAAGCTAGGTGAAGGACGGCTTTCACACACACTTATCTCTCAGAACTGAGCAAGTGGAGAGACGTTCGTTCATCTAGCACCAAGGGAACGGGTTGCAGGGGACACATTTTCTCTGCATTCTCAGTCTGTTTCCTAGTGGCGGTTTGAATTTCCTGCAGTTTTCACTGTAATACCGAGTTGGAGCTAGTACCTTCCCATATATATGTATGGAATGGAGTTTGCATCTGAAAAGAAACTTTGTGTTCCCAACAAGCTAGGTGAAGGACGGCTTTCACACACACTTATCTCTCAGAACTGAGCAAGTGGAGAGACGTTTGTTCATCTTGCACCAAGGGAACTGGTTGCAGGAGACACTTATTCTCTGCTTTCTCAGTCTGTTTCCTACTGCCAGTTTGAAGTTCCTGCAGTTTTCACTGTAAAAACGAGTTGGAGCTAGTACCTCCCCATATATATGTATGGTGTGGAGTTTGCAACTGAAAGGAAACTTTGTGTTCCCAACAAGATAGGTGAAGGATGGCTTTCACACACACTTATCTCTCAGAACTGAGCAAGTGGAGAGACGTTCGTTCATCTAGCACCAAGGGAACGGGTTGCAGTAGACACTTTTTCTCTGCTTTCTCAGTTTTTTCCTAGTGCCGGATTGAAGTTCTTGCAGTTTTCACTGTAAAACCGAGTTGGAGCTATTACCTCCCCATATATATGTATGGAGTGGAGTTTGCAACTGAAAAGAAACTTTGTGTTCCCAACAAGCTAGGTGAAGAACGGCTTTCACACACTCTTATCTCTCAGAACTGCGCAAGTGGAGAGACGTTCGTTCATCTAGCACCAAGGGAACGGGTTGCAGGAGAAACTTTTACTCTGGTGTCTCAGTCTGTTTCCTAGTGTCGTTTTGAAGTTCCTGCAGTTTTCACTGTAAAACCGAGTTGGAGCTAGTACCTCCCCATATATATGTATGGTTTGGAGTTTGCAACTGAAAAGAAACTTTGTGTTCCCAACAAGCTAGGTGAAGGATGGCTTTCACACACACTTATCTCTCAGAACTGAGCAAGTGGAGAGACGTTCTTTCATCTAGCCCCAAGGCAACGGGTTGCAGGAGAAACTATTTCTCTGCTTCCTCAGTCTGTTTCCTAGTGCCGGTTGGAAGTTCCTGCAGTTTTCACTGTAAAACAGATTTGGAGCTAGTACCTCCCAATATATATGTATGGAATGGAGTTTCCATCTGAAAAGAATCTTTGTTTTCCCAACAAGCTAGGTGAAGGACGGCTTTCACACACACTTATCTCTCAGAACTGAGCAAGTGGAGAGACGTTCGTTCATCTAGCACCAAGGGAACGGGTTGCAGTAGACACTTTTTCTCTGCTTTCTCAGTCTGTTTCCTAGTGCCGGTTTGAAGTTCTTGCAGTTTTCACTGTAAAACCGATTTGGAGCTATTACCTCCTCATATATATGTATGGACTGGAGTTTGCAACTGAAAAGAAACTTTGTGTTCCCAACAAGCTAGGTGAAGGACGGCTTTCACACACACTTATCTCTCAGAACTGAGCAAGTGGAGAGACGTTCTTTCATCTAGCCCCAAGGCAACGGGTTGCAGGAGAAACTATTTCTCTGCTTCCTCAGTCTGTTTCCTAGTGCCGGTTGGAAGTTCCTGCAGTTTTCACTGTAAAACAGATTTGGAGCTAGTACCTCCCAATATATATGTATGGAATGGAGTTTCCATCTGAAAAGAATCTTTGTTTTCCCAACAAGCTAGGTGAAGGACGGCTTTCACACACACTTA
This sequence comes from Camelus bactrianus, assembly GCF_048773025.1. NCBI lineage: Eukaryota > Metazoa > Chordata > Mammalia > Artiodactyla > Camelidae > Camelus > Camelus bactrianus. Next base: position 100,636,286 of record NC_133544.1, read on the forward strand.
TCTCTCAGAACTGAGCAAGTGGAGAGACGTTCGTTCATCTAGCACCAAGGGAACGGGTTGCAGTAGACACTTTTTCTCTGCTTTCTCAGTCTGTTTCCTAGTGCCGGTTTGAAGTTCTTGCAGTTTTCACTGTAAAACCGATTTGGAGCTATTACCTCCTCATATATATGTATGGACTGGAGTTTGCAACTGAAAAGAAACTTTGTGTTCCCAACAAGCTAGGCGAAGAACGGCTTTCACACAGTCTTATTTCTCAGAACTGAGCAAGTGGAGAGACGTTCGTTCATCTAGCATCAAGGGAACGGGTTGCAAGACACACTTTTTCTCTGCTTTCTCAGTCTGTTTCCTAGTGCCGGTTTGAAGTTCCTGCAGTTTTCACTGTAAAACCGAGTTGGAGCTTGTACCTCCCCATATATATGTATGGAATGGAGTTGGCAACTGAAAAGAAACTTTGTGTTCCCAACAACATAGGTGAAGAACGGCTTTCACACACACTTATCTCTCAGAACTGAGCAAGTGGAGAGACGTTCGTTCATCTAGCATCAAGGGAACGGGTTGCAAGACACACTTTTTCTCTGCTTTCTCAGTCTGTTTCCTAGTGCCGGTTTGAAGTTCCTGCAATTTTCACTGTAAAACCGAGTTGGAGCTTGTACCCTCCCATATATATGTATGGAATGGAGTTTGCAACTGAAAAGAAACTTTTTGTTCCCAACAACCTAGGTGAATTACGGCTTTCACACACACTTATCTCTCAGATCTGAGCAAGTGGAGAGACGTTCGTTCATCTAGCACCAAGGGAACGGGTTGCAGGGACAATTTTTCTCTGCTTTCTCAGTCTGTTTCCTAGTGCCGGTTTGAAGTTCCTGCAGTTTTCACTGGAAAACCGATTTGGAGCTAGTACCTGCTCATATATATGTATGGATTGGAGTTTGCAACTGAAAAAAACTTTGTGTTCCCAGGAAGCTAGTTGAAGTATGGCTTTCACACACAATTATCTCTCAGAAATGAGCAAGTGGAGAGACGTTCGTTCATCTAGCACCAAGGGAACGGGTTGCAGGAGACACTTTTTCTCTGCTTTCTCAGTCTGTTTCCAAGTGCCGGTTTGAAGTTCCTGCAGTTTTCACAGTAAAACCGCGTCGGAGCTATTACCTCCTATATATATGTATGGTGTGGAGTTTGCAACTGAAAAGAAACTTTGTGTTCCCAACATGCTAGGTGAAGGACGGCTTTCACACACAATTATCTCTCAGAACTGAGTATGTGGAGAGTCGTTCGTTCATCTAGCACCATGGGAACGGGTTGCAGGAGACAGTTTTTCTCTGCATTCTCAGTCTGTTTCCTAGTGCCGGTTTAAAGTTCGTGCAGTTTTCACTGTAAAATCGTGTTGGAGCTAGTACCTCCCCATATATATGTATGGAAAGTAGTTTGCAACTGAAAAAATATTTTGTGTTCCCAACAAGTTAGGTGAAGAACGGCTTTCACACACACTTATCTCTCAGAACTGAGCAAGTGGAGAGACGTTCGTTCATCTAGCACCAAGGGAACGGGTTGCAGGAGACACTTATTCTCTGCTTTCACAGTCTGTTTCCTAGTGCCGTTTTGAAGTTCCTGCAGTTTTCACTGTAAAACCGAGTTGGAGCTAGTACCTCCCCATATATATGTATGGAATGGACTTTGCATCTGAAAAGAAACTTTGTGTTCCCAACAAGCTTGGTGAAGGACGGCTTTCACACACATTTATCTCTCAGAACTGAGCAAGTGGAGAGACGTTCGTTCATCTAGCACCAAGGGAACGGGTTGCAGGAGACACTTATTCTCTGCATTCTCAGTCTGTTTCCTAGTGCCATTTTGAAGTTCCTGCAGTTTTCACTGTAAAACCGAGTTGGAGCTTGTACCTCCCCATATATATGTATGGATTGGAGATTGCAACTGAAAAGAAACTTTGTGTTCCAAACAAGCTAGGTGATGGACGGCTTTCACACACAATTATCTCTCAGAACTGAGCAAGTGAAGAGACGTTCGTTCACCTAGCACCAAGGGAACGGGTTGCAGGAGAAACTTTTACTCTGGTATCTCAGTCTGTTTCCTAGTGTCGGTTTGTAGTTCCTGCAGTTTTCACTGTAAAACCGAGTTGGAGCTAGTACCTCCCAATATATATGAATGGTGTGGACTTTGCAACTGAAAAGAAATTTTGTGTTCCCAACAAGCAAGGAGAAGGATGGCTTTCACACACACTTATCTCTGAGAATTGAGCAAGTGGAGAGACGTTCGTTCATCTAGCACCAAGGCAACGGGTTGCAGGAGAAACTTTTTCTCTGCTTCCTCAGTCTGTTTCCTAGTGCCGGTTGGAAGTTCCTGTAGTTTTCACTGTAAAAGAGATTTGGAGCTTGTACCTCCCCAAATATATGTATGGAATGGAGTTTCCATCTGAAAAGAATCTTTGTGTTCCCAACAAGCTAGGTGAAGGACGGCTTTCACACACACTTATCTCTCAGAACTGAGCAAGTGGAGAGACGTTCTTTCATCTAGCACCAAGGGAACGGGTTGCAGGAGACACTTTTTCTCTGCTTTCTCAGTCTGTTTCCAAGTGCCGGTTTGAAGTTCCTGCAGTTTTCACTGTAATACCGAGTTGGAGCTAGAACCTGCCCAAATATATGTATGGAATGGAGTTTGCAACTGAAAAGAAACTTTGTGTTCCCAACAACCTAGCTGAAGGACGGCTTTCACACACAATTATCTCTCAGAACTGAGCAAGTGGAGAGACGTTCGTTCATCTAGCACCAGGGGAACGGGTTGCAGGAGACACTTTTTCTCTGCTTTCTCAGTCTGTTTCCTAGTGCCGGTTTGAAGTTCCTGCAGTTTTCACTCTAAAACAGAGTTGGAGCTTGTACCTCCCCATATATATTTATGTTATGGAGTTTGAAACTGAAAAGAAACTTTGTGTTCCCAACAAGCTAGGTGAAGGACGGCTTTCACACACACTTATCTCTCAGACTGAGCACGTGGAAAGACGTTCGTTCATCTAGCACCAAGGGAACGGGTTGCAGTAGACACTTTTTTTCTCTGCTTTCTCTGTCTGTTTCCTAGTGCCGGTTTGAAGTTCCTGCAGTTTTCACTGTAAAACCGAGTTGGAGCTATTACCTCCCCATATATATATATGGTGTGGATTTTGCAACTGAAAAGAAACTTTGTGTTCCCAACAAGCTAGGTGAAGGTCGGCTTTCACACACACGTATCCCTCAGAACTGAGCAAGTGGAGAGACGTTCGTTCATCTAGCACCAAGGGAACGGGTTGCAGGAGACACTTTTTCTCTGCTTTCTCAGTCTGTTTCCTAGTGCCGGTTTGAAGTTCCTGCAGTTTTCACTGTAAAACCGAGTTGAAGCTTGTACCTCCCAATATATATGTATGGAATTGAGTTTGCAAGTGAAAAGGAACTTTGTGTTCCCAACAAGCAAGGTGAAGGACGGCTTTCACACACACTTATCTCTCAGAACTGAGCAAGTGGAGAGACGTTCGTTCATCTAGCACCAAGGGAACGGGTTGCAGGAGACACTATTTCTCTGCTTTCTCAGTCTGTTTCCTAGTGGCGGTTTGAATTTCCTGCAGTTGTCACTGTAATACCGAGTTGGAGCTAGTACCTCCCCATATATATGTATGGAATGGAGTTTGCATCTGAAAAGAAACTTTGTGTTCCCAACAAGCTAGGTGAAGGACGGCTTTCACACACACTTATCTCTCAGAACTGAGCAAGTGGAGAGACGTTCGTTCATCTAGCACCAAGGGAACGGGTTGCTGGAGACACTTTTTCTCTGCTTTCTCAGTCTGTTTCCTAGTGGCGGTTTGAATTTCCTGCAGTTTTCACTGTAATACCGAGTTGGAGCTAGTACCTCCCCATATATATGTATGGAATGGAGTTTGCATCTGAAAAGAAACTTTGTGTTCCCAACAAGCTAGGTGAAGGACGGCTTTCACACACACTTATCTCTCAGAACTGAGCAAGTGGAGAGACGTTCTTTCATCTAGCCCCAAGGCAACGGGTTGCAGGAGAAACTATTTCTCTGCTTCCTCAGTCTGTTTCCTAGTGCCGGTTGGAAGTTCCTGCAGTTTTCACTGTAAAACAGATTTGGAGCTAGTACCTCCCAATATATATGTATGGAATGGAGTTTCCATCTGAAAAGAATCTTTGTTTTCCCAACAAGCTAGGTGAAGGACGGCTTTCACACACACTTATCTCTCAGAACTGAGCAAGTGGAGAGACGTTCGTTCATCTAGCACCAAGGGAACGGGTTGCAGTAGACACTTTTTCTCTGCTTTCTCAGTCTGTTTCCTAGTGCCGGTTTGAAGTTCTTGCAGTTTTCACTGTAAAACCGATTTGGAGCTATTACCTCCTCATATATATGTATGGACTGGAGTTTGCAACTGAAAAGAAACTTTGTGTTCCCAACAAGCTAGGCGAAGAACGGCTTTCACACAGTCTTATTTCTCAGAACTGAGCAAGTGGAGAGACGTTCGTTCATCTAGCATCAAGGGAACGGGTTGCAAGACACACTTTTTCTCTGCTTTCTCAGTCTGTTTCCTAGTGCCGGTTTGAAGTTCCTGCAGTTTTCACTGTAAAACCGAGTTGGAGCTTGTACCTCCCCATATATATGTATGGAATGGAGTTGGCAACTGAAAAGAAACTTTGTGTTCCCAACAACATAGGTGAAGAACGGCTTTCACACACACTTATCTCTCAGAACTGAGCAAGTGGAGAGACGTTCGTTCATCTAGCATCAAGGGAACGGGTTGCAAGACACACTTTTTCTCTGCTTTCTCAGTCTGTTTCCTAGTGCCGGTTTGAAGTTCCTGCAATTTTCACTGTAAAACCGAGTTGGAGCTTGTACCCTCCCATATATATGTATGGAATGGAGTTTGCAACTGAAAAGAAACTTTTTGTTCCCAACAACCTAGGTGAATTACGGCTTTCACACACACTTATCTCTCAGATCTGAGCAAGTGGAGAGACGTTCGTTCATCTAGCACCAAGGGAACGGGTTGCAGGGACAATTTTTCTCTGCTTTCTCAGTCTGTTTCCTAGTGCCGGTTTGAAGTTCCTGCAGTTTTCACTGGAAAACCGATTTGGAGCTAGTACCTGCTCATATATATGTATGGATTGGAGTTTGCAACTGAAAAAAACTTTGTGTTCCCAGGAAGCTAGTTGAAGTATGGCTTTCACACACAATTATCTCTCAGAAATGAGCAAGTGGAGAGACGTTCGTTCATCTAGCACCAAGGGAACGGGTTGCAGGAGACACTTTTTCTCTGCTTTCTCAGTCTGTTTCCAAGTGCCGGTTTGAAGTTCCTGCAGTTTTCACAGTAAAACCGCGTCGGAGCTATTACCTCCTATATATATGTATGGTGTGGAGTTTGCAACTGAAAAGAAACTTTGTGTTCCCAACATGCTAGGTGAAGGACGGCTTTCACACACAATTATCTCTCAGAACTGAGTATGTGGAGAGTCGTTCGTTCATCTAGCACCATGGGAACGGGTTGCAGGAGACAGTTTTTCTCTGCATTCTCAGTCTGTTTCCTAGTGCCGGTTTAAAGTTCGTGCAGTTTTCACTGTAAAATCGTGTTGGAGCTAGTACCTCCCCATATATATGTATGGAAAGTAGTTTGCAACTGAAAAAATATTTTGTGTTCCCAACAAGTTAGGTGAAGAACGGCTTTCACACACACTTATCTCTCAGAACTGAGCAAGTGGAGAGACGTTCGTTCATCTAGCACCAAGGGAACGGGTTGCAGGAGACACTTATTCTCTGCTTTCACAGTCTGTTTCCTAGTGCCGTTTTGAAGTTCCTGCAGTTTTCACTGTAAAACCGAGTTGGAGCTAGTACCTCCCCATATATATGTATGGAATGGACTTTGCATCTGAAAAGAAACTTTGTGTTCCCAACAAGCTTGGTGAAGGACGGCTTTCACACACATTTATCTCTCAGAACTGAGCAAGTGGAGAGACGTTCGTTCATCTAGCACCAAGGGAACGGGTTGCAGGAGACACTTATTCTCTGCATTCTCAGTCTGTTTCCTAGTGCCATTTTGAAGTTCCTGCAGTTTTCACTGTAAAACCGAGTTGGAGCTTGTACCTCCCCATATATATGTATGGATTGGAGATTGCAACTGAAAAGAAACTTTGTGTTCCAAACAAGCTAGGTGATGGACGGCTTTCACACACAATTATCTCTCAGAACTGAGCAAGTGAAGAGACGTTCGTTCACCTAGCACCAAGGGAACGGGTTGCAGGAGAAACTTTTACTCTGGTATCTCAGTCTGTTTCCTAGTGTCGGTTTGTAGTTCCTGCAGTTTTCACTGTAAAACCGAGTTGGAGCTAGTACCTCCCAATATATATGAATGGTGTGGACTTTGCAACTGAAAAGAAATTTTGTGTTCCCAACAAGCAAGGAGAAGGATGGCTTTCACACACACTTATCTCTGAGAATTGAGCAAGTGGAGAGACGTTCGTTCATCTAGCACCAAGGCAACGGGTTGCAGGAGAAACTTTTTCTCTGCTTCCTCAGTCTGTTTCCTAGTGCCGGTTGGAAGTTCCTGTAGTTTTCACTGTAAAAGAGATTTGGAGCTTGTACCTCCCCAAATATATGTATGGAATGGAGTTTCCATCTGAAAAGAATCTTTGTGTTCCCAACAAGCTAGGTGAAGGACGGCTTTCACACACACTTATCTCTCAGAACTGAGCAAGTGGAGAGACGTTCTTTCATCTAGCACCAAGGGAACGGGTTGCAGGAGACACTTTTTCTCTGCTTTCTCAGTCTGTTTCCAAGTGCCGGTTTGAAGTTCCTGCAGTTTTCACTGTAATACCGAGTTGGAGCTAGAACCTGCCCAAATATATGTATGGAATGGAGTTTGCAACTGAAAAGAAACTTTGTGTTCCCAACAACCTAGCTGAAGGACGGCTTTCACACACAATTATCTCTCAGAACTGAGCAAGTGGAGAGACGTTCGTTCATCTAGCACCAGGGGAACGGGTTGCAGGAGACACTTTTTCTCTGCTTTCTCAGTCTGTTTCCTAGTGCCGGTTTGAAGTTCCTGCAGTTTTCACTGTAAAACAGAGTTGGAGCTTGTACCTCCCCATATATATTTATGTTATGGAGTTTGAAACTGAAAAGAAACTTTGTGTTCCCAACAAGCTAGGTGAAGGACGGCTTTCACACACACTTATCTCTCAGACTGAGCACGTGGAAAGACGTTCGTTCATCTAGCACCAAGGGAACGGGTTGCAGTAGACACTTTTTTTCTCTGCTTTCTCTGTCTGTTTCCTAGTGCCGGTTTGAAGTTCCTGCAGTTTTCACTGTAAAACCGAGTTGGAGCTATTACCTCCCCATATATATATATGGTGTGGATTTTGCAACTGAAAAGAAACTTTGTGTTCCCAACAAGCTAGGTGAAGGTCGGCTTTCACACACACGTATCCCTCAGAACTGAGCAAGTGGAGAGACGTTCGTTCATCTACCACCAAGGGAACGGGTTGCAGGAGACACTTTTTCTCTGCTTTCTCAGTCTGTTTCCTAGTGCCGGTTTGAAGTTCCTGCAGTTTTCACTGTAAAACCGAGTTGAAGCTTGTACCTCCCAATATATATGTATGGAATTGAGTTTGCAAGTGAAAAGGAACTTTGTGTTCCCAACAAGCAAGGTGAAGGACGGCTTTCACACACACTTATCTCTCAGAACTGAGCAAGTGGAGAGACGTTCGTTCATCTAGCACCAAGGGAACGGGTTGCAGGAGACACTTTTTCTCTGCTTTCTCAGTCTGTTTCCTAGTGGCGGTTTGAATTTCCTGCAGTTGTCACTGTAATACCGAGTTGGAGCTAGTACCTCCCCATATATATGTATGGAATGGAGTTTGCATCTGAAAAGAAACTTTGTGTTCCCAACAAGCTAGGTGAAGGACGGCTTTCACACACACTTATCTCTCAGAACTGAGCAAGTGGAGAGACGTTCGTTCATCTAGCACCAAGGGAACGGGTTGCTGGAGACACTTTTTCTCTGCTTTCTCAGTCTGTTTCCTAGTGGCGGTTTGAATTTCCTGCAGTTTTCACTGTAATACCGAGTTGGAGCTAGTACCTCCCCATATATATGTATGGAATGGAGTTTGCATCTGAAAAGAAACTTTGTGTTCCCAACAAGCTAGGTGAAGGACGGCTTTCACACACACTTATCTCTCAGAACTGAGCAAGTGGAGAGACGTTTGTTCATCTTGCACCAAGGGAACTGATTGCAGGAGACACTTATTCTCTGCTTTCTCAGTCTGTTTCCTAGTGCCAGTTTGAAGTTCCTGCAGTTTTCACTGTAAAAACGAGTTGGAGCTAGTACCTCCCCATATATATGTATGGTGTGGAGTTTGCAACTGAAAGGAAACTTTGTGTTCCCAACAAGATAGGTGAAGGATGGCTTTCACACACACTTATCTCTCAGAACTTAGCAAGTGGAGAGACATTCGTTCATCTAGCACCAAGGGAATGGGTTGCAGTAGACACTTTTTCTCTGCTTTCTCAGTCTGTTTCCTAGAGCCGGATTGAAGTTCTTGCAGTTTTAACTGTAAAACCGATTTGGAGCTATTACCTCCCCATATATATGTATGATGTGGAGTTTGCAACTGAAAAGAAACTTTGTGTTCCAAACAAGCTAGGTGATGGACGGCTTTCACACACAATTATCTCTCAGAACTGAGCAAGTGGAGAGACGTTCGTTCACCTAGCACCAAGGGAACGGGTTGCAGGAGAAACTTTTACTCTGGTGTCTCAGTCTGTTTCCTAGTGTCGGTTTGTAGTTCCTGCAGTTTTCACTGTAAAACCGAGTTGGAGCTAGTACCTCCCAATATATATGAATGGTGTGGACTTTGCAACTGAAAAGAAATTTTGTGTTCCCAACAAGCAAGGAGAAGAATGGCTTTCACACACACTTATCTCTGAGAACTTAGCAAGTGGAGAGACGTTCGTTCATCTAGCACCAAGGCAACGGGTTGCAGGAGAAACTTTTTCTCTGCTTCCTCAGTCTGTTTCCTAGTGCCGGTTGGAAGTTCCTGTAGTTTTCACTGTAAAATAGATTTGGAGCTTGTACCTCCCCAAATATATGTATGGAATGGAGTTTCCATCTGAAAAGAATCTTTGTGTTCCCAACAAGCTAGGTGAAGGACGGCTTTCACACACACTTATCTCTCAGAACTGAGCAAGTGGAGAGACGTTCTTTCATCTAGCACCAAGGGAACGGGTTGCAGGAGACACTTTTTCTCTTCTTTCTCAGTCTGTTTCCAAGTGCCGGTTTGAAGTTCCTGCAGTTTTCACTGTAATACCGAGTTGGAGCTAGAACCTGCCCATATATATGTATGGAATGGAGTTTGCAACTGAAAAGAAACTTTGTGTTCCCAACAAGCTAGCTGAAGGACGGCTTTCACACACACTTATCTCTCAGAACTGAGCAAGTGGAGAGACGTTCGTTCATCTAGCACCAAGGGAACGGGTTGCAGTAGACACTTTTTCTCTGCTTTCTCAGTTTTTTCCTAGTGCCGGATTGAAGTTCTTGCAGTTTTCACTGTAAAACCGAGTTGGAGCTATTACTTCCCCATATATATGTATGGAATGGAGTTTGCAACTGAAAAGAAACTTTGTGTTCCCAACAAGCTAGGTGAAGAACGGCTTTCACACACTCTTATCTCTCAGAACTGCGCAAGTGGAGAGACGTTCGTTCATCTAGCACCAAGGGAACGGGTTGCTGTAGACACTTTTTCTCTGCTTTCTCAGTCTGTTTCCTAGTGCCGGTTTGAAGTTCCAGCAGTTTTCACTGTAAAACCGAGTTGGAGCTATTACCTCCCCATATATATGTATGGAATGGAGTTTGTAACTGAAAAGAAACTTTGTGTTCCCAACAAGCTAGGTGAAGGACGGCTTTCACACACAATTATCTCTCAGAACTTAGCAATTGGAGAGACGTTCGTTCATCTAGCACCAAGGGAACGGGTTGCAGGAGACACTTTTTCTCTGCTTTCTGAGTCTGTTTCCTAGTGCCAGTTTGAAGTTCCTGCAGTTTTCACTGTAAAACCGATTTGGAGCTAGTACCTGCCCATATATATGTATGGAAAGGATTTTGCAACTGAAAAGAAACTTTGTGTTCCCAACAAGCTAGTTTAAGGACGGCTTTCACACACACTTATCTCTCAGAACTGAGCAAGTGGAGAGACGTTCGTTCATCTAGCACCAAGGAAACGGTTTGCATGAGACACTATTTCTCTGCTTTCTCAGTCTGTTTCCTAGTGCCGGTTTGAAGTTCCTGCAGTTTTCACTGTAAAACCGAGGTGGAGCTATTACCTCCCCATATATATGTATGGTGTGGATTTTGCAACTGAAAAGAAACTTTGTGTTCCCAACAAGCTAGGTGAAGGTCGGCTTTCACAACCACTTATCTCTCAGAACTGATCAAGTGGAGAGACGTTCGTTCATCTAGCACCAAGGGAACGTGTTGCAGGAGACTCTTTTTCTCTGCATTCTCAGTCTGTTTCCTAGTGCCGGTTTGAAGTTCCTGCAGTTTTCACTGTTAAACCGAGTTGGAGCTTGTACCTCCCCATATATATGTATGTTATGGAGTTTGAAACTGAAAAGAAACTTTGTGTTCCCAACAAGCTAGGTGAAGGACGGCTTTCACACACACTTATCTCTCAGACTGAGCACGTGGAAAGACGTTCGTTCATCTAGCACCAAGGGAACGGGTTGCAGTAGACACTTTTTTTCTCTGCTTTCTCAGTCTGTTTCCTAGTGCCGGTTTGAAGTTCCTGCAGTTTTCACTGTAAAACCGAGTTGGAGCTAGTACCTCCCCATATATATGTATGGTGTGGAGTTTGCAACTGAAAAGAAACTTTGTGTTCCCAACAAGCTAGGTGAAGGATGGCTTTCACACACACTTATCTCTCAGAAATGAGCAAGTGGAGAGACGTTCGTTCATCTAGCCCCAAGGCAACGGGTTGCAGGAGAAACTATTTCTCTGCTTCCTCAGTCTGTTTCCTAGTGCCGGTTGGAAGTTCCTGCAGTTTTCACTGTAAAACAGATTTGGAGCTAGTACCTCCCAATATATATGTATGGAATGGAGTTTCCATCTGAAAAGAATCTTTGTTTTCCCAACAAGCTAGGTGAAGGACGGCTTTCACACACACTTATCTCTCAGAACTGAGCAAGTGGAGAGACGTTCGTTCATCTAGCACCAAGGGAACGGGTTGCAGGGACACTTTTTCTCTGCTTTCTCAGTCTGTTTCCTAGTGCCGGTTTGAAGTTCCTGCAGTTTTCACTGTAAAACCGATTTGGAGCTAGTACCTCCTCATATATATGTATGGATTGGAGTTTGCAACTGAAAAAAACTTTGTGTTCCCAAGAAGCTAGTTGAAGTATGGCTTTCACACACAATTATCTCTCAGAAATGAGCAAGTGGAGAGACGTTCGTTCACCTAGCACCAAGGAAACGGGTTGCAGGAGACACTTTTTCTCTGCTTTCTCAGTCTGTTTCCAAGTGCCGGTTTGAAGTTCCTGCAGTTTTCACAGTAAAACCGCGTCGGAGCTATTACCTCCAATATATATGTATGGTGTGGAGTTTGCAACTGAAAAGAAACTTTGTGTTCCCAACATGCTAGGTGAAGGACGGCTTTCACACACAATTATCTCTCAGAACTGAGTATGTGGAGAGTCGTTCGTTCATCAAGCACCAAGGGAACGGGTTGCAGGAGACAGTTTTTCTCTGCATTCTCAGTCTGTTTCCTAGTGCCGGTTTAAAGTTCGTGCAGTTTTCACTGTAAAATCGTGTTGGAGCTAGTACCTCCCCATATATATGTATGGAAAGTAGTTTGCAACTGAAAAAATATTTTGTGTTCCCAACAAGTTAGGTGAAGAACGGCTTTCACACACACTTATCTCTCAGAACTGAGCAATTGGAGAGACGTTCGTTCATCTAGCACCAAGGGAACGGGTTGCAGGAGACACTTATTCTCTGCTTTCACAGTCTGTTTCCTAGTGTCGTTTTGAAGTTCCTGCAGTTTTCACTGTAAAACCGAGTTGGAGCTAGTACCTCCCCATATATATGTATGGAATGGAGTTTGCATCTGAAAAGAAACTTTGTGTTCCCAACAAGCTTGGTGAAGGACGGCTTTCACACACATTTATCTCTCAGAACTGAGCAAGTGGAGAGACGTTCGTTCATCTAGCACCAAGGGAACGGGTTGCAGGAGACACTTATTCTCTGCATTCTCAGTCTGTTTCCTAGTGCCATTTTGAAGTTCCTGCAGTTTTCACTGTAAAACCGAGTTGGAGCTTGTACCTCCCCATATATATGTATGGTTTGGAGATTGCAACTGAAAAGAAACTTTGTGTTCCAAACAAGCTAGGTGATGGACGGCTTTCACACACAATTATCTCTCAGAACTGAGCAAGTGAAGAGACGTTCGTTCACCTAGCACCAAGGGAACGGGTTGCAGGAGAAACTTATACTCTGGTGTCTCAGTCTGTTTCCTAGTGTCGGTTTTTTAGTTCCTGCAGTTTTCACTGTAAAACCGAGTTGGAGATAGTACCTCCCAATATATATGAATGGTGTGGACTTTGCAACTGAAAAGAAATTTTGTGTTCCCAACAAGCAAGGAGAAGGATGGCTTTCACACACACTTATCTCTGAGAATTGAGCAAGTGGAGAGACGTTCGTTCATCTAGCACCAAGGCAACGGGTTGCAGGAGAAACTTTTTCTCTGCTTCCTCAGTCTGTTTTCTAGTGCCGGTTGGAAGTTCCTGTAGTTTTCACTGTAAAAGAGATTTGGAGCTTGTACCTCCCCAAATATATGTATGGAATGGAGTTTCCATCTGAAAAGAATCTTTGTGTTCCCAAAAAGCTAGGTGAAGGACGGCTTTCACACACACTTATCTCTCAGAACTGAGCAAGTGGAGAGACGTTCTTTCATCTAGCACCAAGGGAACGGGTTGCAGGAGACACTTTTTCTCTGCTTTCTGAGTCTGTTTCCAAGTGCCGGTTTGAAGTTCCTGCAGTTTTCACTGTAATAACGAGTTGGAGCTAGAACCTGCCTATATATATGTATGGAATGGAGTTTGCAACTGAAAAGAAACTTTGTGTTCCCAACAACCTAGCTGAAGGACGGCTTTCACACACACTTATCTCTCAGAACTGAGCAAGTGGAGAGACGTTCGTTCATCTAGCACCAAGGGAACGGGTTGCAGGAGACACTTTTTCTCTGCTTTCTCAGTCTGTTTCCTAGTGCCGGTTTGAAGTTCCTGCAGTTTTCACTGTAAAACAGAGTTGGAGCTTGTACCTCCCCATATATATGTATGTTATGGAGTTTGAAACTGAAAAGAAACTTTGTGTTCCCAACAAGCTAGGTGAAGGACGGCTTTCACACACACTTATATCTCAGACTGAGCACGTGGAAAGACGTTCGTTCATCTAGCACCAAGGGAACGGGTTGCAGTAGACACTTTTTTTCTCTGCTTTCTCTGTCTGTTTCCTAGTGCCGGTTTGAAGTTCCTGCAGTTTTCACTGTAAAACCGAGTTGGAGCTATTACCTCCCCATATATATATATGGTGTGGATTTTGCAACTGAAAAGAAACTTTGTGTTCCCAACAAGCTAGGTGAAGGTCGGCTTTCACACACACGTATCCCTCAGAACTGAGCAAGTGGAGAGACGTTCGTTCATCTAGCACCAAGGGAACGGGTTGCAGGAGACACTTTTTCTCTGCTTTCTCAGTCTGTTTCCTAGTGCCGGTTTGAAGTTCCTGCAGTTTTCACTGTAAAACCGAGTTGAAGCTTGTACCTCCCAATATATATGTATGGAATTGAGTTTGCAAGTGAAAAGGAACTTTGTGTTCCCAACAAGCAAGGTGAAGGACGGCTTTCACACACACTTATCTCTCAGAACTGAGCAAGTGGAGAGACGTTCGTTCATCTAGCACCAAGGGAACGGGTTGCAGGAGACACTTTTTCTCTGCTTTCTCAGTCTGTTTCCTAGTGGCGATTTGAATTTCCTGCAGTTGTCACTGTAATACCGAGTTGGAGCTAGTACCTCCCCACATATATGTATGGAATGGAGTTTGCATCTGAAAAGAAACTTTGTGTTCCCAACAAGCTAGGTGAAGGACGGCTTTCACACACACTTATCTCTCAGAACTGAGCAAGTGGAGAGACGTTCGTTCATCTAGCACCAAGGGAACGGGTTGCAGGAGACACTTTTTCTCTGCTTTCTCAGTCTGTTTCCTAGTGGCGGTTTGAATTTCCTGCAGTTTTCACTGTAATACCGAGTTGGAGCTAGTACCTCCCCATATATATGTATGGAATGGAGTTTGCATCTGAAAAGAAACTTTGTGTTCCCAACAAGCTAGGTGAAGGACGGCTTTCACACACACTTATCTCTCAGAACTGAGCAAGTGGAGAGACGTTTGTTCATCTTGCACCAAGGGAACTGGTTGCAGGAGACACTTATTCTCTGCTTTCTCAGTCTGTTTCCTAGTGCCAGTTTGAAGTTCCTGCAGTTTTCACTGTAAAAACGAGTTGGAGCTAGTACCTCCCCATATATATGTATGGTGTGGAGTTTGCAACTGAAAGGAAACTTTGTGTTCCCAACAAGATATGTGAAGGATGGCTTTCACACACACTTATCTCTCAGAACTTAGCAAGTGGAGAGACATTCGTTCATCTAGCACCAAGGGAATGGGTTGCAGTAGACACTTTTTCTCTGCTTTCTCAGTCTGTTTCCTAGTGCCGGATTGAAGTTCTTGCAGTTTTAACTGTAAAACCGATTTGGAGCTGTTACCTCCCCATATATATGTATGATGTGGAGTTTGCAACTGAAAAGAAACTTTGTGTTCCAAACAAGCTAGGTGATGGACGGCTTTCACACACAATTATCTCTCAGAACTGAGCAAGTGGAGAGACGTTCGTTCACCTAGCACCAAGGGAACGGGTTGCAGGAGAAACTTTTACTCTGGTGTCTCAGTCTGTTTCCTAGTGTCGGTTTGTAGTTCCTGCAGTTTTCACTGTAAAACCGAGTTGGAGCTAGTACATCCCAATATATATGAATGGTGTGGACTTTGCAACTGAAAAGAAATTTTGTGTTCCCAACAAGCAAGGAGAAGAATGGCTTTCACACACACTTATCTCTGAGAACTGAGCAAGTGGAGAGACGTTCGTTCATCTAGCACCAAGGCAACGGTTTGCAGGAGAAACTTTTTCTCTGCTTCCTCAGTCTGTTTCCTAGTGCCGGTTGGAAGTTCCTGTAGTTTTCACTGTAAAATAGATTTGGAGCTTGTACCTCCCCAAATATATGTATGGAATGGAGTTTCCATCTGAAAAGAATCTTTGTGTTCCCAACAAGCTAGGTGAAGGACGGCTTTCACACACACTTATCTCTCAGAACTGAGCAAGTGGAGAGACGTTCTTTCATCTAGCACCAAGGGAACGGGTTGCAGGAGACACTTTTTCTCTTCTTTCTCAGTCTGTTTCCAAGTGCCGGTTTGAAGTTCCTGCAGTTTTCACTGTAATACCGAGTTGGAGCTAGAACCTGCCCATATATATGTATGGAATGGAGTTTGCAACTGAAAAGAAACTTTGTGTTCCCAACAAGCTAGCTGAAGGACGGCTTTCACACACACTTATCTCTCAGAACTGAGCAAGTGGAGAGACTTTCGTTCATCTAGCACCAAGGGAACGGGTTGCAGTAGACACTTTTTCTCTGCTTTCTCAGTTTTTTCCTAGTGCCGGATTGAAGTTCTTGCAGTTTTCACTGTAAAACCGAGTTGGAGCTATTACTTCCCCATATATATGTATGGAATGGAGTTTGCAACTGAAAAGAAACTTTGTGTTCCCAACAAGCTAGGTGAAGAACGGCTTTCACACACTCTTATCTCTCAGAACTGCGCAAGTGGAGAGACGTTCGTTCATCTAGCACCAAGGGAACGGGTTGCAGTAGACACTTTTTCTCTGCTTTCTCAGACTGTTTCCTAGTGCCGGTTTGAAGTTCCAGCAGTTTTCACTGTAAAACCGAGTTGGAGCTATTACCTCCCCATATATATGTATGGAATGGAGTTTGTAACTGAAAAGAAACTTTGTGTTCCCAACAAGCTAGGTGAAGGACGGCTTTCACACACAATTATCTCTCAGAACTTAGCAATTGGAGAGACGTTCGTTCACCTAGCACCAAGGGAACGGGTTGCAGGAGACACTTTTTCTCTGCTTTCTGAGTCTGTTTCCTAGTGCCAGTTTGAAGTTCCTGCAGTTTTCACTGTAAAACCGAGTTGGAGCTAGTACCTGCCCATATATATGTATGGAAAGGATTTTGCAACTGAAAAGAAACTTTGTGTTCCCAACAAGCTAGTTTAAGGACGGCTTTCACACACACTTATCTCTCAGAACTGAGCAAGTGGAGAGACGTTCGTTCATCTAGCACCAAGGAAACGGTTTGCATGAGAAACTATTTCTCTGCTTTCTCAGTCTGTTTCCTAGTGCCGGTTTGAAGTTCCTGCAGTTTTCACTGTAAAACCGAGGTGGAGTTATTACCTCCCCATATATATGTATGGTGTGGATTTTGCAACTGAAAAGAAACTTTGTGTTCCCAACAAGCTAGGTGAAGGTCGGCTTTCACAACCACTTATCTCTCAGAACTGAGCAAGTGGAGAGACGTTCGTTCATCTAGCACCAAGGGAACGTGTTGCAGGAGACTCTTTTTCTCTGCATTCTCAGTCTGTTTCCTAGTGCCGGTTTGAAGTTCCTGCAGTTTTCACTGTAAAACCGAGTTGGAGCTTGTACCTCCCCATATATATGTATGTTATGGAGTTTGAAACTGAAAAGAAACTTTGTGTTCCCAACAAGCTAGGTGAAGGACGGCTTTCACACACACTTATCTCTCAGACTGAGCACGTGGAAAGACGTTCGTTCATCTAGCACCAAGGGAACGGGTTGCAGTAGACACTTTTTTTCTCTGCTTTCTCAGTCTGTTTCCTAGTGCCGGTTTGAAGTTCCTGCAGTTTTCACTGTAAAACCGAGTTGGAGCTATTACCTCCCCATATATATATATGGTGTGGATTTTGCAACTGAAAAGAAACTTTGTGTTCCCAACAAGCTAGGTGAAGGTCGGCTTTCACACTCACGTATCCCTCAGAACTGAGCAAGTGGAGAGACGTTCGTTCATCTAGCACCAAGGGAACGGGTTGCAGGAGACACTTTTTCTCTGCTTTCTCAGTCTGTTTCCTAGTGCCGGTTTGAAGTTCGTGCAGTTTTCACTGTAAAACCGAGTTGAAGCTTGTACCTCCCAATATATATGTATGGAATGGAGTTTGCAAGTGAAAAGGAACTTTGTGTTCCCAACAAGCTAGGTGAAGGACGGCTTTCACACACACTTATCTCTCAGAATTGAGCAAGTGGAGAGACGTTCGTTCATCTAGCACCAAGGGAACGGGTTGCAGGAGACACTTTTTCTCTGCTTTCTCAGTCTGTTTCCTAGTGGAGGTTTGAATTTCCTGCAGTTGTCACTGTAATACCGAGTTGGAGCTAGTACCTCCCCATATATATGTATGGAATGGAGTTTGCATCTGAAAAGAAACTTTGTGTTCCCAACAAGCTAGGTGAAGGACGGCTTTCACACACACTTATCTCTCAGAACTGAGCAAGTGGAGAGACGTTCGTTCATCTAGCACCAAGGGAACGGGTTGCAGGAGAAACTTTTTCTCTGCTTTCTCAGTCTGTTTCCTAGTGGCGGTTTGAATTTCCTGCAGTTGTCACTGTAATACCGAGTTGGAGCTAGTACCTCCCCATATATATGTATGGAATGGAGTTTGCATCTGAAAAGAAACTTTGTGTTCCCAACAAGCTAGTTGAAGGACGGCTTTCACACACACTTATCTCTCAGACTGAGCACGTGGAGAGACGTTCGTTCATCTAGCACCAAGGGAACGGGTTGCAGGAGACACTTTTTCTCTGCTTTCTGAGTCTGTTTCCTAGTGCCAGTTTGAAGTTCCTGCAGTTTTCACTGTAAAACCGAGTTGGAGCTAGTACCTGCCCATATATATGTATGGAAAGGATTTTGCGACTGAAAAGAAACTTTGTGTTCCCAACAACCTAGTTTAAGGACGGCTTTCACACACACTTATCTCTCAGAACTGAGCAAGTGGAGAGACGTTCGTTCATCTAGCACCAAGGAAACGGTTTGCAGGAGACACTTTTTCTCTGCTTTCTCAGTCTGTTTCCTAGTGCCGGTTTGAAGTTCCTGCAGTTTTCACTGTAAAACCGAGGTGGAGCTATTACCTCCCCATATATATGTATGGTGTGGATTTTGCAACTGAAAAGAAACTTTGTGTTCCCAACAAGCTAGGTGAAGGTCGGCTTTCACAACCACTTATCTCTCAGAACTGAGCAAGTGGAGAGACGTTCGTTCATCTAGCACCAAGGGAACGTGTTGCAGGAGACTCTTTTTCTCTGCATTCTCAGTCTGTTTCCTAGTGCCGGTTTGAAGTTCCTGCAGTTTTCACTGTTAAACCGAGTTGGAGCTTGTACCTCCCCATATATATGTATGTTATGGAGTTTGAAACTGAAAAGAAACTTTGTGTTCCCAACAAGCTAGGTGAAGGACGGCTTTCACACACACTTATCTCTCAGAACTGAGCAAGTGGAGAGACGTTCGTTCATCTAGCACCAAGGGAACGGGTTGCAGGAGACACTTTTTCTCTGCTTTCTCAGTCTGTTTCCTAGTGGCGGTTTGAATTTCCTGCAGTTGTCACTGTAATACCGAGTTGGAGCTAGTACCTCCCCATATATATGTATGGAATGGAGATTGCATCTGAAAAGAAACTTTGTGTTCCCAACAAGCTAGGTGAAGGACGGCTTTCACACACACTTATCTCTCAGACTGAGCACGTGGAGAGACGTTCGTTCATCTAGCACCAAGGGAACGGGTTGCAGGAGACACTTTTTCTCTGCTTTCTGAGTCTGTTTCCTAGTGCCAGTTTGAAGTTCCTGCAGTTTTCACTGTAAAACCGAGTTGGAGCTAGTACCTGCCCATATATATGTATGGAAAGGATTTTGCGACTGAAAAGAAACTTTGTGTTCCCAACAAGCTAGTTTAAGGACGGCTTTCACACACACTTATCTCTCAGAACTGAGCAAGTGGAGAGACGTTCGTTCATCTAGCATCAAGGAAACGGTTTGCAGGAGACACTTTTTCTCTGCTTTCTCAGTCTGTTTCCTAGTGCTGGTTTGAAGTTCCTGCAGTTTTCACTGTAAAACCGAGGTGGAGCTATTACCTCCCCATATATATGTATGGTGTGGATTTTGCAACTGAAAAGAAACTTTGTGTTCCCAACAAGCTAGGTGAAGGTCGGCTTTCACAACCACTTATCTCTCAGAACTGAGCAAGTGGAGAGACGTTCGTTCATCTAGCACCAAGGGAACGGGTTGCAGGAGACTCTTTTTCTCTGCATTCTCAGTCTGTTTCCTAGTGCCGGTTTGTAGTTCCTGCAGTTTTCACTGTTAAACCGAGGTGGAGCTTGTACCTCCCCATATATATGTATGTTATGGAGTTTGAAACTGAAAAGAAACTTTGTGTTCCCAACAAGCTAGGTGAAGGACGGCTTTCACACACACTTATCTCTCAGACTGAGCACGTGGAAAGACGTTCGTTCATCTAGCACCAAGGGAACGGGTTGCAGTAGACACTTTTTTTCTCTGCTTTCTCAGTCTGTTTCCTAGTGCCGGTTTGAAGTTCCTGCAGTTTTCACTGTAAAACCGAGTTGGAGCTATTACCTCCCCATATATATATATGGTGTGGATTTTGCAACTGAAAAGAAACTTTGTGTTCCCAACAAGCTAGGTGAAGGTCGGCTTTGACACAAACGTATCCCTCAGAACTGAGCAAGTGGAGAGACGTTCGTTCATCTAGCACCAAGGGAACGGGTTGCAGGAGACACTTTTTCTCTGCTTTCTCAGTCTGTTTCCTAGTGCCGGTTTGAAGTTCCTGCAGTTTTCACTGTAAAACCGAGATGAAGCTTGTACCTCCCAATATATATGTATGGAATGGAGTTTGCAAGTGAAAAGGAACTTTGTGTTCCCAACAAGCTAGGTGAAGGACGGCTTTCACACACACTTATCTCTCAGAACTGAGCAAGTGGAGAGACGTTCGTTCATCTAGCACCAAGTGAACGGGTTGCAGGAGACACTTTTTCTCTGCTTTCTCAGTCTGTTTCCTAGTGGCGGTTTGAATTTCCTGCAGTTGTCACTTTAATACCGAGTTGGAGCTAGTACCTCCCCATATATATGTATGGAATGGAGTTTGAAACTGAAAAGAAACTTTGTGTTCCCAACAAGCTAGGTAAAGGACGGCTTTCACACACACTTATCTCTCAGACTGAGCACGTGGAGAGACGTTCGTTCATCTAGCACCAAGGGAACGGGTTGCAGGAGACACTTTTTCTCTGCTTTCTGAGTCTGTTTCCTAGTGCCAGTTTGAAGTTCCTGCAGTTTTCACTGTAAAACCGAGTTGGAGCTAGTACCTGCCCATATATATGTATGGAAAGGATTTTGCGACTGAAAAGAAACTTTGTGTTCCCAACAAGCTAGTTTAAGGACGGCTTTCACACACACTTATCTCTCAGAACTGAGCAAGTGGAGAGACGTTCGTTCATCTAGCACCAAGGAAACGGTTTGCAGGAGACACTTTTTCTCTGCTTTCTCAGTCTGTTTCCTAGTGCCGGTTTGAAGTTCCTGCAGTTTTCACTGTAAAACCGAGGTGGAGCTATTACCTCCCCATATATATGTATGGTGTGGATTTTGCAACTGAAAAGAAACTTTGTGTTCCCAACAAGCTAGGTGAAGTTCGGCTTTCACAACCACTTATCTCTCAGAACTGAGCAAGTGGAGAGACGTTCGTTCATCTAGCACCAAGGGAACGTGTTGCAGGAGACTCTTTTTCTCTGCATTCTCAGTCTGTTTCCTAGTGCCGGTTTGAAGATCCTGCAGTTTTCACTGTTAAACCGAGTTGGAGCTTGTACCTCCCCATATATATGTATGTTATGGAGTTTGAAACTGAAAAGAAACTTTGTGTTCCCAACAAGCTAGGTGAAGGACGGCTTTCACACACACTTATCTCTCAGACTGAGAACGTGGAAAGACGTTCGTTCATCTAGCACCAAGGGAACGGGTTGCAGGAGACACTTTTTTTCTCTGCTTTCTCAGTCTGTTTCCTAGTGCCGGTTTGAAGTTCCTGCAGTTTTCACTGTAAAACCGAGTTGGAGCTATTACCTCCCCATATATATATATGGTGTGGATTTTGCAACTGAAAAGAAACTTTGTGTTCCCAACAAGCTAGGTGAAGGTCGGCTTTCACACACACGTATCCCTCAGAACTGAGCAAGTGGAGAGACGTTCGTTCATCTAGCACCAAGGGAACGGGTTGCAGGAGACACTTTTTCTCTGCTTTCTCAGTCTGTTTCCTAGTGCCGGTTTGAAGTTCCTGCAGTTTTCACTGTAAAACCGAGTTGAAGCTTGTACCTCCCAATATATATGTATGGAATGGAGTTTGCAAGTGAAAAGGAACTTTGTGTTCCCAACAAGCTAGGTGAAGGACGGCTTTCACACACACTTATCTCTCAGAACTGAGCAAGTGGAGAGACGTTCGTTCATCTAGCACCAAGGGAACGGGTTGCAGGAGACACTTTTTCTCTGCTTTCTCAGTCTGTTTCCTAGTGGCGTTTTGAATTTCCTGCAGTTGTCACTGTAATACCGAGTTGGAGCTAGTACCTCCCCATATATATGTATGGAATGGAGTTTGCATCTGAAAAGAAACTTTGTGTTCCCAACAAGCTAGGTGAAGTACGGCTTTCACACACACTTATCTCTCAGAACTGAGCAAGTGGAGAGACGTTCGTTCATCTAGCACCAAGGGAACGGGTTGCAGGAGACACTTTTTCTCTGCTTTCTCAGTCTGTTTCCTAGTGGCGGTTTGAATTTCCTGCAGTTTTCACTGTAATACCGAGTTGGAGCTAGTACCTCCCCATATATATGTATGGAATGGAGTTTGCATCTGAAAAGAAACTTTGTGTTCCCAACAAGCTAGGTGAAGGACGGCTTTCACACACACTTATCTCTCAGAACTTAGCAAGTGGAGAGACATTCGTTCATCTAGCACCAAGGGAATGGGTTGCAGTAGACACTTTTTCTCTGCTTTCTCAGTCTTTTTCCTAGTGCCGGATTGAAGTTCTTGCAGTTTTCACTGTAAAACCGATTTGGAGCTATTACCTCCCCATATATATGTATGGTGTGGAGTTTGCAACTGAAAAGAAACTTTGTGTTGCAAACAAGCTAGGTGATGGACGGCTTTCACACACAATTATCTCTCAGAACTCAGCAAGTGGAGAGACGTTCGTTCACCTAGCACCAAGGGAACGGGTTGCAGGAGAAACTTTTACTCTGGTGTCTCAGTCTGTTTCCTAGTGTCGGTTTGTAGTTCCTGCAGTTTTCACTGTAAAACCGAGTTGGAGCTAGTACCTCCCAATATATATGAATGGTGTGGACTTTGCAACTGAAAAGAAATTTTGTGTTCCCAACAAGCAAGGAGAAGGATGGCTTTCACACACACTTATCTCTGAGAACTGAGCAAGTGGAGAGACGTTCGTTCATCTAGCAACAAGGCAACGGGTTGCAGGAGAAACTTTTTCTCTGCTTCCTCAGTCTGTTTCCTAGTGCCGGTTGGAAGTTCCTGTAGTTTTCACTGTAAAAGAGATTTGGAGCTTGTACCTCCCCAAATATATGTATGGAATGGAGTTTCCATCTGAAAAGAATCTTTGTGTTCCCAACAAGCTAGGTGAAGGACGGCTTTCACACACACTTATCTCTCAGAACTGAGCAAGTGGAGAGACGTTCTTTCATCTAGCACCAAGGGAACTGGTTGCAGGAGACACTTTTTCTCTGCTTTCTCAGTCTGTTTCCAAGTGCCGGTTTGAATTTCCTGCAGTTTTCACTGTAATACCGAGTTGGAGCTAGAACCTGCCCATATATTTGTATGGAATGGAGTTTGCAACTGAAAAGAAACTTTGTGTTCCCAACAAGCTAGCTGAAGGACGGCTTTCACACACACTTATCTCTCAGAACTGAGCAAGTGGAGAGACGTTCGTTCATCTAGCACCAAGGGATCGGGTTGCAGTAGACACTTTTTCTCTGCTTTCTCAGTTTTTTCCTAGTGCCGGATTGATGTTCTTGCAGTTTTCACTGTAAAACAGAGTTGGAGCTATTACTTCCCCATATATATGTATGGAATGGAGTTTGCAACTGAAAAGAAACTTTGTGTTCCCAACAAGCTAGGTGAAGAACGGCTATCACACACTCTTATCTCTCAGAACTGCGCAAGTGGATAGACGTTCGTTCATCTAGCACCAAGGGAACGGGTTGCAGGAGAAACTTTTACTCTGGTGTCTCAGTCTGTTTCCTAGTGTCGTTTTGAAGTTCCTGCAGTTTTCACTGTAAAACCGAGTTGGAGCTAGTACCTCCCCATATATATGTATGGTGTGGAGTTTGCAACTGAAAAGAAACTTTGTGTTCCCAACAAGCTAGGTGAAGAATGGCTTTCACACACACTTATCTCTCAGAACTGAGCTAGTGGAGAGACGTTCGTTCATCTAGCCCCAAGGCAACGGGTTGCAGGAGAAACTATTTCTATGCTTCCTCAGTCTGTTTCCTAGTGCCGGTTGGAAGTTCCTGCAGTTTTCACTGTAAAACAGATTTGGAGCTACTACCTCCCAATATATATGTATGGAATGGAGTTTCCATCTGAAAAGAATCTTTGTTTTCCCAACAAGCTAGGTGAAGGACGGCTTTCACACACACTTATCTCTCAGAACTGAGCAAGTGGAGAGACGTTCGTTCATCTAGCACCAAGGGAACGGGTTGCAGTAGACACTTTTTCTCTGCTTTCTCAGTCTGTTTCCTAGTGCCGGATTGAAGTTCTTGCAGTTTTCACTGTAAAACCGATTTGGAGCTATTACCTCCTCATATATATGTATGGACTGGAGTTTGCAACTGAAAAGAAACTTTGTGTTCCCAACAAGCTAGGTGAAGAACGGCTTTCACACAGTCTTATCTCTCAGAACTGAGCAAGTGGAGAGACGTTCGTTCATCTAGCATCAAGGGAACGGGTTGCAAGACACACTTTTTCTCTGCTTTCTCAGTCTGTTTCCTAGTGCCGGTTTGAAGTTCCTGCAGTTTTCACTGTAAAACCGAGTTGGAGCTTGTACCTCCCCATATATATGTATGGAATGGAGTTGGCAACTGAAAAGAAACTTTGTGTTCCCAACAACCTAGGTGAAGAACGGCTTTCACACACACTTATCTCTCAGAACTGAGCAAGTGGAGAGACGTTCGTTCATCTAGCATCAAGGGAACGGGTTGCAAGACACACTTTTTCTCTGCTTTCTCAGTCTGTTTCCTAGTGCCGGTTTGAAGTTCCTGCAGTTTTCACTGTAAACCGAGTTGGAGCTTGTACCCACCCATATATATGTATGGAATGGAGTTTGCAACTGAAAAGAAACTTTTTGTTCCCAACAACCTAGTTGAATTACGGCTTTCACACACACTTATCTCTCAGAACTGAGCAAGTGGAGAGACGTTCGTTCATCTAGCACCAAGGGAACGGGTTGCAGGGACACTTTTTCTCTGCTTTCTCAGTCTGTTTCCTAGTGCTGGTTTGAAGTTCCTGCAGTTTTCACTGTAAAACCGATTTGGAGCTAGTACCTGCTCATATATATGTATGGATTGGAGTTTGCAACTGAAAAAAACTTTGTGTTCCCAACAAGCTAGTTGAAGTATGGCTTTCACACACAATTATCTCTCAGAAATGAGCAAGTGGAGAGACGTTCGTTCACCTAGCACCAAGGAAACGGGTTGCAGGAGACACTTTTTCTCTGCTTTCTCAGTCTGTTTCCTAGTGTCGTTTTGAAGTTCCTGCAGTTTTCACTGTAAAACCGAGTTGGAGCTAGAACCTCCCCATATATATGTATGGTGTGGAGTTTGCAACTGAAAAGAAACTTTGTGTTCCCAACAAGCTAGGTGTAGGATGGCTTTCACACACACTTATCTCTCAGAACTGAGCAAGTGGAGAGACGTTCGTTCATCTAGCCCCAAGGCAACGGGTTGCAGGAGAAACTTTTTCTCTGCTTCCTCAGTCTGTTTCCTAGTGCCGGTTGGAAGTTCCTGCAGTTTTCACTGTAAAACAGAGTTGGAGCTAGTACCTCCCCATATATATGTATGGAATGGAGTTTCCATCTGAAAAGAATCTTTGTGTTCCCAACAAGCTAGGTGAAGGCGGCTTTCACACACACTTATCTCTCAGAACTGAGCAAGTGGAGAGACGTTCGTTCATCTAGCACCAAGGGAACGGGTTGCAGAAGACACTTTTTCTCTGCTTTCTCAGTCTGTTTCCTAGTGACGGTTTGAAGTTCCAGCAGTTTTCACTGTAAAACAGAGTTGGAGCTATTACCTCCCCATATATATGTATGGAATGGAGTTTGTAACTGAAAAGAAACTTTGTGTTCCCAACAAGCTAGGTGAAGGACGGCTTTCACACACAATTATCTCTCAGAAATGAGCAAGTGGAGAGACGTTCGTTCATCTAGCACCAAGGGAACGGGTTGCAGGAGACACTTTTTCTCTGCTTTCTGAGTCTGTTTCCTAGTGCCAGTTTGAAGTTCCTGCAGTTTTCACTGTAAAACCGAGTTGGAGCTAGTACCTGCCCATATATCTGTATGGAAAGGATTTTGCAACTGAAAAGAAACTTTGTGTTCCCAACAAGCTAGTTTAAGGACGGCTTTCACACACAATTATCTCTCAGAACTGAGCAAGTGGAGAGACGTTCGTTCATCTAGCACCAAGGAAACGGTTTGAAGGAGACACTTTTTCTCTGCTTTCTCAGTCTGTTTCCTAGTGCCGGTTTGAAGTTCCTGCAGTTTTCACTGTAAAACAGAGGTGGAGCTATTACCTCCCCATATATATGTATGGTGTGGATTTTGCAACTGAAAAGAAACTTTGTGTTCCCAACAAGCTAGGTGAAGGTCGGCTTTCACAACCACTTATCTCTCAGAACTGAGCAAGTGGAGAGACGTTTGTTCATCTAGCACCAAGGGAACGTGTTGCAGGAGACTCTTTTTCTCTGCATTCTCAGTCTGTTTCCTAGTGCCGGTTTGAAGTTCCTGCAGTTTTCACTGTTAAACCGAGTTGGAGCTTGTACCTCCCCATATATATGTATGTTATGGAGTTTGAAACTGAAAAGAAACTTTGTGTTCCCAACAAGCTAGGTGAAGGACGGCTTTCACACACACTTATCTCTCAGACTGAGCACGTGGAAAGACGTTCGTTCATCTAGCACCAAGGGAACGGGTTGCAGGAGACATTTTTTTCTCTGCTTTCTCAGTCTGTTTCCTAGTGCCGGTTTGAAGTTCCTGCAGTTTTCACTGTAAAACCGAGTTGGAGCTATTACCTCCCCATATATATATATGGTGTGGATTTTGCAACTGAAAAGAAACTTTGTGTTCCCAACAAGCTAGGTGAAGGTCGGCTTTCACACACACGTATCCCTCAGAACTGAGCAAGTGGAGAGACGTTCGTTCATCTAGCACCAAGGGAACGGGTTGCAGGAGACACTTTTTCTCTGCTTTCTCAGTCTGTTTCCTAGTGCCGGTTTGAAGTTCCTGCAGTTTTCACTGTAAAACCGAGTTGAAGCTTGTACCTCCCAATATATATGTATGGAATGGAGTTTGCAAGTGAAAAGGAACTTTGTGTTCCCAACAAGCTAGGTGAAGGACGGCTTTCACACACACTTATCTCTCAGAACTGAGCAAGTGGAGAGACGTTCGTTCATTTAGCACCAAGGGAACGGGTTGCAGGAGACACATTTTCTCTGCTTTCTCAGTCTGTTTCCTAGTGGCGGTTTGAATTTCCTGCAGTTGTCACTGTAATACCGAGTTGGAGCTAGTACCTCCCCATATATATGTATGGAATGGAGTTTGCATCTGAAAAGAAACTTTGTGTTCCCAACAAGCTAGGTGAAGGACGGCTTTCACACACACTTATCTCTCAGAACTGAGCAAGTGGAGAGACGTTCGTTCATCTAGCACCAAGGGAAAGGGTTGCAGGAGACACTTATTCTCTGCTTTCTCAGTCTGTTTCCTAGTGCCAGTTTGAAGTTCCTGCAGTTTTCACTGTAAAAACGAGTTGGAGCTTGTACCTCCCCATATATATGTATGGTGTGGAGTTTGCAACTGAAAGGAAACTTTGTGTTCCCAACAAGATAGGTGAAGGATGGCTTTCACACACACTTATCTCTCAGAACTTAGCAAGTGGAGAGACATTCGTTCATCTAGCACCAAGGGAATGGGTTGCAGTAGACACTTTTTCTCTGCTTTCTCAGTCTGTTTCCTAGTGCCGGATTGAAGTTCTTGCAGTTTTAACTGTAAAACCGATTTGGAGCTATTACCTCCCCATATATATGTATGATGTGGAGTTTGCAACTAAAAGAAACTTTGTGTTCCAAACAAGCTAGGTGATGGACGGCTTTCACACACAATTATCTCTCAGAACTGAGCAAGTGGAGAGACGTTCGTTCACCTAGCACCAAGGGAACGGATTGCAGGAGAAACTTTTACTCTGGTGTCTCAGTCTGTTTCCTAGTGTCGGTTTGTAGTTCCTGCAGTTTTCACTGTAAAACCGAGTTGGAGCTAGTACCACCCAATATATATGAATGGTGTGGACTTTGCAACTGAAAAGTAATTTTGTGTTCCCAACAAGCAAGGAGAAGGATGGCTTTCACACACACTTATCTCTGAGAACTGAGCAAGTGGAGAGACGTTCGTTCATCTAGCACCAAGGCAACGGGTTGCAGGAGAAACTTTTTCTCTACTTCCTCAGTCTGTTTCCTAGTGCCGGTTGGAAGTTCCTGTAGTTTTCACTGTAAAAGAGATTTGGAGCTTGTACCTCCCCAAATATATGTATGGAATGGAGTTTCCATCTGAAAAGAATCTTTGTGTTCCCAACAAGCTAGGTGAAGGACGGCTTTCACACACACTTATCTCTCAGAACTGAGCAAGTGGAGAGACGTTCTTTCATCTAGCACCAAGGGAACGGGTTGCAGGAGACACTTTTCTCTGCTTTCTCAGTCTGTTTCCAAGTGCCGGTTTGAAGTTCCTGCAGTTTTCACTGTAATACCGAGTTGGAGCTAGAACCTGCCCATATATATGTATGGAATGGAGTTTGCAACTGAAAAGAAACTTTGTGTTCCCAACAAGCTAGCTGAAGGACGGCTTTCACACACACTTATCTCTCAGAACTGAGGAAGTGGAGAGACGTTCGTTCATCTAGCACCAAGGGAACGGGTTGCAGTAGACACTTTTTCTCTGCTTTCTCAGTTTTTTCCTAGTGCCGGATTGAAGTTCTAGCAGTTTTCACTGTAAAACCGAGTTGGAGCTATTACCTCCCCATATATATGTATGGAATGGAGTTTACAACTGAAAAGAAACTTTGTGTTCCCAACAAGCTAGGTGAAGAACGGCTTTCAAACACTCTTATCTCTCAGAACTGCGCAAGTGGAGAGACGTTCGTTCATCTAGCACCAAGGCAACGGGTTGCAGGAGAAACTTTTACTCTGGTGTCTCAGTCTGTTTCCTAGTGTCATTTTGAAGTTCCTGCAGTTTTCTCTGTAAAACCGAGTTGGAGCTAGTACCTCCCCATATATATGTATGGTGTGGAGTTTGCAACTGAAAAGAAACTTTGTGTTCCCAACAAGCTAGGTGAAGGATGGCTTTCACACACACTTATCTCTCAGAACTGAGCAAGTGGAGAGACGTTCGTTCATCTAGCCCCAAGGCAACGGGTTGCAGGAGAAACTTTTTCTCTGCTTCCTCAGTCTGTTTCCTAGTGCCGGTTGGAAGTTCCTGCAGTTTTCACTGTAAAACCGTGTTTGAGCTACTACCTCCCCATATATATGTATGGAATGGGGTTTCCATCTGAAAAGAATCTTTGTGTTCCCAACAAGCTAGGTGAAGGACGGCTTTCACACACAATTATCTCTCAGAAATGAGCAAGTGGAGAGACGTTCGTTCATCTAGCACCAAGGGAACGGGTTGCAGGAGACACTTTTTCTCTGCTTTCTGAGTCTGTTTCCTAGTGCCAGTTTGAAGTTCCTGCAGTTTTCACTGTAAAACCGAGTTGGAGCTAGTACCTGCCCATATATATGTATGGAAAGGATTTTGCAACTGAAAAGAAACTTTGTGTTCCCAACAAGCTAGTTTAAGGACGGCTTTCACACACACTTATCTCTCAGAACTGAGCAAGTGGAGAGACGTTCGTTCATCTAGCACCAAGGAAACGGTTTGCAGGAGACACTTTTTTTCTGCTTTCTCAGTCTGTTTCCTAGTGCCGGTTTGAAGTTCCTGCAGTTTTCACTGTAAAACCGAGGTGGAGCTATTACCTCCCCATATATATGTAAGGTGTGGATTTTGCAACTGAAAAGAAACTTTGTGTTCCCAACAAGCTAGGTGAAGGTCGGCTTTCACACACACTTATCTCTCAGAACTGAGCAAGTGGAGAGACGTTCGTTCATCTAGCACCAAGGGAACGTGTTGCAGGAGACTCTTTTTCTCTGCATTCTCAGTCTGTTTCCTAGTGCCGGTTTGAAGTTCCTGCAGTTTTCACTGTTAAACCGAGTTGGAGCTTGTACCTCCCCATATATATGTATGTTATGGAGTTTGAAACTGAAAAGAAACTTTGTGTTCCCAACAAGCTAGGTGAAGGACGGCTTTCACACACACTTATCTCTCAGACTGAGCACGTGGAAAGACGTTCGTTCACCTAGCACCAAGGGAACGGGTTGCAGTAGACATTTTTTTTCTCTGCTTTCTCAGTCTGTTTCCTAGTGCCGGTTTGAAGTTCCTGCAGTTTTCACTGTAAAACCGAGTTGGAGCTATTACCTCCCCATATATATATATGGTGTGGATTTTGCAACTGAAAAGAAACTTTGTGTTCCCAACAAGCTAGGTGAAGGTCGGCTTTCACACACACGTATACCTCAGAACTGAGCAAGTGGAGAGACGTTCGTTCATCTAGCACCAAGGGAACGGGTTGCAGGAGACACTATTTCTCTGCATTCTCAGTCTGTTTCCTAGTGCCGGTTTGAAGTTCCTGCAGTTTTCACTGTAAAACCGAGTTGGAGCTTGTACCTCCCAATATATATGTATGGAATGGAGTTTGCAACTGAAAAGGAACTTTGTGTTCCCAACAAGCTAGGTGAAGGACGGCTTTCACACACACTTATCTCTCAGAACTGAGCAAGTGGAGAGACGTTCGTTCATCTAGCACCAAGGGAACGGGTTGCAGGAGACACTTTTTCTCTGCTTTCTCAGTCTGTTTCCTAGTGGCGGTTTGAATTTCCTGCAGTTGTCACTGTAATACCGAGTTGGAGCTAGTACCTCCCCATAAATATGTATGGAATGGAGTTTGCATCTGAAAAGAAACTTTGTGTTCCCAACAAGCTAGGTGAAGGACGGCTTTCACACACACTTATCTCTCAGAACTGAGCAAGTGGAGAGACGTTCGTTCATCTTGCACCAAGGGAACTGGTTGCAGGAGACACTTATTCTCTGCTTTCTCAGTCTGTTTCCTAGTGCCGGATTGAAGTTCTTGCAGTTTTCACTGTAAAACCGAGTTGGAGCTATTACCTCCCCATATATATGTATGGTGTGGAGTTTGCAACTGAAAAGAAACTTTGTGTTCCAAACAAGCTAGGTGATGGACGGCTTTCACACACAATTTTCTCTCAGAACTGAGCAAGTGGAGAGACGTTCGTTCACCTAGCACCAAGGGAACGGGTTGCAGGGGAAACTTTTACTCTGGTGTCTCAGTCTGTTTCCTAGTGTCGGTTTGTAGTACCTGCAGTTTTCACTGTAAAACCGAGTTGGAGCTAGTACCTCCCCATATATATGAATGGTGTGGACTTTGCAACTGAAAAGAAATTTTGTGTTCCCAACAAGCAAGGAGAAGAATGGCTTTCACACACACTTATTTCTGAGAACTGAGCAAGTGGAGAGACGTTCGTTCATCTAGCACCAAGGCAACGGGTTGCAGGAGAAACTTTTTCTCTGCTTCCTCAGACTGTTTCCTAGTGCCGGTTGGAAGTTCCTGTAGTTTTCACTGTAAAACCGATTTGGAGCTATTACCTCCTCATATATATGTATGGACTGGAGTTTGCAACTGAAAAGAAACTTTGTGTTCCCAACAAGCTAGGTGAAGAACGGCTTTCACACAGTCTTATCTCTCAGAACTGAGCAAGTGGAGAGACGTTCGTTCATCTAGCATCAAGGGAACGGGTTGCAAGACACACTTTTTCTCTGCTTTCTCAGTCTGTTTCCTAGTGCCGGTTTGAAGTTCCTGCAGTTTTCACTGTAAAACCGAGTTGGAGCTTGTACCTCCCCATATATATGTATGGAATGGAGTTGGCAACTGAAAAGAAACTTTGTGTTCCCAACAACCTAGGTGAAGAACGGCTTTCACACACACTTATCTCTCAGAACTGAGCAAGTGGAGAGACGTTCGTTCATCTAGCATCAAGGGAACGGGTTGCAAGACACACTTTTTCTCTGCTTTCTCAGTCTGTTTCCTAGTGCCGGTTTGAAGTTCCTGCAATTTTCACTGTAAAACCGAGTTGGAGCTTGTACCCACCCATATATATGTATGGAATGGAGTTTGCAACTGAAAAGAAACTTTTTGTTCCCAACAACCTAGGTGAATTACGGCTTTCACAGACACTTATCTCTCAGAACTGAGTAAGTGGAGAGACGTTCGTTCATCTAGCACCAAGGGAACGGGTTGCAGGGACACTTTTTCTCTGCTTTCTCAGTCTGTTTCCTAGTGCCGGTTGGAAGTTCCTGCAGTTTTCACTGTAAAACCGATTTGGAGCTAGTACCTGCTCATATATATGTATGGATTGGAGTTTGCAACTGAAAAAAACTTTGTGTTCCCAACAAGCTAGGTGAAGTATGGCTTTCACACACAATTATCTCTCAGAAATGAGCAAGTGGAGAGACGTTCGTTCACCTAGCACCAAGGAAACGGGTTGCAGGAGACACTTTTTCTCTGCTTTCTCAGTCTGTTTCCTAGTGGCGGTTTGAAGTTCCTGCAGTTTTCACAGTAAAACCGCGTCGGAGCTATTACCTCCCAATATATATGAATGGTTTGGACTTTGCAACTGAAAAGAAATTTTGTGTTCCCAACAAGCAAGGAGAAGGATGGCTTTCACACACACTTATCTCTGAGAACTGAGCAAGTGGAGAGACGTTCGTTCATCTAGCACCAAGGCAACGGGTTGCAGGAGAAACTTTTTCTCTGCTTCCTCAGTCTGTTTCCTAGTGCCGGTTGGAAGTTCCTGTAGTTTTCACTGTAAAAGAGATTTGGAGCTTGTACCTCCCCAAATATATGTATGGAATGGAGTTTCCATCTGAAAAGAATCTTTGTGTTCCCAACAAGCTAGGTGAAGGACGGCTTTCACACACACTTATCTCTCAGAACTGAGCAAGTGGAGAGACGTTCTTTCATCTAGCACCAAGGGAACTGGTTGCAGGAGACACTTTTTCTCTGCTTTCTCAGTCTGTTTCCAAGTGCCGGTTTGAAGTTCCTGCAGTTTTCACTGTAATACCGAGTTGGAGCTAGAACCTGCCCATATATTTGTATGGAATGGAGTTTGCAACTGAAAAGAAACTTTGTGTTCCCAACAAGCTAGCTGAAGGACGGCTTTCACACACACTTATCTCTCAGAACTGAGCAAGTGGAGAGACGTTCGTTCATCTAGCACCAAGGGAACGGGTTGCAGTAGACACTTTTTCTCTGCTTTCTCAGTTTTTTCCTAGTGCCGGATTGAAGTTCTTGCAGTTTTCACTGTAAAACCGAGTTGGAGCTATTACCTCCCCATATATATGTATGGAATGGAGTTTGCAACTGAAAAGAAACTTTGTGTTCCCAACAAGCTAGGTGAAGAACGGCTATCACACACTCTTATCTCTCAGAACTGCGCAAGTGGATAGACGTTCGTTCATCTAGCACCAAGGGAACGGGTTGCAGGAGAAACTTTTACTCTGGTGTCTCAGTCTGTTTCCTAGTGTCGTTTTGAAGTTCCTGCAGTTTTCACTGTAAAACCGAGTTGGAGCTAGTACCTCCCCATATATATGTATGGTGTGGAGTTTGCAACTGAAAAGAAACTTTGTGTTCCCAACAAGCTAGGTGAAGAATGGCTTTCACACACACTTATCTCTCAAAACTGAGCTAGTGGAGAGACGTTCGTTCATCTAGCCCCAAGGCAACGGGTTGCAGGAGAAACTATTTCTATGCTTCCTCAGTCTGTTTCCTAGTGCCGGTTGGAAGTTCCTGCAGTTTTCACTGTAAAACAGATTTGGAGCTACTACCTCCCAATATATATGTATGGAATGGAGTTTCCATCTGAAAAGAATCTTTGTTTTCCCAACAAGCTAGGTGAAGGACGGCTTTCACACACACTTATCTCTCAGAACTGAGCAAGTGGAGAGACGTTCGTTCATCTAGCACCAAGGGAACGGGTTGCAGTAGACACTTTTTCTCTGCTTTCTCAGTCTGTTTCCTAGTGCCGGATTGAAGTTCTTGCAGTTTTCACTGTAAAACCGATTTGGAGCTATTACCTCCTCATATATATGTATGGACTGGAGTTTGCAACTGAAAAGAAACTTTGTGTTCCCAACAAGCTAGGTGAAGAACGGCTTTCACACAGTCTTATCTCTCAGAACTGAGCAAGTGGAGAGACGTTCGTTCATCTAGCATCAAGGGAACGGGTTGCAAGACACACTTTTTCTCTGTTTTCTCAGTCTGTTTCCTAGTGCCGGTTTGAAGTTCCTGCAGTTTTCACTGTAAAACCGAGTTGGAGCTTGTACCTCCCCATATATATGTATGGAATGGAGTTGGCAACTGAAAAGAAACTTTGTGTTCCCAACAACCTAGGTGAAGAACGGCTTTCACACACACTTATCTCTCAGAACTGAGCAAGTGGAGAGACGTTCGTTCATCTAGCATCAAGGGAACGGGTTGCAAGACACACTTTTTCTCTGCTTTCTCAGTCTGTTTCCTAGTGCCGGTTTGAAGTTCCTGCAGTTTTCACTGTAAACCGAGTTGGAGCTTGTACCCACCCATATATATGTATGGAATGGAGTTTGCAACTGAAAAGAAACTTTTTGTTCCCAACAACCTAGGTGAATTACGGCTTTCACACACACTTATCTCTCAGAACTGAGCAAGTGGAGAGACGTTCGTTCATCTAGCACCAAGGGAACGGGTTGCAGGGACACTTTTTCTCTGCTTTCTCAGTCTGTTTCCTAGTGCCGGTTTGAAGTTCCTGCAGTTTTCACTGTAAAACCGATTTGGAGCTAGTACCTGCTCATATATATGTATGGATTGGAGTTTGCAACTGAAAAAAACTTTGTGTTCCCAACAAGCTAGTTGAAGTATGGCTTTCACACACAATTATCTCTCAGAAATGAGCAAGTGGAGAGACGTTCGTTCACCTAGCACCAAGGAAACGGGTTGCAGGAGACACTTTTTCTCTGCTTTCTCAGTCTGTTTCCTAGTGTCGTTTTGAAGTTCCTGCAGTTTTCACTGTAAAACCGAGTTGGAGCTAGAACCTCCCCATATATATGTATGGTGTGGAGTTTGCAACTGAAAAGAAACTTTGTGTTCCCAACAAGCTAGGTGTAGGATGGCTTTCACACACACTTATCTCTCAGAACTGAGCAAGTGGAGAGACGTTCGTTCATCTAGCCCCAAGGCAACGGGTTGCAGGAGAAACTTTTTCTCTGCTTCCTCAGTCTGTTTCCTAGTGCCGGTTGGAAGTTCCTGCAGTTTTCACTGTAAAACAGAGTTGGAGCTAGTACCTCCCCATATATATGTATGGAATGGAGTTTCCATCTGAAAAGAATCTTTGTGTTCCCAACAAGCTAGGTGAAGGCGGCTTTCACACACACTTATCTCTCAGAACTGAGCAAGTGGAGAGACGTTCGTTCATCTAGCACCAAGGGAACGGGTTGCAGTAGACACTTTTTCTCTGCTTTCTCAGTCTGTTTCCTAGTGACGGTTTGAAGTTCCAGCAGTTTTCACTGTAAAACAGAGTTGGAGCTATTACCTCCCCATATATATGTATGGAATGGAGTTTGTTACTGAAAAGAAACTTTGTGTTCCCAACAAGCTAGGTGAAGGACGGCTTTCACACACAATTATCTCTCAGAAATGAGCAAGTGGAGAGACGTTCGTTCATCTAGCACCAAGGGAACGGGTTGCAGGAGACACTTTTTCTCTGCTTTCTGAGTCTGTTTCCTAGTGCCAGTTTGAAGTTCCTGCAGTTTTCACTGTAAAACCGAGTTGGAGCTATTACCTGCCCATATATCTGTATGGAAAGGATTTTGCAACTGAAAAGAAACTTTGTGTTCCCAACAAGCTAGTTTAAGGACGGCTTTCACACACAATTATCTCTCAGAACTGAGCAAGTGGAGAGACGTTCGTTCATCTAGCACCAAGGAAACGGTTTGAAGGAGACACTTTTTCTCTGCTTTCTCAGTCTGTTTCCTAGTGCCGGTTTGAAGTTCCTGCAGTTTTCACTGTAAAACAGAGGTGGAGCTATTACCTCCCCATATATATGTATGGTGTGGATTTTGCAACTGAAAAGAAACTTTGTGTTCCCAACAAGCTAGGTGAAGGTCGGCTTTCACAACCACTTATCTCTCAGAACTGAGCAAGTGGAGAGACGTTCGTTCATCTAGCACCAAGGGAACGTGTTGCAGGAGACTCTTTTTCTCTGCATTCTCAGTCTGTTTCCTAGTGCCGGTTTGAAGTTCCTGCAGTTTTCACTGTTAAACCGAGTTGGAGCTTGTACCTCCCCATATATATGTATGTTATGGAGTTTGAAACTGAAAAGAAACTTTGTGTTCCCAACAAGCTAGGTGAAGGACGGCTTTCACACACACTTATCTCTCAGACTGAGCACGTGGAAAGACGTTCGTTCATCTAGCACCAAGGGAACGGGTTGCAGGAGACATTTTTTTCTCTGCTTTCTCAGTCTGTTTCCTAGTGCCGGTTTGAAGTTCCTGCAGTTTTCACTGTAAAACCGAGTTGGAGCTATTACCTCCCCATATATATATATGGTGTGGATTTTGCAACTGAAAAGAAACTTTGTGTTCCCAACAAGCTAGGTGAAGGTCGGCTTTCACACACACGTATCCCTCAGAACTGAGCAAGTGGAGAGACGTTCGTTCATCTAGCACCAAGGGAACGGGTTGCAGGAGACACTTTTTCTCTGCTTTCTCAGTCTGTTTCCTAGTGCCGGTTTGAAGTTCCTGCAGTTTTCACTGTAAAACCGAGTTGAAGCTTGTACCTCCCAATATATATGTATGGAATGGAGTTTGCAAGTGAAAAGGAACTTTGTGTTCCCAACAAGCTAGGTGAAGGACGGCTTTCACACACACTTATCTCTCAGAACTGAGCAAGTGGAGAGACGTTCGTTCATTTAGCACCAAGGGAACGGGTTGCAGGAGACACATTTTCTCTGCTTTCTCAGTCTGTTTCCTAGTGGCGGTTTGAATTTCCTGCAGTTGTCACTGTAATACCGAGTTGGAGCTAGTACCTCCCCATATATATGTATGGAATGGAGTTTGCATCTGAAAAGAAACTTTGTGTTCCCAACAAGCTAGGTGAAGGACGGCTTTCACACACACTTATCTCTCAGAACTGAGCAAGTGGAGAGACGTTCGTTCATCTAGCACCAAGGGAAAGGGTTGCAGGAGACACTTTTTCTCTGCTTTCTCAGTCTGTTTCCTAGTGGCGGTTTGAATTTCCTGCAGTTGTCACTGTAATACCGAGTTGGAGCTAGTACCTCCCCATATATATGTATGGAATGGAGTTTGCATCTGAAAAGAAACTTTGTGTTCCCAACAAGCTAGGTGAAAGACGGCTTTCACACACACTTATCTCTCAGAACTGAGCAAGTGGAGAGACGTTTGTTCATCTTGCACCAAGGGAACTGGTTGCAGGAGACACTTATTCTCTGCTTTCTCAGTCTGTTTCCTAGTGCCAGTTTGAAGTTCCTGCAGTTTTCACTGTAAAAACGAGTTGGAGCTAGTACCTCCCCATATATATGTATGGTGTGGAGTTTGCAACTGAAAGGAAACTTTGTGTTCCCAACAAGATAGGTGAAGGATGGCTTTCACACACACTTATCTCTCAGAACTTAGCAAGTGGAGAGACATTCGTTCATCTAGCACCAAGGGAATGGGTTGCAGTAGACACTTTTTCTCTGCTTTCTCAGTCTGTTTCCTAGTGCCGGATTGAAGTTCTTGCAGTTTTAACTGTAAAACCGATTTGGAGCTATTACCTCCCCATATATATGTATGATGTGGAGTTTGCAACTAAAAGAAACTTTGTGTTCCAAACAAGCTAGGTGATGGACGGCTTTCACACACAATTATCTCTCAGAACTGAGCAAGTGGAGAGACGTTCGTTCACCTAGCACCAAGGGAACGGATTGCAGGAGAAACTTTTACTCTGGTGTCTCAGTCTGTTTCCTAGTGTCGGTTTGTAGTTCCTGCAGTTTTCACTGTAAAACCGAGTTGGAGCTAGTACCACCCAATATATATGAATGGTGTGGACTTTGCAACTGAAAAGTAATTTTGTGTTCCCAACAAGCAAGGAGAAGGATGGCTTTCACACACACTTATCTCTGAGAACTGAGCAAGTGGAGAGACGTTCGTTCATCTAGCACCAAGGCAACGGGTTGCAGGAGAAACTTTTTCTCTACTTCCTCAGTCTGTTTCCTAGTGCCGGTTGGAAGTTCCTGTAGTTTTCACTGTAAAAGAGATTTGGAGCTTGTACCTCCCCAAATATATGTATGGAATGGAGTTTCCATCTGAAAAGAATCTTTGTGTTCCCAACAAGCTAGGTGAAGGACGGCTTTCACACACACTTATCTCTCAGAACTGAGCAAGTGGAGAGACGTTCTTTCATCTAGCACCAAGGGAACGGGTTGCAGGAGACACTTTTCTCTGCTTTCTCAGTCTGTTTCCAAGTGCCGGTTTGAAGTTCCTGCAGTTTTCACTGTAATACCGAGTTGGAGCTAGAACCTGCCCATATATATGTATGGAATGGAGTTTGCAACTGAAAAGAAACTTTGTGTTCCCAACAAGCTAGCTGAAGGACGGCTTTCACACACACTTATCTCTCAGAACTGAGGAAGTGGAGAGACGTTCGTTCATCTAGCACCAAGGGAACGGGTTGCAGTAGACACTTTTTCTCTGCTTTCTCAGTTTTTTCCTAGTGCCGGATTGAAGTTCTAGCAGTTTTCACTGTAAAACCGAGTTGGAGCTATTACCTCCCCATATATATGTATGGAATGGAGTTTACAACTGAAAAGAAACTTTGTGTTCCCAACAAGCTAGGTGAAGAACGGCTTTCAAACACTCTTATCTCTCAGAACTGCGCAAGTGGAGAGACGTTCGTTCATCTAGCACCAAGGCAACGGGTTGCAGGAGAAACTTTTACTCTGGTGTCTCAGTCTGTTTCCTAGTGTCATTTTGAAGTTCCTGCAGTTTTCTCTGTAAAACCGAGTTGGAGCTAGTACCTCCCCATATATATGTATGGTGTGGAGTTTGCAACTGAAAAGAAACTTTGTGTTCCCAACAAGCTAGGTGAAGGATGGCTTTCACACACACTTATCTCTCAGAACTGAGCAAGTGGAGAGACGTTCGTTCATCTAGCCCCAAGGCAACGGGTTGCAGGAGAAACTTTTTCTCTGCTTCCTCAGTCTGTTTCCTAGTGCCGGTTGGAAGTTCCTGCAGTTTTCACTGTAAAACCGTGTTTGAGCTACTACCTCCCCATATATATGTATGGAATGGGGTTTCCATCTGAAAAGAATCTTTGTGTTCCCAACAAGCTAGGTGAAGGACGGCTTTCACACACAATTATCTCTCAGAAATGAGCAAGTGGAGAGACGTTCGTTCATCTAGCACCAAGGGAACGGGTTGCAGGAGACACTTTTTCTCTGCTTTCTGAGTCTGTTTCCTAGTGCCAGTTTGAAGTTCCTGCAGTTTTCACTGTAAAACCGAGTTGGAGCTAGTACCTGCCCATATATATGTATGGAAAGGATTTTGCAACTGAAAAGAAACTTTGTGTTCCCAACAAGCTAGTTTAAGGACGGCTTTCACACACACTTATCTCTCAGAACTGAGCAAGTGGAGAGACGTTCGTTCATCTAGCACCAAGGAAACGGTTTGCAGGAGACACTTTTTTTCTGCTTTCTCAGTCTGTTTCCTAGTGCCGGTATGAAGTTCCTGCAGTTTTCACTGTAAAACCGAGGTGGAGCTATTACCTCCCCATATATATGTAAGGTGTGGATTTTGCAACTGAAAAGAAACTTTGTGTTCCCAACAAGCTAGGTGAAGGTCGGGTTTCACACACACTTATCTCTCAGAACTGAGCAAGTGGAGAGACGTTCGTTCATCTAGCACCAAGGGAACGTGTTGCAGGAGACTCTTTTTCTCTGCATTCTCAGTCTGTTTCCTAGTGCCGGTTTGCAGTTCCTGCAGTTTTCACTGTTAAACCGAGTTGGAGCTTGTACCTCCCCATATATATGTATGTTATGGAGTTTGAAACTGAAAAGAAACTTTGTGTTCCCAACAAGCTAGGTGAAGGACGGCTTTCACACACACTTATCTCTCAGACTGAGCACGTGGAAAGACGTTCGTTCACCTAGCACCAAGGGAACGGGTTGCAGTAGACACTTTTTTTCTCTGCTTTCTCAGTCTGTTTCCTAGTGCCGGTTTGAAGTTCCTGCAGTTTTCACTGTAAAACCGAGTTGGAGCTATTACCTCCCCATATATATATATGGTGTGGATTTTGCAACTGAAAAGAAACTTTGTGTTCCCAACAAGCTAGGTGAAGGTCGGCTTTCACACACACGTATACCTCAGAACTGAGCAAGTGGAGAGACGTTCGTTCATCTAGCACCAAGGGAACGGCTTGCAGGAGACACTTTTTCTCTGCATTCTCAGTCTGTTTCATAGTGCCGGTTTGAAGTTCCTGCAGTTTTCACTGTAAAACCGAGTTGGAGCTTGTACCTCCCAATATATATGTATGGAATGGAGTTTGCAACTGAAAAGGAACTTTGTGTTCCCAACAAGCTAGGTGAAGGACGGCTTTCACACACACTTATCTCTCAGAACTGAGCAAGTGGAGAGACGTTCGTTCATCTAGCACCAAGGGAACGGGTTGCAGGAGACACATTTTCTCTGCTTTCTCAGTCTGTTTCCTAGTGGCGGTTTGAATTTCCTGCAGTTGTCACTGTAATACCGAGTTGGAGCTAGTACCTCCCCATAAATATGTATGGAATGGAGTTTGCATCTGAAAAGAAACTTTGTGTTCCCAACAAGCTAGGTGAAGGACGGCTTTCACACACACTTATCTCTCAGAACTGAGCAAGTGGAGAGACGTTCGTTCATCTTGCACCAAGGGAACTGGTTGCAGGAGACACTTATTCTCTGCTTTCTCAGTCTGTTTCCTAGTGCCGGATTGAAGTTCTTGCAGTTTTCACTGTAAAACCGAGTTGGAGCTATTACCTCCCCATATATATGTATGGTGTGGAGTTTGCAACTGAAAAGAAACTTTGTGTTCCAAACAAGCTAGGTGATGGACGGCTTTCACACACAATTTTCTCTCAGAACTGAGCAAGTGGAGAGACGTTCGTTCACCTAGCACCAAGGGAACGGGTTGCAGGGGAAACTTTTACTCTGGTGTCTCAGTCTGTTTCCTAGTGTCGGTTTGTAGTACCTGCAGTTTTCACTGTAAAACCGAGTTGGAGCTAGTACCTCCCCATATATATGAATGGTGTGGACTTTGCAACTGAAAAGAAATTTTGTGTTCCCAACAAGCAAGGAGAAGAATGGCTTTCACACACACTTATTTCTGAGAACTGAGCAAGTGGAGAGACGTTCGTTCATCTAGCACCAAGGCAACGGGTTGCAGGAGAAACTTTTTCTCTGCTTCCTCAGACTGTTTCCTAGTGCCGGTTGGAAGTTCCTGTAGTTTTCACTGTAAAACCGATTTGGAGCTATTACCTCCTCATATATATGTATGGACTGGAGTTTGCAACTGAAAAGAAACTTTGTGTTCCCAACAAGCTAGGTGAAGAACGGCTTTCACACAGTCTTATCTCTCAGAACTGAGCAAGTGGAGAGACGTTCGTTCATCTAGCATCAAGGGAACGGGTTGCAAGACACACTTTTTCTCTGCTTTCTCAGTCTGTTTCCTAGTGCCGGTTTGAAGTTCCTGCAGTTTTCACTGTAAAACCGAGTTGGAGCTTGTACCTCCCCATATATATGTATGGAATGGAGTTGGCAACTGAAAAGAAACTTTGTGTTCCCAACAACCTAGGTGAAGAACGGCTTTCACACACACTTATCTCTCAGAACTGAGCAAGTGGAGAGACGTTCGTTCATCTAGCATCAAGGGAACGGGTTGCAAGACACACTTTTTCTCTGCTTTCTCAGTCTGTTTCCTAGTGCCGTTTTGAAGTTCCTGCAATTTTCACTGTAAAACCGAGTTGGAGCTTGTACCCACCCATATATATGTATGGAATGGAGTTTGCAACTGAAAAGAAACTTTTTGTTCCCAACAACCTAGGTGAATTACGGCATTCACAGACACTTATCTCTCAGAACTGAGTAAGTGGAGAGACGTTCGTTCATCTAGCACCAAGGGAACGGGTTGCAGGGACACTTTTTCTCTGCTTTCTCAGTCTGTTTCCTAGTGCCGGTTTGAAGTTCCTGCAGTTTTCACTGTAAAACCGATTTGGAGCTAGTACCTGCTCATATATATGTATGGATTGGAGTTTGCAACTGAAAAAAACTTTGTGTTCCCAACAAGCTAGGTGAAGTATGGCTTTCACACACAATTATCTCTCAGAAATGAGCAAGTGGAGAGACGTTCGTTCACCTAGCACCAAGGAAACGGGTTGCAGGAGTCACTTTTTCTCTGCTTTCTCAGTCTGTTTCCTAGTGCCGGTTTGAAGTTCCTGCAGTTTTCACAGTAAAACCGCGTCGGAGCTATTACCTCCTATATATATGTATGGTGTGGAGTTTGCAACTGAAAAGAAACTTTGTGTTCCCAACATGCTAGGTGAAGGACGGCTTTCACACACAATTATCTCTCAGAACTGAGTATGTGGAGAGTCGTTCGTTCATCTAGCACCAAGGGAACGGGTTGCAGGAGACAGTTTTTCTCTGCATTCTCAGTCTGTTTCCTAGTGCCGGTTTAAAGTTCGTGCAGTTTTCACTGTAAAATCGTGTTGGAGCTAGTACCTCCCCATATATATGTATGGAAAGTAGTTTGCAACTGAAAAAATATTTTGTGTTCCCAACAAGTTAGGTGAAGAACGGCTTTCACACACACTTATCTCTCAGAACTGAGCAATTGGAGAGACGTTCGTTCATCTAGCACCAAGGGAACGGGTTGCAGGAGACACTTATTCTCTGCTTTCACAGTCTGTTTCCTAGTGCCGTTTTGAAGTTCCTGCAGTTTTCACTGTAAAACAGAGTTGGAGCTAGTACCTCCCCATATATATGTATGGAATGGAGTTTGCATCTGAAAAGAAACTTTGTGTTCCCAACAAGCTTGGTGAAGGACGGCTTTCACACACATTTATCTCTCAGAACTGAGCAAGTGGAGAGACGTTCGTTCATCTAGCACCAAGGGAACGGGTTGCAGGAGACACTTTTTCTCTGCTTTCTCAGTCTGTTTCCTAGTGCCGGTTTGAAGTTCCTGCAGTTTTCACTGTAAAACCGAGTTGGAGCTATTACCTCCCCATATATATGTATGGTGTGGAGTTTGCAACTGAAAAGAAACTTTGTGTTCCCGACAAGCTAGGTGAAGGACGGCTTTCACACACACTTATCTCTCAGAACTGAGTATGTGGAGAGTCGTTCGTTCATCTAGCACCAGGGGAACGGGTTGCAGGAGACACTTTTTCTCTGGTTTCTCAGTCTGTTTCCTAGTGCCGGTTTGAAGTTCCTGCAGTTTTCACTGTAAAACCGTGTTGGAGCTAGTACCTCCCCATATATATGTATGGAAAGGTGTTTGCAACTGAAAAAATATTTTGTGTTCCCAACAAGCTAGGTGAAGGACGGCTTTCACACACACTTATCTCTCAGAACTGAGCAAGTGGAGAGACGTTCGTTCATCTAGCACCAAGGGAACGGTTTGCAGTAGACACTTTTTCTCTTCTTTCTCAGTCTGTTTCCTAGTGCCGGTTTGACGTTCCTGCAGTTTTCACTGTAAAACCGAGTTGGAGCTATTACCTCCCCATATATATGTATGGTGTGGAGTTTGCAACTGAAAAGAAACTTTGTGTTCCCAACAAGCAAGGAGAAGGATGGCTTTCACACACACTTATCTCTGAGAATTGAGCAAGTGGAGA
This sequence comes from Camelus bactrianus, assembly GCF_048773025.1. NCBI lineage: Eukaryota > Metazoa > Chordata > Mammalia > Artiodactyla > Camelidae > Camelus > Camelus bactrianus. The sequence continues at coordinate 100,679,861 of NC_133544.1, forward strand.
GACGTTCGTTCATCTAGCACCAAGGCAACGGGTTGCAGGAGAAACTTTTTCTCTGCTTCCTCAGTCTGTTTCCTAGTGCCGGTTGGAAGTTCCTGTAGTTTTAACTGTAAAAGAGATTTGGAGCCTGTACCTCCCCAAATATATGTATGGAATGGAGTTTCCATCTGAAAAGAATCTTTGTGTTCCCAACAAGCTAGGTGAAGGACGGCTTTCACACACACTTATCTCTCAGAACTGAGCAAGTGGAGAGACGTTCTTTCATCTAGCACCAAGGGAACGGGTTGCAGGAGACACTTTTTCTCTGCTTTCTCAGTCTGTTTCCAAGTGCCGGTTTGAAGTTCCTGCAGTTTTCACTGTAAAACCGAGTTGGAGCTAGTACCTCCCCATATATATGTATGGAATGGAGTTTGCATCTGAAAAGAAACTTTGTGTTCCCAACAAGCTAGCTGAAGGACGGCTTTCACACACACTTATCTCTCAGAACTGAGCAAGTGGAGAGACGTTCGTTCATCTAGCACCAAGGGAACGGGTTGCAGTAGACACTTTTTCTCTGCTTTCTCAGATTTTTCCTAGTGCCGGATTGAAGTTCTTGCAGTTTTCACTGTAAAACCGAGTTGGAGCTATTACCTCCCCATATATATGTATGGAATGGAGTTTGCAACTGAAAAGAAACTTTGTGTTCCCAACAAGCTAGGTGAAGAACGGCTTTCACACACTCTTATCTCTCAGAACTGAGCAAGTGGAGAGACGTTCGTTCATCTAGCATCAAGGGAACGGGTTGCAAGACACACTTTTTCTCTGCTTTCTCAGTCTGTTTCCTAGTGCCGGTTTGAAGTTCCTGCAGTTTTCACTGTAAAACCGAGTTGGAGCTTGTACCTCCCCATATATATGTATGGAATGGAGTTGGCAACTGAAAAGAAACTTTGTGTTCCCAACAACCTAGGTGAACAACGGCTTTCACACACACTTATCTCTCAGAACTGAGCAAGTGGAGAGACGTTCGTTCATCTAGCATCAAGGGAACGGGTTGCAAGACACACTTTTTCTCTGCTTTCTCAGTCTGTTTCCTAGTGCCGGTTTGAAGTTCCTGCAATTTTCACTGTAAAACCGAGTTGGAGCTTGTACCCACCCATATATATGTATGGAATGGAGTTTGCAACTGAAAAGAAACTTTTTGTTCCCAACAACCTAGGTGAATTACGGCTTTCACAGACACTTATCTCTCAGAACTGAGCAAGTGGAGAGACGTTCGTTCATCTAGCACCAAGGGAACGGGTTGCAGGGACACTTTTTCTCTGCTTTCTCAGTCTGTTTCCTAGTGCCGGTTTGAAGTTCCTGCAGTTTTCACTGTAAAACCGATTTGGAGCTAGTACCTGCTCATATATATGTATGGATTGGAGTTTGCAACTGAAAAAAACTTTGTGTTCCCAACAAGCTAGGTGAAGTATGGCTTTCACACACAATTATCTCTCAGAAATGAGCAAGTGGAGAGACGTTCGTTCACCTAGCACCAAGGAAACGGGTTGCAGGAGACACTTTTTCTCTGCTTTCTCAGTCTGTTTCCTAGTGCCGGTTTGAAGTTCCTGCAGTTTTCACAGTAAAACCGCGTCGGAGCTATTACCTCCTATATATATGTATGGTGTGGAGTTTGCAACTGAAAAGAAACTTTGTGTTCCCAACATGCTAGGTGAAGGACAGCTTTCACACACAATTATCTCTCAGAACTGAGTATGTGGAGAGTCGTTCGTTCATCTAGCACCAAGGGAACGGGTTGCAGGAGACAGTTTTTCTCTGCATTCTCAGTCTGTTTCCTAGTGCCGGTTTAAAGTTCGTGCAGTTTTCACTGTAAAATCGTGTTGGAGCTGGTACCTCCCCATATATATGTATGGAAAGTAGTTTGCAACTGAAAAAATATTTTGTGTTCCCAACAAGTTAGGTGAAGAACGGCTTTCACACACACTTATCTCTCAGAACTGAGCAATTGGAGAGACGTTCGTTCATCTAGCACCAAGGGAACGGGTTGCAGGAGACACTTATTCTCTGCTTTCACAGTCTGTTTCCTAGTGCCGTTTTGAAGTTCCTGCAGTTTTCACTGTAAAACCGAGTTGGAGCTAGTACCTCCCCATATATATGTATGGAATGGAGTTTGCATCTGAAAAGAAACTTTGTGTTCCCAACAAGCTTGGTGAAGGACGGCTTTCACACACATTTATCTCTCAGAACTGAGCAAGTGGAGAGACGTTCGTTCATCTAGCACCAAGGGAACGGGTTGCAGGAGGCACTTTTTCTCTGCTTTCTCAGTCTGTTTCCTAGTGCCGGTTTGAAGTTCCTGCAGTTTTCACTGTAAAACCGAGTTGGAGCTATTACCTACCCATATATATGTATGGTGTGGAGTTTGCAACTGAAAAGAAACTTTGTGTTCCCGACAAGCTAGGTGAAGGACGGCTTTCACACACACTTATCTCTCAGAACTGAGTATGTGGAGAGTCGTTCGTTCATCTAGCACCAGGGGAACGGGTTGCAGGTGACACTTTTTCTCTGGTTTCTCAGTCTGTTTCCTAGTGCCGGTTTGAAGTTCCTGCAGTTTTCACTGTAAAACCGTGTTGGAGCTAGTACCTCCCCATATATATGTATGGAAAGGTGTTTGCAACTGAAAAAATATTTTGTGTTCCCAACAAGCTAGGTGAAGGACGGCTTTCACACACACTTATCTCTCAGAACTGAGCAAGTGGAGAGACGTTCGTTCATCTAGCACCAAGGGAACGGTTTGCAGTAGACACTTTTTCTCTTCTTTCTCAGTCTGTTTCCTAGTGCCGGTTTGACGTTCCTGCAGTTTTCACTGTAAAACCGAGTTGGAGCTATTACCTCCCCATATATATGTATGGTGTGGAGTTTCCATCTGAAAAGAAACTTTGTGTTCCCAACAAGCAAGGAGAAGGATGGCTTTCACACACACTTATCTCTGAGAATTGAGCAAGTGGAGAGACGTTCGTTCATCTAGCACCAAGGCAACGGGTTGCAGGAGAAACTTTTTCTCTGCTTCCTCAGTCTGTTTCCTAGTGCCGGTTGGAAGTTCCTGTAGTTTTAACTGTAAAAGAGATTTGGAGCTTGTACCTCCCCAAATATATGTATGGAATGGAGTTTCCATCTGAAAAGAATCTTTGTGTTCCCAACAAGCTAGGTGAAGGACGGCTTTCACACACACTTATCTCTCAGAACTGAGCAAGTGGAGAGACGTTCTTTCATCTAGCACCAAGGGAACGGGTTGCAGGAGACACTTTTTCTCTGCTTTCTCAGTCTGTTTCCAAGTGCCGGTTTGAAGTTCCTGCAGTTTTCACTGTAAAACCGAGTTGGAGCTAGTACCTCCCCATATATATGTATGGAATGGAGTTTGCATCTGAAAAGAAACTTTGTGTTCCCAACAAGCTAGCTGAAGGACGGCTTTCACACACACTTATCTCTCAGAACTGAGCAAGTGGAGAGACGTTCGTTCATCTAGCACCAAGGGAACGGGTTGCAGTAGACACTTTTTCTCTGCTTTCTCAGATTTTTCCTAGTGCCGGATTGAAGTTCTTGCAGTTTTCACTGTAAAACCGAGTTGGAGCTATTACCTCCCCATATATATGTATGGAATGGAGTTTGCAACTGAAAAGAAACTTTGTGTTCCCAACAAGCTAGGTGAAGAACGGCTTTCACACACTCTTATCTCTCAGAACTGCGCAAGTGGAGAGACGTTCGTTCATCTAGCACCAAGGGAACAGGTTGCAGGAGAAACTTTAACTCTGGTGTCTCAGTCTGTTTCCTAGTGTCGTTTTGAAGTTCCTGCAGTTTTCACTGTAAAACCGAGTTGGAGCTAGTACCTCCCCATATATATGTATGGTGTGGAGTTTGCAACTGAAAAGAAACTTTGTGTTCCCAACAAGCTAGGTGAAGGATGGCTTTCACACACACTTATCTCTCAGAACTGAGCAAGTGGAGAGACGTTCGTTCATCTAGCCCCAAGGCAACGGGTTGCAGGAGAAACTTTTTCTCTCCTTCCTCAGTCTGTTTCCTAGTGCCGGTTGGAAGTTCCTGCAGTTTTCACTGTAAAACAGAGTTGCAGCTAGTACCTGCCCATATATATGTATGGAAAGGATTTTGCAACTGAAAAGAAACTTTGTGTTCCCAACAAGCTAGTTTAAGGACGGCTTTCACACACACTTATCTCTCAGAACTGAGCAAGTGGAGAGACGTTCGTTCATCTAGCACCAAGGAAACGGTTTGCAGGAGACACTTTTTCTCTGCTTTCTCAGTCTGTTTCCTAGTGCCGGTTTGAAGTTCCTGCAGTTTTCACTGTAAAACCGAGGTGGAGCTATTACCTCCCCATATATATGTATGGTGTGGATTTTGCAACTGAAAAGAAACTTTGTGTTCCCAACAAGCTAGGTGAAGGTCGGCTTTCACACACACTTATCTCTCAGAACTGAGCAAGTGGAGAGACGTTCGTTCATCTAGCACCAAGGGAACGTGTTGCAGGAGACTCTTTTTCTCTGCATTCTCAGTCTGTTTCCTAGTGCCGGTTTGAAGTTCCTGCAGTTTTCACTGTTAAACCGAGTTGGAGCTTGTACCTCCCCATATATATGTATGTTATGGAGTTTGAAACTGAAAAGAAACTTTGTGTTCCCAACAAGCTTGGTGAAGGACGGCTTTCACACACAATTATCTCTCAGACTGAGCACGTGGAAAGACGTTCGTTCATCTAGCACCAAGGGAACGGGTTGCAGTAGACACTTTTTTTCTCTGCTTTCTCAGTCTGTTTCCTAGTGCCGGTTTGAAGTTCCTGCAGTTTTCACTGTAAAACCGAGTTGGAGCTATTATCTCCCCATATATATATATGGTGTGGATTTTGCAACTGAAAAGAAAGTTTGTGTTCCCAACAAGCTAGGTGAAGGTCGGCTTTCACACACACGTATCCCTCAGAACTGAGCAAGTGGAGAGACGTTCGTTCATCTAGCACCAAGGGAACGGTTTGCAGGAGACACTTTTTCTCTGCTTTCTCAGTCTGTTTCCTAGTGCCGGTTTGAAGTTCCTGCAGTTTTCACTGTAAAACCGAGTTGGAGCTTGTACCTCCCAATATATATGTATGGAATGGAGTTTGCAACTGAAAAGGAACTTTGTGTTCCCAACAAGCTAGGTGAAGGACGGCTTTCACACACACTTATCTCTCAGAACTGAGCAAGTGGAGAGACGTTCGTTCATCTAGCACCAAGGGAACGGGTTGCAGGAGACACTTTTTCTCTGCTTTCTCAGTCTGTTTCCTAGTGGCGGTTTGAATTTCCTGCAGTTGTCACTGTAATACCGAGTTGGAGCTAGTACCTCCCCATATATATGTATGGAATGGAGTTTGCATCTGAAAAGAAACTTTGTGTTCCCAACAAGCTAGGTGAAGTACGGCTTTCACACACACTTATCTCTCAGAACTGAGCAAGTGGAGAGACGTTCGTTCATCTTGCACCAAGGGAACTGGTTGCAGGAGACACTTATTCTCTGCTTTCTCAGTCTGTTTCCTAGTGCCGGATTGAAGTTCTTGCAGTTTTCACTGTAAAACCGAGTTGGAGCTATTACCTCCCCATATATATGTATGGTGTGGAGTTTGCAACTGGAAATAAACTATGTGTTCCCAACAAGCTAGGTGAAGAACGGCTTTCACACACTCTTATCTCTCAGAACTGAGCAAGTGGAGAGACGTTCGTTCATCTAGCACCAAGGGAACGGGTTGCAGGAGAAACTTTTACTCTGGTGTCTCAGTCTGTTTCCTAGTGTCGGTTTTAAGTTCCTGCAGTTTTCACTGTAAAAACGAGTTGGAGCTAGTACCTCCACATATATATGTATGGTGTGGAGTTTGCAACTGAAAGGAAACTTTGTGTTCCCAACAAGATAGGTGAAGGATGGCTTTCACACACACTTATCTCTCAGAACTGAGCAAGTGGAGAGACGTTCGTTCATCTAGCATCAAGGGAACGGGTTGCAGGAGAAACTTTTTCTCTGCTTCCTCAGTCTGTTTCCTAGTGCCGGTTGGAAGTTCTTGCAGTTTTCACTGTAAAACAGAGTTGGAGCTAGTACCTCCCCATACATATGTATGGAATGGAGTTTCCATCTGAAAAGAATCTTTGTGTTCCCAACAAGCTAGGTGAAGGATGGCTTTCACACACACTTATCTCTCAGAACTGAGCAAGTGGAGAGACATTCGTTCATCTAGCACCACGGGAATGTGTTGCAGTAGACACTTTTTCTCTGCTTTCTCAGTCTGTTTCCTAGTGCCGGATTGAAGTTCTTGCAGTTTTCACTGTAAAACCGATTTGGAGCTATTACCTCCCCATATATATGTATGGTGTGGAGTTTGCTACTGAAAAGAATCTTTGTGTTCCAAACAAGCTAGGTGATGGACGGCTTTTACACACAATTTTCTCTCAGAACTGAGCAAGTGGAGAGACGTTCGTTCACCTAGCACCAAGGGAACGGGTTGCAGGAGAAACTTTTACTCTGGTGTCTCAGTCTGTTTCCTAGTGTCGGTTTGTAGTTCCTGCAGTTTTCACTGTAAAACCGAGTTGGAGCTAGTACCTCCCCATATATATGAATGGTGTGGACTTTGCAACTGAAAAGAAATTTTGTGTTCCCAACAAGCAAGGAGAAGGATGGCTTTCACACACACTTATCTCTGAGAACTGAGCAAGTGGAGAGACGTTCGTTCATCTAGCACCAAGGGAACGGGTTGCAGGAGACACTTTTTCTCTGCTTTCTCAGTCTGTTTCCAAGTGCCGGTTTGAAGTTCCTGCAGTTTTCACTGTAATACCGAGTTGGAACTAGAACCTGCCCATATATATGTATGGAATGGAGTTTGCAACTGAAAAGAAACTTTGTGTTCCCAACAAGCTAGCTGAAGGACGGCTTTCACACACGCTTATCTCTCAGAACTGAGCAAGTGGAGAGACGTTCGTTCATCTAGCACCAAGGGAACGGGTTGCAGTAGACACATATTCTCTGCTTTCTCAGTTTTTTCCTAGTGCAGGATTGAAGTTCTTGCAGTTTTCACTGTAAAACCGAGTTGGAGCTATTACCTCCCCATATATATGTATGGAATGGAGTTTGCAACTGAAAAGAAACTTTGTGTTCCCAACAAGCTAGGTGAAGAACGGCTTTCACACACTCTTATCACTCAGAACTGCGCAAGTGGAGAGACGTTCGTTCATCTAGCACCAACGGAACGGGTTGCAGGAGGAACTTTTACTCTGGTGTCTCAGTCTGTTTCCTAGTGTCGTTTTGAAGTTCCTGCAGTTTTCACTGTAAAACCGAGTTGGAGCTAGTACCTCCCCATATATATGTATGGTGTGGAGTTTGCAACTGAAAAGAAACTTTGTGTTCCCAACAAGCTAGGTGAAGGATGGCTTTCACACACACTTATCTCTCAGAACTGAGCAAGTGGAGAGACGTTCGTTCATCTAGCCCCAAGGCAACGGGTTGCAGGAGAAACTTTTTCTCTCCTTCCTCAATCTGTTTCCTAGTGCCGGTTGGAAGTTCCTGCAGTTTTCACTGTAAAACAGAGTTGCAGCTAGTACCTGCCCATATATATGTATGGAAAGGATTTTGCAACTGAAAAGAAACTTTGTGTTCCCAACAAGCTAGTTTAAGGACGGCTTTCACACACACTTATCTCTCAGAACTGAGCAAGTGGAGAGACGTTCGTTCATCTAGCACCAAGGAAACGGTTTGCAGGAGACACTTTTTCTCTGCTTTCTCAGTCTGTTTCCTAGTGCCGGTTTGAAGTTCCTGCGGTTTTCACTGTAAAACCGAGGTGGAGCTATTACCTCCCCATATATATGTATGGTGTGGATTTTGCAACTGAAAAGAAACTTTGTGTTCCCAACAAGCTAGGTGAAGGTCGGCTTTCACACACACTTATCTCTCAGAACTGAGCAAGTGGAGAGACGTTCGTTCATCTAGCACCAAGGGAACGTGTTGCAGGAGACTCTTTTTCTCTGCATTCTCAGTCTGTTTCCTAGTGCCGGTTTGAAGTTCCTGCAGTTTTCACTGTTAAACCGAGTTGGAGCTTGTACCTCCCCATATATATGTATGTTATGGAGTTTGAAACTGAAAAGAAACTTTGTGTTCCCAACAAGCTTGGTGAAGGACGGCTTTCACACACACTTATCTCTCAGACTGAGCACGTGGAAAGACGTTCGTTCATCTAGCACCAAGGGAACGGGTTGCAGTAGACACTTTTTTTCTCTGCTTTCTCAGTCTGTTTCCTAGTGCCGGTTTGAAGTTCCTGCAGTTTTCACTGTAAAACCGAGTTGGAGCTATTATCTCCCCATATATATATATGGTGTGGATTTTGCAACTGAAAAGAAAGTTTGTGTTCCCAACAAGCTAGGTGAAGGTCGGCTTTCACACACACGTATCCCTCAGAACTGAGCAAGTGGAGAGACGTTCGTTCATCTAGCACCAAGGGAACGGTTTGCAGGAGACACTTTTTCTCTGCTTTCTCAGTCTGTTTCCTAGTGCCGGTTTGAAGTTCCTGCAGTTTTCACTGTAAAACCGAGTTGGAGCTTGTACCTCCCAATATATATGTATGGAATGGAGTTTGCAACTGAAAAGGAACTTTGTGTTCCCAACAAGCTAGGTGAAGGACGGCTTTCACACACACTTATCTCTCAGAACTGAGCAAGTGGAGAGACGTTCGTTCATCTAGCACCAAGGGAACGGGTTGCAGGAGACACTTTTTCTCTGCTTTCTCAGTCTGTTTCCTAGTGGCGGTTTGAATTTCCTGCAGTTGTCACTGTAATACCGAGTTGGAGCTAGTACCTCCCCATATATATGTATGGAATGGAGTTTGCATCTGAAAAGAAACTTTGTGTTCCCAACAAGCTAGGTGAAGTACGGCTTTCACACACACTTATCTCTCAGAACTGAGCAAGTGGAGAGACGTTCGTTCATCTTGCACCAAGGGAACTGGTTGCAGGAGACACTTATTCTCTGCTTTCTCAGTCGGTTTCCTAGTGCCGGATTGAAGTTCTTGCAGTTTTCACTGTAAAACCGAGTTGGAGCTATTACCTCCCCATATATATGTATGGTGTGGAGTTTGCAACTGAAAATAAACTATGTGTTCCCAACAAGCTAGGTGAAGAACGGCTTTCACACACTCTTATCTCTCAGAACTGAGCAAGTGGAGAGACGTTCGTTCATCTAGCACCAAGGCAACGGGTTGCAGGAGAAACTTTTTCTCTGCTTCCTCAGTCTGTTTCCTAGTGCCGGTTGGAAGTTCTTGCAGTTTTCACTGTAAAACAGAGTTGGAGCTAGTACCTCCCCATACATATGTATGGAATGGAGTTTCCATCTGAAAAGAATCTTTGTGTTCCCAACAAGCTAGGTGAAGGATGGCTTTCACACACACTTATCTCTCAGAACTGAGCAAGTGGAGAGACATTCGTTCATCTAGCTCCACGGGAATGGGTTGCAGTAGACACTTTTTCTCTGCTTTCTCAGTCTGTTTCCTAGTGCCGGATTGAAGTTCTTGCAGTTTTCACTGTAAAACCGATTTGGAGCTATTACCTCCCAATATATATGTATGGTGTGGAGTTTGCTACTGAAAGAATCTTTGTGTTCCAAACAAGCTAGGTGATGGACGGCTTTTACACACAATTTTCTCTCAGAACTGAGCAAGTGGTGAGACGTTCGTTCACCTAGCACCAAGGGAACGGGTTGCAGGAGAAACTTTTACTCTGGTGTCTCAGTCTGTTTCCTAGTGTCGGTTTGAAGTTCCTGCAGTTTTCACTGTAAAACCGAGTTGGAGCTAGTACCTCCCCATATATATGAATGGTGTGGACTTTGCAACTGAAAAGAAATTTTGTGTTCCCAACAAGCAAGGAGAAGGATGGCTTTCACACACACTTATCTCTGAGAACTGAGCAAGTGGAGAGACGTTCGTTCATCTAGCACCAAGGGAACGGGTTGCAGGAGACACTTTTTCTCTGCTTTCTCAGTCTGTTTCCAAGTGCCGGTTTGAAGTTCCTGCAGTTTTCACTGTAATACCGAGTTGGAACTAGAACCTGCCCATATATATGTATGGAATGGAGTTTGCAACTGAAAAGAAACTTTGTGTTCCCAACAAGCTAGCTGAAGGACGGCTTTCACACACGCTTATCTCTCAGAACTGAGCAAGTGGAGAGACGTTCGTTCATCTAGCACCAAGGGAACGGGTTGCAGTAGACACTTATTCTCTGCTTTCTCAGTCTGTTTCCTAGTGCCGGATTGAAGTTCTTGCAGTTTTCACTGTAAAACCGATTTGGAGCTATTACCTCCCCATATATATGTATGGTGTGGAGTTTGCTACTGAAAAGAATCTTTGTGTTCCAAACAAGCTAGGTGATGGACGGCTTTTACACACAATTTTCTCTCAGAACTGAGCAAGTGGAGAGACGTTCGTTCACCTAGCACCAAGGGAACGGGTTGCAGGAGAAACTTTTTCTCTGGTGTCTCAGTCTGTTTCCTAGTGTCGGTTTGAAGTTCCTGCAGTTTTCACTGTAAAACCGAGTTGGAGCTAGTACCTCCCCATATATATGAATGGTGTGGACTTTGCAACTGAAAAGAAATTTTGTGTTCCCAACAAGCAAGGAGAAGGATGGCTTTCACACACACTTATCTCTGAGAACTGAGCAAGTGGAGAGACGTTCGTTCATCTAGCACCAAGGGAACGGGTTGCAGGAGACACTTTTTCTCTGCTTTCTCAGTCTGTTTCCAAGTGCCGGTTTGAAGTTCCTGCAGTTTTCACTGTAATACCGAGTTGGAACTAGAACCTGCCCATATATATGTATGGAATGGAGTTTGCAACTGAAAAGAAACTTTGTGTTCCCAACAAGCTAGCTGAAGGACGGCTTTCACACACGCTTATCTCTCAGAACTGAGCAAGTGGAGAGACGTTCGTTCATCTAGCACCAAGGGAACGGGTTGCAGTAGACACTTATTCTCTGCTTTCTCAGTTTTTTCCTAGTGCAGGATTGAAGTTCTTGCAGTTTTCACTGTAAAACCGAGTTGGAGCTATTACCTCCCCATATATATGTATGGAATGGAGTTTGCAACTGAAAAGAAACTTTGTGTTCCCAACAAGCTAGGTGAAGAACGGCTTTCACACACTCTTATCTCTCAGAACTGCGCAAGTGGAGAGACGTTCGTTCATCTAGCACCAAGGGAACGGGTTGCAGGAGGAACTTTTACTCTGGTGTCTCAGTCTGTTTCCTAGTGTCGTTTTGAAGTTCCTGCAGTTTTCACTGTAAAACCGAGTTGGAGCTAGTACCTCCCCATATATATGTATGGTGTGGAGTTTGCAACTGAAAAGAAACTTTGTGTTCCCAACAAGCTAGGTGAAGGATGGCTTTCACACACACTTATCTCTCAGAACTGAGCAAGTGGAGAGACGTTCGTTCATCTAGCCCCAAGGCAACGGGTTGCAGGAGAAACTTTTTCTCTGCTTCCTCAGTCTGTTTCCTAGTGCCGGTTGGAAGTTCCTGCAGTTTTCACTGTAAAACAGAATTGGAGCTAGAACCTCCCAATATATATGTATGGAATGGAGTTTCCATCTGAAAAGAATCTTTGTTTTCCCAACAAGCTAGGTGAAGGACGGCTTTCACACAGTCTTATCTCTCAGAACTGAGCAAGTGGAGAGACGTTCGTTCATCTAGCATCAAGGGAACGGGTTGCAAGACACACTTTTTCTCTGCTTTCTCAGTCTGTTTCCTAGTGCCGGTTTGAAGTTCCTGCAGTTTTCACTGTAAAACCGAGTTGGAGCTTGTACCTCCCCATATATATGTATGGAATGGAGTTGGCAACTGAAAAGAAACTTTGTGTTCCCAACAACCTAGGTGAAGAACAGCTTTCACACACAGTTATCTCTCAGAACTGAGCAAGTGGAGAGACGTTCGTTCATCTAGCATCAAGGGAACGGGTTGCAAGACACACTTTTTCTCTTCTTTCTCAGTCTGTTTCCTAGTGCCGGTTTGAAGTTCCTGCAATTTTCACTGTAAAACCGAGTTGGAGCTTGTACCCACCCATATATATGTATGGAATGGAGTTTGCAACTGAAAAGAAACTTTTTGTTCCCAACAACCTAGGTGAATTACGGCTTTCACACACACTTATCTCTCAGAACTGAGCAAGTGGAGAGACGTTCGTTCAACTAGCACCAAGGGAACGTTTTGCAGGGACACTTTTTCTCTGCTTTCTCAGTCTGTTTCCTAGTGCCGGTTTAAAGTTCATGCAGTTTTCACTGTAAAATCGTGTTGGAGCTAGTACCTCCCCATATATATGTATGGAAAGTAGTTTGCAACTCAAAAAATATTTTGTGTTCCCAACAAGTTAGGTGAAGAACGGCTTTCACACACACTTATCTCTCAGAACTGAGCAATTGGAGAGACGTTCGTTCATCTAGCACCAAGGAAACGGGTTGCAGGAGACACTTATTCTCTGCTTTCACAGTCTGTTTCCTAGTGCCGTTTTGAAGTTCCTGCAGTTTTCACTGTAAAACCGAGTTGGAGCTAGTACCTCCCCATATATATGTATGGAATGGAGTTTGCATCTGAAAAGAAACTTTGTGTTCCCAACAAGCTAGGTGAAGGACGGCTTTCACACACATTTATCTCTCAGAACTGAGCAAGTGGAGAGACGTTCGTTCATCTAGCACCAAGGGAACGGGTTGCAGTAGACACTTTTTCTCTGCTTTCTCAGTCTGTTTCCTAGTGCCGGTTTGAAGTTCCTGCACTTTTCACTGTAAAACCGAGTTGGAGCTATTACCTCCCCATATATATGTATTGTGTGGAGTTTGCAACTGAAAAGAAACTTTGTGTTCCCAACAAGCTAGGTGAAGGACGGCTTTCACACACACTTATCTCTCAGAACTGAGTATGTGGAGAGTCGTTCGTTCATCTAGCACCAGGGGAACGGGTTGAAGGAGACACTTTTTCTCTGGTTTCTCAGTCTGTTTCCTAGTGCCGGTTTGAAGTTCCTGCAGTTTTCACTGTAAAACCGTGTTGGAGCTAGTACCTCCCCATATATATGTATGGAAAGGTGTTTGCAACTGAAAAAATATTTTGTGTTCCCAACAAGCTAGGTGAAGGACGGCTTTCACACACACTTATCTCTCAGAACTGAGCAAGTTGAGAGACGTTCGTTCATCTAGCACCAAGGGAACGGGTTGCAGGAGACACTTATTCTGTGCTTTCTTAGTCTGTTTCCTAGTGCCATTTTGAAGTTCCTGCAGTTTTCACTGTAAAACCGAGTTGGAGCTTGTACCTCCCCATATATATGTATGGATTGGAGATTGCAACTGAAAAGAAACTTTGTGTTTCCAACAACCTAGGTGAAGCACGGCTTTCACACACACTTATCTCTCAGAACTGAGCAAGTGGAGAGACGTTCGTTCATCTAGCACCAAGGGAACGGGTTGCAGGACACACTTTTTCTCTGCTTTCTCAGTCTGTTTCCTAGTGCGGGTTTGAAGTTCCTGCAGTTTTCACTGTAAAACCGAGTTGGAGCTAGAACCTCCCCATAAATATGTATGGTGTGGAGTTTGCAACTGAAAAGAAACTTTGTGTTCCCAAAAAGCTAGTTGAAGGACGGCTTTCACACACATTTATCTCTCAGAAATGAGCAAGTGGAGAGACGTTCGTTCAACTTGCACCAAGGCAACGGGTTGCAGGAGATACATTTTCTCAGCTTTCTCAGTCTGTTTCCTAGTGCCGGTTTGAATTTCCTGCAGTTTTCACTGTAAAACCGTGTTGGAGCTAGTACCTCCCCATATATATATATGGAAAGTAGTTTGCAACTGAAAAAATATTTTGTGTTCCCAACAAGCTAGGTGAAGGACGGCTTTCACACACACTTATCTCTCAGAACTGAGCAAGTGGAGAGACGTTCGTTCATCTAGCACCAAGGGAACGGGTTGCAGTAGACACTTTTTCTCTGCTTTCTCAGTCTGTTTCCTAGTGCCGGTTTGAAGTTCCTGCAGTTTTCACTGTAAAACCGAGTTGGAGCTATTACCTCCCCATATATATGTATGGTGTGGAGTTTGCAACTGAAAAGAAACTTTGTGTTCCCAACAAGCTAGGTGAAGGACGGCTTTAACACACACTTATCTCTCAGAACTGAGTATGTGGAGAGTCGTTCGTTCATCTAGCACCAAGGGAACGGGTTGCAGTAGACACTTTTTCTCTGCTTTCTCAGTCTGTTTCCTAGTGCCGGTTTGAATTTCCTGCAGTTTTCACTGTAAAACCGAGTTGGAGCTAGTACCTCCCCTATATATGTATGGTGTGGAGTTTGCAACTGAAAAAAACTTTGTGTTCCCAACAAGCTTGGTGAAGGACGGCTTTCACACACACGTATCTCTCAGAACTCAGAAATTGGAGAGACGTTCGTTCATCTAGCACCAAGTGAACGGGTTGCAGGAGACACTTTTTCTCTGCTTTCTCAGTCTGTTTCCTAGTGCCGGTTTGAAGTTCCTGCAGTTTTCACTGTAAAACCGAGTTGGAGCTAGTAACTAGCCATATATATGTATGGAGTGGAGTTGGCAACTGAAAAGAAACTTTGTGTTCCCAACAACCTAGGTGAAGAACAGCTTTCACACACAGTTATCTCTCAGAACTGAGCAAGTGGAGAGACGTTCGTTCATCTAGCATCAAGGGAACGGGTTGCAAGACACACTTTTTCTCTTCTTTCTCAGTCTGTTTCCTAGTGCCGGTTTGAAGTTCCTGCAATTTTCACTGTAAAACCGAGTTGGAGCTTGTACCCACCCATATATATGTATGGAATGGAGTTTGCAACTGAAAAGAAACTTTTTGTTCCCAACAACCTAGGTGAATTACGGCTTTCACACACACTTATCTCTCAGAACTGAGCAAGTGGAGAGACGTTCGTTCAACTAGCACCAAGGGAACGGGTTGCAGGGACACTTTTTCTCTGCTTTCTCAGTCTGTTTCCTAGTGCCGGTTTAAAGTTCATGCAGTTTTCACTGTAAAATCGTGTTGGAGCTAGTACCTCCCCATATATCTGTATGGAAAGTAGTTTGCAACTCAAAAAATATTTTGTGTTCCCAACAAGTTAGGTGAAGAACGGCTTTCACACACACTTATCTCTCAGAACTGAGCAATTGGAGAGACGTTCGTTCATCTAGCACCAAGGAAACGGGTTGCAGGAGACACTTATTCTCTGCTTTCACAGTCTGTTTCCTAGTGCCGTTTTGAAGTTCCTGCAGTTTTCACTGTAAAACCGAGTTGGAGCTAGTACCTCCCCATATATATGTATGGAATGGAGTTTGCATCTGAAAAGAAACTTTGTGTTCCCAACAAGCTAGGTGAAGGACGGCTTTCACACACATTTATCTCTCAGAACTGAGCAAGTGGAGAGACGTTCGTTCATCTAGCACCAAGGGAACGGGTTGCAGTAGACACTTTTTCTCTGCTTTCTCAGTCTGTTTCCTAGTGCCGGTTTGAAGTTCCTGCACTTTTCACTGTAAAACCGAGTTGGAGCTATTACCTCCCCATATATATGTATGGTGTGGAGTTTGCAACTGAAAAGAAACTTTGTGTTCCCAACAAGCTAGGTGAAGGACGGCATTCACACACACTTATCTCTCAGAACTGAGTATGTGGAGAGTCGTTCGTTCATCTAGCACCAGGGGAACGGGTTGAAGGAGACACTTTTTCTCTGGTTTCTCAGTCTGTTTCCTAGTGCCGGTTTGAAGTTCCTGCAGTTTTCACTGTAAAACCGTGTTGGAGCTAGTACCTCCCCATATATATGTATGGAAAGGTGTTTGCAACTGAAAAAATATTTTGTGTTCCCAACAAGCTAGGTGAAGGACGGCTTTCACACACACTTATCTCTCAGAACTGAGCAAGTTGAGAGACGTTCGTTCATCTAGCACCAAGGGAACGGGTTGCAGGAGACACTTATTCTGTGCTTTCTTAGTCTGTTTCCTAGTGCCATTTTGAAGTTCCTGCAGTTTTCACTGTAAAACCGAGTTGGAGCTTGTACCTCCCCATATATATGTATGGATTGGAGATTGCAACTGAAAAGAAACTTTGTGTTTCCAACAACCTAGGTGAAGCACGGCTTTCACACACACTTATCTCTCAGAACTGAGCAAGTGGAGAGACGTTCGTTCATCTAGCACCAAGGGAACGGGTTGCAGGACACACTTTTTCTCTGCTTTCTCAGTCTGTTTCCTAGTGCGGGTTTGAAGTTCCTGCAGTTTTCACTGTAAAACCGAGTTGGAGCTAGAACCTCCCCATAAATATGTATGGTGTGGAGTTTGCAACTGAAAAGAAACTTTGTGTTCCCAAAAAGCTAGTTGAAGGACGGCTTTCACACACATTTATCTCTCAGAAATGAGCAAGTGGAGAGACGTTCGTTCAACTTGCACCAAGGCAACGGGTTGCAGGAGATACATTTTCTCAGCTTTCTCAGTCTGTTTCCTAGTGCCGGTTTGAATTTCCTGCAGTTTTCACTGTAAAACCGTGTTGGAGCTAGTACCTCCCCATATATATATATGGAAAGTAGTTTGCAACTGAAAAAATATTTTGTGTTCCCAACAAGCTAGGTGAAGGACGGCTTTCACACACACTTATCTCTCAGAACTGAGCAAGTGGAGAGACGTTCGTTCATCTAGCACCAAGGGAACGGGTTGCAGTAGACACTTTTTCTCTGCTTTCTCAGTCTGTTTCCTAGTGCCGGTTTGAAGTTCCTGCAGTTTTCACTGTAAAACCGAGTTGGAGCTATTACCTCCCCATATATATGTATGGTGTGGAGTTTGCAACTGAAAAGAAACTTTGTGTTCCCAACAAGCTAGGTGAAGGACGGCTTTCACACACACTTATCTCTCAGAACTGAGTATGTGGAGAGTCGTTCGTTCATCTAGCACCAAGGGAACGGGTTGCAGTAGACACTTTTTCTCTGCTTTCTCAGTCTGTTTCCTAGTGCCGGTTTGAAGTTCCTGCAGTTTTCACTGTAAAACCGAGTTGGAGCTAGTACCTCCCCTATATATGTATGGTGTGGAGTTTGCAACTGAAAAAAACTTTGTGTTCCCAACAAGCTTGGTGAAGGACGGCTTTCACACACACGTATCTCTCAGAACTCAGAAATTGGAGAGACGTTCGTTCATCTAGCACCAAGTGAACGGGTTGCAGGAGACACTTTTTCTCTGCTTTCTCAGTCTGTTTCCTAGTGCCGGTTTGAAGTTCCTGCAGTTTTCACTGTAAAACCGAGTTGGAGCTAGTATCTAGCCATATATATGTATGGAGTGGAGTTTGCAACAGAAAAGAAACTTTGTGTTCCCAACAAGCTAGTTGAAGGCGGCATTCACACACACTTATCTCTCAGATCTGAGCATGTGAAGAGACGTTCGTTCATCTAGCACCAACGGAACAGGTTTCAGGAGACACTTTTTCTCTGCTCTCTCAGTCTGTTTCCTAGTGCCAGTTTCAAGTTCCTGCAGTTTTCAATGTAAAACAGAGTTGGAGCTTGTATCTCCCCATATATATGTATGGAATGGAGTTTGCAACTGAAAAGAAACTTTGTGTTCCCAAAAAGCTAGGTGAAGGACGGCTTTCACACACACATATCTCTTAGAACTGAGCAAGTGGAGAGACGTTCGTTCATCTAGCACCAAGGGAACGGGTTGCAGGGGACACTTTTTCTCTGCATTCTGAGGCTTTTTCCTAGTGCCGGTTTGAAGTTCCTGCAGTTTTCACTGTAAAACCGAGGTGGAGCTAGTACCTACCCATATATATGTATGGAAAGGATTTTGCAACTGAAAAGAAACTTTGAGTTCCCAACAAGCTAGTTGAAGGACGGCTTTCACACACACTTATCTCTCAGAACTGAGCAAGTGGAGAGACGTTCGTTCATCTAGCACCAAGGGATCGATTTGCAGGAGACACTTTTTCTCTGCTTTCTCAGTCTGTTTCCTAGTGCCGGTTTGAAGTTCCTGCAGTTTTCACTGTTAAACAGAGTTGGAGCTTGTACCTCCCCATATATATGTATGGAAAGGATTTTGCAACTGAAAAGAAACTTTTTGTTCCCAACAAGCTAGTTTAAGGACGGCTTTCACACACACTTATCTCTCAGAACTGAGCAAGTGGAGAGACGTTCGTTCATCTAGCACCAAGGAAACGGTTTGCAGGAGACACTTTTTCTCTGCTTTCTCAGTCTGTTTCCTAGTGCCGGTTTGAAGTTCCTGCAGTTTTCACTGTAAAACCGAGTTGGAGCTAGTACCTCCCCATATATATGTATGGTGTGGAGTTTGCAACTGAAAAGAAACTTTGTGTTCCCAACAAGCTTGGTGAAGAACGGCTTTCACACAGTCTTATCTCTCAGAACTGAGCAAGTGAAGAGACGTTCGTTCATCTAGCTTCAAGGGAACGGGTTGCAGGACAAACTTTTTCTCTGCTATCTCAGGCTGTTTCCTAGTGCCGGATAGAAGTTCTTGCAGTTTTCACTGTAAAACCGATTTGGAGCTATTACCTCCCCATATATATGTATGGTGTGGAGTTTGCAACTGAAAAGAAACTTTGTGTTCCCAACAAGCTTGGTGAAGAACGGCTTTCACACAGTCTTATCTCTCAGAACTGAGCAAGTGAAGAGACGTTCGTTCATCTAGCTTCAAGGAAACGGGTTGCAGGACAAACTTTTTCTCTGCTATCTCAGTCTGTTTCCTAGTGCCGGTTTGAAGTTCCTGCAGTTTTCACTGTAAAACCGAGTTGGAGCTTGTACCTCCCCATATATGTATGGAATGGAGTTTGCAACTGAAAAGAAACTTTGTGTTCCCAACAAGCTAGTTGAAGGACGGCTTTCACACACAATTATCTCTCAGAACTGAGCAAGTGGAGAGACGTTCGTTCACCTAGCACCAAGGGAACGGGTTGCAGTAGACACTTTTTCTCTGCTTTCTCAGTCTGTTTCCTAGTGCCGGTTTGAAGTTCCTGCAGTTTTCACTGTAAAACCGAGTTGGAGCTAGTACCTCCCCTATATATGTATGGTGTGGAGTTTGCAACTGAAAAAAACTTTGTGTTCCCAACAAGCTTGGTGAAGGACGGCTTTCACACACACGTATCTCTCAGAACTGAGAAATTGGAGAGACGTTCGTTCATCTAGCACCAAGGGAACGGGTTGCAGGAGACACTTTTTCTCTGCTTTCTCAGTCTGTTTCCTAGTGCCGGTTTGAAGTTCCTGCACTTTTCACTGTAAAACCGATTTGGAGCTAGTAACTAGCCATATATATGTATGGAGTGGAGTTTGCAACAGAAAAGAAACTTTGTGTTCCCAACAAGCTAGGTGAAGGCGGCTTTCACACACACTTATCTCTCAGATCTGAGCATGTGGAGAGACGTTCGTTCATCTAACACCAAAGGAACGGTTTGCAGGAGACACTTTTTCTCTGCTTTCTCAGTCTGTTTCCTAGTGCCGGTTTGAAGTTCCTGCACTTTTCACTGTAAAACCGAGTTGGAGCTAGTAACTAGCCATATATATGTATGGAGTGGAGTTTGCAACAGAAAAGAAACTTTGTGTTCCCAACAAGCTAGGTGAAGGCGGCTTTCACACACACTTATCTCTCAGATCTGAGCATGTGAAGAGACGTTCGTTCATCTAGCACCAACGGAACAGGTTTCAGGAGACACTTTTTCTCTGCTCTCTCAGTCTGTTTCCTAGTGCCAGTTTCAAGTTCCTGCAGTTTTCAATGTAAAACAGAGTTGGAGCTTGTATCTCCCCATATATATGTATGGAATGGAGTTTGCAACTGAAAAGAAACTTTGTGTTCCCAAAAAGCTAGGTGAAGGACGGCTTTCACACACACATATCTCTTAGAACTGAGCAAGTGGAGAGACGTTCGTTCATCTAGCACCAAGGGAACGGGTTGCAGGGGACACTTTTTCTCTGCATTCTCAGGCTTTTTCCTAGTGCCGGTTTGAAGTTCCTGCAGTTTTCACTGTAAAACCGAGTTGGAGCTAGTACCTACCCATATATATGTATGGAAAGGATTTTGCAACTGAAAAGAAACTTTGAGTTCCCAACAAGCTAGTTGAAGGACGGCTTTCACACACACTTATCTCTCAGAACTGAGCAAGTGGAGAGACGTTCGTTCATCTAGCACCAAGGGATCGATTTGCAGGAGACACTTTTTCTCTGCTTTCTCAGTCTGTTTCCTAGTGCCGGTTTGAAGTTCCTGCAGTTTTCACTGTTAAACAGAGTTGGAGCTTGTACCTCCCCATATATATGTATGGAAAGGATTTTGCAACTGAAAAGAAACTTTTTGTTCCCAACAAGCTAGTTTAAGGACGGCTTTCACACACACTTATCTCTCAGAACTGAGCAAGTGGAGAGACGTTCGTTCATCTAGCACCAAGGAAACGGTTTGCAGGAGACACTTTTTCTCTGCTTTCTCAGTCTGTTTCCTAGTGCCGGTTTGAAGTTCCTGCAGTTTTCACTGTAAAACCGAGTTGGAGCTAGTACCTCCCCATATATATGTATGGTGTGGAGTTTGCAACTGAAAAGAAACTTTGTGTTCCCAACAAGCTTAGTGAAGAACGGCTTTCACACAGTCTTATCTCTCAGAACTGAGCAAGTGAAGAGACGTTCGTTCATCTAGCTTCAAGGGAACGGGTTGCAGGACAAACTTTTTCTCTGCTATCTCAGTCTGTTTCCTAGTGCCGGATAGAAGTTCTTGCAGTTTTCACTGTAAAACCGATTTGGAGCTATTACCTCCCCATATATATGTATGGTGTGGAGTTTGCAACTGAAAAGAAACTTTGTGTTCCCAACAAGCTTGGTGAAGAACGGCTTTCACACAGTCTTATCTCTCAGAACTGAGCAAGTGAAGAGACGTTCGTTCATCTAGCTTCAAGGGAACGGGTTGCAGGACAAACATTTTCTCTGCTATCTCAGTCTGTTTCCTAGTGCCGGTTTGAAGTTCCTGCAGTTTTCACTGTAAAACCGAGTTGGAGCTTGTACCTCCCCATATATGTGTATGGAATGGAGTTTGCAACTGAAAAGAAACTTTGTGTTCCCAACAAGCTAGTTTAAGGACGGCTTTCACACACAATTATCTCTCAGAACTGAGCAAGTGGAGAGACGTTCGTTCACCTAGCACCAAGGGAACGGGTTGCAGTAGACACTTTTTCTCTGCTTTCTCAGTCTGTTTCCTAGTGCCGGTTTGAAGTTCCTGCAGTTTTCACTGTAAAACCGAGTTGGAGCTAGTACCTCCCCTATATATGTATGGTGTGGAGTTTGCAACTGAAAAAAACTTTGTGTTCCCAACAAGCTTGGTGAAGGACGGCTTTCACACACACGTATCTCTCAGAACTGAGAAATTGGAGAGACGTTCGTTCATCTAGCACCAAGGGAACGGGTTGCAGGAGACACTTTTTCTCTGCTTTCTCAGTCTGTTTCGTAGTGCCGGTTTGAAGTTCCTGCACTTTTCACTGTAAAACCGATTTGGAGCTAGTAACTAGCCATATATATGTATGGAGTGGAGTTTGCAACAGAAAAGAAACTTTGTGTTCCCAACAAGCTAGGTGAAGGCGGCTTTCACACACACTTATCTCTCAGATCTGAGCATGTGGAGAGACGTTCGTTCATCTAACACCAAGGGAACGGTTTGCAGGAGACACTTTTTCTCTGCTTTCTCAGTCTGTTTCCTAGTGCCGGTTTGAAGTTCCTGCACTTTTCACTGTAAAACCGAGTTGGAGCTAGTAACTAGCCATATATATGTATGGAGTGGAGTTTGCAATAGAAAAGAAACTTTGTGTTCCCAACAAGCTAGGTGAAGGCGGCTTTCACACACACTTATCTCTCAGATCTGAGCATGTGAAGAGACGTTCGTTCATCTAGCACCAACGGAACAGGTTTCAGGAGACACTTTTTCTCTGCTCTCTCAGTCTGTTTCCTAGTGCCAGTTTCAAGTTCCTGCAGTTTTCAATGTAAAACAGAGTTGGAGCTTGTATCTCCCCATATATATGTATGGAATGGAGTTTGCAACTGAAAAGAAACTTTGTGTTCCCAAAAAGCTAGGTGAAGGACGGCTTTCACACACACATATCTCTTAGAACTGAGCAAGTGGAGAGACGTTCGTTCATCTAGCACCAAGGGAACGGGTTGCAGGGGACACTTTTTCTCTGCATTCTCAGGCTTTTTCCTAGTGCCGGTTTGAAGTTCCTGCAGTTTTCACTGTAAAACCGAGTTGGAGCTAGTACCTACCCATATATATGTATGGAAAGGATTTTGCAACTGAAAAGAAACTTTGAGTTCCCAACAACCTAGGTGAAGAACAGCTTTCACACACACTTATCTCTCAGAACTGAGCAAGTGGAGAGACGTTCGTTCATCTAGCACCAAGGGATCGATTTGCAGGAGACACTTTTTCTCTGCTTTCTCAGTCTGTTTCCTAGTGCCGGTTTGAAGTTCCTGCAGTTTTCACTGTTAAACAGAGTTGGAGCTTGTACCTCCCCATATATATGTATGGAAAGGATTTTGCAACTGAAAAGAAACTTTTTGTTCCCAACAAGCTAGTTTAAGGACGGCTTTCACACACACTTATCTCTCAGAACTGAGCAAGTGGAGAGACGTTCGTTCATCTAGCACCAAGGAAACGGTTTGCAGGAGACACTTTTTCTCTGCTTTCTCAGTCTGTTTCCTAGTGCCGGATAGAAGTTCTTGCAGTTTTCACTGTAAAACCGATTTGGAGCTATTACCTCCCCATATATATGTATGGTGTGGAGTTTGCAACTGAAAAGAAACTTTGTGTTCCCAACAAGCTTGGTGAAGAACGGCTTTCACACAGTCTTATCTCTCAGAACTGAGCAAGTGAAGAGACGTTCGTTCATCTAGCTTCAAGGGAACGGGTTGCAGGACAAACTTTTTCTCTGCTATCTCAGTCTGTTTCCTAGTGCCGGTTTGAAGTTCCTGCAGTTTTCACTGTAAAACCGAGTTGGAGCTTGTACCTCCCCATATATATGTATGGAATGGAGTTTGCAACTGAAAAGAAACTTTGTGTTCCCAACAAGCTAGTTGAAGGACGGCTTTCACACACAATTATCTCTCAGAACTGAGCAAGTGGAGAGACGTTCGTTCACCTAGCACCAAGGGAACGGGTTGCAGTAGACACTTTTTCTCTGCTTTCTAGGTCTGTTTCCTAGTGCCGGTTTGAAGTTCCTGCAGTTTTCACTGTAAAACCGAGTTGGAGCTAGTACCTCCCCTATATATGTATGGTGTGGAGTTTGCAACTGAAAAAAACTTTGTGTTCCCAACAAGCTTGGTGAAGGACGGCTTTCACACACACGTATCTCTCAGAACTGAGAAATTGGAGAGACGTTCGTTCATCTAGCACCAAGGGAACGGGTTGCAGGAGACACTTTTTCTCTGCTTTCTCAGTCTGTTTCCTAGTGCCGGTTTGAAGTTCCTGCACTTTTCACTGTAAAACCGATTTGGAGCTAGTAACTAGCCATATATATGTATGGAGTGGAGTTTGCAACAGAAAAGAAACTTTGTGTTCCCAACAAGCTAGGTGAAGGCGGCTTTCACACACACTTATCTCTCAGATCTGAGCATGTGGAGAGACGTTCGTTCATCTAACACCAAGGGAACGGTTTGCAGGAGACACTTTTTCTCTGCTTTCTCAGTCTGTTTCCTAGTGCCGGTTTGAAGTTCCTGCACTTTTCACTGTAAAACCGAGTTGGAGCTAGTAACTAGCCATATATATGTATGGAGTGGAGTTTGCAACAGAAAAGAAACTTTGTGTTCCCAACAAGCTAGGTGAAGGCGGCTTTCACACACACTTATCTCTCAGATCTGAGCATGTGAAGAGACGTTCGTTCATCTAGCACCAACGGAACAGGTTTCAGGAGACACTTTTTCTCTGCTCTCTCAGTCTGTTTCCTAGTGCCAGTTTCAAGTTCCTGCAGTTTTCAATGTAAAACAGAGTTGGAGCTTGTATCTCCCCATATATATGTATGGAATGGAGTTTGCAACTGAAAAGAAACTTTGTGTTCCCAAAAAGCTAGGTGAAGAACGGCTTTCACACACACATATCTCTTAGAACTGAGCAAGTGGAGAGACGTTCGTTCATCTAGCACCAAGGGAACGGGTTGCAGGGGACACTTTTTCTCTGCATTCTCAGGCTTTTTCCTAATGCCGGTTTGAAGTTCCTGCAGTTTTCACTGTAAAACCGAGTTGGAGCTAGTACCTACCCATATATATGTATGGAAAGGATTTTGCAACTGAAAAGAAACTTTGAGTTCCCAACAAGCTAGTTGAAGGACGGCTTTCACACACACTTATCTCTCAGAACTGAGCAAGTGGAGAGACGTTCGTTCATCTAGCACCAAGGGATCGATTTGCAGGAGACACTTTTTCTCTGCTTTCTCAGTCTGTTTCCTAGTGCCGGTTTGAAGTTCCTGCAGTTTTCACTGTTAAACCGAGTTGGAGCTTGTACCTCCCCATATATACGTATGGAAAGGATTTTGCAACTGAAAAGAAACTTTTTGTTCCCAACAAGCTAGTTTAAGGACGGCTTTCACACACACTTATCTCTCAGAACTGAGCAAGTGGAGAGACGTTCGTTCATCTAGCACCAAGGAAACGGTTTGCAGGAGAAACTTTTTCTCTGCTTTCTCAGTCTGTTTCCTAGTGCCGGTTTGAAGTTCCTGCAGTTTTCACTGTAAAACCGAGGTGGAGCTATTACCTCCCCATATATATGTATGGTGTGGATTTTGCAACTGAAAAGAAACTTTGTGTTCCCAACAAGCTTGGTGAAGAACGGCTTTCACACAGTCTTATCTCTCAGAACTGAGCAAGTGAAGAGACGTTCGTTCATCTAGCTTCAAGGGAACGGGTTGCAGGACAAACTTTTTCTCTGCTATCTCAGGCTGTTTCCTAGTGCCGGATAGAAGTTCTTGCAGTTTTCACTGTAAAACCGATTTGGAGCTATTACCTCCCCATATATATGTATGGTGTGGAGTTTGCAACTGAAAAGAAACTTTGTGTTCCCAACAAGCTTGGTGAAGAACGGCTTTCACACAGTCTTATCTCTCAGAACTGAGCAAGTGAAGAGACGTTCGTTCATCTAGCTTCAAGGAAACGGGTTGCAGGACAAACTTTTTCTCTGCTATCTCAGTCTGTTTCCTAGTGCCGGTTTGAAGTTCCTGCAGTTTTCACTGTAAAACCGAGTTGGAGCTTGTACCTCCCCATATATGTATGGAATGGAGTTTGCAACTGAAAAGAAACTTTGTGTTCCCAACAAGCTAGTTGAAGGACGGCTTTCACACACAATTATCTCTCAGAACTGAGTAAGTGGAGAGACGTTCGTTCACCTAGCACCAAGGGAACGGGTTGCAGTAGACACTTTTTCTCTGCTTTCTCAGTCTGTTTCCTAGTGCCGGTTTGAAGTTCCTGCAGTTTTCACTGTAAAACCGAGTTGGAGCTAGTACCTCCCCTATATATGTATGGTGTGGAGTTTGCAACTGAAAAAAACTTTGTGTTCCCAACAAGCTTGGTGAAGGACGGCTTTCACACACACGTATCTCTCAGAACTGAGAAATTGGAGAGACGTTCGTTCATCTAGCACCAAGGGAACGGGTTGCAGGAGACACTTTTTCTCTGCTTTCTCAGTCTGTTTCCTAGTGCCGGTTTGAAGTTCCTGCACTTTTCACTGTAAAACCGATTTGGAGCTAGTAACTAGCCATATATATGTATGGAGTGGAGTTTGCAACAGAAAAGAAACTTTGTGTTCCCAACAAGCTAGGTGAAGGCGGCTTTCACACACACTTATCTCTCAGATCTGAGCATGTGGAGAGACGTTCGTTCATCTAACACCAAAGGAACGGTTTGCAGGAGACACTTTTTCTCTGCTTTCTCAGTCTGTTTCCTAGTGCCGGTTTGAAGTTCCTGCACTTTTCACTGTAAAACCGAGTTGGAGCTAGTAACTAGCCATATATATGTATGGAGTGGAGTTTGCAACAGAAAAGAAACTTTGTGTTCCCAACAAGCTAGGTGAAGGCGGCTTTCACACACACTTATCTCTCAGATCTGAGCATGTGAAGAGACGTTCGTTCATCTAGCACCAACGGAACAGGTTTCAGGAGACACTTTTTCTCTGCTCTCTCAGTCTGTTTCCTAGTGCCAGTTTCAAGTTCCTGCAGTTTTCAATGTAAAACAGAGTTGGAGCTTGTATCTCCCCATATATATGTATGGAATGGAGTTTGCAACTGAAAAGAAACTTTGTGTTCCCAAAAAGCTAGGTGAAGGACGGCTTTCACACACACATATCTCTTAGAACTGAGCAAGTGGAGAGACGTTCGTTCATCTAGCACCAAGGGAACGGGTTGCAGGGGACACTTTTTCTCTGCATTCTCAGGCTTTTTCCTAGTGCCGGTTTGAAGTTCCTGCAGTTTTCACTGTAAAACCGAGTTGGAGCTAGTACCTACCCATATATATGTATGGAAAGGATTTTGCAACTGAAAAGAAACTTTGAGTTCCCAACAAGCTAGTTGAAGGACGGCTTTCACACACACTTATCTCTCAGAACTGAGCAAGTGGAGAGACGTTCGTTCATCTAGCACCAAGGGATCGATTTGCAGGAGACACTTTTTCTCTGCTTTCTCAGTCTGTTTCCTAGTGCCGGTTTGAAGTTCCTGCAGTTTTCACTGTTAAACCGAGTTGGAGCTTGTACCTCCCCATATATATGTATGGAAAGGATTTTGCAACTGAAAAGAAACTTTTTGTTCCCAACAAGCTAGTTTAAGGACGGCTTTCACACACACTTATCTCTCAGAACTGAGCAAGTGGAGAGACGTTCGTTCATCTAGCACCAAGGAAACGGTTTGCAGGAGACACTTTTTCTCTGCTTTCTCAGTCTGTTTCCTAGTGCCGGTTTGAAGTTCCTGCAGTTTTCACTGTAAAACCGAGTTGGAGCTAGTACCTCCCCATATATATGTATGGTGTGGAGTTTGCAACTGAAAAGAAACTTTGTGTTCCCAACAAGCTTAGTGAAGAACGGCTTTCACACAGTCTTATCTCTCAGAACTGAGCAAGTGAAGAGACGTTCGTTCATCTAGCTTCAAGGGAACGGGTTGCAGGACAAACTTTTTCTCTGCTATCTCAGTCTGTTTCCTAGTGCCGGATAGAAGTTCTTGCAGTTTTCACTGTAAAACCGATTTGGAGCTATTACCTCCCCATATATATGTATGGTGTGGAGTTTGCAACTGAAAAGAAACTTTGTGTTCCCAACAAGCTTGGTGAAGAACGGCTTTCACACAGTCTTATCTCTCAGAACTGAGCAAGTGAAGAGACGTTCGTTCATCTAGCTTCAAGGGAACGGGTTGCAGGACAAACATTTTCTCTGCTATCTCAGTCTGTTTCCTAGTGCCGGTTTGAAGTTCCTGCAGTTTTCACTGTAAAACCGAGTTGGAGCTTGTACCTCCCCATATATGTGTATGGAATGGAGTTTGCAACTGAAAAGAAACTTTGTGTTCCCAACAAGCTAGTTTAAGGACGGCTTTCACACACAATTATCTCTCAGAACTGAGCAAGTGGAGAGACGTTCGTTCACCTAGCACCAAGGGAACGGGTTGCAGTAGACACTTTTTCTCTGCTTTCTCAGTCTGTTTCCTAGTGCCGGTTTGAAGTTCCTGCAGTTTTCACTGTAAAACCGAGTTGGAGCTAGTACCTCCCCTATATATGTATGGTGTGGAGTTTGCAACTGAAAAAAACTTTGTGTTCCCAACAAGCTTGGTGAAGGACGGCTTTCACACACACGTATCTCTCAGAACTGAGAAATTGGAGAGACGTTCGTTCATCTAGCACCAAGGGAACGGGTTGCAGGAGACACTTTTTCTCTGCTTTCTCAGTCTGTTTCGTAGTGCCGGTTTGAAGTTCCTGCACTTTTCACTGTAAAACCGATTTGGAGCTAGTAACTAGCCATATATATGTATGGAGTGGAGTTTGCAACAGAAAAGAAACTTTGTGTTCCCAACAAGCTAGGTGAAGGCGGCTTTCACACACACTTATCTCTCAGATCTGAGCATGTGGAGAGACGTTCGTTCATCTAACACCAAGGGAACGGTTTGCAGGAGACACTTTTTCTCTGCTTTCTCAGTCTGTTTCCTAGTGCCGGTTTGAAGTTCCTGCACTTTTCACTGTAAAACCGAGTTGGAGCTAGTAACTAGCCATATATATGTATGGAGTGGAGTTTGCAATAGAAAAGAAACTTTGTGTTCCCAACAAGCTAGGTGAAGGCGGCTTTCACACACACTTATCTCTCAGATCTGAGCATGTGAAGAGACGTTCGTTCATCTAGCACCAACGGAACAGGTTTCAGGAGACACTTTTTCTCTGCTCTCTCAGTCTGTTTCCTAGTGCCAGTTTCAAGTTCCTGCAGTTTTCAATGTAAAACAGAGTTGGAGCTTGTATCTCCCCATATATATGTATGGAATGGAGTTTGCAACTGAAAAGAAACTTTGTGTTCCCAAAAAGCTAGGTGAAGGACGGCTTTCACACACACATATCTCTTAGAACTGAGCAAGTGGAGAGACGTTCGTTCATCTAGCACCAAGGGAACGGGTTGCAGGGGACACTTTTTCTCTGCATTCTCAGGCTTTTTCCTAGTGCCGGTTTGAAGTTCCTGCAGTTTTCACTGTAAAACCGAGTTGGAGCTAGTACCTACCCATATATATGTATGGAAAGGATTTTGCAACTGAAAAGAAACTTTGAGTTCCCAACAACCTAGGTGAAGAACAGCTTTCACACACACTTATCTCTCAGAACTGAGCAAGTGGAGAGACGTTCGTTCATCTAGCACCAAGGGATCGATTTGCAGGAGACACTTTTTCTCTGCTTTCTCAGTCTGTTTCCTAGTGCCGGTTTGAAGTTCCTGCAGTTTTCACTGTTAAACAGAGTTGGAGCTTGTACCTCCCCATATATATGTATGGAAAGGATTTTGCAACTGAAAAGAAACTTTTTGTTCCCAACAAGCTAGTTTAAGGACGGCTTTCACACACACTTATCTCTCAGAACTGAGCAAGTGGAGAGACGTTCGTTCATCTAGCACCAAGGAAACGGTTTGCAGGAGACACTTTTTCTCTGCTTTCTCAGTCTGTTTCCTAGTGCCGGATAGAAGTTCTTGCAGTTTTCACTGTAAAACCGATTTGGAGCTATTACCTCCCCATATATATGTATGGTGTGGAGTTTGCAACTGAAAAGAAACTTTGTGTTCCCAACAAGCTTGGTGAAGAACGGCTTTCACACAGTCTTATCTCTCAGAACTGAGCAAGTGAAGAGACGTTCGTTCATCTAGCTTCAAGGGAACGGGTTGCAGGACAAACTTTTTCTCTGCTATCTCAGTCTGTTTCCTAGTGCCGGTTTGAAGTTCCTGCAGTTTTCACTGTAAAACCGAGTTGGAGCTTGTACCTCCCCATATATATGTATGGAATGGAGTTTGCAACTGAAAAGAAACTTTGTGTTCCCAACAAGCTAGTTGAAGGACGGCTTTCACACACAATTATCTCTCAGAACTGAGCAAGTGGAGAGACGTTCGTTCACCTAGCACCAAGGGAACGGGTTGCAGTAGACACTTTTTCTCTGCTTTCTAGGTCTGTTTCCTAGTGCCGGTTTGAAGTTCCTGCAGTTTTCACTGTAAAACCGAGTTGGAGCTAGTACCTCCCCTATATATGTATGGTGTGGAGTTTGCAACTGAAAAAAACTTTGTGTTCCCAACAAGCTTGGTGAAGGACGGCTTTCACACACACGTATCTCTCAGAACTGAGAAATTGGAGAGACGTTCGTTCATCTAGCACCAAGGGAACGGGTTGCAGGAGACACTTTTTCTCTGCTTTCTCAGTCTGTTTCCTAGTGCCGGTTTGAAGTTCCTGCACTTTTCACTGTAAAACCGATTTGGTGCTAGTAACTAGCCATATATATGTATGGAGTGGAGTTTGCAACAGAAAAGAAACTTTGTGTTCCCAACAAGCTAGGTGAAGGCGGCTTTCACACACACTTATCTCTCAGATCTGAGCATGTGGAGAGACGTTCGTTCATCTAACACCAAGGGAACGGTTTGCAGGAGACACTTTTTCTCTGCTTTCTCAGTCTGTTTCCTAGTGCCGGTTTGAAGTTCCTGCACTTTTCACTGTAAAACCGAGTTGGAGCTAGTAACTAGCCATATATATGTATGGAGTGGAGTTTGCAACAGAAAAGAAACTTTGTGTTCCCAACAAGCTAGGTGAAGGCGGCTTTCACACACACTTATCTCTCAGATCTGAGCATGTGAAGAGACGTTCGTTCATCTAGCACCAACGGAACAGGTTTCAGGAGACACTTTTTCTCTGCTCTCTCAGTCTGTTTCCTAGTGCCAGTTTCAAGTTCCTGCAGTTTTCAATGTAAAACAGAGTTGGAGCTTGTATCTCCCCATATATATGTATGGAATGGAGTTTGCAACTGAAAAGAAACTTTGTGTTCCCAAAAAGCTAGGTGAAGAACGGCTTTCACACACACATATCTCTTAGAACTGAGCAAGTGGAGAGACGTTCGTTCATCTAGCACCAAAGGAACGGGTTGCAGGGGACACTTTTTCTCTGCATTCTCAGGCTTTTTCCTAGTGCCGGTTTGAAGTTCCTGCAGTTTTCACTGTAAAACCGAGTTGGAGCTAGTACCTACCCATATATATGTATGGAAAGGATTTTGCAACTGAAAAGAAACTTTGAGTTCCCAACAAGCTAGTTGAAGGACGGCTTTCACACACACTTATCTCTCAGAACTGAGCAAGTGGAGAGACGTTCGTTCATCTAGCACCAAGGGATCGATTTGCAGGAGACACTTTTTCTCTGCTTTCTCAGTCTGTTTCCTAGTGCCGGTTTGAAGTTCCTGCAGTTTTCACTGTTAAACCGAGTTGGAGCTTGTACCTCCCCATATATACGTATGGAAAGGATTTTGCAACTGAAAAGAAACTTTTTGTTCCCAACAAGCTAGTTTAAGGACGGCTTTCACACACACTTATCTCTCAGAACTGAGCAAGTGGAGAGACGTTCGTTCATCTAGCACCAAGGAAACGGTTTGCAGGAGAAACTTTTTCTCTGCTTTCTCAGTCTGTTTCCTAGTGCCGGTTTGAAGTTCCTGCAGTTTTCACTGTAAAACCGAGGTGGAGCTATTACCTCCCCATATATATGTATGGTGTGGATTTTGCAACTGAAAAGAAACTTTGTGTTCCCAACAAGCTAGGTGAAGGACGGCTTTCACACACACATATCTCTCAGACTGATCACGTGGAAAGACGTTCGTTCATCTAGCACCAAGGGAACGGGTTGCAGTAGACACTTTTTTTCTCTGCTTTCTCAGTCTGTTTCCTAGTGCCGGTTTGAAGTTCCTGCAGTTTTCACTGTAAAACCGAGTTGGAGCTATTACCTCCCCATATATATATATGGTGTGGATTTTGCAACTGAAAAGAAACTTTGTGTTCCCAACAAGCTAGGTGAAGGTCGGCTTTCACACACACGTATCCCTCAGAACTGAGCAAGTGGAGAGACGTTCGTTCATCTAGCACCAAGGGAACGGTTTGCAGGAGACACTTTTTCTCTGCTTTCTCAGTCTGTTTCCTAGTGCCGGTTTGAAGTTCCTGCAGTTATCACTGTTAAACCGAGTTGGAGCTTGTACCTCCCAATATATATGTATGGAATGGAGTTTGCAACTGAAAAGGAACTTTGTGTTCCCAACAAGCTAGGTGAAGGACGTCTTTCACACACACTTATCTCACAGAACTGAGCAAGTGGAGAGACGTTCGTTCATCTAGCACCAAGGGAACGGTTTGCAGGAGACACTTTTTCTCTGCTTTCTCAGTCTCATTCCTAGTGCCGGTTTGAAGTTCCTGCAGTTGTCACTGTTAAACCGAGTTGGAGCTTGTACCTCCCCATATATATGTATGGAATGGAGTTTGAAACTGAAAAGAAACTTTGTGTTCCCAACGAGCTAGGTGAAGGACGGCTTTCACACACACTTATCTCTCAGAACTGAGCATGTGAAGAGACGTTCGTTCATCTAGCACCAAGGGAACGGGTTGCAGTGGACACTTTTTCTATGCTTTCTCAGTCTGTTTCCTAGTGCCGGTTTGAAGTTCCTGCAGTTTTCACTGTAAAACCGAGTTGGAGCTATTACCTCCCTATATATATATATGGTGTGGATATTGCAACTGAAAAGAAACTTTGTGTTCCCAACAAGCTAGGTGAAGGTCGGCATTCACACACACGTATCCCTCAGAACTGAGCAAGTGGAGAGACTTTCGTTCATCTAGCACCAAGGGAACGGGTTGCAGGAGACACTTTTTCTCTGCTTTCTCAGTCTGTTTCCTAGTGGCGGTTTGAAGTTCCTGCAGTTTTCACTGTAAAACCGAGTTGGAGCTAGTACCTCCCCATACATATGTATGGAATGGAGTTTGCATCTGAAAAGAAACTTTGTGTTCCCAACAAGCTAGTTGAAGGACGGCTTTCACACACAATTATCTCTCAGAACTGAGCAAGTGGAGAGAATTTCGTTCATCTAGCACCAAGCGAACGGGTTGCAGGAGACACTTTTTCTCTGCTTTCTCAGTCTGTTTCCTAGTGCCGGTTTTAAGTTCCTGCAGTTTTCACTGTAAAACAGAGTTGGAGCTAGTACCTCCCCATATATATGTATTGAATGGAGTTTGCATCTGAAAAGAAACTTTGTGTTCCCAACAAGCTAGGTGAAGGACGGCTTTCACACACAATTATCTCTCAGAAATGAGCAAGTGGAGAGACGTTCGTTCATCTTGCACCAAGGGAACGGGTTGCAGGAGACAATATTTCTCTGCTTTCTCAGTCTGTTTCCTACTGCCGGTTTGAAGTTCCTGCAGTTTTCACTGTAAAACGGAGTTGGAGCTTGTACCTGCCCATATATATGTATGGAGTGGAGTTTGCAACTGAAAAGAAACTTTGTGTTCCCAACAAGCTAGGTGAAGTACGGCTTTCACACACACTTATCTCTCAGAACTGAGCAAGTGGAGAGACGTTCGTTCATCTAGCACCAAGGGAACGGGTTGCAGGAGACACTTTTTCTCTGCTTTCTCAGTCTGTTTCCTAGTGCCGGTTTGAAGTTCCTGCAGTTTTCACTGTAAACCCGTGTTGGAGCTAGTACCTCCCCATATATATGTTTGGTCTGGAGTTTGCAACTGAAAAGAAACTTTGTGTTCCCAACAAGCTAGGTGAAGAACGGCTTTCACACACACTTATCTCTCAGAACTGAGCAAGTGGAGAGATGTTCGTTCATCTAGCACCAAGGGCACGGGTTGCAGGAGACACTTTTTCTCTGCTTTCTCAGTCTGTTTCCTAGTGTCTGTTTGAAGTTCCTGCAATTTTCACTGTAAAACCGAGTTGGAGCTTGTACCTCCCCATATATATGTATGGAATGGAGTTTGCAACTTAAAAGTAACTTTGTGTTCCCAACAAGCTAGGTGAAGGACGGCTTTCACACACACTTATCTCTCAGAACTGAGCATGTGGAGAGACGTTCGTTCATCTAGCAACAATTGAACGGGTTGCAGGAGACAATTTTTCTCTGCTTTCTCAGTCTGTTTCCTAGTGCCGGTTTGAAGTTCCTGCAGTTTTCACTGTAAAACCGTGTTGGAGCTAGTACCTCCCCATATATATGTATGCAGTGGTGTTTGAAACTGAATAGAAACTTAGTGTTCCCAACAAGCTACTTGAAAGGCGGCTTTCACACACACTTATCTCTCAGAACTGAGCATGTGGAGAGACGTTCTTTTATGTAGCACAAATGAAACGGGTTGCAGGAGACACTTTTTCTCTGGTTTCTCAGTCTCTTTCCTAGTGCCAGTTTGAAGTTCCTGCAGTTTTCACTGTAAAAACGAGTTGGAGCTAGTACCTACCCATATATATGTATGGAATGGAGTTTGCAACTGAAAAGAAACTTTGTGTTCCCAACAAGCTAGGTGAAGGACGGCTTTCACACACACGTAACTCTCAGAACTGAGCAATTGGAGAGACGTTCGTTCATCTAGCACCAAGGGAACGGGTTGCAGTAGACACTTTTTCTCTGCTTTCTCAGTCTGTTTCCTAGTGCCGGTTTGAAGTTCCTGCATTTTTCACTGTACAACCGATTTGGAGCTATTACCACCCCATGTATATGTATGGAATGGAGTTTGCATCTGAAAAGAAATTTTGTGTTCCCAACAAGCTAGGTGAAGGACGGCTTTCACACACACTTATCTCTCAGAACTGAGCAAGTGGAGAGACGTTCGTTCATATAGCACCAAGGGAACGGGTTGCAGGGGACACTTTTTCTCTGCTTTCTCAGTCTGTTTCCTAGTGCCGGCTTGAGTTCCTGCAGTTATCACTGTAAAACCGAGTTGGAACTAGTACCTAACCATATATATGTATGGAGTGGGTTTGTAACTGAATACAAACTTAGTGTTCCCAACAAGCTACTTGAAAGACAACTTTCACATACACTTATCTCTCAGAACTGAGCATGTGGAGAGACGTTCGTTCATCTAGCACCAAGGGAACGGGTTGCAGGAGACACTATTTCTCTGCTTTCTCAGTCTGTTTCCTAGTGCCGGTTTGAATTTCCTGCAGTTTTCACTGTAAAACCGAGTTGGAGCTAGTACCTCCCCATATATATGCATGGAATGGAGTTTGCAACTAAAAAGAAACTTTGTGTTCCCAACAAGCTAGGTGATGGACGGCTTTCACACACAATTATCTCTCAGAACTGAGCAAGAGGAGAGACGTTCGTTCACCTAGGACCAAGGGAACGGGTTGCAGGAGAAAATTTTTCTCTGCTTTCTCAGTCTGTTTCCTAGTTCCGGTTTGAAGTTCCTGCATTTTTCACTGTAAAACCGATTTGGAGCTATTACCTCCCCATATATATGTATGGTGTTGAGTTTGCAACTGAAAAGAAACTTTGTGTTCCCTACAAGCTAGGTGAAGAAAGGCTTTCACACACACTTGTCTCTCAGAACTGAGTATATGGAGAGTCGTTCGTTCATCTAGCACCAAGGGAACGGATTGCAGGGGACACTTTTTCTCTGCTTTCTCAGTCTGTTTCCTAGTGCCGGCTTGAGTTCCTGCAGTTTTCACTGTAAAACCGAGTTGGAACTAGTACCTAACCATATATATGTATGAAGTGGTGTTTGTAACTGAATACAAACTTAGTGTTCCCAACAAGCTACTTGAAAGACAACTTTCACATACACTAATCTCTCAGAACTGAGCATGTGGAGAGACGTTCGTTCATCTAGCACCAAGGGAACGGGTTGCAGGAGACACTATTTCTCTGCTTTCTCAGTCTTTTTCCTAGTGCCGGTTTGAATTTCCTGCAGTTTTCACTGTAAAACCGAGTTGGAGCTAGTACCTCCCCATATATATGCATGGAATGGAGTTTGCAACTAAAAAGAAACTTTGTGTTCCCAACAAGCTAGGTGATGGACGGCTTTCACACACAATTATCTCTCAAAACTGAGCAAGAGGAGAGACGTTCGTTCACCTAGCACCAAGGGAACGGGTTGCAGGAGAAACTTTTTCTCTGCTTTCTCAGTCTGTTTCCTAGTTCCGGTTTGAAGTTCCTGCATTTTTCACTGTAAAACCGATTTGGAGCTATTACCTCCCCATATATATGTATGGTGTTGATTTTGCAACTGAAAAGAAACTTTGTGTTCCCTACAAGCTAGGTGAAAAAGGCTTTCACACACACTTGTCTCTCAGAACTGAGTATGTGGAGAGTCGTTCGTTCATCTAGCACAAGGGGAACGCGTTGCAGGAGACACTTTTTCATTGCTTTCTCAGGCTGTTTCCTAGTGCCGGTTTGAAGTTCCTGCAGTTTTCACTGTAAAACGGAGTTGGAGCTAGTACCTCCCCATATAAATGTATGGAATGGTGTTTGCAACTGAAAAGAAACTTTGTGATCCCAACAAGCTAGGTGAAGGACGGCTTTCACACACACTTATCTCCCAGAACTGAGCAAGTGGAGAGACGTTCGTTCATCTAGCACCAAGGCAACGTTTTGTAGGAGACACTTTTTCTCTGCATTCTCAGTCTGTTTCCTAGTGCCGGTTTGAAGTTCCTGCAGTTTTCACTGTAAAACCTAGGTGGAGCTAGTACCTCCCCATATATATGTATGGAATGCAGTTTGCATCTGAAAAGAAACTTTGTGTTCCCAACAAGCTAGGTGAAGGACGGCTTTCACACACACTTATCTCTCAGAACTGAGCAAGTGGAGAGACGTTCGTTCATCCAGCACCAAGGGAACGGGTTGCAGGGGACACTTTTTCACTGCTTTCTCAGTCTGTTTCCTAGTGCCGGCTTGAATTCCTGCAGTTTTCACTGTAAAATCGAGTTGGAAATAGTACCTACACATATATATGTATGGAGTGGTGTTTGCAACTGAATACAAACTTAGTTTTCCCAACAAGCTACTTGAAATACAACTTTCACATACACTTATCTCTCAGAACTGAGCATGTGGAGAGACGTTCGTTCATCTAGCACGAAGGGAACGGGTTGCAGGAGACACTATTTCTCTGCTTTCTCAGTCTGTTTCCTAGTGCCGGTTTGAAGTTCCTGCAGTTTTCACTGTAAAACCGAGTTGGAGCTAGTACCTCCCCATATATATGTATGGAATGGAGTTTGCAACTGAAAAGAAACTTTGTGTTCCCAACAAGCTAGGTGAAGGACGGCTTTCACACACAATTATCTCTCAGAAATGAGCAAGTGGAGAGACGTTCGTTCATCTAGCACCAAGGGAACGGGTTGCAGGAGACACTATTTCTCTGCTTTCTCAGTCTGTTTCCTAGTGCCGGTTTGAAGTTCCTGCAGTTTTCACTGTAAAACCGAGTTGGAGCTAGTACCTCCCCATATATATGTATGGAATGGAGTTTGCAACTGAAAAGAAACTTTGTGTTCCCAACAAGCTAGGTGAAGGACGGCTTTCACACACACTTATCTCTCAGAACTGAGCAAGTTGAGAGACGTTCGTTCATCTAGCACCAAGGGAACGGGTTGCAGTAGACACTTTTTCTCTGCTTTCTCAGTCTGTTTCCTAGTGGCGGTTTGAAGTTCCTGCAGTTTTCACTGTAAAACCGAGTTGGAGCTAGTACCTCCCCATATATATGTATGGAATGGAGTTTGCATCTGAAAAGAAACTTTGTGTTCCCAACAAGCTAGTTGAAGGACGGCTTTCACACACAATTATCTCTCAGAACTGAGCAAGTGGAGAGAATTTCGTTCATCTAGCACCAAGCGAACGGGTTGCAGGAGACACTTTTTCTCTGCTTTCTCAGTCTGTTTCCTAGTGCCGGTTTTAAGTTCCTGCAGTTTTCACTGTAAAACAGAGTTGGAGCTAGTACCTCCCCATATATATGTATTGAATGGAGTTTGCATCTGAAAAGAAACTTTGTGTTCCCAACAAGCTAGGTGAAGGACGGCTTTCACACACAATTATCTCTCAGAAATGAGCAAGTGGAGAGACGTTCGTTCATCTTGCACCAAGGGAACGGGTTGCAGGAGACAATATTTCTCTGCTTTCTCAGTCTGTTTCCTACTGCCGGTTTGAAGTTCCTGCAGTTTTCACTGTAAAACGGAGTTGGAGCTTGTACCTGCCCATATATATGTATGGAGTGGAGTTTGCAACTGAAAAGAAACTTTTTGTTCCCAACAAGCTAGGTGAAGTACGGCTTTCACACACACTTATCTCTCAGAACTGAGCAAGTGGAGAGACGTTCGTTCATCTAGCACCAAGGGAACGGGTTGCAGGAGACACTTTTTCTCTGCTTTCTCAGTCTGTTTCCTAGTGCCGGTTTGAAGTTCCTGCAGTTTTCACTGTA
Source organism: Camelus bactrianus (assembly GCF_048773025.1). Classification (NCBI taxonomy): domain Eukaryota; kingdom Metazoa; phylum Chordata; class Mammalia; order Artiodactyla; family Camelidae; genus Camelus; species Camelus bactrianus. Next base: position 100,717,773 of record NC_133544.1, read on the forward strand.
AAACCGAGTTGGAGCTATTACCTCCCCATATATATGTTTGGTCTGGAGTTTGCAACTGAAAAGAAACTTTGTGTTCCCAACAAGCTAGGTGAAGAACGGCTTTCACACACACTTATCTCTCAGAACTGAGCAAGTGGAGAGATGTTCGTTCATCTAGCACCAAGGGCACGGGTTGCAGGAGACACTTTTTCTCTGCTTTCTCAGTCTGTTTCCTAGTGTCTGTTTGAAGTTCCTGCAATTTTCACTGTAAAACCGAGTTGGAGCTTGTACCTCCCCATATATATGTATGGAATGGAGTTTGCAACTGAAAAGAAACTTTGTGTTCCCAACAAGCTAGGTGAAGGACGTCTTTCACACACACTTATCTCTCAGAACTGAGCAAGTTGAGAGACGTTCGTTCATCTAGCACCAAGGGAACGGGTTGCAGTAGACACTTTTTCTCTGCTTTCTCAGTCTGTTTCCTAGTGGCGGTTTGAAGTTCCTGCAGTTTTCACTGTAAAACCGAGTTGGAGCTAGTACCTCCCCATATATATGTATGGAATGGAGTTTGCATCTGAAAAGAAACTTTGTGTTCCCAACAAGCTAGTTGAAGGACGGCTTTCACACACAATTATCTCTCAGAACTGAGCAAGTGGAGAGAATTTCGTTCATCTAGCACCAAGCGAACGGGTTGCAGGAGACACTTTTTCTCTGCTTTCTCAGTCTGTTTCCTAGTGCCGGTTTTAAGTTCCTGCATTTTTCACTGTAAAACCGATTTGGAGCTATTACCTCCCCATATATATGTATGGTGTTGAGTTTGCAACTGAAAAGAAACTTTGTGTTCCCTACAAGCTAGGTGAAGAAAGGCTTTCACACACACTTGTCTCTCAGAACTGAGTATATGGAGAGTCGTTCGTTCATCTAGCACCAAGGGAACGGATTGCAGGGGACACTTTTTCTCTGCTTTCTCAGTCTGTTTCCTAGTGCCGGCTTGAGTTCCTGCAGTTTTCACTGTAAAACCGAGTTGGAACTAGTACCTAACCATATATATGTATGGAGTGGTGTTTGTAACTGAATACAAACTTAGTGTTCCCAACAAGCTACTTGAAAGACAACTTTCACATACACTAATCTCTCAGAACTGAGCATGTGGAGAGACGTTCGTTCATCTAGCACCAAGGGAACGGGTTGCAGGAGACACTATTTCTCTGCTTTCTCAGTCTGTTTCCTAGTGCCGGTTTGAATTTCCTGCAGTTTTCACTGTAAAACCGAGTTGGAGCTAGTACCTCCCCATATATATGCATGGAATGGAGTTTGCAACTAAAAAGAAACTTTGTGTTCCCAACAAGCTAGGTGATGGACGGCTTTCACACACAATTATCTCTCAGAACTGAGCAAGAGGAGAGACGTTCGTTCACCTAGCACCAAGGGAACGGGTTGCAGGAGAAACTTTTTCTCTGCTTTCTCAGTCTGTTTCCTAGTTCCGGTTTGAAGTTCCTGCATTTTTCACTGTAAAACCGATTTGGAGCTATTACCTCCCCATATATATGTATGGTGTTGATTTTGCAACTGAAAAGAAACTTTGTGTTCCCTACAAGCTAGGTGAAGAAAGGCTTTCACACACACTTGTCTCTCAGAACTGAGTATGTGGAGAGTCGTTCGTTCATCTAGCACAAGGGGAACGCGTTGCAGGAGACACTTTTTCATTGCTTTCTCAGGCTGTTTCCTAGTGCCGGTTTGAAGTTCCTGCAGTTTTCACTGTAAAACGGAGTTGGAGCTAGTACCTCCCCATATAAATGTATGGAATGGTGTTTGCAACTGAAAAGAAACTTTGTGATCCCAACAAGCTAGGTGAAGGACGGCTTTCACACACACTTATCTCCCAGAACTGAGCAAGTGGAGAGACGTTCGTTCATCTAGCACCAAGGCAACGTTTTGTAGGAGACACTTTTTCTCTGCATTCTCAGTCTGTTTCCTAGTGCCGGTTTGAAGTTCCTGCAGTTTTCACTGTAAAACCTAGGTGGAGCTAGTACCTCCCCATATATATGTATGGAATGCAGTTTGCATCTGAAAAGAAACTTTGTGTTCCCAACAAGCTAGGTGAAGGACGGCTTTCACACACACTTATCTCTCAGAACTGAGCAAGTGGAGAGACGTTCGTTCATCCAGCACCAAGGGAACGGGTTGCAGGGGACACTTTTTCACTGCTTTCTCAGTCTGTTTCCTAGTGCCGGCTTGAATTCCTGCAGTTTTCACTGTAAAATCGAGTTGGAAATAGTACCTACCCATATATATGTATGGAGTGGTGTTTGCAACTGAATACAAACTTAGTTTTCCCAACAAGCTACTTGAAACACAACTTTCACATACACTTATCTCTCAGAACTGAGCATGTGGAGAGACGTTCGTTCATCTAGCACCAAGGGAACGGGTTGCAGGAGACACTATTTCTCTGCTTTCTCAGTCTGTTTCCTAGTGCCGGTTTGAAGTTCCTGCAGTTTTCACTGTAAAACCGAGTTGGAGCTAGTACCTCCCCATATATATGTATGGAATGGAGTTTGCAACTGAAAAGAAACTTTGTGTTCCCAACAAGCTAGGTGAAGGACGGCTTTCACACACAATTATCTCTCAGAAATGAGCAAGTGGAGAGACGTTCGTTCATCTAGCACCAAGGGAACGGGTTGCAGGAGACACTATTTCTCTGCTTTCTCAGTCTGTTTCCTAGTGCCGGTTTGAAGTTCCTGCAGTTTTCACTGTAAAAACGAGTTGGAGCTAGTACCACCCCATATATATGTTTGGAATGGAGTTTGCAACTGAAAAGAAACTTTGTGTTCCCAACAAGCTAGGTGAAGGACGGCTTTCACACACACTTATCTCTCAGAACTGAGCAAGTTGAGAGACGTTCGTTCATCTAGCACCAAGGGAACGGGTTGCAGTAGACACTTTTTCTCTGCTTTCTCAGTCTGTTTCCTAGTGGCGGTTTGAAGTTCCTGCAGTTTTCACTGTAAAACCGAGTTGGAGCTAGTACCTCCCCATATATATGTATGGAATGGAGTTTGCATCTGAAAAGAAACTTTGTGTTCCCAACAAGCTAGTTGAAGGACGGCTTTCACACACAATTATCTCTCAGAACTGAGCAAGTGGAGAGAATTTCGTTCATCTAGCACCAAGCGAACGGGTTGCAGGAGACACTTTTTCTCTGCTTTCTCAGTCTGTTTCCTAGTGCCGGTTTTAAGTTCCTGCAGTTTTCACTGTAAAACAGAGTTGGAGCTAGTACCTCCCCATATATATGTATTGAATGGAGTTTGCATCTGAAAAGAAACTTTGTGTTCCCAACAAGCTAGGTGAAGGACGGCTTTCACACACAATTATCTCTCAGAAATGAGCAAGTGGAGAGACGTTCGTTCATCTTGCACCAAGGGAACGGGTTGCAGGAGACAATATTTCTCTGCTTTCTCAGTCTGTTTCCTACTGCCGGTTTGAAGTTCCTGCAGTTTTCACTGTAAAACGGAGTTGGAGCTTGTACCTGCCCATATATATGTATGGAGTGGAGTTTGCAACTGAAAAGAAACTTTGTGTTCCCAACAAGCTAGGTGAAGTACGGCTTTCACACACACTTATCTCTCAGAACTGAGCAAGTGGAGAGACGTTCGTTCATCTAGCACCAAGGGAACGGGTTGCAGGAGACACTTTTTCTCTGCTTTCTCAGTCTGTTTCCTAGTGCCGGTTTGAAGTTCCTGCAGTTTTCACTGTAAAACCGAGTTGGAGCTATTACCTCCCCATATATATGTTTGGTCTGGAGTTTGCAACTGAAAAGAAACTTTGTGTTCCCAACAAGCTAGGTGAAGAACGGCTTTCACACACACTTATCTCTCAGAACTGAGCAAGTGGAGAGATGTTCGTTCATCTAGCACCAAGGGCACGGGTTGCAGGAGACACTTTTTCTCTGCTTTCTCAGTCTGTTTCCTAGTGTCTGTTTGAAGTTCCTGCAATTTTCACTGTAAAACCGAGTTGGAGCTTGTACCTCCCCATATATATGTATGGAATGGAGTTTGCAACTGAAAAGATACTTTGTGTTCCCAACAAGCTAGGTGAAGGACGTCTTTCACACACACTTATCTCTCAGAACTGAGCAAGTTGAGAGACGTTCGTTCATCTAGCACCAAGGGAACGGGTTGCAGTAGACACTTTTTCTCTGCTTTCTCAGTCTGTTTCCTAGTGGCGGTTTGAAGTTCCTGCAGTTTTCACTGTAAAACCGAGTTGGAGCTAGTACCTCCCCATATATATGTATGGAATGGAGTTTGCATCTGAAAAGAAACTTTGTGTTCCCAACAAGCTAGTTGAAGGACGGCTTTCACACACAATTATCTCTCAGAACTGAGCAAGTGGAGAGAATTTCGTTCATCTAGCACCAAGCGAACGGGTTGCAGGAGACACTTTTTCTCTGCTTTCTCAGTCTGTTTCCTAGTGCCGGTTTTAAGTTCCTGCAGTTTTCACTGTAAAACAGAGTTGGAGCTAGTACCTCCCCATATATATGTATTGAATGGAGTTTGCATCTGAAAAGAAACTTTGTGTTCCCAACAAGCTAGGTGAAGGACGGCTTTCACACACAATTATCTCTCAGAAATGAGCAAGTGGAGAGACGTTCGTTCATCTTGCACCAAGGGAACGGGTTGCAGGAGACAATATTTCTCTGCTTTCTCAGTCTGTTTCCTACTGCCGGTTTGAAGTTCCTGCAGTTTTCACTGTAAAACGGAGTTGGAGCTTTTACCTGCCCATATATATGTATGGAGTGGAGTTTGCAACTGAAAAGAAACTTTGTGTTCCCAACAAGCTAGGTGAAGTACGGCTTTCACACACACTTATCTCTCAGAACTGAGCAAGTGGAGAGACGTTCGTTCATCTAGCACCAAGGGAACGGGTTGCAGGAGACACTTTTTCTCTGCTTTCTCAGTCTGTTTCCTAGTGCCGGTTTGAAGTTCCTGCAGTTTTCACTGTAAAACCGAGTTGGAGCTATTACCTCCCCATATATATGTTTGGTCTGGAGTTTGCAACTGAAAAGAAACTTTGTGTTCCCAACAAGCTAGGTGAAGAACGGCTTTCACACACACTTATCTCTCAGAACTGAGCAAGTGGAGAGATGTTCGTTCATCTAGCACCAAGGGCACGGGTTGCAGGAGACACTTTTTCTCTGCTTTCTCAGTCTGTTTCCTAGTGTCTGTTTGAAGTTCCTGCAATTTTCACTGTAAAACCGAGTTGGAGCTTGTACCTCCCCATATATATGTATGGAATGGAGTTTGCAACTGAAAAGAAACTTTGTGTTCCCAACAAGCTAGGTGAAGGACGTCTTTCACACACACTTATCTCTCAGAACTGAGCATGTGGAGAGACGTTCGTTCATCTAGCAACAATTGAACGGGTTGCAGGAGACAATTTTTCTCTGCTTTCTCAGTCTGTTTCCTAGTGCCGGTTTGAAGTTCCTGCAGTTTTCACTGTAAAACCGTGTTGGAGCTAGTACCTCCCCATATATATGTATGCAGTGGTGTTTGAAACTGAATAGAAACTTAGTGTTCCCAACAAGCTACTTGAAAGGCGGCTTTCACACACACTTATCTCTCAGAACTGAGCATGTGGAGAGACGTTCTTTTATGTAGCACAAATGAAACGGGTTGCAGGAGACACTTTTTCTCTGGTTTCTCAGTCTGTTTCCTAGTGCCAGTTTGAAGTTCCTGCAGTTTTCACTGTAAAAACGAGTTGGAGCTAGTACCTACCCATATATATGCATGGAATGGAGTTTGCAACTAAAAAGAAACTTTGTGTTCCCAACAAGCTAGGTGATGGACGGCTTTCACACACAATTATCTCTCAGAACTGAGCAAGAGGAGAGACGTTCGTTCATCTATCACCAAGGGAACGGGTTGCAGGAGAAACTTTTTCTCTGCTTTCTCAGTCTGTTTCCTAGTTCCGGTTTGAAGTTCCTGCATTTTTCACTGTAAAACCGATTTGGAGCTATTACCTCCCCATATATATGTATGGTGTTGAGTTTGCAACTGAAAAGAAACTTTGTGTTCCCTACAAGCTAGGTGAAGAAAGGCTTTCACACACACTTGTCTCTCAGAACTGAGTATGTGGAGAGTCGTTCGTTCATCTAGCACCAAGGGAACGGGTTGCAGGGGACACTTTTTCTCTGCTTTCTCAGTCTGTTTCCTAGTGCCGGCTTGAGTTCCTGCAGTTTTCACTGTAAAACCGAGTTGGAACTAGTACCTAACCATATATATGTATGGATTGGTGTTTGTAACTGAATACAAACTTAGTGTTCCCAACAAGCTACTTGAAAGACAACTTTCACATACATTAATCTCTCAGAACTGAGCATGTGGAGAGACGTTCGTTCATCTAGCACCAAGGGAACGGGTTGCAGGAGACACTATTTCTCTGCTTTCTCAGTCTGTTTCCTAGTGCCGGTTTGAATTTCCTGCAGTTTTCACGGTAAAACCGAGTTGGAGCTAGTACCTCCCCATATATATGCATGGAATGGAGTTTGCAACTAAAAAGAAACTTTGTGTTCCCAACAAGCTAGGTGATGGACGGCTTTCACACACAATTATCTCTCAGAACTGAGCAAGAGGAGAGACGTTCGTTCATCTATCACCAAGGGAACGGGTTGCAGGAGAAACTTTTTCTCTGCTTTCTCAGTCTGTTTCCTAGTGCCGGTTTGAAGTTCCTGCAGTTTTCACTGTAAAACCGAGTTGGAGCTAGTACCTCCCCATATATATGTATGGAATGGAGTTTGCAACTGAAAAGAAACTTTGTGTTCCCAACAAGCTAGGTGAAGGACGGCTTTCACACACACTTATCTCTCAGAACTGAGCAAGTGGAGAGACGTTCGTTCATCTAGCACCAAGGGAACGGGTTGCAGTAGACACTTTTTCTCTGCTTTCTCAGTCTGTTTCCCAGTGCCGATTTGAAGTTCCTGCAGTTTTCACTGTAAAAACTAGTTGGAGCTTGTACCTGCCCATATATATGTATGGAATGGAGTTTGCAACTGAAAAGAAACTTTGTGTTCCCAACAAGCTACGTGAAGAACGGCTTTCACACACACTTATCTCTCAGAACTGAGCAAGTTGAGAGACGTTCGTTCATCTAGCACCAAGGGAACGGGTTGCAGGAGACACTTATTATCTGCTTTCTCAGTCTGTTTCCTAGTGCCGGTTTGAAGTTCCTGCAGTTTTCACTGTAAAACCGAGTTGGAGCTAGTACCTCCCCATATATATGTATGGAATGGAGTTTGCAACTGAAAAGAAACTTTGTGTTCCCAAGAAGCTAGGTGAAGGACGGCTTTCACACACAATTATCTCTCAGAAATGAGCAAGTGGAGAGACGTTCGTTCACCTAGCACCAAGGGAACGGGTTGCAGGAGACACTTTTTCTCTGCATTCTCAGTCTGTTTCCCAGTGCCGATTTGAAGTTCCTGCAGTTTTCACTGTAAAACCGAGTTGGAGCTTGTGCCTGCCCATATATATGTATGGAATGGAGTTTGCAACAGAAAAGAAACTTTGTGTTCCCAACAAGCTACGTGAAGGACGGCTTTCACACACACTTATCTCTCAGAACTGAGCATGTGGAGAGACGTTCGTTCATCTAGCACCAAGGGAACGGGTGGCAGGAGACACTTTTTCTCTGCTTTCTCAGTCTGTTTCCTAGTGCCGGTTTTAAGTTCCTGCAGTTTTCACTGTAAAACCGAGTTGTAGCTAGTACCTCCCCATATATATGTTTGGAATGGAGTTTGCAACTGAAAAGAAACTTTGTGTTCCCAACAAGCTAGGTGAAGGACGGCTTTCACACACACTTATCTCTCAGAACTGAGCAATTGGAGAGACGTTCGTTCATCTAGCACCAAGGGAACGGGTTGCAGGAGACACTTTTTCTCTGCTTTCTCAGTCTGTTTCCTAGTGCCGGTTTGAAGTTCCGGCAGTTTTCACTGTAAAACTGAGTTGGAGCTAGTACCTCCGCATATATATGTATGGAAAGGAGTTTGCATCTGAAAAGAAACTTTGTGTTCCCAACAAGCTAGGTGAAGGACGGCTTTCACACACACTTATCTCTCAGAACTGAGCAAGTGGAGAGACGTTCGTTCATCTAGCACCTAGGGAACGGGTTGCAGGAGACACTTTTTCTCTGCTTTCTCAGTCTGTTTCCTAGTGCAGGCTTGAGTTCCTGCAGTTTTCACTGTAAAACCGAGTTGGAACTAGTACCTACCCATATATATGTATGGAGTGGTGTTTGCAACTGAATACAAACTTAGTGTTCCCAACAAGCTACTTGAAAGACAACTTTCACATACAGTTATCTCTCAGATCTGAGCATGTGGAGAGACGTACGTTCATCTAGCACCAAGGGAACGGGTTGCAGGAGACACTATTTCTCTGCTTTCTCAGTCTGTTTCCTAGTGCCGGTTTGAAGTTCCTGCAGTTTTCACTGTAAAACCGAGTTGGAGCTAGTACCTCCCCATATATATGTATGGGATGGAGTTTGCAACTGAAAAGGAACTTTGTGTTCCCAACAAGCTAGGTGAAGGACGGCTTTCACACACACTTATCTCTCAGAACTGAGCAAGTGGAGAGACGTTCGTTCATCTAGCACCAACGGAACGGGTTGCAGGGGACACTTATTCTCTGCTTTCTCAGTCTGTTTCCTAGTGCCGGTTTGAAGTTCCTGCAGTTTTCACTGTAAAACCGAGTTGGAGCTAGTACCTCCCCATATATATGTATGGAATGGAGTTTGCAACTGAAAAGAAACTTTGTGTTCCCAACAAGCTAGGTGAAGGACGGCTTTCACACACACTTATCTCTCAGAAATGAGCAAGTGGAGAGACGTTCGTTCATCTAGCACCAAGGGAACGGGTGGCAGGAGACATTTTTTCTCTCCTTTCTCAGTCTGTTTCCTAGTGCCGGTTTTAAGTTCCTGCAGTTTTCACTGTAAAAACGAGTTGGAGCTAGTACCTCCCCATATATATGTTTGGAATGGAGTTTGCAACTGAAAAGAAACTTTGTGTTCCCAACAAGCTAGGTGAAGGACGGCTTTCACACACACTTATCTCTCAGAACTGAGCAATTGGAGAGACGTTCATTCATCTAGCGCCAAGGGAACGGGTTGCAGGAGACACTTTTTCTCTGCTTTCTCAGTCTGTTTCCTAGTGCCGGTTTGAAGTTCCTGCAGTTTTCACTGTAAAACCGAGTTGGAGCTAGTACCTAGCCATAAATTTGTAAGGAGTGGAGTTTGCAAAAGAAAAGAAACTTTGTGTTCTCAACAAGCTAGGTGAAGGACGGCTTTCACACACACTTCTCTCTCAGAACTGAGAATGTGGAGAGACGTTCGTTCATCTAGCACCAAGGGAACGGGTTACAAGGGAAATTTTTACTCTGGTTTCTCAGTCTGTTTCCTAGTGCCGGTTTGAAGTTCCTGCATTTTTCACTGTAAAACTGAGTTAGAATTAGTACCTCCCCATATATATTTATGGAGTGGAGTTTGCAACTGAAAAGAAACTTTGTGTTCCCAACAAGCTAGGTGAAGGACGGCATTCTCACACACTTATCTCTCAGAACTGAGCAAGTGGAGAGACGTTCGTTCCCAACAAGCTAGGTGAAGGCGGCTTTCACACACACTTATCTCTCAGAACTGAGCATGTGGAGAGACGTTCTTTCATCTAGCACCAAGGGAACTGGTTGCAGGAGAAACTTTAGTCTTTTTCTCAGTCTGTTTCCTGGTGCCGGTTTGAAGTTCCTGCAGTTTTCACTGTAAAACCGATTTGGAACAAGTACCTCCCCATATAAATTTATGGAGTGGTGTTGGCAACTGAAAAGAAATTTTGTGTTCCCAACAAGCTAGGTGAAGGACGGCTTTCACACACACTTTTCTCTCAGAACTGAGCATGTGGAGAGACGTTTGTTCATCTAGCACCAAGGGAACGGTTTACACGGAAATTTTTACTCTGGTGTCTCAGTCTGTTTCCTAGTGCCGGTTTGAAGTTCCTGCAGTTTTCACTGTAAAACTGAGTTGGAATTAGTACCTCCCCATATATATTTATGGAGTGGAGTTTGCAAATGATAAGAAACTTTGTGTTCCCAACAAGCTAGGTGAAGGACGGCTTTCACACACACTTATCTCTCAGAACTGAGCATGAGGAGAGACGTTCGTTCATCTAGCACCAAGGGAACGGGTTGCAGGAGACACTTTTTCTCTGCTTTCTCAATCTGTTTCCTAGTGCCATTTTGTAGTTCCTTCAGTTTACACTGTAAAACCGAGTTGGAGCTAGTACCTACCCATATATATGTATGGAGTGGAGTTTGCAACTGAAAAGATACTTTGTGTTCCCAACAAGCTAGGTGAAGGACGGCTTTCTCACACACTTATCTCTCAGAACTGAGCAAGTGGAGAGACGTTCGTTCCCAACAAGCTAGGTGAAGGCGGCTTTCACACACACTTATCTCTCAGAACTGAGCATGTGGAGAGACGTTCTTTCATCTAGCACCAAGGGAACTGGTTGCAGGAGAAACTTTAGTCTTTTTCTCAGTCTGTTTCCTGGTGCCGGTTTGAAGTTCCTGCAGTATTCACTGTAAAAGCGTGTTGGAGCTTTTACCTCCCCATATATATGTATGGAATGGAGTTTGCAACTGAAAAGAAACTTTGTGTTCCCAACAAGCTAGGTGAAGGACGGCCTTCACACACACTTATTTCTCAGAACTGAGCATGTGGAGAGACGTTCGTTCATCTAGCACCAAGGGAACGGGTTGCAGGAGACACTTTTTCTCTGCTTTCTCAGTCTGTTTCCTAGTGCCGGTTTAATGTTCCTGCAGTTTTCGCTGTAAAACCGAGTTAGAGCTAGTACCTCCCCATATATATGTATGGAATGGAGTTTGCAACTGAAAAGAAACTTTGTGTTCCCAACAAGCTAGTTGAAGGACGGCTTTCACACACACTTAACTCTCAGAACTGAGCAAGTGGAGAGACGTTCGTTCATCTAGCACCAATGGAACGGGTTACAAGGGAAATTTTTACTCTGGTTTCTCAGTCTGTTTCCTAGTGCCGGTTTGAAGTTCCTGCATTTTTCACTGTAAAACTGATTTGGAATTAGTACCTCCCCATATATATTTATGGAGTGGAGTTTGCAACTGAAAAGAAATATTGTGTTCCCTACAAGCTAGGTGAAGGACGGCTTTCACACACACTATTCTCTCAGAATTGAGCATGTGGAGAGACGTTCGTTCATCTAGCAACAAGGGAACGGTTTGCAGGAGACACTTTTTCTCTGCATTCTCAGTCTGTTTCCAAGTGCCAGTTTGAATTTCCTGCAGTTTTCACTGTAAATCATAATTGGAGCTAGTACCTCGCCATATATATTTATGGAATGGAGTTTGCATCTGAAAAGAAACTTTGTGTTCCCAACAAGCTAGGTGAAGGACGGCTTTCACACACACTTATCTCTCAGAACTGAGCAAGTGGAGAGAAGTTCGTTCACCTAGCACCAAGGGAACGGGTTGCAGGAGACAGTTTTTCTATGTTTTCTCAGTCTGTTTCCTAGTGCCTGTTTGAAGTTCCTGCAGTTTTCACTGTAAAACCTAGTTGGAGCTAGTACCTACCCATATATATTTATGGAATGGAGTTTGCATCTGAAAAGGAACTTTGTGTTCCCAACAAGCTAGGTGAAGGACGGCTTTCACACACAATTATCTCTCAGAACTGAGCATGTGGAGAGACGTTCGTTCATCTAGCACGAAGGGAAGGGGTTACAAAGGAAATTTTTACTCTGGTGTCTCAGTCTGTTTCCTAGTGCCGGTTTGAAGTTCCTGCAGTTTTCACTGTAAAACCGAGTTGGAGCTTGTACCTCCCCATATATATGTATGGAATGGAGTTAGCAACTGAAAAGAAACTTTGTGTTCCCAACAAGCTAGGTGAAGTACGGCTTTCACACACACTTACCTCTCAGAACTGAGCATGTGGAGAGACGTTCGTTCATCTAGCACCAAGGGAACGTGTTGCAGAAGAAACTTTTAATCTGGTGTCTCAGTCTTTTTCCTAGTGCCGGTTTGAATTTCCTGCCGTTTTCACTGTAAATCGGAGTTGGAGCTAGTACCTCCCCATATACATGTATGGAGTGGTGTTTGCAACTGAATAGAAACTTAGTTTTCCCAACAAGCTACTTGAAAGACAGCTTTCACACACACTTATCTCTCAGAAGTGAGCAAGTGGAGAGACGTTCGTTCATCTAGCACCAACGGAGCGGGTTGCAGGAGACACATTTTCTCTGCTTTCTCAGTCTGTTTCCTAGTGCCGGTTTGAAGTTCCTGCAGTTTTCACTGTAAAACCGAGTTGGACCTAGTACCTCCACATGTATATGAATGGAATGGATTTTGCAACTGAAAAGAAACTTTGTGTTCCAAACAAGCTAGGTGAAGGACGGCTTTCACACACACTTATCTCTCAGAACTGAGCAAGTGGAGAGACGTTCGTTCATCTAACACCAAGTTAATGGGTTGCAGGAGACACTTTTTCTCTGCTTTCTCAGTCTGTTTCCTAGTGCCGGTTTGAAGTTCCTGCAGTTTTCACTGTAAAACCGAGTTGGAGCTAGTACCTCCACATGTATATGAATGGAATGGATTTTGCAACTGAAAAGAAAGTTTGTGTTCCCAACAAGCTAGGTGAAGGACGGCTTTCACACACACTTAACTCTCAGAACTGAGCAAGTGGAGAGACGTTCGTTCATCTAGCACCAAGGGAACGGGTTACAAGGGAAATTTTTACTCTGGTTTCTCAGTCTGTTTCCTAGTGCCGGTTTGAAGTTCCTGCATTTTTCACAGTAAAACTGATTTGGAATTAGTACCTCCCCATATAAATTTATGGAGTGGAGTTTGCAACTGAAAAGAAATATTGTGTTCCCTACAAGCTATGTGAAGGACGGCTTTCACACACACTATTCTCTCAGAACTGAGCATGTGGAGAGACGTTCGTTCATCTAGCACCAAGGGAACGGTTTGCAGGAGACACTTTTTCTCTGCATTCTCAGTCTGTTTCCTAGTGCCGGTTTGAAGTTCCTGCACTTTTCAATGTAAAACCGAGTTGGAGCTAGTACCTAGCCATATATATATATGGAGTGCAGTTTGCAACAGAAAAGAAACTTTGTGTTCCCAACAAGCTAGGTGAAGGCGGCTTTCACACACACTTATCTCTCATAGCTGAGCATGTGGAGAGACGTTCGTTCATCTAGCACCAAGGCAACGGGTTGCTGGAGACACTTTTTCTCTGCTTTCACAGTCAGTTTCCAAGTGCCGGTTTGAAGTTCCTGCAGTTTTCACTGTAAATTCTAATTGGAGCTAGTACCTCGCCATATATATGTATGGAATGGAGTTTGCATCTGAAAAGAAACTTTGTGTTCCCAACAAGCTAGGTGAAGGACGGCTTTCACACACAATTATCTCTCAGAACTGTGCAAGTGGAGAGACGTTCGTTCATCTAGCACCAAGGGAACGTGTTGCAGAAGAAACTTTTACTCTGGTGTCTCAGTCTTTTTCCTACTGCCGGTTTGAATTTCCTGCCGTTTTCACTGTAAATCGGAGTTGGAGCTAGTACCTCCCCATATATATGTATGGAGTGGTGTTAGCAACTGAATAGAAATTTAGTTTTCCCAACAAGTTTCTTGAAAGACAGCTTTCACACACACTTATCTCTCAGAACCGAGCAAGTGGAGAGACGTTCGTTCATCTAGCACCAAGGGAACGGGTTGCAGTAGACACTTTTTCTCTGCTTTCTCAGTCTGTTTCGTAGTGCCGGTTTGAAGTTCCTGCAGTTTTCACTGTAAAACCGAGTTGGAGATATTACCTCCCCATATATATGTATGGTGTGGATTTTGCAACTGAAAAGAAACTTTGTGTTCCCAACAAGCTAGGTGAAGGTCGGCTTTCACACACACTTATCTCTCAGAACTGAGCAAGTGGAGAGTCGTTCGTTCATCTAGCACCAAGGGAACGGGTTGCAGGAGACACTTTTTCTCTGCTTTCTCAGTCTGTTTCCTAGTGCCGGTTTGAAGTTCCTGCAGTTTTCACTGTAAAAGCGTGTTGGACCTTGTACCTCCCCATATATATGTATGGAATGGAGTTTGCAACTGAAAAGAAACTTTGTGTTCCCAACATGCTAGGTGAAGGACGGCCTTCACACACACTTATCTCTAAGAACTGAGCATGTGGAGAGACGTTCGTTCATCTAGCACCAAGGGAACGGGTTGCAGGAGACACTTTTTCTCTGCTTTCTCATTCTGTTTCCTAGTGCCGGTTTAATGTTCCTGCAGTTTTCACTGTAAAACCGAGTTAGAGCTAGTACCTCCCCATATATATGTATGGAATGGAGTTTGCAACTGAAAAGAAACTTTGTGTTCCCAACAAGCTAGGTGAAGGACGGCTTTCAAACACACTTATCTCTCAGAACTGAGCAAGTGGAGAGACGTTCGTTTATCTAGCACCAAGGGAACGGGTTGCAGGAGACACTATTTCTCTGCTTTCTCAGTCTGTTTCCTAGTGCCGGTTTGAAGTTCCTGCAGTTTTCACTGTAAAATCGAGTTGGAGCTAGTACCTCCACATGTATATGAATGGAATGGATTTTGCAACTGAAAAGAAACTTTGTGTTCCCAACAAGCTAGGTGAAGGACGGCTTTCACACACAATTATCTCTCAGAATTGTGCAAGTGGAGAGACGTTCGTTCATCTAGCACCAAGGGAACGTGTTGCAGAAGAAACTTTTACTCTGGTGTCTCAGTCTTTTTCCTAGTGCCGGTTTGAATTTCCTGCCGTTTTCACTGTAAATCGGAGTTGGAGCTAGTACGTCCCCATATATATGTATGGAGTGATGTTAGCAACTGAATAGAAATTTAGTTTTCCCAACAAGCTACTTGAAAGACAGCTTTCACACACACTTATCTCTCAGAACTGAGCAAGTGGAGAGACGTTCGTTCATCTAGCACCAAGGGAACGGGTTGCAGTAGACACTTTTTCTCTGCTTTCTCAGTCTGTTTCCTAGTGCCGGTTTGAAGTTCCTGCAGTTTTCACTGTAAAACCGAGTTGGAGATATTACCTCCCCATATATATGTATGGTGTGGATTTTGCAACTGAGAAGAAACTTTGTGTTCCCAACAAGCTAGGTGAAGCTCGGCTTTCACACACACTTATCTCTCAGAACTGAGCAAGTGGAGAGTCGTTCGTTCATCTAGCACCAAGGGAACGGGTTGCAGGAGACACTTTTTCTCTGCTTTCTCAGTCTGTTTCCTAGTGCCGGTTTGAAGTTCCTGCAGTTTTCACTGTAAAAGCGTGTTGGAGCTTGTACCTCCCCATATATATGTATGGAATGGAGTTTGCAACTGAAAAGAAACTTTGTGTTCCCAACAAGCTAGGTGAAGGACGGCCTTCACACACACTTATCTCTCAGAACTGAGCATGTGGAGAGACGTTCGTTCATCTAGCACCAAGGGAACGGTTTACAAGGGAAATTTTTACTCTGGTTTCTCAGTCTGTTTCCTAGTGCCGGTTTGAAGTTCCTGCATTTTTCACTGTAAAACTGAGTTGGAATTACTACCTCCCCATATATATTTATGGAGTGGGATTTGCAACTGATAAGAAACTTTGTGTTCCCAACAAACTAGGTGAATGACGGCTTTCACACACACTTATCTCTCAGAACAGAGCATGTGGAGAGACGTTCGTTCATCTAGCACCAAGGGAAAGTTTTGCAGAAGAAACTTTTACTCTGGTGTCTCAGTCTTTTTCCTAGGGCCGGTTTGAATTTCCTGCAGTTTTCACTGTAAATCGGAGTTGGAGCTAGTACCTCCCTATATATATATATGGATTGTTGTTTGCAACTGAATAGAATCTTAGTGTTCCCAACAAGCTACTTGAAATACGGCTTTCACACACACTTATCTCTCAGAACTGAGCATATGGAGAGACGTTCGTTCATCTAGCACCAAGGGAACGGGTTGCAGGAGACACTTTTTCTCTGCTTTCTCAGTCTGTTTCCTAGTGCCGGTTTGAAGTTCCTGCAGTTTTCACTGTAAAACCGAGTTGGAGATATTACCTCCCCATATATATGTATGGAATGGAATTTGCAACTGAAAAGAAACTTTGTGTTCCCAACAAGCTAGGTGAAGGACGGCTTTCACACACACTTATCTCTCAGAACTGAGCAAGTGGAGAGACGTTCGTTCATCTAGCACCAAGGGAACGGGTAGCAGGAGACACTTATTCTCTGCTTTCTCAGTCTGTTTCCTAGTGCCAGTTTGTAGTTCCTTCAGTTTTCACTGTAAAACCGAGTTGGAGCTAGTACCTACCCATATATATGTATGGAGTGGATTTTGCAACTGAATAGATACTTTGTGTTCCCAACAAGCTAGGTGAAGGACGGCTTTCACACACAATTATATCTCAGAACTGAGCATGTGGAGAGACGTTCGTTCATCTAGCACAAAAGGAATGTGTTGCAGAAGAAACTTTTACTCTGCTTTCTCAGTCTGTTTCCTAGTGCCGGTTTGAAGTTCCTGCACTTTTTACAGTAAAACCGAGTTGGAGCTAGTACCTAGCCATATATATGTATGGAGTGGAGTTTGCAACAGAAAAGAAACTTTGTGTTCCCAACAAGCTAGGTGAAGGCGGCTTTCACACACACTTATCTCTCAGAACTGAGCAAGTGGAAAGACGTTCGTTCATCTAGCACCAAGGGAACGGGTTACAAGGGAAATTTTTACTCTGGTGTCTCAGTCTGTTTCCTAGTGCCGGTTTGAATTTCCTGCAGTTTTCACTGTAAAACCGAGTTGGAGCTAGTACCTCCCCTTATATATGTATGGAGTGGAGTTTGCAACTGAAAAGAAACTTTGTGTTCCCAACAAGCTAGGTGAATTACGGCTTTCACACACACTAATCTCTCAGAACTGAGCATGTGGAGAGACGTTCGTTCATCTAGCACCAAGGGAACGGTTTGCAGGAGACACTTTTTCTCTGCATTCTCAGTCTGTTTCCTAGTGCCGGTTTGAAGTTCCTGCACTTTTCACTGTAAAACTGAGTTGGAATTAGTACCTCCCCATATATACTTATGGAGTGTAGTTTGCAACTGATAAGAAACTTTGTATTCCCAACAAGCTAGGTGAAGGACGGCTTTCACAAACACTTATCTCACAGAACTGAGCATGTGGAGAGACGTTCGTTCATCTAGCACCAAGGGAACGTGTTGCGGAAGAAACTTTTACTCTGGTGTCTCAGTCTGTTTCCTAGTGCCGGTTTGAATTTCCTGTAGTTTTCACTGTAAATCGGAGTTGGAGCTGTACCTCCCCATATATAAGTATGGAGTGGTGTTTGCCACTGAATAGAAACTTAGTGTTCCCAACAAGCTACTTGAAAGACGGCTTTCACACACACTTATCTCTCAGAACTGAGCATGTGTAGAGAAGTTCGTTCATGTAGCACCAAGGGAACGGGTGGCAGGAGACACTTTTTCTCTGCTTTCTCAGTCTGTTTCCTAGTGCCAGTTTGAAGTTCCTGCACTTTTTACAGTAAAACCGAGTTTGAGCTAGTACCTAGCCATATATATGTATGGAGTGGAGTTTGCAACATAAAAGAAACTTTGTGTTCCCAACAAGCTAGGTGAAGGCGGCTTTCACACACACTTATCTCTCTGAACTGAGCATGTGGAGAGACGTTCGTTCATCTAGCACCAAGGGAACGAGTTGCAGGAGAAACTTTAGTCTTTTTCTCAGTCTGTTTCCTGGTGCCGATTTGAAGTTCCTACAGTTTCCACTGTAAAACCGAGTTGGAACAAGTACCTCCCTATATATATTTATGGAGTGGAATTTGCAACTGAAAAGAAATTTTGTGTTCCCAACAAGCTAGGTGAAGGACGGCTTTCACACACACTTTTCTCTCAGAAATGAGCATGTGGAGAGACGTTCGTTCATCTAGCACCAAGGGAACGGGATACAAGGGAAATTTTTACTCTGGTGTCTCAGTCTGTTTCCTAGTGCCGGTTTGAAGTTCCTGCATTTTTCACTGTAAAACCGATTTGGAGCTACTACCTCCCCTTATATATGTATGGAGTGGAGTTTGCACCTGAAAAGAAACTTTGTGTTCCCAACAACCTAGGTGAAGGACGCCTTTCACACACACTAATCTCTCAGAACTGAGCTTGTGGAGAGACGTTCGTTCATCTAGCACCAAGGGAACGGTTTGCAGGAGACACTTTTTCTCTGCATTCTCAGTCTGTTTCCTAGTGCCGGTTTGAATTTCCTGCACTTTTCACTGTAAAACCGATTTGGAGCTTGTACCTAGCCATATATATGTATGGAGTGGAGTTTGCAACAGAAAAGAAACTTTGTGTTCCCAACAAGCTAGGTGAAGGACGGCTTTCACACACACTTATCTCTCAGAACTGAGCATGTGGAGAGACGTTCGTTCATCTAGCACCAAGGGAACGGGTTGCAGGAGAAACTTTAGTCTTTTTCTTAGTCTGTTTCTGGTGCCGGTTTGAAGTTCCTGCAGTTATCACTGTAATACCGAGTTGGAACAAGTACCTCCCCATATATATTTATGGAGTGGAGTTTGCAACTGAAAAGAAATTTTGTGTTCCCAACAAGCTAGGTAAAGGACGGCTTTCACACACACTTTTCTCTCAGAACTGAGCATGTGGAGAGACGTTCTTTCATCTAGCACCAAGGGAACGGGTTACAAGGGAAACTTTTACTCTGGTTTCTCAGACTGTTTCCTACTGCCGGTTTGAAGTTCCTGCATTTTTCACTGTAAAACTGAGTTGGAATTAGTACCTCCCCAAATATATTTATGGAGTGGAGTTTGCAACTGATAAGAAACTTTGTGTTCCCAACAAGCTAGGTGTAGGACGGCTTTCACACACACTTATTTCTCAGTACTGAGCATGTGGAGAGACGTTCATTCATCTAGCACCAAGGGAACGTGTTGCGGAAGAAACTTTTACTCTGGTGTCTCAGTCTTTTTCCTAGTGCCGGTTTGAATTTCCTGCAGTTTTCACTGTAAAACCGAGTTGGAGCTAGTACCTCCCCTTATATATACGGAGTGGGGTTTGCAACTGAAAAGAAACTTTGTATTCCCAACAAGCTAGGTGAAGAACGGCTTTCACACACACTTATCTCTCAGAACTGAGCATGTGGAGAGACGTTCGTTCATCTAGCACCAAGGGAACGGTTTGCAGGAGACACTTTTTCTCTGCATTCTCAGTCTGTTTCCTAGTGCCGGTTTGAAGTTCCTGCACTTTTCACTGTAAAACAGATTTGGAGCTTGTACCAAGCCATATATATGTATGGAGTGGAGTTTGCAACAGCAAAGAAACTTTGTGTTCCCAACAAGCTAGGTGAAGGCGGCTTTCACACACACTTATCTCTCAGAACTGAGCATGTGGAGAGACGTTCGTTCATCTAGCACCAAGGGAACGGGTTGCAGGAGAAACTTTAGTCTTTTTCTCAGTCTGTTTCCTGGTGCCGGTTTGAAGTTCCTGCAGTTTTCACTGTAAAACGGAGTTGGAGCTAGTACCTCCCCATATATATTTATGGAGTGGAGTTTGCAACTGAGAAGAAATTTTGTGTTCCCAACAAGCTAGGTGAAGGACGGCTTTCACACACACTTTTCTCTCAGAACTGAGCATGTGGAGAGACGTTCGTTCATCTAGCACCAAGGGAAAGGTTTGCAGGAGACACTTTTTCTCTGCATTCTCAGTCTGTTTCCTAGTGCCGGTTTGAAGTTCCTGCACTTTTCACTGTAAAACCGAGTTGGAGCTAGTACCTAGCCGTACATATGTATGGAGTGGAGTTTGCAACACAAAAGAAACATTGTGTTCCCAACAAGCTAGATGTAGGCGGCTTTCACACACACTTATCTCTCAGATCTGAGCATGTGGAGAGACGTTCGTTCATCTAGCACCAAGGGAACGGGTTGCAGGTGAAACTTTAGTCTTTTTCTCAGTCTGTTTCCTGGTGCCGGTTTGAAGTTCCTGCCGTTTTCACTGTAAAACCGAGTTGGAAAAAGTACCTCCCCATATATATTAATGGAGTGGAGTTTGCAAAAGAAAAGAAATTTTGTGTTCCCAACAAGCTAGGTGAAGGACGGCTTTCACACACACTTTTCTCTCAGAACTGAGCAAGTGGAGAGACGTTCGTTCATCTAGCACCAAGGGAACGGGTTGCAGGAGACACTTTTTCTCTGCTTTATCAGTCTGTTTCCTAGTGCCAGTTTGTAGTTCCTTCAGTTTTCACTGTAAAACCGAGTTGGACCTAGAACCTACCCATATATATTTATGGAGTGGAGTTTGCAACTGAAAAGAGACTTTGTGTTCCCAACAAGCTAGGTGAAGAACGGCTTTAACACACAATTGTATCTCGGAACTGAGCATGTGGGGAGACGTTTGTTCATGTACCACAAAAGGAATGGGTGGCAGGAGACACTTTTTGTCTGCTTTCTCAGTCTGTTTCCTAGTGCCGGTTTGAAGTTCCTGCAGTTTTCACTGTAAAACCGAGTTGGAGCTAGTACCTAGCCGTACATATGTATGGAGTGGAGTTTGCAACAGAAAAGAAACTTTGTGTTCCCAACAAGCTAGGTGAAGGCGGCTTTAACACACACTTATCTCTCAGAACTGAGCATGTGGAGAGACGTTCATTCATCTAGCACCAAGGGAACGAGTTGCAGGAGAAACTTTAGTCTTTTTCTCAGTCTGTTTCCTGGTGCCGGTTTGAATTTCCTGCAGTTTTCACTGTAAAACGGAGTTGGAGCTAGTACCTCCCCATATATATTTATGGAGTGGAGTTTGCAACTGAAAAGAAATTTTGTGTTCCCAACAAGCTAGGTGAAGGACGGCTTTCACACACACTTTTCTCTCAGAAATGAGCATGTGGAGAGACGTTCGTTCATCTAGCACCAAGGGAACCTGTTGCAGAAGAAACTTTTACTCTGGTGTCTCAGTCTGTTTCCTAGTGCCGGTTTGAATTTCCTGCATTTTTCACTGTAAATCGGAGTTGGAGCTAGTACCTCCCCATATATATGTATGGAGTGGAGTTTGCAACTGAATAGAAACTTAGTGTTCCGAACAAGCTACTTGAAAGACGGCTTTCACACACACTTATCTCTCAGAACTTAGCATGTGGAGAGACGTTCGTTTATGTAGCAGAAATGGAACCGGTTGCAGGAGACACTTTTTCTGTGGTTTCCCAGTCTGTTTCCTAGTGCCAGTTTGAAGTTCCTTCAGTTTTCTCTGTAAAACCGTGTTGGAGCTAGTAGCTCCCCATATATATGTATGGAGTGGAGTTTGCAACTGAAAAGAAACTTTGTGTTCCCAACAAGCTAGGTGAAGAAAGGCTTACACACACACTTATCTCTCTGAACTGAGCATGTGGAGAGACGTTCGTTCATCTAGCACAAAAGGAACGGTTTGCAGGAGACACTTCTTCTCTGCTTTCTCAGTCTGTTTCCTAGTGCCGGTTTGAAGTTCCTGCACTTTTCACTGTAAAACCGAGTTGAAGCTAGTACCTAGCCATATATATGTATGGAGTGGAGTTTGCAACAGAAAAGAAACTTTGTGTTCCCAACAAGCTCGGTGAAGTACTGCTTTCACACACACTTATATCTCAGAACTGAGCATGTGGAGAGACGTTCGTTCATCTAGCACAAAAGGAACGGGTTGCAGGAGACACTTTTCCTCTGCTTTCTCAGTCTGTTTCCTAGTGCCGGTTTGAAGTTCCTGCACTTTTCACTGTAAAACAGAGTTGAAGCTAGTACCTAGCCGTATATATGTATGGAGTGGAGTTTGCAACAGAAAAGAAACTTTGTGTTCTCAACTAGCTAGGTGAAGGCGGGTTTCACACACACTTATCTCTCAGAACTGAGCATGTGGAGAGACGTTCATTCATCTAGCACCAAGGGAACGAGTTGCAGGAGAAACTTTAGTCTTTTTCTCAGTCTGTTTCCTGGTGCCGGTTTGAATTTCCTGCAGTTTTCACTGTAAAACGGAGTTGGAGCTAGTACCTCCCCATATATATTTATGGAGTGGAGTTTGCAACTGAAAAGAAATTTTGTGTTCCCAACAAGCTAGGTGAAGAACGGCTTTCACACACACTTTTCTCTCAGAACTGAGCATGTGGAGAGACGTTCGTTCATCTAGCACCAAGGGAACGTGTTGCAGAAGAAACTTTTACTCTGGTGTCTCAGTCTGTTTCCTAGTGCCGGTTTGAATTTCCTGCATTTTTCACTGTAAATCGGAGTTGGAGCTAGTACCTCCCCATATATATGTATGGAGTGGAGTTTGCAACTGAATAGAAACTTAGTGTTCCGAACAAGCTACTTGAAAGTCGGCTTTCACACACACTTATCTCTCAGAACTTAGCATGTGGAGAGACGTTCGTTTATGTAGCAGAAATGGAACCGGTTGCAGCAGACACTTTTTCTGTGGTTTCTCAGTCTGTTTCCTAGTGCCAGTTTGAAGTTCCTTCAGTTTTCTCTGTAAAACCGTGTTGGAGCTAGTAGCTCCCCATATATATGTATGGAGTGGAGTTTGCAACT
The DNA here is from genome assembly GCF_048773025.1 of Camelus bactrianus. NCBI lineage: Eukaryota > Metazoa > Chordata > Mammalia > Artiodactyla > Camelidae > Camelus > Camelus bactrianus. The sequence continues at coordinate 100,740,356 of NC_133544.1, forward strand.
GAAAAGAAACTTTGTGTTCCCAACAAGCTAGGTGAAGGACGGCTTTCACACACACTTATCTCTCAGAACTGAGCAAGTGGAGAGACGTTCGTTCATCTAGCACCAAGGGAACGGGTAGCAGGAGACACTTATTCTCTGCTTTCTCAGTCTGTTTCCTAGTGCCAGTTTGTAGTTCCTTCAGTTTTCACTGTAAAACCGAGTTGGAGCTAGTACCTACCCATATATATGTATGGAGTGGATTTTGCAACTGAATAGATACTTTGTGTTCCCAACAAGCTAGGTGAAGGACGGCTTTCACACACAATTATATCTCAGAACTGAGCATGTGGAGAGACGTTCGTTCATCTAGCACAAAAGGAATGTGTTGCAGAAGAAAATTTTACTCTGCTTTCTCAGTCTGTTTCCTAGTGCCGGTTTGAAGTTCCTGCACTTTTTACAGTAAAACCGAGTTGGAGCTAGTACCTAGCCATATATATGTATGGAGTGGAGTTTGCAACAGAAAAGAAACTTTGTGTTCCCAACAAGCTAGGTGAAGGCGGCTTTCACACACACTTATCTCTCAAAACTGAGCAAGTGGAGAGACGTTCGTTCATCTAGCACCAAGGGAACGGGTTACAAGGGAAATTTTTACTCTGGTGTCTCAGTCTGTTTCCTAGTGCCGGTTTGAATTTCCTGCAGTTTTCACTGTAAAACCGAGTTGGAGCTAGTACCTCCCCTTATATATGTATGGAGTGGAGTTTGCAACTGAAAAGAAACTTTGTGTTCCCAACAAGCTAGGTGAATTACGGCTTTCACACACACTAATCTCTCAGAACTGAGCATGTGGAGAGACGTTCGTTCATCTAGCACCAAGGGAACGGTTTGCAGGAGACACTTTTTCTCTGCATTCTCAGTCTGTTTCCTAGTGCCGGTTTGAAGTTCCTGCACTTTTCAGTGTAAAACTGAGTTGGAATTAGTACCTCCCCATATATACTTATGGAGTGTAGTTTGCAACTGATAAGAAACTTTGTGTTCCCAACAAGCTAGGTGAAGGACGGCTTTCACAAACACTTATCTCACAGAACTGAGCATGTGGAGAGACGTTCGTTCATCTAGCACCAAGGGAACGTGTTGCGGAAGAAACTTTTACTCTGGTGTCTCAGTCTGTTTCCTAGTGCCGGTTTGAATTTCCTGTAGTTTTCACTGTAAATCGGAGTTGGAGCTGTACCTCCCCATATATAAGTATGGAGTGGTGTTTGCCACTGAATAGAAACTTAGTGTTCCCAACAAGCTACTTGAAAGACGGCTTTCACACACACTTATCTCTCAGAACTGAGCATGTGTAGAGAAGTTCGTTCATGTAGCACCAAGGGAACGGGTTGCAGGAGACACTTTTTCTCTGCTTTCTCAGTCTGTTTCCTAGTGCCAGTTTGAAGTTCCTGCACTTTTTACAGTAAAACCGAGTTTGAGCTAGTACCTAGCCATATATATGTATGGAGTGGAGTTTGCAACATAAAAGAAACTTTGTGTTCCCAACAAGCTAGGTGAAGGCGGCTTTCACACACACTTATCTCTCTGAACTGAGCATGTGGAGAGACGTTCGTTCATCTAGCACCAAGGGAACGAGTTGCAGGAGAAACTTTAGTCTTTTTCTCAGTCTGTTTCCTGGTGCCGATTTGAAGTTCCTACAGTTTCCACTGTAAAACCGAGTTGGAACAAGTACCTCCCTATATATATTTATGGAGTGGAATTTGCAACTGAAAAGAAATTTTGTGTTCCCAACAAGCTAGGTGAAGGACGGCTTTCACACACACTTTTCTCTCAGAACTGAGCATGTGGAGAGACGTTCGTTCATCTAGCACCAAGGGAACGGGATACAAGGGAAATTTTTACTCTGGTGTCTCAGTCTGTTTCCTAGTGCCGGTTTGAAGTTCCTGCATTTTTCACTGTAAAACCGATTTGGAGCTACTACCTCCCCTTATATATGTATGGAGTGGAGTTTGCACCTGAAAAGAAACTTTGTGTTCCCAACAAGCTAGGTGAAGGACGCCTTTCACACACACTAATCTCTCAGAACTGAGCTTGTGGAGAGACGTTCGTTCATCTAGCACCAAGGGAACGGTTTGCAGGAGACACTTTTTCTCTGCATTCTCAGTCTGTTTCCTAGTGCCGGTTTGAATTTCCTGCACTTTTCACTGTAAAACCGAGTTGGAGCTTGTACCTAGCCATATATATGTATGGAGTGGAGTTTGCAACAGAAAAGAAACTTTGTGTTCCCAACAAGCTAGGTGAAGGACGGCTTTCACACACACTTATCTCTCAGAACTGAGCATGTGGAGAGACGTTCGTTCATCTAGCACCAAGGGAACGGGTTGCAGGAGAAACTTTAGTCTTTTTCTTAGTCTGTTTCTGGTGCCGGTTTGAAGTTCCTGCAGTTATCACTGTAATACCGAGTTGGAACAAGTACCTCCCCATATATATTTATGGAGTGGAGTTTGCAACTGAAAAGAAATTTTGTGTTCCCAACAAGCTAGGTAAAGGACGGCTTTCACACACACTTTTCTCTCAGAACTGAGCATGTGGAGAGACGTTCTTTCATCTAGCACCAAGGGAACGGGTTACAAGGGAAACTTTTACTCTGGTTTCTCAGACTGTTTCCTACTGCCGGTTTGAAGTTCCTGCATTTTTCACTGTAAAACTGAGTTGGAATTAGTACCTCCCCAAATATATTTATGGAGTGGAGTTTGCAACTGATAAGAAACTTTGTGTTCCCAACAAGCTAGGTGAAGGACGGCTTTCACACACACTTATTTCTCAGTACTGAGCATGTGGAGAGACGTTCAATCATCTAGCACCAAGGGAACGTGTTGCGGAAGAAACTTTTACTCTGGTGTCTCAGTCTTTTTCCTAGTGCCGGTTTGAATTTCCTGCAGTTTTCACTGTAAAACCGAGTTGGAGCTAGTACCTCCCCTTATATATACGGAGTGGGGTTTGCAACTGAAAAGAAACTTTGTATTCCCAACAAGCTAGGTAAAGAACGGCTTTCACACACACTTATCTCTCAGAACTGAGCATGTGGAGAGACGTTCGTTCATCTAGCACCAAGGGAACGGTTTGCAGGAGACACTTTTTCTCTGCATTCTCAGTCTGTTTCCTAGTGCCGGTTTGAAGTTCCTGCACTTTTCACTGTAAAACAGATTTGGAGCTTGTACCAAGCCATATATATGTATGGAGTGGAGTTTGCAACAGCAAAGAAACTTTGTGTTCCCAACAAGCTAGGTGAAGGCGGCTTTCACACACACTTATCTCTCAGAACTGAGCATGTGGAGAGACGTTCGTTCATCTAGCACCAAGGGAACGGGTTGCAGGAGAAACTTTAGTCTTTTTCTCAGTCTGTTTCCTGGTGCCGGTTTGAAGTTCCTGCAGTTTTCACTGTAAAACGGAGTTGGAGCTAGTACCTCCCCATATATATTTATGGAGTGGAGTTTGCAACTGAAAAGAAATTTTGTGTTCCCAACAAGCTAGGTGAAGGACGGCTTTCACACACACTTTTCTCTCAGAACTGAGCATGTGGAGAGACGTTCGTTCATCTAGCACCAAGGGAAAGGTTTGCAGGAGACACTTTTTCTCTGCATTCTCAGTCTGTTTCCTAGTGCCGGTTTGAAGTTCCTGCACTTTTCACTGTAAAACCGAGTTGGAGCTAGTACCTAGCCGTACATATGTATGGAGTGGAGTTTGCAACACAAAAGAAACATTGTGTTCCCAACAAGCTAGATGTAGGCGGCTTTCACACACACTTATCTCTCAGATCTGAGCATGTGGAGAGACGTTCGTTCATCTAGCACCAAGGGAATGGTTTGCAGGAGACACTTTTTCTCTGCTTTCTCAGTCTGTTTCCTAGTGCTGGTTTGAAGTTCCTGCAGTTTCCACTGTAAAATGGAGTTGGAGCTAGTACCTGCACATGTATATGAGTGGAATGGATTTTGCAACTGAAAAGAAACTTTGTGTTCCCAACAAGCTAGGTGAAGGACGGCTTTCACACACACTTATCTCTCAGAACTGAGCAAGTGGAGAGACGTTCGTTCATCTAGCACCAAGTGAACGGGTTGCAGGAGACACTTTTTCTCTACTTTCTCAGTCTGTTTCCTAGTGCCGGTTTGAAGTTCCTACACTTTTCACTTTAAAACTGAGTTGGAATTAGTATCTCCCCATATATATTTATGGAGTGGTGTTTGCAACTGAAAAGAAATAATGTGTTCCCAACAAGCTAGGTGAAGGACGGCTTTCACACACACTATTTTCTCAGAACTGTGCAAGTGGAGATACGTTCGTTCATCTAGCACCAAGGGAACGGGTTACAAGGGAAATTTTTACTCTGGTTTCTCAGTCTGTTTCCTAGTGCCGGTTTGAAGTTCCTGCACTTTTCACTGTAAAACCGAGTTGGAGCTAGTACCTAGCCATATATATGTATGGAGTGGAGTTTGCAAAAGAAAAGAAACTTTGTGTTCCCAACAAGCTAGGTGAAGGACGGCTTTCACACACACTTTTCTCTCAGAACTGAGCATGTGGAGAGACGTTCGTTCATCTAGCACCAAGGGAACGGTTTACAAGGGAAATTTTTACTCTGGTTTCTCAGTCTGTTTCCTAGTGCCGGTTTGAAGTTCCTGCAGTTTTCACTGTAAAACTGAGTTGGAATTAGTACCTCCCCATATAAATTTATGGAGTGCAGTTTGCAACTGATAAGAAACTTTGTATTCCCAACAAGGTAGCTGAAGGACGGCTTTCACACACACTTATCTCTGAGAACTGAGCATGTGGAGAGACGTTCGTTCAACTAGCACCAAGGGAACGGGTAGCAGGAGACACTTTTTCTCTGCTTTCTCAGTCTGTTTCCTAGTGCCGGTTTGAAGTTCCTGCACTTTTTACTGTAAAACCGATTTGGAGCTAGTACCTAGCCATATATATGTATGGAGTGGAGTTAGCAACAGAAAAGAAACTTTGTGTTCCCAACAAGCTAGGTGAAGGCGGCTTTCACACACACTTATCTCTCAGAACTGAGCATGTGGAGAGACGTTCGTTCATCTAGCACGAAGGGAACGGGTTACAAAGGAAATTTTTACTCTGGTGTCTCAGTCTGTTTCCTAGTGCCGGTTTGAAGTTCCTGCAGTTTTCACTGTAAAACCGAGTTGGAGCTTGTACCTCCCCATATATATGTATGGAATGGAGTTAGCAACTGAAAAGAAACTTTGTGTTCCCAACAAGCTAGGTGAAGTACGGCTTTCACACACACTTACCTCTCAGAACTGAGCATGTGGAGAGACGTTCGTTCATCTAGCACCAAGGGAACGTGTTGCAGAAGAAACTTTTAATCTGGTGTCTCAGTCTTTTTCCTAGTGCCGGTTTGAATTTCCTGCCGTTTTCACTGTAAATCGGAGTTGGAGCTAGTACCTCCCCATATACATGTATGGACTGGTGTTTGCAACTGAATAGAAACTTAGTTTTCCCAACAAGCTACTTGAAAGACAGCTTTCACACACACTTATCTCTCAGAACCGAGCAAGTGGAGAGACGTTCGTTCATCTAGCACCAACGGAGCGGGTTGCAGGAGACACATTTTCTCTGCTTTCTCAGTCTGTTTCCTAGTGCCGGTTTGAAGTTCCTGCAGTTTTCACTGTAAAACCGAGTTGGACCTAGTACCTCCACATGTATATGAATGGAATGGATTTTGCAACTGAAAAGAAACTTTGTGTTCCAAACAAGCTAGGTGAAGGACGGCTTTCACACACACTTATCTCTCAGAACTGAGCAAGTGGAGAGACGTTCGTTCATCTAACACCAAGTTAATGGGTTGCAGGAGACACTTTTTCTCTGCTTTCTCAGTCTGTTTCCTAGTGCCGGTTTGAAGTTCCTGCAGTTTTCACTGTAAAACCGAGTTGGAGCTAGTACCTCCACATGTATATGAATGGAATGGATTTTGCAACTGAAAAGAAAGTTTGTGTTCCCAACAAGCTAGGTGAAGGACGGCTTTCACACACACTTAACTCTCAGAACTGAGCAAGTGGAGAGACGTTCGTTCATCTAGTACCAAGGGAACGGGTTACAAGGGAAATTTTTACTCTGGTTTCTCAGTCTGTTTCCTAGTGCCGGTTTGAAGTTCCTGCATTTTTCACAGTAAAACTGATTTGGAATTAGTACCTCCCCATATAAATTTATGGAGTGGAGTTTGCAACTGAAAAGAAATATTGTGTTCCCTACAAGCTATGTGAAGGACGGCTTTCACACACACTATTCTCTCAGAACTGAGCATGTGGAGAGACGTTCGTTCATCTAGCACCAAGGGAACGGTTTGCAGGAGACACTTTTTCTCTGCATTCTCAGTCTGTTTCCTAGTGCCGGTTTGAAGTTCCTGCACTTTTCAATGTAAAACCGAGTTGGAGCTAGTACCTAGCCATATATATATATGGAGTGCAGTTTGCAACAGAAAAGAAACTTTGTGTTCCCAACAAGCTAGGTGAAGGCGGCTTTCACACACACTTATCTCTCATAGCTGAGCATGTGGAGAGACGTTCGTTCATCTAGCACCAAGGCAACGGGTTGCTGGAGACACTTTTTCTCTGCTTTCACAGTCAGTTTCCAAGTGCCGGTTTGAAGTTCCTGCAGTTTTCACTGTAAATCCTAATTGGAGCTAGTACCTCGCCATATATATGTATGGAATGGAGTTTGCATCTGAAAAGAAACTTTGTGTTCCCAACAAGCTAGGTGAAGGACGGCTTTCACACACAATTATCTCTCAGAACTGTGCAAGTGGAGAGACGTTCGTTCATCTAGCACCAAGGGAACGTGTTGCAGAAGAAACTTTTACTCTGGTGTCTCAGTCTTTTTCCTAGTGCCGGTTTGAATTTCCTGCCGTTTTCACTGTAAATCGGAGTTGGAGCTAGTACCTCCCCATATATATGTATGGAGTGGTGTTAGCAACTGAATAGAAATTTAGTTTTCCCAACAAGTTTCTTGAAAGACAGCTTTCACACACACTTATCTCTCAGAACCGAGCAAGTGGAGAGACCTTCGTTCATCTAGCACCAAGGGAACGGGTTGCAGTAGACACTTTTTCTCTGCTTTCTCAGTCTGTTTCGTAGTGCCGGTTTGAAGTTCCTGCAGTTTTCACTGTAAAACCGAGTTGGAGATATTACCTCCCCATATATATGTATGGTGTGGATTTTGCAACTGAAAAGAAACTTTGTGTTCCCAACAAGCTAGGTGAAGGTCGGCTTTCACACACACTTATCTCTCAGAACTGAGCAAGTGGAGAGTCGTTCGTTCATCTAGCACCAAGGGAACGGGTTGCAGGAGACACTTTTTCTCTGCTTTCTCAGTCTGTTTCCTAGTGCCGGTTTGAAGTTCCTGCAGTTTTCACTGTAAAAGCGTGTTGGACCTTGTACCTCCCCATATATATGTATGGAATGGAGTTTGCAACTGAAAAGAAACTTTGTGTTCCCAACAAGCTAGGTGAAGGACGGCCTTCACACACACTTATCTCTAAGAACTGAGCATGTGGAGAGACGTTCGTTCATCTAGCACCAAGGGAACGGGTTGCAGGAGACACTTTTTCTCTGCTTTCTCATTCTGTTTCCTAGTGCCGGTTTAATGTTCCTGCAGTTTTCACTGTAAAACCGAGTTAGAGCTAGTACCTCCCCATATATATGTATGGAATGGAGTTTGCAACTGAAAAGAAACTTTGTGTTCCCAACAAGCTAGGTGAAGGACGGCTTTCAAACACACTTATCTCTCAGAACTGAGCAAGTGGAGAGACGTTCGTTTATCTAGCACCAAGGGAACGGGTTGCAGGAGACACTATTTCTCTGCTTTCTCAGTCTGTTTCCTAGTGCCGGTTTGAAGTTCCTGCAGTTTTCACTGTAAAATCGAGTTGGAGCTAGTACCTCCACATGTATATGAATGGAATGGATTTTGCAACTGAAAAGAAACTTTGTGTTCCCAACAAGCTAGTTGAAGGACGGCTTTCACACACAATTATCTCTCAGAATTGTGCAAGTGGAGAGACGTTCGTTCATCTAGCACCAAGGGAACGTGTTGCAGAAGAAACTTTTACTCTGGTGTCTCAGTCTTTTTCCTAGTGCCGGTTTGAATTTCCTGCCGTTTTCACTGTAAATCGGAGTTGGAGCTAGTACGTCCCCATATATATGTATGGAGTGATGTTAGCAACTGAATAGAAATTTAGTTTTCCCAACAAGCTACTTGAAAGACAGCTTTCACACACACTTATCTCTCAGAACTGAGCAAGTGGAGAGACGTTCGTTCATCTAGCACCAAGGGAACGGGTTGCAGTAGACACTTTTTCTCTGCTTTCTCAGTCTGTTTCCTAGTGCCGGTTTGAAGTTCCTGCAGTTTTCACTGTAAAACCGAGTTGGAGATATTACCTCCCCATATATATGTATGGTGTGGATTTTGCAACTGAGAAGAAACTTTGTGTTCCCAACAAGCTAGGTGAAGGTCGGCTTTCACACACACTTATCTCTCAGAACTGAGCAAGTGGAGAGTCGTTCGTTCATCTAGCACCAAGGGAACGGGTTGCAGGAGACACTTTTTCTCTGCTTTCTCAGTCTGTTTCCTAGTGCCGGTTTGAAGTTCCTGCAGTTTTCACTGTAAAAGCGTGTTGGAGCTTGTACCTCCCCATATATATGTATGGAATGGAGTTTGCAACTGAAAAGAAACTTTGTGTTCCCAACAAGCTAGGTGAAGGACGGCCTTCACACACACTTATCTCTCAGAACTGAGCATGTGGAGAGACGTTCGTTCATCTAGCACCAAGGGAACGGTTTACAAGGGAAATTTTTACTCTGGTTTCTCAGTCTGTTTCCTAGTGCCGGTTTGAAGTTCCTGCATTTTTCACTGTAAAACTGAGTTGGAATTACTACCTCCCCATATATATTTATGGAGTGGGATTTGCAACTGATAAGAAACTTTGTGTTCCCAACAAACTAGGTGAATGACGGCTTTCACACACACTTATCTCTCAGAACAGAGCATGTGGAGAGACGTTCGTTCATCTAGCACCAAGGGAAAGTTTTGCAGAAGAAACTTTTACTCTGGTGTCTCAGTCTTTTTCCTAGGGCCGGTTTGAATTTCCTGCAGTTTTCACTGTAAATCGGAGTTGGAGCTAGTACCTCCCTATATATATATATGGAGTGGTGTTTGCAACTGAATAGAATCTTAGTGTTCCCAACAAGCTACTTGAAATACGGCTTTCACACACACTTATCTCTCAGAACTGAGCATATGGAGAGACGTTCGTTCATCTAGCACCAAGGGAACGGGTTGCAGGAGACACTTTTTCTCTGCTTTCTCAGTCTGTTTCCTAGTGCCGGTTTGAAGTTCCTGCAGTTTTCACTGTAAAACCGAGTTGGAGATATTACCTCCCCATATATATGTATGGAATGGAATTTGCAACTGAAAAGAAACTTTGTGTTCCCAACAAGCTAGGTGAAGGACGGCTTTCACACACACTTATCTCTCAGAACTGAGCAAGTGGAGAGACGTTCGTTCATCTAGCACCAAGGGAACGGGTAGCAGGAGACACTTATTCTCTGCTTTCTCAGTCTGTTTCCTAGTGCCAGTTTGTAGTTCCTTCAGTTTTCACTGTAAAACCGAGTTGGAGCTAGTACCTACCCATATATATGTATGGAGTGGATTTTGCAACTGAATAGATACTTTGTGTTCCCAACAAGCTAGGTGAAGGACGGCTTTCACACACAATTATATCTCAGAACTGAGCATGTGGAGAGACGTTCGTTCATCTAGCACAAAAGAATGTGTTGCAGAAGAAACTTTTACTCTGCTTTCTCAGTCTGTTTCCTAGTGCCGGTTTGAAGTTCCTGCACTTTTTACAGTAAAACCGAGTTGGAGCTAGTACCTAGCCATATATATGTATGGAGTGGAGTTTGCAACAGAAAAGAAACTTTGTGTTCCCAACAAGCTAGGTGAAGGCGGCTTTCACACACACTTATCTCTCAGAACTGAGCAAGTGGAGAGACGTTCGTTCATCTAGCACCAAGGGAACGGGTAGCAGGAGACACTTATTTTCTGCTTTCTCAGTCTGTTTCCTAGTGCCGGTTTGAAGTTCCTGCACTTTTCACTGTAAAACCGAGTTGAAGCTAGTACCTAGCCATATATATGTATGGAGTGGAGTTTGCAACAGAAAAGAAACTTTGTGTTCCCAACAAGCTCGGTGAAGTACTGCTTTCACACACACTTATATCTCAGAACTGAGCATGTGGAGAGACGTTCGTTCATCTAGCACAAAAGGAACGGGTTGCAGGAGACACTTTTCCTCTGCTTTCTCAGTCTGTTTCCTAGTGCCGGTTTGAAGTTCCTGCAATTTTCACTGTAAAACAGAGTTGAAGCTAGTACCTAGCCGTATATATGTATGGAGTGGAGTTTGCAACAGAAAAGAAACTTTGTGTTCTCAACTAGCTAGGTGAAGGCGGGTTTCACACACACTTATCTCTCAGAACTGAGCATGTGGAGAGACGTTCATTCATCTAGCACCAAGGGAACGAGTTGCAGGAGAAACTTTAGTCTTTTTCTCAGTCTGTTTCCTGGTGCCGGTTTGAATTTCCTGCAGTTTTCACTGTAAAACGGAGTTGGAGCTAGTACCTCCCCATATATATTTATGGAGTGAAGTTTGCAACTGAAAAGAAATTTTGTGTTCCCAACAAGCTAGGTGAAGAACGGCTTTCACACACACTTTTCTCTCAGAACTGAGCATGTGGAGAGACGTTCGTTCATCTAGCACCAAGGGAACGTGTTGCAGAAGAAACTTTTACTCTGGTGTCTCAGTCTGTTTCCTAGTGCCGGTTTGAATTTCCTGCATTTTTCACTGTAAATCGGAGTTGGAGCTAGTACCTCCCCATATATATGTATGGAGTGGAGTTTGCAACTGAATAGAATCTTAGTGTTCCGAACAAGCTACTTGAAAGTCGGCTTTCACACACACTTATCTCTCAGAACTTAGCATGTGGAGAGACGTTCGTTTATGTAGCAGAAATGGAACCGGTTGCAGGAGACACTTTTTCTGTGGTTTCTCAGTCTGTTTCCTAGTGCCAGTTTGAAGTTCCTTCAGTTTTCTCTGTAAAACCGTGTTGGAGCTAGTAGCTCCCCATATATATGTATGGAGTGGAGTTTGCAACTGAAAAGAAACTTTGTGTTCCCAACAAGCTAGGTGAAGAAAGGCTTACACACACACTTATCTCTCTGAACTGAGCATGTGGAGAGACGTTCGTTCATCTAGCACAAAAGGAACGGGTTGCAGGAGACACTTTTTCTCTGCTTTCTCAGTCTGTTTCCTAGTGCCGGTTTGAAGTTCCTGCACTTTTCACTGTAAAACCGAGTTGAACCTAGTACCTAGCCATATATATGTATGGAGTGGAGTTTGCAACAGAAAAGAAACTTTGTGTTCCCAACAAGCTCGGTGAAGTACGGCTTTCACACACACTTATATCTCAGAACTGAGCATGTGGAGAGACGTTCGTTCATCTAGCACAAAAGGAACGGGTTGCAGGAGACACTTTTTCTCTGCTTTCTCAGTCTGTTTCCTAGTGCCGGTTTGAAGTTCCTGCAGTTTTCACTGTAAAACCGAGTTGGAGATATTACCTCCCCATATATATGTATGGAATGGAATTTGCAACTGAAAAGAAACTTTGTGTTCCCAACAAGCTAGGTGAAGGACGGCTTTCACACACACTTATCTCTCAGAACTGAGCAAGTGGAGAGACGTTCGTTCATCTAGCACCAAGGGAACGGGTAGCAGGAGACACTTATTTTCTGCTTTCTCAGTCTGTTTCCTAGTGCCAGTTTGTAGTTCCTTCAGTTTTCACTGTAAAACCGAGTTGGAGCTAGTACCTACCCATATATATGTATGGAGTGGATTTTGCAACTGAATAGATACTTTGTGTTCCCAACAAGCTAGGTGAAGGACGGCTTTCACACACAATTATATCTCAGAACTGAGCATGTGGAGAGACGTTCGTTCATCTAGCACAAAAGGAATGTGTTGCAGAAGAAACTTTTACTCTGCTTTCTCAGTCTGTTTCCTAGTGCCGGTTTGAAGTTCCTGCACTTTTTACAGTAAAACCGAGTTGGAGCTAGTACCTAGCCATATATATGTATGGAGTGGAGTTTGCAACAGAAAAGAAACTTTGTGTTCCCAACAAGCTAGGTGAAGGCGGCTTTCACACACACTTATCTCTCAAAACTGAGCAAGTGGAGAGACGTTCGTTCATCTAGCACCAAGGGAACGGGTTACAAGGGAAATTTTTACTCTGGTGTCTCAGTCTGTTTCCTAGTGCCGGTTTGAATTTCCTGCAGTTTTCACTGTAAAACCGAGTTGGAGCTAGTACCTCCCCTTATATATGTATGGAGTGGAGTTTGCAACTGAAAAGAAACTTTGTGTTCCCAACAAGCTAGGTGAATTACGGCTTTCACACACACTAATCTCTCAGAACTGAGCATGTGGAGAGACGTTCGTTCATCTAGCACCAAGGGAACGGTTTGCAGGAGACACTTTTTCTCTGCATTCTCAGTCTGTTTCCTAGTGCCGGTTTGAAGTTCCTGCACTTTTCAGTGTAAAACTGAGTTGGAATTAGTACCTCCCCATATATACTTATGGAGTGTAGTTTGCAACTGATAAGAAACTTTGTGTTCCCAACAAGCTAGGTGAAGGACGGCTTTCACAAACACTTATCTCACAGAACTGAGCATGTGGAGAGACGTTCGTTCATCTAGCACCAAGGGAACGTGTTGCGGAAGAAACTTTTACTCTGGTGTCTCAGTCTGTTTCCTAGTGCCGGTTTGAATTTCCTGTAGTTTTCACTGTAAATCGGAGTTGGAGCTGTACCTCCCCATATATAAGTATGGAGTGGTGTTTGCCACTGAATAGAAACTTAGTGTTCCCAACAAGCTACTTGAAAGACGGCTATCACACACACTTATCTCTCAGAACTGAGCATGTGTAGAGAAGTTCGTTCATGTAGCACCAAGGGAACGGGTTGCAGGAGACACTTTTTCTCTGCTTTCTCAGTCTGTTTCCTAGTGCCAGTTTGAAGTTCCTGCACTTTTTACAGTAAAACCGAGTTTGAGCTAGTACCTAGCCATATATATGTATGGAGTGGAGTTTGCAACATAAAAGAAACTTTGTGTTCCCAACAAGCTACGTGAAGGCGGCTTTCACACACACTTATCTCTCTGAACTGAGCATGTGGAGAGACGTTCGTTCATCTAGCACCAAGGGAACGAGTTGCAGGAGAAACTTTAGTCTTTTTCTCAGTCTGTTTCCTGGTGCCGATTTGAAGTTCCTACAGTTTCCACTGTAAAACCGAGTTGGAACAAGTACCTCCCTATATATATTTATGGAGTGGAATTTGCAACTGAAAAGAAATTTTGTGTTCCCAACAAGCTAGGTGAAGGACGGCTTTCACACACACTTTTCTCTCAGAACTGAGCATGTGGAGAGACGTTCGTTCATCTAGCACCAAGGGAACGGGATACAAGGGAAATTTTTACTCTGGTGTCTCAGTCTGTTTCCTAGTGCCGGTTTGAAGTTCCTGCATTTTTCACTGTAAAACCGATTTGGAGCTACTACCTCCCCTTATATATGTATGGAGTGGAGTTTGCACCTAAAAAGAAACTTTGTGTTCCCAACAACCTAGGTGAAGGACGCCTTTCACACACACTAATCTCTCAGAACTGAGCTTGTGGAGAGACGTTCGTTCATCTAGCACCAAGGGAACGGTTTGCAGGAGACACTTTTTCTCTGCATTCTCAGTCTGTTTCCTAGTGCCGGTTTGAATTTCCTGCACTTTTCACTGTAAAACCGAGTTGGAGCTTGTACCTAGCCATATATATGTATGGAGTGGAGTTTGCAACAGAAAAGAAACTTTGTGTTCCCAACAAGCTAGGTGAAGGACGGCTTTCACACACACTTATCTCTCAGAACTGAGCATGTGGAGAGACGTTCGTTCATCTAGCACCAAGGGAACGGGTTGCAGGAGAAACTTTAGTCTTTTTCTTAGTCTGTTTCTGGTGCCGGTTTGAAGTTCCTGCAGTTATCACTGTAATACCGAGTTGGAACAAGTACCTCCCCATATATATTTATGGAGTGGAGTTTGCAACTGAAAAGAAATTTTGTGTTCCCAACAAGCTAGGTAAAGGACGGCTTTCACACACACTTTTCTCTCAGAACTGAGCATGTGGAGAGACGTTCTTTCATCTAGCACCAAGGGAACGGGTTACAAGGGAAACTTTTACTCTGGTTTCTCAGACTGTTTCCTACTGCCGGTTTGAAGTTCCTGCATTTTTCACTGTAAAACTGAGTTGGAATTAGTACCTCCCCAAATATATTTATGGAGTGGAGTTTGCAACTGATAAGAAACTTTGTGTTCCCAACAAGCTAGGTGAAGGACGGCTTTCACACACACTTATTTCTCAGTACTGAGCATGTGGAGAGACGTTCAATCATCTAGCACCAAGGGAACGTGTTGCGGAAGAAACTTTTACTCTGGTGTCTCAGTCTTTTTCCTAGTGCCGGTTTGAATTTCCTGCAGTTTTCACTGTAAAACCGAGTTGGAGCTAGTACCTCCCCTTATATATACGGA